>NC_133039.1:7500-1483750 GCF_048771995.1 Taeniopygia guttata | reverse complement strand
CCATCTTCTCATGAAGCGTTTACTTCCACTTTCTGCACTGGCAGCATGGTTCTTCTTTTATTGTTTGTTTTTTGAAATGGTTGGCAACAGGTGTATCCCACTTAAAGGAATTGCTGAGGAATGGACTCTGTGAAGCATGGTCCCAATCTAGTGCCTTGATACCAGTAGGATAAAAAAACAGGAAAAAAAAACCTAAGAAAATACTTTAGTAGAATTTGGAGAAAAACTACAAGAAATTGAAAAATATTTAAGAACTTTTTTTCCTTCCTGATCTGTAAAGCAGTGCAGCAGTGAGAACTGGAATGCGGTGTCCAGAATCTGAACTCCCGTATCAGTTGATTTTTGTGAAGAATTAAAATGAAGGCTCTAGTCCAGCTGTTCAGAGACACGTATATGCTTAAAAGGGGCCCTTCATTGTCCAACTTAATTATTTTCAAAGAGTTGTATATCCAAATATCTTTAAGGATCAGCAGCCTTGTTTCTGTTCAGTTGTAAAGTTATGTAAGATTTATTCTCCAGAATATTTTTCACTATGTTATTTTTTTCTCATTTGGTAGTAATCAACAATATTTTGTCCTGGAGGTTTTAAGCACTGCTTCACAATTCATCTCCCATGATTTGTTAGGGAACATCCTGGCTGCATGTGGGAACAGATCAGCCCTTCATTTCCATCTCCATTGGAGCATTTTACCAAGTGTGGGCTATTGCTAGAGATGGTTCTGCCTTCTACCGGGGTTCAGTGTCTCCAAACAAACCTGCAGGTAAGAACTTGTACTTTATCCTTTGCTCTACTCCACTGCCATGTCTGAAAAAGCACAATCTGTTTTTCAAAGCTTTTCCCATGGCTGTGCAAAACAGTGCACACAAATAATACAATAATTATAGCAGTTCATTTGCTATTCACTTGTGTAATTTAAAGTGTTCATTTGTGAAAATCAATCTCTTAAAAATACATGAAGGCTGCCTTCACAGCCTTCCTGCACAGCAATGTATTTGATCTGCAGACATTTCCATGCCTAATTCTATTTTTCAATGCTTAACTCAAGATTTGTGACCTTTAGGTGACTGTTGGTACCATATCCCTTCACCTCAAAAACAGAAGTTAAAGCAAGTCTCAGTAGGACGAACATCTGTATTTGTCTTGGATAAAAATGGTAAGGATTTAAAAAACTATTAGTCAGTGCTACAAAAAGTACAGAGGTCTATACCAGACTGATTTAACAAGGAGATTGAATACTGGTTCTCCAAAGGGAGTAGTATTTTATTCTGAAGGATCTGGAGTAGCAGTGCACTTAAGTACTGCTTCTGAAGGCTTGGTTGTTGTATCTGATAGTGGCCTGGGTAACAACAATCCAGCATCTGTGCTCTGTGGGGGGAAGACACAGATGAATGTCAGAGAATTGCATGGCTGGGTTTTGTCTGGAATCCTGCTCCAAAACAGATAAATCATGAAGCACCTTTTGTACAAGAAACAAGCCTTTAACACCAGATTCAGAGACCTTAATCTCATTTGCTTTTGTTTTCTAGTGCATAGTTCCTTATATGAACATTTTTCCCCAAGAAGTTTTACAAAACAGAGTATTTTCTATCTTTTATAAGCAATAACTACAGAAATACAAATTCCAAAGTGTGAACTTCAATTTGTCCATCACTGTAACACATCAGCCAAAACTGCATTTCCCTGGAACACAGAAAGAACGAATTCCTGATTTATGTTGTTTACAGCACTTCAGACAAACAGCCATGCTGGGCTGTAACCCCACTCTTTGTTTCACAGGCAATCTCTGGTACCGGCAGGGAATCACACCCAGCTACCCTCAAGGATCTGCCTGGGATCATGTTTCAAATAATATCCGTAAAATGTCTGTAGGACCCCTGGACCAGGTATGTATTAAGCTTTCTTGTATCTCATGAGTTTATTAAAAATTATGTAGAACATACTTTAGTAATTAAATGTTCTTCAGCCTTAGTTTTGTTTAACATTATTGCACAAAATGTTGGTCTAAATGCTGGAATCTGATAGCAAAAGAAAAAATCATACCAATGGGATAGTGATACAGCCAAGCCCTCTGCTGCAAAAAGCCTCATTATTTTATTTTCCTTTTTTTTAACAAGGCTATATATTTTAACAAGGCTTTTTATATATTTAATCTCATCCCTGCCAAGTCTTATCTGGCAATGTTTTAATTATAACACTGCTCTGTAGTTTGTTTGGGTGTCTCTCTGCCTAAATTCAAGCATTTTCAGCCTATTGAAGAACAAGACTGATTTTTGAAAGGGGTCAGACAGAGATGTCACATCTGGGAAGAGCAGCACATTTTACTGCCTCTCTCTGTTTCCTTGAGGTGTGGGTGATAGCTGACAAAGTGCAGGGCAGCCACAGCCTGAGCTGTGGGACCGTCTGCCACCGGACTGGTGTCCAGCCCCTGGAACCTAAAGGCCTCTCCTGGGATTATGGCATTGGGGTAAGTGCCTGAAGTCGTACATCCCAATGTCTGTGGGCTCACACAGAAAGGGAAGTGCCATCCTGCCCAGCTGGCCAGCATTGGAAAGCTTGGATATACCTGCAGGAAACAGGAGACATTTTCCTTCAGGTTTAGGTGCCTTTTTAAGGTTATTACAATGGGCTGCAATCATAGGTGGGAAGTTATTTGCATTTGATTAGCATTCATTTTAAATAGGTAATTTAAAAGTTACAATGGAAAAACTAGTGGAGTAAGAGCCATTTAAAATAAAGTAGATTCATTCCTGGTCTGCACATGATTATTCCTCATTGTTGTACTCTGTAATATTCTCAACGTTTTTGAGAAAGGCTATTTCAAGTTTTGCCACCTTTTAAGTTGGTGGAACATCTGCAGTGGCTCTGTTATGAATGCCTGACCCTACTAACCTCAGTTCCCTGTGATAAAGAACAATCCTCAAGTTTACCGCCTCTATAAATCCCTGTCAGGGAGGTCTGCTGTGTTGTGTTTCACTTTACAAGGAGACTTTTTTCTGATTCATCCTAGAGCAGGATTACTTTCCTCATGAACAAGAAATAAATTAATAAACTAGCAGTGCACACAAAGCATCACATCACATCCAGCACTGACAGGGTGATGTTTCTCCTTTTGAGTTTCTGTATCCCTTTCTCACAGGGTGGGTGGGAGCACATTACAGTCAGAGGAAATGCAACAGAAGCATCTCGGGGTGCTGTGCCTGACACCACTGAGGAAAACCCAGCAGCATCGAAGGAGGGAGAAGATGAGGAGAGTAAAGGGAAAACAGAACACTCTAAGACCCCTCTGATGGTCAGTGAAAGTCAAGAGTTGGACAGAAATTCTGTTAACTGTTAAATTGTTGCCATCTACGTGTTGCTGACAAGCAGTAGGCAGTAGTTTAAAAAGAAATAATGTCTACTTCTTGGAGAGAAAAACATGACATTTTTGTGCTAATATGTTTGACTGAACTGGACTTTGCAATGGGGTATTTTAAGTACTGAATCCTTCTAATGCATCTTGTGTAAAATGTGACTTGATAGAGTTCATAGTTTTGTCAAAGCAGGCAAGGTTTTTAACCACAGTGTATTCTGACCCTTTACCATAGCTGCTACACACCATGCAAATGTGAATATCTGCACCCATGATCTCTGCATTTAATTCTTTTTTTATGTTCCCTACATTTCCCTCATATTCACACATCTTGCACGCTGTTCTTGCGATTGATCTTTGAGCACAGATGATGTAGTTTCAGTTTGAATGGATGCAGGCAAACACAGCTGGTCCTGTTTGTAGGGGCCCTTACACATGCACAGAGCTCTGCTGATGGGAGGGCTCCATGTCTCAGGATGGACTTGGGTCAGGCTGTTCCTGCTCCCATCAGCAAAATCCAGTTCTGCACAACTCTGCTTAGGCTGCAGTTACCGAAGGGCCAATTTTTGCTGCCTTTGCTCACGGTGTGTTAATCAGGCAGCAGAACCCCTGGTTTCGGGGAGCCACTGGAGAGCCCAGGCCTGGTCAGTGGGGCTCAGCTCTGAACTGTCACTGCAAGCACTGGGAAATCGTGTTCTGTCTGCAGCTGAACTGAAACTGGGACAACTGAGGTACACAGATGCCTGCCTAAGGAGGCTGGAAGGCACCAGACTCTGGAGGCTGTGTTCCAGATCATTGCAAATTATGCTTTCCTACTGTAGAAGTTAAGGGAAGGTCTTTCACTTTAGAGTGGTAGGAATGCAAAACAGCATTACTGACAGTAGTGGAGTTTGCCTGTGTACACTGATGGCAATTCAGAATGAAGCTCTGCTCTTCATTTTGAGTAAGTGATTTATTCATCCCTTTTTCCAACATGAAACCACTTTCTCTTCTTGAAAAAAGAAAAGCTTTTTTCCCTGACTTATTTATCATAATTGGACAGTTTACATACATTTCTTCTCTCTGTGTGTGACTGTACATGAAGCTATTTTTATATGATGAGTTTGGTGTGGTCTCAGTACTGTATTTGTAGAAGTAAAACTTATGTTTGCACGTTTATAAGGAATATATTTGGTATTTAATGCCAAGGAAAGCACCGTTTCCAAGTCCAAATGTGAATGAAGATTGAAGATACTTTACTGTTAAAAAAAAGAAACTATTGATCTTTCCAGTATGTGATTAGAGATTTCTGGTTTATACATACATTGTGGGAGAACCATAAATAATGTGTTGCATTAATTACCATAATAGGTTTTGCATAACTTGCACAGTATCTTGTCCAAATAAATAACTTTATTACATGTATTTTTAGATAATTATTAGGATTGTATTTTTCTCTGCATTGTATCAAGATTTTTCCTTTTAATAGTCAGTGTTTACATCTCCAACAATCAACCTGATTGCATACAATAAGCTTTATAATGTACCTTTGCATTTTTCCCTACATTGCCAAGTTTCACTTACTTTACTGTAAAGAGCTGGGTTTAAGTGAAAAAAAGAGTGAAAAAAATATAATTTATAAATTGTTTATGTTTGAGTACTAAGTATTTGCCTTCTAAAATATTATTTAGAAAATTATTTAATTAAAAAATATAATGTCATTGTTGTGGCTGGTTAAAACATGGAAAAGTGACTTTAAACTGAAGCAATTTTGAAAAATAAAAGTAATTTATCAGAAAAACATGCTTCTTAAAAAATCCCTCTTTACATGACCAAGAACATAGCACTTTGTACTTTGCTACACTGTGGAACTAGCAGGTGTAAGTCCATAAAAATGCCTCTGTCCAGAGTCTGACTGTCCCTCAAGGATGGCAGTGTTCACCTGCCTCCTTGGCTGCTGTATTTATAGCTAGATATGATGTGCCATCTTGGGCTTAATATTTGAAATGCCTCTGGTTGCAGAAAGTCAAAAATACACTGCCCAAGCATTAAACTCTGTATGTTTAGGAGCAATACCAGCATAATTGATTCTTAAAGTGCAATTCTTCAATAGCACTGTTAAAATACTGGATTTTAAACTTGCTGGTTCCCACTTTCCACCAATGCAGCCAAACAGCAGTTCAAATATAACTATCCCACAGAAGCATTCCAGGGATGTTTACTAGCTGGAAACACTCAGATAATGACCTATAAAGAATCCTACAAAAAAACTACCATAATCTACACGTGCTTGGTCATCACTTACTGTGTGACACAGAGCCACAGTTTGCACTGACCTAAAGGGTGAGAAATAACCAAAAAACATAACATCTCTTACCTGAGAAGGTGCTGAGTGGAATAACTGGAAGAAAAGGCCTTGGTGTTACTAACTGACCCACTGTGATCAGTGCATAAACACAGTGAGGACTAATTTACCCACACAGAGCTGCTGGTGAATGGAGCAAGATCCAGCACTGTAATGACAAGTTAAATCTCTAACTCTGCAATCCTTTCATTAGCCCTTGAGTATGAGGACTTAATCACATTTATTTTAATGTGAAAACAGTTCAACAACTGGTTGAGGCAGGATCCAAATGCTTTCTCCAGTAAGGTAACCACATGTATAAACTGTTTTGTTCTATATCATAGCTATGGACTGCTGTGGTGGAGAAAGATAATTTACATTCCTTACCAGCCTGTGTGGGAAACCTCGCCTTTCACTCTGAATTACACTGTCATCCCCTCAGCTGTCTACAGCAAACTACAAACACATTCCAAACTGCACAAACCTTTTGTGATGGACCTGATAAATCCTTCCTCAGCCCCCATTCCTCCTTGGACAGCCCTCCTCTGCAGGAAAAGGACCAGGCCACAAACCAGTATCAATGCTAGTGATGGATGAGGTGCCAGATGTTTGCAGTGCCATCAGAGCACCGAGCAGCAGCCTCCTGTTCCATGGGGCATGTGGGGAGGGGAGCTGTGACACGCGGGCTCCAGGGGCACTTCCAGCTGAGGCCACTCCAGCTTCAGGTCCCCCAGGTATGAGAATACAAGAGGAAATTAGAGTTCCTCAGTGACATAAAACTTCTAACCACAGAAGGGGATAGGAGGAGAGGAATAAAAGAGCCTATTTTCCTTTATCAAGAGTTTCTGCTTCATTTATTGTTTACAGTATCAGAATCTAACACTAACCCAGAAAGAACCTGATCACATCACAGGCTTCATTAACAAGTAATTTAAACTGGCCAGAGCATAGTCTAACTTAAGACTATACTAAAGCATTTTTATCATTGTCTTGGCAAAAGTAAGTAATTTGTTCCTTATTTATTATTTGTATTACAATGGCACCCAGACATCCACTAAAGAAAATCTCCGTGAGGCAAGATGCTCTGGAAACACAGATCAGAACTGTCCTTACTCTAGAGAGCTTACAATCTAAGAAAGCTTTGCAGATGTTTGCATCAACAGATGCTTTTATGCCTTGCAATGTTCAAGATTACAAGGGCAGATCCACAGAAGTTAAATATCAAGATAAATAATAAGATTTGGTGACCAGTTTCCCATATATGCCACTTCAGTCACCAAGTCAGTCAAATGCTGTCATCAATTTTAATCTTCTCTTTAGCACAGCAGATGAGTCATTGAAAGGGTGGTAAACAGAGCTACAGCCAAGATTCTCAACAAACTCCAAGGAACTCAGGTGACAGACCTTAAAGGCTCGAGTCACTCTACTCCGGGTAGGATAATTTTCTGAAGTTACTAAATCACTATTTTCAAGTCAACTCCAGTGTTACAGGATAGGTATCCAGACCCTAGCACACTGCATAAACACATTCACTATGCTCTGAAAAATTCTGAAGGTTTAAGGTAATTATTTAATGTGCCATGTAACTATAGTCAGGAGTGTTACCTGTTTGTCTTTTTAAGAAAAAAAAAAATTGAGAGACTGGACGTAAAAATAACCTCTTTAAACCTTTAGGTAATGGCATGAATTATGATGTAAGAAGGAAAAACAATGACGGTAGTAGCTGGCAGTTGGTGTTTTGGCTAAAGTTATAAATCTATGTGGAATATTTCTGTAGATTTTCCTCATGCTCATCCTCCCCATGCTGCTGTTGATAATGCTGGTACAGTTTGGATCCCCAGGCTCCCCCCATCCCTTCTACTGCTGGAAAGTGTCCATTTGACATGTTGAGTATAATGGAGGTCAAGGATTTAATGTAGTTTTTGGCCAGTGTGAGAGTCTCTATTTTGGACAGCTTGTTCTCGGCTCTCACGTGCGGGATCACCTCGCGCAAGGCCTGGAAGGCGTTGTTGAGCTTGTGCATCCTCTGCCTCTCGCGCTCGTTGCTCTCCAGCCTCCTCAGCAGCCTGTCCTTACTGCTCCACGCACGCTTGGCTCTGCCTGTGGGGATCTTGCTGCTCTCCTTGTTCCCCCCACTCCTCCTTTCTTTGCGTCGCAAACATTTCACCAGTTCTTTTTTTCTCATTGCTGGCTCCTCAGAAAATGCTTCTTTGTCAACAGTTTGCCTTTGTTTCTTTCCTTTGGTTTTAGTCTTCATGTTTTGTTGGATGGACTGGTATTAATTATCAATGTGCTGCAAAAACATAACACCAATATTGAGCTGGGAGGAGAGCTTGCAGAGGGAATAGAGCACAAGTGAATGGAACCAGTGAAACAAAGATGTAGTGAATCACCTGCTGTGAAAAACAGACGCCTCTACTTTCGTAGAAACAGGCGTCAAAGCAGAGAGGTTTTTCCTTTATCATTGTACATAAGAGAAATTGGTCTCCAAGTTCTATTCAGTCTTTCTGTAGAAAAGTGAACCACAACTCAAAAATATGCAGAATACAACAGTCAGTGAGATCTGGTAACACATTGCCTCTGTTTCATCTCTCATGCTGCTGTTGTCTCCCAACTCCTCACTCCCCCACATTATAATAAAGCCATGCACCACTTCCATGTACATGTGCTGGCTTAGGGGGGTATTAGACGGACCCTCAGGCTCTTAAAGTAATTTCTCCTTGAACTCCTGATAACTGGTTTTTGTAGGCACAGGTTTCCACTGTGTGAGAGGAGTCCACTAGAGGGAAACATGGCACATTCTCAGGGAGAAGCTCCGACCCAGCCACGTGTTTTCAGCTGCAGCATCTCTGTGTTCTGGGCTAGTCCCTACCATACACACACACAAAAAAAGCCCTTCCCTCTTCCAACAACAATCTAATAATGGCAGGGCTGAACTGCAGTTACTGCCCCAGATCAACAGCAGCAGAGCAGGCCATATTCCAAGTTACCCAAAAAGACACAGCAATGTTCCTTCCTCTGCATTAGGTGACATCATTGATATTCTAACCCACTCAGCCCATATTCTGTGCCCACACTACATCTGAAGACAACAGCACCACAGCAACCCTGCCTCTAACGCCAACAATCAGTGTTACTAAGAAACATTCTCAAAATACGTTCTTTCCAAAGTCTTCCAGTTCATGTAGTCAGAAAAAGGTCTGGTGTGAAGAAAATACATTTTTATGCCAATATTTATTGTGTAGGAGCAGTTTGAGAGTTGGTGAGCCAATAAAAAATGAAGGAAAAATAAGAACAAAAAACGTAGCCCCAGATGTGAGACTGTCCCAGTACAACCTCAACCTTAGCTGGAGCAGGTGGTGGCTGTGTCTGGCAGGTCCCAGCTGTGCTGTGGTAAACACCCCCTCCTGTCTCGTTTCTCATTTCATTAAAGCCATCTTCAGCTGCTGGGCTTGCACAGTGACTCAGTTCTCTGCCTGTGAGAACATCCTAGCCATCCCCAGGTTCCTTATTACCAAAGAGGCAACTTTACCAAAAAGGACAGGAATTCACAAAGCAGCTGGGTTAAAGTAGCACCCAGGTGATGACAGCTGAAAGCACCAAGCAGCTTGTGTTGTGGGAGCCTAAAAAATGCTGGAGACACACAGGTATCTTCAGAGAGAAAACAGGTCCAAAGGCAAGAACCACGTTTCTTCTGGACCCTTTGTGTAAGTCACTTGGCAGAAAAGACACAGTTACAGTAGAGCACAAGAGGAGTAGGAGCTTCTCTGCCCAAGCAGCACTCCTGGGAAGCACTGCTGTTTGGAAGAAAACAGCCCACAGGATTTGGTGAAGAGGGACCTCATAGACACAGCCAGGAGAGAAAGCTGGAAGAAGATCCATGAGAAAGGAAGCTTCAGCAAACTGTGAGAGCAAAGTGGTCTTTAAAACTGCAGGCTGGGCAAAAGCAAGTGGGGTATAATGGGATAACAAGGTGCCTCGCTGGCAGGCTTGTTCTTAGACTGCCACTGCTGTAACCTAGAGAAGTAACCTTAGAGAGCCCCAGCTCAGCTGCTGGGAGTCCCAGGAAGGTGTTACCAGAGTGTGCAAGGAGCAAACAGATTGTGGAGGGATCAGGAGCAACAGACTGGAGCGGTCAAGAGAAACCAACGAGAGCAGCCAAATACCAGCACATTTAACACCTTGTGCAGCCCGGCATCCCTCTTCTGTGACTTACCCACTCCACCCGCTGCTGAGAAGGTGCCTGGGGCCCAATGGGCAACGCGGCAGGGACCCAAGGGAAGCCAGGAACAGCAGCAAGGGCTGTGGGGGCAACAGGGAGGGAGCGCTGCGTGTCCTCTGAGCGAGGCAGGGTCTGTCAGCAGGAGCGTGCGAGGGGCCCAGGCCCTGCCCTGGCCCGAGGAGCCGCGGGCAGGCGCTGCCCGAGCCCCGCAGGCGGAGGCAGCCGCGGGCAGGGCCGGCGCTGCCCCGGACACGTCGCTTTAGCGGCGGGGGCGGGCCCGGCGGGCGGGAGCTCCGGTCCCTCCGCGGGCAGGCTCCGGGGACAGGCTCCCCGGGCAGGGCAGGCACCCCCGGGGCAGGACAGGCACCCCGGGCAGGACAGGCACCCCCGGGCAGGACAGGCACCCCCGGGCAGGACAGGCACTGGGGACAGGCACCCCGAGCAGGACAGGCACCCCCGGGCAGGACAGGCACCCCCGGGCAGGACAGGCACCCCCGGGCAGGGCAGGCTCCGGGGACAGGCACCCCCGGGCAGGACAGGCACCCCGAGCAGGACAGGCACCCCCGGGGGCAGGACAGGCACCCCGGGCAGGACAGGCACCCCCGGGCAGGACAGGCACTGGGGACAGGCACCCCGAGCAGGACAGGCACCCCCGGGCAGGACAGGCACCCCCGGGCAGGACAGGCTCCGGGGACAGGCACCCCGGGCAGGACAGGCACCCCCGGGCAGGACAGGCACCCCCGGGCAGGGCAGGCTCCGGGGACAGGCACCCCGGGCAGGACAGGCACCCCGGGCAGGGCAGGCTCCGGGGACAGGCACTGGGGACAGGCACCCCGGGCAGGACAGGCACCCCCGGGCAGGGCAGGCTCCGGGGACAGGCACCCCGGGCAGGACAGGCACCCCCGGGCAGGACAGGCTCCGGGGACAGGCACCCCGGGCAGGACAGGCACCCCGGGCCGGACAGGCACCCCCGGGCCGGACAGGCACCCCCGGGCCGGACAGGCACCCCCGGGCAGGACAGGCACCCCGGGCAGGACAGGCACCCCCGGGCAGGACAGGCACCCCGGGCAGGACAGGCACTGGGGACAGGCACCCCGGGCAGGACAGGCACCCCGAGCAGGACAGGCACCCCGGGCAGGACAGGACAGGCACCCCCGGCCAGGGCAGGCACCCCGGTTGCAAGCTCTCATATTCTTTGATAATAAGTTCTATATAAGGTGACCAATTTAGTGCCATGGGATCTTCTGCATCTGTTCTCATTAATGACCACTGCCTTGGTCAAATTTCAGCCCAGTAGTTATATTTTACCTAATGAAGTTAAGTCATCTTGCTATCAGTTTCTCATTCCCAGGTCACAACAGCTGCCCTGCGAGGTGGGGGTTCCACAGGAGCCTCCACCAGCACCGCAGGGCTGCCCTGGGCCACCCCACCCCACCGCACGCTCCTCCTGCCTCACCGAGTGCCGGCCGGCAGCAGCCGCAGATCTCACCACGGCAGCTCCCGCTACACACCAGTGCTGCATTTATTTCCCTGCTGATTTTTGGTCCGTTCAGCACATGCATTTAAGATAGAAAAACCAAGCAACTCTCCTAGGAAGAAATTCAGTGAACACTGAGAAAGCATCATTAATCTGTTTTCTGAATCTATAAATTTCAAAATCCCCATTATTCCAACAGATCTCTAATTCTGTGATTGAAAACAAAAGTCAGTATTCAGAATTACACTGTTTCTGTTTTAATTATTGCTTCTCTACTGACTGTGTACACACTTTACCTGAAATTTTCACAGGGATGATGATACTGGAAGAATTTAAAGGTGAGTACACTATTTAGCGTGGACTCATCTGCTGGGACTGTGGCTTTGAACTTTTGGAACTTTCTCAACCTCAGGAGACTAATAAATATATCTTACAGTAGAACTACACTGCTGGCATCTGTTTAAAAATGAACAAACAGACAAAGAGATTATAAATATATAACTGTATTTTATTTTTAATATTAAATATTTTTAAATTACAAGCAGTTTCTTGAATCACACTATAATGATAATCAATATACAGTAGAAATTACAATTTAAAAATGTACACAATTTAAAGACATTTTGACCTGAAATTTCATTAACTATGATATATTGCCATAAACCTCATACCTGTATTAAATTACAATAGGAAAACCTCATACCTATGATTTTGTTACATAGTTTCTCATTTACAAATAGAATTGAACATAATATATACACACACATCAGTACCATTTATCATTTAAGTTACACCTACATCTGTGCAAGTTCAAACAATTTCATAAACAAAACTAACTGTAAGTCATATTCAAGTTTCTGAAAAACAGGCTGCTGGTATTACAAATACTTATTTTCAATAAGTTTATATGATGTTTGACTCTCCTCTAGATTTCTTCCCATTTTGTACCAAAACCATTAACATGTAAGACTTAAAGCTGAAGTAATTTTTTGAAGTAACACCATTCTTATTTAAGGCTATTTCTTATAAGGCTAATGTACTTGAATTCCACCTTTCACCAACTCCCACACAAATAGCCAAGTCACTGACACCTCACAATGCTGACATTTTAGGATAGTGCTTAATCATAAAAAAAAAAATAATCTTTCTACCAACCAGCCTCCTCATGAAAGATTGAGTATTACATAAAAATCTGCTAAAAATACTGATAAAAAGAATGAGGCTTAAATGGCTTTAATTAGTGCATCAACAAGGATATGAAAAAACAGTTAAATCTGCTCATTTTCATGAAAATGGCAATTTCCATAAATGCAGTTATACACAGTGTATCTGCAGCTGGGGCATTTGGGAGAGTACAGGTGTTCCCACTGAAACTGGACACACTTGTTGCTCTCTTGGCTTCTCACTACAGATCCTAATGTTCAAACAAACTTCTTCAGGTGGGAAAAATCATATCTTTTAAATACCTTTAGTAGCCAAATTGAGACAATGCCTTCATTATTCAAACAATCCAGGTACTCTACTAGAGAAGGAATTAAGCTGTAACCAGTCCTCATAATAAACCATTGAAAATAGATACATGTACTTCTAAAATGGAGATCAGGCTTAAGTAGCTAGTGCAAGAAATTACATAGAGTGTAATGAATGATTTGGAACAAATCCCCTCATTAGAATGTGACATGTTGGAATTACTGATTCATCTTCATTGTGCCACTTAACTGCCAGGCAGATATTTTAGTATTGCTAGTAGTTGATCAGATCTTTAAGTATCATTTTTTTACCCCAAAAGATGGTTTATATTATTGCAATCCAGCCTACTGGATTACTGAAATTAACATATATGTTTAAGTGATCTGAGTTAACTTTATTTATTTCTCTTCATTGTACAGCTAAAAAGGACATTACCTTGCTTAATATCATACACATCTCATTTTGGAAAAAATGCTCCTTTGGCAATTCATTAGCAATGAGTCCATTTGGACAAAGGAGTAAACTTTCACTTCCTGTGTAAGCTTTTCTTTAAACCCCGGTAAAGAATAAAAATCTTAGATTTCCATCAAGCAAAGGAAATTCCTGATGTGCAAGATAAACATCTAATTTTCCAGAATTACAAGGAACAAAATGCACAACCAAATTACAACATTCCAGAGCATAAGCTTTTATTTAACCCAGAACTATTTTTTTAAATAAAATTGTTCAAAATTAAGGCTGAACTCCAGGTCTGACAAGTTTTTCCCCACATAAGGCAGACAAGCCCACATGTTCCCTGCAGACCATTATGGAGTTTCATTCTTACAATGGTGAAAATTTAAAGACAGATGAGGTACCCTAAATCTAGCTGTATCAAGGAGTTTAATGTTGGAATTATGAAGTTTCTAAGCAATAGTTTGTGCACAAGGTCTATCACCAACATTTAAAAATATTTTCAGTAGTGCACAGCTTCCTTAAGCCCTCTACAGTATATACTGTAAGCCTGTATTAAGAACTACTTGACTTAGCCTTCTAAATAATGTTTTGGGAAAGGTCTGTAGGAAAATTCAGTTCCTCACTTCATACTGAAGAACAGTTCTGACTAACTCTGAACCTGAGTGCCTCATCAGAAAAAAGTATCTCAATTCATTGGCAACTTCAAACAACATGATAACGAAATTATTCCCTTTTAATCAGTATGGAAGCCGTTCTGCTTTAAGGGCTAAACAATGTAGGAAAAAAAACAGTTAACACATTCCTGTCATTTTTAAAACATACTTAAAAATCAAAATTAACACAGAGGTATACAAAAAAAAGAAACCACATCTGAAAATATCTAGTCCTCCCATCTCCATATGATGAAAATTCTCTGGTGACTGGATCTGGACACAGAGCACTTGGACCACCATTATCTCAAGCCCTGCCAAAACAACCGCTAAAATACAAAGTACTTCACATTTCAGTGCATTTGTATTTTAGTACAGGTAAACAAATACAAAGCCAGGTAAACTGTTCCTATCAGCGTTTCCTACAGATCTGAACTGCATAAGGCATTCCAAGAAGTCAGGGATTTGTTTCTCAACTGAACTCACTTTGGAGTAATAATTAAGAATATCTTTTTCCAAGCAGTTTAGAGGATTAAATCAGCTAAATGCATGGTAGAGCAAGAAGGTTAGTTAAGCCTCCCACTGTCTTCCCTTCCCTACAGGCTTCAGAGCAAACCTATTGTACTGCAGCCTTTGTTCAGAATGCATTTCAAGATGCACCATGGAGCTCTGCAGACATCTTAAAATGGATCTGGCCCTATAACGCGTGCAAAACTGGGCATTAACCATTCATCAAAATCTTAATTGCCATAACATCACTGAGAGGTAGATTTACCACAGGCCTCTGAATGGAGCCCAGATCTGCAGTCAGAAGAAGAGTGAGCTTCAAAATTCACAGAATGTACAACTGAAGGGCCAAGTGTACCCAAATCCAGTCTATTGAAATTAGTCTGTTTGTAAGATTCATAAATTCCAGAGTTTTGTACAACCAATTTTTCCTCCTCTTTCTCCAAGGCAGAAATTGTAGTAAAAACTGGAAGGCCCTTAACTTTGATATAGTCAGATGCTATTACAGTTTAAGCAGTCAGTAGGATCATATGTAGGAATTAAGAGACATTATCTCTTTAATCTAAAAATTCCAGAGTATATCATATATTCTTTTCCAGTTTCCTATAAAACATGAACACTAACAACCATTCTATAACCATTATCAATTTAGAAATGGTACTGAATATAAGATTTCAGCGAGTCTAACATAATACTCAGAAGTTATGTACGTTTTACGAGTACCGTGCATAGCAAAAGGCTACAAAAAGGACAAATTAAACTGGATAACTGGGCCAATTCAACTTGTCTTATTTTCCTTGAAAGATTTAAGATTTTGATTCTGTACATCATCAGGAAATAAAGGACAAATAATCCATAGTGCAATTGTAATAAGCAAAGTAATATGTAGTGATATCTTTTTGAATAAATATGGCTCACTACTGATCAACTATCATTCAAACAGTTCCATCAACACAGCCACCTGTTGCACAGGACAGGTATACACAATTCTACAACAGGTGTATGTTCAAATAGATAATGAACTACATGGAAAAATATAAAAAGAATATTATACAATCTCATACATAAACCAGATTGTAGTGTAATTGCTTTACTTGTTTAAGTTATCTGAAAAATACTTCAAGTACTTGAAAACAGCGGCAGAATTGTCTTTCAATGAAAAGCAAAATTGCACTGATTTAAAAATACATTACAAAGTTAAATACACATTCAAATTAATGTCCTGATTTAACATTGCTTTCAGTGTTTACTTCCATTTCTCAGTACTTCTTGATTACCTGTGTTACTCCAGGAGGATCCAGAGTTTAGATAAAGAAGTTTCAAACACAAAGTCTATGTGTTTTATGTATGGAGTCCAAGCACGTTTAAATTGATTTAATCTTTCTCTCCATCTTCACTGCTTCCTATTAGTAGAGGAAAAGTCATAAGATACAGTGAGATTCTTCTGCACAACGCTCACGTCTTTGTAAGACTCTTGCTAGAACTTGGCATTCTGCTCTTTTGCCCTTCCAAGTTTTGGTTAATTTTTCCCTACACTTTCAACTACTGTAAACATTTGGTTCATTTATTCATAGACATCTGCTCCAATCACACAGTTCAATGTCACTTCTTAGGACACATAAGGCAACACAGGATCTCCAAACTACTCTCTTATCTGTAAGTTACTAAGCAGCAAATATTATCTAATCAATAAGCACAATACAAGAACAATACAACTCTATATAACACCGATTACATATTTATAGACATTGACCATAAGCAAGGCTCTGCAATCAGTAATATTTGTTTTTAATAATGCAATGTGTTATCTAGATTAATATGCCAAACTGATTCAAGTGCTTATTTTTGCTTCTCTTAACCCTCAAAAATGTACCAAAGGTTAAAAAGGCTTTTAGTTACTGACAAGAAGGCTTGTTAATAAACACTGCTAGTACTCAATATTGCTCTGAATGGATTGTTTGGCTCTCCTAACACAAGCTACTCTATTCACAGCTCTAGAAAACATGCTGCAATTCTCAAGAGAATATCAATAATGTAATTTCTAAAAAGCAATATGAAAAGAATACTAAACTGTAAAATAAGCTTACACAATAATGTTCCTGGCATCCTCATCCTGTGCAATGAAAACACAATTGTGACTTAAGACAGTGCAATAATCAAAATTAATAACTGCCGCAGCGTGGCAGGTGCAACAGCAGTGCTGCAGGATTGCAGGGTGTTCATTTATACAAATACAGCACTTGGGTTTTTAACACAAAAACTGAGAGCTTATCTGTAAATGTTCCACAGGCTGTTCAACCACAGTTTTGTACCAACTAGGATGCAATAATCTCAATCTCCATGGAAAACTATGTCTTAACTGAAACACAAGACCAGACAAACTTTCACAGTGTTAAAAACGTACTTCTACATTTGGTATTTAAATAGAACAAGACTTATATATGTTCTTTTATCTTTACATAATGTTTTTAATTTATATCTTTAAAGTAATTATTATAACTAAATCACTTACCTCCTTGCTCTATATCTGAATCTGTAAGATGTGTAAGAGAAAAGCTTGCTATGTTTGCAGGAGAGATGGAGAATCTGGAATAAGGGGATGGATGTGACCAGTTCTGATCAAGAGTCCGGGAAGGCGGAGGTGGAGAGAAGTACTTTGATGGCTGAAGGGGTAGTTTAGAACCAATGAGACTATTAGCTGCCTTGGATATAAAGGTTGGCTCTGGAGAAGAGAAGTCATCATCCCACTCAAAACCCCCACCTTGGGGAGGGAAAGGAAAAAAAAAAACAACAAAAAGGAAGAAAGAAGAAAAAAGCTGCATTACAGTAATGTCATGTAAAGTCACCCAGAGTTGTACAAGAAGACTGGAAGATTACATTAACCCCAAACAAAACCTGTATCCCTGGGCAAGATTCTAGCCCAGGGAGTCACAAAGATCTGTCAGCCAGTTTGGCTGCCTCTCAGGCAACCCTGGACACATCAATATATAAACAGCCAGTATCACATCCCAGCTTTGCTCCTCAGAAACAAGAGAGCCCAGCTGCAGTGTGTACTTAGGATGCAAAATTGAAGCCAACATGGTCCAGTGAATTTACAGATCACATACAGTTTAATGACTTCTCATAAAAGGCTCTGCATAAAACAGCCTCGGCCCCTGCTGTGTATAAATATATTCATGTACCTTCTTCATCTGTTGAGCTTTCTGAATTTGCAAATCTGTTTAAGTAACCAGGACTGGAAGATGGAACAGGAGAGCTGCCAGCACCTTCCCCGTTCACGTCTATCCCACGGCTTCCCAGCTCCTTCGTTGGTGTTTCCTAAGGCAAACAAAGTCACTTGTTTAACTCTTTTTACACACCACGTCTCTGTGCCTTCAGATGCCAGCACCCACAAATACACTCCCCCATCCTGCCACCAAGTCAAATGTGGAATTAAAAGGTCTGTAAACTGTTACAACAACACAACAAGACTTTGAGTTACAGATTAGCACATGCAAGTACTTCTAAAGAAAGCTGCATCAAATCTATGCTAAAATGCACACAGGAAGCAATTATTTAAATATTATTTACTATACAAAAATTCATATTTGTAGGAACAAATGCCTTCCAACTGAAAGCAGTTCCCATATCAGCTTCACATGGGAAGAGGTTTTTTTCTCCTCTTTAATAAAGCCTTATCCCAACATTATTTCATTATTTTTTTATCCCCTAATCATGTTCAGGATAAAGAGCCAGACTTTGTACAGCCGGTATTGGAAGTAGCCAACATTTTATCATGTATTGAAAAAGTAAAGAGTTCAACAACTAAGAGCAGTTTAAACACAGCTGATTTTTTCCTTCCCCTCTGACAAAAGGATTACTATTCTACAGGCTGCCTAAACACAAATAAATCACCATCATAAGCAACATTTCCAAAGCTTGACAATGTGACTGTTCTTTTAAACTCACTGGACTAGTTTAGTTGCCATAATGCTAAAATACAATCCCCTCTGTATCCAGTTACAGAAGTTAAAAATTGATAAAGCTGATAGGGAAACAAAAGTAGCCTTGAATTTTATAAGCAGATCACTGTGTCACTGAACATGAATCCCACAGGATTAATAAAAATTACCATTATCATCTAATACTGTTCTCATCTTTGATTATGCTCTTAGATAAATTTATCTTAGTGCTAACTAACATAAGATTCAGAGTAAGCCTTCAGTTGGAGTTTTGGGATTTTTTTTGTTGTTGTTTAATTATTAGCTTTTTTGCTTTCTTCCTTTCTTTTATAAAGCATCTTAAAGACTTCAAACTCATTAAACTGATAAGCTGCTTCTATAAAGTTACAACAATATTCTGTCAAAATAAAATAATTAAATCTTGTCCACAGCGATGCTGTCTCACATATTCAAATTAAATACATCTTATAAACAGAAAAATATCACTAAAACCATGTTTCATTCAGCACACGTAGTCAAGGGTCCAACAGCAAAGGTGGAAACCAAAGCAAAATCCTCCTTCACTTCAGGTTACTGCAGCTATTCTACCAGCAGCACAAAACTACCTTACTCAAGTCAAATTTTTTTTCTTTATATATGAATATTATTCTTTTACATACATAAATTCTTCTGTAGCCTTAATATATAAAGAAAAAATAACCCACATCATGAACAAGCTGTAACCTTGCCAAAACAAGAAAGGTACTTTTGTAACAAGGTTTTCCCAAATAATAAGCAATTTATTCATGTGCTCCTTGTTTAAAGAAAAACAAAATAAAAAAGGCAAGCCAACAAATATTTTACTTAGTAATTAAAAAGAAGGGTACCTGATCAAACAAAAAGACTGTCACATCATCAAAGAACGTTACAGCCTTTTTCTCATCTTTCCAAAGTTCAGGCTGCCTTTCATTAAGGGGTTTTGGAAGTTTCAACAAGCTTCTCAAATGTTTTCCATCATCTTTTTCAGTAACTATCTCAGGTACTTGATGAACAGTTTCATCTTCACTGTCAGAACTCAGACTATGCATATGAAAAGTCCTCATGTCATCCTCAGAATCACTGTTTTCATCTTCCTCATCTGCATCATCGCCGTCTTCTAAATCAAGCATTCCAGACACGCTGAGTTTGCCGAGGTATTTTCCTTCAATATCTGGTTCTTTCAGCTTTTGTCCTTCCATCTGATAGAAGGACTTCTCACTGTTAGTCAGATCTAAAGCCAAGTTGTGCACAGGCTTTAAGTCTCTGTGTGAAAGGAGTTCTGAAGTGTTAGTGCCAACACAAGAGACACTTTTATGGGAAGTCTCAGATAGTTTTATTTCATCCCTCAGGTTACCTTCCATCACTATTTCCAGGGAAGTCACAGCTGCCTCAGCCCACTCATCAGGACACCCCTGCATCCTTTCATCCATCTCTTGGATCTCTAAATTGTGGTTTAGTTCCAGTTTTGAGTTTTGATTATTATCATCCTGGTAATTTCTCACATCACATGTTTGCTGTCTCTCTTCAAAACCACAAACCTCTTCAGTGTGATTCTCTCCACTGTTGGAGGAAACAACACACCCAGTCTCTCTGGACAGATTTACAGACTCTTCTGGCTTTTTATCTGGCTCAGAATCATTATCAGAGAAATAGGCTGAGTCTCTATAAGAGTTTTGACTTCCACTCAGGAAAACCACCGGGGTTATTTCAAAATTGCTGTTCACTGCATCCAAACAAGCTGCTGCTTCTGACACAATGATGACTGGATTAGAAGGCAAAGCACTGACACTGTTCTCGCTACCACACAGAGCAGTATCCACATTGGAAGTGTCCTCAACAGGGACATGGGAAGTCCATTCTGGAGATTCCAGGTTTTCTGTTTCATAGCCACTGTCAGCAGGTTTATCTGGTGGCAAAAGTTTCTGAGGACTTTGAGCCTGTAAAGATTCTAAAACCTCACTTACATCTAAAGAATCCAAAGAATCAGGTGTCTCTAATGCTTGTTCTACAGTTTGTATAGGAGATGGGCTGTCTTCCAAAAGACTATCCTGACTGGTACAATCTGAAGCAGCAACAGAAACTGAGGTCACCTCTTCTGGAACATCCTTACAGTTCTCAAAATTTGATGTTTCTTGTATTTCCTCCAATAAGCATTCATTCTTTTTTAATATGGGAGAACTAACTTGCAAGTTTCTTTTCCTATCTTCCTGACCACTACATTTTTCTTTCTTAAAAGTTGTTTCATCAGACTTGAAAAGCGTTCCCTGTTTCATCTGTGCATCACACTCATCTGTTTCAATAGCAACACTGTGATATGGACTGTTTCCAACATTGTTATTTTTGGCATTATAAGACAGCTCTTCCTGACAGAGAACATCGGTGTTACAGGACATGACTTCATTCACTTCTACATTTAGAAATTTCCCCTCATCCTTCAAAATAGGAAGATTTGCAGAGTTATCAGATGAATTATGTGCTGTGGGTGGACTAGAAGATGCCTGCATTTCTAGAGGAGTCTGAGACTGGGAACTGGGATCTTTATTCATTGTCACTGGGTTAAAATTTTCATCCTTCACTGTTCTAAGACTTTCGTGTATTAAAGAAAAGACCTGTGCATTTTCAGCCAGCACAGGCTCAGGCTCTACAGAGTTTCTTTTTGAGGTTTCTAATATACTTTTTAGAACATCATCTGAATTCTGCCCAAAATCACTGCTGGGTTTTTTAGGCAATAACCCTGTTAATAAGTTTTTCTCTTGAAGAAATAAGAAGTTATCAGAAAGTTCTTCTAAAGTTACCAGCTCTGACTGATTAGAGATATTTTCACATAAGGAAACAGTTTCATTTTCAGAAGCATGATTAGAATGCTCCTTCTCAGAACAACCTACTGCCTTTCTAGCATCTGTGTTTGAGTTCAAAACAGCTGGTTTAATGTCTTTAGGAGAATCACTTGTTTCAGCAGGCCCAAGTATTTTTCTATTTGTCAATTCTTCTGATCTATCAATATCATTAAATATACTCTGGAAAGGACTTTCTGGACTATTGGTAGCAGTCAAAAATTCCTCTTTAGGATCCGTATTGTAGTGGAAGAAGTCCCCATCAGTACTAGATTCTTCAGCATTAAGATCCCTGAGAACCGTGAAATGAGAACTTTTTTCTTGTACAGCTTCTTGATGATCAACTTCTGTTGTTAATACAACTGATTGGTTATCAAAATTCATGCTGCAGCCACTTCCTTTTTCCTCTAACTGGATATAGTAGTCATTTCCAACAGAAAGTTTGTGTGCATCAAACACAGGTAACACCCCAGGGACAGCAAGTGATGCCTCTTGACCACTTCCATCCTGTGCTCCTGGTCCTTGCTCTGAAAGTGACCTCTCAAAAACCTCCACTGGATAGAAAATACTTGTGTAGTTCATGGCTTCATCAGGATTCACATGACCACATTCATCAAAGTGATCATGTTTAGCTGCCTCCCAGATGTATTCAAAGCTCAGACCATGGCTTGTTTCAGTTACAGTCAGAACCTCCTCCAGCTCATGGCCGAGCCTATCTCCTGTGAAGTGATCCAGGATTGGGAATGCAGAATTACTTGCTTCTCTATTTGAGGTGTTTGGTTTGAGTGCATTCCACTGCTGTTCAAAATCGATCTCAGAGTCCCTTTGGCTTTGCATGCGGAGGTAAGTTAAAAGTCTGTGCACTTCTTCTGCCGTCGGTCTCTTTTCTGGAGGCAGCCAACAGAACTGCAGAACTTCATACCTGTACAAATAAAAACATTTTCAATAGGTTTCAAACTGAAAAGGAATTTATAGAATTCAGATACCTAACATGCCTCAGAGTACCAGTATCACTGGCAGGAACTTCCATCTCCAGCAAGTCCTTTTACTCCCTTTATCTAGGGTTTGTTTGCTGAGTTTCCACGTAGCAATTTCAACGTGTTTAAGAGAACTGAGTAATTTCAGAAACTTCTTCAGCAGCTTTAAGAATAAATAGAAACACGTAAAAGTTTACCATCTATCAGAGTATGGCTGCTCCAGACGTGGTTTGAAGGGTTTAACCTGCTTCTCCTTGATGACATGGGTTAGGACTTCCCTGTCAGAGAAGTCTGAGTAAGGCCGAGCACCATTCTCAAATAGCTCCCACAGTGTCACCCCCAGGGACCTGCAAAACAGCAGCACGTGACTGGGCACTCAGAACTATTCTAGAGTGGCTTTGCTAAGAAAGGATATGCAAAGCATAACAGGCAAGAAGAAATAAATACTAGTCCCCATTGTCTCTAGAATAACTTCAGAAATTTAATTCATTTTGACAGAATGATAAAAGCCTGAAGAATAAAGTTGCTTGAAGGCAACAACAATGAAGACAACAAATATAGAAGGTCTCAATTTATTTGATCATGGAAAACCCCCACATATAATAAAATATCTTTTCAACAATTTAAAAATAAAAAATATTGTTATTTTTCACTATGGTGTATAGAAATGAGATTAAAACACCTTACAGTTAGTCCAATAGAAGAGAAAAAACTTTCATGAGAAACTGCAGTTATAGGTCAAACTGCTAGAAAACTCATCTCTCTTCCAGAGTTCACAGAATTCTTTATTGTTAAGCTGCAGTGGTCAAAAGCTGCCTCTGCTCAGTGATGCATCTCTACTGTATCCAACACTAATCACATTTTCACTGATTACAGTCAGTGGTAATCTTCAGGGAACCTTTCTGCGCTCAAAGTGCAAAGTAACTGACTCTGCATGTCGAATAATTTAGATTGGAAGGAATGTCTGCAATCATCTAGTTCAAAGCAGCTCTGCCTAAGAGGCTCTAAAATACAAGTTGGAAACCTTAAGACCATGGCTGCTTGCAGTCCAGATGAACAGTATAAGCTGAGGAAGCCTCCTCGGAGGATGGAAGCAAACTAGTTTATACATAATTTCTATACACCCCACTTGCTTTCTGCAACCCTACTTTTAAAACACCAAACAAACCCTAGTTTATTTTTTAATATCCTTCAAATATAAAGCAGGAATTAACTACAATGTTTTCAGAAATGTTAGCCTAATCCACAGTTTCTATTATCCAAGTTTCTTGGGACCTGAGAACTGAAGTGGAACTTGGCTATTTCAAAAATATTCATCCTCAAGAGTTCACCAGTCATTGTCTATCAGCTCTTTGGCAGCAAAAACCATCAGTTAATTGCTGCTCTCAAATGCTGCAACAAGAACACAGCATTTTAATTAAAATGCCACTGTTCTACCAATTTAACTTCATCAGGCTCTAGTGGGATCATCTTTTTATGTCACTCAGAGATACTTATTCTTGGAAAAATAATTTACCATTTCTTTCCTTTATAAACATCTGAAGGTATTTTTATTAATATAAACACCTATTATTCTGCTAAACATTTTTGCTTGCTCCAACTTTCTCTCAACAGATTTCTAAGCATCTTTCCAAAGCAGGATATAGTTTCAGGTTTACAGTGATTAACCCACTGTATATCTGATGCATCAGGCTAATTTAAATATTATTTACTCCTTCATGTAACATTTGAAAATATGTTCACAGATCTCTCATTGAAATTTCTTAAAGCCTTCTACATACCATATGTTACTGTATTTATTTTGCTCTGCTGATAACAGTCTGTCTTGAAAACTTGTTACTAATTCAGGTGCAGTCCATCGTAGAGGAACAAGTTTCTTCTCATCTGTCTCAATATAATCTTCCTAAATTATTGATCAAAATTAAGAAAAAAAAACAATTAAAATGCTGAACATACATTAGATCAACTTCCAGACAGTGACAGTCGTTTCCTTAATATGTTTTCCTGTGATGCCTATGGAAATAATTAGAATTTTTTAAAAAATCCTTTTTTCCCCAAGTAGCAGAGAATAATGCTATGGAGGAAAGTCATTCACTGGTCACTGCATAGCAGAAAATTGAATGCCAATTTCTTGTTTAAGGTTTGGTACTTACAAATGTTTTAAATAATGGCCTTATTTTTTCACTTTCTTCATATGCTTTAATATTTTGAGTATTTTCATTAAAAAGTTCTAACTTTTATTTCAAATGTGTCCTTAAAACAAATTAAAATTAGATTGTTCATATTCTAGGACCACTGTAAATAGGACCAAAAAAGGGTAGATTTAGCAGAAGATTCCAGAAACAAACTCTACTCATCTCCAGAAAGGTACCTATTCTAGTACATTAACTTGCTACAGTTATTTGCCAGTAATACTTTGAAAGTTCATTATTCAAATAAAGGACAATCTATCAGTTCACAACTTTCAAGCATGCTTGCTGTAACCTTGGCCCCTGAATCCTTTTTAAAAAGTGGTCCATGACAAGATTAACTTACCTTATACCTACTGAATCCTATACCATAATCTCCTACTTTGACATTTAAATCGGATGTAAGGAAGCAATTCCGTAAGGCCAAGTCACTGCAAATGCAAACAAATAAACAGTGAGACAAACCAGGAGGTCTTCAAATTCAGACAAATGGGTTAACAGAAGGTACAATTTTTAGAACAGTCAGGTCACAGTTTGAAGTGTCAAATGAAAAACCAAGAAAACTATTTTCTAAAAACTTTGAATCTAAAAGTCAAGGACTTATGCAGAGATACAGGTTACAGTTGCAAGTAACAGGAGCAGATCAGTAACACAAAACAGTGCTAAGGACTCAGCATCCACTCTAGATACACTTCAGCAATCCTCTGTGCATGGGCTGTAGGCTGATCCCATAGACCTCAATCCTGCTGAAGGCTGTGGCAAGCTGGGTGCAAGAAAGGTGTGCTCCTGGATTTAATTTAATTCCCTCTTCTGAGGAAATTAAACCAGTCCATGCACTCTGAAAAACCAACTCATATACACTGCAAACCCAAGCACAGAAACTGGGGAAAGTAATTTCTAAAATGCAATTGTGATCTAAACCAAACATTAAGACAGTTTTTTTGTTGCTTATATTTTTATTAAGTTTTAGAACCTAAACATGTCAACAGTTGATTCCATATCTCACTGGAATACTGTGGCCACTACAGTTCCACACAAACACTCATCACTTCCAGAAAAATCAAACACTGATAGGGTTTCTCCTTAGAGAGGACTTATTGGACAAGATTTCTTTTATGACCAAGAGGCTGTGATTTCCCTGGGCACTCCCACTGCTTCAAAGAAGAATCAGTTTAGAGCCACAGAGCCAAGGAGACTCTGCATTCTGGAATCAAAAAAAAACCAAACACCGAGACAAGGCAATCACATTTAAAGCTTTCATGCAAAAAACCTGGTCTATTATGCTGTCCTATATAAAAAAGTTCAAGCTGCAGTCACTTCTCTAGAGCAGTGGTGTAGACTCTTAAGCATTCAAACTACACACAGCATTTACATGCAGTTCATTTCATTCTGCTCACAATCCTCTCCTGGAGATTACATGGGCTGTTCACATGCTACAGTGATGTCACCCCTCTTCACACCTATCACTGCATGGCTTGCATTTTAGCTGTCATAAGCAAAATCTATCAGCAATTCTGATTAAATAATAATTGCAATATCACACTGAGCAACCAGTAATATCTTACATCTAGTTAAGTTCATTACATAACAAATCCATACATTACACGTGAACCAGTACTACAGCCTTTGAAAAAGACCAACGGAAAAAATAATGTATTTCATAGAAGTCCTCCAATAAACAAATCACAAAGCTCTTGAATAGACACAGAATTTGCTTCCAGTTTCTACCATAAACCAGACCACAAATACTCACAAAACAGCACTGCTGCTGTAACAATACAAAGAGGCAGTTTTAAGAGACCCATCATGCAAACTCAGAAATTTATGCAAGTTTAATGAAGCTGGAACTGTGGCTGCAACAGCAAAGAGCTCAGCAGACTAATTGCTCAAATATTTCACTTTTCAGTTGCACAGAGGGGACCAGGCAATTAAGTGCCCTAGAAGAACTCTACCTTTGCTTCTGTTAGCTTAAAAAAGCCTCTGAAGTAAAAATGGTCTGAAAGCCACAGCTTGTCTGCTACAAACACAGACAATGATGTTTTCCTTTCCAGTCATTGAACTACACAGGCTAGAAACACATTTATAACCTTCACGTATGTCCCAGAGCTTGCCAAATTGTTTTATACTATTTAAATAAATATCCTGGAAGAGAAAAATTGTTGGCTGCTTGAATTTACCACTAACAACAAAATCACTGATGCTGGAGCTTTACCACTTACTCTGACAGCATCAGGATAGTGTTGCTAGAAGTAAACATTACAATGAGAATCTTGCAGATCCACAGATTAATTATTTAGCAAGTTTATCTGTATTTCACTGAAAATGTACTGTTAAAATTAATACCTACAGAGCCATGCTGCTGCAAGACAAGAAACTGATCCCTCTGTTAGACAGGTACAACTGGTATTACCTTCAAGTAATTTGAAATTGTTAAATGGGTTAAAAGAAGAGCTCTGTTTATCAGCCACCAGCTGAGTCCAGGCTTTGGGGTTTTGCTGCTGTTTTAAACCTGCACCATTTAAGACTTAGGTTTGAGAGTTCATTTCTTCCTGAAGACAAGATCTCTGCCTTCCTTATGCAGCAAGATGTGCATTAACAAGCTCCAACACAAGCTCCTGACTTAATGAAAGGGTGATGCAAGTGCTGGTTCTACAGCAGAGAACAGACTGACAAAGTAACTGTCTTGTGGCACCCAAGGTTTCACCATGAAAGACACATTTGGAGAACACATTCACTTTAATATTTTAGTCATCTTGGAAGTTAATAATTTCCAGTTCGTTAATACCTTTACAATTAAAGCAAAAAAAAAAAATTATTGTATTTTTCTGGGCATCTTGTTTCATGAATGAATTTTCCCAGCCTTTTGCAACTACTGCCATTCTTTCAATATTCACTATATTAACTTTAATTAAAGATAATGATATTAATTAAAAATAAATCTAGCATTTCCCCTGATGGGAACAAGATTCTTCTCCTAGCATAATTACTTTGAAATCTGACTACCTCCTTTAGCGAAGATTTAAAGGTTACATGAATATCAGTGAGAAAATACCCCTTTCAGTCAGATTTTCCCTCTAAATTCAGCTTCCTCCTTACTGCATTAGAAAGAAGGTTTTTTCCCCCATTTTTAGTAATACTGGTAACATTACCAAAGAAGTTCCACATTTCTACAATCTAATGAAAATTCACAGCACGTAAGATTCACTGTAACTGAATTTTAACTTCCATCCCTTCACAATAAACAAAATTAATTTGACATGGCCAAGAACTAATCAAACAACTACACGTGGACTGGCTTGGCACCCGCTTGTGTTCTACGGGCTGCAAACCCAAAGAGCAGGTGATGGCTTTCAGGCAGGTGGAGCTGAACACCACGGAACAGCTCAATTAGCTCCTTCATTAGCATCACACCTTCATGCCTCAGGCTATTTCACATGTTTGTGGAAACACAGTCTTCAATACCCCTGGATTTTAATGAAAACACCCAGCTGAATTTCAGAGTGCATCTTGACTGACTGGCATTCCTCTGGAGCCTACCTGTGCACAAAGTTGTGTTTGTGCATCACAGCGAGGCCAGCGGCAATCTCGCACGCCATTCTCTGCAGCAGCATTAGCTGAGACTCTCCTTTAATGTGCTCCTGCTCATTGCAGATGTAAGTTTTCAGGTCACCCTGTAAAAGAAATTGAAGATATTAGCCTTATATGTTGGTTGACTCAAAAAAAATTATTTTAAATAAAGATCCAACTGACCACATTATTTATTTAACACATTTATGTTCAATAAAATAAAGCTCCTCAAGTTTCCAGTCTCCATAAAGGATCTTACATAAGTCATCTAAGGCATTTGGTATTGTCCTTAAGGGTTTTTAATCTAATAATTTAGTAATTAACATCCTAGATCAGACTGCCACATAAAATCTGTCATGTATTAATAACTTCCATTAAAAAAAGAGTTTGATGAGCCTCTGTTTTTAAATGAGATGAGTTTTCAAGTGCTCCAAATCAGCAAAGCTGTCTGGAAATCTATAAGGGGCTGGAAGGGAGAGACGAGAGTTTCAGACATTGCTAGCTCACCAGAGTTTTCTACATAAAAAGCATGGTAATACAGCCCATTCCAGTCAGAAAATTCTGATGATGGCAGCAGTTTTACTGAACCCAGGCAATGCTGAGCAATAGATATGTAATTAATGAGCCCATGGAAGCACTCCATAAACTACTCAAAAAAGAACAGCTTTGAAATAGAGAAAAATAAGTGAATACTGTCCAAACATTCAGGAAAAGAAAGACTTATGTAGTAAGAGAATCCAAGCAAGGGAAAAGAACAAGTTTTTCATGCCATTGTTGTTAATTTTCTCACAGATTGACTTTCAATCCACCAGTCCTGTATTTTTGTTATTTAAAATACAGACTGTCTAAAAGGTTAGCAAATTATTTTAAAGACATTTCTGTATTGAGACTGCTCAATGTATAGCACAACTTGTTTCACCAGCATAACATCCTGGGCTTTGTCTTTGTCCATTGTCTTCCCAAATCCTGGGCCAGGAAGCTCTTGCCAGAGCAGAGTTCCAAACAATTAGGAAAGAACAGTGTTTGTAACACATGCAGTTCCAAACAGCAGAGCCCAAGGAATACAAGCCCTGAACTCCCAGCTGAGCTGACTGTAGGTGGCAGCAAGAGCCTAAAGAAAATCATATTCTAAAACTGTCATTCATTAAAACAGCAACTGCTTGCTTAGGGCTTGTCCCAGGTGGATTAAGTTCCTAGGATGCCTGAAATGCACCCAGGAATTACTTTTTAATTTTTAAATATGTTAGTAACAGCAGTGCTGTGTGACATCCTTTATTTAGTAAATTATTCATGTAGGCATATATTTTTGTAGGAAAACCAACTTTTATTAAATCCAGCACCTTGAAACATACTGGTTCTGTTTCCATTCTGGTCTCATTAAGGCTAGACTCAAGGTTAAATATTTAAAATAGGAACTTTTGGTATTGCCTTAAAAGGACATTGCTTGTACCAAACTGGGATGAACCAGTGGTCACACACAGGGGCTGAACTGCCCTTTAGAAGACCCTGGACAAGCTGAAAAATGTTTCAACAGGGACCTTACAAAACTCCAGAAACACAATTGCAAACTCTCACAGCTGGGAAGGAAAAAATCCCTTACAACAGCACAAAGTGAGCAGTGGCCAGCTGGGCAGCAGCTCTGCAGGAAGGGACCTGGGCATCCTGGTGGGCAGTGAGCTCCAGTGAGCTCTGTGTGCCCTGGCAGCAGGCTGGGAGCAGCTCCTGGGCTGCACAAAGAGGGCCAGGCCCAGGAGAGCTCTCACCACCTTCTCAGCAATTGTCAGACCACACAGATCCTGTGCTCAGAACTGTGCCCACAAGAAGACAAACTGGAGCAAGTTCAGGCAAGAGCCACCACGACAGTCAGGGGTCAGAGCATTTCCCCACGAGGAGAAGCCGAGGGAACCAGGCTCATTCTGCATGGAGAAAGAATGACTTCAGCATAATGACTGCCCAGTATAAGTTATTAAAGACTAAGCCAAGCTGCTCCCTGTGGAGCATGGATGGAGGATGAGAGAGAACAGGGATGAGCTGAAACACAGACAGCTCAGACTGAGTGGAAGGAAAATAGCTTTTCACATAAGGACATGAACATAAGTCCAGGCTGCCCAGAAAGAACACACAGTTTCCATTCCTGAATGTTTTCAGGATTCAGCTGGACCAAGTCCTGAGAAATCCAGTCTGACCTCAGGATGATACTGCTTTGAGGAGGAGGCTGGAGACCTCCTGAGCTCCTTGCTAGCCTGAATTATCCTATGATGCTTTCCTGCCTAAAAGCAGACACTAGCAAGAGAGCAACATTATCCCTGCACTATTTTGAGAGCCACAAAATGGCCCTTTATTGACAGATTTTTTAACACAGTAAATATCAAAGGTTATATATATCTGAATAAATGCAGCTCTGCAAAATTCACTGCAGAGACATCTAAATATAAAAAGCTCAATAATCATGCTTGAGGAAGGCTCTACTTTCTCTCCAACCTCCTCAGCCACTCTCTGCCTTTTTTCTCCTCTCCTTGGATTCCACAAAGAACTAAATTTTACCTTTCTTCCCATCCTTCTCAGTTCAGCCATTTTTGTAAATTTTAATATACATTTTCTCTGTAACAGACAGAAGCTGGGGCACACGTACAGTCAGTACTCTGGCAACTTTTAGTTTGTGCAAATTCCTTATTAGGTTCATGTGAACACCCAAATGTCTGACATGACTTTCTAACCAGAAGGCACTGACTGTTTTAAAACTGATGAATGGTTTTAAAAATGTGAAATGGTTACCAAATTGCATCTACTGAAAACATTCCACCAAATTGTCATAAACTGACAAATCCTCCCCTTATTGTTAAACCACACACGACTGATAAATCTGTTCTTTTGCCCATATCCATATTGTCCATGATCATTAAACAGATTCACTGAACTCTTCCATTACAACTATTTCATTGCAAAGATTCTTTTTTTATTAGAACATGCTTTCAAGTGGCAGTAATTAAAAAAAGAACCAAAAGAACCAATCACTACAAGCAGTCACCTTCCCCTACCAGCAGCATCCCTAAAGTAAGCTACAGAGCACTCCAGGCAAATACTGCATCCTGCTGATCTCATTTGCCCAGGGAATTGCAAGACTTCAAGAATTTCTGTGAGAGTTTGATAGGTAAATCAGCCTCACAATATACATGCAACTTCCACATTTGAATAACTTTCCTTTTACTCATAAATTATGTCAATCCATTAGAGGATTTGCTGTGCTGACAAAATGCTGGCCACACACAGGGCTGAGTAATATATTAAAGTTAATAAGACAGCTACCACTATTTTTAACCTGGCATCATTCTGCAATGTTTAACAGTGAACAGTTAACTATTCACAGCAGACTGCACCAACATACAATGCAACTAATATGGGGAAAGGGGCTTTTCAACCTTTTTGAGTATTTCTTTTCATATTTACTATTTTCTAAATAATTTTAACACAGGCAAAGCATAGACTTTAACAGCTTAAATCACTTATGTGCAACTGATTTCTCTCGTTTCTTTCCCAGCTTTGCAAAGCAAGGAATACAAAGCAACTTGGGTTACATTATAAAATAGACTAAATGTTAGCCAAAACAGTTCTTGCACATGCAACCAGCAATCTTGTGTAACAAATGTATCAGGAGTTTCTGTGGTCAAGAAAACAAGCCAGCCTGCCTGACATTCAGCACTGCCACCCTGACAGCTGTGGTTTCTCTGCACTACAGTTTCCTCTGATCAAAACCTTTCAATGCCAAGGAGCCTGGGAACTGATAATCCAACAGTGCTGCCTGAGCAGCCAAGACAAGGTCAACTGGCCCTAAAAAGGCTACAAAACCATGTAAGAAAAGTAGCAAAAGGAGGACTCGCTGTGATAAGCCTTGAGTTTGAAGGAGTTTGAATAAAACAACCTCTGTACCCTCCAGACTGAGTTGGTCAGCAGAATAGCTACATTTTTTGTTACTTAGTATGCCAAATTTGCTGAACAAGGTCAACACTGCCACGTGAGCCTCAAAAGAACTTGTCACCTGAAGATATTGAAACTTCCTATCCAACAAAGCTTATCTTCTTGCCATGTTTTTTCAGAACTACTCAATTCTTAAACACACAAGAGGGATTAAAACAAGTTTACTTTGCTGGATATTCACAGACACCACCACAACATAAGGGAAAGAGCTTTAGCTCAGCATTAAACCACTGGCAGCTGAACAGGACCACATTTCTCGTCCTTCCCACCTGAACAACAGTCACCACAGACACTGGAACCTTTAAACAGCCACTTCAGTTCCACCTGCCCTTATGCTTTTTCTGCTGAAGAATCACTCCTGACTGTTCCAGAAGCACCTCCATGCACACCAATTCACCCAATTTCAGGGGAAAGAAGTTCAAAAGGAGCTTTGAGACCAATTACTTGAAGTTTAAAAAAATATAAATAACTGCAATTCCAACTGCAGTGATAAAAAGCTTTCTGATACTTCCCTAAGAAACCTTTTTACTAAAAAAACCTATTAGCCACATCTTCTATTCCATCGTGATTCCCTCACGTCCCTTCCTTCCTGTCTCTTCTCTGCACTTACTCCAGCATTGCCACCTCCCACTCCAGGCCCTGGACCACAACAAGAATTGTAGTGATGGACAGGGACACTGAGCTGCTCACTTGGCCCAGGCTCTGCATCAAACTGCAAAGGGAACATTGTCCTGTCTGCACAGCCCCTGAGTATTTGTGTGCACAAGGAAAAAACACCATCATGTCTAGGAGATACTCAGTTCTACCAAGTAAGAAATTTTTAAGTGAACCAGACTTTAATATACAAGTTATGTTTAACTGACTGTAATATATTATTTTCTAAAACCAAGTTTTAGTTCACTTGGAATAGAATAATGACCACAGACATTTATTTTCCATACCAAAGAAATTACCTAACTACACTCAAATTTGTAAAACTACCATTTTAACTGTCAAGTTTACTGCCCCCAGTTAAAGTGAAAATCTATTTTATCCCCTTAAATAAAACCCTTACCAAATTACTCTGCAGGATCATGACAACTTTTGGAATAATGAGGAATCAAACAAGGATATTTTTTCCTGTATACCTAAAGTAGGGCAATCTTTAAAAGCTACTTCATCTTCAAATTTAAGTTGGATTAAATCACATAACTATTTGAAAACATGGCAGCAATTAAATCTGATTTGGATGTATATCTGATAGACTCTGTAAAATGCAATTCTTTCCAGGATCCTTTTAAAGAAACTCCAATTTGAATAGCAGGTTTGAAAACCAGTAAGTAGTATTCTATTTCTATACTGAAAAACTATGAAAAACCTTATCTGTTAACCTTAGGCACAGAGTTTCTAAATGTTAGCAAACCCAGAACATTTCACTTTGATCAGTCACTTAAAAAGGTCAGGCATTTCTTCCATTTGGAAAAGAAGGACTTTATCAGCACTTCTGCTTCATTAATTTACCACAGTTAATATACTGGAGCAAAAGAGCAGCATGGAAAAAATATAATTATTTAAGGTAACAGATTAATTGGTATTTCTCAAAAAAGTCAAGTTCATGCTAAGTAATTTAAATTGCCTGAGGCAACTAGAAGCAGATTTTTGCACCTGAGCTTAAAGGGAAATTCTCCAGTAGTGAAACTGGTAAAAAAAAAAAAATCTCGTTGAAATTTATAAATGCAAACTATCTCATTTCTGAAAGACTCATTCCCTAGTAACATCTGTGCACTTCTGACATCATTTCTGTCTTGACATTTCCCAAGGAACTCTGCTTTGGGTGATATCTACACAACAAACCTTAAAAGCAGCTACTGAGCCAATGTTTAGACAGCCACTTGGACTCTGGGGCTTGTTTGGTTTTAGTAATGTGTTATGCTATAATAAAACAATTCAAGTCTTTCCAGCCCATGGATCCAAATTTTTCTCTCTCATACCTCTGCACCCTGGGCACAGTTCAAAAGCTCTGTACATGCCCCCCTTCCTTACACTCATGAACATTCCAAGGACTGCAGTTAAATCTGATTTGGGTGTATATCTGAGCAAGGCTTTGAGCTGTCCCTTGCATTCCAGGGACCATGTGGCACTGAAAGCAGTGGGAACACCCTTCAGTGTGCTCCTAGCTTTTCTTTTGGTGCCTAGGAAGCACAAGGTAGTTGCTTGGGGGGTAGAAAGGGAATGATAGTGAAATAAAAGGATAAGAATATAGGGCAAAGAAGATAACCATAAGGGAAAGGATTGGGAAGAGAATGAAGACTGAAACTGAAAATTCCAGCTATTAGAATACACATGACTGATACAGAAGTGAGCCCACCGTTGCATTTTAGTACAAGGCAGCACAGCATGGGAAAAATTAGGCACTCTAGAGGTAGAGGAGAAGGCAGAGGGAATAAATTCTTCCATTTTCCTAAATTAACATTTTCACATAAATGGTAAACAAAGCACATTAAGATTGCAGACAGGAAGTATTTAGGATGTGATGTTGGTGGGTGCACATGATACTGGACTGTGATAAAGCTCCCTGCTATGACACCCTCTGCCCTCCAAGCTCCTTGCTGAAGGCAGACAGAGAGACTGGTAATTCCATTATCAAGGAACAGGTATCTGCCTCCTCAGAACATTCCACAACACTTAGAACATATGTGATAAACTGAAGAGTATAAACAAAAAATTGCAATTATGATTCATCTAAAAAAATAAACTAACAAAAGCCTTCTAAATTTCTGGTTAATCAAAAGACAAGAAAGCAAAAGAATAATTTCAAAGCAAAGGGCAGTAAATATACCCCATACAATTTACCCCAGTGGAAAAACAACTGCAGCATCTCGTGTAAGTGCACTTACCAAGTCACAGAACTCAAAAACTAGGAGATAAGGAATGGCTTCCACACATTGCCCAATACACTGGAGAACATTTGGATGCTGAAGAATGCTGGAGTGAAAAAAGACAGTTAAAGGCAGGAAGATCACAGTAAAATGCAACACACTGAAATCCCTACTAGAAGTTTCAACACATTACAGTGGAGGGGGGGTGGCAGGAACAGAAGGTGCAAGTACCAAAGCCACAGATTTCATTTGTACCTTTGTATTGCTGAAGAGTATCACTGACAGCAGCCAAAACTCACAGGATCTCAAACCCACAAAAGCCAGGATTGCCACATGAGAGTCACACTCATCCTCCCACGACCCCTCATACCAAAAATAAAAGCATGCAACTCATGAACTACACCAAGCTACAGATCTGGCTACAAGATAAACTTTTTTTTAGCTGGGTTAGTTCCCAGCCAGATCAGTTACTTTTCCAAAATTGCTCCAAAACCACTTGTGCCAGTGCAGCAGAAGGCATGAAATTTCTTCAGACAAATGCCAACAACCTAAGCCTAAATGTAAATATAGCCACGATGCTAGAAATCACTAAGAAGAGAAAGCTCTTCACTGACCAATCTTTTACAGCACATCCAGACAAAGTAAAGCACACTAAAATATGTGCTCACTTTGGGTTGAGTGTATTCCACATTTTAAAGAAAAACATTACAGTTATATGGGAGGGCAAGTAGAGACAGTAACACTGAGCAAAAGCAATACCCATAACTTATCTGCAGCAGAATGAAGCTGTGAAACATTACTTACTAATATGGTTCTCCATTTCTTAAGAATTGTTCTTGCTCCTTGGGACCTGCACTTGCCTTTAATTCTTTCACTATTACCCTTGCTACACTAGTCCCTGTGTAGATCTCTCCAAGGAGAACCTGAAAGAGAGATTGTGTTTTTAATCAGAGGGGAAAAAACATTTATAGTCTTCCTGCAAAGAAAAACAAAAGCTAAAACATGTTGCAGGAAAGATTTCCTGGCTTTTTTACAAACCCAAAGCTTTGATAATTAAATACACATACTTAAATCTTGACAACTGATCTACATGGCAACTTTCCGAAAACATGTCTTCTAGTGAAGACCACTTATTTATTGAATTTTTTTCCTAAAAAGAATTGGTAAAAACAGGAGCGTATTAAATCAAATCTGTGGAAGTAAAATGTCTAACTAGTCTCCAGTAAGAATCTACAGGTAAATTTTAAAAGCACAGATTAGCACTGTGATTACAGCTAAAAAATGCATGCAAGGAAATATCTAATTTCAACTAAAGTTTTTCTATGCTTTTTTTTTGAGTAGCATTTTAAAGTAAATACAGAGGTCTAGTCAGCTGGGAATAAGCCTCAATCTGTGCAATATGAAGAGAACTCCTCACCTTTCCAAACCAGCCATTTCCAATTTCCTGGATGTAGTTTAGACTCTGACGTGCAACTTGAGACTTTGATCCATCTGTCACACAACGAAACAAATGCAACACATATCAAACCACTCAGATGGCCAAAGTTAGCAGCTCCTGAAGAAACAATGCAAGCTTCTACAAGATTTACACCCAGCTGGGTGCACACATTCAGCTCAAGCACCAAACCCTAGTCAGATGTACATAAAGTAGGAAGGGAATGTTGTGACAACAGCACTCAAGTGAAACTTTTCTCAGGTCCAGCTTCGAAATTACACCAGAACACACCCCCAACAAAACCACAGCAACTGTCCTGATGAAACGTGAACTTACATGTTTTTAACATGAACTCATAAGGGTTTTTAACACACTCAGCAAAAAGGCTAAGTTCTGCTTCCAATATAAAAGTGCATTATTGCCTGTATCTAGGTAGAGAAAATAACCTATAAAAAGGCTCCTTACAAAAAGTCTCCTATGTAAATAAAATAGAAAACCTAAGACAAAACTCATCGTTTGTACATCTTAACAATTACAGTTATATAGAGGTACCATTTCAAGAGAAAAGGTTTGCCTGCTTTATTCTTCAGCCCAACTGCCCTACTTGTAGCTACCATCTGGAAGGAGGACATTTTTCAACTAAAAATACTTCATATAAGAGCCCAGAGAGGAGGACAGAAAAGAAACCCCAGATCTTCGCAGAGGATGGGCAGTAACTACGGCAGAGCTCATTCACCAGAAGAGATTCAGCAGTGTTGACCCCTGTGCTGCCCAATTGGTGAGGAACACTAATTGATTTAAACAAAACCTTTTCTTAGCTGAGAAAGCTAGCCTGCAATTTATTTCCACAAACAAGATTTAGAGCAGTACTATTGTACTGGAAGAGCCAGAGCTGTATAAATCACTGTCAATGTGCTTCTAAGCATGGCAAAGGACACAGCAGTGCAACCACATTTTATCCAAATACTCAGGCACATTGCCTTCCTTCTGGCAAAACACTTGTTGTGACAGCTTCATTTTAACAATTACGGCTACACAGAAGAGCTGACAAAATTTTTCACTCATAATTTTTCCCAGCTCTTTAAAATACTGAGTCATTTGTACAACTGTGTCACTTGTATTAAAGGCACACAGTGTTCCTTGAAATTTGTACAGAAATTTTGCCAGAAGCTTCCCTGAACATCTAATGATCAAGCAACCTAAGTAGTATGTAAAATTATGTGAAATAGCACATGCGAGTAAGTACTTCAGGCTAAACTCTGCTTATAATATGATAAGATGCTTAAGTTTCCTTTTACAAAAATTGTATTTTAAAGAAGACATTCCAAAACCCCTTCCACGCAGCGGGACGAAGCCTAATGCTGTCTTACCAAGATCACATTTACTGCAGAAATAGTCTACAGTGACATCAAGGAAGTGATGCAGCTGAGCAGAAGCACTACTGTCAAGTAAAGGATTCACTTTTATTTCTATTTAAGGGTGGTAGTTAAAATCCAATGACAAGACAGCCATGAAGAAAACTACTAAAGAGCAGAAGTCACAAATGTCCCAGGGTACTTCAAATCCTTTAGGTATATAGAGATATAATGACAGCAGTCTAGAGATGGGGGTTTAAGGGCGTTTTGTTCTCTTAAGCTCTCTTACTCTGCCACAGGTTAGCATCTTAGAAGTAATATTTCCCCTTTTACCTTTATCCTACAAAATATGTTGGCTCAGTTTATGGAAATTTGTATCAAGTTGTTTATTACAGTAAAGTCAAACAAAGAGCCACACTCCATTTCAGACACTGAAAATGCCTACTTTTGTTTTTGCAATGAAAACCAGTACTTTACCTGTACGAGATGGAAACTGGGAGGGAGTTGGTAAAGCAATATTGGGAACTGAAAGAGTAAACACTTCTGCTGGAGACTGAACAGATGGAGTATCTTCTGCTGGAGGTGTAAAATCTATTTCATCATCAAAGTTATCTTCAAATTCCTAAACAGAAGAAGTCTTAGTAAACAAGCTGATCCTTGCCTTTAAATAAGTACTAATACATTTCTTTCAGTTTGAATGAGCACTGCTAAGGAAGCTTAGCTTTTTTCCAAGAATAGTGACAGATATTTAGTGTTCTACTCCCAGCTTTCTATTAATTGCTGTCTTAAAGAGATTAAAGCATTGCTTTTAATAATCAAGGGATTTTTGTTTAGTTGGGTTTTTGTGGGTTTGGTGGTTTGGGTTTTGTTGATGGTGTTGGTTTTTTTTGCTTTGTGCTTTTACTTTAAATGCTGGCCCTGGCTTTGAATGAATTACCATGAACTGTTGAGGCCAAATATTCTCCATTTAGAAATAAGAGCAAAACTCAATTTTAGGAACACTGATTACAGATATTCCAAAAGGAACAATTCTCTGACGACAATTTCTCAAGAGTTTTGCTACAGTGGATATGCATCTTCAGTATTCTTATTTGACAGACCCCACCTGCAGACTACAAAACAAAACATAGAAAAACAACAAAAAATTTCTTGACAGCAGAATTGTCTCAAAGGTGTAACTTTTACTACTGATTCTGATAGCTAGTTATTATTTTGGAAAAGCATTAAACACCCTTACTGCAGCAGGGAGCAATTAGTTAAACAGCTGCATCAGGACTCACAGCCTGTAGGAAAACAGTCACTGGCTGTTTCAGAAGAGAGGATGTACAGTGACACTGCAGAGTATCAGCACAACTAATCAAGTATTCTGGCACCAGGATGCAGCTGAGAATATCACTTGTACCCACACTGATAACTTCAGGTCTTACCTTGAAATCTATCTCAGGGTCTTTACAGCAGGAGACACAGTTTGCCAGCAGAATGACCAGGACTACCAGAGTACACAGAGACAGAATCACAAAAGATGAGGGAACTTCTGCTGTAGCTCCTTCTCCTAGAAATAAACATGTATGCAGTACTATATAAATATGTTTAGCACCCTAAGAAGTTCCTTCAAAACATATTATCCACATGTATTTATTCAAAAATGGGACTCTGAACATTTCATCCCATGGATGTGATCAAAGCTAAGAAGAAATTGAACAGAGAGGACAAACTGGCAAAATTGATTTGTGCTTCACCACCTGCCTGCACCATTCTGCACTTACTTGGCTCCAGCTAAGAGCCTCAGCCAATGTGATTTTCTGAAGTTAACAATGAACAGTGATAACACCAAGCCTTGGGATTCTGTTTAAGTCAATAATTTAAACAAATATCCAAACATAGAGTAGAAATCTGGTCTTTTGGAAGATACTTCCCATGAGCTAGAACACCTGACCTACAGGAACAGGCAGCTAGAAGAAATCCTCACTTAAACTGCACACAAATGTAAAATATATCACTACAGGACAGTACTCTCTCTTTCAATAAATGCATTTGTGACAGTCTGCCAAACACACAAGCTGCTGTCACAAGTGCAATGGATGAAATCAGCTGTACACCATTTCTCTTCCTTGTGATTCACTAGGTGATTCACCTTCAAGAACTTTAGAGTTCTAGCTGTTTTACAAACACTTCAAATAATTTTCCAAAATTTTATATATAAATATTCCACAACACATTTCCTGATATTAAGCCAGGTAATTACTCACAGCATCAAAAGCCTCAAATGGCATTTTAGAAAAATCTTAAGTTATTGCCAGGGTTATTAAACCCATTTTCATCCTCAGTAGAGAACAAAGACATGTGGTTCCGTAGGAGACCAAGCACACATGTGAGGAGTTGTTTTTGTTGTTGTTGTTTCTTTTCAAACAGGTACTGCCACAGAGATCAGAGAAGTAGTTGGACCACATCTGATTAAAATGTATTTAGCTATTACATCACTGCCAGAGTTTAACAATGTCAGGTGACCTGGCCTGACTGGATTTTACAAGAGCATTTGAGCATCAATGGGAACGTCTGGCAACAGGACAGGGTGTAAATGAAGCCTCAAAAATAAGAAAAGCAGAAGTTGATTGCTTGTCAAGGGACACAAACTTGTCCACCTATCTCTTAAACCTTCAAAAAACTGCAAAAACAGATTTGCAGAAAAAGCTTTTCATCATGTTCCACTGAACACTTACAGAATATTTATTTTGATTACACTTACAGAATATTTATTTTGATTACACTTACAGACCAAATTGACGTAATTAAAATCCTGCTTCAAAGTGTGTCAGCACACTTCCAGAAGGTCACATTTTCTGCACAATTAGGAATATTATCAATACAACAAATAAAAGTTAGTAAAAATGGAAGGTTTTCAAACAAGTGATTCTGTTTCTAGTTTCCATAATAGCTTTGGCATTTTAACCTCATTAGGGACCAGGAATACTTCACTGGAGATACTGAGCATTGTCCTAACACAGATCAACAGCGAGGTGAGGCCACTCACCAGCTTTTAGTCATAATTCTGAACAGAACACAGGATCTCTGAAGAGAGCTCTCAATAGAACAACTTATATTCATTTAAATCAAGTCTTCTATGTAACACAATGGATGTTTTTCCATTTCTAATCATCAACAAGAAAAAAGGGGAAAGTAACAGCTGATGTGTTTACTTCCTCCAGATGTTCAGTAGCCTTACTTAGGAGACTAAGAATTACCTATACTGCAAATATAAACATTCTGTGAAGTCATTAATCAGCTAAATTACGGTAACAAACACCAGTAATACAGCTGTAGATAAAATTTAAGGAATTCCTTTAAACTCCTAAGTGAAACAAAATAACAAAAGGTAGCTTTACTAAAAAAAAAAAAAAACAACAAAAACTACATTACCAGGTATTACAAATTAAAAGCACAAGGCAATTTTCACACAGAAATTTATGAACAGAAGCTTTAATACAATAAAAATACCAATTATTCTGGGCAAGTTTCTGCAACAGTTACAGAACAGCATTCCAGATGACTCACACAAGTAAGAAGCACTTACTAAGAATTACAGAACCCATCTCTCTTTGGATAAACTTTGAAGTTTCTAACATATTAATTAATAAATAATTCTTAATTTGCAGGGTTTTTAAAAAAATTAATGTAAAGTTAAGAATTCTATTATGGCAACCTGCAATTGGGCTAAAATTTATTGTAAGTAAAGCTATTTTAATAGCTTGCATGAATACATATTCAGTGACAGAAGTTACTGATTAAGTATTGGAACTGGTCTTTGTGACAAAGTGCTGAAAATCTGCTGCAGTATAACCTCATTTGCATTTTTCAACTATTTCCATCCAATGATTAATTCACTGGAGCTTAGTAAAATGAGTTGAAACTAGAAGATGTTTAATACACCCTTTTGTTTGTAAATTGTGGAAGTATGAAGCAATGACATTTATTTTATGGTCCTGACTGAATAAAGCAACCAGCAAGAAATCCATTCTAATTAATGCAGAGGAACATTTAATAAAGTCATCAAACAAGAATTTTCCTAAATTAAAAAACCTGCTAAAAAAGATTTTAAATTTAAATAATTTCAAAAGAAACCTGGATAAATTCCAATAAACATAATTATTGCAGAAGATTATTAATACCATACATTCTGGAGAAGTTAATAGATTTACTTAGCATATCAGTTTAAAACCCTGCCATATTTACTGTAACCCTATGCAGTAACAACCTAAGGCATCTTAATAGCTAACCAGAAGCCAGAATCTGTTGTTTAGGAAAGGAAGAGCCAAACAGATTAAAAAATACTCTTTAACATGCCAACAATAAAAGGCTTCCTGCAGCTAATACAAATAGTCTAGACTAGTCTGCTTTGGTATATCCAAACTACTTAGACCGGAGGAAGAGGCCTGGATTATATCAGTCCTGTATTAAAATAAGCAGGAGATGAAGCACAGCTGCGTCACTGTGTCACTGCAAGTTTAACACAACACAGTGCTTTGCAAAGCTCTGTGCTAGGACATGTTCCAGCCCAAAATGGCACCTAGATGGTCCTGAATTATCAACACAGAAAACCAGGTATTCTTTCAAAGCTACACAGGATTAAATACATCTATGACATTTACCCACTTTTTAGAAGCACACGGTATCATAAACAAGTTCAAGCCCTGGCTGAGGCAGATATTTAATTAGCAGCTACCAAAGCAGATTCCTCAGCCCCTCTGAAGATGCCGTTTTCTGAGCAAGTTCTTCACTAAAGCCTAAACTGGAGCACAGCACATTTGCAGGCAAAGGCTGTACACAGGCAAGTACACGACCAGGCTCACTGAGGACACAATGATGATGAACTGCGTTGGCATTCTCAGGATCAAGTACAGACCTGAGAACACACCCATCAGTATTTATTACAATATTTCAAGGGCTGGAAAAGGTTCTTTTCATACAAAGCATATTTCAAAGCAACTTATATAGGCCAGGATTTCCTATACCTTCCTGACTTCCTTTTATATAGGCCAGGATTTCCTATACCTTCCTGACTTTCTTTTATATAGGCCAGGATTTCCTATACCTTCCTGACTTTCTTTTATATCTCCTTTCTTCATAAGACAATTCTCCAACCACCAAATGCACCGCCTAAGCAAACACAAGTTCTTGTTTCACTACAACTGTTCCCCTTCTCTATCCCATTTCCCAGTCTGCCCCCAATACTCAAATGTCACCCACCGGTGGCATCCTTTGGTATCATTAATTACAAGTAATGAGCATGCCAACTAGCCAAATATTCCATCTATGTTTACTTGTCAAGCAACAGCCTCCACTCAGGACAACACAGCACCAGATGAAGCTGCCCACACATGAGGGATGCTGGGCCTGCCTTTCTTCTACGGATTATGAAAGGCCAGGATGCCTGAACTGTTGATTTTGGTTCAATGTGAGTAATCACATTATTAAAGTCTCCACCTTCATAAAACTGGGCTAAAAAACGCATGATTCCACGCAGTTCTAAGCACAGGGAAAAAGAAAAGTAAATGTATATTCCAGACATGACCGAGTACACTCATAAAAGACGTTCACTACTGCGATAAAGGCAGCGTAAGGCACAGATAAATTAAGCATTATTAGGGCACAGTGAACTTCAAGGGAGCATCTGATTTTAAGCTTTCAGCACAGTAGTTGCTATGCAACAACAGTCCCACTGCATAAGCAAGAGCCCATTTCCTTTCAGGAGCAGCTATATAACTGGCACTAATAGCTATAACAATTTCCAGCACAAATCTAGCATGACAGCAGTCACTTAAACTGTCTCTTGGACACACTCAAATTATATGATCATGAACTAAGATGCTACTTTATGACACCAAGTCAGAACAGTGCAATCTTTAAAATACTAATGAATGACCAAATCTCCTTTTGTTCCCTAGCTAAACCCAGGGCATCTTTCATGAACTTTGTCAGTTTACTTACTCTGCTTTTAACGAATATTAAAGCAACCACATTTAAAAGTGTAATATCACCCTAATTTATAGTGGTTTTGACAAATGTGATTTTAAAAGCTATCCCAACTTTCCTAAATAATACTGTCATTTTCTTTTATGCCAGCAATTAAGTGGGAAAGTGCTATCGACTCCTACCCAGTTCTCCACAAGTCAGATTCAGATCATTATCTTTACCTCATAAAGAATTTCTCCTGCATTTATTTACTCCCTGAAGTCTTCAGAGGTTTGCTACTAATAAGCACAAAACCATACAGACAGAACCAGGCCCATAAATTCAGATGGCCTGCAGGTAACAGGCAGAATACTAAGCCAAACCTCTATTCAAAATTATTTTAGACACATCTATTGCATAATGCCTGATTTGTATGACAAGGTAAAGCACAACAGACACTGCAACTCCTCCATTTCACAACAAATAAACCCCAACCAAACTCAAGCGCATTCCATTCGTTACCACATTCCTGTAATCTCAATTTTTTCCTGCTATGCTCCATTTAACAACTGAGCCAAAAAAAAGCATAATTTCCAAGATTAAGTTTCAGAAGAAATGAGTGCATTACCATTATTTAGTTGTGCAATGCTATATCACAGTGGGCTTTAAAACACAACATTAGAAGGGCATTCAAATCACCAACCTTCAACTGAGCTACAACACACACAAACAGAAGTTTTGAAGGAGTGTTATTTGCATTTCAGACATTCTTTTGAAAATAAAATGAAAATAATTTTAGTGTGAGAGAGACACTCCAAATTCCAATCAGCCTTTTGCTTTGAAGGGCCATTACCAGTACAGTACCAGCACTACAGGAAGAAATATTCCCAAGATCTTTGACTTCCATTGACTTGCTGTCCTCAACACAATGGCAGCACCTTAGTGAAATATAAAATGGTTCCAAATGCCCAAAGTATTTCAAGCAGAGATTGGAAATGTTCCTTCACTGAGCAAATCCCTAAGAACAGACACACAACACTGCTAAAGGAACTTTTAATGTTTCTCAGTCTATACCTGAAATTTTCAGCATTCAAATTTTTAAGACACTCAACTAAAGCACAAATGTTTACTATCTTAAAACAGTAACGTAGAACAAACTGTTGAAAATAGTATCAACTGAAGAGTTGTTTCAAAAGTCTGTCTTCTCATAACATTACTGCTACCCTTACACTGGATAATGCAAATGTCTAATGCATTACTAATAAAAGTAACCTTCACTATTAAGTACCCTTATGAAAAAGCACTTTATCACCTGATTTTATTTTTCCTTCTATGAAAAATTTTATTTTCTAGATATAGTCTCAAGAAAAAAACTCTTGGGGACTTATAGGTACAGCTATCCAAGTTACTTGTGCACAACTGTACTTACTCTTTCTGAAAACAAGAAGCCATAACTAACAGCTTGTCAATAAAACGATTTCCTGGCTAAACCTGAATTGTGCCACATGGCCTAAATCAAAGTCTGGCACTTGGAAAGATACAAGTAAAATGACAAGACTTAGTATTAGTGTGGGAAAAAAATAATCAAAAATCAAATACAAGTCTGTTCCCATATTCCTCTAGACAGAAATTGAGACATTCATCCCTCTACTTGACTTGTCCATTACAACCCCTGTCTTACCCTAGAACTCCATTAGGTCCCTCATGGGGCAGGTGGGTGGGATCAAAGGCCAAGGCACATGCAGAGACAATTCTCCTGAAAAGCCAACTGCTTTTCTTCTTTACAACAATTAACCATCAGAAAGAACGGTAACAGACATAAACATAGCCATTTCTTACAGAGTTTACCCCATGAAACAATAAAAAGACCTGTGACACTCCTCAACCCATCTTGAGTTGTGGATGTATTTCTACAGTGCCAAAAGGCAGCTGCACAGTTAAATGTGCATTTTCTGGACACATGACCCTGAAATACCACTGTCCTATGCAATAAGTTACAATATTTTCCAGAAGAAATCTTTGCTACTTCATATCACAACTGGATGTGTTATACTACGCCAACAATTCTTGGCAAATTATTTCTGTCCTGTTTGTCCTTAAAAACAACAGGAGTCTATCCTGCAGTATAAGCCAATATTTTTTCAAACTACTTTATCTCATGTTCCCCCTAAATACTTTCACAATGTGCTTCAAATTAATTTCTTCTACACGTATTTAAATCCACTCCGCATGTTAGGGTGGCACATGTTCCATATCCTAAGGCAAGAATATCCAGGGCAATGCTGGACTCTCCCAGAGCACAGCATCTCAGAACAGCACTGCACTGATCCTCCTGCTCCTGAGCACTTGTCCTGGCCTGCATATTGGCTGAACAGTTAATAACCAGCAAAACTCTGAGATGGGATTAGTTTTACATTACTGACCTTATTCTATTATCCTAAAAGTCTTCCCAGTAATGTCAGAGAATTACTCACATAACAGCATACTGCTCAATTTTAATAAGGACTAAATATAGGCTGGTACTTCAAGTGTTTACAGAGTGTGATCTGTTTGAAGTTTCAGTGCTAGAATCTCATGTTTGCACAAAGGCATCTTAAGACAAGGCAAAAAATATCCGTGTTAAATAATTATGTGCCTTATGCCTTCGTGGCAGTGTTTCTGGAAAAGCTGGGAAGCATTATCATCTTGCAAATGCATCACTGACTCTTAATTGCATGTATGTATGTGTGTCAGAATGTACATACACACAAAATTCTACTGAGCATACTTTATTCTGTACTGCTAGATGTTGGTTTTGACAATTAATTCCTGCTCAAGTACTTTTTTTTTTTCATTTCTCCAACAGTTAGGCACAGGTGTTGTAGTTTGTTTTTTTTTTTTCAACACAGGAAAGACCACGGTAATTTAAAGTAGCGGGAGATGATCACCCAGAAAAGCATTATCTACAGCATGGAAACCAAATGACAGTATCTCTTCCTCCTACCATTTGATAGCAACACAAGCCATTAAGATACAATGCTTTTGAAGAGACTAATTTCAGTTCACAGGAAAGAAATCCATAAATGCAACTTTCATGCGATGGGATTCTCCAGAATCTTGATTTTATAGTAGATGCCTTTCTAACTCCAATGTACAGCTGAGTTAAGAAAAGCCAGAGAGAAAGGAAGCAGCAGCATTTTGTAAAAAGAGCTTATTAGATCTATTTCTCATCCCTATTCATAGCTAAAGGATCCCTGGGCAGAACAGGCCATCAAGAAAGTGATTGATTTTGGAGAACTGGATCTGATATACAGGCTGAAAGCCTAAAAGTCAGCACTAAAAAAATCTACTGTTACTATTTTCTGCACATCCTTCATACCACGCTCCAGTGGCAGTCCCAAAAGAATCATGTCGCTGTTAAGTCACTACAGTGCTGTTTTCTTATCAGGAAGGAAACTTTTGTAAGTGCAGCAGTGTTGGACAAGGTGTTACTTTGTACAGCATTTCATACTGAAAATCACTCAGAAGACAATTTACTGACAATGTGCTTCCCACCACTACCTTGACTAAGCTAAATATGGCACAACACCTTCCTATAGACAGCCCTTAAAGCACACATGCAGGCTGAAAGGACTATCCTGACACATTTTGTACATTTATGCTTGACAAAATGTTTCTTCTATCTAGACGTTGCTCAAGACCTTTCATAACAGCAGTACAATGAAAACAAAGAGCTCATACAGAGCAACAAAAGCATTGAAGCTTTTGCAAATTGTATCCAGAATTGTATCAAGCTCCAGACACTAAATTCCCAGACCAAACAGAAAGGCAGACCCAAAATAAAAGCTAAGGAAGACTCCAGTACTCCATGTGCTGTCCTTCTGCTGCAGAACTGCAGTGTTAGTACTGAAACAGATCTGTGATTTTTTGCAGCTCTGGCATTACACTGCCCAAGGTCCCTTTATCCCACGCAGATAAGCAAGCATCCAGAAAATTACTCCCAATCATATTTACCCATCCAGAATGTTGGATCTCACTATATATATATATATATTTATTTTTTTTTTTTAAATGCAGGGGCACAACCAGCACCCAGCAATTGGCCCTTTCAAACCAATGCCCAGTGCCTGATGCTGTGACAACAAACCTTCAAACACTCTCTGATCAGTGCTATCTTAATATGCTGCAATGATACCTGGGGAATTATTAAATACACCCAAGCATTCAAGACATGAGAAATTGCTTCAGAAAGTGACCTTGTCCTGTGAGGACTCCTTTAGTTGGAGCAAAGTCCAGACACTTTACAGCCACAGGCAGAGAAAGCAAACCAAGCTTGTGAACAAAGCCCTGTGTGGAACATCCCTGCAGGCCAAAGTCAGGGTTGGCTTCTCACCTCAAACTCACAGATACAAATGAAAGATAAAAGATGAACTTCCAGTTCCATTTTTTCTAGTTCTACAATTATTAAGTGCCTGGGACAGCAGCTATAAAAAGAAATACAGGGACAAGTAAACAAGTCCAGCTTGAAGGTGGAGGAAGGATAGACCATTCCCATGAAAGGCACATACCACAATTAAAATCCCTACTGTAAAAACAAGATTTTTCTTAACTTTCAGTGATCCAAGTTGCTAACTTGCATAAGAAAATGGCTTTTCTTATCATGTGCAAGTCACAGACATTTTACATTGTACCAAACCACAGGCCACAACTGCAATTTGGCCCCAGTCTGACAGAACTCCAAGTAAAACATCAAGCCAAAGCAACTCAAAAGCAAAAATTTTCCCAGGAGTATATATGTACTACAGAGCTCATCCTAATACAAAAACAAAGAAAAAGTTACTCCATCTCAAAGTTTTAACTTGCCGTCTGAGGCCAGCCAACTGAATATTTAGATACTTGAGATTTGTACAGCTGCATGAATATTTAAATACTCCAGATGAACATCTCTGGATACCATACACCAAATTCTAATCATCTCCTCCTGGATCCTACATGACCAAGTCCATCAGCAGAGACTCTCTGCCACTAATACCCAATTGGGCCATTCAGTTGCAAGGGTCTCAAAAAGCAATCATGTAGGCACCAAGTCCAGCTCTTCGCTTCAACTGATCAGACTGTGCAGTCATCAGAAGTGTGAAACTGAATACACCTGCTAAAAATGCTACCACCTATTCAAGTTTTACAGGATAATTAAAGTATTTTTGAGTCTGTCTTCTTTGTATTTGCAAGACTTCATACAGCACAGAGATGATGAAAACACTTTGTCTGACATTACACACACACTTGATTCAGATGCTCAGTAGAATTGAGGTCAAGTATGGAAATCCAAGTCAGAACTGAGAGCCTGAATATACATGTAAAGCTTTAGCACAGTAAAGCAGCCATGGCAGTTTGTGATGCACTGTTTGCCTGCTAAACACTGCTGCAGGAAAGCAGTGCCCAAATGTCCTTCCTTCAGCCACACAGCTGGTAGTGCAAGTCACATTAGGCTGATGCACTTGGGGAAAATCACCAATACTCTGCAGGTGAAAGACAATTTCAACACTTCAGCCTTGAAACTCCTTTCCAGCACAACTGTCCCAGCTCTAACCTCCAGTATAAAGTCAAACTTTAAACTCAGAACTATCACAATACATATCAGTATCCTTTTTTTCCACTCACAGAATAAATTAAACCTAAGTTGGTTCAAGTATTTTTAGGCAGTAGCATCTTCAACAGCTTGTTTTTCATATTTCCTATAATAATTGCTATGAACCTTACCAAGGAAACAGTTCAAGTTTGATTACCTCCTCTCCTTATTGTTGGACAAAAAACATATTAAATTAGTTTAGAAATACAACATCAAAAAGGCAAGATAAATATAGAAGACCTTGTCAATGCATGCCTTCATCTGCAAGCACTACGAAGCCACACTTGAGAAGAGCAGCATCATTCCTCTCCATGGGGCCCTGGAACCTGACAGCTCCCCAGCCACCCAGTCTGGCAAACTTCCACAGCATTCCCACAAACTGGAGCAGTTTTGCACAAGGAAACCAATCTAGTCTTGCTAGAACTTGCCCATCACCATTTCCAGCATTCTAGCTTCCTCCCCAAAGGAGAATTTATTATAGGTATACTTCATGAAATATTCCATAAAATTCCTTACAATAACTACAGGCACTTTCCTCCTTTTTCTGTGGATCCCATCTTTCCTGTTACAAACAACACACAAAAATGTTTCTCCAATGTCAAAGAATCAAGCATTCTTGCTAGGTGAAGAACTGTGGGATTCTAAATTTTGAAACCAGTTAGTAATCACTCCATGAAAAGCCCATTAAATTCCTCTCAAGCTTTCAATCCACATGGACCAGACCAAGTGTCACAGTCAACTGCAAAAACTGCCAAGGAAAAAATGGAGCCCACCACCACCTGCCAGCCCCAAAAGAGGAAATCAAAGCAAACTGTCACGGGACACAAGAGTGACATTCACAATTTGGCTGAATTGTTTTTAAACACAACCCATGACTCTTGACCCTGCAAAATAACATCACAGTTTGTCTTCTGACAAGTTTAAAACCTGCCTAGAATGGCAGAGAAGGTTCAAGCTGAACCTGTCTCATTGTCATCCACAGGGAAGATATTCACAGGAAGGAAAAAAACAAAGGCCTTGTAGCCTTCCCCCAGCTCCTGCTGCTCATACAGGTGATGACACAGGACAGGTTGCAGCCTAAGAACCTGTTGCACCCAAACCCACCAGGCACACATTATTTCAGGCAGGAGGAAGTCCTCCCAGCAAAAGTGATGCCAGTGAAACTGGAAAAGGCACCTAAAAATCCATCGACAAAGTAATCCAAATACACTGTGTCTTCCATGGCCAAAGACACAGGAGAAAGCAGCAGCCTCATTCCCTGGAGCTCACTGGGTTTCCCATGACAGCATCAGGACAGTTGGCTAAACTTGAGATAACATCCCATGTATACATACTGTGGCCTAAATATAACCAAAACCTACGTATAAAATTACAGTGCCTCATTCATGTTGTATCACCCCCAATACCACAGCATCATAAATATTTCTCTTAGCAGTACTGCACTTGGCACAGCCAATTCAGTCTTTGAAATTACAGAATAAAAAAAAAACCAAAAACAAACAACATCACCTTAATACTGTGTCCTGCAATTTGTCCAATCAGCTTTTCATTCTGAGAATAAAGCTTTTTACCAGTGCCATGGAAGTTATGCTTTGTTCCCCATCTTTGTAAGGTACATGCATAATCCTTATAGGAAAGAGAAAACTGAACTGAAAAAATTTTGACATTTCCCTTTAAATAGAAAAACTAACTGCATTTCAAGGAAAGTAAGACCCAGGATAGGCATTATAAAATCTTTCATACAGAACTGATTCTGCTGTCTTACCTTACAGCTCAATGATAAATGAATATTGTTTGCATAAACCTCAGGTATTTCATAAATTTTAAAAACTACCATTTAGCCTCAAAGAAATAAAGATTTGACTGACAGTTTTCTCTTTTTCAGAAGTTCACTTTTACATGAAGTATGAAAGATCTCAAAGCAGGCTGATGTAGGGAGTGACTTATGAACAATTCATAAATCTTCTGGGAAGGAAAAACTGGGAAAGAGACACAGGTCCAAAAAAAAAGGAAGTATGGGTACCACTCCCAGTTTTGATACTTCAAGTGGAAGAGCAGCCAAATTACCTAATCTTTGTGCTTCATATCTTTCCCTCCCCACTGTTCCTGCTCCTCCCTCAACATCTTGTCTATTTAAGCTGTACAACTCCTCATGGCTAGAAGGGAATCTCAGCCCACTTTCCAACCAACCCAACCCTAACAAAATTTAGTCTCAAGACAATGCTGTGTTTGCAAATCCCAATGAAATGTCAACAATAAAAATGAATCAAAGACACAGCTGGTACCTGTGAGTCCTAATAAACCTCTGATTCAACCGCGAGGACATAATTTTTAGTTTGCGCTTTTAAGACAAACAGGAAAATAAGCAGGGAAATCGAAGGAAGTCAGCGTTACCTAACATAGGAGAGAAATAAATGTGAACTACATGACTATTTAGAGAGGCCGGGCCGGGGGGGCCGGGGGGAAATCCGACTAATCTGACCGGAAAACAGGGAAGTGCCGTCTGCCCTGAAGAGCCTCCACCCAGGAACGGGAGCCCCGGTGATTCACAGGCAAAACCAGAAAAAAGAAAATCCCGCCGAGCTCAGTACAGGTGAAAGCAGCAGCACTATCAAAGAAGAAGGTCTGCGATAAACACACAGACAGAACAAGCACGTAGCTCAGTGCCAGGGGTCTGAGCGAACCGCAGCGGGATATCGCTCCCTGCCACCGGCGGAGCCGTGACCTACAGCCGGGGAGCCCCATCCGCCCGCCGTGCCCTTCCCGACGCTTCGGCGGAGCCCTGCCGGCAGCACGGGGGAGGGACGGGGCTCTCAAACCCGCAGCGCCGCCGCTCCGGGCCCCGCCGCGGAGCCGCGCCCCCAGCCCCGCTTCTCCTCGCTCACCTGCACCTGCCGGCGGCAGCGGAGCCGCCGCAGCGCTCCCCGCGAGCGGCCACAGCAGAAGGACGAGCCCGAGCAGGTGCCGCGGGCCGAGGGGCCGCGCGCCACCGCCCCCCCGCCGCCCGGCGCTCCCGCCGAGCCCCCGGCGCTGCCGCATGCCGTCCGCTCCCGGACCGAGGCCCGGCGCCGAACGAGGGGCTCGAGGTTCTCAGCGACTCCGGGGAGCCCCCGCGGCATTCGCCGCCTCCCGGCTCCGCGGCATCGGCCCCGCCGCCGCTCCTCTCACAGAGCCCCACCGGCCGCCGCCGCCGCCGCCATCTTCCGGGCTACCTGACCGCGACGGGGCGGGGCGCGCCGCTGACTGGCAGCCCGAAGCACCAATCAAACCGCGCCTCGCGCTCAGGAGGCGGCCCCACTGGTTGGGACGGGGTTAATCCGTGATTGACAGCTGTATCAGCCAATCGCTCCGCAGAGGGCGAGCTAGGGCGAGGGAAGGCTGCGGCGCGAGAGCAGCGGCGCGCGGTTGCCAATTAAGCCTCGCTCCGAACGGTTGGGGGGGCGGGGCGTCGCTCTGATTGACGGCTCTCTCCGCCAATCGGCTGGCTGGGCGGGGCGGCGAAGGCGGGGCTTGGCCGAGCCCGCGCTCAGGACTCGAGCGCGCGGCGAGGGCAGCGCCCCCTGGCGGCTGAATGTCCCCTGAGGGCCGGTGCGGGCGTGGAGCCCCCTCAGAGCTGTGCCCGGGACTGCGCGGCCCTGAGGGGCACAGAGCGCGGCCATCCCTCGGGATCGGCCCTGCTGCCATCCCTCGGGATCAGCCCCTGCTGCCATCCCGGGATCAGCCCTGCGGGGCACAGAGCGCGGCCATCCCTCGGGATCAGCCCTGCGGGGACACAGAGCGCGGCCATCCCTCGGGATCAGTCCTGCTGCCATCCCTCGGGATCAGTCCTGCTGCCATCCCTCGGGATCAGCCCTGCAGGAGCACAGTCCCTGCTGCCATCCCTCGGGATCAGCCCTGCGGGGACAGTCCCTGCTGCCATCCCTCGGGATCAGTCCCTGCTGCCATCCCTCGGGATCAGCCCTGCAGGAGCACAGTCCCTGCTGCCATCCCTCGGGATCAGCCCTGCGGGGACAGTCCCTGCTGCCATCCCTCGGGATCAGTCCCTCCTACCATCCCTCGGGATCAGCCCTGCGGGGACAGTCCCTCCTGCCATCCCTCGGGATCAGCCCTGCGGGGACACGGTCCCCGCTGCCATCCCTCGGGATCAGCCCTGCGGGGACAGTCCCTCCTGCCATCCCTCGGGGTGAACTCTGCCTCTTCCCGCTGCCCTGCGGGGCTGATGAGCCCCAGGTTAGACACTGCGATGGGCACACCACCCTCCCTCTGCAGCCCGAGCGCTTCCAAGGCTGGAGGTGACCTTGTTGAATTATTGATACCAGCAGGGTTTAGAAATAAAGATTATTCTCGTTTAGGTCTGTGATTATGCTGAACTTTGAGTACATGAAAATTAGGTGTCAGCTCTAAGCAGCATAAATGGAAGTGTTAATCTAAGCAACCAGGGGCTCTGCAGTGAGGAAACAGGGAAATACCATATGACTAACAAACTAGATTTCAGTTTTTCAGATAATTTAACAAAAAGGCTAATTATGTCAAGATTATATAATGACTTTGGGAGCACAGATTGTCCAAAGAAATGTACAATGAGTACATTGTACATCAATGCACCCCTGGGAATTCATGAAAGAAAGTTTTGTGTCCAAAGTAGTATTTGGAACATTGTGTCCAGGAAGACAAAACATAAACCCAAATTCCCACTGTCCCTCTGAATTTTCTCTACCATGGAAATGGTAGAGATATACTGGATATATACATGGATATACTTGAATCAAGCTACTCTTACCAAGTGTGTGTTTAACCCCAGTCTGCTATCCTCTGTCTGGTTGAAGACACTAATTGTGTAACCAAATGACCCATATTTTTTGAAATACTCTAATTAGTTTTTCTTCCAAAGGAAATATTTTACTTGAATAATAAAATTGAATATAATAATCTCTTTTGTTGCTTTAGTACATTATTACTAATTCATGATCCTATTTATAATGAATTACATTCTAAAACAATCCCAGAATATTGTTTGTCTGGTTGTCTGGATTTCAGGGACGGGAGGCAAAATTTGATCCCTTCTTTTAAAATTAGTGATATGTTATATACAATATATATAATATGTATGACATAATTTTTTCGTGTACAAACAGCCACTATCTCCATGTAAATAGCTCTTGGCTGTTGTAATACTGAGGCTGGTCATGACAAAGCTGGGTCTTTTTCTGTATGTACTGTAAATATCCAGTGGAAAAATCAAAGTCAGCCCTTTTCCCTTCACTCTATCCCATCTCCCTCCCATGAGCATGGACACCAGAGCTGGGGCTTTTGGACATGAGTGTGGCTCCTTGCAGCTGAGCTTAGAGCCACGCTTTGTAATGATGGTTATTCAAACAACACCGTGTTTCTGAGATGTAACTCAGGCAGATCCTGTGTCCTGAGCCCTGCAGTGCCTTGGGTCTGAGGTACTTCTGAGCTCTGCCACTGACCTCATGCAAATTCCACACTGAAAAAGTGTTGAGATTGATAGCAGCTACAGACATGAAGTTTAAACCTTCCTTTGTAGCCTTACAGCAGGTCTACAGTGCAAGGGTGTTCTCATTTCACTGCTGAAAACAATTCATTGCATCTCAGCACAGCAAGCTGCTTGATATCCCAACCCACCCTATCATAATTGAATGCTGGGCCTTTGATGTAATTTTCTGATAAAACATCATGTTGTAATATCATCTGGGGCATTATGGCAGCATATCATTACAAGGACTTGTTAGAGCACTATTCTATAATGATGGGACACTTAAGGTTTGCTGTGAATTAGTCACTGGTAGAAGCTAAATATCCAAACCTTCCAATCCTTTGTTCTACACATTAGTCACAGTTTACTCCTTATCTTCAAATACACCACAAACATCAAAAAAACTCCAAGAATGCAAAGCCTCATCTCCTGTCTCTATCCTCAGGAATGATGCATTCACTCATTTACAACTTCTGCAATTAAATATCTGTGTAACTACACAAGACTAATGGGATGAGCAACATAATAGCGAGTAATCCAAAAGGCACTTACAAAGAAAATATATTTCCTTATACAAAACTCTTCCTATACACAAAATGGGACGGGTTACCACGTATCACTGCCTCGCGTTTCTTGATTATGCACTGTTATCATGGCTAAATTACTGAAGCTGCTGTTCCGCGTGGGAGGTGTTAAAACCTTTTTTTAGAGACAGATAATTGGATCAACTAAAGGATGTTGATAGTTTTATTTTCAGTTGGTTTTCTTCAATATTTTTGAAAACATTATTCGTGCAGAAGGAATATTTGTCTAGCAGGCTCACTGAGCTGCCAGAGGGGTGTTAAAGGTCCTCAGTGTAACTGTGAATAAAACCCCAAAAGAATCACAATTCATTTACTACAAAACAGCATCTCCAAGCGCCAGGAACTGAGCTGATCACAGGACCCAGCTCTTATTCCAGATCACTGTTTTAAGCACAAAGATTGGCTTCTCTATTTAGGAATGTTGAGATACACACTCTGCCCTCCCTCCCCAAGAAAGAATTACATCTCCTGCTTTCAAATGTAACCTTTCTTTCCCTGTCAGTGCTGTCTTTTTGTATTTAACAAAGTGATTTGCTTCTCCACCTGACAGAGACAAAATAAATATCACTGGTTTTAACCTCCACCTTCAGCCATCAGTGACCTAAGAGTGTTTTTATATAACTGGAGGCTTTTTTCTCCATTCCAAAGTCCAGCATTCAGAATGTCACATTTTAAGGAAAATTGGCTGAAGAAAACTGCATTTAAAAGTTACACAGTAAGAGAAATCTTCTCATTTGTGTCAATTGTTTTTTCTTAGTATCTATCTGTCATTCTAAAATGGGTTTAGGTCAGAACTCTCTGATTTCTTCCCACAAATGATTAAACTTGCACATGGAGAAATAAACCTCTGGATTATATAATGCTGCATATTTTCAATTGCTGGTAGAAAATTCAGTTTGCATTAATTTTAAAATGTGTTAAATAGAGCTAAAACAGCTCTTTTTAAATTAATTCCCTGTAAATCATTAAGGAATTACATTCTTCTTGGGAAATATTTTATATTTGGATTTGCATCTGCCACTAACATCCTGCAAAATTTAGTACAGGTTTCATTTCTGTTGACTCAGGAATACCTAGTAGATTTTTATGAGCTTGATTAGGAAGGTTCTGCTTACTTGGACTTCAAACAGGTGGATTCTCAGTAAGTTTTAACATTAAGATATGAAAATGGATTATAATTGTAAATGCGTCTTATTCAATTAATTTAAATTTACTTTATTAAATTATATTCATTTCACTTTAGTCCACTGAACCATTCTATGGAATCAATGTATTTAGTTAAAAGAATTAATTTTTGTGAAAGAGAACTTAAATACTCCCTCAAAGAAATATAAGTGCCAACATCAGTATAAATTTATTCTCAACAGGATTCCATCCTGATTTACAAAAAACAGAGTCACAAGTGGGTAAATTTCTTTCCCCATGTTACTTTGATGATGTTGCCATCCAAATTGTCAATTCATGTCAACTTTGAAGCTGCTTTTTATGTCGCTGACAACTACCCAATGCTGAAATAAAAGATACATCTGTGGTGATAAACCTCTATTTTAAAGCTTCCTATACAACCTTCCTCCAAAATTGTAAGAAATTATATGTGTCTATTCCCTCCTCAGGTACAGGAGATTTAATTCATTTCCATTAACACAAAAGGAAATGCAAAGTTATGATTTTTGTGTAAAGAAGCTGTTGTAAAACTTTCTCAGCTACATTAGAAATTCCTTCCACCCTCTCTTATTTGTTTTCAGCAAATATTTAACTGTGTAGACTATTACATTTTGCTCCAGATGCAGCAAAGCAGGACTGAATAGAGTGAGAAACTATTTAACCACATGAATGTCTAATGCAGTCCTGATCTAAATATACATTGTATGTGTGTCAAGGGGAAAAAAAGCAAAGCAGAAAGAATATTCTCACAAACAGACCAAGTAAGAAGCAGGAGATCAAACAACGAGATTGCAGTTCAGTTTGAAGCTGGGGAAGCTTCTCAGCAGCTCTCAGGAACTTGTCCTGTCTGAGACAGCTCAAAAAAGCAAATGTCACAGCGTGAGGCTCTGGGTGTTCTTACACTGGAGGTGTAGGTGACAACAACAGCACTTCTGCAAAGGAATAGTTCAGCCCCTCTTCTGCCTAAGTGTAAGGGCTTAGTAAAGCTCCCTACAGGGTACAGAACCAGGCAGTGCCTCTGAGAAACAGACCATCCCCAGCCTGCAGAATGCTCCTGTAATTAGTCATGCTTAACTAAGTATTTGCTGATGTAAACTCTGCTTATAAAATTCCAAAAAAGCATTATCTGCTTCTAGACCTCTTGAACAGCAGGAATCTCTTCATCACAAATCCTTTCAATAAAGGAAGGCAAAATTTGAGTGCAAGATAAAATATTATTTGCATGTCTTTCTAAATAGGAATTCTAATACTAAATTTTGATTAGTTTTATATGTCACCACTTGAATGTGTCACCTATTGAAAGACAAAGATTGTTTTGAGTCCTACCAAACAGGGAATTCTTGATAAACCTATTAAGATAGTCTTTTCGATTTCCATACCACTTTATACCTAACTATAGAAAACTATCAAGAAAAGGTCTCATACAAGTACTAGTTCTCATTAACATTGAGCAAGCTGAAATTCACTGAAGATTAAAGAACATTTTTTTTTACATATGCAGGCACTCACCTTTCATTTTAAATAGCCTTAATAACCCAAACCTATGCAAGTGCTCTAAAATGAAACCAGAAATTACCTTAGACCACTTGCATTTCCTTTCAACAGTCTCTCACTGACTTCCACGCTCAGTTTTAGTGAAAGCATAAGCAAAAGCTTCAGGCTACGGACCCTCTGTGTACGGGGGGAAGTTCATCCCAATTTGGAAATAATTTGTAATACTAACAAAGGGAATTTTTAAAAGAAGCATTTGGATGTGGAAGGCAGACCCAGAAAAGAATAAAAGAACAGAGTAAGGAAGCTGCTAGCAGAGAGACAATTGGTGTCTCAATGCCTTCGGCTGGAGTGCACACCTGGAAGAAAAGCACACGGATCCAAGATATAGAGGAAGGTGCAGCTCATTGCAGCACTCCAAGGGAAGGATGTACTTTGTACTGAAAAGTTTATGCTTTCTTATGTATTTTTCTTCCATTAATGAATGTTTTCTTCCAGAGCACTGACATTTCAACATGAACAATTACACAGAGGGTGTGTGTGGGTGAATCAAGACAACTTAAGCAGGATCAGGAAGAATCTTGTCAATTGAGGAAGGAGCACAAACCAATATATCCTGCACATGCAAACTGGAAAACAAATTTTTTTGTATTTTCATTATTTTTAGTAATTATTGGTTCAAAGATCACATTCAGAACAAGAACCATTTACAGAAGCTAACAATTGGTTATAGATCTCTGTACTATATGGTAATCATAAGAGAAAGGTATACAATACTTCAGTGCAAATTTATTAGAGAAAGCAATAAAAACTAATAAGCAAAGCTTATCCCACAAGGACAAGGCAAGGAACAACTCACTAAAAACAAATATCAGATGCATTTTAAAAAACCTTGGCCCTCTTAAGGACAACACCTTACCTTAAAAGTTTACTTATTAACTGGTTACTTACAAGAACAGACCTGAAATATGTAGCTCATTTTCCTTATCCTTGCAGTCTGAAAGTCCAAAGATCACCCAAGAATCAAAGCCCTACTATCTTCTACAATCTCTTTATATTTTTAATAAAGCTAATTCAACAGAAACAGGTTTACAAAATTATTTATATTCTGTAGTCTTACATGAAAAGATGAAGTTGCTTTTCAAAGCTTTGACCAAAGTGAAAAGGTCTAATCTCATTCATTAAATGTCAATAGCTACAATTTTGCTCTCCAGTCCCACAAAAGAAAAATTGGTCCAGATAAAAAAATGCATTTATCTTGAGAGGGAACTGGTGTCTTTTTTTGATATCAAAGCAACGTAAAAACCAACAAATACACCTTAGTGGGATGTATATGGTATATATCAGACAATACAGAATCTAAATGACTTCTGAAGAGTAGAAAGTGGTTTGATGACATTTTGCTGACTATATATGAATCTCATGAATCAACCTCTATAAGCACTGAGTAATCAGAAACCAATGGTAGCTGAAAAATGCATTTTATTCTCCATATTTTCAAATGTAAATTATTTGAACATGAAGGAAATTCAATCTAAAGGTCCAAAGTTAATCAAAGCCCATGGGCTGTAGTATGTTCAGCAGGAGCATCTCTTTCATACCTGTACCCAATACAAAAGGGATCTGGTGTTTCAGTGCTGTGAACTCCAGAGGGTACAGTGACTACCACTGCAAATTGAGAAAAAGCATCGTAAGAGATTGAAGTACATATGAAAACAGTTACCAGCACCTTTACCAAAAGTTTAATTTCTCTGCAAGTGCTACCATGGCTAAGCAATTTTGACCATCCAAGTGTTTTAAGAACATGGCAGGTAACATGACATACCTGCTCCAAGACATTAGAAAATGCTCATGTCACATCTGCTTGGAACTTCCTTTAATGCCAAAGCAGACTAGGAATTTTAAAGATAAAAAAACACCCACAACTTTATGTCATAATGTACCATATAAACATGAATAATTATTTCCTATTGGATTATAGGCATGTGCCATCAGCACACTGCTGGAAAACTGCCTAACAAGCTGACAGCTTCTGAATTACCCTTGTGTGAGCACAGCTCAGGTTATCTATTTATAAAGTCCTACCACAGGTGGTGCCTACAGTGGCATATTACAATAAGCAGCAGTTAAAGAGCTTTCCTCATTTTGATGTGACCCAGGTGCTCAGTTGTGTCCTATCATTTTTCTAGTCAGTGCTCTCAATTAGAAATTTGGAGAAGTTGGCATTTGGCACAGGAAGACAACAAAAATGAACGTTACCATTTCCCAGGGGTCATGGATTAAACATGGCTTGCACCTGCTCTGCTTACTGCTGAGCTGGTAAAAGCAAGATTATAATTTTTACCCTTTCATTGGTTAAATTTTACAGTTTAACTATCCACCAAAGTATAAACCACTTTTGAATTTGACCCAAATATAATCTTTATTCCACATAAATAGATATATTTATTTTTCTTAAAGATATGTCTCAAAAGGCTGATTCTCTGAACATAGGTGCAGAAAATATTATTTTTATCCAGAAAATTAACACAAATCATATTACATTCCTACACATTAAATACTCCTGTCATACAAGAAAATATTGCAATGCTCTCTGTGCATAAGCAGTAACATCAATGTGTGATATCTGATTTTTCCTCTGCCTAGATTTGCTTATAGTTGTTGGAGATGAGGACAGTTACAAGAGCTTTCCTCCTCACTGGCTGGTCCCACCACTGGCAAAGGGCTTGGACACACATCCCTGCTGCATTGTGCTTTTCTCCAGCTGGCAAACACGAGCCTGGCAGCCATCTGTTAACATTCTCCATGCTGATCTAGATTCCCTGCCTGGGCAGAACCACTGCAGAGGCAATGTCCACTCTGGGGATTCCTGGTCTCATGAACTGCAAGCCTGATCCTGTAGATGAGGTGCTAACGGGACAGAAAGTGGAGAAGTGTACTATTTTGGCTGGAATAGAGTTAATTTCCAAACAGTAGCTGGTATGGGGCTGTGTTTTGTATTTGTGTTGGAAACAACACGAGATATTTCTGTTATTGCAGAGCAGAGCTCACACAGAGTCAATGCCTTTCCTGCTCCTCACCCCATGCACCTGCCAGAAGAATGGGGGTGCACGAGGAGCTGGGAGGGGACACAGCCAGGACAGCTGAGCCCCACTCACCCAAGGGATTTCCCAGATTACAAGGCTTCATGTTCCATGTTTAAACCTGGTGGAAGAATAGAGAAGGAGAAACTTTCAGAGTGGTGTCATTCACGTTCCCAAGTCACTGTTACATGTGATAAAGCTCTGCTTTCCTGTGGTAGCTGAACCTGACTGCTCCAGTGAATTAATTCCTTGTTTAGCTTTGCTTGTGTGTGTGAATTTTCTTTACTCATTAAACTGCCTTTATCTCAACTCATGAGTTTCCTCAATTTTACCTTTTCAATTCTCTCCCCATCCCACCGGGCAGGCGTGAGTGAGTGGCTGCATGGAGCTGAGTTTCTGTCCAGGGTTAAACAGCAACAAGAAGGAAGGTCTCCAGAACATCAAGCTGATCACTGCAAGACAAGAGATCCTGTGTGTGCCCCACCATCACCTGCTAATGACTCCCAGAGAGATCTCAACAGCACCAGCTCCAGCCTGAGCCCAGGCTCACTTTTCTATGCTCTGGTGCTGTGGCACTTACACAGGTGGCTCAATTAATGCACACAGTTCTCCTTATAGAGCAAACTCTGAGTGAGAAACACGCAGGAGCTCTGCCACAGCTTGCTTTAATGTCCAAAGAACTCACCAAGGGATATTGTTTCCCATATGTGCTCTAACTTCTTTTCTGATCTGTCTTTCCTGTCCTTGTCTGGAATGCCCTTTGTCCACTACTGAGAAATTCAGTGCCTCTCCAGAAGGCTCTGGCTATTTTCTTCCCTTAAGCAGAGTTTTGTCCTGCTGTATAGAACTGCATGACATTACAGAATATGAGAGAAAGTATGTTCAGTGCTGTACAATGAAAACACAATGCTCACTGTTAGAGGCAAAAATCTAAATAAGACATAGACACAAAGGTCACCATTTGGAACAGAGCATGTAGATAATAACTAACAGATTTGCTGATCCTATGATAAAGGAATCTTGCATGTAATGATTTCTAGTTATATATAGATCATTCACATAGAGAAAGGATATTCATTGGTTCAGAGGACCAATAAATCAGTTGTTATACACTGAAAATGGCTGGACAGCAAACACTAACCCAGTTATGTTTTATTTTATTGATACTGCACAACAAGCAATTAGCATAAGCACTGGTGATAATTACAAATTAAAATATGCAACTGGTCATGCATTTTGTGTATGTAATTTTGAGTCTAATTCATCATCTGGCCTGGGAACAGCTATCATATATAGCCACATTTATTTACAGAAAGAGACTCTTACACTGCAACTGATTGTTTTGTGCAGTGATATCAGCATAAAGGAGACACAATCAAATGTCAAATGAATTTGAAGTAGAACAGTCATTCTTGTGTTCTCTGCACTATTATTGATATGCTTTTGCTTTTTGCTTCATGGAACTATATTGGGGACTCAGGCTTCTAACTGATCTTAAAAAAAATAAAAATTACTGAGGAAGGATGGAACAGAATTGCACGGATAGATTTGCACATGATAGACATACGTGTGTAAGAATGCATACAAAATCCCAATGAAATAATGTCTACATTAGTGCTACAAAATCTGTAAGCCTTTAAGCCACCAGAAGAGTCCCTCATTGATTCTGCCCTTTGTTTAAATGCTACAAACTCCAGCAGCAGTTCCGGCCATTCACAGAGGGAAGGGTCAGCCCCGAGACACTGATAAGATATTGCAGAGATTACTAGAAAGGAAGAAATACACCCACTTAAAAAGAACATGGAAGAAAAGAGTGCCTTTCAAATAGAACTACAAGAAGCAGAAATCAGAATCTCTGTCTATGTTTAGAAGTACAATATGATCCTATTTATGCAAGGGCCTCAACCTAAATAAGTTGAGGAACTCCCATTCCCAAAATTAGGAAAAGAAAATGTAACTTGCATTCACTTAAGACTCCTTTCAGACTTACTCATCTTTCATTATACAGTTTTGTAGATAATTAGTTCCTAACTGAGAAATTAAAGATGAAGCACACTAAGAGTGAAATAAACAAAGTATGGGAATGAGATGAGAACCTAAGGAAAATTTCATATCACATTTCCTGAAAGTGAGCTTCTGTCAGAAAGATGATCATGACTGCATTAACAAGCCCCCTAGTTATTCCCAGCAACATGACTTTCAACAGCCTTTGATACACATAATGACAGCTTTGCAGTATTAAATCTTAATTTGGGGTGAATAGAATTCCTCCTTGATTTTTCTCTCTATGGACTCTGATGCAATTAATTCCCCTGACACTGCTGCTTCTAAAATCAGGTAGGTCAAATTAAAGCAGTTAATAACAAATGTGTGTAGACCACAAGGATTTTTTCCCCCTGCCTGCAGTATCCTGTGCATAATTTTACATAGAATCAATTGATTCCTGTTAAAAATACTACATGGTTCATGTAATAAGAGGTTGGAATTCTTGATTCTACATAAATATACATTAACAGCCTGAAGAAGAAAATTGCTGCAAGTCAGAACTTTATGTAGCTTTCAGAAATGAGAACTGGATCTAGGTCAAAACTGAAGCTTTAAATAAATAACATAAATAAATTGAAGTCTAGACTGTCTAGTTCTGTAAACAGGAAAGATTATTCTGTATTTTCTGTGACATGTAGTTTACATTACAATACGGTTTGGAACAAAGAAGTGTGTGATCACTCATAAAGCATTTTCCCTAAATGCCAATGAACCTATGGTGAACTGAAAAACAGGCAGGTCCTAGCAAAGATGCAGGGACCTTCCTTTGTGCTTAACCCTCAAGCAATCATTCCCTGGAAACTCACATTGTGCATCTTCAGGTGACAGAATGAGATGCAAGATATTGAATAAGGCTTCTCTATCCCATAAGCCAAATAAGTCTTTGCACTTTGATTCTGCAGGCAGGACTTGAACCCAATGCTGACTCATGTACATCTTACAGGGTCACAGCCCTGATTTGGTAATACTGCCTGGCAGTCAGAACAAGAGTTTCCGTTGCAAAGTTCAATTTATTAAAAAACAAACAAACAAACAAAAAAACCCCAATGTGAATATAATGCTTTGAAAAGAGCTGGATTGATGCTGCAGACTATAACAAGATGAAATAGTAATTGCCTTGACTGTAGAGGCACCAAAACAACATGCTTTTCCAAACCAATAAGTCACCCTGATTTGGACCTGGGACATATATTGGCAGTTAGGTTCTACTAAAATACTGCCGGTATTAATTACAGTGTCATTAATACTGTTGTATCCTTGCCATCTCTATTAAGCTGTCATACATACTGCTGCATGTGCAAAACTCCCCCTGAGCTGGAGCTGAAAGATGATGTTCAGAAACAGAGAACACATTTGCCCAATTTTCTTCATCAGTTTTTAATTATGGTGACACTGCCTAAGAGCTGAAATCATGGACAAAATCCTATCTACCCAATGGGGCTTCCAGTCCACATAGCATTATACAGAATGCACAGAATTCCTGCATGGAATTATTGCTATGAATCACACAAGCTGGACTGTTTGACCAGTTTTAGGTAAGACTCTTTTTCACTCTCCATCCTAAAACTGCAGACACAAGATCAAGTGTTTATTTCAGCAACCACTTCCCACATGCAATTCTTCCCCCAGCTGAAACAACCTCCTGTCTCAGCCACCTTTCCACACAGACAACCAAAAAGAACTCTTAGAGTTGCAGGTGCCTTGCCAAGACAACAAGAAATTTCAGATAGCTTCCTGACATTCTGCTGGTGGGAAGAAGGCCTGTACACTTTGTTACCAGTAGGCCAGAAATTCTTTGCTAACCATTCTATCTTAGAAACTACAGCACTGGCGGTATGACTTTAAACCATATTGTCCCTTTGCAGTAATCAATCCCCAAACTCCTCTAAAGATGTGCCTCTGACCAAATATCTCTTTAAAAATATTCTGAGCATCAAACAGCCCGCAGAAATACCAATGGGGCATTTCAATTCTGAAATTGCCGTTCCTATCCTCTCTATTGGGAGATTACCTCCTAATACCCTCTGAGAACTACTAATTAAGACTACTAATCTGCAAAATAATAAATCATTTTACAGATACAATATGCCAGGAACATGCCAATCCTTTCTGTACTTTCGATACTTTTCATCCTTTCTATATTTTCCTTCCTTTCTGTACCTTTCCACACTACAATGGAAAGGCATGAGAACAGCAATAAGGCAGCATAGTCAAAAAATGTTACCAGATAACAGAAGAGCTACTGTATCTGAATTTATAATGTTGCAGTTAAAGAACTGTTCTTGCTACATGGAGAAATATTCTGACCAGAGCTGCTAAGCTGTGAGCACTATTGAACTGTTGGCACTTTGAAGAGAACTGGGCTACTTTTGATCTGATGGAATCAGATACAAACTTATTACTTTTTCTCCAATTTATTGAACCTTTTGCTGCTGTCCTCCTGTCTAATTTAGTTTTACATCTCTGAAAAATTAAGCATGATGCATTGCAGCCACTAGTAATGGGTGAAAGGGAGAGCATTCCTGCACGGCCTAAGTCTCATCCTCGTGTAGGAGACAAGAATCTCCCTTCAGACTTGCTGTTATGCTTTGCCTTCAGGCTCCAGCCACCAGGCATGCTGCCCTTAGCTATTACCTAATCTAGAAATGCACAATATTTACTTTCTGAAAACACTTGCTCCTGCGCCTATGATGGCAATTCTTCATTGTGCAAACATTTGGAAAATGCTTTGCATCTCTCAGCTCTGTCTGGAGGCGCTCCCAGCCACAGCAACTGGGTGTGTGCAGACATGAGTGACTGGGGCCAAAAGAACGCCAGCAATGTCATTTCTCAACAAGTCCTTTATTTTTTGTTTGATGTTGCAATCAGTGCCAAGAAGTAAATCTCTGATGAATTCTGGGGATCAGGTATGTTGGAGCATATTTCTCCCCTGGCTCTGCTGAAATTTATAACCTCAGTGAATGGCTTTGTGATGTGGCTAAAATAATTTCTCTGAAGAACAAGTATGACATGCATATTAGCTCAAGTAGATCTCTCCATAGGAAGTGCTCTGACTATTCTCATTGCCTGTGAATGCCAGAAAAATACTGGAAATATTACATCCACAGGGGAACAAATCATTAAGTACAAAAATCAGTGTTTCTGTACTCTTTTTTCATATTAATACTCCTCTATGACAATCCTGAGAAGGTAGTCAGGGCCTGAGGACCTGTGGAATCAGGGTGTTCACACAGGCAGTTAAGCTATCAAATGCCTATTTTCAGGTCATCTTTGATTGTGAAAAGTGTTTGGCTATCATCTGGACATGGCAGGGCACAGCCTCCCCCTGGGCCTCACACAGGACATACCCTGTCTCCCCTGAAATTGTCTTGCCCAGACAGAATGGCAATGTCAAAGGCAAGGTGGGCTATCAGAAGCTCATCAACAACTCTGCTGGAGCATGGAGAGGTTTTCTGCATTTCTCCTGAGAATAGAATATTCCCACTAATGCAGTATGTAGGGAATCTGTTAGGGAAGACAGAAATGAGAGGAGAGGGAGGGAGGGTTGAGGAATGTTGAGGAAATTATAAAGGAATCTGTGATTGCACTGACCAAACAAATTCTGTTTGGGTGGAAATAATTCAGACTAGAGATGACAAAAACTGCCCCAGCAGGATAGTGCTGAGGATCTTTTACAACCTCCTTCCTCTATTCAAATATAAATTATAATAAAGGTAAATTTACAGGAAAGTAAAGTCTTCCTTGTTTAAGGAAGACTTTAACTTCCCAGACCTAAAGCAGAAAATTAATGCCACCAGTGATAGCAGAGCTCCATCAAAGACACAGGGATGGTATGAAGTTATTTTCTTAAATAATAAATCAGCTAACAGGAGATGGTGTTGCTTGAGAATAAGCAATGATCCTTTGCTTTGAAATTAGACTAATAACAGATGGGATTGACACATAAAGGAAGCAGTAGTATAACATGAAATTACAAAAACAGAGTATATTTCTTCATGCAAAAAACTATTGAGGAATACATAAAATCTCCTCCATAGCATACTGAAATAACTGGTATATGAATTTACAAGTAAAAGCAACCAGTGTTTAATCAATTTCAATGAAAGCTTGCCTAGGACTTCAGCATAGCAAATACAATGTTTATATTCTGAAATTTATTTTTAGAAAGTATACATATTCTAAAATATATTTTTAAAATTCAGTATAATGGCAAGTCTTAGAACAAATTAATTGTAAGGAGGCAAACAGAATTTAAGAAAACATACATGGTTTACCAGAGCAGAGGATATCAAACTGAGCTGGTGTATCTTGAGTAAGATAATTGTCTCTCCAGAATGAAATAATGCAGTGAACTCGGTCTATTGAAGTTCAAACAGATCATTTGATACAGTGCTCTGCAGGAATTCATTACTGAAAGTGGAGGTGATAGGGATTAATATAAAAACAATGTGAAGAAGGAGCAACAGGTTGGAATAAAAACGGAGTTACAAGAATGGAGCAAATTACCTAATGGTGTTCTCAGGGATCATTCTTTGGAGCAATACCATATAATCCACATTTCCATAAATTAGGAACCAGCCTCAAAATGTGTGCATGTGACAAAAAGCTGGAGGGTATTGCCAATCCTGAGGAGGACCAGATCACCACACTGGAATTAGATGACCTTATTTCCTGCAGTGATAGAAATTTAATAATGTGAACTGCAAAGTCATGTTCTTGGGATTCATCAGCTGGAAGAAACAGAGAAGGAAAAAGATCCGAGTGTTCTGATAGACTGACAGTGTGCCAAATCTGCCAGTACAACACAGCTGTGGAAACAGATAATGTAGTGTTCAGATGGGTTAGGTGAGATTTTTAGCAGAGAAGGAAATATTGGCACTTTTAGACAAGGCACTGGTAAGATTTTGTGTGAAATATTTATACAGTTCCTGTCAACAATGTTGAAATAGATTAGTTGAAACTGGAATCAGTGCAGACTGGCTATTAAGGCAATTACAGAATTAGCAGTCTTAGGGAGAGATAAAAAGAACATGACTTCTTCAATGTGACTGTAGATGGAACAATATGCAAGTCCTTTATAAATAGATTTCATTATAAATAGGGTGGGAAAAGAATTAAAGGTTAACATGACTGTGAGATAAAATGTTTATAATCTGATCAACAAAATGTTTAGACTGAAAACTACAGAAAACACGTTTAGCTATTGAAGGAGATCACACTCTTGCATGGTCTTTCAAAGGGAGCAGTAGGGGCAAAGAACCTAAACAGTCTTAATATGGAACTTGATATTCCCATGGAAGAGTTGCATAACTAAGAAAATGAGTCTGTGGGCAATCAATGTTTGGGATATACCAACAGAAGCTTGAAATAAGACTAGATCTCTCTTGTTCTGTATTTCTTGTGTGTGGATCCTATGCTTCACAGAGTTTTCTGATTCCCAAAGTGTTCCACCAGCAGGGAACTAGCAGTCTCCTCCCAGTACATCCTCACTGCTGCAAAAGTTAGTTTTTGAGATTTTTTTCACATTTCTCTGAAACACTGGGACTTTGCCAGTTATTCAATTTCACCTCCAAAAAGTTAAATCTGCCTGGGAAGTGCAGAGTACTCTGGATGAAACATAGCCAAATTATGTATTTCTCCTCACAGGCAGCTGGGATTTGCACCTGGCTGCACTGCTGAGTAGAATGATTTGTGTAGGTGTGTGGATGGACCAACTCCTCCTCTCCAGGCCCCTTCTGCAGCACTGGAGCACCTTCTAGTGCAGTGTGGCTCTCCATTTTCAAATATAATGCACTCTGCTCCATTGGCCAAAATAATAATTCTATGACATTTTATTCTCTACAATCTTATGGCTGAATTTTCATTTCCCAAGTGCCTGTTTTTCCATTCTCGCTTATATTGGTATAAATCTGGAGTAACTGTTCTGTAGGCTGGCCCTTGCTAACTGAAATCAAACATGGGTTACAGAGGACTGGAGAAACTTGGGTTGCTTATTATGTTCTTCTCAAACACCGTTTACCTCCTAGGACTTCTATTCAGCATCAGCTGCTCAGTCCCCATTCTCTGAGTTATTGATTCTGCTCTTTTATCACAGTACAGAATGTGATAAAGCTGTGATGCTGTGCAAGTTCAAGGACACCTTTTCTGCACCTGCCAAGGGTGATTCTCTGAAATACTGCAGGGTGTATGTCCGTATTATTCATTTTCCTACAGTGATCTTCTTCCCCACCCTGTGTTATGAGGAAAGAAAGCCAGAGTAGTTACATAATATGTTCTCAACAGGAAGCCAAATAATTGCTAATGTTGTGTTTATTTTATTTGTTTCCATGTCAAAAAAAAAAAAAAAAAAAGCAAGCTCATATCCCACTGTGAACTGCCTGGCCAAATGTAATTCTTTCCTTTATGTCTGAGAAATACCTACATCTCTAGTATTTGTGGAAACAGTATTAGTAACAGTAGCAACAACACATGTGCCATGGTTTGATCTCATTCTCTTATGTTGCTTTTCATCCCTTTCCCAACTATATCATAATGTGACTCTGGGGCTCTCTCAGCCTGCTTCGATTTTCCACCACAATGAAATATTTTCTTATTTTTCTGGAGTTTTGAACATAAAATTGGTATGAATAATTCTGAGTTAATAATAAAATCCTGTGTAAGTTGTAGCCTGTCAGGATAAGGTGCTTTTTTTCCTCTTAGAACTAGCATAATTTCAATAGACCCTGCCTGTGCACTTGGGCACTCCTGTGTCCCAGTGGATATGGCGCTGCAGGATATTTCAAACCCCAAAGAACTGTTTTGTTTGAAATTGGATTCTTCATTCATTTGAGGATCCAATGCTTATCTACATAATAGAAGGCATCTACATAAGGTTTAGCATAGGTGATATGATTCAGGTACTAATGCCGATGGGAGCTTTTCACAGCTTGATGAGGGAGCCGAGACAATTGGGAAAAATCTTTCTGGAAAACTGAACCTCCACTGCAGAGAAATGCACAGGAAAGATCGCAGTGGGATGAAGGATCACATACAGTACACCCTGGCAGGATGGAAAGGCTCTGGGCTATGTCAGAGCAGCTCTGTGCTCACCTGAGGGAGCCAGAGGAGTCGCAGACAGAGGTGACACAAAACAGCAGAGCAGCTGGAAGGGGCAGCCCTGGAAGCTTCCTTGACCTTGCTACTGATATTTCATCCCTCGCTTTTTGCACTGCAGAGCAGAATTTAGCATCCTATCAATAAATCCTCATATCCATCCTCCTGGCTGACTCAGCAGTGTAAGAGGGGCAGCTTTTTCCATAAAATACGATTTTCAAATAGTTTTAGAGCCTCCAATTTTTTGTACCTAATTACGACCTCAGCTGCTCCGTGCCGCTCGCACGCAGAGCCCGGCGGCTGCCGAGCGTTCTACGGCACAGCAGCGCAGCCCCTGATCCCGCTGCCTGATCCCGCTGCCTGATCCTGCTGCCTGATCCCGCTGCCTGATCCTGCTGCTTCCCGGCCCCGAGGGACGGCCCGGCCATCCTCCCATCCCAAAAACCCGCGGCCGCGGCCCCAGCGCGGCAGACGCGAGATGGCGCTGAGCGGCCTCCCTGCGCGGGCAGCGGGACCTCCGGCAGCGGGAACACGCGTTCCCAGCGGGGCATGGGGAGAGTCGGCATTCCCAGCGTTGGGATGTGGAACCGTGCGTTCCCAACGGGGCATGGGGAGAGTCGGGCATTCCCAGCGCTGGCATGTGGAACTGTGCGTTCCCAACGGGGCATGGGGAGAATCGGGCATTCCCAGCACTGGGATGTGGAACTGTGCGTTCCCAACGGTGGGATGGGGGAGATGGCCATTCCCAGCGTTGGGATGTGGAACCGTGCGTTCCCATCTGCGAGAACTGGGCATTGCCAATGGCAGGATGCAGGGTTGGGCATTCCAAAGGGATGCAGAACTAGGCTGGGGACAGGCCAGAGGCTGGAAGTCAAGCTGAGCAAGGACTGCACACCCTTAGTCCTTGAGCAAGTTTCCTACATCAATGCAAATCCTCCATGACTAAAGGCTTTAGGTTTTAAGAAATCTTATGATGTATAACATATTAAGAAAACACAGTAAGAGAAAGAAAATTGGGGGAGGCAAGAGATCTCTTAACACACTGATGTCAATCTTGCCAGAGCTTTTAAGTCAGTGTTTGCTGGTTACCAGCCTTGTCCTGTTCTTCCTGCCAGGCTCAGACGACAGCAGCTGAAAGGAGAGAGACAAGATCACCTCCGACATGTAGTACACAACAGCATCTTGTTCACTTTTTCACTCTCGTTATTTTTCTGTCTTTTGGTCATTCCTTGCTCCTTGCCTATTTGTTTCACTTCAGTCTCCATTCTCTGTTTTGGATGTACTGTCTCTCAGAAAGCACAAAGGAAGAGGACTCAACAAGTCAAGCCCTGACTGACAAGTCCAATACTTTCATCTCCCCATCTTTACCACCATGACTGCAGCAGAGCTGCACTTCTGAGTAAAATTCATGGATCACCTGTCCTTCCCTGCAGCCTGAAATCCAGCCTTTTTTTGAAGGTGGCTGATCACAGTGAAACATTCTCCCAAAACAGTTCTTTATTATGATCACTCCCTCTGTTACTTCTCTTTGTCCTGTACAAGCAGGTCAGGCCATGTATGCTTCAGTGACACAATCATGTCCTCATGCATCACATGCAACACATGCTACCTGTGCTGGTACCAGCTGGGCAAGATGAGGTATCTGTGTTTATTTATATTGTACTTCATCTTGGAACAGGTGGTCTCCCTAATTTCTTGGCATCACCAGCATGTGTGAGGCCCATTCTTTCATGCACTGACGTTTATGGCTGCTATAGATGTATGACTTATGCCTGGGTAATGCCAACTCCATCAAAATTATGTTTATGCATAAGAACTGCTTTATTTTTCAGGCATTGGGCTTTAGTGCAAGGAGTTAAAAAATGCTTTCCCATCTTTTCTCCTTAATTCCTTGTCAAAATTTGATTAGTGCATTATCCCTTTTATTCTAGCAGGACCAGCCTTTAAGCAACAGAATGCAATCTTCTTTTCCATCCTGTTCTTATGCCATTTCCTCTTAGGCAAATCTTGCCTGCTCCAAGAAAAATAATCTAAATGGAAGAAAAGAAAAATAATCTGCAAGGACTGGCTGTCAAGTAGGAGCAGAATTCAATAAGTTTACACAGAGTTAGCACAGAAAAGTTCCCTGCTTGTTGACTGCTGCATACCAAGAATGTGTCATGCAGTGCAAGGTGCTTATTTGGGATTAATAATAGTCACTGCCACTGCTTTGCATCATCCTCCAGGAGTATCACAGCAGCACCAAGGCTATTACAAAGCCTCGAATGACATTGTGCCACTTAGTGACAATTTTCAGCCACCATTGAATAGCTCAGCTGAGCTGGAGAAGACAGTGTTTATACTTCTGCTTTGGTTTTAGTTAGAGCAATGTGCCCAGCTTGATCCCTCTACTTCTCCATCAATGACTTCCAACATACAGCACTCCCTGGACCATTGTAAGAGCAGAATAGTCCACAGGTGACTGCTCCAAGCACACAGTTTAAGTTACACCTCATCCAAAAGTGAAATACTGTGCATTTAAAAAAATAAAGTGGGAAGACCTCAACTCCCACCCCGCTGCTTCAGTCACTTGGGAATAAATCATGAACCTTTAAACATCATTCAGAGATCAAGGAGATGAACTCCCGCATTCATGATGACTTACCATCTTTTGAGTTGTCCTTTTGTCAATCCATACAATCCAAGTGATTAATAAATCCCAGCAGTTTCAGAAAGGCCTGCTGAACCCTCAAAGGTCAGAGCTGTCTCTCACTGTGGGGGAAGAGGTGCTCGCTTTGCCACTGCTAATTCAGCTTTGGGAGGTGTGTAAGCCAGCTGTAAACAGCTACTAGTAATTACAATTGGGCTCCAGATCTTCACCTACCAAAGATAAGTCTGCAATGTGTTTGTCTGTTTGTGTCTTATTTAAAAGAGTCACAGTCTGAAAAATGAAAATGCAGAGTTTCTGACCGGCTGATTAGCAGCAGCCCAAATCTGTGTGATCTTTACCCACATTGTTACACCGGCTTAGTCTGTAACATTAGTTTAAACATTGCCCTCTCCTGACACTAATCTGACTTATTTACATACTTATTCTTGCATCACTTCAAATCCTACTACAAGATCTACCTCCCAGAGATTGGATGTGGATTTGGAAAAAAACAATATAAACCCAGAACCAAATAGGATTTCATTCTAGAATTGAATCTCTCCCTCCTTCTTTCACACAAATACTATTATTCTATGCCATATAAAAGTAGCTGTTGGGGTGCTGTGTAAAAAACAGAATGCTTTACATTTCTTACTTTTCTAAAAAATGGCAAAACAGAGAAATTATTCTTTGATTTATCTGTCTGATGCTTGAGGGTTGTTTTAAAGGTAATTTATTTATTAAAAATGTAATTTCCTTTAAACACCACAGGCCTTTTTTCATTAGTCTTTCCTGTTACATAGTTCACAGAAAATCAAATATCAGGTTTTCCCAGTGAAACATGCTGAAAGAACAAAGTCATTACCAGAGGTGGGGATTTTTAAAATAATTGTTGAGCCTGTAATAACCAATATATTTGATTAGCAGCAGAAAAACAATGACTGGCCTTTTCCTTAAAGAGGCAGCACCTTGTCCCAACTCCTGACAGAACGTGGCTGACCAGGATGTTGGGTTTTGCAGCCAGGCCACCCCAGACTGTCACACAGTGAAGTTCCAGTCAAGAGGACCTGGTGTGCAGGGCTGTGACAAGAAGGTAGCAGAGTTCAGACCTAACCCTGGCTCCAGTATGGATTTGTGAGGTGGAATTTTGGGCTTTATCCCTTCTCAAGAAGCACCTGCCCCAGTTTCCCCGGTGCCCCTGCTGGGGTCACGCTGGAGCACGGCGCGGGGATGAGGGTTAATGAAGCCCAGTGTCAGCATGTCACTGCTGGGCCTCAGCACTGGGGATCTGGTGTCTGCACTGAAGAATGAGTCATTTTAAAAGAATGTAAGTATCAAAATGCAGGCAGTTCTCCAGCTACATACAAGTTAGCCTATCTATTTCTTGCTGATACAAATTTTCACACACTAGGAGGGAAAAGTGCTGGTTTCATGCATCACTTTGCACTGGATTGTGTCCAGTTGCTTTACTTATCATTATGCAACTGAACCCAGGGCAATTCAACACCCAAGACAAAATTAGAAATACATAAACATATTTGCACTGTTTCTGTGCTCTCCATAACAATATTTGTTTCTCTCTCTAATCCAAGATGGACTGCACAGAACAAAATGAAATACAGAAAAAAATCCCCATTATTTTATTTTTCTGAATCTAGTTCTTTGCCATTTATTATTGGCTTGCACAGCAGATCAGATGGGACTATTTAATTTTAAAATAAAACTACCATCTTGATAGCTGGGAAAATTCATACATGGACCAAATCTACCATAAGGCAGCTCTTAATCAGGCAAAAGCTGAAACTTTGTCAATACAGGGATAAGCAAAAACGCATGACTAGTGTAACTCAGATCCTGTTTCTATTAAACTTAAGAACTTACAGAAAAGCTAAAAGCTAAACCAAACCAAACCAAACCAAACCAAAACCACCCTGACAACAAAATCAACTAGCCTGTGTTCCAGTACAATTTTTCATCTCCAGAAATCTTTAATAGTAACTGTAGAGTTCACACAAACCTTTCAGCCATTAAAGAGAATATCCAAGTTTTGCTTATGGGGAAGCAGCATGCTAAGTGATGGAACCCTTTGTGATGCATTCACACTGAGTGGGATCTGACTCCTGGAATCATCTGTCTTGCAATTAAGCAGTTTGTAGCATCAGAATCTGTTCAATATACACTGAGACAATATCAACAGTTTCCATTTTGGCTTTGACCTCTTTCTTTCACCCTTTTTTAAAAACAAAGCCTGTCCCTTAAATGCCTGTAGCAAACTGGCACAAAGCACACAATGAATATCAGCTGTCCAGGGCCACAGGGAGGATCAACATCAGAATTAGAATTCAGGTAGCGCATCCAGGGTTTTGCATATTTCTCTCTGAAAAGCATAAACAATTTACATCCACAGACGTGTTTCCTGGAGGCAGAACTGCAGAGGTGCAGGAGTGGGGTCCAGTCCTGCACTTCCTCTTGATCCCTGCCAGGGTAGGTCCTTACTCCTGAACTCAGCCATGTGAATTATTCAGCCAGATACCTGCTGCCACTCCTGGGCATCCTGCAACCATTTCTGCCTGAAGAGTGGCCTTTTCCTCCTTCTGCTAACAATTACCATCATTCTCTGACCATGTGTTGAAATGTTCCTCTTTTGACTGGGAAGTAAATTTAAGAATATGGCTGACAATGACCACATCACCTTAAGAGAAACTTCCATGTATTTAGACAATGGTCACAAAGTATACTAACATAGCTTTAACCATGATGAGGTACAGGATGAAAAATTTACAGATCTTGGTAAAAACATTACTACTTAATTTTCAATTAAAGTAGTAGAGAAACAAAGATTAAATTCATTCGAATGACCCACAGTTTCTATAGCTATCAGATCCACCTTGTTAAGCAATTTCCAAATGTTAATTATAACATAATTTGAGTGGGTAACATGTCTTATTGTGGTCCAGATCATGTTGGCACTCAAGTAAATGGGAATTTTGCCATTGACTTTAATGGAACAGGAAGTCTCATATAGTAGGCATTTATAAATTTCAGATATTTTCCCCATAATTTATAAATTATGATGTTGTTTGTAAGACTAAATCTTACTCTAGTCCCAGCAGAAATCCATGGAATGTCTTTCTTTTGGACCCAGGAACACTGTTTTTTCTGTGTATTGTATTTATTTCTGTCAGGGAAAGTTAATTTCATTCTGCAATCTGTTCTCCAGACAACAGAGGAATGACAGCAGCAGCCTCTGAAAGAGTTGTGTCCACCCTCATCAGCCACAGGGACTGTTCCATCAGCCACAGGGACTGTTCAGTGCTGTGTGAGAAGCACACAGGGACATGGCTGGGCCAGACAGACTGCGGGGCTACCCAGGGTGAGATGTGCTGAGATTTCAACTTGATTCATTTGCCCTGAAAATCTCCTTCTTGTCAGAGAGATTCCTTAATGCAGAATAAAACCACCAGAGCAATTGTCTGAGCATCCTCTTCTTATAAAGTTAAAAATACAAAAATCATAAAGTAAAGTCTGACATACCACACACATACAGAGCCTGTCTTTCCATGCATAGGAAAAAAAAAATCTTTCTCTTTGCTTTTCATCCTTATAAAACCTTTGAGTTTTCCAGCATTGGGATTGTGGCCTCTTAACTTTTTTTTTTTTTTTTTAATTTAAATCTTCCCAGCTGAAGAACTTACAGAGAAACACTCTTTTGTATTTGAAAGGTTTTATAAGAATGAAAAGCAGAGGAAAATAATATAAATAGGAGCTCATAATAAATTTCAGTGCTGTCCTATTTAGTGCAATAAAAACCCGTATTATATATGCACTTTACCGTAATCAAAACACATTGAGAGATTGATTCTACAATTTGTATTCATTAAATTCCCAATCACTCCTTACCAGAGCTTTATTTAGAAATTTGCCAAGACTCTTGTTTCCTACAACTTCACAGCTGTAGAATTTACCATCCAATTCACCACTAAACAAATGTTGCCTGCAGAAATGTCAGATAATAGAAACTGTCTCAGAAAGATCTGGAAAGTGTTCTGTGTTCCCCAGAAGAGAAGTAACCATTACCACCAGGGAAAGATTCCTGTCACATATGATTCAAAGAAAGGGACTTTATAGTATTAATTGCAAATATTTGGAAGTCAATAAAACAAAGTCAATTTGGCAGTATATTTGTTTGGGGAGGGAACCTAATTTTCAGTGTTAAGAACAGTCACTTTGCCCATGTTTTTCACTGTACAGGAATTCTACTATGATATTTACAGACAAATTTGTAAAACCCAGCATTTGGTCTGCAGCTTCTTCCTAACTCTAGAAGTGTAACGTGGTCAGCTGTGAGATAAAGGCAGAAATAGCTCTGTGCACAGATGTGCTCTAGGCAACATCAGAAAATACGTCCCTTCTCCTGAGCTTGTCAAGACCGCACATTTTCCCTTGCATGAAAAGGAAATCCGAGGCTGCATTTTTAGCAGCACTATGGAGAAAAGACACTAAGTCCTTGAGAGTTAAAAATTGGATGCATTTTAAAAACCTACCTTCCATGTATTTACCTCAAAAATGTAGCTCTTTCCCTAAACAGGCACAATCTGATAAAACTTGAAACCAGTGTGTGGGATGTGATCAACAGGAGAAGCTAGAGAGAATTTGGATTCTGGTGACTCTTTTGGGTACGGAGGCAGAGTCTATTCCCCAAACACAGAACTCAGTGTTTTTGTTAAATATAGCCCTAAACTCTCACTGTGCTTGAAAATATGTGTCAGCTTTATCTGCATTGACCAGTCTGTAATTTTACACCCTGTCGGTGATTTGAAAAAACAGTCTGAACACAAACTAGGCTGAGAGCCTGTGCTTTTAGAAAACCCTAAGGCTGGAGTAAAATTTGTGGTCTTTTTCAATTTTGTACTGTTGCTTTTGTGCCAAAATCACACCACAAGACTTGTGAGCAGCAGCGCAAGCACAAGCTCTTGCTGCAGGATTATTCAGCTTTGCTCAGTTATGAACACAGTGGGAGGAACACACATGGACCTTAGAAATTAGAATTTAGAAAAAAAGCATTTAAGAGTCATAGAAAGATATTTACTTCATGATTTTGGTGGAGAGACTTTCCCACCACCACCGAGAAGGAACTATTAAGCTTCTTTTGTTTTCTACTGAGCTGTCATTAATGAATTGTGCTACTAGCAACAAAAATAAAGAATATTCAATACATCATCCTTTAATTTTGAGTTTTCTAATACTGATGGCAATATCCTTTAAATTAAATGCTCTGCCATACTCAGGTAAACAAGTCTGATATTCACAAAGTCTGCATGGTTCTGCATGGTTCTCTTAAGAATAGTGCTAAAACCATGATGGGGATTTTGGGTCAGCTGAGACACAGGATATCTGATCTAGCAGTTCCTTAGTTGGAATTTCCTTAGTAGCTGAAACAGTAGAGGACAAGCTGAATTATCGGATTCATCTGACAACTTAAAATGTTCTAAATTAAGTGGTGGTGTTAAACACATTGATTTTCCTTTGCTAGGCTGGAATGAATGGAAACAAAGATTATTTTGAAAAGTATTGTTTGAGTCAAATTAATTTGATTGTAAATGGAGTTAATAATAGCTTTCGCATGTCAAGCCTTTTTCACCTAAACACCCTTCAAAATAATCAGGAAAGAGACTACAAAGAAATCTCTTTGTTGCTTTAACTGTAAACATTTCTCATCTATAATTCTATGGTGTTTTTTATCTCTTCCAACTGCTCCACATGTGTTCTGCATTCCCTGGACACAAACAAACGGTTTAGTAACTATATTAGCTCAATTCTGCATTTCTTACATCAAGCCATGTCACGCCAAGCAAGCAGGATGGGATGCTCAGCCTTATTCCTGCTGCTTATGGCAGGGTTGTAAATGCAAAATCTGTTGTAGGAACTGACCCACAGGCACGGCTCGCTCTTGGGACGATGTCAGATCTCCTCAGGAGAACAAATGGCTGCTCTGTTTCAGTGAGGCTTACCCAGATTAATTTAAATAAACCAGGAAAATCTCTAGCTCTGCCCAGTCATGAGACAGTGTCTCCAAACAGGTTTTGCTCTTTTGAGAAAGCTGAATTTCAGGCTGTTTTCCTCCCCAGAGGCACAGCTGAGCATGCTGTGCAGCACTGGCTCCATGCTGCCCAGGGACAGCTGCCACCTTCCTGGGCCATGAGCTTCAGCTGGGTTTACTGGAGGACCTGAGCTAACAAGAGCCAAAGCACAATGGCCTCAATCCCAAGTCTGTCCTCTCAAATCCCTCTGGCAATATCCCTACACAGGTGATACCCCACAGACTGCAGTCTCCAGGAGGTTTATGGATGTTCTTTTTGTGGGAAGGTTGTTACAGCATTTTAACATCTAAAGATTGCACCTTTATTTTCTATTTTATAATTATGTTTGTTTCTCTAAGAGCAGCCTTGCTATTTTTGCCAATGTTGTTGTTTATCCAGTTTTCCTTGGAAAACTCTGGGGGGTTGCTAAAGAACTGGCAGAATTAGGACACCAAGATACAAGTGCTGCCTGATTATCAGATAATGTTTTTTATACTTCTAGTTTTAAAACTGGGTGAAATCCAGTTCCACTCACTCAAAGGAAATCCTCCTCTTGGAAGATGACCTGCTGGCCATTTCAGCAGAAGATAAGTTTCCATGTTTTCCTTTTGTTAATAACACTGAATTGTCCATACACTCCGTGTGTAAATAGAAATAAATTCTGCAAATAAATATAATTCTTCTGATTATAGAAGATGTCCAAGCAAATGCTCCAGAGCAGTGGGTCACACCATGTACTAAGTTACTGTCCCTCAGACCCAGCAGAGTCATTGCCCAGAAACCTCTCAGGACTGCCTCCACCAAAATGGAACAAATTAACAGAGACCAGGCAGATCATTTCAGTTGCTTACACCCATAAATGCACTGACACAACTGCTTATAGAGATTTAAATTTAAGAGTGGTGGCCTTATGCATCAGTTTCAACAAGGCTTAGAACAACTTTCAAACCTTATTCAATGGATTCTTCTCTATTAATTTTGAAACACCTACATATTTAATAGAAAAATCTGCTTGTTCGCCAAATATTCATGAATGTTAAACCATGCCTAACTTTGTACTTTTCTCCAAAGCATGACTTGAATTCTTCTACTAGTTCTAATAATGCATACTCTTTAATTCCTGTGCCAAAAAAATATCCATCATTCATAACCAGAAGCATTCATAATTTAAATGACTGTCTCTGCTGTTGATGGCACCATCAATTACAGGGTTAGGTGATGGGGAAGATCTGCACTGATTAGCATGCATTTTTCAACATCACTGCTCAGTAAGGTTTTATATAGATGCAACTTTCAGGAAGTAGCTGGGATCTGGTATTCTGAAATTACCTTGCCATGGTATTCTGAGATAACAGCTTTGGAGCATTTCTTAGTAAAGGCTTCACATTTCATTTAATAATCAAATTTCAGTAACATCACATTGGCCACAGAAGTAATTAACTTTCCAGAAAAACTTCTACGTGACAAATTTTGCCCAGAGCTACAGCTTGTACAGCCCAGCTCAGCATAATGTAGGACATAGAATATATTCGCAAAATATTCTTACTTCTCAAATTCAGCAAAGCACTTAGGCATTTATTGTCCTTATCACCTGCTTTCATCTATCTCTACTCAGAAAGGGACAAGCCAATATGGAGAATTTGGGAATCAACAAGACACCTTCTGCTCTCACCATCTAGATTTTTAATATGGATGTCATGGTATGGTATATCAAAATGCAAGAGTCAAATAAAATAATAAGTGAAATCCTTCAAAAATTGTGAGTTCTCTCAGAGAATCAAAAATGCATCAAGCACCTCCCCATCTACCTCCTCCTGTGTGAACAGGAGCTCAAGCTCAGTTCCTCTGCAGTTAAAGGGCATTTTCTGCTGTAACAATGAACCAGGCACAACCAGGCTGGAATTCATGTTCCAAGGGAGACAGGCCTCCTGCTCCAGAGATTCACCTGGCCTTTTCTAGCCTTTTTCTCCTTAAGCTTCCTGTTTAGTAAAGTTTCTTTTTAAATGTATCCTTTTTAGCAAGGTGCAGTCATTACTATAATTCAGCTCAGATGAAGGAAGCCATTACAATTCAAGGAAAGACTGTTAAGTGAATTTATAACTTGAATACAATAAATTTAATTTTTCATTCAGAGCAACAGACTTGAAGTAATTTACTTTACACCTGACTGCAGCAATTTGCCAATAAAATCCACAGTGAATATAATGTGATTTTTCCATAAATGGAAAAGAAGAACTTGCATTTGCTGTCTGAGTTGTCCTATGCTATGCAATAAAGCTTGAAATCACTGGACTATCTGGACACTGATACCACTCAGGAGCTACACACAAATGCAGCACTGTATAGGAAGAACAATGCCTGCTTCTGTCTTTTCATCCCACTGATCCTTCGAATATTTGAACAGTGGAATCACTTCATTGATGCACCATTTGATTAAACCAGGCTTAGCTCTCAAATGCTCAATGGATTCTTGTTTGTAAAGACTTCATGCTTTCATATCCGATGCTGTTATTTCTCTAGTACCAATTTCCATATCCATTCAGCTTACTTTTCTATAGTCCTCATTCTAATTATTGTCAGTGTTGCTGGCAACGTCTAATGAGGGACGAAAGAATGTTTCTGAGTTCCTGGGTCAGGGTGTTGTGCCCTGGAGACATGAACTCCACATTTGGACAGCACCCAAACATACATCAGCCCCTTATCATGCTCTAGTTTGCATAGAAAAGAAGCCCAGCACCGAGGGTGGAAGGAGCTGGGACAAGTCCTGACCATTTCCCAGTCTTAGCAAATGGAGGAAAAAGACATTAAGTCACACCTCACTGGGCACCTTTAAGTCAGATTGGGTCCAGGCTTTGTGCACAGAGAAAACATCTCTCAGAGTCAGCATCTGGGGCTTTTGAAACCCATATATCCTTGGAGTATATATACATATACTTCCTTGAAAAGAAACTCTGCCAAAAGAACCAAAGGCCCTGCTTTATTCAGCAGTATGGGTACCAGATCAGCAAAGCACAGATAACGACCTAGTTCCTACTTGGTGCTCCACAATTACACAACCCAAGGAGCTGCTTCTGTTTATAGTGGGACCCGCTGTTTACACAGTGGGATAAGGACTATACAAGAACATACAGACAGGCTGAAAAACATCTGAGTTCATTTCAAACACATCTATATTTGAAAGCTTGCTGCAACTGAGGATTATTTATAGTGGTTATAAAACACAGTCATGGAGCAGGACTGCACCAGGCTATGTAGTGTAAACACACAGACTAAAGTTACAACTCCTGTAACAAGGATCATGAGGGATTTTACCACACAGGATTTGAAGAACACAGCTCAAGAACAGAATATGGTAGATCAAATATTGACTAGAACTTCTGTTTTCAGCATGTTTCTTTGCTTCCAACTTAGCTAGAGAAGATTGCCTTGGCAGAATTGATTTTATTTTCTATTCAAAAACCATGATAATCTTAGACATACCTTGTTATTGCCATTTATTATTTGGACACTTTCAAAAGTAATAAGCTTGTTGCTTCAGAATTAAGGCAAGAAAATTGATTTTTTTTTTTTTTACACTTACTGCAAGTAATTTAAACCTGTGCATGGAGTCATCTGGAGATTCAAGTATCTTGTCTGTCTATGAACGATTGTATCAGATTTAACAGACCTAAAAATCTACCATTTCAGAAATCAGTCTATGAGAATTTCTTTCTTAAAAAAAAAGCCTTTTTTTTCTGCATCACTAAATGAACATTTTTAGAAAGAAACAGAAATGTAAGTGAACTGGAAAGGTTAAATTCAGAAATAAAATTCCTGAGCTACAGCTTCAGAAATCACATAGAATTACATCTGGCCCATATTCCTTTCAAATTTTAGAATCAGGGTTGAAATTCCCATTTCAGATATGGAGGACCAGAAATTGTCTGATTTATGCAACAATCTACTTGGCTTAAAAATTATGTTTTACGCATGTAGGAAAAATATGACTGAAATAGTTTTGTACGTTAACATTTTACACGGCACTAGGAACTGAAAAGCTGCATTGTAAATTTTTGGTATCTCTGAAAACCTACCTCAGAAGTTGAACCCACATGACATTAGAATAATAGCTGGTGAAAAATAAATTACTTAAATTTTCTGATTCATTCAAGTATGCAAAAATAAACCAGATGTTATTTGGTGTATTTCCCACATACAGCCGCCTCCCACCATAGCAACCCTTCCAGCATTTTCCTTTATTCAGCATTTTACTGGAGGGGTAGTTATGAGGTGTCTACCAATAATAGGTTAAGTAATATAAACCTAAAACCACTCACAGATATTCCCAGATCTCTCCAGGAGTTACATTCCTCAAATGACTGCATTAATATAATTACACTAAATTACATCTATACAGTTTCTTTTATCTCATATATTCCCAAAGCAAAATACAAGTTGAATGAATATTCCACTCTCACTGCTCACAAGCCATTTAACAATAGGTTAAACACGTTTTGTCAGGTGATTCCTGTTCCTTGACTCATGACCATGGATACCCCTATCAGAAGCACTCAGCTCATCCATCTGAAAATGGTCTCAGGCATGTACAAGGCACTAAATCACACTTATTTAAATTTAAGCAGGCACTCACACAACTCTTCACTGCACTTTTGTTGCTCTCTTGCACATGATTCATATCAGCACTTAAAGAAGAATGACAAGAATAGATTATAGAACAATCAAAGAACTTATGATGACCTAAAGTACAGCTTTTCAAACTGAGGAGGTAGTTTCAGATGTTAAAAGAATTAAGGCTAAAAATGGGAAGAATAAAACAACTCCATGCCTCCAGAAGGCAAAGAGCCTTGAGCAAAAAGAAATGCTCAAACCCAAGGGTTTAAAACTGCTTTTAGTAGTAATCTGACAGGCTAAAAGGAATAAATTTTCCTTACTTTTTCATACTTCATCAGTTCTTGCCATGCCAAGTTGGATGGCAGCTGTAAAGTTCCTAACAGTATTTGATTTAAGAAAGCAAAAGTGACTAGACAGATGTTTATGCAATCTCTAATGTAGGGCTTGAAAAGAAAATGGTTGTTGGAGGCTGGTTGTAAATAGTTACATGATCCCCGTGCATTTCATCAGTGCACATGTTCTGGATCTCTAGTGCCTCCAATCTTACTGCAAAAGTGACTCCAAAATTTGCTGGAGTCTGAGTACAGCTGAACAGACCAGACCCATAAATCATTTGACTACAGCTTTACCCTTAAAATTGCAGGGCACAAAAGAAATTACCTTGTCAAAGCCTCTTAGAAAACAGAGCACACTTTTAAAGACTGCATCCTTATATGCTTCACATAAAGTTCAAACTAATGGCAACAGCCCACAGGCATTAAAAGAAATAACAGCAATCAATGCTATTTTTAAAGGGAAGAGTGGGGGCGAAGGGTTAACATATGTGGAATTAGCCCTGGGCAAAATGAGAAGCCATTGCATCTAAAATCAAATGCATTCTCTGAAATAGACACCAGGGACCAAATTCCCATGCACTCTCCTGCAGTCCAAGAGTTTCAGCAGAATTTGGCTTCCTCTTAACTTAGCTTCATTAGGTCATTTCATGCCATCAGTTTTTATGTTGGACGCCCTACGTACTGCACATCAGTTGTTGGCACTATGTAGACAATTTTCCAAATGGGAGGGGGAGGAAAGGGTGGTGTGTGTAAAAGGGAGAGGAATTTTTTCCCATTTAGAATAAAAGTCATTTCTCAGAAGAGTTTGAGGGGGGAAAGTGGTATTTGTATCCCTTCTACCAGATGTCACCAGTGACAACAAGAGCCAGTATTAAATATCTCTTCATCAAATTCTTCTTAAAATTTTCAGCGTCAGCTGGTCAAAAACCCATTCAGAAAACAGGGAAAGCTGAAATCTTCCACAGCCATTCTTGACCAGCAAAAGATTATCTTCTCTGCAAAAGAATTCCGTGTCTGAAATTGTTTCATGGAGGACAGACTTGCAGAATTTTTAATAAGAAAAAAAACTTGTAGCAGTAATTTTTCTCATGTTTATATACTGCAAATGATACAGAACCTCCTCCACAGAGAAAATCTTCTGCAATGGTCTTTTGTTGCCTTTTGATCAGCTGCTGTCAGTGCTGGATGCACTAAGGTCCTGTAGGTACCCTCCATTTGTCACTTTTCTGTCTGGCACCCCGGTTTATTAGTGACTAGTTCCAGTGACTGGTTAGGTCTGTCTTCCATCTTAGAGGGAAATGCTATGGGAAAAAAAATGCCTTGATACTCTCTCTGACATTAAGACAGTCTCTGCACCGTCATCTCTTACTCTGCCACCACCTCAAGCTGTGATGCCAATTGCACTGTCATCCCTTGCCATCACTTAATCATGGCCATAATGATACCTTGTGCTGTCACCCATACGACTTGTCTTTCACTGTGCTGCTACCTCAAGGCACAAGTGAGATCCAAGCTGACAGGCTCCTCACCCAGCTAGGCTACGACATTCGTGGAAGAAAATTGAGATGATCAGATAATATCCATGAAAAAAGTAACTAGCACAAAGGAACACTGGGAAACTGCACTGGCCAAACAATTCTAGAAAATAATCTCTTCTCTGCAAGAGATTGAAGACCGACTGAAAACTGAAAAGATGCTCTTCAGACATTGTTATAGTGATGATGTTGCTATTGAAATTTTTCTCTCTATTCTGAAAGCAAAGATCTTTCATGTAGGGCTCAGGGACTTCTGTCTCAGAAACAGCTGGGCAGATCACAACCCCTTTGCTTCATACATACTCGACTAAACAGGTTGTCAGAATCTTGCAAAATTGTAAGATTGTCTCTGGAAACAGAGCAGATGAAATACCCTCCCCCAACCAACTGTTCTGATGGATTGACATAATATTATTTTACCTCCTATAGCAACAAATTCACTGTGTGTTTTTTTGTTTTTCCAAACAACAACAGATCAGACATTCTGGAGACAACATGGCTATTATTTCCCCTGATTGGTTTACTATGCAAACAATACCTGAAAGTTAAAAGGATACTTTTAATTTTTTTTCTTTTTGTTTAGTGCTCCAACAATGAAACTATCACACAGAGCGTCTACAGATAAGATAACAAGTTACCACTTTTAAACAGTCATGAAAGACACCTCTTCAAAAGTTATTGTGCTTCATTTCATCTGACTCCTCAGATCAAGCATATCAGACAGTGGGGGCTTTTGTCTTGCCCTACATCACATGAAGAAGCTGGTGTTTTCTGCTTAAATCAGAGGAAATCTGACATGACTGTTCTTTTTGCCTATCTGGCCACTTATCTTGTTTCGTTTGCAAATATCATATGTATTCTCTTGAGATAAAAATAGTGCAAGATGATTAGTTAGGCAAGTTCATTTGACACCATTCCCCCTTCGTGACGCTGAAATCTAAAATCTGTATATGGTATACAACTTAAAGTATATATATGCAAGCTCAGCTCTGCTGGAGATACACTGCAAGTACCTTCCTCCCGACCTGACTGCTTCCTTACCCAGTCAAGAAGACCACAAAGGTAAGATGATTAGATCTTCTGCTTTCAAAGAAACACAAAAGCAAAATGCTCCCTAAACTGGAAAGTAATTAAAGTATCTATTCTTATCTCAGCTTCCAGTATGTTGTATCTTTACAAGATAACATAGAACAGAATCAGCATTTGGATCAAAGGATGGAACAAGACAGGAATGATGCCCCTTGTCAAAAATGCTGTGATTTTTAGGTTTTCCTTCAAGTCTTCCCCTTTTTAATCCTGTCAGCAGTAAGAATTAAGTGAATGGATGAGCTCAAAGTTATATTGCCTAATGCTGAGAGGAGGAAGTATTTTGCACAAGAACCCACTGGAACAAAATAATTAAGTAGAAAAAGAAAAGTAACCCAGCTGCCTGAGCCGGGGAAGGATTCATCAGTGGGAATGTGTGCCATCACTTTCTTAACCATTTCTGAGATATTCAGAAAGGAGCTAACATGATTGACAATTTCTTCTGCTGCAAACCAACAGGTACAGAGGCAGCCATTTCATATTTTAGAGGAAGTTTAAACCTGTGTTTAGATCTCAAATCAGTGCACAGACTATAAATGGGTACCACCAGTTGATTCCTTCTCAGTCCATGCTTAGACAGGAAGAGTGGTGTTGCTGAAGACCAGTTAGGGATTAATGAAAATGTATTTCTATTCTCTTCTGGCTTTCATGAAAAACGTTTCTATGCCTTAGTCCCCTTCTTTCACTAACACGAATTAAGAGTAATGTTGCAAGTTTTAAACTGTAATCTGTCTGCACTGGTGTGTGCTGTTTATAAAACTGTAAATGCATCAATGCACTAAAATCAATTAGAAATTCAGGCATTATTGCATTTTGTTAAGTGATACACATTGCACTGGCAAACTACTGCAGCTGTTGGTGGCTGAATGGGACAGAGTATTTTTCTCAAATGAATTGCTGCTGTGTCAGAACCTCCACTCTACTAAGAATGAATATTAAGTTATGATACTTCTTTTCTAAAGACAACCACTTACTGAAATGCCAAAATCTGGGCAAAGATATGGTTTACTATAACCTATATGGAATCCAAAAGGAAAACAACCTTAGAAAATACTGACAAAAGCTTTTTTACAAAGCTCTCATGAAACGTAGTCTTTCAGTGATGCAGTGGCCCAGCAAGACACATTGTTGCAACTAAACAGAGGAGGAACTTACCCTCCAAATTTACATGAGTAAAATGACTATTACTAGTTCTATACTAATATTTTCATTCTTTGTGAAGGTCACTACATCTATTGATAATAATATTAGTCTTTTCACATTCCAGTTACACTTACTCCAGATACAGTTCTAGGGGACATACCAGCCCTATCTTTTATGTGTGCTGTAAATACACTCTGGGTTTTACTGAGTAATAATCCACCTCCAGGAAAGCCCACACAGAAGCCATGAAGTTCTGTGGTGTGGGACACCTTGGACGTGCTCTCGGGGCGCAGCAGAGGCAGCAGACCTTCCTGAAGCCCCACGCACTCGCGTGCATCATTCCTCCCTCATTCCCAGCTTTCAGTGGAAGCACCTGCTCCAGACATCTGTTACAGCGTGCTCCACTTGCCATCAGATGAATAATGTCTCCCCTATCACACACTATCAGTGCAGCAACCTCAAATAGAGCCATGAAAGTAGAAGAGAAGTCATTTTAATGACCAAGTAGCTCACATTTAATTTATTTTACAGTTCAACAATGGCCATCACTGACATCCTCTCTGCTAAAGATATTGAATCTGCTCTCTCCAGCTGCCAGGGTAAGGAATGGCTGCTCTGCAGACAGAAGATGCGTATCATTTTTATGTCTTAAGATGACATGCCTATCATTTTCCCCTTAGATTCCTTTCCTGTGAGATCTTTTTCTACGCTACATTACAGTATAGTCCCTTAAATTCAAAAGGTCTCACAAATGGTGAACAGCAATTAAAGGGCCACCATTTCAGTTAGGGCTGGCTTAACACTAAGCTGTCAGTGTCTAAACCTGCTAAAGACTTAAATTTAAAGTGGGCCTTGTCCTTCAAAATTTCAGAAAAAGCCTCAGCTTGCAGAATGAGTGTCATTTGTGAAGCAATTATCAGTCTCACTTCTCTTAAGAGCAGCTCAGTACGATCAAGCCAATTTTCAAAATACTCAAAGATCGGGTCTGTCTGTGAACTACTTATTCTTCTATCAAATGCTTTACCTAAGTAAGGATTCCATTAAAATTAATGAAGAATTACAGGAGTTGTTTGTAAGTCACAGCAGCACCCTCTTAATATTTATTATTAATTGCATGTGACACATTGTATGAATCCTGATCTAGCGGAATGTGCATTGTAGCAGAAAATTTTAAACTGGCTGAAAGGAAATATGACCACAGGCACAGAGTGATTAAAAAGGGAAATTATTATCCACTGTATCTGCTCTTTTGCTACACCAGGGAACAAGAGAAAGAGAGCAGACTGATGCTTAAGAAAAGACATACATATTCACAAGGAATACACACAGTAGTAACGACTTCAAAGGAGAATATTTAACAACTTCTTCTTTCTTCCAGCTGATGATTCCTTCAACTACAAGTCTTTCTTCTCCATGGTTGGTTTATCCAGCAAAACTCCTGATCAGATAAAGAAAGTTTTTGGAATCCTTGATCAGGACAAGAGTGGTTTCATTGAAGAAGAGGAGCTGCAGTAAGTACTGTTCAGCTGCTCTACTTCTTTAAACAACAAAAACCTTTGAACTTGCTTGATGTCCTTGAAGAAACCCTCGATGTTATTTTAAAAATAAAACACAAATCCTTGTCTTTCCTTGAATCTGTGTGTATTCCCTCAGATAATTAGAACAAACATTACCTTATGGGACATTTCAAAGAGCAAAACTCCAGCACAGCCCCCTTTTATATTTCAGACTGTTCCTGAAGAATTTCTCTTCAAATGCCAGAGCCCTCACCTCGGCAGAGACCAAGGCTTTTCTGGCTGCAGGAGACTCTGATGGTGATGGCAAAATTGGAGTGGAAGGTAAGACTTTAGAAAATTGATAAACTTTGTGGTTTAAAATTAACACATTTCAGGCTGCTTTTAAACTGGGTCATGAAGAATACACACGACTACTTTGGTCTGATACTTTCTGCCACAATTTTTGTATGAGTAAATACTCCATTATTTTCATAGCTTTATTCCCATTTGGTCTCTGTTGCAGCAACAGAATATTTAGGCCCAGTGTAGAGTCTGGTCTTCCAATCAATGATAATAGCTTTGGGGTTAATCCTTCAGTGTTTCTGATGCATAGACTCAATGTGCCAAATTCTTAATAGATTGAGAACACCTGAATTTCTCAGAATTTCTATTTCAGCAGTGGATGCTCAGCGCTTCTGGCCATACAACATTTCCATTTTTAAACACATCTCTGCCTAAAAAAACTTATTTCTTTGTCTCCTACTATCAAACATCGGCCACTGTTACTGGGTGCTTAATTCACTAATGTAAAATATGACTGGTATTGTTTCTCAGCCCTGCAACTGCAGCAGTGCAGCACAAGATTTTGTGCTGGAAAATTATCTGATAAGTGCACATTTTACTGGGCAGACCTTTGAGAAACTCAATCAAATTCCTGAGGAAAACCTCATAGGGATGATATTAACTAGTCAGGATATTTCTTTTAGAAACTGCAGTACAGAAAAATAGGACATTGTGCATCATGTATTAGAGAGGAAGTCACTGAAAACAAGGCTGTCTCAGCTGAACTAGGACAGGTGGCAATAACTCCAACAGACACACGTGCTAATCTTAGCCAGATTTGGGAGGAGCGAGAGATACACTGTTGGGAGGAATTTGCTTTAGCAGCAGCTTTTGCAGCTTCTGTTTATGAGCCCCAGACAGGGCATTGTATTGTGCAGATCTTGGCCCTTAACCATTGAATCTCCCATTCTGGAATTACTTCACTACCGATATGTTTTATTTGGAATAACAACAAAACAAAAAAATTCCTCTCACTGTGAGCTACAGGCTCCTCTTCCTTGGCTATTATCAGAGTTTGTAATGGGGTAAAGATAGTTTACCTTTAAGTCAGGATTTCCCACAAATATGAATTTACAGACACACTCCTCCTCTCTGCACTTACTCTTTTTAAGAAGCAAAAAATCTGTTACACCCCCAGAATCTCAGTTTAGCAGTAGCTTGTGCAGTGTTATAATAACTTTGGGAGCCCTCCATGCCTGGGAGTTTTAGTCATTTTTATCTATCTTTTTAAAGATGTCAAAAACCTACTTTCAATGAGTTTTATTCCCTGCTTTTCTCACTTTCTTCCTTGACAGAATTCCAGTCTCTGGTGAAGGCATAAACAGAATTAAGACCAAAGACAACCTTGGACTGACTCTGCCAATTACCTCGTCCAGCAAGCACTTCGCACTCAGCGTGTGTTTGTACATTTTTATATTGTTTCAGGCATTAACAGTTCCCCACACGTGAAGTTCACACACCTGATTGCTGACAAAACTTGCAATGTTTTGGTGACATGGTATTGTTAAATTTCCATTGTAAAAAAGGCACTTTGTGATTTTCCATCACTGATGATGTTGATATTGTGGTTGGGAGAGGGGAGAAAACAATTAATAAATCAACTAAACAAAAAGACCCTTGGGGGGAAAATCTGCTTTTAAAAATTTTGTTTAGGTTCTCCATCCTCATACTTGAGCATGCTGACTCACCAGATACAGTTTTGATGATCTTAAATCATCTTAAATCATAATCTTAAAAATCATCATTTTGATGATCTTAAATCGTCATTTTAAATATGGTATCTTCTCAGGCTTAATTGTACTGATTTAACTGAGGTTAATTTCTGATTAATTCTCTGATACTTAAGGAAAAGAAATGCTGAAAAGATAGCTAAAAATAATTCATATTAAGTCCCAACCCTACCAATATGAGAAAAAAAATTAAGACATTTAAGAGGAGTTCACACATAGCTCGAAGTACTGAATACGGTTGTGGGTAATTTTCCAAAATAAAGTAGTAGATCACAGCGTAATTGTATCACCAGAATGTGTTTATGGCCTAAAATGTGCCTGTCCCTTAAGAAGATTTATCTTTCATGAAATCTAAGGCAGCTGTGAGATAGAGGAGAAGGGTCTAATCCTACTCTGACACTGTCACAAGTCATGGTCCCCTGACAACCTGGGCCACAGGCCTGGAGGTTTTTCCATGGATCATGAACCTGTTGCTTATTATCTCTTAACACATACAAAACAATAATACTTGCCACATCCGTGAATTTCTGTGCTTTCTTCAGATGAAACTATAGCAAATTTTGCTGTCTGATTACACTAAAGCTCTTACATTGTTAAATAATGGCCATTACTCAAGTCTTTCATTTATTATATGAATTATTATCTACATGTTCTATAATATCAGCAGTTTTCTTCAGTCTGAAAGCTAAGAACTAGTCTTCCCTTTGAGAAGTGTCTTACAGGATTTAGAGTTGGTTATAGCATTGTCTTCACTAGTGGACAAAGTAAATAATGTTCATGGCTAAATGCAGATGTCAGCAGGCTGAGTAGATGTTGTGCATCTCTGGCTGAGTATGTCAGAAATTTCCCCACCCTGATTTATCTGTTTCCTTCCCCATGTCTCATGCTGTGGCTCCAGCTCACAAGCACACTGTCGTTTTATTACTCTTCACTAAAACTGAATGATAATTATGATTTGGCAGCTGTTTTGAAGAAGAGCAGAAACAAAGCCTTTGGAACTTTTATGTAACAGCCAGTGTTGGCATTTCCATGAATTGCAAGATGATTATGTGAAACAAGCACAGCTCCCTCATTCCCAGGCATATAAGAGAGCCAGTTGACCGATTTCAGATGGCTAATGCAAAAAAGGAATTCTAGCAATCAGACTCACTGAATCCGTGGCAGAATTATAATGAATATAAATCCTAATTCTATCCCCACTGCCTTTGATGTTAAATCTGGGTTTAAATTATAGCTGCTGTTAATTGCAGCACTGAAATATTTTTCATAATGATGAGACTCTGGTTCCTTTTACCTTAATTATTTCCCTGCTGAAGAAAAAACCTGGGGCAACCTAGATCTGCAGCAATATCCAGATGTAATATATACATTAGCCCTTCACACTGCTGATCACTCAACTGTCCTGTCGCTGGCTCACGAGCAGATGGCACACACAGTACCAGAAATGACAGACCTGACACTGCATTCCTTGCACCTCTGAGACTCTCATGTGGAATGCAAAAAATGCAAGACTGCACAGTGGCCCATACAGGGTATTTCAGAGATGCTGAACAACTGCACATCACTGCCCTGTGCTGCCACAGGGGGATAAAGCACTCCCAAGAATCAGGAAATCCTTTTGTGTGCTGCAACTTCACCTATGCTTATAAGAAAATCTGTTCTTCTTAAATAGTGGCAAGAAGATGTGTTTTAAATCTTATTAAAATCATCCAGCCATTTCATTTGAAGAAATTATAATAAAAATTCAAGAAGTCCCCAGTTAAAAAAAAAAAAAAAAAAAAAGCCCATAGGCTTCAGCAAAAATACCACCTACTCTCTACTAAGGTTTCTGTTGGCATTAGGATCCACATTTTAACCAAATTAGAAAATAACATTTTTCAACAACAGACAACAAATTTTTAAAATGTGACCTTTTCTGGCAAGGTTGATTTTAATTAACTTAAGTCAGTGGCAGCTTTCAGTTTTTTATGGAATATCTGAACTTGACAATGCAATCATACCAGAGAAAAAACTTTGATTGCAGGATGTCTATGTGAATGCTAACTGAAGTACCAAAGAGACACATGGTTGGTATCACAATGTTACCATAATTAAGGTATAGAACCAGTGAATAATTCCTGATGGAAAGGTTCTCTGGATGTCTCTGGTCCAGTCACTCCCCCAGAAGGGAGGGATGAAAGGACTAAGATGAGTCTGAGCATCATCAGGGATAGAGGTTCTATAACCTTCCTGGGCAATCTGATAAGTAAGGATTAAATCCTCTGCATCAAGCTGCTGTGAATGAATTAAACAAATATAAAACACTGCTGAGTACACAGTTAAACACTAAAATTCTGTTAGAAATTGTTTATGCTACATCAAATCAGAAAGAATCTAACAACCCCTGGTATTTTCACATTGATCACCTGCTCTCAGGTTCAGAGTAAGACCATCCTACTCACTAGAATACTCAGTATAAAACTGTTTCACAGTTCCCAGCATAAAGAAGATGTGGCTTGTGTGTTTTACCTTCGCTTAAGACAATTAAGAGCAACCCAAATTGTGAGTGGTAGATCTGAGCTCCACTAGGACTGTGAGTTCTCATACACTTCAGTCCCTTGATCACCCTGTGGGAGCAGTATAATCTCTAACCCTCCCTGTACTTCTTATGAAATAAAGACATGCTTCCTTTAAGCAGGAACAAAACACAAAGAAATCTATAGTCCTGCACGAGCTCCTAGAAAAAGGATACAGAGGGCCAGGGTCACAATCCCAAACCCACCCTAGTGCTCCAGCCACTGAATTCACCATCTCTCTCAAACCAAAATTTTGGGTTGCCCTGAAAGAGGAGCAGAACCATGCATGAGATAAAACCTCCTGGTATTTAGTGGAAGCTGGCTGCCCTCTAATTCCATGTTCTTTTAGAAATCCCAATCCTAAAGCCATTTGTAAACTTGAGATTCAATTTCAGCTCTCCAACTGCATGAAATCTCAGTCATCTTCTAACAAGTAGAGAGCACAGAAAGGGCAAGGAACATTCATTGCACACATAGACTGGTACAGTTTCTTCTTTGAGTTAGCAGCCAGCCCATGTGGAAAATCTTTGATGCAGCATCATCAGAGGTGCCTGGAACTCTTCACACAAACAGTGTGGGCAGAGGGGGCCAAGGCTGGATTAATTTCCTGAAATGGGTTACTGAAATAGACACATCTTGATTAAATCCCGGAACAGACACATACCTAACATTTTCATGCTCAAATTTTCACATATTTTAAAACATTTTAATAAGAGGATACTGGGGAGCCTGACCTAGAGTGTTCACATTTTATGAAATCTAATTTACACATTAGTTTTGATCGTAAGCACAGAAAGATACCATTATTTCCACATTAGTTTTGATCGTAAGCACAGAAAGGTACCGTTATATCAGTCTGGACTTTCTGGTACACTTTCTGCACCAAATATCTATAGAGAACATCAGCATCTGAGATATGGCTGCTCCAGAACTTTTGATTTGTTTGTCAGCATGTCCTACACTCATGCAAACAAGAAAATCAGTCTTATATATTCAAGCTTCAGAAGAGAAAAACTGATCACCACTCCAGTCACAATAGAAAAAGAAGGTACCCTTGGACAATGCCTTTCCCTGCAGTTACAAAGGTATTATTGACCCTAAATTCAAAGGGGAGCTTCTGTTCAAGTAGAATATGCAAATACTTGAATCAGAGGGAATCACATCATTTCCATCACAGTGATGTATTGATCAGCTGTATTTTCTAGACACTGAGTTCCTGTTTAACTCCCAGGCTTCCAGAACAAATGGATTTTACATTTGCAGTGATCTCCATAACAGACTGTAAAATTTAGCCAACATAAAAATAAACACAGTAAACCCTGGTTTTGTTAGGCAGATGAAGTAACCTGTTCTTCTAAATCATCATAAAAGGAAAGTCCTCAGGAATCATCTCAGATTTGTCAGTCTAGTCTGTTTATATTCCTGATTTTTTTCGCGTGATTTTCTAGGCTAGACTTTTTTCTTTTAAATGCCTGTTTCGTCCTCTCTCCCTCTCTGATGAACACCCTCCTGTTGTCCTGTTCTCATCCTGATCCTTGGTATCCCCTCACCCCTAGTTCCGCAGAGCTGTCGTGGCTGGACTTGCCTGTCTTTGGTGCCACCTTTGGGCAAGTGGTGGTTTGCCACAGAAATACTCCAAAACTCTTCACTATAAATATTTTGTAATCTCAGTGTGGGCTCCTCAAAAGGTTTACTTCTTGAATGCTCAGTAATTCCCATACAGTTATCAGATTTTCTCTGATCAGAGGCCATACTCCTGATTATTTCCTTAGGTACCTGACCCATAGGCACAGCCAGATCCCCAATGGAAAAACTGAAACATTTAATTTATATTTCCACCTTTTTGGGATAAAATTCCTTTAAAAGTAACTTGTTCAGTAGATCCTGTATCATCCAGAAAACTTAGTCTTCACAATTTTCAATTTACCACACAGCATGGGTTAAGAATAACATAGCATTTCTCTTAAAAATTTTTTTCTGGAAGAAATCAAGGGGAGCTGAGATAGATGAGGTTTTGTATTTCTTTTTATGTACCTAATTTTTGAAAGACAGCAGCTTTATGCTATAGTGATTAGAGGATAGGCTTTATTTTAAATGTTCTTATCACTCAAATGTTATTTAAACCTAAGCAATACTCCAGCCATGTTTATGTATGGGTCAGTGTGAAATGTTCTCCCAATGGCTTTTTACACCATTGGCCAATTTCAAATATTCTCAAGGCCATTAAGTTACAATAAATTTCATTAGATAACTGATTGGGGGTTTCTAGTCATATCCAGTAAGAGAAAAGCTGCAGTTTGTGCTTAGCTGCTGTTTGAGACCTTACAGAAGTTTGTCTTTTCAGTGCAGCAAGGAAGAACCAAATATCACTGATTTCACTTCTCTGTTTCCCTCCTGGCCATAACTGATCCACTCTCCTGTGTCCTGCTGAGCAACTGGCAACCTTCATTTTGTAAATGGACACATTTACTAGGATGATCTTAAAGTGTGCACCGTACAATTAATTACTGCTGGGCAAATGCTGTCAAGATTAGACTTTTATAGCTAACCAAAACTTATATAACAACTTATAAAAAATAATTTGGGCTGAAGAAGTTTTGTCTTTGAGCTTGCACTTGTATGTCAGTGATATCTATTACAAATGTATCAGTATTAGTATGTTTTGAAGAATACTAGGGCAACTGCAGGAGTTGTGTTTCATGGGTAATTAATATCAGGATTGGGCCCTTAAAAGTCAAAGTCTACTTTGAAGCTTTCCATTTCTAGTTATCATTAAACAATTAAAATAGATGTATTTTTTCATTTATACATTAAAAAAAATCATTTCACTAACATATGTGCAAGCTGAGAGGATTTACTTTATATGGCACTAAACCTTACATATTGTCTAAAACACCATGCTCATTCCTTTGGGATATAAATATCCATCTGATTAGCTAGCAGGTCTTGTCAGCCACAGTAACTTATCCCCTGGTGTATCTGAGCCATCACGTGCCTCTAGGACTTCTGTAAAAGGTCAAGAGGACTTAACTAAGGTCTATAGAAGTCCTTCTCTATGTAATTTGAAAAATAATTAAATCAAGAGGACTCTGCTGATCTTTCATCCAACAATATTTTCTCATCTTGGCTTGGGGAAAACTAAGTGGCCAGGTGAGTTCAATCTTTCATCTAGAACTTTAGAAGACATCACAATAATTCACACAAAAAATGCATGGAAATAACCAAAGATGTCCAAATGCTGGGCAGTTCTATAAATACATTTGGCTTTGTCCTGAGCTTGTACACCTGAAGACTTACCTGGAAATGCCAGTGACTCAGATGCACGATGTGCAACTGAACTAAAGGATGGAGCAGCTGGCTCCTGCAGGGCAGCTCGCCTGCTCTGCCCTGGCACCTGGGCTCACCTCGGGGCCACCTCCACAGCTGAGGGCAAGAGCAGTGGCAACTCTACCCAACAGGATTTTTCATTTTGCAGTATTCTTGACATGGCTCTTTCCAGTATCCTGACAGAAGCTGAAATTGCTGCTGGTCTACAGAGCTGTCAAGGTAATATTTATGTTTTAAATTTGGCTTTGCGGTTTATCTATCAAATTCCATTGTCCTTGCTACCCCAAAGTCTCAGTTCCAATGGACACAGAAAAATCTCTCTTACTAAAAGCAGAAAAAGGACTCAAGGTAATGGAACAGATGCAAGTTTTAATCTTGGCAAACCAAGCTATGAATATCCACTATCATTTGTGCACTGCAGCAATTTTAAGGATGAAAAAATCCAAAGGCTGAATCCTGCAGCAGAAATCCTGTTTTTTCAGAGAATAATAATAAAACTACTGCTGATTTCTATGCAAGCACAGTATTTATCATCAAGTTCTACAAATATGTCTTTCAGTAAAGTATCCATTTACAAGGGTATGTTCTTGCATACTGAAGACCACAGTCATTATTTCATTACCTTCCTAGTTGTGAGACATCATTGATGGAAAAATCCCATTTATCTGATATAAACTCAAGAAAATCAAAGACTGTTACTTGGGATTTGAAATTACCCTCACTGTACTGCAGAATAGTTTGCTGCTTTTTGATCAAGAAGCTGATTTTTTTTGTTCCAGATTTTTGACTACTTTTCTTTTCTCCTTGTTTCCATCTGCCTATTTCAGCTGCTGATTCATTTGATTTCAAAACCTTTTTTGTCAAAGTGGGTCTCAATTCCAAGTCCAAAGACCAAGTTGCCAAAGTCTTTGGAATTCTTGACCAGGACAGGAGTGGTTTCATTGAGGAAGAGGAACTGAAGTAAGTAAATAAAAAAGTTGTCAACAGGGTAATCATCTAAAAATCTGGTTTATCATCTAAAAATGCATGATAAGGTCAGAAATATTCCCTTTCCTCCTGTCCCTTTGGATGGGAGACAATCATGTGTTTGTGCACCTGTGTGTGGGTGCTGGTTCTGGAGGACCTGCAAGTCAAATAACAAAGGCAAGGCTGGATCACAATGGGGAAATTCTGACAGCACTGAAAATACTTGTTTCAGCAATGCAGCAATAACTGACAGACTGTGAAGATAAAAATAGCAGTTCTGCTATAGCTGCTTCTTATTGTAAGATTTTTTTTACCAGACTGAATTCAAAGGGCCATTTTTCTCTCATCTTTCTTCCTGTCATATGAATTCTACCTTCCAGCTCACATTCATCTGATTTTGAAGTTAAAAGTAAGGTTAGAGAAATTCTTGATGAGACAATGCATCTTAGGAGAAAGAAGGAACAACAAGGGAGGGAAGATTATTTCTGCCACTATAGTGTTAATTTTTAATTCAATGAAACCAAGATGTCATCAAGGGCTTTTTTTTAGGCTGTAAAGCAGCATCCTCTTACTTCCTTACCCTCACTCTCAATGAAGTTAGAGGAAGTTTTACCATTGAAATAGTTCTCAAGAACTGAATCATGCTTGAAATTTTGCAGCTATTACCAATACAAACCCTGAATACTTTCAGCATTGTGCCTCTCTCATTTGTCCTCTCACCTTTACCAGACTTTTCCTGAAGCATTTCTCAGCCAGTGCCAGAGCTTTGACTGATGCTGAGACCAAGGCATTCCTGGCAGCAGGGGACAGTGATGGAGATGGCAAAATTGGAGTGGATGGTAAGACTGCCCTTATTAAAATGATAATACCTGCCTTTGAAATTTCCTAAAGGCAGCCCTAGGCACCTGCCCTGCTCCATGATGCCCTGGATGTTACGGATCTGATGCTGAGGTGCTCAGATCTGCTGTGTTATAGAGAGGATCTAACATAGAGAGAGGTCTCTATTCTGCCCCTGGCTAAAGTGGTCAGTCCCTTTTCTCATTTATGGAGATTTTTTTCAGGAATGGAACCTAAATTCAGTCTATAATTTTACTGCTTTTTGCTAGTGAACTGTGATACAATGTGACACTTAAATGCAACACTTCCTTTGCCTTAAGTATCTATTGTTACAATACACAATGTGCTGCCTTTAAGGAATGATTATCAGAGGAAGTAGCATTAGTTTCCCTTTTTAACTCTAAAAATTAGTAGAGAAATTTTTGACTGTGTGATTACAAACAGAGGTCCCATTTTATTACTCTTTTTTCTTCTTTTTCAGAGTTTCAAGCACTGGTCAAATCGTAGTCATCAGTCAAGAAAAAGACTAAGATATATGTGCCATAAACTATCTTTCCTACTGCAAACCTACCATTTATTTACACACTTTGTATCTTGAAAGGTCATGAACAATTGTTGGCAAGTGGTTTCATATTGCTTGAAAACATCTGAAGTGGTACAAGCACTATTTAAGCCACACTGCCAAGTGTTTCAAGCAGAAGGTCTGTGCCTGAGGGACTAAACTGGAATCCACTCTTCACAACTGAATTTAGGGCATTAAAGACATAAACATAAATATTAAGAGGAGAAATTGAAACTGGGCTATTAAATTTTCAATATTTGCATAAATAGCTAGCACATGTTGTAAAAAAACCCCATAATTAATAAAATGTTCAGGTGTAAAACCTGTTTATGGTAACCAGTAGCAGTGGTATTTAATCAAGAAGTGGTTTAGTATTCCATACATTTTTCTGTCATTCTTTATGCAAGTGATTGTGTTTCAGAGACTAAGTGTATTGCAGAACCTTGCACTAATTAAACTAGGTTTAAATTAAATTAAATTAAGTCATCAATTTAAGATCAGCTGGATAGAGGATTAATTTAGATTTCTAAATAGCAATACATTGAAAATTCCCCAAGGAATCCCTCACCTTCATGCCCACCCGATGGCACTATTGTTCCACTGCTGAGAGGCTAAAACAGTATTCTGTGTGCTCGAATGAATTCCAGAACACTCCTCGTGTCCCACCTGCCACTTCTGCAAAAAGCACTTCAATAACACCTGTCCCTAGTGCTCCATAAGAGCCAATGGGGGAATGATGCCTAAATAATCAGCATTCTGCTGCTTTTCTTCTCAGCACTGAGAATAACACAATGCCCACATCTCACAGGGTTGTAAAATGCATCAATGTTTGTGGGGCAAGTATAATAAAATGAAGAGTGCCATAAAAAATGCTAACAAATTAATCTTTTTTTTCCTTACAGACAGATTGAAATAGCAAGACAGACATAAGGAATGGGGAGAATGCAAAATTCTGAGTAGTTTCTCACTAATTGAAGTTCATTTTGTGCTCTAGGTTAGGGCTCTGGTTGAAAAGCATGGGTGTGATGATGTCAGCACAATTTTGTCATAGTATAAACACAGAGAGCAATCAAACTGGGGTACAAAAATGAACTCATTGCTAATAGTACCTAACATTGCTAATAGTACCTGAAATACCACAGTGTATCAGGGTTTTGTCTTAGATATGTGACCAAAATAAACATGTAGCCAAATAGCCTTTAAAAAAATCTAGATGGCTTTAACCATCCCAAATCTTATACTTCCAACACTGCAGTTGCTCCTATATACTCTTTGGAAAAAAATTGGAGCTGCTGAAAACTCTTCTCTTGGACAATAATCTTGCAAAAACTGGTATGAGTGTCTCATACTCTATTTGTTGGAGCTATTTAAGAAGATGTTTCAATATTTGTAGATCAAAAACATTAATTTCAAAATTGCCAGTTGATGTTATTGTGGTTCTGATGCAGAACATATTTATGATGAGACATTATAAAGAAGGAAGGAAATATCAATACAGCGTTGGGGAAATCATATTACACAAAGCTGAAGCAATCTACAAGACTTTAATGAATACTCAATAATGTGTTCATGCTCTATACATTAGCAAAAATATATTTCCATTAACTCTAATGAATTAATCAGGTCCTAATATTGTAGAATTTTCTGTAAGAGTGAAAAAAGGATTATCCATCAAGCAAACTGGCATTCATTATTTCAATGCCATCTCAGAAGAGCAATTTAAAAAAGGAAGTTTGCAGAATTAATAACTGCAGCCTGACTGCAGAGTTAAAAGCTCTAATTATTGTTAGAAAATGCTTTGTTTCTCAGCTGATATTATGTTTTATGTTTTCATTGTGCAATATGGGTCACACAGACATCTTCTAGCATTGTACCAACATTAATGGCTAAATAAGAGAGAAAGGCACAGACAGCTCAGATAACTTCTGAGATAGCAGGCAGCTCCTTTATTTAACCACACTTACTTCCACCCTGATTAGCCTGCTAGGCCTACAAATCTAAGACAATTTCACCACTTACCATTCCATTAAGAACAGTAAAAAATTCATGACAAGTTAAGTCTGGTATCAGCTTCAGTGATCACTCCAGAAAGTTAAGGGCTTGTGACTAGAGTGCTTTTTAGACCTTTCCTTCTTCCAGCACTACCACTAAGCAGATCAGAGGAGAAAAATGCTGTTTTCTTTGCACAAGAATACACTCACTCAATTTATTTTCATCTCTGCCTCTCATTCACATGGGCTGTAAGGTAGTGTGAAACTTCTGTAACTACTTACCATGGGATTTAAGAAAGCTCTTCAAATTGTGCCTCAGCTGGAAATCTGCTGCCTGATCACAAACATACAGTCCCAAACAGCTCCCTTACAGTGAACAACATTCTGCTGGAATCAGACATTTGGAGGTCTGAGACCCTAAATATGGGATTGCCTCTTGTCAATAGAATTTTGTCACTTGCTTAGTGCATGTGTTTTAAAAGTTTGTCTGAATCTCCTTTCTTTAGCCCATTTCTGCTAAACAAGCAACTTTTGATGTTTATTTACAATAAAGTAAACTCTAATGACAGGGTAATTTTACTTCAAACCTCACTAAGGGTTACACATCCTACTACTGCTGAAATTAATGGCCAAAATCCCACTGAAATCAATGAGAACAGGCAGTGAATACATAAGTAGTTGGAAGCACCTCAGTGATATTTGGTTTATTTTACCATGGTTCCTTACACCGTGGGGCACAGTGAAATGCAGCCATGTGCCAAGAGCCCTTGGTAATAGTAGAGTAGAACTGTACTTATCTTTTACATGGCACAAAAGGCAGCATCCAGATTATTTCACAGCTTCCAACATTAGGGCACAGTTATTACTAAAATAGAGGAAACCCTGAACAATGTAGATTTTTAAAGATCGCTCCATCTGACACTGTCTATAATGCTGACAGGCAGACGGAAACTTGTTAGACAATTACATTTAGGGTCAGAGACAGAAAATTACATTACTGAGTCTCAGAAGAACTTTCAAGTGCTTTTAAAGACAAACACAAATCAAGTGCTGTCAGAGAGCTTCCAGGACAGCTTTTTAAGTGAAAAAATATGTTTATCAGACCAGACTCTATGAATTAGTGACACTATTACTCAGCTATGTTAGTCTATTCTGCTGCCATTTTCAGACAGAAATCAAATTCACTCTCACAGACTGATAAGAACATAATTTGAACCAAGGAAAGCTCACATGGTATTTCCCCTAACATGAGAGAAGTACCTGCTTTCCTTTAACTCCAGACTCACAGTGCTGCAGAATCTATCTTGTATCTTGGCTTCTCTAGTCCAGATCTCTGCTCAGTTCTCTGGGCAATATCCTCGACCTGCTGCAGGGAATGAAAGCTTTGTCACTGGGGCCTGGCTTTCCTCCTTCATTGTAGCAAAAAAGTCAAATACTACAGCATGTGCTCAGAACTTCTCTGTTAAAAATGGCAAAATACTATGTCCCAAGCAACAATTCAAATTAAATGCTGTAATTATTTCTTTATTTCTATATTATTAAAGCATTTTCCCTAAGAGACAACGTGAAGTGGCAGGATATAATCCATTTTGTTGTCAAGGTCCTTTTCAATGATTATAGCTGTGAACACACAAAGATTCTCTGCTGTCACCACTGAGACATCAACACTACTATCAACCACAGAGGTTACTGAGTATCTATTTTAGTTACTTCTAAACTCATTACAAAGGCAGAATCTGTTATCCAGGATCATGATACCATTGGCCCTGACACAACCAGGGCTGAAAGATGGAGTTGTGTGGGTTTGAGAATAGCTGCTGCAGCATCTCTTTACACTGTTGTAGCTGGTCTCAGGTTAACACCTCTCCTCTGATCTCACCTGAGACAACTGCTGATGTTTCTACTGTACCTGCCATGGCTTTGGTTGATTGTTACTGCTAATCAACTCTACCTTATGCAAACCAGAATACAAAGGGTACAAGACTAGACCACAACCTGTCAATGCTTTACCAAAACACAGCTTTCCTCTGATACTTAGAGAAGTAAATAACATTTGATTTGAAGACAATTACTTCATCTGTTTAGATTCCCAAAGAGCCTAGAACCTTAGCAAGAACTTAATCAATATGAATATTCTGTATTTCTCAGAATAACACCTTCAAGTTTAATTTTGGAAGTCTGAAAAAAAAAATGCTTTAATATTATTTAATAAAGACACCACAGGTGAAAACAACACTAGGTATGGAAGTACATAAATATTCGGATGAACAACCCAATAAAACTTTCAGATGTCTCTCATAGAGAAAAAAAATCCCCAAAACAATCAAACAAAAATTAATAGTTTTTCTTGAATTTCATAGGAATGAGTGCTAAACATTTCTGGAAACTGCAATACTAAGATTCTGTGTCAGATTTTGAACTATTGTTAACTGCCCATTACTTAGCAACTGTTGTTCTGGTTGAATTATTAGGGATTTTCATTATAGTGTTACATTGTTTGCCTAGCATCTTTAAAAAAAAAAAAAAAAAACACTTTCATAGATCTCTAGTTTTTAAATGCATAAAGTAATTACAACCACCTAAGTTAACACATTACCAAGAAAGAAGGAAAACAGACAGATAATTTAGATGTAAAATAGATTATCGTAATAAAATATCCCTTAATATACTAACCACTGATTATTGCATTCTAATTGTAGTGGAGGGAAACCTGTACTTCAGATGAAGTGTCATTAATAAATAAATAAAACCCAGTAACCCTAGATTCCCACCTGTATCAATGTACAGTGACATCAACTTGATTCTGAAATTCAGCTCTTTTAGGCTTTTGTAGAGCATATTTCAGCCAGGATTAGCATCACTTTTGTGTTAGCATTGAATTTCAAACAGTAAAAAATCTCTTCAAAAGCAATCATAGCAATTATCTCACTTTTATTTGAGATCATATTAGAATATAATACTAATTTTGGCTATTCTACAACTGTTGAATACACGTAAAACCAGCTCAGCACTCTGTGCTATGCCAGAGTGCATGAGGTAACCAGATGTCTTTCTTTGAACATCTGGTGCTTATATTTTTAAAGAATGCCCAAATTAGTTGCAGATATATTTTGAGCTTGAGTGTTATATGCTCACCTTGTCATTTTCCTCCATTTCAATTCCCTCATTCTCATTAATTGTCAATAATTAGTGTTGTATGGCAAGTCAAACACTTAGACAAAGAGCCATGAGTACTGTGTGGGAGCCAGCAGAAATAAAAGAAATTTCCTGTAAAGGAACATCTATGGCACTGTCACAGGGGGCCGAAAAAACCTTTTTCTCTAGAAGCATCTTGGCAGTAAAAAAATAACTCTTCTGCTCAATCTCATATTAACTTGAGATGATCATAAAGGAGAAATAACAAAAGAGTGTAAAAAGGTACCTAAGAGAATGAAAGTTATTTCAGGATGATTCTGGAGAAAGCACAGAATGAACTTCATCCCCACAGCCATCGCCTCACAGATCATAATGCCATGGAAATCTCAGGCAGAAAGCAACATGAATATATAGCACTGAATGAAGAAGATAAATGGAAAGAACACCAAAAGATCTGTGATAGACCTTCAGCTTGTACAAATCAGCACTGTTTAATTTGTTTTAATCACAAAACACTAATTTACAACAGCCCAGGGTTCATAGGTTTACCAGTAAAGTGTTCTTCCAGGTCACTATAACCAGGTTCCTGCTGCAAGCAATCGAACAAGGGCCTGTTTGTTCCTGGGCAGTTGGTATTTGGGACCAAAGGTAAGTCTGAATATTTGTGACTTATGCCATGTTCCTTCATATACAAAATAGTTAGCAAGAAAGTTAAAAGTATCATTAAATTATGTCTGCTTTTTTTGTTACTTATACCTTGCATTTCTCTATCCAAATTCAAACAGTGCTATGGAACATTTGCTATGATTTACACTTTTCTCACTGTCATTAAACCAAGCAGGAGTAAACCCACTGTAGTCCATTAACTTACATCAAGGCTTAGATATATTTATTACTCTGCTCCACAGTATAATTTTTAACCGTTGCTACTATAAAAATATTACCTCTTTGGCATCCCATGCTATTTCCATTTGTTTAAAAATAAAACAGTGTTCATGGATTAAGACAACATCAGTTTAGATACCACAATTGACTACTACACAATAAATACTAACCAAAATACATGAGTTTTATTGGTCTCCATCCTAGAATTTTGCCCATATAAGCCCCCTTAAAGATAGAAATAGATTTTTGTCTGAGAAGGAAAACCTCCCATCTGCTGCTACGAATTTTCTTAAGGTTTTTTATTCTAAAAGAAATACTCCTGAAATATACAATAAACTCATTTATTTATACACACAATTAAAATTTTGTTAATTAAATAGATTTTGTGAGTGTGTTATAAAATGTATATACAACTATTTCCACACTAACAAAGTCTGAATCCTACACCTATAGAAGTTGCTGCAACTACTAAGCCTATTACTGATTTCATGTAATTCAAAATATTCAAAATGGATTATTAAGTAGGCCAACTGATTATTTATAATCTTCCAAGGAATACTGACAACAAAATCAGTTTATTCAGTTTTACCTAGCCCATAGTTTTCTGTCACTGAAGACACTAGTTTCTGTTTCTGTAATTCAGAAAATGGTCAGGAAATACAAAATGAAGCTTACTACAGAAAGATCATCCAAATTAGAAAATGCTTTCCTCTACCCTAGTGACAAGTCATCTTTGTCAGAATGACACATTGGCACCTCTGATCTGTCATCTCCAACCTCCTTCAGACATTCCAAAGGATCAACAGACCCAGGGAACAAACAATTTCATTTCTTTTCACAAGGATTTGACTGCTGGAGTCATCTTCCAAAGAGTGACTCTCAGGTACAGAGGTTACCTGTTAACATACTTGGAGCTGAAAGGCTGCTTTGATGGCAGAGTTGCACTTAATTAAGCACTAGTGGAATTATTTTTTAAAAACTGTTCTTTTTGTCCATATTATCTTAGGATATAAATAGAAAGAAAAGTTTAATTAGTTAAGGAAGAAATTTGAGCCAGGTCTCAATTCAAACATTTGATCCATGGAAGTGTAACCTAAGTAGTGGTTATTGTCACCTTCTGAATCCTTTATAAGACAGAGTGGCAAGCCAGAGCCAACATTACTATTTTGCCTGGTATCTCCTCAGCTGTTTTTCCTTTACCTAGCTGAGAAAACTCTAAAGGTGAGCATCTGACTTAATATCAATTAAATAAAATTACTGTGCAGAGCTGCACCAGTAGTAAGTACAATGACCATTGTTCTAAGGTTTTTATTTTAATTGCTGGAATTACATATGGATGGGCTTTACATAGATAAGTATCAGTTTTCTTTTTATTCTTCAGAGCTGTTGGGGGAGATAACAGAAGTAAACTTTCTTACCTTTTGTTCTCCAACTTCATATATTGTTACTTGCATTGCCAGATTCCATGCATTCTAGTTAGACTATTTATTAGATGAATGGTTACATAGAGTTTAAATATGTGCTGTATTTATATAGGTTGCAGGTAAATGATAAAATATTGATCATAAACTCACAACATGGTTAATGTAATTCATCTCATTAGCAACCATTATTTCTGAACTGCTATTTTTAAGGAACTAATGTACTAAATCTTGTAATTTGTTAAGGAATACTAGAGATGTCACTTTGATCAATGAGATTCATCTACTCTTGTTGACCATATAGTAATCTTCAAAACACAGAAAAACTCAACTTGTTTTAAGATGCATTTGCATTTCAAAACTGTTTGCAATATTCTATTTTGCACAGGTTTAAAATGAGCCTTACAGACATTCTAAGCCCTTCTGATATCGCTGCTGCTCTGCGGGACTGCCAAGGTGAGAAAACAATTAAAAATCTCAAAATCTCTTATTCTGTGTAACCCGGGACAAGTTTAACTCAGTCCCAAAGCAATACAAGTGCATACTTTAAACAGATTTCTGTAATCTTTTTACTCAGCTGTCACAGTATGTTTGTTTATAACTGGTTTATATTGTCAATTTGGAGCTTATCCCCACATTATTTTGTTGGATGTTTTGTAGCGTATGGAGCAGAATTGCAAATCATTCATTCTTTGACAGGCTTCACCTACTGATCATGTTTAGAACAATTAAATTGTAACAAAGTATCATCCTCAGACCATTTAGGAACACTGAATGCAGTGGTCTGGGGTTAATTTCTTTATTAATTTATTTTCAGCTCCAGATTCCTTTAGTCCCAAAAAATTCTTTCAGATCAGTGGGATGTCTAAAAAGAGTAGCAGCCAGCTCAAGGAGATCTTCAGGATTCTCGACAATGATCAAAGTGGCTTTATTGAAGAAGATGAGCTCAAGTAAGGATTTTGTTAACTTCTTGGAGGATATCAAAAGAATAAGCACTTTTTCCATTCCAGAACTTTCAGTAAATGTGAACACAATTTATGCTAAATGATGATAAAACCTTCAGTAGATTGTGAAAGATATATTTAAATAGATAATTCTTACAGACAAAAGCAAATTAGTAATACTTGCCTCTTATGCTCAGTATAGAACAAAAGAGCACCCTGGGGCTTGACTTTCATAGTGGACAGAATCAATTCAATCAGGGTTGCACTTACAAAGTAGAAATACATAAAAATAAGATTTAGCTTGCCAAACAAAGCAGTGTTTTAAGGACTTGACTATTGTGGTAAATTATTTATAGATAGTTATCTGTTTGATGGTACAACAACTATAAAAATACTATGGTTGCTGAAAATCTAAAGTCCAAGTTGTGTGAAAATCTAAATCCAAGTTGTTTCCTCCCAAGGTATTTCCTTCAGAGGTTTGAGTGTGGAGCCAGAGTGTTAACCACCTCAGAAACCAAGACCTTCTTGGCAGCTGCAGATCATGATGGGGATGGTAAAATCGGGGCTGAAGGTATTGACTACTTTAAGTACAGAATGAGGCACCTCGGGATGTTTGGAGTGGTGTGGGTTTCTCTTTTATGTTGATGGTACATTAATGTACCACCAGTGATTTTACTGAAACCCTTGAATAGCAATCTGTTCAAGGGTGGAAATTGTCCCTGATTTTTCAGGCTCATCTCTGCAATTCCTTTTGCCTGAGCAAGTAAAAAAACTTAAGGAACTTTCCTGTTGCCACTCACTCCCATATTTCAAGTTGTTCTGAAAGGAACTTCCCCTTATTTCTCCTCCCACTTACCCTAATATAAGGCAGCACTGGCATCACTTGGAATACACAAAGGTAAAATCAAGGACAAAAGAACCAGCTGTACACAGGAGAACAAACAGCTCATACATCAGCTCGTTTCCAGCAGCTACTGCCCCACAGAAATTCCACTGGGCACTGAAATCATTCTCAATATGCAGCATGTGGCTCCATATCTGCTTTGCATAAGGATAACAGAATGATCAAGTGTCACAATGCCAGTACAAGATCCCACAGCAGGATCTGTGCAGGGATGGCTGTTCTTTATCTTCAGTGGCAGGCTGAGATCCAGACAGGAAGGAGCAGCTGTTTAAGGAAGCAGCACACTGCACTCACCGTGTGGAAACACTGGTGTGATTTAATGGCTGCGTGATGCAGAAACCTCCTGATCTCCTAATTCCATATTTCTGTGCCCTGTTTTGGAGACAAAGCACACACACAAAAGGCCTGCAGCTAATGGCAACTTGCCCCATGAGAGCAGAGAGCTGCTCAGACGAGCATGAAAGGGGCTTAGGGAATAGCACGCAGGGAATGTGCCAGCATGCAGATTCCCCAGCTCACTGCACTAGCAGGACAGAACTCTTCTGTTTCTTTCTTTGGAAGGAATTAAATCCAGTTCTTTAGGAATTATGCCAGAATAAACACACATGATTTATGAAGCAATCTGCATAATAATACAGTCACTCAGGGATGGGACTAATCAGTTACTCTAATTCATGGAAGCCAAACATTTAAAATATATTTAACATAAAATATCTTATTGCATAACTCAACCCCAGGATCCTACCACATGAACTGCAGAGTGTTTTTAGCTTTAGACTGTGCTCTAAATCAACACTTCTCTATGTCTGAAGCATTACAACAGTAAATATAACACATAGACTCACTATCCATTTTTTTCACTTGAGCTCTTTACTAATTCTTTCTTAAATTCCATATAAGCCATGCCATTATTTTTGCCTAAGATCAGTATTATGCAGAGAGAAGGCCAAAACTACCCTGAATATTTAATTATTCTCTGTAAGTCAGCAAAACACAGTGCCTTTCCATGTGTTGTTTAGAAGAGGATGTTTAGGTGATGCCTCTCATCCACACGTTTCTTCCCTGGTCATTGTCATCAGTTAGATAACCTTTTTCTGTTCATTCCTATTCTAAATCTCTTGGTAATCCACTAATCTTTTATTCCTAATCCTTTCATATTAATATTTCTTTCATGTAAATATTCTCTTATCTTTCACAGAATTCCAGGAAATGGTGCAGGCTTAGAGGTTCAAAAGGAGCAAACCCGATAGAATTGGATGAATCTGCAGGAGACACTCACAAACCTTGAAAATCAGGAGTCCCTTATTTATCTTGACAGTGTCTGTTATTTTTTCACTGCCTTAGCAACATAATGAAACACTGATTACTGATTTTTTCATTGTGTGGACTATTTACCATGTTTTAACCTCTACTTTAGCAGGCACTTCCCTTAAAAATATCCAATAAAAATTAATCATATACTGTAGCCTGTGTCTGTTTTTTTGACTCCTGTATTGAAACATGAGAATTCTTAAACCAAAAGTATTAATCCCTTCAAGATCTTAAACTTATTAGATCTTCATATATGGAACATATTTTGAAATGATTGGGAATTCTGTTTACAATAGCCCTTCTGGATTAAGCTTAAGTTCTCAGAACACTCAGAATACCAGGAGCTCAGATACAGTTGGTAAAATCTCTCACTGACTTCCAAGTGAAAAGCAGTAATATATTTTTTGCTTAAGAAGTGGCTTCTGCATAAGGTTGTTGCAGTTTTAAACAACACATTTACATCAGCCAATTAATAGATGAGGAAAGCAAAACCCACATGCCTTCCTGCAGAGAGAATTCGAAGGAAAGCCTATGAGGACTTGAGGTTTCAGATAACCATGAGGTTTTAAAGAAGCAGAGGGGAAGCAAGATATCTTCTTGGTGGTATTTTCTTGTTTTCTTAATAGGGAGGACTGGAAGTGTGGAGGAAGAATTTGTACAAATGCATGTCGAGAAATCTCCAACTCTCCCTGGTGGGCTGGATTGATGTATTAAAAATGTCCCTTACAAGTGCATCCGTCTCTGGGAATGCTGAAAAAATGTCTTTTTATGAGCAAACATTTCATTCACTCATTAGAAAAGGATATATTCAGCTGCTCTGATGGAGTATTTATACCTTCACTTGCTTTCTAAACATTAGCAAGTTGCAGGTCACACACATGCAGCTTGCAGAGGCATCACAACACAACAGCAGCCTTTGAGTGAAGTGATCAGTCACTGCAGTTTCAATGCATTTCTTCCTTTGCTGCAAATGACTACATTCAAAATTAACTGCATTACTTCCTTATCAAAAGTCTCTATGAATACTGGCAACTGTGCACAAAAACACCAAACCCAGAATGGAACTGTTTATGAGATAGTTCAGCTCTTCCTGGGCAAGAGACTAATGAGTCTGAATGGATTTGTGAAAAGGAACAGGTATCTTTCAGAGCACCAGAGTCACAGAACCCATCCAGTTAATGCTTCCATAAGCTGGGCCTTTTCTCTCTCCCAGCCTGTGTTGAAAACCTAACAAAATAGTGCTTGAAAAATTTCTGTTGATTAAAACATTCTCATCACCAAAGCAAAAGCAATTCAATAAATTAAAATTCTCCTATACTCATTGCGAAGAAAAGTTCATGCAGTGCCCTCCTCTGAGTAGCCCAGACCTTAACCCAAAACAAATTCCATAATGATTCCTCCCTGATTCTTCCTCTGTGCACTCTGCAGCTACCTACTCTTTTGGGAGCCAAGAAATGGCAAGCTAGACAAGAAACATCCATTGCCTTAAAAAAAATTGATCCAAATTGATCAAAATTGCATATTGATCCACAATTATTAAGAGCTGACAATTGAAAACTGAATTTTGTAACATTTCAAGAAGTTTTAAAGATTAATTTGACATACAAGTTGTTTGTAAGCTGGTAGATTCAGTACATTTAATATGGTCATCACAATTTTCCTTTTATTGTACAAAACTAATATAAACTGATAAAAAATGAACACTGGATTTTGATACTACTTCTTAACATTATGAAATATGCTCTAGAATATAAATCTCTGGAATATCAGTGACTTAAACAGAGCAATTCAGATTTACACAAGCCAAGGGTCTGACCCGTGAACTGACCATGGCCATTCTCAGAACATAAGATGGATGTCACAGGACAGTCACAAGAAATAAAGTGTGTCCTTGGCAATGAAACCACTCTGATGACAGAAGGGTCTTGGAGTAGTTCACATGTAAGTAACAAACAAACTGCTCTCCATTTCACTGACAATTAAGTGTCCTGACCTTGACTAATCATGTTACTTCAGGCAGGCAAATGCCTGTAAAATAAAGAATTTTCCAGGTGCTGTTGCAGTCTGAATTCTAGCTTCTTTCAGTGTCTCAGCCTTTGCACTGTGGACCTCGACAAAGAAACCCAGAGGCAAAGTACAAATTCTGTTATTCTCCACCTAGATGCAACAGGATGCTGGAGCAGGTCACCAAACAGAAAAATACACTTGCCTTACTCAAGATATTCTGAGATATCTCAAACATCCAAAGTATTCCAGTTAAAGGATCTTTCCATTCTTTCCAGCAGGAAAAAAGTACCTTAAAAACCCAGTAATACAGCACCTACCCCAGCAGATTCAAGTAAGAGAAAACTTTTTGACTTGTAGGAAGAAACATTTAAAATTAAAACATCTCTTCCCTGGGATCCTTGAAACATTAAATCATATTTTGAATGCTTTTATAAAGCATGTGATAGTGGTAACTCAAACTGAATTTATTCACTGACAAAGATACTTGTCTGCTCCCTAGCCTAAAACAAAACACCACTGGTAAAGCTCCTAGAGACATGGGATATAGAATTCCCACTGCTTCAGGCAGGCCCCTTTAATTGAGAAAGCTCCTGGGCAGGGTTTTATTAACCGACAAGGAAAGAAAAACTGACTGCTTTTAATTCCTATTTAACATATGGATTTGGGTGCTCACTGTAAGTATATATTTAATGAATAGGATGGAAATAATAATCAATCTACTGCATTCACCACAATTTGACATGAAAGGCAGCAGTCAGTAATCAGCCATCACTGACAACCATGCTTACAGATTGCAATAGAAGTTGCAACTGGTTTTCAGAATTGCCAGTTGTACATTGCATACAATTATTCACTAGACACAACTACTATAAAAATACATTTTTAGGAAACACCAGAATACTTATGATTCCCCTAAAATCTAGGTCTCAAGACTGCTATTTCATGTTCACATTAAGTACCCCCTAACACCCTGTGCCAGTGTATTCTGTCTGTGAACAGTTAGAATTAAGATATAAAAAACCCCACTAGCTTTATTCAGCCTCTAAGCAGAAAAATGCCATGCCTTAAATGTGTCAAACTGTGACATCATTCTTTTTTTTGCAGTGCTCAGAATGGAAATAATTAACTTATTAATACAATCCATCTTCAGAGTTGAAATTATTTTAACTGCCTAGCCCCTTCTTCATCTTCTCTTCCCAGCTTTTCTTCAGATTCAAGCTAGTAATATTAAACAAACAAAAACATTCCAATATCTCAAGTTATGCATTAAAGCAGTTTTTCAATAATTGTTACTCAGTAACTTTGTTTTCTTAATCATAACCCAAGCTAGTGTGAAGTTACAGCCTTCCTTTATGAAATCTCTGGTCCTGCAAAGCAAATGCCTCCATTATTAAACCATTACTCACCACGACACCCCCGGGGCTGCTCACATTCCCTGACATCACACTGAGAAGAAGTCTGGGGGATGTGAAGGCTGTCTCAGCAGGAGCCCAGCTCCAGCTGCACTGTTGGGTTTTCCCACACAGCTCCATGGGCCTGTTGCAGTGTTAACAAAGCGTGCAGACCAGGGATACACAGGCATTGTGCTTTTTGCTGGATCACAGCATTATTTTGTAATTTATTTGCTAAACTAATCCGAAACTGCTGAGTCTCTGCATTTGTTAACACATTTAGATCACATACTGCCAATGGAACAGCTATTTGAGCTGTCAGCTGTATTTATTTAAAGCTGTCAGCTCTAACACCCAGAGTGATTTATAGTACACCTTTTTGTGAAGTCTGCTACTACACAGCTGATGGAAGTGCTCAAAATAGTATCCAGAAATAGGCTCAACAAACCAAAACATATGTCTACACAGTACTATTTCTTACTTCTATGTATTTTTAAAAACAAATTGGAAAGCACTCATAAAGTTGTTAATTGTTTGTCCCTTGATGCAGGGATTGTCCTGCAAATTCCCAATGTACTTATGCAGCAGTTTAATTTTACATAATCATGGGCTGGGAATCACATTTCAAACTCGGGGTGATCTGATGCCACTTTGCAAATGTCAAGGTGTGGTGTTACTGTACGTACAATTAAGAAGATGGGATGAAATTGGAACCACAATCGAAGTTTCTTCATGCCCTGTTAACGTGCACATTAGAAATGTAATAATTTAATTTAATTTGTTATCACTTGCTCATTGTAGATTCTCACAAATACTTCCACCAAAAGCAATGTCAAGTTACAGATGAGGTTGCACTGGGCAGAATTATACGTTAGCAATCACTACACATACATTAATTCCCTTCCTGGGGAAAGCTGGACATGGAAACACCTTCCTCAGCAATCCCCCTTTACAGAGAGTACCCAGTGTCCAGCTCTGTGCACCTCCACAACACATCCCTTGCAGCAGTGTTTGTATTGCAGCAGTAAACAGGCACCCCAAGCCACAGCCCAGGATGTCCATCTTGATAAGCCCTGAAAAAACACACAGTTAAACATTTCGGCCAACACATGCAAAAATCTACAGTGACTGCTTTTTTTTTTAATTTCGTTGGTAAGAAATTTTTTAACTTGATAATAAATACTACCAATTTTTAGAATTTCCTTGACTTGCTGAATAGTATAAGCAAATTAACTTTTCCTTTGGCCTGATCAACACCTCACCCCTGCCTGCAGAAAAGCACAAGCAAGGAGGGGAATTTGGCTCTTTTTGTTTGATATATTGAATCCTGAATGAATGTTCCCAGAAACTGTCTCAAGAGTGCTACACCCTTCAAATGGACAGACCTCAGTAAAAGGGCCATTCTGCTCACACTGCTGAATTTTAACTCAGGGCTGTAGGGTAGGAAACAAGAATTACTGAATATGGATATCTCAATCTGACACATTTGGCTGGATCCTTCCTCAGACCCTGCTCAGGGAAATGCTGGGGAGCTCAGCACAGCAGGGTCTTCCTTCATCCTGCCTTACTAGCAAGGGGAAGGGGTCACTTGCTGCTGTGACCTCTCTGAAAACACCACAAAATGATAATGCAGATTCTCTCTGCAGCTTTGGAAACATTTCCTACAGCTGCTCTGAGCTGGACTGTCTGGAAATGCTGTGTCTGTGGAAATGCTCAGCCTGTCCAGGCCACACACAAGCTGCTCACTCTTGAGTGGTTTGGGTTAAAGGACACCCGTGCAGGCAGGAAAGGTGACAGCCAAGGTGGTGACGATCTCTGCACCCAGGGAAAGGAGCCTGCACACATCCCCATGAACTCACATACCCGAACTCCAAGCTGAGCCATGGCACAAGGCAGGAGGGAAGGGATGGAGCTGACTCCAGTGGGATTTGCTGCCATGGCACAAGGAAGAAGGAATGAGATGGAGCTGACTCCAGCAGCCCAGGGGGAAACAGTGGCCATCCCCCCCTGGCTTACACAGCTCACTTTTTTGAGTGCACACATTAAATATTAAATTGCTGCAGTCTTAGAGCATTTCTATTCTACACAGTGCTCCTACTGCACTGGGTTGGATTCTCAAGGAATACACTAGCTGCTGAGGCTGAAGAAGACTACATAGGAGATGCTACTGGCAATGAAAGTAAATATAAACTAAGAGTGATGATAGGAACTGAAATAATAACAGAAGGAAAAAAATTACAAACTCAAGAAAATCTGTGTTTTTTTAGATTTAACTTGGCACAACTTTAAGAGAGTTTACTATTACATTCTTCTAAATGACTTGGTGGAATAAGATAGTCAATTTTATCTTTTATACCTTACCCAGGTGTTTATTTAAGCAATTATGTAACCTTAGTTTATTCAGATTCCTAAACTTCACACTCCTGTGGAGAAGAAAATGATACATCTCACCATGTAGCCATTTTTACTTCTAGTTTAACTCACACTGAATTTTATTATAACGGGAATTGAAAAGTAATAGAAAAGATTATTTTATTAGTTAAATTCCACTATCTTAAATGTGCCAGACAGAAAATGGAAAAATAATCACAATAGACTTATCTATTTATGGCAAAAGGATTACCTGAACTAAGTGAAGTTGCATGCCCATTCCTTCAATTTACTCAAACTTGATTTCATCCTTCAAATCTCGGATTCTACCTCTAAAAATAAAGCGCTTCTACTTTTTGCAGCTGCCGGGCAGCTCCGAACGAAGCAGAGGGGAATGAACCGCTCGTGTTTTTGCGCTTCGAGCAGGGGTGCGATGGCCGGGGCACCGCGGAACCCCCGGGCCCAGCGGAGCTCTCTGCCTGCGGCAATCGGAGCGGCTGCCGGGCGGGGCTGAGCGGGACCCCGGCAGGAATCGCGGTCCTGACCGGGCACGGCTCTGGCTGAGGGAACCCCGGGCACAGGTTCCAGATGAGGGATTGCAGAGCACGGACTCTTGCTGAGGGATCGCAGGGCACGGGCTCCAGCTGAGGGATCGCAGGGCACGGGTTCCAGCTGAGGGAACACCGGGCATGGCCTCGGGCTGAGGGAACGCCGGGCACGGGCTCCAGCTGAGGGAACTCCGGGCATAGCCTCGGGTTGAGGGAACGCCGGGCACGGGCTCCAGCTGAGGGAACGCCGGGCACGGGTTCCAGCTGAGGGAACGCCGGGCACGGGCTCCTGGCTGAGGGAACCCCAGGCACAGGCTCCAGCTGAGGGAACGCCGGGCACGGGCTCCAGCTGAGGGAACGCCGGGCACGGGTTCCAGCTGAGGGAACGCCGGGCACGGGCTCCGGCTGAGGGAACGCCGGACACGGGTTCCAGCTGAGGGAACACCGGGCACGGGCTCCAGCTGAGGGAACCCCGGGCACGGGTTCCAGCTGAGGGAACGCCGGGCACGGGTTCCGGCTGAGGGAACGCCGGACACGGGTTCCAGCTGAGGGAACACCGGGCACGGGCTCCAGCTGAGGGAACACCGGGCATAGCCTCGGGTTGAGGGAACGCCGGGCACGGGCTCCAGCTGAGGGAACGCCGGGCACGGCCTCGGGCTGAGGGAACGCCGGGCACGGGCTCCAGCTGAGGGAACACCGGGCATAGCCTCGGGTTGAGGGAACGCCGGGCACGGGCTCCAGCTGAGGGAACGCCGGACACGCGCTCCCTCTCCCGCCGTTCCCGCGCCCGCCGCTGGGGGCGCTGCGGAGCGCCCGGGCCGGGAGCGCTTCCGGGGCGCGGAGGCGGAACCGCGGCCGGGCCGGGGCCGCTGGGAGCGCGGCGGGGCCGGTGCCGGTGCCGCGGCGGCCTCGGGCCGATCCCCGATGGTGTCTGGCGGCTGCCGGCCCCAGGCTCAGGATGGCGGCGGCGGGGGCGGCCGGCCAGGAGAAGCAGCTCGCTCCGACCCTTCTCAGTTTCTTCATCTACAACCCCAAGCTAGGGCCCAAAGAGGGAGAGGTACCGGGGGATGTCGCGCCCGGGGATGCGGGGAAGGCGCGGCGGTCGCTCCGTGCCCGAGGCCGGGCCGCAGCTGTGCGGGCTCGGCGCTGTCCCTGCGGAGCGGCCCCGGACAAAGGCGGCCGCAGCCGCCGCATCCGCACCCGGCATTTGGGTACCCGCGGGGCTGGGGCGACTGCCGCCCCCACTGGGGTCTGTCACTGCTTCAGACCAAAAACAAACAGTAACAGTAACCACAGGTGTTGTCAGCAGCCGGGCGTATGTTGTAGATGGGGAGCTGGACAGCCAGCAACTGTTTTACTGATGCTTTAACTTTGTCTAAAAAAAACTTTCTCGACTTAGATACAATATGGTAGAAAGGTTACCGTTTAACTGAGTTAAAGTTACTGCTAGTGTTTATTCGCCATTGTGTCCCTTAGTAAGGAGGGTTAAGAAGCTCTAGTCACTAGCTTTAGGTAACAGCGTGTTGTGTGGTTCATGCTCAGCGTTAATCGTTTCTGAGCAGAGCAGTGTACTTACAAACTTAGCAGTGCCCGGCTGAGGAGGCTGAGCGTGCCCTCGGTACGCTGCTGGTGGCTCCGGGCCGGGGGGAGCTGCTGTTCCGCTGGAGGATGAGGAGAAAGCTGCTGTTCCGCTGGAGGATGAGGTGCTGTTCCGAGGGACCCCAGGCCGGCAGAAACCTCGTGGAGCTGAGCAAAGCCCCGCGTGTGGGGTGCAATAATCTGGCTCAGCGTGGCGGGTCGGGGTGGACCGGTTGAAAGCAGCTCTGCAAAACAGGACCAGGGAGTCGGTGAACAACAGGTCCTGCGTGAATCAGCAGTGAGCTGTGGGAGGGAGGCTGGCTCAGCAGGTCCAGTCAAGCCAATGCTTTCCCTCTGTCCAGCGCATGTGAGGTTATTAGTGGGTGCTGTGTTCTTTCCAGGGATTCCCAGAGTAGGAAAAATACTGGCAAACTGAAACAGCCTAGTGGAGAACCCCTGAGTCAGTCAGGGGGTGCAGTCTGTGGTGTACCAGAGGAGCCTTTGACAACTGCATTTGTGCAGCCTGGAGGAGATTCAATGTGGAAAGGGGGCAGAGGGCAGTCACCTGCCTGAAGGGTGGCGGTAGATGATGGAGTTTGGTTCTTGAAGTGAAATAATGAGGATGGATGGAGGGAAATTCTGATGAGATAGAAAAAAAAAATTCTTCACGGTGAAGTGATCTAACAGCACAGGGCTGGAAAGTTGGGGGATTCCCATCTCTGGAGGTATTGAACACATGACTGGACAAGGCCTGGAGCAATCTGAGCTGCCTTTGAAGCTTGTCATGCTTTGAGCTGGCTTTGAAGCTTGCCTTGCTTTGAACAGGCTCAGAAGTAACTGGGGTCTGTGATTTCAATAACCTTCAATTTACAAAGTACATTGACATATCATGGGATGATTGACTCCTTAAGTGTGCTTAATATACTTTTTATCCGTTATTACAGAAGCCCATTTTGGTACAAAATTAAATTCTGTCTAGTTTATTAAGGGATTAAAAAACAAGCAAACCATGAACTCAATATTCTTTGATTTTTGTTAAAATGCATTTGCTTGGATTCTTTTTTCAAATTCTAGGAAGAAAAGAAGATTCTCTTCTATCACCCAAATGAAGTAGAAAAGAATGAAAAAATTAGAAATGTGGGGCTGTGTGAAGCTATAGTGCAGTTCACGAGGTAGGAAGTCTGATTGCATGGGTGATTGTTTTAGCACAAGCACTCTATTTTAAATATCTCAGTTATATGTCTTCTTCTTGTGTGTATAAATATCTATATCTACTTATATATTTTCTTTCCAGGACCTTTAGCCCAACAAAACCTGCAAAATCCCTACATACACAGAAGAATAGACAGTTTTTCCATGAACCTGAAGAAAACTTCTGGATGGTCATGGTACTTATGCACATGATATGCATATTCCTAAAACACCATCCTGCAATGTTCTCAATGCATTCTGCATTGTCTAATACCAGCCTGTTCCACTTCCTAGGTTGTGCGAAATCCCATAATAGAAAAACACAAAGATGGAAAGCCAGTGTATGAATATCAGGAAGAAGAACTGCTGGTAATAATGAAATTTCCTTTTTTTTTTTTTAATGAGTTATGTTGTATTTTTAAGAGTACTTCCATCCAGAAATATCTTAATTTAATTCTTCTTGAACTGCTGTCAAATTGATTGTATATGTATCTATACCTATCTTCATAAATGGAAAAAGGGCAAAATACTTTTCAGTAAAGTTTAAAGAGGAGCACAAGATAGAGAATTATTCAGAGAACAGTTCAAGATCATTCAATAAACACTGGTGAAATATACAGCTGTGTGAGACTTTTGACTTGGAGTAGATGAATATTTCTTAGGATCTGTTTGTTAAATTAAGTTCTTAAATCTATGTATTTTTATTAGGTGCCAGTGTACATGTCACTACTTTCTTAAGACTGCTAGTAATATTTACTAATAATCTGGAAAACCAAAAAAGCTCATAACTATGATGGGATTTCTTGTCCAAGCTGCAGAATCATTATGTCTGTTTAATTGTATACAGGAAGGGTATTTGGCAGTGTGGAATAATAATTAAAAAGCTGTTTGGTTATCCTGCCCCTGTTCATTACAATGTGCATTACTTTTGGTCCTCTCTGTGTCCTAAGAAAAGGATTGGAGTCCTAGGGACTCTATTTTGCCAGATAAAATAGTCTTTTTTTTTTTTTATCTGGGTTAAGATCTCAGCCCCGTAAAACATGCTGTATTGTCCCACAATCTTCAGCCTTTGATTTGGATGAAGAGAGAGATGTCAGATGTTCATTTTCACTGGCCTCAGAGAAGGCCAATGTTTGTAACTGGAATCCTTTGCATGACTTTTGGTACTAAATGTGAGGGGGGAAGGGACTTCCTTTATTGAAATCATTCTTTATAAATACAGAGACATTTCTAGATGCTGACTGAAAATGCCATTTAACTTTTCAGAGGTTGATTTCTCCAATTTGTGTCTTTGCTGGCTCTTTGAAAACACATGTTATGTGTAGCTCAGCCAGATTACTTGTAATTCTGTCTCTGTTCCTACTGATGTGCTGCTCTCTTTCCTGCAGGACAAGGTTTATAGTTCAGTCCTCCAGCAGTGCTACAGCATGTACAAGGTAGGGTTAACACTGGAGGCTCAAGGCCTTTTACAAGACAAGAGCATGAGGTACTTCAATGACACATAAATTCTTGCCTCTGCTGCCATGTGTACCTGGACTCTGCAAATCTAAATGTTTTTTCAGTAAAGAAGGGATACATTTGGATTGATTTGGAATATGTTAAGGAATGGGAGTTGTGTTGTAATCTATATTCATAACCAAGTTACAATAAATTACTGTAAATGATTACCCAACTAACTGATTTTTTTTTTCTCTTTAAACTGTTAGCTTTTCAATGGCACATTCCTGAGAGCCATGGAAGATGGGGGTGTGAAAGTGCTAAAGGAGAGACTAGAGAAATTCTTCCATCGGGTAAGATGTCATTTTTCAGCCACATACAGTGATTCTGCACTGGAAAGAAAACACACAAAAAAAAAAAGAAAAAAAAGTGGCAGCAATGTGACTATAAAACACAGGCAGTGGAAAAGATGTAGAGTCAATACAAAATATGTGGTTACTCATTTTGTCAAATACTTCCTGCTTTTTCTGACAGAGTAGCTTCTTTAAGTGGAGTTGAACCACAAGTGTGGTTATGACTTGATAGAACATCTTAACTGTTGGATCTTTTTTCTGATGAAATTTTGTTCCTTCTTTCAAAGTTCTGCTTGAATGTTTGAGTTGGGTACTGTGACAACACTTTGTTCAGACCTATTTGAGTGACTGTTGAAGATAAATTGAGGTTAGAAGGAATTTGGGGAGGTCATCCAGTTCAGCCTCCTACTCAAAGCAGGGTAACACTGAATTTAAACTCTCCTGCCCAGTGCTTTGGTTGAGACCTGAAAACATCCAGGGGTGGATATTCCACAACTGCATGCACAGGCCTAAAGTCCCTTTAATACTGTAAAATAGTGAACAGATGAATTTTTTTCTCTTCTCCCCACTACTCCACCCCTCCCATGTAGAATTAGTAGCCAATCCTAAGAAGGCTTCAGGAAATATTGCATGCATTATAAGTAGTCTTCAGAATGTCACTTCATAGCTGATGTTTTTCACATAAAGTAACTGACTGAGTAGTCTCCTCTGACAGAATTTTGAGTTCCTACATGAGAAGTTTCATCACACTTGAAAAGTGCCTGCCCCCATTTTTCTGGTTTGCAAGCAAGGAAACAGGACTGCTGTCAGCAGTTTGTGCTTTTGTAGTACTGAGATCTCTGATAATGATGGAGTGTAGACATTGTGTAACAGAGTTTAAAATTTTGTTATTTTAACAGATTTTTAGAATGGCACAATGTTGTGACAGTGTAAACTAAAGTACAGGCTTTGCTTGTGGATTTGGGGAGGATCTTGCTTGTTTTTGTAAGACTCGTGGTAGACTCCAGAATAAGCACCATTGGCACAAGGAGTACCATGATGAGCTGGTGTGTGCTACTGTCCAGACTAAATTAAAAGCAGACCTTTGCAAAAAAGAAAGTAATAAATTTTTACTGCTAAAACAGAGAGACTTACAAGTTGTGACAGAGATCTATCACCCTGTTGGTCTGTAGTTCTTGAGGGCATTCAGTTATGTGAAGTGACTGTAGAGGGAGCCATTGGATAAAGCATCTTCCACAGACCACCTGACAGTGCATTTGAGACCTCTTGCTAAAGGTTACAGTCTATCAAGAAAGTGAATAATGGAGATTATTTATTCCATTACACATTGAAAGCATCTGTTCTTATTTCTGCAACTGAATCTGAAATTAAATATCAATAAGATAGACTTTGCTTGCTTATACTCTCAAAAGATCTTGAACTTTCCTTAAAAGCTGTTTTAATAATGATTAAATAAAAGCAAAGTGACACCTGGAATCACATTCATGCACTCACACATGGAATCACAGAATGGTTTGTGTTGGGAGGTATCCTTAAAGGTCATCTAGGCAATCCCCTGCTATAAGCAGACATCTTCAACTAGATCAGATTACTCAGAGCTTTGTCCAACCTGGCTGTGGGTGTTTCCAGGGATGGGGCAGTCACCACCTCTCTGGGCAAGCTGTGCCAGTGTGTGAGCATCCTCATTGTAAAAAACTACTTTCTCATATCTAACCTAAATTGAGCCTCCTTCAGTCCAAAACCCTTGTCACTACAAACCTTTGTAAAAAGTCTGTCCCCACATGAACAAGTGTGTCAGACAAACAGTGCTGGAAGGACTTTCTTTTGCTTTGTTTTTTAGTCCAGATTGTTGGGGATTAGACTCAAATCTGTCATTTAAATCTACACCTTGGTGGTTTTCTGAATTCTAAAAGCCAACTGTCATTGTTCTCTCAGTACTTGCAGACACTGCACTTACAGTCTTGTGATCTGCTGGATGTGTTTTGTGGAATCAGCTTCTTTCCACTCGATAAAATGACTTACTTGAAAATTCAGTCATTTATTAATAGGATGGAAGAAAGTCTGAACATAGTCAAGTACACTGCATTTCTCTACAATGACCAGCTTATCTGGTAGGTACTTCAGTAATTCTTTTGTGTGTCTTCAATTTCTAATCCTATGAGTAAGAGGCATGATAGAGAAATTTTTAAATTAGTGACAGAGCTGGATGAAAATGAGAAAACATGAGTCAGGCTATCATTCAGCAAGAAAGGCATTGCTGTGAGCTAGTTGAAGGGAAATGTGTGATCTGAACTGCAGCACAAACATAATTTGTTTCTTTTTCCCCACAATGTTCTAGGAGTGGACTGGAGCAAGATGACATGAGAATTTTGTACAAATATCTCACAACATCTCTGTTTCCAAGGCACATGGAGCCTGAGGTGACTGGGTTGGGAGTTTTGAGGGGTAAGGTGGTTGGGTGTTTTTGGTCTTTTCTTCCTGTTTATCTGGTACTAAAGGCTAAAATACCAGAGAGAATTCTCTCCTCTCTCTGTCTCTAAGCTGGTTTTTCCTGTATGTTCTTTTTCCCCTCAGTTAGCGGGAAGAGATTCTCCAATACGTGCTGAAATGCCAGGAAATCTCCAACACTATGGAAGGTAGGTCTTGTTTTACTGACACCATCTACTGCTTCTTGCCCCAGAGCAAAACATTTGGGAGGAGTGTCTGTGTTTTGAGTACATATTCCACACACAATTTATTCCAGAGGGTCACACAATAGTTACTACAATGTAAAACTTGACCCTTGGAAAAAAGAGAAAATGCTTCATTAACATTACTGCATATTTATTTTTCTTCTCATTGTTCTTAATGCATGGTATGACAAAATTGGGAATTGTTTCAGTAATTCCTTTTCTGTCAAGCACTCCAGACAATAGGTTTAATCTAGGATTTATCTAATTTGTTCTTCCTCTGTACTCAGCATGTCAGTAGGCATTCTCTACTTAAGCAAGTGGGTAACATTATTTTGCACAATTGTGGGTTTGGATATCCTTAATCACGAAAACTCCTAATTGCAAGTTTGGAGAACATCTGTTAAATTTAAGAAACTGAAATACAAGTATTCATCACATCTGACCTGTTGAATTATTTTCTAGGTTTCTTACTGGACCTTTAAATCTTAATGATCCAGACACAAAATGCCGTTTCCCCAAAATATTTGTTAACACTGATGACACTTACGAAGAGCTTCACTTAATTGTTTATAAGGTATTATAGTTTCCTCTGCAATTACTCCACACAATTAGGAATCTCTATGCAATGAAGGTGACAATGATGTGAAGTACTTAGGAATTGTATAGAGAGGTGCATTAATCAGGCCAGGTTAAAGCAAAGAGACAGAAAACTGCCATTTCTAGCAACAAGCTTTAAAGCCTAAATTCTCTTCTCCTCTCTCCCGCACAAAACAATTATTTTGTGGTATTAAAACAAAATACTAGCCTTCAGTTGCTTTAAGTGATTCATGCCTTGCTTTATACAAGATTAATCAATAAAACAAAAAATAGTTTATTCTTACATTAAATGGGAGTTTCTTGCAGATATCTTTGTATGAAGTGCATTACCAAGTTTTATCTTTCCTCTATAACTTAAACAGTTAATTGAATTTGAAATCATAGATGAATTTTAAAATCATACCTAACCTGTGTTCTGCAGGACTGCAAAAAGGTTATTGAAGTGTTACCTTTAAAAAAGATTGTTAAATCTCTTCTCACCTGTGTATCACCTCTCTGAAGTATTGTCATTTGAGTTAGTGAAAGCAATCTGTTGTAAATGGCTTTTTTGCTTTTGTTTTGTTCCAGGCAATGAGTGCAGCTGTCTGCTTTATGATTGATGGTAAGTACCTATTAGCATAAATTATTTGCTGTGACTTTTATATGTAAAATACTTTGACATGCAGCTTGTTTTACTCTTGGAAAATACTCACATTAATTTGTTATTTGAGTCCCTTTTTCATGAGTGCTTTTATCAGTCCTTTATCTTTGTTCCAGTGGTACAAGTAACTCATTTTACACAATAAAATTACTAAATACTGCTTCAGTTAGCCATATTCAGAATCACCTCTGAGGTTTTAATTGTGGGAGACGTTTGTCCTTGGACTCTTGCTGATGTTTAAAGCAAAAACTACAGGAATTGTACCTACAGCTGTGGGAAGAGAATCTCACCTCTCCCTTTTCTCTGCCTGACACAGCTTCAATTCCACCCACACTGGAGTTTTGCAGAAAACTGGACAGCATTGTTGGGCCTCAGCTCACGGTGTTGGCATCAGACATATGTGAACAATACAACATCAACAAGAGAATATCAGGGTTTGTACCACACTTCTTTTCCTCATTAGCTGGTGAAAAGTTAGGTTAAATGAACTGCTTAAATAATGGCAACATGAACCCAAATTTTGAAAGTGTTAATGGTGTACTTAAAGCAATGCTTGTCTACTTTTCTGCATCTTAAGTGTTTATAAAGTGCACATTATTGCATATTTGGGTCTCCCTGAAGTAACAATAGCTGTTACTAATTTAGGAACAAATGTTTATTGTCTGGCTGAAATGGGAATTTTAGTGAGTAAGTTGTTTGGTTGCAGTGGAAGTTTTACCATTGAGGACTTTTCCAGAATTACTGCTTCTTGAAGTGTTGCCATGTATAGTAGGTGAGGAAAAAAGGTCTTTTATTTTTCTATTTTGCAGAACTAAGGTAATTACTTGAAGGGCAAAAAACAGTCAAAAGAAAAAGGATGCTAATGCTTTGGAAAATATCTTTCACTTGGAACTACAGCTTGACTTGCAATAAAATTGCATTTATTTTTTGATAGGTTTATTAGTTGGGGAAGCAAGAACAGTATCCCATATGGCAACATAAAAAGAATTCAACCAAAGAGAAGTGTGTGAGTGAACTCAGTCAGTGGTACCATCCCAAATCAGCAAAATTGCACAGGATAGAATAGGATGTGCTTGAAATTGTGCCAATCTACTAAATCTTTAAACTTGGGGTTTTTAAATGTCATCTGGGACTGGCTTTGGCAGCTTTAACTCTTTAAAAGTTTAATGCCACGGTGTCCTGAAAACATGATACAGTTCCTTGACACTAATGCATGTGGGTGACAGAGAGCAGGGGTATCTGGTTGTTTGCTAAGGTGAGTGGTGTCATCACAGTATCTCCTGGTTCTAAATAATACATTACCTCAAGTACCACTTTTTGGTCAGTCTGAATGTGTTGTGACTTCTACAAAAAATTACAGCTCTAGATTTTTATATTAACTTCATAAAAGAGGAAATGGAGGAAGACTGCCAAGGCTGGAGATTTAAAATAGTCTCTTGCTTGGCCCACACAAATGATGTGGGGGGAAATCTAATTGCCTGGATCAAGAAAGATTTTGTTCTCTTGTTTGTAACAAATAACAAAAACATGAATAGAAGATGACTTACTGCTCAAATTAAAGACCCCGGATCTATGCAAATCAGCTTTGACTGGCATAAGGGAGAGCAGCAGGAACAAAATGGGGCCAGGAAAAAACAGCTCATTAGAAAAATGCAAATTAATTACTACTCTGAAGTGGGACAAGGCCTTTAGACTCCCCTGTGTGTGTTTACTGGCAGTCTGAGTGGCAGAAGGGGAAATACTGGCTGGTTCTGCAGGCTCAGTTGTCTTGGTTTGATTTTTTTTAAGTGTGCTAAAATGAATTTCAATCCCACAAGTCTCTTCAATGCGAAGATAAGTCCAGGCTGTGTAAGTTCGCTTTGCACTGGCTCGCTACCCTGTCTCTGGCAAGCCTGTGCTTATAGAGCATGTTGGTATTCACAAATTACTTTTTTTTTTTTTTTTTTTTAAATCTTTCTAGGGCTGAGAAGGAACCTCAATTTAAGTTTATCTATTTCAATCACATGAACCTGGCAGAGAAAAGTACTATTCACATGAGGAAAACACCCAGCGTATCACTTGCATCTGTTCACCCTGACCTCATGAAGATTCTCGGTGACATCAACAGTGACTTCTCCAGGTAATGCTTAACTATTAAGTAGTCTGTAACTCCTACTGTCAAGCAGATTTTTTTTTTTTTTCTTTGCAAAGGAGTGGCACTTTCCAGTCTCTTTGTTGATGGCTGGCTATTCGTGTTTGGTATTTTGTGTTGGTTAGGAGTAGTCCATCTTAAAAAAAAACAATTTCTACTGTCCTTTTAAACAAAAAATTAAAAGAGGGCCAGGGCCTCTATCGAAGGAAATATCTATTGGAAGTTTCAGAGTAGTCATAGAAAATGGGATGGGAAGCACAAGAGTCTGTCTAATCTGGGAAAGCAGTGTAAAAGGACAGGGACATTTGCTTCTGCCTGTGTCATACCTGCCCTGACACAGCTGGTGGCTTCTAGGGGTGAGACAATGGATGAAATGCAAACCTTGCAGTTACTGCTGCCCTGCTGATAGAGAAGATAAGTGGCTTCTTGTCCATGGGTATCATGCTGCAAGGTGAGAGAGACCCTCTGTCACTATAAAAGTTAAGAAAGAACATGACAATGCTGAATGATTGGGATGCCCCTAACTCTAATTAGCAAAAATCTGTTTTCCCACTCTGCTTAAGGACAAGGTTTCCATTTTTCTATAAATGAAGAAAGTGTGTTTCATCATATTATGGAAGTACTGGGTTAGTTACAGCTTTATAGAAGATATCCAGTTGTTGAGCACAGTTTAGTTCTAGGTTTAACAGTTCTGTGAAAGCTTAGTATCACCACCCTATCTCCAGCTTTCAGTATTTGGTCCCTGTGTAGCAAAACCTCATTCTGTGAAGTGTGTCCTTACCCAAATGAAGGAGAAATGCTTTCTTCAGTGTTTTCACTGCAGTGTTTGGCTAATGAAAAAATTCCTGATAGACACATTTGTGAGTGTCCTAAGCAGCCATTTCTCAAGCCTTCAACCTGGACTGTTAGATGGCCAAGTTAGAACTGGTGTTTTCTTTGATACTGCACAACCACAATTTCTGACATTGAGCTGTCCTAATGATTACAGTTAAAGTTGTTGAAGATGAACTTGCTGGCACCTTCTTTACTTTTTAAAACTTCTTTCAGAGTTGATGAAGACGAGGAAATTATTGTGAAGGCAATGAGTGATTACTGGGTAGTTGGGAAAAAGTCTGACCAGCGAGAACTATATGTTATTTTGAATCAAAAAAATGTAAATCTGATTGAAGTTAATGGTAAGGATTGTTTCTTATTACCTTTAAATACAGTTACTTCTAAAATGTCTGTCCCTAGAGAAGTAATACAACCCATCTCATGAGAAATCTAGAGAGGGACTGATCTTTGATGGAGCAAGATGCCTGAGGTTTTAGTCTGCCTACTACCAGCTGTGAAAGGACAGTATAAATATTCAGCAGGCATTCTTAATTATTAATCAGTCATTCTTCCTCCTTCAAATAATAGAGGACAGCACCGTGAGCTTAGTTTAGGTGTAATTTAAAAAGTGTATTACAGATGAGAGATGAATATGTTTACATCTATTTATCAGTGATTAGGGTTTGTTACTTACACATTGTGGCTGTCTTGTCAGTGATCCTCATCCAATACTCTCTTGTTTCTAACGTGGTTTTGAGAATGATTTACTATGACTAAGAGTGAGAATTAACATTAAGATGCAATAAGCTTTTATATTGCTATTTCTCTAAAAGTCTGTTTGAATCTTGCAGCAATGCTAGGGCTCTCCATTTTAACAGGAGGCAATGTGCTCGCTTAGACAATGGGAAAGAATTCTTATCTTGCCAGGACCAAGGTCTAGCAACCTACATTTTAGAAAGAGGAATGAGCTGTGTAGCTTTCTGTACCTGTCTTTCAGCATCAAACCTACCATATAGAAACAGTGAATGTTGCTGTGGCTGATAAACCTAGGAGGTTTTTCAGTCTTCCAAATAACACAAAGCAAAAAGTTTTGCAGATTTGATTTACTGTAACAGAATATCCTAATTCCTTTCTCTGACAAAGGGGTTATAATATACTTCCCTTAACTACGTGTTAAGCTGAGTCTGCTGCTATTACAGTGTTTGATGAGAGGCCCATCATTTACACTTAAACCACTTTCAGACAGTGGGAGACACCAGACTAGACTTTCTCCTATTGAAGAGAGAGTAATATTAAGTGTATTTTTACATTAGAAACTCTTAGGGCTTTTTCTATTTGAATTCAATTATTTTCTCCATGACAATCTCCAAGGTTTTTCTTGAGGAGATATCTGTAAAATTCAATACTGATGTATCTTTTCTTCTTTTTTTTTTTTTTTTTAAACAGAAGAAGTGAAGAAACTTTGTGCAACACAGTTTAATAATATTTTCTTCTTGGATTGATCTGCAAAGGGCTGATTTATTGAAGATGTCAATGTCAGGCACTTGTTCAACATGAGAAGTTATTAGTCATATTATTGACTGGAATAATGACAATAGTAAAGCAATACTTGCTTTGTAAGAATCAAAATTTCTACTAAAATCTGTAAACTCTGACCATAAAATTTTTAAATTTTAAAAATGTTTATGTGCAAATTAATTAAAAACCAGTCTGAATTCATCTGTACCATTCCATTCTGATATGTTATGTGAATATTTTGCTGAAAAATAAAACTAATAATTGTTACACTTTAGAAGCATCTGTGTTCATTTGCATTGTGTAACTTCCTGCTGGTTTACCCAAAATCCTGGTTTAAAAAACTGCTCCCTCTGAAACCATCAATTCTTGTGCATATAGTTGAGCCATTCTTACAGCTTCCTACAAGTGTGGGTTTTCTGGAATTGTTTTGGTTTGGGGTGGGTTTTTTTCTTATTTGAAGAGTACTTGCTTGAAGCTTCAGCAGTTACCAGCAGAGGATTTATTTTTTTCTTTTTGTCAGCAGTTGCCTTGGTACCTGTGGGTGCTGCCTTCTCTGCCTCTTCCTCCTCAGGCTCTGCTGCCTTGTGAGCCTCTTTTCTTTGGTGAGGGTTCTCTCTTGGGGGCCTCTTTTTTAAGCTGGAGACTTCTCCTGGGGAGGAGCGTCTTCCAAGATGTTGAGGATCGTTTCCTGGGCTGGACACTCCCATGTAACACAGCTGCTTCTTGCCTTTTTGCCTCTTCTACTTCTTTTTCAGCAATCAGTCTGCATGAACAAAATTTGAATTTAAGGTACTCTAAGAGTAGGAAGACAGGTTTCCACTGGCTCAGCAACTCCAGCTCTAGTCACAGTATGAGCAGCATAAACTGCCACAGTGTAAAGAAGCAGAAAGTCTTTAATTACCCCCTCAAGTCCAATATGTCTTAACTTCCTTTACACAGAGCAGGAACCAAGTGCCAGGAAACACCAGAGCTAAGTTTGTAACCTGAAAACAGCCTGTATTTGTTACTCCAGCCAGTAGCAGAAAGCACATGAGTTATATTCTGTATGTTACTAATGAAACCTGTGTGAATTTGTTTTCCAGGTACAGTATGCTACATTACTTTCTTAAGCACACTTCTCATTTTCAATTATTTTGCTAGAAGATAAAGGATAACAGTACTGCCAGACAAGATTCAACACTCACCTTTCCAGCTCTTCAGCCTGGATCTTTCTCAGATCAGCTAATTCAGCATCCTGCTTTTTTTTTTCTTTTATTTTATTTCTCAATGCTATTTCATGTTCAAACGCAGGGAAGAACTTAGTTGTGAAGAAGGATTCCACCTGACACATCCAGAAACTAAATAGCTCCTTTTGTTCATCTTTATCTTCTTTTGCTTCATCTGCAAGATGTAAATTAAACATGTTTATTTAGCAGGGCACTTCTATTCAAATGTGTTTTGGACTACAATATTTCAGCTCTTATACTCTGCAAAGGGAAGGTCTGGTTTCTGCACAGTACAGAGGATGAAAGGTGTGAGACACTTTGAACTGAGAGGGGATGGCCCTTTTGTGAGGCTGCAATGACTTGGCCCTAGGAATGGCACAAAAAGGCAATGAACTCTTCCCTTTAATCCTGTGATAAGAGTCTTCTGCAGTAACCTGATGACAGTTCAGTATCTGTGACTCCTGTGCATGGGGTAAGGGATGAACAAACATGACCACTGAAAGGACAGAGGTGTGTGCCAGTGTCCCTTGTCATGTCAGGAAACAGGCCTGGCCCAGGTGATGGGCCCTGAACAGTTTTTCAGACGTGTAACGTTTCACCCACCAGATTTCAGCAAAAGAGCTGATGACTACACCAAGATCCTTGTCTAACTCTGTTCTTGGATTTGAGTTCTGTAGCAGCAGAAAACATTTAACAAACACAAAGACCAACCCAGATGAGATCTGCTAATCAGCTGGAAGGAAGATGGTACAGAAAACTACGACCCTCAACATACCAAAGTGCTCTTATGGAACATCTCTTCTGCCTGAATGTTGGCCTGTCCTAACATAAGACATCTTATCCCAGCTAGTGGTGGCACACCACTAATAATAATTCTTATTTTAAGTAGAAGCAGCAGGACATGGCAGTAATACATTTTATTTGTCCAAGACACTCCACAGACAGGCTTGCAGCTTGAGCTTCTCACAGAGTAAATACAAATTACAGCTTATAGATGCCCTACAAATTAAACGCAGCAGTTTAAAATTGGGAAAACTATGTAAGTTGGTACTTAAATTTCTCATTTAATTATGAAGCTTTATTATCTTTTTAAACATATTTTAAATTTAAAAAAAAAAATCTTCCTCCAGAATTAATGCTCATTTACTGCCCTCTTGTGACAAGCTGAAATCTGTCAATACAAATAAAACTTCACAATTCAAGAGCTACAAAAGATTTGTGTGTATGTGTTAAGTCCTAAAACAGTATGATTGTTTTACCTATCAATTCCTTTTCTGGACAAGAATCTTGTTCTTCTTTTACATCCTTGTTCGGCAATGACACGTCATCTTTGCTTTCTCCAGGAGTCATGGGAAATGAGAGAACAGTTTCTGATATTGTAAAGAAAGAAAATTAAAATTACTCAGCCTTTAATCCTGTGCATGAAATTCCAAGTTTGATCTTCAGCACAAACAAATATAGGTCGTCATCTGCCCTGAAAGTTAGATCTGTGGTTAAAGTACTTCTGAAATGATGAAAAGTTTGTTTCTAATGAAGGCACAAGGCAGAGTTCAAGCTCCTGTTTCCATGCCCACATGAGTGGGACAGAACAGGAAGAATTAAGGTTTTAAAAGCCTTTAAAGTAATTTTTAAAGAAAAAAGTGATAGCTTCTAATTAAAAGCAGAGAAAATTCAGAGATTCCAACTTGTCCAGCCATCTGTGTACAGCAGGTATGGAAAGCTAAACATAAACTTTGTCATAATTGCCAAACTAAATGGAGCTGCCCTCTGTAACTGCAACACATCAACTGTTTCCATGATCAGCTCCTGTTTATTTGTTTTCAAAGTTGCAGAAAAAGTGAATCTCCTCAAGCCACGTTATACAGTACTCACCCAGTAGAGAAGGTTGATGAGCAGGCTTTGTGTCTTCAGAAGGGCTCGGTGGCTGGCAAGAAGTTTTAAATTCAGTTACTAAATGTCTGGGCCTGTGTTCAAATCACAAAGTGAAATCCCAAGTCCCTTTGAGTCATGCAAATTCCCATTTCCAAAGCATTCTGCCAGCCAAATGCATCCTGCAGTCATGCCTATCTCAAAACATTTATATTGCAGGAATGTTTCACCTTTTCAAGTATTACCAGGAAACACTTTACCTTCAATACCAGCCAGGCAAGTAGGATTATCCTATTTCAGAGCTAGGCTAAGACAGCACTACAGAAAATGAACGCTCCTATTCTTTGACTTGTTCCTCTGTTCTTACATGTTGCTCTACATATTGTTCATTTATTGTTCATCTGCTCCTGAGTGTAGAGCTCAGCTGCCTCAGAAGTGTCATCATTTATGTCTGTACCAATTATACTTCTGCTGCACTAATGAAATGTAGTACAAGAAAAATTTTAGCCTCAGTAAATTTAAATCAAGATTTTCTTTCCTTTTTTCTTTTTTTTTTTTTTTTACTATTTTAACTGGACCACTTGACTGTTCAACTGTGTCACTGATTGCAGTGATGCTACAAGGGAATGGGTGCCTAGGGTGGGAACAACTGGCCAAAGAATGGGAAATGGTGGTATACAGTGTCACTACTGGCTCACAGAGGCTGTGAAATTATGTTTGTGACTACTCCTTAAATTAATAAAAACGCTTTAATCTTGTGCAGAATTCCAAATAATAACAATTCTAATTTATGTCTTCAACTACTCTGTATACAGAAATTGCACCAGTGTCACAGCAGCATCTCACAACCTACAGAATCCTTATTCAGAAGTTTAGCAAAAAGAAAAAGAGGACAGCCCAACTGCTGGCACACAGCAAGGCTTGCTACATATAACAGCTGCAATGCCATTTTTACAGGGCAATTTCAGACATTCAGCTTAATGCAGAAGAGAAATATCTTTCACCAGCCAACCAATCTGTCAGTTCCCCAGATACTCTCCCTTCAGAAGTACTCTATGTGTATTTACAGTTATCTAGGAAAACGTGCAAATATGTTAAAACTGTCTACACTGATGTTACAACTTAAGGTGCCAACAAACAGAAAAAGCAGAAGGACCCAATCAAGTATTTGTTTATGCAAAAAGGGGAAATTGGTTTCCATGGTCAGGAAACAGACCATTTTCAGGGCCTGGCTTCACTCTCTCAGTGGACACATAATAATATTGAACAGGTCTGCATCAACTTTACCTGAGGTGGAAAATGTTCTGTGACAGACGCAGCTGAGGTTTTCTTGGAGAACGCCTTGATTTCAAAGCTGCTTCTTTTCTGATTATCTTGAGCTTCTTTCTTCAGGATCATATCCTCAGCAACATGCACCAATGCACATTCAAGAAGAGCTTCAAAAAATTCCAGAAAAACCATCTAGAGTAAAACAAAGGCAGTGGTAAATGAGTTCATTTTCACAAAATCTCTTAATTAACAGGCCTATGTACTTGAGCAAGCAAAGAATTCAGAAGTGGTAGTGAAGTCACTCTGGCCTCATTTGTCTAGTTATACATTCCTTCTTCTGAAGAAAAACTGAAAATAGCCAAAGCTCAAAAAAATCAGGAGAGGATATGATGCATTACACTTTATACAAGTCATATTGAGCTAAAACACTGCACTGATTTTTGTTGTATCTGGAGCTATGAGAAATTTCTCTAACAAGTAACTCACAACTACAGCCATTACCTAAAACATCATATTTTAATTGCATGGGATGCTGCTTGAAACCTCAAGAGTGGGGTTATAATGGATTCCTTAGTTAGACTTCCACTGTGTGTTCAGTTTATCAGATCCTGATTAAAACAAATTCAGTTATGTCATTTACAAGAGACCGCTGCTAAGTAAGAGTTAATTTTTTAAGGGTGAAAAACCTCTGTACTAGGCCAGTTCTCAGGTAGCACAAGAGTCTTCTACAGTCACTACTTGACCTCACTGAGGTGGCAGCACCCCACATGTCACTAATCAGGTTTCTTGCATCACCAGATTTTCAGGATCAGTGGGTTCACATCTTAATTAACAATCCACCTTAAGAGCCTCAGCAGCTGGAAGAGCAGTGATCAATCCCTCTGTGATTACTGCATATCCATATTGTCAGGCAGCTCCCCACAGACAGAACTCCACTGGAAATGGGATTTCCCTGCAGGGATCATGGCACTCCTAAGGACCTCTCTGAATGGTCAAGTATGCTGAGACTGTGCTAAGACGAGGTAATTAAGAAAAACATAGAAGTACATGAACTAAACTAAAAGATATAAGCAGAACAAAGGAAGACAAAAATAGAGGCTCAAGTTTTACTCTATTTTTTAAAAAATAAATTAATTCCTTTTTCTCCTGTTCCAACAGGTACGACAGCATTCACAGCAGTTCTTAAAAGCAATTTTAACTGTTCCTGTAGCAACGGACTAGGTTTTATTTTCCATACACACCTCCAGCTCCAGGTTGACACCATAGATGCCAGGTAGGCAGGCAACTTTGACAAGTATTCCCAAAACTCTTGGAGCAGTTAATTGTTCATTGAGAAGTTTAAGATCCTGGGTAAGAATAAATATCACATGTTAACAGCACTTAAGGCGTTCCCCACATGGACCTAATCTACCTCCCTTTCAAGCCTTTGCCAAAATTTCTAGTGGTTTCAAATGATACTTCCATGTATATAATTAACAGAAGAAATCCTAGTCCTATTGAAGCCAATGGGCATTTTCCCTAGATTGCGAAAGCAGTGTTACAAAAGAACTCCAGAAAGCTCATAAACAAAAATATAAAATTTAAAATTTTGCTATCCGATCTTTTCTTCATGACAATTGCTCTGAAGTCAAGCACCCAAACCCTAGGCATATCAGGGGGAATTGTCCTCTACCTTGATACTAATCTTGATCTGTTCCCAAATTACTGAATTTTAGTATAGAATCTCATGCTTTTCATGTAGTAAATATATTATTGAAATGGTTTACAGTGTTATTTCAATACCTGTCAGTCTTTAACAATATGACACATTCATATGTACATTTTATAGATAGGGCAGAGGGAGACACAATGGGGACCACCAAAAATATTTATATTCCCTTAAACAATTTGTCTAGGATTTGATAAGAGTAAAAAATTAGGATTCAGATCCTGAAAAATGCATAAATAACAGTAGATAATAGAACAACTGTTTCCTTCCTGCTCCTTGGACAATTTGCACAAATAACCTCACTCCCATGTTTTCAACTGTGCAGAAGCCACAGGGACTATTTTAAAAGACTCAAATAAACTAAACAAAGAAAGCACATCTATTCACACACACACACAAAAAATTAGATTATTACATCCAACATCCAGAGGAATTGCCTCAGCTTCAATGTGGGTTCAAATGGAGATCTGGGACATGGTCTGCAAAAATCTCCATATATTTCCCAGCATTTCTCACGGTAGCTCATGGCAAAAGATGTGAATTCTTCATCAGAATATAAGATACCTTTCAAAATTAATTGGGAAAAAATAATATTAATAATAAAACTGCAATGCATGTGATACTAACTGATGAATTCTGCAATAGCATTGCTTACCTTGGACATGACAGGCAGAGGGAAGAACATTCCTGGACATCATTTCTAAGAAACACTTCTGCAGATGAGGAACTTTGTCTCTACAGTTGAAACAAGAACATTCTTGTCTGGGAAGATTCAAATTGATTACACTAAAATAAATTTCACTAAAAGACAAAACTTACTTGTACTCTTCATGATAGATATGAAATGCCAGGTGAACAAGGTAGGATACAAATGTTCTGAACAGTAATAAATCACTTGGATCATGTATCTGCTTCAGTGGTTTATGACCTGAAAAATTTTTAAAAAAACAAATTTCTACTGTCCTCATGTATATTAAAATGCTTATAGGCATATTGATTTGTCAGCCTTTCTTATCCTCTCCATCTGCACCTATTGCAGTGTAACAACACTCCTGGAAGACTCACACCAGACAATGCAGCACTTCAAACAAATCTCAAGGGAGAACTGTCCACCTGTAGCTGGATCTTGGACAATTCTCTTTCTAGAAATGCAGCCACTCAGCATATATAGAAATAAAAGGAGATTCAAAGTTGGAGTTAAACATTTCACATACTAAGGACAATGCAGGTCTAAAGAGATTTGATTGATTAACTGGCTCTATGGAAGACAAAAAAAAAAAAAATACTACATGCAAACCAAGGTTAAGAACACTGAAAAAAAATTGTTTCTCTTACTTCTTTCTCAAAATTCTCTCTCTCTTAAATAGTAATGGCAAGACCAGGGTGAATACATATTTTGAACAGATGGCTCTTCAGTGCAATTTTTTATGTTGTATTTTAATTTTGTAATTTCTCATCTAAGGACCAGAAGTGCCCAGAGAAGTGTAAATTGATCCACTGAGAACTCACAGGCACAGAGGTACTGACTCAGGACCACTTAACTCCCAGAGCTGAGCTGCCAGGAGAACTTGCCACTCCAACTCTCCACAGGTAACTATTAAAATTCCTCCATTCTCAACTGTGCTCACCAGGAATACAAACCTCTCAACAGTCGATCTATTTCAGCGAGAGTTACAGAGGACAGATGAAACTTGCAGTCCTTCAGAAACCTCCAAAACTGCAGCATAGTCAGGGTGTAAGTGCCATCAGAAGAAGGAGCATAGCCTAAGGTACTGTAGAAGCAGTAGGCTTTTCTCAATTTTGAAATATGCCTCAACACAGCCAATTCTACCTAAATAAAGCAGGATATGTTTTCAGCATCATCTCAAAGCAAGAAGAGATCAGTTTGTATTGATCCTGTAACTGGGCAGATAATCATTTGACATTGCAACTTAGCATATCCCTGGCTAAGTGTTCACAAAAGCATTACTCAAAAGTAATGATTCAGCTCAAAAGGGTTTTGGTGACTGATAAAAACAAATCATCCTGTCAGTGGACAAACCTCGGAGTAGCTAAAGCTGGTTGCTCAATGCCCTTCCAGATATGTTAACCTATTTTTAACTGGCCTTTTTTAGTGGAAGCTCAGATGAGATAATACTGTCTATTCATTGTTTTTGCTTTTCTGTTTTCATGGCCTTCAGATTTTCAACAATTGTTTAATGGAAAGAGTTACTTTAACACAAATAAACTAGAAATAAAGCAGTATGAAACACAATAGAGGTGAAAACTGAAAGTATCAAACAGTAGACTTATACTTGTTGCATTTCTTCCTCTCTGTCTTTCTTTGTGAACAAGACAAGCAGTGACGGTAAATCCAAATCAATATCTGATCCCAGAAAAGAAGTCTTTCCCAAGGCATTAATGACTCTGGTCCTTTCTACCAAGCAAATAAAATAAGTTAGAACAAACTAAAACAAAGCTTAATATATGCACCCAAAGAAAAACAAAATGTGTATTATTCCTTCTTATATTTCTGACTTGGAGCAATAGATTCCTTCACAGTAAGAAGCAGCGATTTCACAACCAACAGCAGAACACCTGAAGAGCAATTCTGTCAAATCAGCCCCTAATTAAAAGGAAATTCAGATATTAAAAAAGCTGTGAAACTGTCACACAATAGTTCCATTCATTACATGATGTGGTGTTGATGTGTCACTTCACTCCAAAGGTCACTCACAGGAAACATAGCAAGGAAGGAAAAGCCACGATTCCCATTTCTATCTAAATTCTTTCAAGAAATATGTCTGGTCTTTGAGTATGTATAAATAGTTTCATATTCTAGTAAAATGGAACAACAAAATGTGAACTAAGTAAAATTTGTTTTGTTAAGCTGCTCACTAATGGCAGAACGTCTTCTTGGGCTAGTGGCTCTCTGGTTCTTGGCTTTCACAGCAGACCTTTGACGAGCAGGATATTTCACGGGACGATCATTTACAAACTCTCCTTCAAATTTGTGACCATTCTTGAAGAAAAATATGCCCTACAGACAGATTAATTATAAATATAAAATAAAGATTAAAAAAACCCTAAACCACTAATTCTCTCAGTCAAATTTCCTTTTCAGAATCTTGGCTAAAATGCAATATATGAAATAAAATACAGCAAAATAATTTTTCCTGCCCTCTTTTATAATGCATTTTGTCGCCGATTCAATAGATACACTGTTGGGATAAAGGACTGACTATATATTTGTTTGATTTTGAAAAGTATTTCTCCCCCATATAGAAAGACTTGTTTGTACTCCTTAGGTTGCATATGTGGCACCCCACTCAGAGTTTTTTCAAAAGTCTGTTTTATGAGAGGTTTTAAGAACTTCTCTGTGCAAGGACAGCTTGAAATCCATTACCTCACAGTGGAAGTGTGAAATTCTGACCAACCACTGCAAAACTCAAGATGCACCTATGGAACTGAAAATCTCCACAGTGGAATATTTGTCTTTGTATATACCCAAAACATATCTAATCACAGAGTCAGCCTGTGTCCTTGGAAGGACTCCAGCTACTTTCAGTGGACTCTCTGCCCTTCCTGTGGGGATTCTATCCACACTGCAAACTGAATGCAGTTTGCTGTACAGAAATCTAGAGATCCACTACACAGAGCAGAACAGCTTGCTCGGCTGTAGTTCTGACAATACTCACTTTGCCATGCTTCTTATTATGCACCCATTCTCCACTGTACATTGCTCCATCAGCATAAAGAAATGTCCCATGTCCATGGCGCTCCCCGTTTACAAAATCTCCCACATATTCATTCCGTAGAGGATACTGAGACAATTCCATTTTCTTCAAAAACCACGTGTGCATGCCAGAACCATGCTGAAAAAAAAATCTGTGTTTAATAAACAGGTCCAGACTTTGGCAATTCTCTGAAATAAAAACCCTCACCTGATGGCTGCAGCACTTTAAAGCAGGGACAGAACTAGATCCTACAAAGGTACATGCGAGAAGCACCCAGAGGATGCACTGCATCAACACATACTTGAGCAAGCTCTACCGTGGGACTCCGAAAGATACCCACCCTTCCTCCCTGAATCCTTCTCCTGTAGTGCAAAGCCAGGTGAGGAACACCATGCCACAGAGTCAGGATGGTCCACAAGCTGGACTCATTGACAATTTTAGGCAGAGTGAAAAGACACAGCAAGTAACTCACCTTCTTTTTTAAACAGAATAACAATAATAAATGGAAGGAACTGAAAATGCCACAAAATTGTCTTCCATCATAAAACTTTTCCAAGAGGGAACAGTGTGGATTAGTATTTTATAGGTAACACAGAAATAAACTGCCACATATACCTACTGCTGAAGTCATAGCTCAAACTAAGTCACAAACACTTCTTTAACTTTTTTTTTTAATTGAAAAATGTTTATATTTTCCACTAAGGAATGAAATTTGGATTTTATAAGACTAAATCAAAATCCTTTAACAATTTAAATATTGCTAACATAAGAATCAATTTACAATAAAGAACATGTTTTTGTTATCTCAACTGGCAAACTCAACTGGCAAAAATTGTACAAAGCTCCTTTGATGTTGCACAAAACCCCCTGTTTAGCTTTCCTAGAGTGGTGGACTAAAGCAGGGTTTCTGGGGAAGAAGTTAATACCTGTAAGCCACACTGCCACTGTCCTTCGTACTCTTGATCATCTGTCAGCCATATCATTTTTCCACATCCATGTCGTAGATTTTTCTTCCACTGACCATCATAGGTATTTCCAGATCTGTAACTGCAAAATATTAATATAAGTTAATTCATATTAAATTCTGTGCTGATCTTATGGAAGGTTTATGTGAAACCTCATTGCTAATAAATTTATAATTTATTAAGGCTAAATAGAAGCATTCAACTGAAAATTGACTCACTATGACATGGACATAGAGGTTTTATTGTAGGCACTGTTTACCTCCTACTTTTAATTTAGAAATCACTAGAAGTAATAACCAACTCTTTTCCCCAAAAAGTCTTTGCCATAGCTATTAACAATATTTATTTATATATAATTGTATAGATGAGTCATTTATTCATAAGGCAGATTCATCCACTCAAATCAGTCAAGTGTGTTTGTTTTTCAGTACTTAATTGTGGTTTACCAAAGCTGATTTGGGATTTTGTCTTAAGCTATTCTTTTGTGTGAACGGTCAGTAGAAATACTGCACATAAAAATAAACTTCTAAAGGTCTGTTCTGTTATCATAAAGCACTTTGTACATTTTTTATTCCACTGCAGAAGGTAGACGCTTCTATAAAATGACAGCATTTGTACCCACTTTAAACAACACAAGAAACTGCAACATAATACACAAAAATAAAAAACGTTGAGGGTAAGAACAAGTGTTACCATATTTACCGTCTGAATCCCCATCCTTCTCTGACATTATTTACCCAATCACCTGAATACCAGGAGGTGTGTTCCTGATCATAATAAATTTCACCCTGAAACAAATAGCACAGTCAGTTTAAATACCTAAATATTCATCTACCTGAATAAAACACCACATACAAATGATATTATGCTTGTAATCATGTTCTAATACTTAGAACATCATTTTGACTCACTGTACTGAAAGCAACTGAAGGGATACAATTAAATAAAGGAAACAGGCTCTTTTGATTAATATTAGGTAAGACCTTAAACACCAAATGTTCAAAAGAAAAATCCTATTACATTACATCAAAGTCTACCATGCTTTTCAAACCTTTTAGAAATACTTTAAGAGAGCTAACCTTGGCATCTTAATTACAATACTCAGTCTGAGGTAGATCAGTTTACTGACCCATTCAGACTTTGATTTCCAACAGTAGGCCTACAGTATTGTATTCACAACCTCAGAAAAGGTCCCTAGGAAAAATAAATCTCTACACAGCATAAGACCATGCAACAGAACAAAACACTTTTGTGAAAACCCTGCACAGTAACACTTGCTGTTCCTGAAGGTGTCACCCGAGCCCATGCTCTCATTTAGTTTTTACTGACCTTTCCATGTCTTTTGCCATTGCACCAATAACCAATGTAAGAAATTGGATGAGTACCGCTCCTGAAAACTCCATACCCATGCCTAAGTCCATCTTGGATTGATCCTTCGTAAACACTGCCATCATTCCAGGTATAACGGCCATTATGCATCGGCACATTCTTAACAAATGTTCCCTGAAAGATTAAAGTCAACATCCAAATCTAAGACTTTCTGTTTCCTAACCTTCTGGGACAGGTCAGGCTTGTAACTGAAATCACTGCCTCAGCTCTGCAGCTGCCACCAATTACTGCAACTTTTCTACTTTCCCTCATTTTGCACATCTAACTGGGTGCAACTGTGTCCAGTTATAACTTAAATTTTACTTTACCTCGTATTTTACTCCATCAGCCCATGTGTAAGTCCCTTCTCCATTCATACGTCCTTCAGAAAATAGACCCTTCAAAATGAAGAGAATAGTATCATTTGCAGATTTACTCTTACCACAGCTGAAGCTTACAGTGACTGTAAGATTTTAACAGAATGACACATTAATTCTCCTCCAACTACTAGTTTCAAATGAAGAGTTTTAATGCTTCTTGGTGCTTTAAAGAGAAAACTTACTCCACTAATTTTTAGAATTTATATACTCACCTTGTACGTATTTCCTCCCTCAAAACATATAAATCCTTCGCCCTCATAGAATTCATCAACTTTTTCACCTTCATAGCTACAAAGAAAACAAACTAAAGATGAAGATTTCAAGTCACTACCAATAGATCTAAATCACATAAGTGACCATATAATCACATAAACGATCATATACATGATCATAAATGACCTTTTATTTACCATGGCCTACACACAGGTCAGCTGATGCATCTTGTGTAGAGTAATGAACAAGAAAATTTTCAGTTTTTGGAACCTTCTTTGTAACACTCCACATAATTGTGTTGCCTCAGACCCATATTTCCTTCAATTAAGAAAAAAACCCCACATTGGTAGCATTTTGTACCTTACAGTCAGGCCTGTTGGTATATGAAACATTTCATACAAACATCACACTGAAATACAAAAGAATTTTGTTAACATTGCCATTCACCTGCTTCCTCGGCTTAGGATATTCTGAAGAGATATGAGCAGCCTTAAGCATTAAAAGGCAGCAACAACTAAAGATTACATAATATATTTTCCTTCACTAGTTATCTGTATACCTTAACAAAACTTCACTGAAGGTGAACAAGCTGAAAGAATGAGGGTTTGGGCAGGCAGAGAGCACCAGCAGAACTCTAGGATGCAAGAAGGCAGCAGAATTCCACATGTACATCTCCTAAGGTGCCACTGCTACTAGGTCTGAATAACCTGATTCTTGGCTTCAAATCAGTGTTTGTATGACACTGGCTACAGCAGAGATACATAAATGAGAGTTCTTGACTTCACTGCTGTATTTGTAACAAGTGTACCTTTTTATAATCACTTGAGCAAGAACAGGCTCTTCATGGATGGCGGGAACAGGCTGGACTGGTGGTTCCTCTACCTCTTTATCTGGTGCCTCTGGAATTGCTGGAATTTCTTCACTCAATGACTCACTCCACAAATCTGACAGCCTTGTTAAGCCACTATCAGTTGTAGTATCTAGAGATTCTTCTGACTTCTCAACAGCTTCCTTCTTACCATCTTTCTTGGCATCTTTCTTCTTGCCATCTTTCTTTTTGTCATTTGTCATAGCTACTGAATTGTCTCAGTGTGTATTTCCCTTCTGAAAAATGAAAATTTATTTCTGTCTTACATACATATTCTTAATCTATAAGCTAGTTAAAAAAAACCAAAACACAGACAACTACCAAAAAAGAAAAACCCAAAAAACACAAACCCACAGTATTTCTGTGATTATTACAAATGCATGTATTAAAGTAATCTGTGTAACAGCAATTCCTCAAGCCAGTAGTGTCAGCTTGTGGCAGGCAGGCCACAAGGTTAACAGGGAGCAACGTCTCTGAATTACGTCCAAGTCTTCCATCAAAACTACTGTGATGGAGGTGTTATCAGTAGACTTACTTTTGCCACATGGAGATTTCCATCTTTACCCGATTTTTAGCTATTAGATTTAATTACATTGAAAAGTTGAAAGCCATTTCTCAAAGATACGCATTTGGCAAGTTCTGGGAAGTTACACCTGCACTACTATTACTGATTTAACTTGCCTTCCAAGTTATGAGTTGCAGACTGAACCACAGCACAGCATAACCACCAAATCTTGTAGTTATCTTGCCAGTTGAGAGCTGCCTGAAGGTTACAGGACTGCGGGCACAGCTGCAATCCTATTACAGCCGGGTATCACCGCTTGGTAGTGCAAGAGCCCAACCTGAGAGTGCCGCAGCGGCAAGGGCCGGCAGGGACAGCCCCACCTTCACCGGCACCCGAGCGGGGAACGGCGGGGCCGGGCCGGTACCGAGCCCTTACCGAGCCCTGTCTGAGGCACAGCGGGGCCGGGCCGGTACCGAACCCTTACCGAGCCCTGTCTGAGGCACAGCGGGGCCGGGCCGGTACCGAGCCCTTACCGAGCCCTGTTTGAGGCACAGCGGGCCCGGGCCGGTACCGAACCCTTACCGAGCCCTGTTTGAGGCACAGCGGGGCCGGGCCGGTACCGAGCCCTTAGCGAGCCCTGTCTGAGGCACAGCGGGGCCGGGCCGGTACCGAGCCCTTAGCGAGCCCTGTCTGAGGCACAGCGGGGCCGGGCCGGTACCGAGCCCTTAGCGAGCCCTGTCTGAGGCACAGCGGGGCCGGGCCGGTACCGAACCCTTACCGAGCCGTGTCTGAGGCACAGCGGGGCCGGGCCGGTACCGAACCCTTTGTGAGGCACAGCGGGGCCGGGCCGGTGCCGAGCCCTGTCTGAGGCACAGCGGGATCTGGCCGGTGCCGAGCCCGGTCCGAGGAGCAGCGGGATCTGACCGGTGCCGAGCCCTGTTAGAGGCACAGCGGGCCCGGGCCGGTACCGAACCCTTACCGAGCCCTGTCTGAGGCACAGCGGGGCCGGGCCGGTACCGAGCCCTTACCGAGCCCTGTTAGAGGCACAGCGGGCCCGGGCCGGTACCGAACCCTTACCGAGCCCTGTCTGAGGCACAGCGGGCCCGGGTCGGTGCCGAGCCGTGTCTGAGGGGCCGGTGCCGAGCCCCTCTCCGCGCAGGCGCAGTGCGGCGGCGCTGCCGTAGCCGTGACGACGCCGCCGCGGCCGCCGCGGGGCCCGGGCCCGGCCGGGCCGGTTCCCACACCGGCAGCGCAGCGCTGCGAACCCGCGGCTCCACACGAACGCCGACCATCTGCTGAAGGTTTTGGCCACAACCGTGCTAGGTAGCACGGGCACGGCTCTGCCATGTTACTCGGAGAAGCGGCGCGGACTGGAGGAAGAGCAGCAGCATCATGGCCACAGCTGCATCAGCGGCAAATGGAGTGTGAAGGGAACATAATACATAAACACAGATTTCTTGGGTCAAATCTTGGTCCTACAGAACCGGAAGAGCGTAGCTACCTGTTTTAATGGTTATATTTTACCTAGAAAATCTACCATTTTCTACCTTTGATTGTACTGAGGTAGAATTTGGACTGACCTGACCGGCCCTGATGAAACAGCTATTTTCCCCATTATTTATCAGAAAAAGAATCCCTGTTCTTGAAAAACAAGTTTGGAATTTGGAAGGGGACAATGGTAATGAAAAGTAATGATGCCAGACTAATTATTCTATTCAAGACTTAAACACAGATATCAGGAAATTAATCTTTAAATGCAACATTTAAGTTCCACATCATTATCTAACAAAATCCAGCTTTGGTATAAGAAAAAAATATTTTAACTTGTGTACCATTTCCATTTTCTTTAAAATTATCATATACATGATGCATAAACATTGAAAACTAATACTTGGTTTATGGCATTGCCAGGGAGTTGAATTCACATTCCACTTCATTTTCAGAATCAGTGTATTTGCTATAAATGAGGTTCAGCTACTCCTGATCTTTATATATAAATGTATTTATTTTATAAAAGTTTTGATTGCTGCTCAAAGAAGTACAACACACAGTAAACTGCAATAAGAGAGAAGTTATTTACATGAATTCCAGGATGTTGGTATTGATGACTTGACAGGCATAACAAGGAAACCCTGTTGAATGCCTCCAAGTGCTCTTGCTTCCAGCTTGAAGACTGCCTAAAACTTTTTTATTCAAAATAAGAGAATCATGATAAAAGCTCCAAATATTGCCAAGAATTAAAATTTAAAATAGTAATAAGCAGACACTGACTTATTGTGGTGAAATCAAGTCCAAACTGACTATGTGTCTCATAGTAGGCCTTCCATGGGGGCAGTTCCAGGGATGCTCAATCTCACCCATATGGGTGATCAGTTTTCTCATTTCCTGAACATTCAGTGCAGTTCCAATCATCACCTGCAAGCAAAGGAAAATAAATTAATTCTCTCCTTTTTCCCTTTGCCAGCAGACACAGACTAGAGCAGTACTTCAGCTACTATAACAAATAAATTCTGTACAAGGCATTAAAAATAAAAAACACCTACCAGACAATCAGAAGACAAAACCCAGCTAACACTGGGTTCATGAACCCATTAGTTTGGAACAAAATAAACTAGCAGAAATATCTCCCACATTACACTAGATAAAAACATAAGGAACAGAAGGAAGGATATTAGCTGTTGACACTCAGCAGTAAATAAATTTGCCCTGCAATACACATGCAGATATAGCCACCTCTACTACATCAGGAAATGTGTTATTTATTTATTTGAGCACAAACAGTACTTACAGACTTCCTGCAAGCTCGAGAAGCAAACATCTGTCTGACCCTGGAGGGCCTGCACATCACTCCAGGGCAGTCACTCAACATGAAAATCAGCTCATCTATGTCTTGTGGACCAAAAGTCCAGTTTTTGCTTGTTGGCAGTGATACTAATTTCACTCTTTGAGTTACAGGAGCTGGAAGGTTTGCAATGACAATAAAGAAACAGAAGTATGAGAAATTATTTTTTCTTGAGAGAAAAGCTGAGAAACTACTTCCAAATGTTAATATGATGTGATGTGCATATATACTAATGTTTAAATTTAATCTTTTGATGGATGTAATTAACTAACCAAAGTGGTAACTATGGCAGATGTCCTTTTAACATCAACCAAAAAGTTAAGTTTGCAAACTTGAAAGCAGGAAGATCTACTTTCTATCAAACCCTTCAATTCCAAAGAACAAATGGTTTATGAAACTTTTTTGAGTTTATGTGACTACAGAATCACTCAGGATTTACAATGGTAACAAACTGATAATTAATAGCATTTTAGACCAAAGAAACCTTTGGATATTCTGGAATGAAAACTATGGAAAAAATGTGCAGTGACTTCCCAAAAAGCAAAGTGGTACCACACTCTGTGCATTTTCATTATCCTCACTATATAAGGGAAACAATAAGGAACTTGCAGGTTACAAAATTTGCTCAAAAGAACAAAGCAAGTCACTACTAAAGCCATAAGGAAAACCAAAGAAAATCAGTTACTAATGCTATCTATTCATTTTAAATTACTAGATTTACCACTTCCCCACATTTAACCCTGCAGGTGTACTAATAAAACAAAAGAATTTTAATGTAACATATCCAGAAAATGCACATCCAGTCATGTAACCAAAAAGTAACAACAGTCTTCAAAAAAAAAAGCTGGCAAGATAAATAATTTACAATGTTTTGTTAAATCATGCAAGGAGACCACAGAATCATAAGTCTTAAAAAAAAAACATCCCATATACAATAATGCATTTTATTTCAAATCCTCTGATCACAGCCAAGTGAATTTATGCATAATCAGTTTAAACCTTTGAACTCTTTTACTTCTAGCAATTCTGGTCCAAACTCACCATTTTCATTTATGACAAAATCAAAGCCATTTTTTCTGAATATTTCCAGGTTTTCAATCAATACAGTTTCATTTACTGCTGTTAAATTGAGATTTTGAGGCCTGAGAAAAAGAAAAAAGATAGTGCTGCATAGATACACAGTGCAAAGCATTAAAGACAAATTTCAGAAACAACCTAGAAATATTTAATACAGAGCTCTGTAGTAAAACTTTTCATTCTGCTGTGTTAAAAAAAAAAAAAAATCTCACTACTGAACAGTTGCTTCCAAGTGTTACTCAGCAGATGAAGTCAGTTGGGCAGCATTCCTTGTTGCAGGACCAGTCTCCAATATCCTACCAAACTGTGGCTTGCTATGAAAGCCCACGAGAAATCTGTTTGATCACTGACTTGCTGCATAGCTACAACTGCATCCCTGGAATTTATGTTTCATGCAAGGATTGACTCTTAGAAACACAGAATATAAAAACCACTTTAGTCTCAATGGTTCTGAATGTTTGAAACGCTACATAAATATAAATCAGAGATATCCTTCTGAAACACTGAATTCAACTTATAACATGTTATTGTTAAAACACAGAAAATACTTACACTATCAGCTTCTGACCTTGGAGAACAGTGTGTTGTTGCAACATCTCAAAGTTGTATTTCTCATCAGTAGCATGTTGGTCAATTATGAAAAGATCAGAATTCAACTTTGCTATTATAAACCCCAAATTGAACTGGCCAATGATTTCCATTTTTGCAAACATTTCTTTACTGTATAGAAAAAATATAAAGAGATTATAAATTACACCTTTATCAGTTAACATGTAAAACTTAAAAACTTCTGTTTCTCCCCTGCAGAACACACTTTATATTAAAAAAAAAAAATCTCATTTAAGCAGGATATAAATGTTGTAAATCTGCCAACGACCTATGAGGCCATTTCTGGCAGAACAAAATCCATAATTAAGACAGGTTTCCCCCATTTGTGATAATAAAATTAGAAGCAGGCAATATGGCAATAGCCCAGGTAAGTAACACTGGAGATGGCGTTGTGGTTTTGAAGACAGCTGACATATTTGCCTTCTTTTCACAATTAGAAGACTTTCCTAACATATTTTTTAAATCCAAATATTAACAAATAATAAGACACTGACTGTCCCCTGATCACCTGAATGTAACTTATTTTTCCAGGTATGTCTCACCAAATTTCATTCACACAAGGGACAAATATAAGCTATGCAGTCTTTTCAGTGTGCTGTCAAGAAGTTTGGTGTTTCTCTGACCGAACTGCAATTTACAAGGCTGATCTAAGCCAAATCGATGATGTTTGTGGCCTTTTTAGTGTCTTTTTCCACATTCTGTTTGCATGTAGTTCAAGTAACTGATCTGTCAGTAAAATAACTCATCAAATAGATTTTTTTTTCTGACATTAAATAAAAAAGAGACCCAAATCTAGCAGGTACATGTAAGCCTTTTTTCCACCCACAAGACAGGTCTTATATTTTTGCTTAACTAATTTTATTAACTAATGAGCAAAATATATTAAACAAGTGAAAGCAGAAATACCTGATTTCTTTTCTTAATTCATCTTCTGCTACTTTATTGTCCCCAGGACTAATTTTTGCTTTAAATCGTCTGTAGTTTTCAGTTTCTGTATTTTTCTGTTGTTGCTGTATTACCTTTTTTACTTTTTCTGCCAAAACCTTCATAGAGAATTCAAGAGGCACAATTTTCTTTTGAACTTCCACCAGTACATCAACACTAGTGTTCTTCACTTCAAGATATTTACCTGCCTTGGAATCATCTGCTTCACTTTTAAACTTTCTGCTTTTAAAACGTTTTACTCTTAGGGAACAACTATTGGCTTCTTGAGAAAACTTGTTTTGATCAGTCCAGTCATTCACTTGATCTAGCTTGGGTTCAGTGCCCAAGACCTCAACATCAGAGTCCAGTGACTTCTTACTGCATCCAGCAGTTTTAAGACATTCCTTCTGCATCTGTTCTTCTGTGCTACAGAATTCTTCCTCAGAATTAATTGCACTTTCACTAATGATGCAGCTTCCAGCTTCTGGTGTACTACATCCAGCATCTGACTCAGAAATACTACAGAATCCAGAATCTGCAGTGTCTTCTAATTTGCTCAAGTGTCTCCTTGGAATTGACACCTTTGAGTCCAACTTATGACAACTTTCAGCCTTCTGAATCGAGAAATCCTTTTGAATCTTTACAGTACTCCCAGTGGTATCAAGTAACCTTTGTCTAGGGGAACTGTGCTGTTTTACCTTTTTAGAGCTTTGAAAATTACTTTTTGCTGCTTGATGGAGAGAGAATGACTCCCTTAATCTGGCAAGAGTTATTATTCTTTTGTCTTCACCACTTGGATTTTCAGTCTCAGAGTCAGACAGCACGTCTGCCTGAGGCTTTTCTGCCTCTTCAGGAAGTGTCTTCTTCAAGTTACCTAATGAAATCAGAATACAGAGTATTTCAAGATTCTAAGTTAGCTGGAAACATGAATTAAAACAATGTGCTTTAGGAAAAAGAATGAAAAGAGGTAGAAAAATACAATACTGCTCAAAGGAGCCCTCAAGCTTCAGACAATGAGTATAGGGCTGAAATGCATTAATATCAAACACAGAAACAGTTACATCTTGAAGATATTAATGACACTACTAAGAATGAATTTGTAGTCTCTTTTTAAACCAGAACAGTAATCAGTCCAATCAGCACATTTATTTATATTACCAAAAGAGTTTAATGACAGAGTCACAATGAAAAGTGAATTGCTCTTACACTTTAATGGTCACTATAAAATTCCATTGGCAAAGTGTTAAGGAGCTGACACAATGGACACTTAGAGTATATGGGATTTGCAGGTCATTAGAGGTCTTCAACCTCGTCAACTGCCAGTCCAACAAGGATTTTACTGCAGGTTAATTTAAAATAACAGTGAGACTCAGGCTACAACTGATTCTGTATGTCAGCAAAAAGGAAAATTAGAAACGGCTCTTCTAATTGAATGAAAGGAAGAGAAGGAGATGATCTTGACTTGGGAAAGTAATCTTGAAAGACTGCACAGTCCCAAGAGAATCATCAATTTCTGTAGATAACATAAAAGAATCAAAGTTTAAAATCCAATAAAATCATGCTTAATTTTCGTATTTTATTTATGACCCCTTAACCATTCTTTCTCAAAGACATTTTCATAAAAAAATCATAGGTTTCTTTTAGTATCTTGGGAGAAATCTTTTGCAAGCATTATCAAATCATTCTGTGTGAATTTTTTGCTCCCAAAGTTGACTGTAAATCCTACTGTGCTGGCATGTGTCATTTCCATAACAATCACTTAATAACTTAGGGTCCTTCTTTATTTTTTAATTTAATTTTTTTTTTATTTCTTCTTTGGGTTTTTAAAAACGTATTTTTCCATCTTTAATTCTCTGCCATATATCATACTCAAAACCTCCACATTTTGTGTCCTACCTGCAATATCCAGAAGTTTCTGATTGACATTCAGTTTGTTAACATTACTACCAAACATCTCCATCAGAGAAGTCTTTAGAATTGCTAATAAAAACTTTTCCTCCTGAAGTAAAATTTGTCTTTTGTCAGGAGTTACATTGATGTCAACACACTCTGGGGAAAAAAAAAAATGCAATGTTATTGCACAGAATTAGTTCTGGTTTGCTTGCCATTTTTTTCTGCAAATCAGATTTAACTGCCTCAACATCCCATCAAACAAACACATGATGCAAGTTTTCTTGTATTTAAGATGACCTCTTCCTCATCACTTAAGAAGTTATTTTTGAGTATAGAAAAGGGGAGGAAAAATAGTGGAACCATAGCTAGATTCTATTTCTCCCTCACCAACTGAGCATTAAAAAATCATCAGAGTGCAGGAAGTTACACAGATGAAAATGACAATATTCTCTAAACACAAACATCATCGAAGAATAAATTGTGATAGCCTTTACTGAAGTCACTAAAAATTATTCAGAACATACCAGAATCTACCCCAATGTTAAGGACAACAAATGGATACTGGTGTTTATTGTGTAAGTGATAAACTTCATTCACAATCTTGACAACCTGCAAAAAAGGTGAAAAAACAATAAACTTCAAAAATATTATCTTCTACTTTGCACCAGTGTATATTAATTAATGTACTAAAACATATATTGGATGATTAAGATCTTGTTCAATCAAATAGACACAACCAAGACAAAAACTTGAGACAGAGGAACTTCTACAACCAAGAAACAAACATACAAATGAGCTACTAGTCCTGAGGTTTTCAGAGAATATTGAGTTAGTGGGGCTGATGACAAAACACAGCCTGACCTTGGCTGGATCGCAGGGACGTTGGTTGATAAAGAAGAACTGTCTGTCTGTTGTGCTCCTTCCAACACCATGATCACAATGAGAAATGAAGCCACTAATACTGTTGGATAAATAATAAAAAATGTAAGAGTAAGGGAAAATGGATGAGAAAGGCATGTTTAAGGGGAATGTATTTTATAAGGAGTTTAAGGAAGCACTATTATACAGCAGCAGTGAATATGTAAGTACACATTTCCTCTCCCAATTCCTTGTCTGACAAAGGCTACTACAAAACTGCATCCCAATAACTCCTATGCTGTTCGTGGCTCTTTTCAATAAATCACACCTTTTTATTTTTTTACTTTTTTATTTTAAACTTTGGTTTATGGTAAAGTGCCACAGGCAGCAGTGGTTTGTACCTTCCTAATTACCTATAAAGATTTTGTGGCATGTCTGCAGGGTTGAGTCCATATTCTTCACAAACAGCTTCACTTGGAGGAAGCTGAACAAAAGGAATAAGGCTCTGCAACTGCAAAAAAAGGGAAGGAAGTGAAACATCAAACTTATATAGATTTTTCCCTTCTATATTTTTGTCATTTATTAGCCTTAAAATTTATTTGAGAAAAATGCTGGGTTTTGGCTGACCAACAGCTGACCAAGACAAACACTTAAAATATCCGAACCTACTAGAAGATAATAGCACTATTGGTTGATAAACAGAAAAATGCCTCTAAGAAATGCCTGTTCTCATCCTCTGATATCACAATGTGTGCTTTAGTTATTTCACAGACCCTTACATTACACGTACACAGGCAGAACAACAAAATGATTGACAATTTGACATATAATTGACCTAAACAAGTTTGATGCTAAAATAAAAGGCAAAAAGAGTAATAGTCCTTTTCTTTTGAAAGGACAATAAAACTATTAGAAAATGTGTTATTTGAATCACAAGCTCCCGAAGAACAGTTATGTTTACCAGAAACATTTTCCCAGTCATGCCACTATTATTTTTCGCCATTAAAGCAGCTTCTATCAATTTAAGCATTCAATACTTTAAAAACAATAAAAAACAGCTATAAGCTAAACATTCTATTCAGATAACACTCGATTTTCAACTATGTTTGGTGCCACATGGCAAGACAAAGTTACATCTTCCCTCTTTCAGCCACAGCGTGAACAGGGTTTGAGATCTCTGTATGGGCACTGTGGAGGGAAAAATTGTTTATCAACAGCCAGCAGCTATAAACCACTCAATATTTCTGATGACTGTAATATACAGTTGTAGAAAGGATGCTTCTGAGCTTTTTTCAACTCTACTCTCATCTAGAGGATAACAACTGTTTTATGGCTATTCCTTAGAAAGAATCACAGTCTACAGCTTTACAGGGGCTGACTGCAATCCCATTTAAAGGCTATCCAGAATAAAATTAGTTTCATAGGAAGAGCTTGCAAAAGTGGATACGCTCCAATTTCAGTTCTCCAGTTAAGACTTTCACATCACAGCATTTTAAGGATTTTTTAAATAGCTTGTTCTTGTGACACACAGTCCATTTGCTGACACAACACCTCTTTAAAACTGGTTTCAGAGAGATATTAAGCCATGACCCATCTCCTAAATCACTTCCCTTCCATAACACATCTGTGAGCAGAACCAGGACTTTGGGAGCCTGTGGAGGCTGCGGTGTCTCTCCTCTGTCAGCCTGTAGAGCGTGCTGCAGGCCAACACTCCAGCCTCTCACACCTCACCAGGAATGAAAAATCCCTCTGTACAGCTACATCCTCTCTCTTTTCAATAATAAAAGCAATACCTGTTTTTGTCCAAATACTGCTCCAATGTTCTCCTTCAAACTGGGACTTCCAGCAGTGGATATCACACAGGTTTTTTTCCCCTGGCCAACTTGATTAGTGCAGTTAATCCGCACTCCTTTGGAAACAATACAGTAGGCCTGTAACAGCTGGACCATTTTTGCATATTCCTATTAAAGGAAAAAGAAAGTTCATATTTATAGGAAATGTCTCTTTTTAAAACACAAATGTATAAACAAAGCATTCAGTATCTGCAGGAAACAAAGCGGGGGAGTTTCATCCTTAAAATCTTTACAAACAAAATTAAAAAAAAAGATAAATAGTACTTTAAAAATAAACCGGATGTTTACAAGACCGATATTTAGTCACAACACAGTAGTCCCTGGTTTCAAAATGCAGATAAGTGATCATGATATGGATTCTTTTCCAAATCTGAGAATCTGAGAATGTACCTTTAAACCCAAATATTGCAAAGCAGAAGAGAAAAGCATACGAGAAGACTTTTGTTATTTGATTAAGATGTAAGACAGGTATGAAATAGTCTGTAATCAGTGCATTCTACAGAGAACTGAGTTTCATTTAGCAGTGATTAAATACTGGGGGATGACACTCCTTTGAATTGAGCATTTCTGACCTTACCTTTTTGATGTTTCTTTGGAACTCTTTATGCCGCACTGGTAACGTATAAAACAGCTGCTGGATGCTGACAGTTGTTCCCTGCTGTCGTGGCAAAGGAGTCTTCTGAGTAATTCTGCCATTGTGATCAAACACCAAACGAGTCCCAACCTTTGCTGACTTATGACAGGTGAAAATGGTAACATCACTAGTGGGATGAAAGAGGCAACAGAATTATTCACTGAGCACCATATCATTTTATCTATTCCTCATGACAAGCAGCATAGAAACTACAGCGATACTATTAATTGAATTAAAACAACTCTTCCCCATAAACAACTAAGAACTACCTGCTCTTTAGAGTAGTGTAACGTTTTCCTAGCTACACATTCTTATTTGTATCCCTTTCATTCCTCTCTTATAAAACTCAACATTAAAATTTAATTTTGCTGCACACTACATTCCTCAGTCTAATAGATACCTGCAGCATTGTGTACAAAAGCTGATTTAAAATGTATAGTTGGTCTGAAAGAAATTTAAGTACAGCTTTAATGAGTTACAACTTAACATCCAACAGTTAAATATTACAGTGTTTTACATCAGAAAATCAAATACTCATGCAAATACACAATCTCACACTGTAAAGATCTGCATACTTAAGTAACACTAAATTCTGTATATAAAACGACCAATTAGGTGCTTAGAATAACAGAATAATTTTGGTTGGAAATTACTCAGGATGTCATGCAATCTATTGCTCAAAACTGACCTAACAGTAAGGAACTGCAAGTTTCCAAAGCCCCACTTGATCAATAATGGTAAACTGAAAGGGTGCTGTGTTTTTGTGCATATAGTAAGTTCCTACTACTAATAAATAATATTAATTACCTTAATGCACACAGTGAACTCAAAGCTTCACCTCGAAACCCAAATGTTTCAACATGTATTAGATCAGAAAAATCTTGTATCTTTGATGTGCAATGTTTCAGAGCTGGAAAAAGAGATTTCAAATATATATTTCACTTCAAAGTGACACTGGTCTATGTAAGTAGATTCTGTATGCATATCAAGAAGCAAAACACCTTCTGTATCATTCACTGTATTTTACATAACGATTAAAGACAAAATAGTGCTTGCTTTCCCTTTTTCCTATAAACAAGATCTCTTTAAAATCCTCAGATGCACCTGCTATTTCACACTTGTATCACAGATTTATTCAGCATTACGGGTAGAAGCTCTAGAAGATGCCTCAGAGCAGGACACAGTACCTACCTCTGCTGCTGGCTGGACCTGCTACAGATTTTGTCCTGCCAGAAAACAGCTGCAGCCTGTGCTGTGCATGGTAGACAGAGGACAAGCACAAGCCCAGACCACCACAACAGCTGAGAAGGACTCAATCCACACCATCAGTGCAGCATCAGTCACCAGGTAACAAACTGCCCTAGCAGCAGCACCCCTGAACTTTCACTGTGCTGGAACAGCAGCAGATTGAGTTTCTGATGAACCAAAAACATACAGTGAACACCAAAGTTACTGAGTGATGCTCTGTGGGGAAAAGATTCCTAGTTGTTTTATCAAAAAAGAAATGCCAATATTTCTACTGCAGTGGCTAGCTGGATTAATCAGACAGTATTGTTTCTGCTCCCATTTTGTGCAATTCATCACTAGCAACTGGGAAGTTTGACAGCCAGGGCAATGTCAGCTCCTTTATAATTCACCTTTCCACACAGCTCAATTCCTTCAACAATGCCCAATGATTAAACAATAATTAATCCACAGGGACTTTTATAAGATTTCCACCTCTGTGATTATTTGTATTGCTTGTGCCACTTAAATAAGCAAAGAAACCAAAGACTCTTTCTGAGTTACAAGACCTATAACCACAAGAGCACTACAGAAAATCATTCTAGTATTGCTCAAGTCTTGCATGTAACACACACATCATGCAAAAGCCAAGTGTCCATTAAATATGATTAAACTAAATGCCCACACTTAAATTATGAAAAAAATTCAACTTACTCAAGCCTTCAAAGTTTTCTTCTTCCACTCCAACTCCATTATCTGAAACTTCTATCAGTTCTGCCCCATGATCTTTAAGTTTTATATCTACAAAATTGAGTCATAAAGTATTTTAATTCTTTATGTTCAGACATGGTATCAATTTTGCACTTGAAGTAAATTTTTCAAGTAACAGCTTTCCATGTCAAAATTGAATAATAACAGAAAAGAAAAGAAATCTGATAGCTGTCAAAAGTTAGGTCAATCTAATGCAAACCAGTCTGTAGTTCCAGGTAATTCAACTTCACTGAACTTCTGCCTGAACAGAAGTTTTCCCAGTTATCCCAGCCACCATCCTGGGAGCTCTGGAAACCAGCCCTGCGCTAGCCCAAGGCCACTGGCTGGCACAGCCTTGTGACCACTGCTGCATAGTGGTGGCCATACATATTTTTAGTGGCCAAAGGGGCTAGAAATCAAATAACACGATCTCACATGCTGCTAGGAACGCAGCTGAAGTCTGTGAAACAGAATGTTTTATTAACCTGAGCTGTAAAATCACTGCAAAGATGCTTGGCCCAAACAGGGTATTTGCCTAGATTTGTTAACATGCACTCGGTTTTGAGGAAAAGGACGTGCTTTAGAAGCCGATGAAAAGTTATTAAATTCGAGGAAGAGTTACCGATGTTGGTAGCTCCGGCATCCAGGCTGTTTTCCACCAGCTCTTTCACGGCCGTGCCGAGGCTCAGCACGACCTGCCCCGAGCAGATGCGATGGACAGAGCCGCGGTCGATGGGCCGGATGGCCCCGGCGGGCTGCGGGCTGGGGAGAGAAGGACAGCAAAGCACGGCGGTGAGAGGGGCAGCAAACCCCCTCAGGCTTCCCCACACGAGCGGGAGGGGAGGCAGGAACCGGGGGAAGCCGGAACCGCGCCAGCAGCCGGGGTACGGCCCGTGCGGGGAGCGCGGCTGCCGTGAGGGGAGCAAAGCGGCCTGGGCTGTGGGGCGAAGGCGGGGGCCTGAACCGGTGCACACACTCACCAGGGCGCAGCCGCCTCCATCGGGGCCGCGGCGGGGCGGGACGCGCCGCGCTCCCCTCACGCCCCCGCCCCGCGCCGGCAGCGGCCGGAGCGCGCCCGCCCCGCACGGACCGGCCTGTGGGGACGCGCTCCGCCGCTCAACGCCAGCCAATGGCAGGAGGGCTGACGGGCGAGCCCGTAGCCCATTGGGTGCCGCGCGCGTCAGTAAGCGCCGCTCCGCCAATGGGCGCGGGGGTGGGCGGGCCGGCGGCGGCGGACGGGCGCGCGGCGCGGCGCGGCCGCCATGCCCGCGATGTACAAGGTGCGGCCGCTGCACAGCGCGGGGGTGCTGGCCGAGCACCTGCCCGGCTGCATGTACGCCCTGCCCAACCTGCACCGCCCCCACGGCACCGCCGCGCCGCAGGTAGGAGCGAGGGCTGGGTGCGAGGACCTGCTTGGCCCGCCGTGCTCGGCCTGGCGAGGTCAGGCATGCGGCCGCCGGGCCGGGATTCCTTCCCTCCGGTGAGGGACCGGGAGGAGCTCCGGTTACCGGAGAGCTCACGGGCCGATTCCCACCGCCTCAGCCCGCAGGAGGGGACCTGGCTTCGCCTCGGCGTAAGCGGCGCGTCCGAGGGTTAAATAAAATCAGCGTTTTCAGGAATTTATCAGTAACGTTTTTAAAGCCTTCAGTAGTGCTCATTTTGACTTTTCCGGGCTCTCGCGCGTGTCGCTGTCGCGGTTTCGATGTTTGAATGGCCGTGCTGAGCTCCCTGCCAGCCCCGGGAGTGCCCGGCAGGCCTCGTTCCGTCCTGCTGCATCATCGCTCTGCGGGCTGGGCTCGGCTTTCAGCCAGCTACACACCCCCTGCTCCTAGTCTCACTTTCTTTTGCCTTAAATAAGACAAAAATGCCAAGTACTGTGTTACATAGGTCTAGTTGAGCAGCCTCTCCAGTGCCAGGAATACATGGAATTCTCACAGGCTGCTTGTGGCCAATTTTAGCTTGATGCCATCGTGGATTTGCTGTGCCCTCACCCAGGCTGATGGTGGAGATACTCAGTAGGAGTAACTTTGGGTCAGAATTAACAGAAATGCAAACGAAATACCTTCCCATTGCAAAGTATGGAATTGTGTACTAACTAAATAATGGTCACTTAAGAGGTCTTCCCTTGCCTTGTCTTTAAGAATATTAAAGATTTTACTTCGCTACCTTGTTTATCTCTTTATCCATGATAGTTTGGGTTTGTTTAATCCTTATTCAGGATGCTTAGAAATAGGCTATTTGAAATTTTTTCTTTAATTTATTTTAAGCTTGTAGACATAAAATCTGCATATGTTTTTAATCTTCTTTTAAAAGAGATTGTAAGATGAGATGCTTGTGAGGTAATTCAGATAAAAAGCTGCATTGGTATTAACATGTAATGAAGCCCATGGTCTATTTTTTTTTTTCCCACTATAATTTATATTCCCTGAAAAAAAGACTGAATCCACACAATATACCATCCATCAAAAGCTGCAGGGCTGCCTGATTTGTCAAAAAGTTTATTGTTTGGCCGCTGTACCACAAACTTACTAATTTTGCTCTCCTGGGCTGACAAGAACCTGACAAGCTGTCTCTGATTTTTCAGTCAGTGTTCAGCACTTCACTTTGTCTGATTTTGACTGTGTTAAAATTTGCTGTAACTAATGGTTTAAAAGAATTCTATTAAGCAGGAGGATTTCAGGAATTTATTAAATACACCATCTCACCACACTCATACAGGCAAGAGACTACTGATAGACATAAGCCCATGATATTCACAATGGTTTGGCTATTTGAAGGTGTTTAGTCTTTCAAAACTTAATGTCAAGGGAGCTGTGGCTTATTTTGACACTAAGCTGAGTGAATGTTTATGTGTTTGCTCTTCTCCTGTAGGAAGAAGTTGACCCATCACTTCAAGCACTTGAATGCCGCCAGGAGGAGATTCTGAAGCGCTTGTATGAACTGAAGAGTGCTGTGGATGGGCTCTCCAAGATGATACAAACCCCTGATGCTGACTTTGATGTAACAAATATCATTCAAACTGATGAATTTTCTCCTTTGGCAACAAATGGAGCAGATTTAGATCTGATGCTTGGAAAGGTAAAGTTTAGTTGAGCAGTTACAGTGGCAGGTACTTTCTCTACATTTCCATTTTCAGGGTTGGAAAGGGGCATTAAAACCTGGGACACTTATAACTCAATACACAACCTAAAATTACCATTTAATTTTGGCCATCCAGATTATAGATACAAACACTTATACTAGTTCTATGTATGCTCATTTGGATATAATTTCAAGTGAGAATAGTTAATTTTTAAATTTCAACAGTTGGTTTTTTGTTTGCTACTAAACTAGAAACTTAAACATTGGCTTCATCTTGAAGTACAATTTACGTATCATATCCTTTCACTACACGGTAAGGAAGGAAGATGTTTAAAGGTTTACAAAAATGTTAAATGTCCAAGCTTGAATTTATTTACTTATGAATACTATTAGAATTTCACATATACACATGCACGACTATGTACATTTTGGTGTCAAATGAAAGCAATAATTATGAGTATGATCTGGAATGTGTCTTACCAACTGAATGTTTTACTTTCCATTCAGGATTATGGAGCCCTGAAAGATGTTGTCATCAATGCAAATCCTTCTCTACCTCCACTGTCACTGTTAGTGATACACAGTCTGCTTTGTGAACGGTACAAAATATTGTCAGCTGTTCACACACATTCATCAGTGAAAAGTGTGCCAGAAAACCTCTTGAAATGCTTTGGAGAGCAGACTAAGCAACAGCCACGTCATGAGTATCAGTTGGGCTTTACTCTGATTTGGAAGGATGGTAAGAATGAAATTTGTAGATCAATATTTTACAATAGATGAGAAAATGAAACTTGTGCTATAAACCCTTGCACACAGGTGCCTCGGTGTCCCTGTGCTGACATATGATGGATATGAAGAAGCAGGAAACATTATTGTTCTCTTTTCATAGCTGTGAACCATGCTGGGCCAGAAAAGGAAGATTTTTGTTCACAGTTACTGCTGTTAAAATGCATGTGGCATTGACAGGGTTGTTTGTACCCTTAGGTTTTGGGGGTTTTTTTTAAATGTTTTTTAGTTTCTACAAATAAGGTAACTAGAAGAGAAATTATGGAGGAGACTTGGCTAAATTTTTCAAAAAGTGATCTCTTTATCCCACAAGACTGAAAACTGTTCATTAGGTTAATGATACTAACAGTGATGCTGGCATCACAATGTTTATAATGGAATTACTGTTCTAGTTAATTTCTTTACTATGTTGGATTCACTGTTTTTTGGTTTTTTTTTCTTCCTTCTTCTGTTAATTTCAGTTCCCAAACCCCAGATGAAGTTTAGCATTCAAACCATGTGTCCCATAGAAGGAGAGGGGAATATTGCTCGATTTCTCTTTTCCCTGTTTGGGCAGAAGTACAATGCAGTTACCTCAACTCTGATCGACAGCTGGGTGGACACAGCCATCTTCCAGCTGAAAGAAGGCAGCAGCAAGGAGAGAGGAGCAGTGCTGCGCTCCATGAATGCTGCCCTGGGCAAGAGCTCGTGGCTGGTGGGCAGTGAACTGACGCTGGCCGACGTGGTGGCGTGGTGCGCGCTGCAGCAGACGGGCACTGCCAACACCGCCCCGGCCAACGTGCAGAAGTGGATGAAGTCCTGTGAGAATCTGGCACCTTTCAGCTCTGTGATGAAGCTACTTAAGTGAGCCCATACACTTCATAGTGGTGTTGTTTTAATCTTACTCCACCTCATGCCTGCTGTAATGTTTGAGTCCTTTCTGAGATGTATTTTAGGTATTACAGTTGGACATAATCCTAAAATAATAAAAGCATTACAGCTGCCTTTTGGGTGTGACCTTTTTTGTAACTCTTGCGTAACACATTTGTTCAATGGCTACGGTATGTAAATTAATCCTATGTAAGTGCAAGCTGTGCTCTTAAGTTTTTCCACTGCAACATGATTCTTTTTCAGGAGCCTTTGGTCAAGGCAAAAGGATAAATACCTTTTAAGAACAGACAGCCAAATGAAAGTGCATTGAACTATTTTATGTAAAAAAAGAAACATTTAATATAACTTAACACACAATCAAGGATAGTTCTTCCTGTAGTTAAACAGGAGAGCCTAGTCTTGTTTGTTCATCTTGCTCTTCAGAAAGCTGTCTTATTGTCTCCCTCAGCTTCTCTATTTCTTCTTCTTGCTGTCTCACCTTCTGTTGGAGGTTAGAAATAACCTGAAAATGAGATTATAGCTAAGCAAGGATATAAAGCCTTATTGACCTACTCAAATTGTGTGTGCAGTCCACTACAGACACAGTGCAGCAGCACTCAGGTATTCTACATTCTTGTTACTGTAACTTAAATCCACAAACCAGTGGAGCATGGAAAGGAAAAGTAATTAGAAGAATCTGCAGATGTGATGAAATGCTTCGAAAGCTTTTATGACCTACAAAAATACCTCTCAACTGTATGGTTCAGAAAGTTGCCTGAAGTTAATGACCAGCTATCTCATTGCAAAGACACTAGAAATAATACAGTGGCCTCAATACTGTAATCAGAAAAAGAGTCTTAAGAGGAACATGTGATTAAGTTCAAAGCTAAACAGATGTAATGCAGGCAGGGATACAAAGGGCATTTTCTTTTTGTGTTCATTTAGGCTGTAATGCTTGGGGTTACTGGCCCAAGTTACCTGGTCTGTGGTGTGGAAGAGTTCACTGTCCCGAAGCTGAGCTGCTGTTGGGCGTTCTGTAGCTCTCAGACTGGTGAGGAGTTTCACATACTTGGCCTGAGTAGGCCATTTCTTGTAGAAAGTGTGAGGAATTTGGCCAGTCCTTAAATGTGTAAGAACTTCTGTTCTTTCCATTTCTGTTCCAAATGGTTGGAAGAGTTCTAGCAGGATAACTCCCATGCTGTACATGTCTGACTGTTAATGGGGTAAAGAAAAAGTTCTGGGATAACTGCTGTTTTAACTTAGTGGACTGCTTTTTCTCATAAAATCATATGAAAAAGTTTCACAACAGTGAAGTTTTATGATTATATGAAGAGTATCATAATGCTACTAAACACAAATCCAAATCTATATACATTCTCAACATAGTAAAAAAAAGTTTTGCTTTAATAGCAAATGAGAAGGCAAAGTTGAAATCCATGTTTTAAGAAAAACACTAGGAGTGACAGGAGGAATATTTATGTATTAGCATATTGAAAGGCTTGATTTATTTCTATTATCTATTGTATTAATAGTGAAAAGAAGAAACAAAACAAAGTTCTCTACCTTGAAATCATAGTGAGATCCCTGCAGTTGTTCTGGTGAGGCATAGAGACAGGTCCCCACTCCTGAAGTATGTGTCAGTCCTTTGAAAGGCAATTGAGACTTAGCAAGTGCTGTTACTCTTGCAAGCAACACTTTAATGATTTGAATAACATAGAAACTTTTAACACCAAAAGCCATCACACTTTCTTCTCTTACCATTTATCCGTTCTGTCTGAAACCACTGGTCTGCATTATCCCAAATAAGATCTTTGCAGGCTAATCCAAAGTCACCTATTTTCACCTGATGATCTGATCCATGGAGAAAGATATTTCTAGGCTGCAAATGAAGACAGAATACAATTTAGAAATATGTCTATATAAAGAACTACAGAATTTCAGCTGTTACAAAGTCTATAAAATCCAGTGTTTCACAGGTATAAGATGATCATTTAACATTTTTTAGTAGTGAGAGAGGAAAAATAGTAACTGCTGGTACCAAATCATGTGTTAGGAACATCATCTGGGCCAAAAGACCACATACCTAGAACAAGGATCTAGAAAAAAGAAGAAAAGCAAAACAGAAAAAAACCCAAGATTTCGTGAAGAGATTAAGTACTTTTTTTTCCACCAACAGAAACTGGGAAATTTGCAGAACAGTAAAAACGAACAGGCAAGAGTGGACAGTAAATTTGACCAACTGATGTAGCAGGAAGGATGACTAAATATCATTGGGCTAGACATCATACAAACCAAAATACACTTTTCTGTATGATAAGCAGCTGCAATATGCCACTTGGTTCTGGGAAGCTGCTATGAAAAAAAAAAGCCAAATTATGACAGACTTGAGAGCACTGACTCAGAAAACTGAAACAGTTTTTATCCATATATTTTGGTTTTACGACCACTAAGGAGGAGAAATGCAAGCATTATGTATCTAGAAAAATCCCCCAACTTGCTCAGGTAGCACAAAGGAAAAAGTTGGTCTTTTATTAATGTATAAAGGAGATGTAAATAGTTTGAAGAGACGGGCAATCTCCATTCTTCCCCTTTATTCAATGCAGATCAAACTTTAAAAAATGCAGCACTGTTGAACAAGTTGCTAGGCTTCTCATATCCACTAAAGTAAAAACATATCCAGGACACCCACCCACTGGGCTTCTGTTCTCAGAAATTCACACACTGAAAGACTTTCTTAAAATATTATTCCAGAAATTACAGTCTCTGCTAGGTATCTGCAAAATCACCATTAGAAGAATATATGGTGAAACCCATGAGAACTGGCTCAAAAGCAGGTCTGCAGTAACTGTATGGAATTCTGGAATTCTTTATATAACTACCAGACTTTGATGATGCTAAATGGGAAGGCAAACTGAAAAACTGTCCACCCTGGAACAGCTGACAGAAAAATGAAAATTAATCCAGAGTGAAGATTGAGTGATTTCAAGTAGTTCCAAGCTTCCACATGTGAGGTTTAATAATCATGATTTCTTCACACAGCTGCTGTATCAGATGCAGAAAACCTGAGTAGGAAGCAAAGTAGGAAAACACACATTCTCTTCCTTGCTATTCAGGTCTATTAGTAAGCAAGCAGAAAGACTGAGACAAAAGACAACCAATCTGACCATGCCTGTTTCTGACAGGAGAAAACAACTCCAGAGCTTAAAATCCACTTGTTAAGTCAGCGTAACTGAGTACTATGCTGATAGTAAAGAAAGTATGGCATTGCTATAGAGGAGATCATGTATTTTCTCATAAGTAACAACTAAATTCTTAAGAGCCCAGGTCATCTCTAATGCAACTATGAAGTTGCTTTAATTCTCCCATACTGTAAATTGGCTTTGTTTTCTTCAACCACAAGTAATAATTTGATGAACTTACTTTAATGTCTCGATGCATCACTCCCATGCTATGGATATAGCAAACTCCTTCTACTACCTCCTGGAAAATCTTCATTGTCCAGCCAACATCCACGAGATGGTATGGACCTTAAAACAATTTAAATTATTTCAGCTAGTTTTACTGAGTTATGCAAGATTATGGTGGTATTCTTTTTGAATTATATTTATTTATGCTGTGGAATAAATTTTTAACAGAATGAGCGTATTTTAAATATGGATTTTGCCATGCTTCTCTCAAGATATTATTTCTGAATCAGCTGAAAGTCACTAAAATCAAAATTCCAAAAAAGAAAGTTCAGGGAACATGAACAAATATCCTTCTGAAATTATTCTTCCAATCCTTATCAGACAGTTATTTGATTATGAATTTAACAAACTCTTTACTTTCATATAAGTCCTGACCTAGCATGAAAAATACAGTTCCAGATAAAATCATCATAATTTATGTAGTGACATGCTGTCTGTATTGCTTTGCATTCTTCTTGTTTTGTTCCTAATCCTTCTGCTGCTGTGCTACCCTCTGAAATTCCTCAATCTCCTTTTGCTGTAGCTGTCCTAAATAAACTTAGCACCTCTTTGTTTCGACCATTTTCCACATTACTATTTTATTAAACTACATTGTCTCCCTGCTCTAATGACCCATATTTAATGTGTCTTTTTGAACATTCATCATTTACTCACATTTGGATTTCTATCTCTTCATGTCTAATCTATGATAATATTCACCTTTTCCATGAAAATGTGTGAAAACAGCATTTTGCAAGCTCAAATGCCTTTGTAATTCTATCATTTCCTGACCAGGAACATCATCTTTTAGCTCATGAAAGCTAAAATATTATGATTACAGGAGAAATTATTGGCAGTCAGCTGACAGTTTGCTGGTAAACCTGTTTCTGTGAATGAAAACAACAGATTTACCTTAACAGTGACTAAAACATTATCACACATTTTGTTTTACAACCTGATGAGCATAGGCTGCTTTTATACAACTACCCCAAAGAATGCAACATGTCTCTACTGCTTTAAGAGCATTGGATTTGTTCTTCCAAATGTCAACAGTTACTGATGACTGCTTGGTAGGAGGGCATGAGAACCCCCTGGTCACTCAAAAAAAGTCAATGTTACATTCTTTAACCTATTACAAATTAACTGACTGGATCAAATGATATAATTGTATTTTCTGCAGCAGATAAATTAGCCTTTAACCAGCTTTCTGAGAAGCAGCAGATTCTGTCAATAAAAAACTCTGTTCCAAATAAGGAGTATTACCCAGACACTGATCTCCCCTGGTAACAACTACGCCTCAGGCATTCAGTCATTCTCTTTTGAAGAGATGTCTAAAACTCAGGAATTTCAATTCTTTTACCAACATCTATCATGCACAAATTCAATACAAGCTGCTATTCGATTAAGTGAATAAAGAATTTAATAAAGATCTGTATTATAAGCTGCTGAAGTAAAATAAAATTAGATAACTGCACTTCAAATTACAAGAAAAAAAATATTTGTTTTACAATGAATAAGACAGTGATGAATCTTACTAGAAGTGTCCTCTGATCTCTTGTTACATCTTCTATTACGGTCAGCAATCCAATCCCACAAGGAGATTTCACACAACTGCATTTGTATATGAAGCATCAAGTGATACTCCACCTAACAGAAAAATAATGGTCCATAATTTTGCCATTGTAACATGAGGAGTACTTCCTTAGTTATTTTCTTTAAAGCAAATAAACCCAAAATTTATTAAACAAAAACAGGTACAAAAAGGACATCAAGTATAATATTAGTAATCTACTGCACTCAAGAAGAGATGCAACAATGCTATCTAGTTTTGGGGAGTTTCTTGTTTGTTTCTCAAATTTTAACAATTGTTATATGATAAATACTAACAAAACTGCCAGATGAATCTTTGATATTCGAATTAGAGTTTGAAACCTTCTAGAAATACTAAACATATATTTATTCCAGCTTAATCAATATAAAATAGCAGAAAAATAATCAACTTCTTGATAAGGAATTTTATCAGAATCACAGAATTGTTTAGGTTGGAAAAGACTTTTGAGTTCAACTGTTTGATTTATTACCATGAACATGTAGCTCAGTTTCTGGTAATGGACCAGTTCATCTGATAACCTGGACAACTGAAGCAGACACCTTTAAAACTGGGTTTCTTGCAAGAGGGAACTCCAAATGATAGCAAAAGCTTGAAGCATTCCAGAGCTGGCCGTGTTATACAAAACATATCAGGGGTATGGTATAAATGACAACAACGTTTTAGAAGCACAAGTGATTCCCTGCTTGAATCTGCTTTTACCTCCTTCCCATGTACTCCTACACTGCATGGACACCTCATGACATACCAAGACATTTTCGTCATTAATAGCTGCTTTACCTTTCATTAGTGAAAGCTAAAGATTTTCAATTTTGATGGGGCTGTTAATGCAGCAGTACTACTTTTTATTCATGCAGGTACTTTGAAAGGACTCAAGAGGCCTAACTCAGGGAAAGTTTCTCATAGATGCTGAGCTTTACCAGCTCCTCTGGTCAGCTTCCTTATAATGATGTTACCCACTTAAGAAAATCTGTCTGAACTTTTGGCTCTGCTTCCAGTCATCCCATTCTTCTAAAATTATTATTATAAATAATTAATTTTCACTGTCTACTGCACTACTTTAAAACATCACAAAATTAGACATCAGATAAGGATGCTCAAAGAGAACTGTATTTACCTCAAACTCTCCACAGAGTGCTACCTCATTTTTGGAGCATCCTTCAGAGCAGGACTTGCTTTCAGAGGACTCACTTTCAGTGCTAGCATCTTGATCCAGACTGGAATGAGGTCCCTGTGTTGAATGATTGTCCACATCCGTTGATAAACTGTTACCATTATTTACAACACCTCCTTGTAGTTCTATGGATAATTCACCTTTATTTGGTTTTACACTCTCTTTGCCATTGCTGTTTGTAAAGTCATTCCTTACATCCATATTCTGCATTGATTCTCTATGCATATTTTTATGACTGGTACTGTCATAGAACTTCTTTTCTTGTGAGGTAAGGTCAGCAAAGATAATTGAACTACCACTTTCCACACTCTGGATGTGACAGTGATCACTGAAAATAAAGGCAGAGAAATCCAAATAAGTACACAGTTTCATACCATCTATTTGTGATAAACCATACTGATTTTTTTTCCCCCCAATTGCAAGCAGCACTTCCAAGTAAGAGTTCAGCTGCTTCCTCACATAAAACTCCAGGATTACATAACTGTCACTGCAGGCTCCAGCTGATTTAATACTTTCTATCAGCAGGTATTTTGGACAGCTGTCCCAGGCAGCAATGTCTGCACAGCTGAACACACAGCTGAATACACAGCTGAAGTTAAAGTTGAATATGTTACCACTGAGATTAGTAATACTCACTTGCTATTCTTTTGCTCCAAAACTAGTGGCTGCAACTCCATTATTGTTTTACCTGTTGGATGTAAAGATAAATATGGTATTTCATAAAACAAAGAATGTATCCACAAATTTACTAAAAATTACCATTTAAGCTAGAGCACCTCACTTAATTGAACTTTGTTACCTGTGAGTAGCTCTAGATTACCTCCATTTCTGCTGCTGCAAAAGCAGCTTGTTAAGTTTACAAAGAAGCTACCCTAATACGTATTTAATTTATCTTTAAATGAAAAGAAAATACACGCTGTATAAAGTCAATAAAAGGGTTTTATTGGGCTTTCTTAGATATTTACTTGGACTACATCTTTCAGCAGCCTGTTCAAAGTAGGGGTTACAATGTATAGAGTAACACACAGTTAAAGAAGCAGCTCCACAAGGCATCACCTCTCATATCACACTGCTGCTGTTTTGAAGACACTTGATATCTTGGAAATAATTGTCATTAAAATTGCATTTTTATATGAAAAAGCTGTTTTAGCACACAGAAGCAAATATAAAACATCAATCTTGTAAGACAAGGGAAACCATTAAGTACCACAGAAGCTACCTATAGATTTCATTATGCACTTCCATTACCACCATTAAATACTTATGAAGGACCCCCAGCATTAAACAATTGCTTCCCTTGAGATTCTCTGGATCACTGGTTAAAAAGTTTTGCCTGTTTTACTCTACTATCAACTTCCTATGCATTTATGTATTTTCTTTAGTGCTTATGGCTGGCTGGGCAACAAGTCAGTGACTTGGAAAGCAATAAAGTTATACAGAGCATAACCAAACCTCCCACTAAGAGCGGATCAAAAGATTTAATTGTTAAAGGCATTCCAGGAAAGGACTAGAAAGAGACCAATGGATTAGGGTTACAAAGGGACCAAAGGACAGAGTGTGCAAAGAGCTCAGAACAAAGAACCTGAAGAGAAAAACAAGAAGAAAGTTTAAAATGAACACAAAAGTAGATAAATTCTCAACAGTTACAGACAGTAGCTGATATACAAAAAAATCCGATTTTTTTGTCAGTGGAGGACTATGAAACAAAATTCACCAAATTTAAAAAGTCTAATTTTGAAAGCAAAATAAAGTTTTTGGTGGGGGGCGGTTTTCATTAAAAGTAAATATTTTCAGGTTCTTTCAGTTTTTTTAGATCTTTTCCAGATATGAAGAGAAGTATACTGGGATGCTCATTCTATTGTAGCTACATCTCTGAGACTTCAAAACATAGTTGCAAATTTTAGGTTTTTTGTCCTGTTCATCACTTTCCCCCTCAACATCTGAGGCAACTCATTCCTCAGCATTCATTCTTCTCCTCATGAACTCGCCACGTCTTGCATTAAAAGGTTTCAGTGCACTTCACTGACCTTCACACAGCTTTGAATTCCTCCTCATATATTATCACAAGTAAAGCTGATATTTCCACAGTTCCAAATTAAACACTAAGTAACAGATAAATTATTTTCTAAGGAGGGATTGAATGCATAGAAACACCTGGTGATCACCTGTAATTTCCCTTTCTTTTAGTTCTTTTAAGAAGGGGGGAAAAAATAGTCATTTTATCAGAGAAGTAATACTCTCCTGAAAATAACAGTACAGAGGTTGTAAGATGCAAGCAAGAATTACACAATGAGCTGTACTTTCCTTTTGGATGTACTGTTTGAACTTGTTCCATCCAAGCAGTGTGATAGCCTACAATATTGGGATGCTGCAGCCCAGCCAGCACTTTGACTTCTCGGAGCACCTAAAAGGACCAAATTCTGTCCTTAATTCTGTGTGCTTAGTAAACATAAAAGGTAACAAAAATAAGTTTCTTAGAGAGAAAGAACAGATGAAATTGTTACAGTAACAGAAAAAATTTTGAAAGCTTTAAAACAAATTGATTTTCATCATTGCAGATGACCAAATTCAAGTTATTATTATAGTTCTTTTAATGGACTTCTATGCGTCTCATTTATTTTTTCAACAAGGTATTGACAGGCTCAAACTCTTAGAAATTCAGAATGCATAAAAACTTCAATTAGCTACATTAATAAATTAGAACAGAATAAGCTACAGAGGAGTTAAAACAGGCACAAAACAGACAGAAGAATACCTTCATACAGTCTCTTCTTGTAGCCTTCTTAATTTTAATTTTTTTAATAGCATAGAACTGACCATCTAACTTGTTTCTGACCTGAAAACAATTGCAACAGGAGAAAATTAGATGTTAATGTGCTTGGATTAATTAAATCCTTTCAAACCCACTATTTTCTAAAATTTTATTTCTGCACCCCTTTATGGGGTGGAATATGGAATATCACCTGAATCAGGGAATGAAACTGGCATTAGACCCCTGCTGTCATACAGAGATACTGATAGGTCCTGCTAACTGCTTAACATGTCCTCAATAAATACGTGAGACCACATTTGTCATTTCCACATGGCATGTATCTCATGGGGGAACCTTGGACTGGCCATACACTACAAGTACTTAACATAATTCAACATTGGCTTGGACAGTTTATGCTCACTCTGAGGCTCATTTTTTAAAAGTAGCCACAACTAAAGCACTGGGGAGTGCAAACCAATCACTTCTGATGCTGTTCAGAGTCAATATATCATAATAATTCACATGTCAAATAAGGAGTTTTCATTCATTTTAAAAGGGTCAAAATACATAAAGAAAAACATCTGATATAGCCTGCTTCTGACAAACAAAACTAATTGCAACTGAGTAGCTTTTGAAATGAAACACGAACTTTCTTCTAAGGTACAGATTTGCATCTCTTCTATTCAAAAAGCATTTGGCAGTACAGCTAAAACAGTCATTCCAAATTCCAACAAAAAACTAGATATAAATAGAGTAGTTTTAAATGGGAGGTAAAGAATACCTTGTATACTTTGCCATATCCTCCACTTCCTAGCCTTGCAACCTCTTCAAATTCATTCAAGTATCGTGAAGTCTGTGCTTCAAAGAGAACTTCTTTTTCCCTAATCGAGAAAAGGTAAGCTGCATTAAACTAAATTACAACTTACAAGTAAGATACAGCTATACACATTCTAAAAATAGTATTTATGTTACAAAAAGAAGAAAGCACTTTGACATTACCATACTGTACTAGCCTGAATTTCAGTGAATACTGAAAACCAGCAGATTGCAAGACCATGCACATGTGCTACAAAGCCATACTCTGTTTTAACAGAAATGTTTAGATTATTTCTTTAACATTAATGCCTGATAAATATTGTTTTCTTAAACAGTGGCATTGACTGCAAGAGTTGTACTGAAGAACAAATTATCACCACATCATTTTGAGAATTTGGAGAAACCTTTACCATTTTTTCTGTTTCAGAGCCAAAATACGAAATGTAGTATGAATTAAATTCAGAGTGGAGCACAGAGCTTTAGGGGAGGAGTTTATTTAGCATTTCTACATGCTTTGAATACATACCCAATTGCGAGAGACTCTCCGTTATCAAGTTCCTACGAAACAACAAAATCCAACATAAAAACATGCCATATAAAAAGAAGAACACGTCTGCTGTGCCAGTGGCATGGACAGCTTCATCAAAACAGAAACTGCAACCTCCTTCTTGGAAGAAAACGACAGCCATTTACATGGTGCAGAGAGCTTCACCAAATAAAAGTATTATTATCCCACTGGTAATCTGTTAACATCTCTCTGCTGGAGAGATTACTGCCTTTTTAGACTTCTGCTGGCAAACAGGATAAAATGAGGGCTCTAAAATGTGCTTAAACCAAAATTAACTAGCTTAGTTCAAGCAGCAAGATAAGCAAACAGGTCTGATTCAGCCTGAAGTACAGTACACAAAGACACCCTCCACTAATATAAATATGGGAGTGTTAACATAACCAACAGTTTAAAGTTGAAACTGGATGTCTCTTTAAAAAATACTTACAACACCTTGCCTCTGTTTATAAACATTTAAACTTGGTTTATTATTACTATTTAATAAGGTACAAAATATTGATGGCTTCAAAAACTGGTTTGCACCTATAGAACCAGAGCATGCCATCCCAAAGAGCCAAGGAGTTATTTTGTATAATTGTTAAAAAGACCCAATCTAATATTACAAGAACCCCTACACAAAAGCTCCTTACTGCAGAGGTTGCCAAAGACATGTAACAAAGCTTACCCCATTAAGTATTTGTTTATTAGCTGCTTTCATCAGTTCAGTAATGGCTCTGTTGTGCTGCAGTCTAATAGTACTAAATTCATCACAAAAGACAAAAGGGGAGAGTAACCCTGTTCTTGTGAAAGTCTGACGAAGAACTGCATAAAGGAACAGAAAAAGGTCAGAAAAATATTAAATAAAGCCATCCAATAACACCACATAAAGTTTTTAAACAAGAAATCTTATTTGAAAGATAACATGACTGAAAAACTGAACAATCCCTCCTATTCTAATGCAGTTCCTGTATCTTTAGCAGTTAAAACTAATTTAAACCAAACTAGAGTGACTCAATGGGAATCCCTTCACATAATAGAATTATTTGCCATGCCTTCCAGGGTCACAACTACATCTCCTCTTCTTCCTCACCCCAGCAGATGAGTTACAGAAACATCCACCCATTCACTTAGATTTTACTTTTGGACGTAAAAGAAAAGAAAAATTCAAAGCAGATTCACAATTATGAGGATGGATTTATAATCAAGTGGTAATGTCAAGATTTTCTTATTCCTATCCAAACTCACACATTTTTGCACATACTCATAATAGAGAATGAAGTCACTCCCTTCTACCACTTCATGTTTCTCATATGGAGTAAAACAACTGTGGCAAACAAACCCTCATAAAATGCTCAAGATGGGAGCAACTGTGATGTTATAAATGGCATAAATTTTAGCAATGAAAAACACACTAGATTTTATTGTCTACAGTCATGTAAAGTAAGGACAAAACCCTTGGATATGCTTTCTTAAATGCACTAAGTATACACCTAAATGAACAAAATACCCATGGTAAGTCACATGCCAAGAAGATATTTAAAAAATGCTAGTTCCCTGAATGATATGAAGAGATTTTATGGCAAAATAAAGAACTTGTAAAAGTATTTACTCATATTTTCACAGAATATAATTTTGAAATATTTAGTGAAGACTCTACTGCAACTATTTCTTGATATTTTATTAAATTCATCTTCTACCAGCATTTTTAGATCACATATAACAGTAATATAATTTACCCTGCTGCCCTTCTCGTGATGCAACTCACACGATCTAGCTGGAGCAGAACTGTCTGATCCTTACATCTACAGCAATAATCTGTTACTGTTTTCAAAAATAAGGCAAGTTGTCATTGCCAATTTAGTTGATTCAAGGTATTCATCCTCTTCACAGAATCATTCTTGTCCCAGTGGGATGAAACCTACAGCTTTGTATTGGTATTACACTGTAATTCTACACAGAAGGGTCTGGTACACATTGCAGTAAGGCAGTTTGAGAGACACGAATGAACTCCTCTTACTAACTTCGGAACAAACCCCTGGAGTGAACGGGGTTGTGCGTGTACATGTGGCAGAGATGCTCCAGCAGTGACACAAGCAGCAGCTGGTTCTGGATGGTAGAAGTAAACTTCACAAATTTTTGCGACCCGTTTGCAACTCGCAGCTCCGCTGGCACATCCGAATCTAGAAGAGGACAATCAGATGAATAAACTTTGGTATCAGTACACACCTATTTACCTAAACATGAAAACAATGTGCAGCCACACAGCTTCAACACAACCCGGCTCACAGAGGCAGCACTCGAGCTGCCACTGAGCGAGTAGCTTAAGAGGCTAATTAGGAACCTAATTAATTTTTTTAAGTGTTCACGGAAAGCAGCTACCCGGGGAGCCGAGGTGCCCGGAGCAGGGGAGCTCGCACGGCGGCCTCAGGGCAGGGCGCTGCTGAGGGCCTGCCCGCTCTTGCATCACCCCCGCGGCCGCCGCTGCCTCGGAGGGGTGGGGAAGGACAGGAAGAGGAAGGCAGCGGTTCTACCTCCCTCCCTCCTGCCAGCCGGCGATTTCCCCGCTCACCCACAGGGCTGCCGCCGGCCCCGCTTACCGTCAAAGCGCGGCTCCGGGCCCTCCTCAGGGAACTCGATGGCGGGCAGCGGCATGGCCGCAGCCCTCCCGCCGCCCACATGCCGGGCACCGGGATCCCATCCGCTGCGGCCGGCGGGGCCCGCCCGGCCCGCCGTGGGCGGCTCCGGGGGCCGGGCCAGCGTTTATGGCCGCTCTTTGGGCGCGGAGAGATAAAACATGAACTGGAGGGATAAACCAGAGGGGAGAAACCTTCGGCCCGAGAGGCGGGGACGGGCGGGCAGGAGCTCGTACCGAAGGTCTGCGGCGGGGAGCGGAGCGTTCCCTCCCCTCCGCACGGGGACCGGCGCTGCCCCCAGCCCGCGTGAGCCCCGCTCACGGACCGGGGGTCGCCGAGCCCCCTCTAGCGGCTCCCGGCCGCGGCACAGGGGCGGTGCCGGTCCCCGTGTGACCCGGAGGCGCTCGCTGCTCCCCCCGCCGCCGCCGCCGCCTCCTCCCCCCGCCCGCCTGCCCGGCCGGCGCCGGGCCCCGGATGCAAGAGGCCGGCGGAGGGACGTCATTGTTCCCCGACGGACTGTAACAGTAGGCGGAGCGGGCCGGGCTGAGGCGGGGGCTGCGGCGAGGGGGACCCGGCAGCGCCGAGTCAAGCGGGGCCGAGCCAGGTAATGGGGCTGGGGGGCAGCGCCGGGCCCGGCGGCGGCCCCGGCACAGCCCGGCGGCACCGCGTGCGCCTCCCGCCTGGAAATCAATGGGCCGGGGGGAGGGGCCGGCCCGGGAAAGGGAAGGGAAAGCGACCGGCGGGAGCAGCCGGCTCAGCCCAGCCCAGCCCACCGCGCCGGGGCGCGGGCCAGGCGCTCGGCCGCTGCCCTCCTGGCTGGCGGGCAGCCGGAGGGGGTGGGACCCCCGGGCGGGGCGGGGCGCCGTCCCCAGCACGCAGCGGAGGGACCCGGCCCCGCCGCCGCCGCCACCCCCTGGGCCGGCGGGACCGGTCCCCTCCCGGCGCGGCTTCCTCGCCCGCCCTCTCCGTTACGCGCCGAGGTCCCGCCGGCGCCCGCATCTCCTTCCTTGTAGTCCTGCTGCTGTCGGCGCGGGGGACTCGGCGTGGCTCCCCCGCGTCCCGGTGCAGGCGGGAGGGCGGCCGGGACGCCCCGGCCCCGCGTCCCGCGGCGAGAGCGGCGCTGTGCCCCGCCTGGCCCCGCGTTGTTCCCGCTCGGCGCGGTGGTGGCGGCTCCCGCGGCCCCTCCGCCCCCTGCCCGGGGGGCTCCGCGCTCGCTTCGCCGCCCTCCCACCCTCGTTGCCATGGGCACGGAGCCGCCGTTGGGCGCCGCCGCCGCGGTCCTGCCCCCGGGCCGGGATGGGACGCGGGCCCGGACAGGTCAGCGCGGGGCCGGGAGGCGGAGGCGGCATGGCACGGGCGGGGAGCCGCGGGGCTGAAGGGCCGAGCGCTGTGAGGGTTAGAGGCAGAAGGGCGAGGCGGGAGCTCCTTCAGGGCCGGTTCCCGGCGCCCCTCGCCTGCGTGTCGGGCTCGGTTTTGTTTTGTGTGTGTTTGGGCTCTTGCCGCGCTGAGCGCGGACATGTTGCGTGCGGTGCCCGTCCCTTCCCCTGCCAGCGGCCTTTCACTGCCGGTGTCGGAGCGTTTTCGGGAAGCGGGACCCCACAGAAGGGCAGAGTGAGGGGAAAGCGGGTCGGTGCTGCGGGCTTGGCGCTGGCGGGGCGGGCGGTTCGGTTGTGAGGGGCTCCGGGGCTCGGGGCCGCCCGGAACGAGGCGCTCGCGGCGCCGGGCTCGGTCCCGCCACGAGCAACGGCCCCGGGACGCGGAGCTCGGAGTGCCGAGCGCTGCCCGCCGCCTGCTCAGCAAGGGTAAAAGCATTCATTACTTTCACCTCTGCTGCCTTTAATTTTGTAAAGAAAGTAAAACCAGCGCGGGGCGTGTGTTTGTGTTGCGCGCTGCCCCGGGTTGTTTTTGCTCCCGGCGGCGTGTGCGGTGCGGTCGGTGATGCAGCGAGGTGACTCTACCTGGGCTTCTGCTGGAGTTGTTTCCTCCTGCTTCTTGTTTCTGCCTCGGTGTTGCCGCGTGCTGCTCTTGTTTTTTTAACACTCGCTGCTGGAAGTGTTTGGTTTGTACTGCGATAAAGACTCATACTCCCTGGCTGAACGCGGTTCTATGAACGGGATCTTGTATAAACCTTCCTGAGCTGTTATTTATTGTATGCAAAGCGGAGACCAAACATAAATATTTAGATCCGAGTATTAACTGATGCGTGTTGTGATGAGACTGCGAAAAAAGAATCTAAACAACGCTGATGCATCACTCCAAATGGGAGGAAAGCAACTGTTCTGTTTTGCTCGTCAGTATCATACTGTGAGAAGTCTGTTATGGGAATAGCAGAGGGCAAGAGAGCTCAATACACATGGCAATGTGAATTTATGTTCAGTAGTGGTACAAGAGCATAACCTGTATTTACAGTGAATAGTGGGGAAATATCTGTGTAATGTTTGTGCTACTTCATCAAAGAGATGTTATATCCAAATTAATTATATTGACAGATTTTGAAAAAGTGGTAGATCTGAGTTATTTTTGACATCCGTTGATATTTGCAGGTGTCTGCTGTTTGATATCTGCTAATCAGTTGTCAAAACTAAATTAGCAGCACCAATCAGTGCTACTCAGTTGTTAAAAATAAATTTAAAAATATGTGAGGCTTCCCTCATTGGTCAGTATGAGGCCAAAGCTTTTTTGTGATAATATTCTTCTGTTTGCTTTTTACTGCAGTCTTGGTTCTGGTTTTTGTCCTGCAAATAAGTTCATTATGTTGTTGAAACCCCTTCCCTTTCTATCAGGAAAAGGAGATTACCAGTATCTGCAGTTTGGAGTCTGGATCTTACCTGAAAATCACTAAGCCCAAGAACTGTCATCTTACTCTTTGAAATGGACAGGGATGTCCTCATTTTTCAGTAACATAAGTGAATTTTCCATTTTTTGTATATTATCATATCTAAAATGGAAAATGTGTTCAGAGTAGATTTTAAATGGAAAATTTAGAGGGGGGGAAAAATCTAATTAAGGGTTCCACATGTAATTTGTCTTTTGTGGGACTAGAAGTTTTGCGATTTACTGTGCTTTGTTTAATCTACTGGAAGTTTCATCATTAGCAGTCAAGTTGTGCCATGAATCTGAAACTGCTTCATGCTTTGTTCTCTCCATTATTTTAGTGTTACAAAGCAGGTTATACTTTAAACCCTCAGATAAGTTTATAGTTTCCCTAAACTTGAACAGGCCCTACATGATAGAGTATGTTAGGAGTAAAAAATTACATATTGGAGTTGATAATTGATCATGTAATTATTCAGCACTTACTATGCACACAAGATTACACGTCTTTAAAGAGGTACCATCTTGAAACATAATCAGCATTTTATAAAGGATTTAGTATCAGTTATTGCCTTTATTCTTGAAGGCTGAGGATTTGTTTTGCTTTCTTTTGTGGTCATCATTTTCTTTTTATAGTTTACATTTCTCTTTTGGTTTTCCCTGACAAAACAACTTTACATAAGTAGAACTGAAAAAGATGCTTTTGAATTCAGCTTCTTGGTTTATAAGTAAGCATAGTAAATGATGGGTGCAAAATACCACAAGGAGTGCTGCCAGAATTGTATCCAAACAAATACTTCTTGGAAGGGCAGAAGACACCCAGGTGGAAATAAAAAATTTGCACGCGTTTTCTAGTGCTTCTTTCCCAAGATTTCTCAGAGCTGTTTCCCATGCTCTATGTCATTAGGGGTGTGTAGTTCCCAGGAGCAGGAAGATGTTGGCCAGACAATTCCTCCTGGATCTCAACAGGCCAGCACTTGATTGTGCCACTGTTCACAGCTTCTTTTAAGAAAAAGATCTCGGTAACTATAGTGGTTTAAAATCCCATGAAAGTGTAAGAAATGCCATCAGTCATTAACTCAGCAGAAGTTAAAAAAATATTGATGCAGTTTGGATGGAAAAAAATCTTTGTGCATTCAGTTATGTGTTGGGTGGATTTTTTTTGGTGTGTTTTGGGGTTTTGTTCCCTTTTTTGTAATCATTCTTAGCTGTTTAGTTCTTCAGGTTCTTTGAGGCTAAGGGACAGTATTTCTCTTGGTCTTTCCTTTCTGGAATACATTGAATGTTCTTATGCCAAACAGAACTTTTGCCTTATTACAGATATGAACAATGACCATAGTTAACAAGCCAAAATCTTCAAAGTCTAAAAAATCTTCTTCAAGACGGTCTGACAAATCTATGAAACCCCGTACTAAAAAAATGACGTCTCGCACTGCAAGTTTGGGCCGGGTACCTCCTACAGAAGATCCAAACAAAGTCTCTGTGGACAAAGGTCCTGGGGGGCATATTTATTGTAGATCATCTCAAAAATCAAAGCCTTTTGCCCAAAGAGATCTAGGTAAGTGTCTTCTGTCCTCCCTCCTTTTTGTTCAAAACAAAACCAAAGTAGAAGCAGATTTTAGTTCTTGCATTGCTATAAAATGGGACTACAGCAAATCGAGAGTTCAGCCACAGATTTCAATTTTGTGCATCCCCTAAGGCAGCTGCAGGGATAGGTGTTGCAGAACTTGGGTTTATCTATTTACAATTGATTTGTAAAGTATTTTCTATTTATGTAAAATCAAATAAGGGTAGCTTTTCATGATGCACAGATGTACCTAGGTCTCTTCTGTTCTGGAGAGAAAAGTACATTTTACCATGTCTATTCATGGCTTCCATTATTCACAAGTCTTTGAATAATAACACTGCCCAGGAAGAGATCTGATATCTATGGGGTTACTTTTTGTGCTGCTTACTTGTTTGTCTGTTTGATTTTTCTTACTGCATAACCACAAATGTAAATTTGTGGTTTAAGTTATGATAAGGAAAAAACCAATAATTTAATTAAGAGATTAAAGGATATAGAGATAAAGAAATTGGATACTAAAATCAGAGTGGTAGTTTGTGTCTTTTGTTAGAAGAATTAAAACAGATGAATAAACTATTGTCCAAAGGAGAGTGTTGACTAGCAAATTCACGTGGCAGTGTTGAAGCTGTGCATCATGTGTTGCTGTGTTTTGGAGTAGAGCTGCTTCTTCAGGCTGCTCCTGCAGAATCCTACTATTTAAATACCCTCTTTAAAAAAAAACCTGTACAACTCTTTTGACACGAATTTCTTGCAGTTGTTAATGATGGGATTGCTCCGCCACAAAGAATTCTTTTTCCACCTGAGAAAATCTGTATGGATTGGCAACAAACACAAAGTGTTGGAGTTGGGCTGCAGAACCTCGGCAACACATGTTTCCTTAATTCTACTCTCCAGTGTTTGACCTACACGCCTCCTCTTGCCAATTACATGCTTTCACTTGAGCACACCAAGTCATGTGAGTATTTTCTTAACACTATAAATCTGTTGGACATCTCCAAAGGTGAAAGAAAAGCAGGGGTTCTGTGGGGAAAATTCTTACTTGTCCTATTTTGCCTGTGGAAGCAGCTTTAGAATGAGATCTTCAAGGTCTTTTCCAGCCGAAATGGCTCTCTGACTTTGCTAACAGGAAGCTCAGAATTATAGGAGGCACATAAAGCGAATTTATTAATTTAATGTGCCATGGTAAAACTTAAAGAAAAGATCATTTCGTGCTTCATGTGAATAATGAAGTACATTGTAAAGTGAGGCATTTGATGAACATTTGGCATTTGGGTTTCCTGCTGGTAGAAGGGTGATAAAATTTAGGATGTTTGCATTGAAGATTCTTAGTCTTCACGGCCGAGATACTGCAGTGCACTAATACTGTGATAAATTACATGTTCAGTGTTGACTCATTAAAAAACCCAAACATTCTAGAAAGCACTACAAACTAATCTTTCATTAACTCAAATAGAAATCTGGAGGGACTGTATTGAAATTTAGACTGATTTTATTCTAAATAATTAATTTTATATTTTTTAAAGCCTGGAATTTGTGTTCTTTGAATTTTGTTTTTATACTTGATTTTATTAAGCCTAGGGGGAGTTCCTTTTTATATCCATAAATGTGGAATTATTTCCTAAGGCTTTCTATGTATGCTTTCTAGTCTGGTATCTTAATATGTATTCCTAGAAGTTTTACTGTGTTTTATTCCCATATATAAAAATTATTTCAGTTAAGAATCACAGAATTATTGGAAGGAACCTTCAAACTGATTTAGTTCCAATCCTCTGCCATGGGGTGGGACACCTTCCAGTGGGAGTGGTCCAGGCCAGGATGGATGGGGTTTTGAGGAGCCTGGTCTGTGATTTAATGAGTTTTATTCTGTACAGTTTTGCACAATAAAATCCCAAAGAACTGTTGGGATATTGACACCTTAGGAGAAGAGAATGTACCACAGAGAGTGGACATTGCATCCACAACTTAGATTATTGTTATTTTAGGGCGGGTTTTCTCTTTAGCAATGTGTATTTGACTAGAATGGGATGCTTTCTTGTTTCACTAGGTCATGTAGAAGGATTCTGTATGATGTGCACAATGGAAAGTCACATCAACCAGGTCCTGTGTTGCTCTAATAATGCCATCAAACCTACGTCTGTTATCAATGGCCTTAAAAGTAAGTACTTTGGTATAGATTTGTTTGGGTTTTTTTAATTTTACAGTGAGTTATTTGATGCATGTAAATAATTTTGATACTTTAAAGAAGAGTATTTTAGAAATTTATGTGTTCTTTCATTTTATAAGAAATAAATATATTATAACCTTCTTATTTATTAGGAATAGGAAAACATTTCCACTTTGGCAGTCAAGAGGATGCACATGAATTCTTATGCTTCACTGTTGATGCTTTACAGAAAGCTTGCTTGAATGGAAGCACCAAGTAAGCATAAAATAATGAAATTTAAATCTTTCCTAGCCCCTCTTAGTACTTTATTTACTATCATGAATTAAAATCTATGTCCTCAGTTTTCATAAAACTAAAAATTGTTTGAGAAATTAACTCTGTGCTTTCAGTCTTCTGAGGTCTGACTGTAATTTATTTCCAGATTAGACAGATCTTCTCAAGCCACCACACTTATTTATCAAATATTTGGAGGATATCTAAGATCTCGAGGTACTTTTTTAAAAAATTTACTGTCTTTTGAACTGATCTGTGTCTTTTTGTCTGTCTGGAGCAAAGGAGTTGGTAGTTTGACTAAAGTAATGTGTATTAATAATTTAGATTCATGCAGTTAGTCTCATTCAAGTGATGTTAAGCATTTGTATTTTGATTCCAGTAAAGTGCTTGAACTGCAAAGCAGTGTCAGATACATACGAGCCATTTCTCGACGTTACTTTGGATATAAAGGTAAGAATGTGTGTGAGCATGGGCTGAGATGTGTAAAGACTTGTAGAGCTTTGTTAAATAAAGTAATTTTGCTTAGAAACTTACCTTGTTAAACCAAAACAACATGGTGGTGGATTGGACTTTGTTGTTCTGTGGAAGCCATGGAAATGTTCTCCATGTTTGGATTGGATTTAAGCTGGAAAAATAATAATTATGGCTACACAAACAATGATAGAATCATACTTCTCAATTATTCTACTTCAGTATACATCTATTGTTAGACTGATGAGTTTGATTGTTCTCGTTATTGATGCCAAGGCGTACCACAGATACTGTCTGGCACAGCAAAATTTATTTAATTTGAAGTGGGATCATTTTGAAATGAGGTAAATACTCAGTGAACTCTGTCTTCTCCTTCATGGTGTTTGCTGGTTCACAGTAGGCCACTTAAGTATAAACTAGCAAGGTTCTCTTGTAAAGTGCTTGTATGTGCTTGAAATTTTGCAGTTTTTGTGACTAGTGTTCTACTTTCTTTCTACTCAATCCAGGCAGTTACATCTGTCACCAGAGCTCTAGAACAATTTGTGAAACCGGAACAGCTGGATGGTGAAAATAGCTATAAGTGTAGCAAGTAAGATTATTATTAATTACACCTTAATACAAAATACATGTTCAATGCAGTGCATGACTTGGAGGATGAGTTATCTCTTGACTTTGTTTAGCAATAAGACAGATGTGGCATGCTGTTTCATTTAATTTTGTTTACATAACTAATATACTGAAATCATTCAAAGCTTGGGAAATAATGCACTCGTTTCTAAATGAGTAGCTTTTATATTTCTGTTTGAATATTTGGAAATACATTATAAGAATTGTATTTCTCACATTAGACTTTTCTTCCTAATACTGTCTGTGCTGGGCCTTGTCAGCCTTCCTGAGTGTGAAGTTGCACACTGAAATACTCATGGCCAGAAGTTAAAAGGCAGCTCTGATTAGTGGTGAGCTGGAGCACAGGGATATGAACAAGAATTTGGGATGGGAGGCAACATCAGCTTAGTCACACACAAACCAGATGTTTAGTCTTTTCGTGAGTTTGAAAAGAAAGGTTTGTTGTATGTACAGTGTCATTTCCATTGCTGGCATACTATTATATTAATTTTCAGTTTCCTTTTTGTTTTCTAGCATTATTTTTTCTAATAAGGATTACTACTGCCTGAAACCTTCATCTCTAAATACAAGTCTCAGAATTTTGTATACCACTTTTTGGTTTTTTTTGCCTTATTCTGGGCGGCTCTCTTATTTTGTTCATTGGCTTTCTCCATCAGTTTGGAATTCTGTACCTTGTATTTTGACATCAGTTTTAAAAAAGATTCTTAAATCTTTTCTGTTAGTTACTCAGTAGTACTTTTCTTGACAATGTAAAGTGACATATTTCAGTCTTTATGCTGATGGTTGCATTTCAGGACTGAGTCTGTACCTCCTTTGAGTGTGCAGTGAAACAAACAAAATAAACAGTTTTGTTTTGAAGGACTGCAGAGGGTTTCAGCCTTTCCAGGCAACCTCAGTACAAGAAAACTCAATACTGTCCAATGTCTGCTTCTTGCTGAATGGCTGTTTCCTTCCAGTCATTTCTTTACATTTTTACTGCCTTACCTTTTTGACGTAAGAAAGTACACGTTCAGGCATTTATTTGGCTATCAAAAGCTAATGTGTAAATCCTTTGTTCTGTAGAACTGTCTAATATCCTGCTACATTCTCCTATTAACAAAACTGAAATGCAGTTTATGGATTTAAGAAAAGATCTAACATATTATACAAGCAAAATGTCATTTAAATAGCATAAGCATGTGTGAGAGATGAAAACTTGTTTGACTTCTGGGTGAGAAAAGAATATAATGTTAAAAATACATCTGTGCTTGTTTTTAAGGTGCAAAAAGATGGTTCCAGCATCAAAGAGATACACAATACATCGCTCTTCGAATGTTCTCACAATATCGCTGAAAAGATTTGCAAATTTTACAGGTGGAAAGATCAACAAGGTATGTTTGCAGCTGGAATGCTGCTTTATCTTCTTGGAATGGGTATTTCCTAAAGATGAATACTCATTTTAAAGTTGTTCACATTTCAGGCAGTAACTACAGTGTAAGAGAAGTCAATATAATAACTTAGCAGCTGTGGCTGTTGCTTTCTTTTTTAATACTGATAGAGTTCCTGTGTGACCATAAGAACATAGCTTCCCCTTAAAGAGCTAATTCTGTGGAAAACAGCTCCCTGAAGCTTAAGTTATTAAATGTTGTTTCTGAGAATAGGCATTTTCAAGTGAATTGAAAAATATATTTATAAAGTACTAGTCTGTGTCTTTTTCAGGCTGTTCCATGAAGTATTTCAGGATAACTTTTGAATCTTCTTTGTCTTTGTTTAGGATGTAAAATACCCTGAATATTTGGATCTTCGAGCATATATGTCCCAATCCATTGGAGAACCCCTCATCTATGCTTTATATGCAGTTCTTGTACATAGTGGCTTCAACTGTAATGCTGGACACTATCTCTGCTTCATAAAGGTAGAGATCAGCTCAACTTCTAACAGGAAAAAATTTTTGCTGGCAAAGAAATTAAAATGTAGCTGGTAACCACTGGTTTTAGAGGAAAACATTGCATCATGTGCTTTGTTTGCTTTGTTTTGGTATGCTTTGTTCTGCAGTGCTCTATCTGTGATGTCCTTTGGAACACATGCAATTCATCTGAAGATATTCTGTCTTTGTTTGCAGGCTGGTAATGGACTTTGGTACCGAATGAATGATGCCTCAGTAGAGCTTTCTGATATCAAAACAGTTCTCAATCAGCAAGCTTACGTACTTTTTTATATCAGGTAATAACACCAGATGTGCTCAGAACATTTTTATTGTCAAGTTGCTGATACTTTTCTTGTTTTGAGTCTTTTTATTTTCACTCTAAGTATTACTATTTGTATATTTCTGTCTAAGTGGAAATTCCCTTTGTCATTTATTACCTTTCATTGTTTGACCTTAAACTTCTGCACTTGGGTACGCTGGTTTCTATCTGCTCACTGTAGCTGGCCAGTTTAGAAAGGAGGAAAAATCATGGCCATAGATGGTGTGGAAAGGACATTCATTGTAGGAAGACCATTATCTAATCTTCAGTTTGTAGTCCTGCCTGAATCTTCCTGCTGTGTCTTTCGTGTCATGTACACTGTTGCTGAGATTATGGGATGGGGTTTAACGCAGGAATGGGCGGAAGGAAGAGCTGTGAGCTCGGCTGCCCTGGTCTCTGAGCTTGGCTGCCCTGATCTCTGAGCTGGGCTGCCCTGGTCTCTGAGCTGGGCTGCCCCTGTCTCCGCAGGCGCTACGACCTGACGCTGGGGGAACGAGCCTTTTACCTGCCCACACCCTCCTACCCCCGCTCCTTCCTGGGCCAGCGCGGGGCCAACAGCAAGCAGGCTGCCTTCATGGGACCTCGGCTTCCTCCCCACATGATTAAGGTAATTGGAGGGGGGCAGCTAATAGCACCAAATTGTAACAGGTTTTGGTGTGGGGTGGGCCTTTTTGAGTTTTCTTCACAGGTTTCTTCACAGCCCTCATGCTGGAGACAGAGTTGCTCAAACAGTGGCTAATCCTTAATTGTGCAGCCATGTCACTTAGTTACTTTTTAGCTCTGCTTTCTAAAGCTTGAGAGCTGTGCTCTTGAGACAATTTAAGTAGTCTGTTAATACCTAAGTAATTTAAATTTTAAAAGTAAATATCTGCCCCACCCCTATCAGTGTCACTTCAGTTGAGACAGTGATAAAATACAAATTGTCTTGTTCCTGAGTACTAGCAGAATTATAGTCCAGTGTTGTCAGGGAGTGTTTAAAAAGGAAAATAATTTTTTTTAATAGCTTTAGTTAATGTTAAGTTGTTTGGGTATTAAATGACCATCACACTAATGGTCATTTAATACCAAAGGCAGGATTTACACACACCCATTGGATTTGCATGTATATTGGGAGGGATGTGAGCGTTCTTCTTAGGTATTGAGGCGGTCTGTAGAACTATTTAGTATGAGAATTTAATGTTGTAAAACTTCTAGTGCTATGTGTTTGAACATATCCATCTTACAATCTCTTCAAATCCAGAGTTCCAGTCGTTTAAATGGAAATGGACCCTTAAAAGAGGATCCCAGTGCTGTTGGTGTTGCTGTAAAAAGGCCATCTTCAGCTCCACCAACAGCTTGTGTTCAAAACTGGGCAATTTCCAGGCCTTCAATGACAGACCCTTCCAAAACGCAGAAGATCACGATCAGTATTCACAACAAGCTGCCCACACGGCAGGCGGTGCCGCAGGCGGAGTGTCCAAGCAGCGCTAGGGAGGAGGAGGATCTGAAGCCCCTTCCTTCAGCCACAATTACAAATTCTTCTGCAGCAGAGCCTACCTCAAACCTCTCCACAGTGTCAGTTGCTACTAATGTCTCCAAGCAGGAGGTTCCTGATGAAATCTTTGTTGAGCCAGCAGTGAATGGAAACCCTAAGCTCTGTTCTGATAACATGGTCCCTTTCGGTGCAGAACCTTCAGGAAAATCCGAGGAGTCAAAGGGCTTGTTCAAAAGGCACTGCAACATCATATCTTCCAATGGAATTCTGATTGGGAAGGTGGTCCGTACATTGCATAATTCCCATTCATCCTGTCAGAATGCAGAAGAAAGATCCCAGCATGAGCTGCCAAAAATTGATTCCCTAAATGGTGCTATTAGTTTAGATAATGAATATAAAGAAAATGGACTGAAACTTGATGATTCCACTTGCCAAGTCCAACCTGTTAAACCTTCTGAGATTTTCTTCGCTAAAGCAAATGGAGTGCTTGAAGCGGTGAGTTACGTTTGTTCATCTGGGCTTTCTCACCTGTGATATATTCAATATTCGTGAGCACTACAATGTGGCATACCAAGAAAATGCAGAACAGATTTCATTCTAACCCTTTGTGCTATTATCTCATTGAATTTGCAGAGCTAACATATGACATATGTCAATATAAGAGAAGTTCAGGGAGATAATACTTCACAAGTTTCATAAAATACATTTTTGGGAGGAGGGGGGTGACGTGTCAAGTGGGAATAGTGCAGGTATCTCTGTGATCTTGTTTAACATCTAATGTTGGAAATTTGTCAGCAGTAGTTTTCGACTAAAAATAGCCTTTTCTTTGTTAACTTCTGTGTTTTAATTGTAGATGCCTAAACCTTTGTCACCAGATCCTCAAGGTATCTTAGAATCCCTTACATACAGCCAGTTGAACAGCTTGTCGGAGGAAAAGAGGTAAAATGACTACACTGTGATTAAAACAAGATTTCATACAAGTTTATTACTATTTTACCCAACTACTGGTAATACTTAAAAGATTTACATCAGTACAGAGAATTCCACACTGTACATCTGGTATTGCAAATATCAGCACTGGGCGGGCACACATTATTCTGATACTAAATACAGGCAGATGCCTCCTGTAAGACTTTCACAGGATGTTTTTACATTTTTCTTCCATCATCTGGAATACCTTTTCTATTCCTCTTTCCCTTTTTTGCATCCTAGGATGAGTGAAATTTCCACAATCTGTCTGTGGGAAAAGTGGAAAATCTGTGTGTTTACCTTTTTTCTAATTGGGGTAGAGCAAATACAGTTGTTCTGGCTATTGATGAGATTCAGAGCTGCAAGTGGAAGGAGTTGGGTGTGTTTGGGATGGGTTTTTTAAGGCACAACTTGCGAAACTGAGAGAAGAAAAGCTTTCCATGGAAGCTGAGGGAGCTGTAAGAAAGGTTTTCTGAAGTCAATATCTTTCAGAGTTTTACATTAGCTGCTTTTTTGTCTTTTTTTAGGAGATTTTAATCCTAACATAATTTAGATGGACTTTTTCAAGTTAAAAATATGTTTTTATTTTTGTGCAGTGTCTCTGGACCTCAGAAATCTTCTGACAATGATGGAGTTACAGATACTGTAGTGATGGAAGCACTGTTTGCCTATGAAGAATCCAGGAAGGTTCCTTCCAAATTTAGCTGTGAGGTTGAGAAACTTTTTACTCAATCAGATTCTGAAACCATTTTTACCAAAGAAGAAGTTGCTGAAAGTATTATAACAAAAGCTGATAATGCACATCTCAATATCAATGGTCAGCACAAGGTTAGGAAAAAATCCTTGGATACTGAAGGTGAATTCCTTGGACAGTGTGAGTCTGAAGACATCAGAGATAAAGACAAACTAAGAAGATCAAAAGAACCTGAATTCATTTCAAAAGAAAATCCTTTGTACATCAAAGGATCTCCTGAGAGCAAAGAGAAATTAGGGCAAATTTCCTCTATAAAGCCTGACATTGAATGTAGTTCTAAAAAACTTGCATCTCTAGATATTACAGATAAATGCCAAGATACAAAGGACATTTCTAATAACTATGTAGAGGTACCACCTGTTAATGACTCTTCTATTACAAAGCTGGATAAAGTATTGGAAAGTCAATTTTCTAGAGCAGACGAGGGACCGAGTAATCAAATATGTGAAGATGATGGCAAACATATGAAAAAAAATAAGAAAAAAATCCATGACTCTAAAAGAACTGACAAAGAGCACTACCGGAGGAAGAGAGAAAACTCGGACACTGAGGAGAAGGAGAGGCAAACCAGAAACAAATCAGATGATCATTCCCACAGGAGGAGGAGCTCTCACAGTGTGGAAACAAACAAGCAGAGCCGTCATAAGCAGGAGTATTGCAGTGAGAGCAAGTACAGATCCTCCCACAGTGAAAGAAACACTCTCAGTAATGGTAGGAGCTCAGGAAAGTATTCCCGTTACAGATCCCGAAGCAGAGAAAGGACAGATCCAGACAGAAACAGGTATTACTATTCCAAAGGAGACAGGCCTTGGATTAGAGAAAGATACTACCAAGATGAACCACGGAGATGGGAAAAGTGCAGGTACTACAATGATTATTATTCCTCCCATGGAACAAGGGATGGCAGGGAGAGGAGGTCCTCTCATTGTGATAAAGACTATGACAAATCGAGCCAGGCTTACAGCAGGTCACACAAGGATTATCACTGCAAAAGCAGATGGGCTCACAGCACACTCTCCCGAGAGGAGGATGTGCATCACTTCAGCAGCCACAGAGCAAACTTCCACCATTGTTCAGTACCTCAGCAGCACTCGGAAAAATACTCCCATGAAAGGCACACACTTCCACCAGTGTCAGCTCACTCAAATTTTGAGGACTCTTCCCGGGAAAATGAAAAAGAAAAACTAAGAAATGGCAAAAGAAAATACTCCCACCAAGAAGAAAGTGGAAGTGACATAGAAAAGAAATGCCGAAAGACAGATGACCAAAGAATCAAAAAGTATAAGAAGGTCAAGAAGAAAAAGAAGTCCAAAGATAAACATCGAGAGAAGGATTACAAGTAAGCAAGGATTCCAGCATAATCAGCAATTTTTTCCTAATTATTTTCTGGGTATTTCTCATGTCTGCCTTTTTTTCATTGTTTCTAAGTAACTTATCTGTCATAATGTGACGGGATCATGTTATTAGGTTGGCCAAGAGAAGATAGGAAAGATGTTGCTGAATTGTGTTAGAACACTAGAGCTGGACAATGTAGACAGAATAACATCTGCACACCGTTCTTGATTAGGTTACAATTTAAATTTTTTTTTCTAAATCCCCATATGCCTGTTAACAATTTGTGTACAAACCACGACCTCTTGTCCTTCATTCTGAGGGCTTAAGGTTGCTGCATCTAAATTAACTTAGATATGCAGAAAGTACCACAAAGTAGCAGACACTCTGCAAGTCGTCACCTGTGGTAAATAAATAACATTTCATATATACATCAAGTGCCACATCTGTTTTTCTATTTTTAACTTGCATGTTTCCTTCAGACTTTATGATTTGGATTGCTCTGTGCTCCACTTTGACAATGACAATCGCAAACATAAGAAAAAGAAGAAAAAGAAGAAGCACGACAGGAAACTGAAAGACTTATTGGAATATTTAGATCCTCGTTTCCAGAAGAAAACGTGGGAGAAGAAGGAAGAATCCCGTCCTCCAGATGACCATTTATGTGAGCAATACAGAAACCAGGGCAGTAAACAACCCTACAAGGAAGAGAAGCCTTCTGGTGCAGGTGACAGCAAGAAATACAGCTCCATGGCATCCACTGAGTATGTCAGAGGTAAGGCCCTGGGATGTTGGCAGGACTCCTGGTTATTCAGAGCAGTCTTAAAATGCTTGTGTGATGAAATCCCTGGTTTTTATCACAGCTTCCAAACAGTATCATGGCAGGGGGTTGGAAATAGATGCTCTTTAAGATCCCTTCCAACCCAAACCATTCTATAATTTAAATAAAATACTACATTCAGCTGTTCATAGCACAGAAACAGTGCTAGTTCCTCACTCAGAATAACAGGAGTTGGTGATAATACTGAAATATTGTTGGTCCAGGTGTAGCTCTGCCTACTCCTAAGCACAGCTGTCAAACCTCCAGAGGACACTTCACAATTTAACACCTGGAGAATGTTAAATTCCTGCTATTGTTTTATTCAGTTGTGGGGCTTTTCTCTTAGTATAGGCTTAACAATATATAGAAGTGGGCTGAGGAAACAGCTTCTTCCCAATTTTTAATATCTGAAAAAGTCTGTCTTGTGCTTCTTACAAAAAAGCCAACTATGAATTTGTGTGCCTGACTAAATTTACACTGAGCTCTCAGCTGTTGCTTGTCATAATCTCAACTTGGGCTCACAGTAGATAAATTAATTAGTTTAAATTAATTAGCTCTAAAATTATGCAATGAAGATGATTGCACACTGCAACAAATTCAACATCTAAAACCAAACTTGACAACATTTCCCATGAAATTTTTGCTGAACAGAAGTGTTTATTATAGAAATAAAACTTTATTAAATGTCTGTTATCTGACATAAAGCAGATCCAGTTACTCATCTATTTAAATAGTAAACCAAAACAATCCCCTAACTACAGAGATAAGTAATCCTTGAAGAAGATAGCTCACTATCCAAAAGCAAGTTTATTTGTTAAATTGTCTACATTTTATACCTACCCACAGTTTAAGAATTGGGTTAATGGTCAGTGACCATCCTGTTCATTTCTATTTGTGTTGAAGCTGTCAATATAGCACAGAAAACAAAAAAGTTGGAGAAGTTTAATCTTGAAATTCTGGAAAATTAAAATCTCTTTCATGGGGTTTCCACACTTAAGCAAATTGCCACAGTCAGTGCACTGAATTCTTGCACTGAAAAGTTTGCTCAAGGCAAAGGGGAAGTGCATTTGTGGAAAACAAATTGTAATTTAAGACAGAGATAACCAAAACTTGTATTCTAAAAATAGAGAGTGGAGGGAAAGCTGATTGTTCACCCATTATTATTTAATGAGAAAAATTTAAGAACTGAATTGAGATCTTTCAAATCCTTATGTTGTAAAAGGGGACTTCTTTTATGATACTCGTGTCCAAAATAACCCTCATTGCACTAAAACGGTCTGTTGCAGCTGACAAATAAGGAACTAAACAGAATAAAATTATTTGGCCTTAGTGATTCTCTGGCCAGCAGGTGGCAAACTCGGGTTTTTCCAAAACCAGGTTTAGTGAGGAATTCAATGTTCTGCATCTCCTCGCTCAGGGCAGGGCACTGGCGGTGCTGGGCCCTGCAGGGAGGGAGGAGCTGTTTGTGCATTGCTGAACAACAGAGGGGGAGACCGGGGCTGGCAGAAGCAGTTTAAGTCTTGAGAATTTTAGTAGTTCCTCAAGTCCATGGATGTTAATTAGCTCCATCTTCTGGAAGGTCAGTTTTTGTTTTTTTCTTTTCATATGGGTCTCAAGTAGTGTTCTCTGAAGGATGGAAGCTGCTTTCAAGAGAGGCCACTTTGGCCATGTTTTTGAGTACTGAATGTCTCAAGGTAGGGACAGGCGAGGAACCACTGAAAAATTGTGAGGTTGTGTCTTTTCAACCAACTCCTGTTATTTTGAATAGATTAATAAGGATGAAAACAGCTAGTGAAAAGTTGTTGTTTAAGAAAAGTTTATACAGGAGGGGGGAAGCAGCAGCTTTGAAGCAGTTTTACCTACATTTGCTACATGTTCTCTCCAGCAAGTTTCTGAAGGCTTTGCCTTTGTGGCTACAATCTGGCCAGCCTGACCACAAGATTGTTACTAAAACAACAATGCTTTCTAGGCAAAACTTCAATTACATTGGATTCAGCCAAGGTCCAGCACTTGCTGTTAAAGCAGGTGGCTCTGTCCTAAGGCTCTGTACAGTTCAGCAGCCTTAGCCTAGAACTGGGGTGCAGCTGGGTCCTGTCCTGAGGGAGCAGATGGAGCTGGGACAGCTTTGAGCCTTGTCTTTCAGAAATCAAGCCCCTGAGACAGTTTAATGTTTAATGTCACAGCAGGACTGACCTTGTTTCCTTTTCCCATTCAGATATGGAGCTGACTGATGAAAGCCTTCAATACTCAGACTGAACCCACCACCAACCCCAAGGACTTCTGACCACCAACCCCAACAACCCTTCACCGTCAAAACCAACAACTTCTCATCATCAAAACCAACAACTTCTTACCTTCACCGACTTCTTATCGTCAAACCTGACATTACCAATAGTGACCATCAAAACTTAAGATTTATTATCAATTACCATCAAGACAAAATCCAGTCATAAGTGGTGCTTAACATTTCTGTACAGAATTTTACCATATAAGAACTTTTTTTTAGTTTTTAACTTGAGACTTTCTTTTTTAAAATATACTTCTAATCCAAAAGGGTGAAAACTTTTTACAACTGCTGAACATTGTAAATTACCACATAAGTATCTCACTGAGCTGAGATAATGCCCTGGAATAGACCATCTCAAATGCTGCTTAATTACAGACTCAGGTTGACTTTATGTTATTCATGTAATGTTACTCCAAGTTAAGACATCTGGTGCAAGAGCGACCAGGAATTATAAAAGTTGCAACTGACAGTCTGTATATTTAATTTAAAGACTTATTTAAAACTTCACAAGTTTTGCAAGAGCTTCATTTTTTTTTTCCTGTGGTCTGACACTAGAAACTAATTTACTTCACATTTGAGTTATATTCAAGATCTGAAGAAAATCTTCTGGTTTTTGACATTGTGAAACAACAAATATGCAGTTCTGAATGTATCTCTCAAGACTATTTGTATATTGTTCCATATGTTTTTATTACATTTTCTTAATATACTGTCATTTGTCTTAAGTCTCAGTTGTCTGTTTTGTCTCTCTAAAGTGTCTAGTTACAGACAAATTCATACTGTGATTTTTATTTTTATTATTAAATGCTATCAAACTGTGATGCACTTATTATTCACTGGTCCTGCATCAGGAGATGAGTGGGGAACCTGTATTAAATACAGTTCATCTGAATAATCTGTCTGGTTTATACAAGCTGTGTTGTTCAGAGATGTCTAAAGTTTGATCTTTGTTTTTTTAAAGATAAAAAGCACTTGCCCCACTGTAAATATATAGCATGTAAAATTTATATAGTATATAAATACAGCAAAGTTAAAATGGATTTTTACTTGAGTTTTACTTGAGTTATTTAACATGCACTGTGTCATGGGAGCTGACAGCTGTCAGAGCGTGTTTGACACTCGAGAAGTCACATCTTCCTCTCAGTGTAGGGGAGAAGATGCTGTTGGTGTGAGCCAGAGAAGATCAGTAACCTGGGACTGCAGCTGCCTAGACAAGGATGCTGAAGGCTTCTCCTTTGAACTTAAAGCTTCCACAGCCAGGCACCAGGCTGGGAGCTCAGCAGGAGCTTGGTATTGTGTATGAAAAAAACCCCATCAAAACCAACAGAAAAAAAAAAAAAAAAAGGCAAAAAAGAGCAAGGTTAATGCCTCACTAAATACTTAAAAGTAGTATTTTGGTAGATGGAGAACACCATAAAGCCAAAGCATAATGTACCTGCATAATGTTCCTATGGCAACAGTTATGTGACTTACATAAAGTAACATGGCAAAGTAACCAACATTCCTGTCCTGTATCTGGCTTTTTTTTCCTCTTTCGTCCTCTGGCTCCAAGATTTGGTGTCTTGTCCTTTGTCTGATGAGTAACTCCAGCACAATCTAAAAGGAGCTGGTGTTGTTGCTGTGCCTCCCTTCAGAGCCCCACAGGCAGCAGCTGCCCCGAGTGGCTCTGGAGCAGGGAGGGCACTCGGTGACACGGCCCCAGAGCTGTGGAGCAGCAGCACCTGTTTCTAATTGCTAATTGAGGAAACTAATTAATCGACTCCAGGAGCAGAGATCCGCTTCCCTCCCCTCACATCTGACAAACTCCTGGCAGGGAACTGACAAAATAAAATACCTCAATTTAGGGTGGCTCTCAAGGGAAACCAGCTTTTACTGGAGTCACACTCGTGGTAACACACTTTACTGAACGCAGTTGAAGGTTTTTTCTCTGAAAAAATTAAACCTGATAATTTAAATTACTGCGCCTAAGGGTAGGGAAAAGAAGCCTTTTACTTACAAGAACAGTTGTAAAATTAAACCTTAACCTCTTAAGAGTCAGCAATTTACTCCCATGTATTCCTGGTAAATGAGACAGTACATTTCACACTTTATTTTTGAGAAAATTGACAGATTTAAGCAACAGGTCTTAATGATAAATGAAAACATTAATATTGCAGTGGCTTTACATAAGAACACCGTTATAACAATGATTGATACAGAATATTTGTCATGCAAATCACTTGTATACACGAAGTAATACTCATATCAATACATACCTGTACAGTATTTACATTTTATATTTAAACTCTAGCTAGAAACATTTTCCAAGAAAATATAGAAATGAAACTGGTAAGCCACTAGTCTTAATTTGTAGTATCTGGTCTACAACAGACCTAGCTTTTCCAGCAAGCATATCTACATAGATATGTAATAAATCTTAAAAATATGCAGGTTTTTTTTATATATGAAGCATTATAAATGCTGCTCACTTTATAAAGTTTCAGTTTTGTACCAGTTTAAAATGGTTCAAAATGCTAAGTGATGCAGAGCTTATTTTGTCAGTATATTGTAAAATTTAAGTCAGTCCAGCTGAGCTTAAGTTTTGTGTACAGTTCCCTCCCAGCTGCACTGGCACCACGGCTCTCACTGCCCTGCAGTTGTAGAGGGCAGAGTCAAAGGCAAAGAGCTCAAGAGTTCAAGTTCCAGTGCCACAGGAAGGGAGAATCTGTTGTCTCCAGAGGACTTTTCCTCAGCATGGCCAAACTGTAACAGATCCTGCTTTAGGCCACCAAGCAGCCACTTTCAGTAGCCACCCTGGACTTGAAGCCCAATAGAAAAGGGAAAGGTTGAGAGATTTTTCTTCACTCTCGTGGATAGTACCTGATATGGCCAAAATTTTCACAAGCCACTTTGTTTTACTGGCCTCATGGCCAGTGGAAATTTTGGGCCAGTTTCACTCCCTGTTAATACTGTTACAAAGAACATTTGAAATCAAATATTAACACACACAAAAATGCTATTCCATTAGCTTTGGTAAATTAAATAGATACATTGAGCACCACAAATAGCTGTTTAAGATGTTGCATTTCAATGTTAAGAAATAATATATTTCCTGCTATAATATCCTCAGTTACATGTTACTCTAAATAATTATTTTGCCAGATATAAGAACTTTAAACTAAATGCAGCAAATGAACTGTCAAGGCCCTTCCTTCATGCTTATAGGCATCCTCACCTGGTTAAATAAATAGATTTCCTCAAAGGTGGTAGTTCAGAAAATATAAATTGGTACAAAAGTGATACATTTGATAAAATTGATACAAAATTGATACATTTCATGGCTTATTAACGCTTTTGTAATCTCACATTTCTCCAGAAATACTGTATTTGCTGCCTTTCACCTTTATGCTCACTAGTACCACTGATCTGACTTGTCACTATTTGCATTTCAAATCTACTTGTCCAAAGCTAAGACTTGATGTAGGCTGTGCTTGAAAACAAAATGTCACTGCAGAACAGAAGACTCAAAACAAGTGTTGGCAGCAGCTCCATCATTGTGCTGCTTTGCAAACATGGGATACACAACTTAATTAATTTCTATAAAGAGTTTAAATGTGTTCCATTAAGAAAAGATATCCCCACACTGACACTTAAGGATTCTACCTCCTCTGGCTGAGTTTTACTCCTTTGGAAGCATTAAGATTTAAGCATTCACCCAAGCAATTCCACACACCCTGGGGAAAATCTAAAACGTAGGAAAGTTTTCTTTGTTCTTTTCCTCTCAGCCTCTTTTGCAAACATGCAATAAAGCAAAACACTCACAAGGCCAATACTTCATGCAAAACAAGGCAAATCAGTAAGACAGAACAGTGAAACAGACTCTCCCTTACAGTTCAAAGGAGATTTCAAACAGATCAACTTGGTAAGTCTGTGGGTTTGCCAGTGCAGCACATCTCCCTGCAAGAGACCCAAAGGTGCTCCTGTAACCAACAAGCAAAGCTGCTTTAACATTTTGGGTCTCCAGCACATTCACTGGCACAGTAGGCACGGCTCAGGTTCAACAAGTTTGGGAAAAACTGAGTAGTAACAGAAGCAGTAGAGTCAAAACCTCCCACTTTTTGCCCCCATTGTGGAATTAGGGGTTTTACCTTAAGAACAATATGTGTGCTATCAACAGAAAAGCACTGGAGTAAAATCTGCTGCAGCAGTTGATGTGTGTTCCTCAAAGACCCAGCAGCAGGACTACAGAAAGATCTTCACAGGTTTCAAAAACAAAGATACATGCCTGTGGGGAAGTCTAGCTGCACCATGTAATCAATACTTTATTCTTCAGTAAAAATGTCAATTTTTTTCAATTTCAACTGCTGTAGCACAAATCTGAAAATTGCCTTTAAGAATGCAATAAAAATACTGAACTTGTATGAACTTGCACAAACTCTGTATGTCCAAAGCTTGTTATCAAGCAAAGGAATGAATCCTGCTTGCTTAACTCTCTAGGGCTGCATCTTACAGAGACAGCTTACCTTCCTGGCTATTGCTTTTAAAAACGTTGAATGCATGTGAAATTATTTGGGGGTGCTTTCACATGCAAGGCCTGAAATCACACAATCCCTGTCATCTCTCTCCTTTAGTAGTAGCTTAGTGTTAATCAAACTGCAGCATCTCCAACATAAGAAGGACGTTACTATATAAAAAGCAGATTAAACCACTCATTAAACCTTAGTGTTTGTTGTGAGTGTAGGAGCAGACAGGAAGGAGCTTTTGTCAACTGGCAAACAACAGACCACATCTCGTACTTCATGTCATGGCCACAGTCTCAAACCTCTGCTCTGGGCCCTGCCTGTATTTCAGTGCCCACTGACAAACCCTCTGCACCACGAGGCACCTGCTGAGCTGCCAGTCACTGTGTTCCTGAAGGAAAGCCATTTCCTTAAAGGCAGGAGAGGAATCCTGAATGAAAGCTGCACTCAGCTGTTACTGTGAAACACACAGGACTGGAAACTGCCATTGGGATTGTGAGGTTTCTGCTTTAAGGAAAATGCAGTGCCAGATCATGCTGTGCTGTACTTAAGTGAGAACTCAAAGTCATTATAAAACTCCTTCTTTTATGGGAAATGTGCTCAGGTAACAGGTAGAGGACATTTTAGTGTTAGCCCTGAACTCCTTCCTCCCAACCCAAGTAAACTGGAGTTGTCACTAATAAAAGTGAAAACAAGGCTTCCATGTGTTCAGTTGAATTAAGTTCCAATATAATAATTCTCTGGGATTTGAAGCTTACTTCAATTATATACCAGTAATTATTTACCCTGAAAAGTTCTGCCAAGTTTTTATGCCATAGTAAAATGTGTATATATATATATATGTATATATGTATAAAAAATTTACAATCGTCTTCATTTAGTTTGTCCAATTTCTTCTACCACTCCACAGTATGCTCAGTTATAGGTTGATGCAGGTCTATGAGTTGCTGTTCATGTTCTATTTCTTATTTGCAATTCGTCTTTTCCTTGTTGCCAGCATATCATAAAAGGGATCCCTGCTGATACTTGCTCTGGAAGAGAAAAAAGGAATCATCAGTTTGGTTAACAAATACCCATTAACTATTTCAATGGTTTTGAAAACTAAAACTTTTGTTCTCTTCCTTGTGGATGACTTCACACTCTTAAGATGGATGGCTGACTTCTAAGCACCACAACTATTTCTTTGGCACAAGGTTCTATTCCACTGTGATTCAATTCAGAGCTCACATCTTCACATCTTCACTATTACTTATTTCTTTAAGTGTGGGTCTGCTTAGAAACCTTCCAACATAAAGTCAAGCTGTGGAAGTTTAAAGCTGCATGTGAACATGCTTAAGATACATGTCACTAAAGTAAATTATTGGATGAAGCAAGAATCCAATAGAACTAGGTTTAAAGACAATTCAATCAAGATTTTACATTTACACAGAACAATAAATCCATATTCTCATTTGAGCTGGCAGCAGTATTTCCTTAGGACTACACAGTAACAGATTTGTATCTTGATCCATCAACACCACAGAGCTCACTGCTACTCCTCAAGGATATTGCCACATCAGAGTTCTCCCAACAAGTTACAACAAATTCTCTTTGCATCATACTCTGTAAAGAGCTTACACTTCACTTCTGAAAGACCTTTGAGACTTTAAACTCACTTGATTGATTTAATCCACTCTTCCTTTTCTTCTGGAGTGGGAGCAGATATTCTATACACTACATGGTTGCCTTCCACCACTCTACCGTCAGCTTCAGTTTTACATGCTTTGATTACTTGACCTTTATGACTGGGGTTGTAGAGCTCAAAGCAGTTCTGGAGGGTAGAAATGAAATAATAAATTTAAAAGAACAAAACAAAACTGACAAATACATTCATTTAACAGTACAATTAAGTTCCGTATGGTTTACTCATCTTTATTTAAAAAATAAATATCAAACTGTCTTACTGGTTTTCTAGGGTCTTCAACTTCTCTTATGCTAAGGTTTTCTAATGGAATAATTCCTCTAGGTTCTTTGTCCTAAAAAATTAGGAAAATATCACATTATTAGCTACTTATAAGTCTCGATTACAAAGAAAATTCACCATGATATATACTCACTGTTGTGTATTCAAAGTAATACAGGCAATTATCAGTCAGAATAAACCATCTCCGTTTCCATGTTTTTACTCTTCCCCCTACAAACAAAAGGTATTCCAGAATTAAACATGCGCTGCTGTCAGGGTTTCAACAACGGGCAAGGAAATAATTAAGTTCTGCTTATTTTTCAAAGTATGGTTTAATTGCTTAATGGTAAATGGATCAGGCACAGATGAGTGAGGTTAAAGGAACAGTTACTGCAACTTGTCCTGAGGCAGCATCAACTATGGAGGTGCCATCAGTCAGGAGAGCCACGGGCAGCAGTGAGTGGCCAAACCTGCTCCCTGTGTCCAGGCCCTCACAGGTGTTCCCTGCAGCAGAACACCAGCTCTGCACGCTGCAGGACACGGCCCTGGGCTGGTCTGACACCGCCCCTGCTCACACCTGCACCGGCTGCAGGACCAGCAACTGCGGCCCTGCAACAGGAGCAGCCCCCTCAACAGCTTGTCCTGGGCAAGGAAAGGCTCCCCAAATTAAGGGCCTTTTATCACCTCCCTGCCACTCCACTCATGAGCAAAGATGTGATTAAAAAACTGTCTTTACTTTCGGATTTAACGTCAAGTGCATTCGGTGCTCATAAACATTAACAGAAATATGATGTGTCATCAATGAGGAACAAATCCTGTGCCAAAATATACCATATTTACTAATTTGTTATCTTTCGGTATTTTAAAAACATCTTATTTTCATGGGTTAATATATCATTGAGTACACCTAACAGAAGAAATAGGTACTGCTCCAAAAATGCCAATTTTTCCTTCATTAACAGTTTAGACAACAGCAAACACAGAGTTCCTCTTCCTTACACCTGCTAATGTCACCCTGTAGGGCACAGTTCCTTTTTAGAAACAATAGGATTGTTTTTGCCCTCCCAGTTGTTTTTGTGCCAATGGCTGCTTCAGAACACACTTGGCTTCCCAAATTACATTATTTTAAAACTCATTTCCAAGAAAGACAATTATAGATAGAGCATGCATATGTTATTAAATGTTTAGATCCACCATAGTTATCTGACTTCAGGATTATGTCACCACCTGTGCATCATCCATTCAGCAGTGATTTAATTTCATTAAGCCAACATTTCAAAAGAGTTGATCTTGCTATTGAACACTTGTGCATAGAAGAGCACCATTAATACACACAAGATACCCAGTTTAATCCAAGTCATATAATCAAATTTAAGATATAAGCATAATTTTTAAATCTTTTTGTTCTGCTTAAGATAGCTGGATTTTTATTTAATACAGAAATCCAACTCAAATTAAAGAACAATTCTAAGGATATCATGACATTTCTTGACACCAATCTACTGCATATTTGCATTGCAGACCAATTATGTTGCATGTTGTACCTTGCTTTTGCTGGGTTTCACAACCTCCACAGTAACCCAGTGCTAACACACTGCAACATTCTATGTACTCAATAAACTTGATGTTTCAACCAGATGCACTCATATCATAAGAAAAATTTAATCTGCAAGCAGGTGTGGTGAAATAAGTGAAGGCAAAAAAGTGCAAGATGCAGAAGCCGTGACACAATGAATGGTTGAGTGAACTGGAGACAGTGAGGGAAGAACCGGTGGCATTTTAGTACAACCACTGTGACAGATCCTTAAATAAACATTGCAGAGATGTTCAAACTGGCACGTAAGTCACTAGAAAAATTCCCCACCACCTTGACCGAGAGCTGGCTCAAGTATCAGGAAGTGTTTGGGCTTGGAATGATGAACCCAAGCTTGACTCACTGCCAGCCCAGTGCAAACGCAGCCGCCGAGTCACGGTGACTGCCAGGCACTCCCTGCTGCCACCACAACGTGACTTGTGTTCACATAACCCAGGACCAACTGCCATGGCTTTAAGTCACGTTCTGCTCTCCAAGGTTAGCAGATTAACATCACTTAACATTTTTATGACCCTAAAACATCACTCTGTTTTTCAGGCTAACAGGTAACAGACTATCAGAGGTCATGGCTTGCCCAGTTCTAGTATGAAAATAATTCAGGAAGAGAATGAATCCAACAGGGAAAAGAGTTAATATCACAGACCAGATTGAAGTGAATGAAGGCATTTCTCATTAACTGTGATATCATGTTAAAACACAGTAAAAAAAACAGTAATAACCATATATTTAAAAGACGACCTGTTTATAATTTAACAAAGAAACAACAGACCTAAAACATGCACTCCCAGAATAATATGAAATGCCAAGCAGTAAACAGCAGTTGAGTTTGCTGAATGTTTTCCTGACAACATCCACTCTCTCTGGAAAAGCCAGATTTCTCAAACCTGAAACCTTTTGTAATCATGCCGCAGTTCTGAGGAAGCTTTTGTCATGAAACATCTCCCAGTTCCAGGGAAGCCACAAAGAAGATTATTTCCATCAACATCCCTCTTACTACTCCCTTCTCCCTAAAACAGCCAGCAGCTCACTGGGTTACAGCATTCATGGGAGTCATAAAAGTAGACCTGAAGTCCCTGCTCCACCAAGCTATCAGTTACTCTTCCAAAGAAAAAAAAATGAAAGTGAAAAAGAAAAAAAAAAAGAAAGCAATTAGGCAGGATTTTTTGGTGGGATAAGGAACTACTCTCACATGTAAGTCTCTGCCTCCCCATCCCATTACTGATTTCAGCTGTCAACAGCACAGCAACTCTAATATAAAGCTCAAAATCTAATCTGTACTAATCAAATTTGCAGGGGTCACCACATCACACGTGTTTAATATGCCTTTACAAAGGGCTGCAGCTCAAGCAGGTGGCTGATAAAAGTGCTGTGGCCTGTAAACTGCACATGAGATGAATAGGTAAAAACACGTGATAACAAAACATTCTTGTCCTTGGCTGAGATTGCTGTAGGCTCACAAAGCAACAACAGAGGGTTTAGTACCATACTTCATCTCTTATTCCAGCTCCCAGCCTTTTAAAGATTAAAACTGGAAGGAATTAAGTTAGCAGAAGAGGATCAAGAAAACCGAAGTATGAATCCATAAACATTTACAGAAATGGAGAGATAAGTGACATACTTCTGAAAGATCATGCTGATTACAAAAACGCACAGACATCTCCAATAATGAAATGTAGAAGCACAGTATCTTCCACTGTAGGTGGAAATGTAAGTAAACTACAAGAAAAGGCTACAAGGCAAAATGTACAGAAACAGGAACAGAAACTCTCTTCACCTTTGTAACTCAACATAGGATGTTTTATTTTTTAACTCTGGGCAAAGTACAAACTAGGCAACAAAGTAAAAGAAACCATCTATAGTAAAGGGAAAAACAACTGGAAATTACTTAGGAAACATTAATCTCCAAAGTAAAAAAGGCCTTAAGGCTAAAGGCAGCAAGGTACCTAAAGTTAAAAAGTTCTACTCAAATCTTCGGCTCATTTATATAAAAGTTTCAGAGCTGAAGGAGAGAGATGCACACACCAAAAAAAAATTTTTTTTCTGCTGAGTTCATTTAGATAACACCAAACAGAACAGACTCAGCAACCACACAGTTGGCTGGATCAAAGTCTGGGTTTTTTTAAGAAGCATTGTCCCTTGACCACAACACTGACTGCCTCAACCTGGAACAGCCTCAGTCCCCACAAGAGCCAAGCAGGTAGCGGAAGGCACCAGTTTCCTGATCAACCAGCCCTGTTCTCTCCCCCAGATTAGGGAAGAGGAACAACATCCTCCCAAGGACAGATGTGCTGGAACAAGCACCGCTGGCGGGACAGGCCCGGATGTGAAGCTTTTGGATCATCTCCAAGCACTCCGTAACCGCCTGACTGGCAGAAAAAATTAACACACTCATGTGTCTGGCTGAAATCATTTCCTCTCCAGTTTGGGGGAAAAATGTCAAAGTTTCCCTCTAACTAGAAGAAAAGATTACACAAACCAAGCAATTGGCCAAGAGAAGCTGTTTAAGGCAAGGAAACACCTTCCTGGCAAAACAGTTCTAACTTGGCCATTAGCAAAGTGAGCACAGGCAAAAATTTCAAAATACCTTAGAGTGGATGGCATAAAATTTCATGGTATCAACACCACTCATTATGCAGAAAAATCTGAAGGCTCACAGTGTATCAAGCTGCTCCAAGGAGGACTCACTAGCACTCAGCAGCTTTCAGTTTTTAACTTGCTGCACTCATTTTCATTACACCATGCTTCAAACGATGCAGAGCTGAATGATAATTGAGGCATACCAAGATAAAGATGTCTATTTAAAGGCACTGGCTAAGTCTAGATAGATAAAACCAGAACTGCTGTCTGGCTGCCAGGTTTGGCACTTGGACTTAACACAGTCACCTCTGAACAATTCAGAGCAGCAAAATCTCCAAAAGCCTTCTGTACCCTCCCAGCCTTCTAAAACCCACAGCAGTCTCTTGGACAGATGAATTTTACAATATATTAAAGTTTCATGATAGCTCTCTTCTGCCCAGAGAAAAACCAATTCAATAAGGGATGTAATACTAAAAAAGGGGCACAACTACATAAATGGCAAGAGCTGACTATGAGAAACACCAGATACAAAATACTGTATTGATATATTCAGAGTCTGCAAGTAGTCTTAGTCATATTTATAGTTTTATATAAAAACTTTCTATTTCAACTTCTATGTTTTATCACAATGGAGCACTTAAACCCTCATACAGGAGTTTGTTTCCTCGGCATTTCAACAATACACACGTTTTTAGTATCAGAAGCTTCTAGAACTAAAGGAAACCCCACCCATTTCACAAGAAGTGCTTCCCAAAAAAATGGACTTTAAAAATGCAAACGATGTGGATCGAGACAGCACTCTGAACATAAGGTTTAAGTACTCCTAGCAAATAGGAAATTTGAAGGAGAGGAAAGAAATAAAAGGGAAAAAATAAAAGGGGGAAAAAAAACCTGCCAGGTTTATTTCTGGTCATTGCATCTAAGCTAGCAGCATATTAGTCTGTACCAGTCTGTGTCTGTGGAAAAAATGCAGTCTTCCACAGAAGCACAGCTCCAGGCATTCCCAGGCTGATTCACCAGAGGCTTCTGGACATGTTTCATTTCTTTATTCAAATAACCCTCATACCGTGGGAGTGTTACGTGTAACACCCTTCTGCTTCACACACCCTTTTACTACTGGCTTTTCTGTGCACTGTGCCTCATCTGCATCCTACACATTGAAAACTCAGGCAGAGTTTGCAGTCCTGACCTGTGGTTTATTGACTTTGCACCAGAGACAGACTGTGCAGAAGTTCCTGGCAGCTCTCACTTACTTTCAGTCATCGCTTCCTCAATTTCTTTGTTCCTCTATTTTTTATTAGATCTCTTTTATGAGCAGTTTCTTCCACAGAGGATGTTGTCACTCCTCTACACACACTCACACTTGCCTGCACTCCCATCACGTGTAAATCCATGAAGGAGCACTGGCAACAACAGGCACAGCATGGCCTTAAAGTCGACCTCTTCTCCAAGAAGCACATTCCACCTACACCAGCCTGAAAGGCTCTTCTGTTAACCATCATCTCATGCTACCAAATGGAGAAAAGCTGCAAAGTCATGTTTGAAATTGTGTCAGCTGAGCCAATACAGGTCAAAAAGCAAGAGCTTTGTTTCTTTGTAGTTAGAAAAGGAGCTCCACAGCATCTGTAGCACAGAGGTCAGAATTTGACACTGAGGAGCATGTGAATGAATTCCAAATGCTCCTTTTCACATCCATTTCCTTCCAGCACAAGCATGACCACCAAGTTCCCGGTGCAATCAGCAGAGTGGGCCCATGGCTCTATCCAGGCTCTACTTTCACCATCCTCCCCATGTGCACCCCTGCACACATCCCTTTCCAAACCTTTGTCACCATTCTCCAAGTGCAAAGCTCCTTCCACTTCAACACACTAAAGTGGCCAACAACTGTCTCTAGTGAAGTGTGCGCTGGTGTTTAAATTAAAAAAAATTAACAAGTAACAAAAACACTGTGAAACTTCATGACAGAGTAAGACGTTGTTTACTCTCAGCAGAGATTATTCTTTCCTTGTTATGCTCTTCCATGAATTAGAAAAGTGTGCTGAAGTCATCCTTATTTTTCTGCTTTGCATGTAAATGCTTTCTTCTTTTTCAGAACACACCTGCATGTGAGTTAGACACTGACTTGCCAGTCCCTCAGAGCACCACTGATGACACTGTTAGTGACACTGAGTGAAAAAGCAAAATGCTACAACGAATCTGATTAAAAAAAGAAAAAAGAAAAAAGAAAAAACCAGGAGTAAGGAGGAAGAAAATAAAAGAATGAGCAACTGAAGAAGAGGGGACTGGAAAGCAATCAGATACGTACCTCCTAATGCAGAATAAGCAGAGACAGCCAGTCACAGAACAGAAAGGTGATAGGTCATAGGCCATAAGGAAAACAAGAAGGCACATTTAAACCACTCATTAAAAAATCATAGCTAAAACCAAACCAAGAGAAACTCACAAATAATATGGAAAAATAAAGACATACAAAAATAACTATTTGAAGAGAAATCCTTTCTTTGTACACAGAAAACTGTGTTGAAACATCACACACAGTTTTCTGAAATGACCTTATGGAGACTCAGTTGTTATTTATCAGTCACAGCATGTGGTAAATACCATGTGGTGTTTCCTTTTTGTCGACGAGTTTTTATTTCTCAGATCTCAGAAATAAAACTCCGAAGTTTGAAACGAGATTGCTAATTTGGGTATGCAAAATAAGAAGCAACAGCCTTCAGACGTAAAGGAGCTACTTATTTTGGTTCATACATTTTTAAATACAAAGTTAAACCTGTTACCTTCACAAGAAAGCAGGAAGACACGGAGCAGCAAACATGCTAACAATGAACAAACATACAGCAGCAGAACTGCCCTTGTGACTAACCTAATTTCAGCAGCCAGCCTTCTCTATCTGGATTAAAAAATGTATGCGTTAGATCATTTCCATCATCTTCGGGAATTTTAAATGGCTCATTCTTAATACTTTCATATAAATTCTAGAAAAACAAAAGAGGAAAAAGACCTCATTAATAAAAGTCTTAACAGGAAATGCAACCAGGCTATCTTACTGCTTCTCAGACTATTAGTATAAAAAGCACAGGAAATATTGTCCATAAAATTCTGGACCACCCCCGTCTATCTTTGTTTACTACTCTGATCAAGTTTGATTTTAAACTACTTCATCTATAAGCAAGCCTCTCTTCAGCACAAATTTCTTAAGCACTCCTAGCAATGACATTTTTATTTTAGCTTCAGCATTTGGATTTTGAAGGTTTCAAGATCAGTTTCTTTTAGTTTAAGTTTTGCCAAATGAATCTGGGTTTTCATAAAATGCTGTAGCCCATGATACTGTCTTACAGCAGTTATTTATACTGATTTCTCAAGGAAGGAGCTCCATAAGACGTGGGAAAAATGAGAGGAAATAAAGAAAAAATAATTTATTATTTTTTCTCATAGAAATGCTACTTTTTTCATTAGCAGCCAATTCCACAAGAACTTTGCCATAAGCAAACTACTGAGAAATAAACAGAGCTTTTTCTCTGAAACAGCCTGTTCTTAAAATAAGGTTGGATATAGGCAGAACTAGCTCAAAGTAGCTGTGAATAACAAAAAATGCTTCTTTCAGCTACTCAAAAGGTTACACATGCTAGAAAATGTTCTTTTGCCTTCCCTTGACAAATTCGCCTGAGAACTGTTGTACATTTTTAAGTCTGCTATTAAAAACACAAAGCCAGGCTTTGTCCTACCCAGCACAACTTACCCTTAGCAATTCCTCTGGAAGGTCTCCACCTTCATTAATTCCACGATTCATGGAGATAAACCTCTCCACTGTGGGTTTATCTCGCACGTTGTGGTTGTGCAGGCTGGTATTCAACATAATGATGGCAAATGAAAGCACGTAACATGTATCTGAAATCAGAGTTTACAAACAGTTTACCTTCCTATATGCTGTGTGTACAAAACTGTAAAATTAGTACAGATCTCATCTTGACTGATAAAGAAAGAGAAACAGTCAAAAAATCCTGAACACTGTACATAAAAGTACAAAATCCTTAAGCTGTTGAAGTAAGCCCAAGACAACAAAAATGTTACAATTCAAATAAAAAATAAATATAAGAAAAACTGTATGAGAATCCAAAAAATTTTAAACTCTTATGAAATCATTGCTATCACCCTAAATTAACATTTCACTTGAAACGCTTTAAGTGTTGGGCAAAATGTTCTCTGCACAGATTTTGCCTAAATCATAGTGGTGGATGCTATAATAAACCTGGTCCATCAGCCTCCTCCTACTCAAAGTACTTCCAAAGCTCTCTCCAAAGAGAAAGAATGGTCTCTTCAAAATAATATTCTGACTGCATTTAAAAAGACTGAAAATCACACTGACTCAGTTCCTTGCCATACAGGAGGTAGCTATCACTGCTGGGTAATATCAGAAGATGACAAAGGAAATCTTATCATGCCTCTTGACATGGTTATGATTATAGTAAATTCTCCCAGAATTCAAGTACAAGATTCTGTGTAAGAAAAAGCAGGATGAACACCTGCTACAGAGAGGGAAAATGTGCCTACATCTTCAGCAGTTTGTTATCAGTAGCTGTTTTTCTCTCTAGCTGTTACAGACCTGCTTTACAGCAACCTTTTCCCATCCTATCTGTTCCTTAAATTAAGTGATCATGAGCAATCTATTTGTGTATATAGCCAAACAGAACAGCAATGCCAGGGCATTCTGTGCAGTTCTGTGATGTCTTATAAATGAAAATGCATTCTGACCATAAGCTTGCACCTCCTGGATCAGTCAGACACATTTTCTCATTTCTCAGGTATTTCTCATTTCACACATTATTTTATGCCTAACTTCCTACTGGCCATTATCTCCCTGCATCAGATGTAGAACATACACACACACACATATGTAAATAAAAATTATATTTGGATCATATAAGTAGTTAAGAACTCCCGTGGTTTCCTGTGACTGACCTGTAGACTGGAAGACTCCTGGGTTACAAAGGCAATAGCGTGAAGCAAAAGCTTCCATCATACGGTCAATTTTTTGAGCCTCTCCTGGGAGTCTGAAGCTCCACAGAAACTGCCTACAAAAGGGAAGATTAGTTGTTAGACTCATTCCAGTATTTATATATTAAATATTTATTACAAATAATCTGAAACGAATGGAAAAAGAAAAAAAAAATTCAGCATTGTCTATATAGAACATCCTAGAAATATGTTCTCAATCTCTCAACACACAAGTCAGGAGCTATTATAAAGCAACATGCACAGATGGCTAGCCCAGTAACTCAGCCAGCAACACTGCATGCTATCAGGCAAGATAATACGGCAGTTCATATTCTGAGGCTCTCTCTTTTTTCCAGACTAGTAAACAATTTTCTGTATGCATCCCATTTTTGCCATGAGAATGCTATGGGGGGAAAAAATGAGTTCAATCCTCCCTGGGTTTCCTGGCTACAAAAAGCAATGAACAGTCAGCTAGACTTTATTCACAATGTAAAAAGACACATTATACAAAGTATTTCTGGTGTAAGGAGAGAGAAACAAGGAATACAGAAAGACTTAACATACTTACTTAAATTCATACAAAACCTTCTAAAAATGGTAACAACAACAAGAAAACCCCGCTGCTTAGAGAGGTGCTATCTACTGTAAGCTCACCCTACAAGAATCGGACCTAGGCCTTAAAAAGAACAACTTATGTCATCATTTCAGTAATTTTGTAATATATGCAGCAGATTTTGCTGCTGCTTAGCAGCATAAACCGAAATACAGAATTTACTTTAGTAACTTATTATTTCTACATATTGGTACACTGGAATGCATACAGGACAGAAGTCTTCACAAATTTATTTTGGTACACTGTGGCACTAACACGTTCCAATGAATTTCATAATTTATTCTTTTATCTCTTAGCAAAAGAATTATCTGAATTAAACGAGGATCTAAACCAGCAAAGTTACATGCTCTGCCATGCAAAACAGGTTCTCACTATTCCCTGTACATTGGATGCCAGTATAACAACCATTTATTCCTGTCTTCATTGGTTTTCATTTTAGGACATTATATTCAAGTGTCACAGGCCATCTTTAGCTTGTCAGCTCTATCTACTGTCTTTTACTCACCTCATGTAAGGTTCCAACCCAGATCACGAATTTTGTAAGCTACCAAAATACAAACATTTAATAGTAGCAGCTGCTAAAGAAGAATAAAGTCAAACCTAACATCAAACTGGGTAAAGGAGACAGGAATACGAAGCTTCCCAGACAAGCTTCAGCAGCCACAAAAAGGCTTCTTTGGCCCAAGCCTCAGGCAGCTCAAGTTATCATCACCACATCACTCAACCATAGCAAAGCTGTTCTGACTCCACATCACAAGGCACTGCACCAGAAACAAAGATCACACAGACATTTCCATTTATCTGGTGTCAGGAGGGAGTCACTTGCGGCACAAAACCAGGCAGAACTGTCTAAGTCAACCTAATTTGATCAATCTGTTACAGATTTTCACCAAGATGAGAAGGGATCTCACAAGGTCACTGTATGCAAGCATCCCAGATAAATCAAAGAACTGTTCATGTAGCAAGGGAAGAAAATAAACTAAGATATCACACTTTCTTTCACATGACAAGTGGGAAAGTGAGGCAAGCAGAAGGAAATAACTTATTTCAAAGTTTACCTCTCTGTGACTGAACCTAATCAGTGAGGCTGGGCAGTGGATTTCTCCCCCTCCCTGCCCAGAAGGACAAGTTGAGGTGGAATAAAAGAAGGAAGAAAATTACTTATTTAAGTGAAAAGTTTATTTATTTTTTAACCTATCTCTGTGCTAAGATAGAAAACAGGTCTTCCAATGTCCACATATGGCAGGCACACCGAGAACTAACAGCTGTTTTAGTTGTTTGTATTTCCTGAAATGACCAGGATTTTTCACTCCCAAGGGCAGCACACACACAAGCTGTCAGAAGGGTTAAACAGAGCTGTCCCTGCTCACTTGCACAGTAATTTGTAGAGGTTGTGCTGAGCTGTAGAGCAGCTTTCTGACAAATAAATCAACACGGTGACTCATATAAACATGCAATTTGATAGAGGAAGCTCAGGTCAAAAAACAGAAAGCATTTACTCACCTTAAGGCTTGTACAAGATTGAGATCAGCGAACTCATGGAGTTCAACAAAAGCCTGAAGAACTTTAATATTAAATTCATCTCTATGAAAAACAAAAATGGAAATAGACAATTACAATTCTGACCTTTAAAGATTTGTTAGTTATCTCAATTTGCTTCTGAAAATAAATAAGGAAATAAACACTCATACTGATCAAATAAAGCCATCAGAAATAACCTACACAGTTATTTGAAAGTTATTTTCCTATTTAACACTAGTACTTTGCCCATTTTTTCTGGTAGGTTAGCAAAAGCCATTTGAACTTATTTTAGAAATGCTTATTTAAATGACCTAAAAATAGCCTTGCCTTCTTTGCTTCACATTTATTATAACTGTACCTGCCTTGACATAGGAGGATACCTGAGAAATTTAATCAGTAAAAAGCCTTTTGCAGAAATTGTCATGAATTCTTAAAACAATGGTTACTGTAAGACTAATTTCTTTAGCCATACAACATACAATTAACTAACTTTTTTCCACACTAAGAACAGAAAATATTAAAGCAGTTATCTTAATTTATATACAAAGATAAGAGACAAAAATGCTTCTATTGATTGTATCCAAGAAAAAGAACAGCTTTTGAAAAGAGCTGCTTAGCATATACTGTAGCCTTACTCCATTCCAAGAATTGGTACAATAAAGTTAACTAAAATCAGAAGAGGTTTTGAATGGGCTTCCTCTCACCCATCTCTTACATTGGTATGCAAATTATGAGCCAAATTATGCTTTGTTTGATACAAGGGCGTTTAAATTCAAAACTAACATTTAAACATTAATGAACACAAAACTATGTGGATGGACAGAACTTGGCCCACACCATCACGGAGTTCCTGTGCCAGAAGAATAAAGGTTTATAATCCTCAGGGTGTGCTTTGAAAACCTCACCAAGACAGAATGCTGTGTATCAGCCTCCGCCCGAAAATAGAAAGGTGTGCACCCACCAGGAATTATCTGTTGCTTTGCTGACTAACTGCATAGTCAGGCTAGCCTGCAACACTCAGAAGTAAATACCCTAAAACCAACTCTTCATTCTTTAAGAATGTTCCTACATTGTTTACAGAAATACACACCAGTTCTGTCAGCAAATCCAAGCAATTCTCATCAAATTTAGCAATGCACAATTCAACTGGGCAACTGCTTTTCAATGAAGTGGCATGAGTGTGTAATAAAAGACAGCACTCCAGAGGGAAAGTTTTTACTTTAAGCGAATTATCTATTTTGTTTATGGGCATGCAGTATTTGTGCTGGGTACAGCTCCAAAGACACAAGACAAATAATAAAAAGCTCCGGGAAGCCACTTAAAAAAATGTAAGTGAAGGTAGAAAGAAATCATAAGTCTTTTTTTAGGATGTAATTAATCCCTTATTTATTATAATTTTTAAGTGTTACCTTATTCCATTTCACCATTCTTTTTTCAGCTTGTTGAGTGCTGTAAGACTATAAAAGTCAGTAATATAGATTCTATCTCTTTATGGCAGAATGTTATATAAATATTTCAGTCTGCTGACTAACCTGGTCTTGTCTTCAGCTATATTTAGCTTGAATACAGAAGTAATTTATGATGGGCCCCTGAGAGGGGATGGCAAAGAAGGAGAGAATGTCCTCAGACATAATTCTGTTGTATAAAAACTGTTGACGTGTCTACATATTCTGCATAGAGACTTCATAACAAAGATCTGTTTTCAAAACGCTCATATTACAGCAAAAACTTTGAGTGAACCTACGAAAGCCAAGGGGAAACTGCTGAGCAAAAACCACGCTGTTGCTGCTGGAACCAGACTGAAAAGTGGCTCAAAAGGGAGCTGCCACAACCCATCACCATAGGGGCACATCCTAAACGAGCCACCACTGAGAGCTCCCTAGGTGGCACTGGAACATGTGCCAGCACATACATACACACACGCCAACCCACTGCACTGCTGCCTCTCTCAGCTGCCTTTTTAAAATCAATTCCTGGGTGACACAGCAATGGAAGTCATTTGCATTCTGACTGTGTTTTGCAACAGTGTGCATAAATATGCACACTGCATGTTTATTGTACCAGGACTGATAAGGACAGGGTGCAGCTGCCCTTGGAGACACCTGCTTAGCAATGGGACGTGTGTGTGCAGGGAAGTGACAACACCAAAACCTGCTTGGAACTACTGTCCCAGGAAATACCTGTTTTAATAAGTAATTTCTTTACCATCCAATTATTACTGACTGTAAATCATTCCTCCTCTGGATACAGTACTAAGAGTTAACAGTAGTGTTGCAAAACAACTCTCAGACATTCCAAAAGCTCCTGGTATTGAATTCTGCACTAGAGACAAAAGTTTTGGCTTATTCAAAATACTAAATTATAGTTAATTAAATATTATTCCATAATGTACCCATTTAAAACTAACAACCTAACAGGAAGAAAACCTATCACAATACTGTAGCAGTTTTACATCCCCATTGTAGCTTTTATGGATCTCAGAGTATCTGAGCAGCTCTCTCCTGCAGCCCGTGAAGGGGAACTACCCAAAACCTGTGAAAAGGTTTTGTAAGCTCAAGAGCAAAGTTCCAATATTTTTACTTTACCTTTCACCGAGGTAATCTCCAATTACTGTTTTATTTAATCCTTCTCCTTTATAAAGGAACTGTGCAATGTCTTCTGCAGTGTTGTGCAGGAGGTCATTTTCTATCAGAAACTGAATTCCCTACGAAGAGCAAGTCCAAAGGAAAAGGAATGTTATGTCTTCTTTCACAAGCATTTAAGTAAATATCACTAGTAACATTTGGTATTAATATACCGACACAGACATACACTCAGCACATTAAGAGTTACATTACCTACAGATTTTTACTTATTTTAATAAAATGGTAAGCAAATGTTTTTCAGTTAGATGAGCAATACTTAGTACTGGTTTTAAGATGAAAATGAAAACACATTTTTAAGGCTAGAAGTACTAGGTGGCAGTTTGAATCCCTCAACCCTCAATATTTGATTTGAAAGATCAAATACTAATTGAGTAATGACTGCACATTGCTCTTTGGAGCTAATGTGTGAGCTGGCCTATTCCCAACATTGCATCAATGTCTGCAGAGCCGTAATCTGCAAAATCATATAATGAAGAGGTACACAGAAACTACTTAATTACCACCATGACACAAAATCAAGCATCTGGTATCATCTACAAACTGCAACCCAATACATCAAGCCACTACTTGCAGTAGGAAGTCACAGCTGAAGATACTGAAACCGGTTTAAAAGAGTTTATGCTGACATTTGGATTATCAGTGAATTCTGGTTGTGCTGGAACTAAACTATTCACAAAGGACTGGAGCTACACTACTCACAAAGGGCTGCTCAGTCAGCTGCTACCAAAGGCTGATGGAGAGTCTTACCCTGTCCCTCAGAGGGTACTTGATCAAGCCCCAGGACTCCTACTCCTCCAAAATTTACTGCCCTACAACTGGCACACGCTAGGAAAGCCCAGAGACTTCTCTGGAAAGTGGCAAAGAAAGGAGACTATGAGTTATACAGAGATTATGGCAAGGATGGGAGGGATGTTGTTCTGACACTGAGCAAGTCATGCAGAGATAACCATCCTCTGTACAGCCCACAGACCCCAACACAGATGCTGCTACTCCTGCTGATTTCTTCAGACCCTACATCACGCTGGTGAAAAGTAAAAATGGACACTTTAAGTAGCCTTAATGTCTTTGATTCCAAATATGTACAAAAGAGGTTAATAAATTACTAATATACTCAACTAGACTATTTCATAATTTCAAGAATACTAGTTTTTCAATTTCTGCAATTTATTTAATTACAAGTGAAAAAAATCCTATTTTTTTTTTTTTTAATAGCATGGATGGTCCTCTCCTGACATTCCAAAACATTATTATCCTTCTGTTTGATAAATTCTCGTTTTTAATAATGACATGGCTACCTGCTTGACAAAAAAAGGTCAGTTTTCTGACCTAATTTAACAGGGAAAAATAAACTGTGATGTTATAAAGCTTGAAGCTTTTTTTAGAAAATCTGTAATTCTCTTGGAACAATGTCATCTTCATCTGAAAAATTTCAATGCCAGGCTGGTACTCTGACAACTTAATATTTTGATAAGTCATTTCACAACAGACATGATTTCTTTTCAAAGAATATATCCATTATATCTTGAACAAGAAATTGCTGAGCTTTCCTCAAAACCAATCCCTTCAAAGCTTATTTATACAATATTTGACTACAAAACGTAGTGCTTTTTCCCATCCCAAGTTATACAAAAAGCTCTCATCTCTGAAAATCAAAAGAGAATCTTTCCTCTGATATCAGAAATAGCAGATTCCCTTGGTTCAACACCTGGACCACATTATTCATGTTTAGTATAAACAGACTGATCTGAATAGGTTTTTTGAAGTTGTGCAAGTTACTGATAATGGACATTACTTGAAGTATGGAAAACAAATTTCTGTGCACAGAAGCAGACACTTTACCATACTGCAAAAATCAATTTAATTTTCCTTTTCCTGGATCTTTCTTTTTATTTATTCCTAAGATGCTAAAAAACCAGAACAGGAAAAGTAATTTTTCTGGGACAACAACTTCAGCGTCTGGAATAAATGCCAAAATAGGCCAAGCAAACCCCCAGTACCTCCCACACTATCTTTTGTCTTGATGCAAATTTTCTTTCTGTAGACTGACAGGAGACAGATGACAGCTGTACTAGTTTAACTTACCCACACAAAACCCATTGCTACAGACATTTTCAAAATTCACTACAAATATTGCATGGATTTATTTTTTATTTTACTTCACTACAATGAAATCTGCTTTGAATTTCATCGCTTTTGCAATAACTCAATTATAAATTTTGCAGTTATTTAAACCCTGCCTCTGTCACAGAGAATTCATTTCCTGGGCCCAACACAGGCAGTACCAACTCCAGCATGGTGAATTTCCAGCAAAACTTTGTCTCTGCACAGGGATTCCTGAAGTGTTTTACAAACTTTACCATTACAGCCCTTCTCACAGGAGCTCACCAAACCCAAACTCCCAGGTACAACATCCAGGAAATGCATTAAACACAAGAGAAAATTGCCCAACAGACACACATGAATGTGTAATGGTCTTTAAATAGAAGTGATAGAAGAAAACTACCTTGCTGTGCTCCTGCTAATATGAAAACATGAGACCTCTGTGTCCTGGTTTTAAAGGAGGAAACTTGGTGGGTTCAACCCAAGTATTATTACCCCAGTTCTTTGGCATTCCTAAATCCAGAGACCACCTTCCCTCCTGCTGTTAAATGAAAAACATCCTTTTCCCAATGAACCCCAGGTAGCTTTTCCAGCACCAGAAGGATGAATACATACTTCAGCTGTCTGTAACTTAAAGTAGCAGCTGCAAGCAACATCATGACCCAGCTTTAAGCAGACAGCTACTGCAGCCACCACTGATCGCAAACATTATTAAGAAATTACTACTCTGAGTCTGTTCACCACATTTAAATTATGTTACAGTAGCAATGTGGCCACAGCATCTATTTATAGAAATAATTTCATCCAGCAAGAACCATAACAAAAAATAGTTAATGCTGGAATGAAGCATCTGACATCATCCTGTGACTTTGCCACAAACTTCTAGGACTTGAAAGAGCTGGAAGACCACAGGAAACTAACAGGATATTTGGGGGTATTCTGCCCTCAACAGAACAGAAGTTAAGCAGTCACCAAAACGGAAAATAAAAATAAAATACATGGCCAGCATTTTAGAAAGGGTTCTTGTACTTGAGAATTTCTGTCAAATTGGAAACAGTCTGAAGAACAGAAGCCATACTGTACTTGGAACATTTCAGAAAAGCCACCAAAATGCAACTGAATTCAATACAATTGGGAAAAAAACATGTCAAGAACACAGAAAAACAAATGCTAAATGATTTCCAAGAAGACCTTAAAGAATATGCTTCAGAAATTCAAAATGGAATCTCAATTACAAACAATAGAGGACAATAAAACAAAGCAAGGAAGCTGAAATATGAAAACCAAAGGCTAAAGGTCAAATATGTCAAAGAAGCTCTTTTAAACACTGCAGGGGAAATCTGTAAGAGAATGTGCAAGTCCCCAAATTTTCCAGAAAATTAACAACTATTTAAGAAACCGAGAGGCACTCCAGAAAGAACTCCATTACTTCTGGGGTACATGCAGAGCAGATTCCTTGAAACTGGTAACCAAGCTTGTACAAGTCAGAGAGGTACACATCTATATGTATATATGTATGTACAAAAATACAGATGTTCACACATGCCTTTTTCAGAAACAGGCTTTAGATATCCAAATATAAAAGTCTGCACGAAAACAAAAAATACGGCAAAGGTATTTTGAAAGATAAAATAGGAGAGCATTAAAGAAAAAGAAGTATGAATATGGAAAAAAAATTTAATTATATTTGACATATCAACATAGAACACCTCTATCAGGTACAAGACAAGCCAGGTCAATCAATACCTGGCATATTTGGTTGTTGATAAGTAACCTGCATTATCAAGGGTTTATTTAAATGAAAGAAGCACACAGCTGGCACATGACCTGATGGCTGCTTCCAATTTAACCCTCTGCTCAGTGTGTTACAGGACATGCAAATAAGGCCTATGAACTTACATTATCAGAAATATTTCTTAAAAAAAAAAACATAGAAGTATTTGTCATAGATCATACTACAAGCAGAAACTTGATTTCTGACAAGTGAAAAAAAAATCTCTACCTTCTTAGGGTCCATGTTGAATTTCTTCCTTCCCATGGCTATTTGCTTATTTCTTTGTGTAGTTTTGCTACATATAGAGACAAAGAAACAACAAGCACTTACCAGTCACTCTAACAAAAAGATTTCTAGATGACCTTATAATTTGTTTTAGCTACTTGGTATTTTCTACTAGAAAATCAAGACATTTACTTTTTATAATGGAGAAAATTATGATACTATTTTCAACTCCTTTAAGCAATTGCAGCTTCAGAGACTCATATCCTTATCAACTGGGCAATAAAATATTACACTCTATCCAACATATTCTCTATCCAAACAAATGACACGCCTGCATGGGATAAAGTCAAGCTTTATAACAGACTAAATAAAGGTCATCCATCCTTTGTTTAGAATGGGAAAGGTATTTTTACTCGCTGTTCCTGGAAGATCTGTTCCAAGGTCTTACTGAATCATGTCCATATGTTGGCATTACTTACCTTTCTTCTACACTAGTCAGATTATCAATTTCAGTCATAACCTCAGCAATTTCAAATTTTAATCTCTGTAAAAGAAGGAAGGACAATACATTAACCTACATTAGAGCATCTTTTGAAATCAACTATCATATAATAATATGATCAATTAGATTTTTTTTTCTAATATATGTTATTCACCTGAAGAAAAATGAACCAACTTAGGGCTTCCTAAGTATTTAAAGATTTTATCACAACTGAATGACTTGAACACCTGAACCTGCATTCTCAGTGTGTACTTGTCCCAGAGCACCAAAACCAAGCTGCCTTTATCAATTAATAAAACTTCTTTGCCCCCATTTCTCACTCACTCCTATCCTGGATGCAAATCTGCTGTTTAATAGTTTTTGATTACACAAATAAAATGTGGACATCTGCACATATTGCATTACATAAATTCAGAAGTTAATCTTTTTAAAAGCACTCATATGATGCATAAATCCCGTTCACTATTAGAAGTATTTTGTTTAAGTAATTTATATGCTTTTAAAACCAGTACCTGAAATTTATATTTAGATCTGTAACTTAATCTACTGAAGAAGTCTTCTAAGGATCTTTACAGTAAATCAATTACCTCAATATCATCAATCAGTTCTTTTTTCCTGCGACGAATATTTAAAAGCTCTTCTCTTTCTTCCATGGAGAGGTCATCAGGCACTGGAATGGAGCAAAACATACAATTTTTCAGCATTTGCATTTTAGCATTTGATACCTCATCATCACTCATAAAGCTTAATAAGCTGATTAGGAAAAATAAGCTTATATGAAACATCACGACATTTCTTCTACATCAGTTTCAAGAAAAAAAACCTAAAAAAAATCAAAACCAACAACATAAATGAAATCTAAATCTAATATATTTGTAATCTGCTTTATTAAAATCTAAGTAAGGTAATTGAATGACTGACTATGGACAGAATCTATCTTTCAAAAGAAATACAGACAATTAAAGGAATCTTGTTATCATGTGATGTGGCAAGATTTGGTTCTACAGCTTAATTGCCAAATTCAATTTGGATAGAATTCTATTACATCAATAACATACCAAAATTCTTCATGTAAATTAATTATGATTCAGAAGATATTACTATCTTCCAGGGAAAAAAAGCCAAAGAATAGGTGATGCTATACACAAGAAGTGTGACCTGGTGCTGAATTCAGACATCCTCTAATGCCAGCAGGGCCCCCTCCTTTGGTTGCTTTGAAGAGGGAAATGCAGGCAGGTAGAACCCAACACACACCCTAACACCAAATACCTCCCAGGTGTAGGACACACAAATACAGCAGCAGAATCACACAAACATGGGCTTTGCATAACATCTTTTAGGTGAGGCTGTAGTATTTAAGTCAAGTTTAGGCTTCTCCTTGGCCATGCTAAATGAAATACATGACCCTGCTGATAAAAATCAGTTGCTACTGAGGAGGCAAATGTGTGTCTGTCACTCATCCTACCCTCACCCTGTCTGTGTCTGTCTGACAACCAGCAAAGACCAAAAATCATTAGCATAAAACCGCTGCTTTTCCTGAACAATCAGATGTTCCCCAGCAGGAAATTTCTTTGGACAGAGATTACTCCTGCTAATTTGTACAGCACTAGGATCCAGCTACAAATATTCACTTCCTGTGCAAAAATCCTGCAGTAACAGTTCTAATGCTACCCACTTTCTTGGAAATATCTCCTGAATTATAGAACAGCTTTTCCTTCCAGCTCAGTAAAATGGAACAACAAAATTAATTAATAAGATACGTAAGAGCAGCACACAACAAATGTAGTCATTTGGGATGGTCAAGGACACTTTTATGATCTATACACACATAACAGACTGTAGCAACAGGATTACAAAGAAAAGTTCAGTTTGAGAGTTTTAAACACACATTTGGAAAACAGCTTCTGTTCAAATCCCAATAATGAAATATATTGATTATTTCGACATCCACTGGTTAAGCGCCTTTCCTTTTGGATCCAAATCATAACAAAATCCAAATGGCGACAGACCTTGTTAGACAAGAAGTAATTATGGCAAATGATTTCATTTAACTACTCCAGATACAAACATGATTAAATTACTTTCAGTTTAGGAAATGACAGTCTTCAGTTGAACAAATACCAGACTTCAATATGTTTACCTGCTTATTCTCCTCATAAGAAAGCCACCCACTCCTAAAAATCTCTTGCATGCAAATAGTGGTAGGATTCTTTTCACATCAAACTTTACAAATACATGTCCCTACATCACATCTTTGTCATACATGTTTACTCCAAGATCCTAAACCACAGAGAATTAATGACTATACACACACTATGTACATGAATACACCACAAATATTCCAAGTAACTGACCAAAAAAAATTAATACTGCTACCCAATGTTGATTATAAAAAAGGAAAACCATATATAATCACTCTCTTAGTTAGGAAGCACACTCTGATATCCTTAAAGCATTTCTGCAGTATTGTAGATGAAATGACACTGCAGCTTTACAGTAGCAGTACTAGTAAGAGATGCTAAATTTTTAACTCTTTGCTGTAGCAAGACATTTTGGTAACTCTCACCTTCACTGGCAACTAGAAATACAAATCAAACCTCAAACAGAAAATCATCTTGCAGAAATAAATATTTAGAATTCATAGGTGGCATTGCTTTTTCATCAAGGTGAGTTATAAAACCTCTGGATTAGCCACTACCATGAGCCCTTCCCAAATCTGCACACCAGTGAGTAGTATTGCAGTTTCTTCTCCCTTACTCTACCATGCAGTGAAGGCTCCTTGGGACAGGTTTGGCATATCTGGAAAGAACTGAAATTGCTTTTTTTGGAATCAACACGAATTGTAACAGCTTTCTATGCTCAAGCAACCCACAAAAAAAGAGAAATCAAACACCTCAGTGTTTTCCTACAGCACCCAAATACTGTCTGCCGTATTCTCCTTCCCTCTGATCACAGCCACAGTAGAGACAAGCCTCACAGTATAATTAATGATGCTGTTAGACAGAAAGGAAAAAAGCTAAATGGAGTCAGACTATGTTTTGCATTAGGGAATAACATCAAGTATTTATCTGCCACATACAAGACAAGCAGTCTGCTAGAAAAGAAGATTCCGCATTTGGAGAACACTTGTATAAAACTGGACATTATTGCAACATCTTTAAATAATGGTATGTAAATATCAGAGCCAAAATATTTCAGTATCTTTTGACAAGAGTGGAAGAGCCAGGATATAGCTGAGTGGGAGTTACAGTACAGCTCAACTTCCAGAAACTCTAGGTACAGACAGTATTTTTCTTCCCCTCACACTACCAGCACAGAGATTGACTCGCAAGGGTCACTCCCAAGTGCACTGTCCTGTACTCACATGAATTGGCCTCTGTGTCATACTGAAGATGTTTGCCTCATTATCATCCTTCTTCTGGTTGTCCATGACTGCCTCCCTGCTCTGGTGCTGCTCTTTATGCTGTAGAAAATGTATCAGTGGGAAACTCAATGCAGCAAAAAAAAGTTTCTGAAGAGACTTCACGTGGCATTACAGCCTGGAAGGTGTCTGCTCCAGGAGGCTGTGGGACTTTATGGCTACTGTACCTGCTGTTTCAACTCTGTCTTAAACTAACTTAAATTAAACTTAAATTAACAGTATTCCTGTGCTTCGATTAAGGCTTTTGAAATATTAACATAGGAGGGTAACACACAATGGTGGATTAAAACATCTCCACAGTCCTAAGCAAACATTGCAGGTACATGGTAAGAAATTATCTACTCTGGCAAGACCCTTCCCACGACCACCCTTTTGCCTCCAGCAAACATGTCTTTTCAACCCTGTGTTCACATAATCCTCCACAAAAAAAATAACTCATGGAGCACGTATTATATATTTGTTCTGTAAAACAAATTTTCTAGCTGTCCTCTCTGAGTCACTTCTGTGAGTTTTGTTTCTTTCACCAATCTAAACACAAAGTAGACAGGATGGGAGGAGTTAGCATGAACGTTTAAATACTAAAAAAGAACAAAAGCATTTCAGTACAGTGAACAAGCTACAGCTGCAGCATTCTTTCACTCTATCTTCTAATCTTTAAATAAAGACAATGCTCTAATGTAAGTAATTTCTGTGAAATCTTTTAGCTTACAGGGAGAGCATTTCCTTTTTCTAGAACTTCAGACCTTCAGGTACTACTAAATAGAAAGTCAAAACATTATATTTTATTCATGATGAACACATTGTTGAAAATACAAATTATATTCTTGGCCAAACAAAAAGAAAGAAACACACAACACCGTATACATTGCAATACTATTCCTACTACCAACATGAAAAAAACCCCAGGAAAATATTTAATATATTCCAACTTGGCCCAAAGAATTCCCGCAACTGAACTGTATGTACTTAAATGAACATCCTGCAATGCAACATTTAATGGAACAGTCTGTTTACTACACTGCGCTAGGGAAAACAAACAAACTGCACCTCACCACAAAACTAAGTGTATCGTGCATCAGTTGTGATGTCACTTGGTTAAGAAATTCTCCACTATGGAGAACCCAAGTACAATATCCAAAGAAGAGCATTATCTCTCAATACGAAGCATTTTTGAGATAGAAAGTACCAAAAAACCCAAAACTTTTAGAGATTGAGAAAGAACTGCAACAGATCAGCTTGCAAAGAAAGTTCCCACAGGTTAGTGAAATCTAGGAGCAAATTCCATAATAGGAAACAGAAATCTAGTAATTTCCAAGACCATAATACTGTCCCCTTTCTCAGTAGTAAAATTCACATATTTTCCAGCTCTCCAGCAATAAGAAGCAAAACTCCTGTGTTTAAATTCACTCATTAGCCTTTTAATTGACAGTCACCAGCCAAAGTCTAAAGCAATCTCACTTGACCCCTTCAACTGACTTCAGAGTTCAATCTCTCAAGAGGACACAGTAAAATATCCACAACCAGCAGAAAGCAAACATCTAACAATATCTAACACAGACAAAACACTAATGCTATACACTAATTTTGTAACCCCACTTACAAAGCAATACAACACGCTGACTCTCACTGCTCAGCTAACTTCTTGGTTTCATAAAGATAAACATTTTCCTTCTTCTGTGTCAGTCCCAAATAAGTGGTCTTCAGTATTTGCATTCCAAGCAAAAAAAAAAAAACAATTTAGAGGGAATTTAATTTTGCTGCAGTTGAAACATCTTGCAAGTGTAAAGATATTTATATAATGCAAGGCTTTAAACTAAACAAACTTTTCCTCACCCATACACAAAATGAGGAGACATGTTTCTTCTGGCCTTTAAAATAATATACATTCATCTCTGAGAACAAATCTGATTGTCTCAGAACATTTGCCTCAACGGATATTCTCAGGCTATTCTCTCTTCCTTTCCCTCTACATATTCCCTTTTTTTAAAAACTTGATTACAGGAACATTTTCCAGCTTTCAGACAAGATGTATAAACAATGCTCCAACCACTTCTGGCTATTAAAAATTCCATAGAAGTTTTCGTAGGAGGACATCCTTCTGAATAGATTCACTTCATATGCAGAAACAAACTGTAGCTACACTAAATTTCATCAGTAAAACCAGCTGGATTTGGCTGCTTCCTTAACTACCTTACTATGTGAATCTGCTTTTTAGTCACTGCTGAGCATGTTCCAGCATGGGAGCAGTGACACCTCCATTAACGGGGGAAATAATCCTGTACACAATATCCTTTTACATACAAAAAAAATCACCAGTTGGTGGTATGAGGAATCTAGGACAGAATCCATGGCTTGCAGAGTTATTTTGAGTTTTCAATCACAAGGGACTCTGTGGCCAGAAATCACATTAGTGGCCAAACCCAGAAGAGAACCTCCAACGCACATCCATCATTCTCATTGTTCAGCTGCTGGAAATCACACCATTACAAGATGTTCCTGAAAACATTTTTTTATTTAGGATAAGGACATACTTTGCAGGAAAGTTACAGTAAAGATATTATCATTTTGTGCTTCTAATAACAGGAAGGGGGAACCCTATAAATATTAATATTACCACATAAAAATACATTTTCGGGAATTTAGAGGAAATAGTTTCCCTCTGACTTGCTACACCTTCAAGATTATTTTATTTTACTTCTGCTGCACAGGAGATTTATTATATCAGTGGTACACATTTGTGTAGGTTTTTTTAAAAACAGATAAAAGCATAAAAAATTGGAAATATGAAATACATTTTTTGTTCTACACAGAGAAGGTCCAGCAGGGTGATAGTACCATCAAGACTGAAACCATCTCTTGTAAAAAACGAACAGTATTTTTTATAATCTGCAAGAATTACTTCAAATAAGGCAAGATTATGTTTTTGTTCTGGCCAGAAATAGCCCTACATAATTTGTTAATGTGTTAGCCTCTCTAGTCAAGCAGAAAGTAGGCAGCTGCAAAATTGTGCAAAATCAGGGTCCAGATAACACCGATTTGGAGGGAAGGAAAGTTTTACCTGCCTCCCAAAAACCATCTTACTTCAGATATCACAACTGATATGCCCTGCCATGGTACCTGCAAATGTTTCTGTCTGTGGAGTACAGAAGGCAGAGGAGCCAGCAGCAAAAGCAGATGTGTCTTTACAAATGTGAGCAGAGATCAGAGCACCAACAGCTGTGCAGGGGAGCAGGGAGGGAAAGGCTTCCCAGAGCTCTCGCATGAGCTGCTAATCCTGCCTGGGAGCCATGAGCTGCCCTTCTTAACGGCACCAAAGCACAAAGAGGGGCTTTACAGCAACTTCCAATCTTCAGATATACCCACAGAAACTGGAGAGGCACCTCCTTTGCTTTTGAGCTCCTAATTAGGCCTCTGACACAGATACTGGCCATTAGAAAGCAGGGTGTGTTTAAGTTAAAGAGTATTTTTTTTCCTGTCCATGCTCTTTATTTTCATGAGCAGGCAGTACTGAAGGTCATGATTATATTATACTGACCTCCTTTAATTCAATAGTGTGTCTTATTTCAACGTTTTATGTTTAGGAAGTCAAATGTTCTGCAGCAACTAAACAAAACAAAAGAACCACTTTCAATCACATAAAGGAGCATCACTTCGGGAAAACAAAGAAAAAACACACAGGGACAAGGTCTGAGCAAGATTTCACAGGTAATGAGCTGGCTCCTCAATGTTCCTGCACTGCTTTGCCATTCGATGCCTTTTTCTGAGCTGGCTTTTCCACTGTTTAGCAGGACAAATGCTTTCACCAAGGGACCGCAGAATTACCCAAGACAACGAAACAGGCACAGCAGAAATTCCTGGCAGCACAAAGGTACAGGGGGACAGCAATCCCCTTGAGGTCAGCCAGCCCTAAAACTCGCTTAGCTCAGCCCCAAAACCCCACCCTTACAGGCTGTATTCTCTAAATACTAAAAGTAGTTCAACCTGATATTAATAATAGATAAGCATGGATTTCCTTTCGGAAGCATTTTTCTTTTGAAGTCACTCTACTCTTGCTTCGAGATCAGAAGATGCTTCTAGGCCAACTTTTCTTTCTAAAATATGTAAATACAAATTACTGAATATGAAAAGAAAGCTGAGTTTAATTTAACATTTTAAGTCTCTTACCCAAATACATTAATACTTCCATTAATAATAGAAAGTGTTAAAATATGCATATCCATGCATATTTAAGAAGTGCAGAAAATTTTTTTGCCAGCTAATGTGGAAATTAAAAAAGGAGATGTTGGCCACACTGTAGTAGTGTGTGTTTCAGAGAGGGCTATGAACAGATTAGCACAGATAGAGGAAATACTATCCAACATAACATTTGCCTTCACCAGCATCAATTACCAATTACTATTCAGGAATTCTGGTGAATCACCATTCTGATTTCAGTGTTACAGCTACACACTACCACATTATCGCATCTTAACATCACAGTCCCGTTCCAACATGGAAAACAGTAACGTTGAAGTAATGTGGGACAAATGCAATGCTGTGCAGTGCCAAGCACTGTAAGTAAAAATGCACAATCTTGTATTGTGCTGCTGGCTTAGGGACAGTGGGGCCATCTATACTGCCTTAAAATTTTCTTACTCTGCTTTCAGCTTTTTAACAAAATGATTGCATCTGATTTCTTTTCTGCACAGCAAATAATGAGGAAGGGTGACCAGAATCAGCTTTGTGTAGTAATACCACCATTATAAATACAGGTATCACTCTTCCAAAACAAAGTGGCCACAAGCTTTTTCTTTACACTGCATCAAACCAACAAAATACTGTCAAACAGAAACAATTTTTTTTCCTCCCTTCTCATTATCTATGCTGCACAGCAAAATCTCACAGATAAGTAATTTCGGGAAAGCTCAGTCATAATTCTCTCTCTGTGGAGCATTTGTATGTGCAAAACTGGAGAAACAAATGAGGAACTTAGGTAGTACCATGGCTGAAATCAAACAAATTTTCTCTGGATGTTTGCATTTGAAAGCCTTTGCTTCTAGTACATTATATTTATAGCATGCATTAACACGAATTTAGTGTTTACAGAGTGGAAGTCGGCAAATTCTGAATTTCTTTTGTACACTTTCATGGCAAGATTCAGGTCACAAAAAATTTTAGCACCCCCTGAGGAAGAGAATGATCCAGCAATAACACATGGGGAGACCAGGGACAACAGCTGATAGCACATTGTGTATCCACTGGCAATGCAGAACAACAGCCACTTTTCAAGTGGGAGTCTTGGGAAGGAAATCAGGGCTCCCCCTCAACACTATATAGGAGGTGAAAGGAACAGATCACCATGCCAGCTATGCACAGCATAGCTAAGTGTCACATTAGAGATATCATGTCTTTAGCTGAAACCCTTCATTCACTACAGAGCAAAGAAAGGTCAGCAAAAGAGCAGCGCATTTTGCTTGCCTGCAGCAAAAAGAGAAAATTCTGAAATTGAAATGTGTAGATGCAATAGCTTTCCACAAGTAAGATATTTTAAGCCACACAACAGGAGTAGGATGTGCCTTTTAATTTGAGGCATTTATGGTTTTGCCCAGTACAACTGTAGTGTATTACTAGACAGAATTCTACAAAGGACTGGATGGAAAGGGACTGGATGGTCCCATGACTAATTTCTATGACAGCACAGCTCACTTCTGATTGAGCCAAGCATACAGACAACACTGACAGGAATTGAAAAATACTTTATCTTTAAGCAACTCTTTGGATGACCAGCATGGGAGAGTGGCTTGCTCAGACTGCTGATGGAAAACAGGTGGAACAAGTGGGAGCCCATACACATTGGGCAGCAGGATAACCTGAAGTACTGCAGCCACTGCTCAGGATTTGGTTCTGTGGTCACTTCAGCACGTTTAGGATGACTCCCAGCAGCTCTGTCGAGTGTGAGGCAAAGCTTAAACTACTGACAGGAAAAGAGCAAATACTCCTCTGTCAACTTCTTTTCCTTGTCAGTCAGGAGAGGACTCTTTCTCCCAGCCATCCCAAGGAGTATGTGTGGATGAAAAGGAAAGCAGGGAGACTTCACCTCCCACTGGTGCATGAGTCCCAGTAGTCCCTGTGAACAACTGGACTAACCAGACATGTCCTGCTGCCAATTTAGACTTCTTTCAGCTCTAGGATCCAAACAACTCAGACCAAGGGTGGGACAACTCCTCCTGAAAGCAGAGGTCATTTCATCACAATCTGCGTGAGGAAGAGGCAAACAAAAACACTGATTCCTTCAGCTTTTGAAATGGTATGAGAAGGAAAAAAGAATAAGACTGTAGCAACGTGTTTCAACTTTACCCTTACAGAAGGACTGTGTTTCCCCAGTCACCCCGAGTTACTGGAAAGAGGAAGTGGTTGGCTGGCAGGTACCTACATTTTTTCCTAAGATAGATCTTGGAAAATAGACTTGAAAAGCAAACACACCAGAGTAGTAGCAGACATTCCTGTCAGATCCATTTCAAGGAGCAGCACGGAAAATTGACAGGAATGTCGCAGAGCAGCTGCAGGGGGGTCCTGGAGCCCAGACCCTGTGGTCAGTCGCCAGCAATACCCCCAAATCCTGCTCAATATTCAGGCACAGCTCATCAGACCTACCGTGTTCCCAGCAAAACAGCTGGGCTCAGACAGGCTTTCTGTCACAAATTTCCAGTAACATCTCCTCTTGGCAATAGGGGATCTGCTCACAGCACTGCGCTCATTAGTGAAGAGCGTTAGCCATTACTTAGGATTGCCGGCTGTTTCTAAAGCACACAATCCAATTTTCAGAAAAAGCAAGGCAAAGTTGATTTTCCCCCTTCCCTCATCCCTGCCTGACACAGCTCTGGAGTTAGATTTCAGAACAGTATTTATTGCAGAAGTTTTCTATTTATTCATTTTCCAAGATCGGTTGCACACTGAAGGAGGTGGAGCAACTGCTGGATTTGAAAGCAATCTTCCTTCCCTGAGGAATGTCCCAAAGGCAGCTACAAAGTGCCACACAGGACTGCTCATCTATCAACTAACTGCCTGAGCAGCATTTATATTCACCCAAAACAAGACAGATTCCAGGATGCACAACTCTGTGCACAATGTGAAGCCTGATGTTGTGTAAGCCTTTGAAATTCCTGCAGTCTCCTCCAAAAAAAGTAACTGTGGTACCTTCTATGGAAACCACTGAGTTGCAGTACTTGGAGAGAAATGCAGTACAGCTAATACAGCACCTTGCTGTTTGGCTATCTTAGGTTTGAAATGCTCCAGTTTCTTACTATTACATCAACAGGCTCATTGGTCACATTGCCTGAAGTCTGAGAGGGCACAGAGAGAGTCAGGAATTTACTAAGATTTGTTGGTGAAAGAATAGCAAAGCTTCGTTTAAGACTGCAAAACATTTTCAGATTCATCAGAAAAGAGTACACAAAGCTTTTGTGAATTGTTGGTTGCCATCACACCATGAAACAATTAGTTTGACAGGTCACTAATTCAGATATAAAAGAGCTTTTTATCCGGCCCACTGATAACAAGTCTGTTGGATGGATCCACTTACCATAAGGTCAAACCCCTGGTCTCTCATTCTTTGCTTGGCAAAAGCCCATCAGCAGTCATACCAAATCTGCTTCACCATATTTCCAAAATAGAGCACATTCAACATCTGCTGAAATTCTTCTAAGTACAGACATAAGTTATATGTTACAAAAATAAAGGTTTTTCATACTCCAGGCAGACCTCCTGGCATTCTGATCAAAAACTCATTTGAATAAATACATTCTTCCTATTTAAACTTTCCCCAACTGTTTCAACTATATGTGCTGAAATATTACATTGCCCTTTCTAAGCTGTTTTCTCTGCCCCTTACTGGCAAAATCACTGCATTCCTTCCAGAGATCAGTGAAAAATAATCTGAACACATAATCTTTTGTACTTTATTTTGAAGTAACTTAGTCATTTTTCTCAGCTAAGTACCTAACAAGAAAAAAAAAAATCATATCCATACAACTTCAAAGAGCTAAGCAATTTAGTTTTACTGCTCTCAGTATCTCTGAGATTCAGCATTTTCCCTGAAAATGTAAGCAACTAACTGGGATTCAACCCTCAATCTTGTTTTTAAGTCCACCAGCTCCCACTGGTCCTATTAATAAACATTTTTTCTAAGATTTCCACTTCATCCTGTCATGCTCAAAGACTAAGTATTTCTGTTGACTACAAAACATCTAAGTAGGACTATGTGTTTTAGTTCTGGGACCCCTCAACACGGCACAAAAGATAACAATAAAAGATATCACTTCCTAAATGGGTAAAACCTAGAGCAAATCCTGATTTTTCACCTGCACATACCAGTTCCATTTACAGCATAGTCAGATGTAGACTCTGCTAAACACCTTTCCAAAGAGGTAGTGCCTTCAGAGCAGTGTTCTACCTGGCACAAGCTTTCATTATACAAAGACAAACTTTGTCTAAGACTGAAAAAAATCTGACTTATACTAACATACTTGCAATTATCCTAAATTTGCCTTAGGGCAGCCAGCAATACCAAGTTATAACTTCTGTTAAACAGTCTGTAGCAACAGTGTCTGCAGCTCCACTGACACAGCTCACATATTGAACGGGGAAAACTTACTAATGCAGTTCAGAAATTCTTCTGTGTATCACAGACATGGACAATGCAGCAGTGAGTACAAACCACCTGGAGAACACCATTCACAGGTAAACTCTTTATTGTTTAAATGATTTCCTGAACACTGAAAGAAGTGGTTGGTAATAAAGGAACTGGCACTATTAAGCCTAGAATTTTGTCCCTAAATAATTCTGACATACATCTGCACAGGCAGCAGTCTACAGTCCACTTGAAAATCATACCAAAACTACTTCTAAAAGATTCTTGAATCATAGCATCTATTCTACCTTCTTAAAATGTCTTAATAAAGTGGACCTAGAACTTTGTTGAAGCATTTGAAGCTCAACCAGAACACCTAAGTGCCATACTCAACTGGCCCTGCAGATGTTTAACCAGGATCTCCAAATGTCCAGAAGCTGTTTCTGAAAAATTACATTGTGGTCCTTTAAAGAAAGAAGTTAAACAAAAATAAATTATAACAGTTTTTAATCAGGCTATTAAATTTCATTAGATCTGACTGCAAGTATTTTATCATCAAGCTCACAACTGATAAGACAACTGGAAGCATTTAATTTTTCTTTTTTTGAATTCTTCCATTCTTTGTACCTCAAAGCAATGTCTTAACATCCACTAAAGAACCTCAAAGCATAATTAATTACAAACTAACAATGAAAGTCCAGCCATCCTGTGTTACCTTAGCTAAGAACTTACGAAAATATAACCTTATCATAAATTTTCCATTTTAAATGCCAAATTGGTTGCTAATGAAATCTAGAAATATTTTATACTAATTTAATGATGATGTACATGCTTCACTAAACCCTGCAGCATGCAACTTCGCACGGCACACATAATATGCTTGTACTAAATAGATGACATATTTTCCATTAGAAATAGCACCAATGGAAAATGACAACTTATACAGACGCACAGAATATAATCACAACATTGTTCACTAATGCCTGCCACCACTGTTAACTCTATCCCAGAAAGTCTCGAGAGGAAGCTAGATATAGTAGCAGAAGCTGATGAACTTCCAGCTGTAAGGGGTGGGAGGGAAAGGAAGCAGACTGATTAGTTGAATAGATTTATTGTATGCACATATTCTATGCTAAAACCCTGTATCTACTTCAACATACATTTTTTTGAGTCATTTGACTGTTCACAATTCAAATACAGGAAAATGCTATCAGACTAACATGTGTTTGTTCAGCAGGAAACCCTTTCTTCAAAATGTAAAATGAGGTAGTGAAAAGCCAAAACTTTGCTAGAATTGTTGTACTATTATTTCTCCAATGTGAGAAGGACCTTTTGATGTTCTCCCATCACATTACAAAATCAGATCTCCTAAGCCCATATGAGCTCCACAGAAAAACACAATACAGTAATAGTTGCAGGGCAGTGTTCTCTCCCTCTCCAAGATGCAAGACATTATCATACTACTTTCTTCAACTTAGCTGGCAGATTTTATTCTCAAGCCACAAATATTTTCTTAATACTCCTCATAATGTGTCATTAATACAGCCAAAACATCCTAAAGCAAATCTGTAAGCCAAGTTTCTTAGTCTAGTTGCTGTATTTTCATGGTCTTGGACACTGGCAGGGTCTACATAAAACCAATTTTGCAAAATGCACTGGAAGTTGATCTGCACTTCAAGAAAACAACTGAGAGATTCCTTTAGGCTCTTCACAATTCACATAAAGATCATAGCTTTTAAAAATAGGGAGAAAAGAACTCTGACTACCCTTCTTACTAAACAAGAATAAAATGTATTACTGGTTATTTAATCCCTGCAAATGTCAAAAAAAAGGGTAAAGCAAATTATTTGCATGGTGTTAATTTAAAATATCGTATGCAAAAGGACATCACAGATATTTTTGCATTGCAGTTGGTTTGTGTTAAAACTGTTCTGCCTTTAAAGCATAGCTTTTGTCCACATTTTACTTCCATTCTGAAGCCAGAGATCAGCTCCTACTTACTCAGGAAGGAAAATAAGTTGTTGTTGCTGTTCTTTTCTAGCACTGAGGGGCAAAGTGCCAGGCTATCCCACAGCCAACAGACCCACCATAAATTGTCATCTTTTATTTTTCCTCAAAAAAAAATTAATATCAACAACCAATTGAGGCACACAGAAAGAAATGCAGAATCCAGGTTATGTTTGAGACAGTAATAATGTTTTAAAATTCATGTCACTGTCAGTATTGATGGCTATAACTTACAGTATTTGAAGTATATTTCAGTCAATCAGGACTTATAATCTGTATACTATTGTAATTAAAGTTCTTAAATTTCTTAAGACTAGTGTAATTACAAACTGATTGAGTAATTACAGTAAAAATTAAAGGCTTGGAGTAACAGTAAATGAACTCTGAAATTCAGGCAGCTATTTGACGGACTTCCTCGGCAAGTTAAGTTCAGAATGAAGATTTGGAAAGAAAGTAGATACCTAAAAGACAGAGTTGGAAGCACCAAATATACCAAAGGTAAATCAAATTCTATAGAAAAATATTAGGCTTCTCCCCTTCTCACATTCTCAGGATCTGTAAAACAAAAACTAGCAAGACACAGCACTAGTGAAATTAATAAAACCAAACCTGTTAATCTACTCCATGTTGTAGCATTACATACTGCACCAATACTGTAAAGAGAGTAAAGAGACTAAAACCTTGTACTGTGAATGAGAAAACAGCATCTTCTTCCATTAAGTAATTTGAAAGAACAGGCACCTTCCCATTCCAACCAGTTCACTTCATTTCTGTTTAAAAAATTAACCAAAAACTCTTACATGACTTAAAGTCTACAGCAAAATCTGAAGGCGTTTAAGTATTTCAGGATGGGATTTATGGCAGAGCTCTGAAATGGATACTCCTAGTTCCTGTTGCTTTTACTGGAATACTTTTATGGAGAGTCACTTTTTTTCCCACCCTACCCTTTTCCTTTACTGAATTGCCACACAATAACTTAGATCTGACCATCACCGGACATCTGAACAACAATAAAAAAAAGTTACAGCTGGATCCTGTATTAGTCCCAGCTGCGCAGGATCTTTGGCTGCCTTCAGAAAACAAGACAACCAATAGGAAAACAGTAGGAGAATTTCTTTTAGCAGCTTACCTCCAAATAAACTGTTTTTACATATGCTACTACAACAAACTAGTTTACTACTCAATGTAAAAGATGTTGTTCTTCCTTTTTCTTTAAAAAAGAAAATTTAAAAATTAAAACTTCCTTCAAAAACTTTACTACAAAATGCCAGAAAATAATCATCTCCATATGGTCTTTCAAGTCTAACATACCACAACGGATTGATCTGCCAAGTCCACCCACCCACAGGCTCTATAAACTTGAGAGTATTATTTGTATTTAATTTGGATTACCAATTTCACCCAACCTTTCCCCGTCATAACACATGCTACTTTTCTAGGCTTAATATTCAGGTAGAAGACATAAAAGGAAAATAAATAAGTTTTCAGCCAAATAAGAACAATAATACAATACATACTTTCTTTACTTTGAATATCAGTGAATTCACAGCAGAAAGACTTAAACCAGTCCTTTTTTTATGTTTGCTCTTATAAAATATCACCTAATCTTTTAAAACATTCATGTACCAATAAATGACATAGTATCACAAGACCAAGACTAAACACTGCAGTCTTTTCAGCTTACATAGCACAAAATGAGAGTGAAGAAAGTTACATGTATTCTTATTAAAAACAAAAATCACTGGGAGACTGGGAGTGGGGAAGCTTCCACTCAGATATTTAAAAAAAGAAAGTTACTATATTTAATGCACAAAAATCCACTTCCTATAGCCAAAAAAAAATCAAATCCATATGCTCCATTCATCTATCCTTGCTAAAACATGTACAGCAAACTGAAATGTCAGCTGCCTAGAAAGGCTGATCACACATAATACACAGAATACAAGCTTAAGATTCAGCCTGAGATTCCCACAGTTCTGAGATTACAGAATTAATCAGCAACATCTACACAAAGAATAAACTACTCCCATATACCTGGAACTTCTTAATCTCTCCCTTCTGTGACTGCAAAAGTTTTCCTAGACACAAGAGCCAATTCCCTAAACTCTGACTAGCCTTGACTACCAGTTTCAACCTCCACTCAGAAAATGGTTAAGCTGCAAACTACAAATCAAGGATGATAGCAGCACAAATGATAAGAGACAGTGGGAACATGAGCACAGATACTCTCCCTGTCCCCAGACGAATGTTGGATGCTGCTTTAAAATACTGCTACATGATACGATAATTTTAATTACTAAAAGAGTATAGTAGGTCACAACAGAATAGCAGAAGAGGAAGTAAAATAAAAAGTCTATAAAGTAACACAGTTGCTTTTGAGTCTATGAACATACACTTCCATAATAAGGACTACTCATTTATGCATTTGCATGACAGATACCAAACGCAAAGCGTGTTTTCCCCAATTAGTATATACCGGGTTTACAAATACAAGATAATAGCAAGGATCATTTCAGCTCAATAAAGACTCTTGAAGGCAAACAAAGGCTTGTTTTGGGTGGGTACCAAGCAGAACCTTTTCAGTTAAAAGAAAAGAAAAAACATTTTAAAAATTGAACCAAAAATACAAAAAACGCAAAGGGAGAAGCACAAAGCAGTAGAGAGGCGTCCATTCACCTACCCCACGCAGTCAAGTCCAGAGATGCATTCACAGACCTGCTGCAATGGATCATCAGCAGGCAGGGTTTGCACACAGCAGCTCCTGCCTGGATCAGAGCCAGAGGAGCACTGCACCTGTACAAGAGAGGGGCCAGGTCCTTCTGGTAGCTCAGCAAAGACTGAGAATGGTCCTGTGCAGGACCCAGCCCTGTACTGCATACATGAGGAGTTTCAGGATCAGAAAATGTATCTAACTTGCAAAGTTCTTCCCCAGGAATGGAGTTTCTCCTTAACAGAACCACCACCTCTTCTTATGGCCGCTGTGGTTTAACCTCAACTTCCTGGGAAAACAACTTTCCTCCACATCCCCTGGCTGAGCAGCTACAACGCTGGAACAAAAACATGCAGCAGATTTACAAATTCAAAAATTTCATTTGCAAGTGGTTGAAGTTGTACTCAGAGTACATGGCCTGGTGGGAAAATTCCTCCTCGGTGCAACAGAATGACTGGGCAGGAAGTTCATTAGGACAAATTTACTTGAGTAAGAAAGACAAAAAAGAAAAAAAGCTTACTTGGAATCTGACTGCTGAATATAAGAAACACTGCCTCAATCAACCATAATTCCTTATTTTTTAGTAACTAATGCAACTACAAATACCCTTTTGAGAATCCCCCCTCCTTTGTAAGTAAGGCAATGGGATTTGTTTATGTCAGAATTTGACTCTGCAGACAACACTGATTGTGAGCTAAACAAGGACCTTATTAAGAAATATGATATCTACAGTACATGAAAGCAAAAATGTAACAGCAAATAGACTCTTGAATACTTGGAATTCAACAAGAAAACAGCATCAATGGTATTTTGCAATATGAATCAGATATTAAAACAGAAATAACTAAAATCTGCATTCTAGAAATTACACTAATGAGGCAGTTGTACAAAAACCTTAGAGGTGACTCATGAAGAGATTACATCTCACAGCTCCTCTTAGAGAAAACAGTGTGAGGCAGTTCCCTTATTTGCATATGCTAATTTGTCAGCCTTTTTTTGTGCATGCGTGCGCGTGTGTGTGAGAGAGAACAAGAGTGAACACAAGAGACATTGGCCACATTTGTTTTCCTACCCATCAGCTCCTTCTGCCAAAGTACACCTTGCACAGCACTCAATTTCCATCTAATTTGACTGAACAGAGGATGTTCCTATAAGCTGTGTGAGAACAAGCAGCTGGATAGAAGAGCCACCAAAACTAATTCCCACAGTAACTTTTAGCTTCTTCCTTACCCTGAGATCAGCAGACTCACAATTCATAATTTTCACACAGCTTTTTTGTTTTGTTAAGATACTCAACACATTTTATCTAAAAAAATCAACATGGATTTCTCCTTTTTTTATTAAGCACATATATTTAAAAAATCCAACCAACCCCTTGGGCATGACAGCAAAAGCTAGATCTAAATTCAGATGCAACTTCAACAAGAATCTAAGACCTGTCCATTTGTGAAAGAATTTTCTTATGGAATTCAGAAGAATTGTTAGTAAAATCAATAAAATCTATCCTCATTAAGACAATTTCCATTATGCTGCTAAATAACAGAATCAGTTTCAATTCTTCTACACACAAGGCATAAGACAACTATATCTTTTTACAATAAACACCTGAAAATGAGGCTAATCACTAAAACCACACTAAGAATGCCAAGCTGTTGAAAAATTAAATCAAAACACCCTCAAATCCTAGATGAGATTATGATTTAGATTTCCCAAGGTTCCCATGCAACATTTCCTGTTAACTCTGTGCAATCCTACTGAATTGGTCACATTTTTTTTCCCTAGGAAATACTAGATATCATTAGTGTTTGCCTTTCAACATGTCAACTTTGAAAACCTACCCACTTATACCTATTTAAAAGCACATATCAGAAATTCAATGAAACTGTGGAAGCAGCTATTTTATTTTCTTTAAATAAAACTTTGTATTAGCAAATAATGTGCTTAAAGAACCTCAGAAAGTAATGAAATAAATGTGGCACAGATGTTCACAAAAAAAAAAAAAAAGGAAGAGCGAGAGAACAAGAATGTTTTTACTTCATAGCAACCAAATAGGTCAAGCCATTTCCTTCTTCAGGCAAATCTCAGAGGACCAAAAAACACATGGTTTTCTACCAGATTTTGTACATCTATCCCACTAAGAGGAAACACTGCAGTCCAAAAAAATTTGCAATACTAAGTTTTCCCATGAAGTTGTTGAAATTAAGAGGAAGTCATATGCAATTAAAAACCATTTGCTAGATGTTAAAATTATACAAATGGCTAAATAAATAGACCCTTACTACCTCATTGATACACCTTTCCCGTACAATATATTGCTCTAAAAGAATGTACAGTGAAGAAGTCAGAAATGCCAACAGCGCATCTGTTCACACAACTTCTCTTTTGCTTCTATAAAATAAAGTAAAACACCACATGTTCTTCACTTCTCTGGGATCCCTGCCTCACAGCTCTATACACTGACAGGTTTACCTAACAATCCAACTGCTAAGGATTTATTTTTATCCTCTGTGAATGAAGCACATGGTCATTAGGTCCAAGCTCCTCACTAAAATTAGTGCAATCCTTTCATACATGCTTAAGTACTCGTGAACTGCAGGGAGACAAAGTGAACAAGAAATCATTAACTATCACATTACTTTAAAAAGAAAGAAAAAAATCCATACAAATTCACTCAATCGCCACAAAATGCTAACCTGTGTGCTGGCTGGTCCCATGCGGAAGTCTACAGAAAATGTGATCCCATAACCAGATTAAATTTATTTGTGCATTCAAATGGGAAAATTAACATTGCATAGGAGAATATATTTTATAAGTATGTCAATACTCTTGCATTGCCCTTTCACTGCCATTTTTATTACAACTTCTCTACAGACTATTTTTTAAGAAGCAATAAATTACATCATCTCACTATTTACTTGTCAATAACCACCCGGGATGCCAGCATGTGTCCAAAGACATCAAAAAGAGGAAGTGGGTGGAAACAACATTAAGAGCTGTTTCAGACTCATTAAGCTTAACATGACAATTACGCAATCTTAAAATGTCAAACAAGCCAACATTTTAGCTGGGACAGATGGCACTGGATCCAGAGCACACAGAGTATATGCTGTGAGTCATCAGTTTTAATATGATAGTTCCACTCTTATTTGCAAATTTGGTTATCCAGAAACAAGATGTAGAGACGAAGAGAGCGTTAAAGCAAGCACAGGGTCCTGCATATCTTCACCATAAAGTTGGAAGTAGAAAGATCATCTTCCAAGTGAAAAAACAAGACGGGAGGAGAAGAGAACTTCTTCAAAGAAGTAAAAAAAAAGAAAAAAACAAACCAAGATTTCAAAAATAAATATATAGTAAACAGTACTAGAGGCAGCTGGAAGTACAAAGAGGAAGAAGAGAATGTACTGAGTACAAGGGGTCAGGACAAGTGTGGAAAGGACCTATGATAAACCTCGAGGAGATACTCTGAATTCAGAAAGTGACTGCAAACAGCTCAATGACTTCCACCAAGGAAGAGATGAGTGGTAGTTCAAATGTTGGCCTTGGAGTCAAAGATGGGGTGTATAAAGAATCAGAATAAACCATTTTTGCATTGGGAGGGAAAAAATTGGGGCAGAAGATTGCAGCAGGTAGGATGGAGCTACAGTTTAAGGGAAACGTTTTAAAGCTTTTCAAACCTTTACTGGACTAGGAAAAGAGACTTATAGGGCAAAGAGATTGCAAGCAGAATCATAGAATGGTTTGGGTTGAAAGAGACCTTAAAGCTCTTTTCATTCTACTCCCCTGCCATGGCCAGGGACACCTTCCACTATTCCAGGTTGTTCCAAGCCCTGTCCAACCTGGCCTTGGACACTGCCAGGGATGGGACAGCCACAGTTTCTCTAGGAAATCTGTGCCAGTGTCTCACCAAACTCATAATGAAAAATCTCTTCTTAAAATCTAATCTAAATCCACCCTCTTTCAATTTAAAGCCATCAACCCTTGTCCTATAACCACACACCCTTGTACAAGGAAGAAAATGGAGGAAAGCTTTTTTTTTTTTTTTTTTTTCATTTTCCCTTGAAAAAACATTCAAAATCCTGAAAAGAAAGAAGGGGAAGCAATAAATATGATGGGATTGAAAAAAGTAATGTGAACTGCAGAATATATCTTGAAAATCACTGTGTTGTCTCACCTTCTGCATCCCTTCAATTGGTAAAAGCTCTTGGAACTCCAGTGATATTAAGAGATTGCAATATCCATTTGGTAACAGTGGCCCACAGGGAGCCCACTTTCATGTGGCTATTACTGTGATTCCCAGCTGTTGTTCTGCAAAATACACTCAGTTCCTGCCTGTAAATCCTACACCTTTCTTTCCCAGCTGCAACAGTACAGACAGATGCTGTTACAGGCACACTGTTCCCCTAAATCCACAGTGTGCTTACATTGCTGAGCATGTCACCAAATACCATTATATAACAATACATCAAGTTTGGCAACCAACCACCTCTGGAAACTCTGTCAGCAAAAATTTCACATTTTCTTCCAAGTCACAGCTAAAAATACCAAACATTAGGCTAAGAAAAACTTAACAAGTTACTGCAATTAACAAGCACATTTTCTGATACAAAAAATAACTAATATGTACAACATAATTGATAATGCTTTATTATGACCTTTTTACTGCAGTGATAACAGATTAAATGGTTTTGGGCTAAAAATTAAGATCCTACTGAGCTGACAGATAATCCAAAGAAATACGAGATTAGTTTAGCATGAAGAAATATCTATTTAGCAAACAAGAGACTTAGCATGCAGCTCTGCTGGCTGGCAAAATAACACAAAAAAGTAAATTACATAAACAAACTATCTCTGTATCTGCTCTTTTTCACTCCCTAGAACCAAGCTGAATGGTCAATCCAACACTTATGTGCATTTTTGTATTCTTGGGATTTCCCCAAAGTGCTATCTAAAATGACAAGCCCTCCTCTGAAGGACTTTTGGGACAACTTTTAAATAAAAACTACTGGTACAAGTTATCCACTTTGATGAGTAGGAAGTGAAACATATTTAATGTTCTTCTGCACTAAAACACTTTTGTTTATAATAAAAGAAACTCATAAAATAAGAAAACATGCAGAATTAGTCTTAAATGCAATGCAAATGCCTATATCCATGAGGAGACCTCATGGCCTCTGGTATCTTTAAAGTTTACCTTTGAAAGGTATTACAATGTGGAAAGAAGAGATGGGGCTGCTCATATGAATATATATTTTTCATCAATTTTAAAACTTTTTTCTAAGAAAAATCTGTGTCATTTGTTACATTTAACAGCTTTTACAGTAAGTAGGTAACTATCTTGCCTTGCAGAAGAACAGAAGTCATCCTGCTAAGTCTGGCTTGGCAGCAAATCCACTCTCCCGAGCCCTCTGTGCGACGATCTGGTCTCTTGGTGCCTCTCCTAATGAAGGACTGTCTTCATTCTGTCCTCATCACAGCCCCAACGTGCTACCTGGCACCATCACTGGCAAGCACAGCCAGCAACTAACAGAGCTTGGCAACCCAACTGCTCTATCCCACAAGAGCCTCGACATTCAGAAATAAAGCACAGAGTTTGAGGAACAGTAGGGAAACCTCAATGCCATAATTAGTGCTATAATTTGGTCTATTTGTCAAGTAGAAGCAGGACTTCAACCTTCTGGCATGTCGGTTTAGAGCCCTTTGTAAAGACAGTGTAAAACAAACATACAGAAGCTGGTAAGTACCCAATCCTGCAGTCTTTTTCTAGAGGAATGGCACAGAATTGAACTGGGGGCACTGAAAAGCTGCTGGATGACTAGAGTCAAATTCAGAAAACAAACAGGAGCTCTATCCTGTGCCTGCAGCACTGACTGTTTATACATTTTGACCTTTCACAGAGGATCACTCGCTCACTGTGTGACCACACCAAGAGCACTATTGAACACAAGGGTCCTGGCCACTGGCACTGCCACCACCTGACTGTGAGCCTGTGAGAAAAGCCTCTCAAATCACACAAGATGCAGTTTTAAACCAAGTGGGGAGAGGGAGGAGGAGAAATTTCCTGCACTAAGCAAACCACAGAGATATTTTAATCAGGACTCAAAAGAAAGTTGAGCCAAACACCAACTGACTCGGATCATATCACATCAATAATCCATGCACAGAGCCTCCGCTGAAATCAATGGGAGGCTTGTGTGGAAGTGGATTGTATAACATAAATGCACAGCCCTGTTTAGGGCTCCACATACAAAAGAAAAGGAGGTACTGAGAACAATTCCTTTAATTAGCACTTCTCTTCCACCGCATGATTCTAAAATAATAAATTCTAACTTTACACAGTTCTGTTTTCATTCACAGTTTTTATCAGAGGCGGTAAAACAACTGACCCCATTTGACAAATAAGAGAACTGAAGCATAGGATGCAAATCAAACTGAAGAGCAGCGCAGCAGGCAGAGCTGAACTGGGAATAGCAGCTTACCTTCTGAATCACACTTTAATGTCCTAGATATTTACATGCTTATCTAGTTCAAGTCTCTAATTAGGGTGACTCTGTGCAGCCCTTAAATAATTTTGCATACTTCCTAAAGTACCTGTGCAGAGTGATAAGCTTAGCTGTAAGAGCTTCCCATTCAATAATATCAAGTTTGTGAGGATTTAGAATGTCCTGCAGAAGTTCAAAACACTGGGCTGCCCTGGTCAGGCTCCAAAGGGAGTCTCATTGCTCAGATATCACAAGTCTCATTACTCAACAGCAATAAAGACTTTTAAAGCAGGCTGTCAAATCCACATGTATCCTGTCATCAAAGAAAAAAAAAAGGGGGGGGGGGAACCCAAACAAAATAACAACTTGCCAATTCATTAGCTAGAAATTACCTAACTAATCCTGGTGTTCCAAACTGACAGCAATCCCTAAGAAAAAGCAAGACTGGGTCTCTATTCAAGAACAGAGTGCAATACTTACAAGAAGTCAGAGTAAAATGTCATATACACCAATTGCAAAACAAAATTCCAGTCTTACTTGTCTGTGATTGTTTTACAACAATACACTGTACTGTAGTTTACCCCAAAAAAGCAACATGTTTATTAAAGTGATATCAGCTTCTCTTGCATGCTAGAAGTATAAATCAGGCTTCACATATAGAATCAGCATTCAGCTAAATGCAGACGGTGTCGTCCCCAGGTCCTGAGTATTTGTCATCCTATGCAAATCCAACTTTGAAATACTTAATATCTTATGGAAGATTAATTCAGCAATATGTCCACTTTCTAGTTTACATTTTGCACGTGATTAAGTACTATATTACACACGGTAAGTGCAAATAACAAGCATGTTCATTTCCCTCAACTACAGATGCAAGTCCATAATATTGTGAAAATAACATATTTTGAGTTAAATGAGCTTTCTGCTCTTTACAATTACAGTGTTCAACTGCTTTGAATAATAACTTTTCAAGACTGACTCACTTTGTCTTTTGCTTTCCTTTTTCAGTTTTGTTTTAAGAGTTAAGTCTATCACTGTCAAAACAAGCAGAAATGCCTGCTGAGAAATGGCCACATTTCCAACCCACTGCTTGAAGAATTATTTTTCTGATTCATCATAGCATTATTTTTTCAAGTTGTCAAAACAAACACCACACCCTCTTGATTTCCGAGTTCTGGGTAATTATATTTAGAATTAACAAGTAGCACGCAACTATTAATCATACAATGCTTAGCCCTTACCTTACCTATTTAGAGATCAGCCAACGCATTCAAAGGCCCCTGTTTAGCATTTGGTTTAAGAGATACCCTCGTCGCTCCGTTCTGCACCACCACGGCACAGACGGGCACAGACACACTGAGTACAGGGCAGGCCATGCAGTCGATCCCTCTGCCCCAGGGCAGGATCAGCTCCTGCTCAGCCACCATTATCGCTGATGATACACAAGAACTGGTTATTTCAGGCAGCAGCTTTACACACGCACTCACAAAACACATTGTAAATTAAAGGAGGGAAGCGTGTGGCACGTCTGTAGTGCCTTAAACTGGGGCAGCGCACAAGCCTGTCTCCAAAAGATAAAATAATACAAATAAAAGCTTCCCCAACATGCGAGTCTGGATTTTCTAAAAGTAGTATCTAGCAAGGTGAACGCCGCTGCCTTTGGAAACAGTTCACCTTGTTTAAACTGGCTGAACCACCCCGTGATTATCACCGAGCCTCCATTAAGATGACACACACAAACAGAGCTCAATTACTCTTTTCTCCGCTCCTACACCGCCAGACGCGTACTTTTTCACATTTTGCCCCTTCCCCTCTGGCAGCAGAGGAGCAGCTGCAGCAGCGAGCACGGACGGGGCTGTCACGGCGGCGGGGCCAGGACGCGCCTGCCCTGCCCCGCCGCCCCCGGGAGCGCCCGGACCCGCCGCGCCCCCGCCAGACCCTGCCCGGGCGCGGGACACAGAGCCCCATTGTGGCCCGACCCCCGCCCGCCCGGGCACTGCTCGGTAGCGCCGATACAGCGGCTCGACTCGGGGGCGCCGGGCAGGACGGGGCAGCACCGGCGGCAGGGGCCGCGGCAGCTCCCAGGGGCTCCTGCCGTCCTGCCGCCCGCAGCGCTGGCTGAGGGGCCGCGCTCCCCCCGCACTCACCGCCGCCACCTCCGCCACCCTCTTCGTCCATGTTGGGACCGCGGGCAGGGCGCTCCGCGGCGGCCGCGGCTCAGGGAGGCCCGGGGCTCGTTCCACTGGCTCGGCGCCTCGCGGCCGCTCCTGCTCCTTCTCTTTCTCCTTCTTCTCTTCTTCTTCCTCCTCCGCTGCTACTACCGCCGCCGCTCTCCGCTGCTGCGCTCCGCAGCCCCGTCCCTCCCCACCCAGCCCAACCTCAGCCCCGGCAGCCACCACCGCCTCGGCCCAGCCGCCCGCCCCTCTCATGTGACCCGCGGAGGGGAGGCGGCCCCGCCCGGCCCCTCCGCCACCACCCCCGCGCCGCGGGGTCGCGGCCGGTGTCGCGCTGCCCGTTCCCCTCAGCGCCCCGGCCGAGCCCCGCTGCGGAGCGGAGCGGAGCGGAGCGGAGCCTCCCGCCTGCCCTTTGCGGTGTTTCCTCACGGCACGTCCCGCACGGCGCGGCCCCGCAGCGCCGAGGCCTCGAGAGCGACTTGCCCGGGGGCTGTGGGGGTCACTCGGGCGGTCGGGAGCGAGAGGAGCCTGGGCCGAGTCACTTGGGCTCATGCTGGCTGGGGTCGTGTTTTGGGGTCTTCAAGAGCCAGAAAATGTCTGCAGAGCCCCTGGCTATTTTTTGGAGGTCTAAAGACTCCTTTGGGCATTATAAAGGGAAGCGGGAGGAGACTGGAAGGTGAGGGCTGAGATGGCCTGAAACACCCTAATGAACGGGGACGAGGTGGGTTGAAGTTTCTGGAAAAGAGCCCGAGACATCTGATGTTTCTGCATGTTTTTTGCTGGTTCTTGCTTGCTCTCTGTTTTTGTGTCCGGTGCTGGGTGCTCCCCTTGCCACAGTGGTCATGGAGAGCCTGGTGTAGAAATGGGACTGTGCCCCATGGGCGGTGCAGGGGTTTGTGTTGGTGAGCATTATCTGTGTGGGTAACAGAAATTATTCTCCTGCTTACAGCCCTGGGAGCCAGAGCATCTGTGGGATTTCTTTAGTCTTCAGTAAAGATCTTCAATGAGTTACCTACCATGGGAGTCGGGATATCAGCAGCCTCCAAAGTCAGTAAAGGTAAGCTGAAGTGTACTGGCGCACATCACTCTTCCTTCCTTCCTTCCTTCCTTCCTTCTTTCCTTCCTTGGCACCGCCCCTTATTATTTTTTAAAAAACGTTCATGTCAAAATTTTATTCAGAAAGGAAGCTGTGGGAGGAAAAGGTCAGCCAACAGGAAAATATCGAGTTTTTCATTTTCCTTTTGTAGGCTGGCATGGGACAGAGCACCGTCTAGGATGCTGTGTCAGGAGCACTCACCTCTTGACACTGCTGCTAATAGGTGGTTATTACAGCCCATTTTGCTGAGAGCTGAGGTTTGGCTCTGACAGCTGCTCTGGTGATAAAGTGCTTTACCTCATCTAAAAATCATAAACCTTTAAAATACTCCTCTTTGTCTTTCAGATTTGAAATTAAATGTTGTTACAAGTTTAGTAAGTTAGTTATAAAAAGGATATGATTACATAAAACAGAAGCGTCACCTTGGTAAGAGATTGATTTTGAAATTGTGTCAATAAAGTGCCATTAAAGGATGGTTTAAAATAAGTCTTAAGGCAGATGAACTGACAGTGGGCTCTGAATATTTTTGCACACTGAGCAAACTGTTCATTTACATTAGTGGGGAATCTGGTTCATGAGAAAAATTCTAATTTTATGATCAATCACAGATTGTTTGCTTTCATTTAATTTATGCTGTTTTACACCTTTATATAAAGTATATGTTTTTATGTTCTTGTTTCTGTTTTCCTTCCATCCATCCATCCATCCATCCATCCATCCATCCATCCATCCATCCATCCTCCCCTCAGTTTGTTTCAAGGAAAATTCTAGTCCAAAATAAAAAAGCCTAATCACAACTTCTAATAGCAGGGGAGAGTGAAGTGTGGAGAACAGTCCTCCTTCCACCCATTCAGTGCAAAATTCCTGTTGACTTCATGGAAGCAAAAGTAGTTTTAAAACTCTCGAAATTAATATCAAAGTGAAAAACTGTTTTGTTATGCAAGAAAGATATGAAAAATGTCTGTCCTAATTACAAGTGAGCAGTTGCAATATTTTATAGAAACTTCTTGGTGAAATCCAATTCCAAACTCATGAGGTATGGAAAATTCTCTTTATTATACCTCATGATAAACTTGAACAGAGAAATTTTCAGTGTTTTGCTGAATATATAGCTTACTATGTTGGGACTCTAGATTAGATGTCATTTAATACCTTCTCAAGAAGAATCTGTTCTTTCCAGTCCTGCTTTAGTAGGATGACTTATTAATGATACATAGTACAAAAGAGTACTAAAATTATAGTGTTCTCTCCAAGGCTGTGTCTTTGAAAGGATGACAGATATTCCTTAAAACATTTTCATTCATGCTGTGTGTATCACGAATACACTTACTTTTGTATGGGCCCAATCTTACAAGTGTTCTAAACACAAAACTGTTAATTCTGTGTACAAGGTGCTTTAGTGGACAAAGCTGTTCAAGCTGTAGGTGAGAGGTGTCACAGAAACTTTTAAGATCAAACCTTTCACTCTGTTGCCTCATTTTCCTGTGTATAAAGTAAAGCTCATGTCTGGCTGTAAACCTAACTAGGTCAGGAGTAGATTTTTAGAAAATGTGTAAAATCAAGTAAAGAATTACAGTCACAGTTCTACATTGTAGCTAAAGAGCAGTTGTACCATGGCAGAACTCCTTCCTGGTTTTTGGCAATTCAACAGTACAGCACTGCTATCATTAAATATGGGGTAGTTCCTTACCAACAAAGATGCCAGGAGCAATACAGGTTACAATCTCAGCAAATTCCAAGACAAACTCCAATCAGTTATTTCCTGCTCGTGTGGATAATTTTGTCGCATCTACTTTGTTTTCTGGAATTTTGATCATTCTTCTGTTTTGAAGTATGTATGAATTGTAAATTTTTTCTTCATATTATTGAGACTTTCAATCAATCATTTTCTCGGGATTGCTTGAATTTTATTTTTTTTTTGCTGTGTCTTTTGTAGTCTTAGGTCTATTTTTACCACCAGTACGTTTTGCCAGTTTCATATCCACAAGTCTAACCTTCTGTGTTGGAAGAACTATGTAGTCTGTCATTCATGTAAATAGTAGTCTAATAGCAGGTCTGTTGAAATTATTTTTAGTGGAAAATTGGGCTTTCTCCAAAACCTGCTGTTGGCAGCATTGATTCCTTAATGATAAATGTGGTTACTAGCTGAATTTTCAGGTAATATGCTTTGTCTTTTTTTTTTTTTTTTTTTTTTTTGGTCCCTCTTTGGGTAGTTCAGTAACTGTTCTGATTCAGTTTCCACTAAGAAGTAATTTATCATGTCATTTTTCATTTTAAGGGTTGAGGAGCACATCTGTTATGGCATTTGTCCCTATACAGAGAGTCAGTGAAGACAACTGAAACTATTGCATCACATTTTTGTGGTCTATAAAGCTCATTGACTATTAAGCCATTCCTGTGGGTTTCAGTTTGAACCAGATTCCAAGAGCAGTGAATGAAAATAAAATTTTTACTATTATAGATTTCATAAAGTTTTTATTTCTAATCAAGAACATGAGCTATGAGGATGTTCATAGTAGCATTGTATTCAAGTATAAGAAATAAAATTCTGAATTTTCTCAGTGCAGAAAGAAGTAAAGTGACTGTTGGGCCATCAGACTGGATGTCAGTATCAGCCACAGGGAGATGGAATAATGCTGCTTACTGTTGGAAGGAAGACTCACCTCCATGCAGGTATTCCTGTTTCTTGTGTAGGCAAGACATCACTAATTTGTTTGGCTTCGTGTGATTTCTGTTAGATTGGGTGAGTTACCCTGAAGGAAAAAGTTAAGCTTAGAGACATGAACATCTGTGCAGTCTTAATAAATACATTCTTAGAGCATATAGATCTATACCAAAAATAGAGATACATCTGAAACAATACAATACAATACAATACCAATGTTGTGCAGTGTTTTATGATCTAGAATCGATTGGTTGATTTTGCAACTTGCTCACATAGTTGTCTCCCTTTTTTAGGAAAATGGTGCAAGCATTACATTTTCTAAAACAACATCTTGTTGATAGAATCATTGTCATTGATACCCAGCCATTGATTTTGTTTCAAATCTAGACAATCAAACAGGTTTTATTTTTTTTAAGAAACATTGCTTAATAGTTTCAATGCAGGAAAGTCTTAGACCATCAGTTTTTCCTTTTTCTTCCCCAAGTTGTTGGGGTTTTTTTTCCAAATTTATCAGTACTTAAATAATCTGGTATTCTTAAACCCCTCAGGCAAACTCTGACTTCCTCTGCCTGGCAAATGGGTTTGAGCCATGTATTGTTTCTTAAAATGTTTATGTTGTCACACTCATCCTATTTTTCTCAGCTGGAAAAACATTTTTGTAGAAAATCCCGTTTGCTGGTTGTCTCAAAGGTTTTAAAAATGCTTGTACCTTTCATTTAGGCCAAAAAAAATTTATATGAAGGTATTTTATATTGCTTTGGGGAACATCAAAGCTAAAGCTTAGCAAGTCAAACATCTTTTATGAATGGTGCTTTTTTTATATGGATAGGAAGCTAGTTCCATTAAAATAGTGAAAACCTCCAAGAATAAAGATACATCTCTTCGAAAAATTTTGCAGAGGTTTCTCTCAGATTAACTTTGAAAACATATCCTGAATTTTATTTGTAGTAGAATTCCTATTCTTGACACATTTGAGGGTTTTTGGATTTTTTTTCCTAACTGAGCTTTATTTACTCCTAGCATAAAATATTACTGGTTTGGAAAGCAGTGGTTGCTTCCATTGTGTAGGACTGACAGGGCCACTTGTGAGTCATTGAGGAAAAAACACCAGAATGTCCCAGTGAGGAAAACAAAATGCATCAAAAATTGCAAAGGTCCACCACCTCTGTAATTCTTCTGATCTGAAATACACTTTGCATTAGAACTTGTTCTACCTGTATTAATTATGCACAGTACTAGACAGAAGCAGATGCTTTCTAACATGAAGGCTGGGCCTAAAATAATAGAAAAAGAGGACTTGGATTCAAAGAACATGGGCTGAAACAGATCATGAATGGAATTTTGCATGAAGCTGGAGAGGGTTTGTCTATCTCAGGAAAGTGAAAGAACTTGATGTAAATTAACTCTCAAAGGAGAGTGTGCTGATTAAGGCCAGACTGTTCCCACCCTGAGAAATAGCCACAGTCTGAATTCCCCTCTGCTGGCTAACTCCAACTTGGCATGGTTAGATGTATTCTCACATACCACTCTCCAGTCTCAGCAAGGCCTGGGAATTCAAAATTCCCAATTCATCCTACAGTGGGAGCTGCAGCCAAGCTGCAAACCATGCATGAGTCCTGCTCTGGCTGCATGCACGTGGCTGCAGCTGATGGATGGGAGCCCCCATGGTTCCTTCTCCCTGCCTGAGGAAGCCTCCTCAGCCAGGTCCCAGGGCTGGCATCGCCTGGCACAGGTGGCAGCCAAGTGACAAGCTGTACTTGCTCATCACACACAGTGTTAGAAGGGTCACACCAGGTGCTCTTGTTGATTCACCAGTGAGTGAAATGCAATGGCATATCTCCACATGAGCTGGCTCAAATCTTGCTGCTGGCTAGTCAGCAGTGCACAAATCTGGGTTTAATAAATATGGAACCATAAATTCAGACAGGAGCAGGAACTGGCAACTAATGATTTTGACTTATTGTGGCCTCTGAGCTGTTTGTGCAGCTGTTCATGAAGCCATGCTGTAAATCAAATCACTCAATCCAGATTTTTAAAGTTCTGTCTAGTCTAATCATTTTTAACTAGAATTGTTCTATTGATTAAATTCATGCTCTGGACCCACAAACATTTGCATTGGCACAATTGCAGCGCTGGTAGACTGTGACACACAGATGGTGTGGAAAGAAGGAAGGGAGGCTGCTGGATTGTAAGTTTGTCTGTGGGGACAATATCCTAATTATAACCTTATTCTGAACCGCAGACTCTCCATTAATTTCACTTTCTGATCCCTCAGCCCTCAGCCCTTCTCAAGCTGAGCCTATACTCAGGTTTACATGCTAGTTATATCTCATCTGTGCAATCCTAGATTATCTAATGGTAATAAATTGATCAAGACGATGAGTTACAGTGTTTAGACCAGGCTTTATCCTGGCTTTTTACTGGGAGCAGGAAGACAGATGATATCAACTCTAATGTAAAACCATCAGGAGGAAAACCACTCACCAGTCCTTGTTTTAGAGGGTTTTGGGTTTTAAATAACTTTGTACTGCTAAATTGAATTTGTACAAAGAATTTCATGCCACAATGCCATCCAAAAATTTAATTTATTGCATCATGAAATTGTAGATATATACTGCTGAGAGTAGGCGTTCAGCTTCTCTCATAGGTTATTTTTGAATATACCTGTTGAGTCTAGGGGAAAGGGGATGATTCTTTATTAAAAGGTGATGTGTAATATTTTAAATTCTTATGGTCTCTAGCAAAGAAAGCTCCCCATTTATTACAGCTGTTGCATTTAGAAATAAACATATGAGTGTTAGGCAGAAAAACATTACTTAAATCCTTAGCCTTTAATGGTTATATGTACTGTTTTATGCCTTTCATATCCTCACAGATGTAAGAATAATCCCATACATATCTCTACCAAATAAAAAGGTTTTGGCATTTTCTGACCATAACTGAAGTGTACTTTCAATTTAAAAAGCAGATACTCACCTTAATTGTCTTTCCCCTGCTGTATTTCTCTTTATAGTTTTAAAGAAAGAAAAACTTTTCTCTAGGCACAAGAAGATGTTAAGCAAGGCAGAGTTGAAGTTAAAACTTGGCAAGAGCTAAAACAAAGAATTTTTCCAAGGAAATGGATGAGACAGGTCAAATTAATTCCTTATGTAACTTCATTTACCTCAGTACAGTTACAGGAAGGATGAATTTGGTACCTTATACCTCTGTGGTCAGAAGAAGATTTCTGTGATCTCAATCAGTACAATATAAAATAATAATTCTTAAGAAACAGACTTGTAATTTAAGTCTGGTAGAACTGCCCTTGTTATTTTTAGTCTATTAATATGATTGTAAAAGAACAATAGGTCTGCAGAACAACAAAAAGAGGTCTTCATAAAAAGATTAGTACATGATGATTTGTAGCTTACATCCTTGGTAACATTTTTTGTGGGAAAGAGGAATTCATGACAGACTGCTAAAATGGGCAGGGACAGCTTCTGTTTCTTGTGTGTTCCAGAAGCTTTTCTCCGGTTTGCTGCATTGCAGCTGCAACTTTTTACCTCCAATCTCATCTTTCTCTTCTGACCACCCCTAATTCAAATTCTCCTTTCCCTCAAGATTGTTTGGGTTCCACTGTGTGTGCAGGGGACTCTGTGACTTCTCTTTACTGATGAGTTTTTTTAGATTTTTCTCCTCAGGCAGAAATATATTCAGCCCCTTGCAACAGATAAAGGAGAGATGTTTGGCCTCCACCATAATTTCTTTTTAGATTTTAAATTTCAATATGTATAAATTTGAGATTCTTTGAAATAATGCAAATTCACTGTGAGAGCCCAGCCTTCTTATGCCAATCGGTAGTACTAAAGTGTCGCTGTACCCAGAGATTATTTCCATTTTAAAACCTTATTATGAAACATCATCCTTGCCTCTCCACCCCACTGCCAAATTCAGGAAATACTTTTAATATCAATGTTAAGATCTTTCAATACAGTAACATTAAAGCATTCATATAGGGTATTAGTGCAATGAAAATTAAGTCAACAGTCTGTCTTTTTTATCCTTACCAACTTGCTACTATCAGTTTTAATACAGAGGAAAGTGTCTGTGTATACAAGCATATAAAAGATGTGAAAATACAAAGGCATTTATTGAAAACAGACAAAACCAGGAAGATGATAAAATAGCAGAAGGAAGTGGCCTCACATATAAAAACTTTTGCTTTGTATAGCAGAATTTAACACTAAAAGCTCTGGCTGGCAGATTGCCATGCTTTGGACTAAACAAGGAATGTAACATAAAAAAATTTGACTTTGTGTACAAAACACAATAGAAACAACAATATACTATAAAGTGATTAAATTAAACATTTTTTATTTCCTTTTAATGTGGATCTTTAAAAATTTTGTATTTTCAAATAGCAGAAATCTTATTTGCACAGATGCAAGCTCTCCACTTAAGGATTTCTGCATCAATAAGGTGTGCCATTCAGCAGGATATATGAAATTCCCAAATATCCAAATTAAACAATGATGGTGAAGCTATATTTTGAAAGCTAATAATTTTATTTCAAAACAGTGAACCATTAAAGCATATTTTATAAAAAGTCATTCACTACAGTTTCAATGCACAAAGCTGCTCAAGAAAATGTGGACTGCTCAATGTTTTCACACTGGATAAAGAATAAGTTTTTTAAATACACTATATTCTCCATTTCTTTTTATGTTTGTGGGGAAAAAATTTAAAGCATTAGGGAATAACAATACAGTTATGCCTGAAAGACTTTCACATAGCAGTCTTTGAAATCTGCTGTTGATGGAGAACACTTCAAAAGCATGAGAATCTGGGATAGTTCAGTTTTTGTACCAGCTGAGAACAAATGAATTATTTTCTGCAAGGATGTTCTTCCCTCTGGCCTACTAAGGCCTGCATTCTGGTATTCCTGCTGGAAGTGGTATCCAGCAGGACATGGGTAATGAGCACAGCTAAATTCTCATGACTAACAAAATCCTACCCCTGCTCTTTACTCTGAAAGGCTTTTCCAGAGCTCAGCAGTTAAGGAAGACTCCAAACCTGAAAAACAAGATGGCAGATAACTACAATTAAAACAAACAGATCATTTTTTCAATGTCTTAATCACATTTGCAAGATAAATACACTGCCAAGTACTAGTTATGTTCTTAAATATTGTCTCATTCACAGTTAAAACCTTTTCATCTTGTTGACAGGAGTGGTTATCTCCTCCATACATTAAATCATTCCATGAAGTATTTTTTTGTGTTTCTTATATTTGAATCTCCAGTGTCCTGATACTTCTGTGGAATTTCCATATTTACCTTCTACAAAGTACAGTTGCCTGGCAGTTCTTTTTCGAGCTGCTGCTTTTTCCTGAAATGGTTTGGACTTCCTGCATAATTTGTACAAAGCATTCTCTTCTATAAATGTAATTTTAGTTTTGTTTTAGTAAAGCTGGGATATTCTGATATGAGTTTAAAAGAGATAAATTCTTCATATTCTTCAGCTAAAATGATGAAATACTGCCTTGAATCTATTAGAAAAGAGATAATATTTTTTATTAGATTATGAAACTGCAAGTAATGACAGATAAATGCAGATAAATCAGTATTCTTAGAAATCTAAACTGCTAATCAATAAAAGATGTTACTTCAGAATACTCACTATAGGCAACAGCAATGAGTAGAGCAAAATCTTTATCACAATGGGATTTTGGAAGGTCTGTATTAATTCCAGAGTAACACAACAGCAAAGAAAGGTGTGCTTTTACCATGCTTAATGCAGCACCTACAGCTACACACCTGGGGTGTGTTTCCATTCTTTCTACTGAACTTTTAATCATTTATGGAAAGCACTGAGGCAGGAATATATCTAAACAAGCAGATATTAATGCATATATATGTTTATATTGAAGTGGTTATATATAGTTACTACATGCAGTTAGGAAAACTACAATTTCATATTTTATGTTCACAAAATGGTCTTTTATCTCTAGATCACGATATTAGAGGTGTGCTGGGAGCATGATGAGCAAAAGACTCCCTGAATGCTGTTGCAAAGCTGGTTGGACATCCTACCTTGGTTCCAGTCAGTTTTGAACAGAGGTTTGTCCACTCACACTCAGCAGTCACTTGGATAATGGGAACTCTTTAATTTCCTTACGCGGCCCCTTAGTAAAAGTCTAGACACAAACTCCACCTTTGAGTTTGGAGTCTGCCTCCATTGTTAAAACAATGTCTCCTCCCCTTCTGCTAACAATCAACAGTTGTTTAACACTTCTGAAGTATAACAACATGATAACAACAGCAGCTTTTTGAGATGTCATTCAACATATATCCCTGAATAATTGAATAATTGATCAAAAGTTGTAGATAAAAATGTTAAAATTAAAGTGCTTACAGGACCAACATAAAGCAAAGTAATAAAGATTCAGCATATCACAAATGAATATTGTGTAGCTGAGAAAGGAAAAAATTAGAATTAGTACTCCAGGAAATAAAAAAGTTAACACTTCCTTATCATAAAAAGTTTTAATAACCTTGTTTACAATTACTTTGAGCAGTTCATGTGAGAATGTCTAAAATTAAAAAGCAGCAGTGAGCTTAAAGCTATGTTAAAAGTCTTATCAAAAATAGTTATTAATTTAATCAATCAAACAAAGTAGCAAATGTTACCATTTTATAAACTGGAATTCTGAAGAGATTTCTCTTAGAAGTCCATACATATGCTATAACTTCAGACATGATGTATTTTATTATTATAATTCTCAGATGGTAAATTCTGTCTCTTTTTTTCAAGATAATACACTTAAAGATGGCTGTTCTATGAAGAGCACAGTACTTGGAATGTGTGCAATAAATTTCAAGACCCTTCAGGAACATGATATTGTCTCAATTGGAGTGGCTGGAAAGATTCACATTGACTCTGCTGTGCACAGGGCTGCACTTTTAACCCAGGCTAAATTTAATGATATTCCCATAAATCACCAAGTCCAGGCATTGTAGCTCAGCTCACACAGGCAGATCCTCAGCTCAGAGATCTGATTAAGTCAACAGGGCTAGACATCAGTACTGATCTTGTGTGATTGGATTACAGGAGTGGAGCTGTGATTTGTCCTACTGAAACCACTCAAAGGTACTTAAACAGATAAATCCTCTGATCAGATTTCTTTTCTTATTGATTACACTTTCTGAAATGGAAAAAAAAAAAAAAAGAAAAACAAAACAAACAACAACAAATGCCCGCAACCTTAACCTTGCTTTCTCCACATAGCATTACAATAAGGTGCATATAGGGCTGGAAGGACAACAGAAACTCTAGGGGAAGAATAGTAAAAGTGTGATTTTCCTTTTCCACAGAAAGGTTGTAAAATATTTGTGCTTTTTTTATTTCCTCTGAGCCCATATCCAGTTAATCCCACCCTCCCTGTGTGATCCGAACTACTTGACAGTTTCTATTATAAAGGAAAATAGTGTCTAAGTTGCTTCCTGTCTCAAGTTTTAATTCATACCTGCTCATCCCATGTTTCTGGTAAAATAACCTATCTGATTAAACCACTAATATGTTCAAAACTCTTTTTTTTTTAATTGGGTGGTCTTTCTGTTTTTTTCTCCATGAGTTTATTCCTTGCCTGTCAGGTTTGTATGTTAGGTTGAGAGGAGTCACCTTTGTATCTCATTGTCTTATCATGGCTGGAATATCTGCTAGGAGGCAGGAGGGCCCTCCCAGGCAGATCAGCTGCTGAATTTAACAAACACATGTGAATAACTAAGATTGACCAGAAATATTGTCACTTATAAAAGTGTTCTTTTATGCTATCTATAGTAGCAATAGCCATTTGTAAAAGGGACTCAAACCTTTCGACAGTGCTGATTCAGTAGAGACCTTCAGAAAAACCATTTACTATGTGATGAAATGCTCAAAAATCCATTCAGGAATGCCTAAAATTCCTTATGGATACCTAATGAAAATATGTTAGAATTAACTGTAAATTGAGCAAGTAGCAAAAAAAAGCTTGATGAACTGACTGTAACAAAATACCCAGTGATGAAAAGCTCTGCAGACTTCTGCTTGCCAGCACTGGCAAGTAAGTAGTTTAGCTAAATAGAAGGAAAGCAGAAGATACAGCTATCAACTGCAAATGGGTGATTATAAACCAGAAAGAAAATGTGAGGAAGAGCTCTGAAAATTATGATTGACAGTGACAACACAGACCAGACAGCTTTTATTTTAAGCAACAGATTGTTGGGAGCGTACACTGTATATCAAAGTGAAGGACTTGAAACCTGCTGTAGTCTGTACAGATGTTCTCACTCGAAAGCAGCTAGAGGGAACAGAAGATAAAAGAAGGCTGTCCAACTTCAAAAAAAGTTTGAATTTTCATTCTGTTTTGACAAGTTTTTGTGCTAGTCTCTGATTTTCAGCATCATAGAAAATGCAGCATCTACAAACCTGACCTAAAGTGAGAAACACCTGAAGGGGTGCAAGCGAGCCCTTAAGAAGGTGCAATGCAACATCATGAAATATTTTTTGTTGTTTTAATCTTAAATGCTTTTATATTGAAGGAGGCAAAAATTTGAAACAGTGTAACTGGTGTAGCTCTGGAGCAGGTCATACGTGCTGGCAGTCAGCATGCAGTACCTGGAATGCAAGGCTAAGATCTGAGAGGCCATTTAGGAATCCCTGCTGCAGAAAATATTTGTTATGATACAAAGCAAGACAGGATTACTGAGCTCAGAAGGGTTATTTGTGAATAACTTCCAGCTAAAGTGATTAAGGACTTCAGCCACTAGCCCCAGAAAAAAACTTAACAAAGAGCATCAAAAACATCCTGCTTGTCATTGCTGCTGGCTTTTTGTTCAATGAGCAAGAGGTCTGTGTTGGTTTTGGTCCTTTACCCTTGGGGGAACTTTTAACAAAACATAATACTTGAAAGAATTCGAAAATGTGTTTGTTTTTTTTTTTTTTCTTTTCTTTGAACTAGGAGGTTAAAGATAAATAAAGGAGTATTTTGATATGTCTAAAAAATACTTGTGATAACAAATAGACAAAGCACTTCCTAATGTTCAAGACTTACCAGAGCACTTCACAAACATGCCACAGTTCTTGATAACAAAACCCTATCCAATACTTTTTTTTTTTTTTAATGTAAGGTAAAGCACTCCATCCTGTTTTAAAAAATCATCTCTCTAAGAAATGTGAATATCTTCAGCAGAGTCTTTGGTACTTGTGTTTGGTTTAAGGTTTTGGAGTTTTTAAATCTTAAGCTGCTGTAATATCTGCCAGAAAAAACAAGTGCCAAGAAACGTACTGAAGAGATAAATGTTGTGATGAGTGTAAATTGGTAAGAAGTTCCTCTGGCAATCTCAGATTTGCAGAGAGGAAATTTGGGCTCCTGTCCAGGTGAGTTGCTCTTACAGAATTTTACAGTATGAGGTGAACAAAGAGACTACCACAAAGTCATAAGCCACCAATTTAAATCCAACTTCAAAGCATTTTGGATTCTAATGGGAAGAGATTTGGATATGCACAGAGTAGCATGTCTGTTTCTGAATTTATTTGCAAAAGTATTCAGAGTTCCTAAACACTGCCCATTGCAGGAATCATGCCCAATTATATAAATGTATGTAAAACTACTGACAAACCATCTGAAAGTGATGACAACATGAATAATTAAGGCTGTATCATACCACTGTCACAGTGGGTGGCTGGAACATCATGGACAAAGGTTACAATTTCCCATTTCAGGATCTGCCATACAAATTCCAAAAGCCATGAGGAGTTTTCAGTGATGTGCAGGGAGCACTGATACCACTTTCTTAGCCATGGAGGTCTAACCACGTGCCAAAATTGTATGGAACTTTATTAGATTTATTATATTAAGTTTTTTCCTCTTCCCTTTTCTTCTGTTTAAATGCTTGTTTTGAGGGACAATATGATGTCAGCACTCATTATTAAGAAAAAAAGTACACATTAATTTTGTACTCAGAATATCAGCCTTTTCTTCAGGGTTGCCAATACCAGTTCTTTTCAGATACAGCTTGTAACAATAACATTCTTCTTTGAAACTGTCACTTGTGGCAGCAAGGGATCCCCAGACGAAACAAAAACTAAGTTTTTTGAGTCTAGAATCTAAAGATCACCTCATAGCTTTCAGAAGAGAGATCTCTGAAGGGCGAGTGGCTCCTGTTTTAATATACTTTTTTTAATGTTCAACATTTAGCAGAGGATACAAGTTTATTCTACCCCCTTAATGGGAATATCTCATTTAATAGAAACAAAAGCTCTGGCATATCTGTTAATATCATGGTGATTTTAACTGTGCAGAGAAACATCCAGCAATGTTTATCCTGGATGATGCAAGAGAGTTGCTATGGCTATTACATGTATTTACCGTGGTTTGCTTTCCCCTTGAAAATGAAGTTATGCTGTAAAATTGGAGCTAGTTATTTAGGAAATATCTTGGAACTACATTTAAAGTAACTGGCTTGTTAAGGCTAAAATAAAGTGTGTAAAAAGAATGCCCATTAATAAATACTGGTGGCTAACATCATTAAACTAGCCTTGAGTTCACATACCAGATTTCACATACCAAGGTCAGGTACAAGCATTGAGCCCTTTTATTCTCACAGAGATTTTAAATTTGTTTGGTTTCTGTAAGCACACATCTCTCAAATTGTACCTCTGGAAAAGCCACTCCCTTTCTGACTTCACATTGTCAGGAACACAATCTCTTCAAGTACAATTTATACAGTGGAAAATTGGAATGGGAAGCACCAAAACTACATCTTGTCTTTTAAAAAAGATTTTATTTCTGTTTTTAAATAGCTTGACAAAACCCATCCATTGGTACTCTGAGTTCAAATGTAAACAGTTACAATACATTACCGTCGTGTATTGATTTTGTACACTAACCTATTTGCAGTGACAATCCATAAGACAAGGCAAACTGAAATGCACTGTTCTAAGATGTACTAACAATGCCGTAACTGAAAATACTCCAAAGACTGATGTGTAACTCCCTCCTGTGGTGTGAGTGAGCAGCTTCGCCCTCAACAGCTTCTGGCAGCTTGGGGAGCACTCCTGATATTCCAAAGTCTCTGTTCAGGTTCCAAGTCTACTATGGAAACTTCTCTCACAAGTTAAAAGTGTCACAATTCATTTTTAAAATACATACAAAGTTGTAAACATCTTTTTCTGGAACAAAAAAGAAATGGTTTGTGCCAGCCTTCTCCACCTCCCACATTGCAACAAAAAAAAATCAAAAAAACTTAACAGGGCCAAAGACCACGGCCATACACTAAAATTGTTCTGCAGGGAAGTCATCACAGTTTACAGGAAATATTGAGTATCAGCATTGAAAATTAGTCACCATCATGTAACAGAACCTAATTTCAATAAATGGTTTCACTCAACTTCAAGTGATGAATCAGGCACTAAGTATTTGATTTCCCTGCTTTTAAGAATAAAAGCTTAAATTACATTTAGGTATTATGTTTGATAATAGCTAAAATTGACTACAAACAGAAAGTTAAACACTGATACTTTTGCAAGTTCGGGTTTTGACCACTTTTGCTATCAGGTTGATAATGATCTTCTACAAATAAGGAAGGAATTTGCAGAACAGACTATACATATATAGAGATCACACAAATAAAATAAACCTTTTCAAGGCAGATTTTCTTTGTGTAAGTCCCTCTTGTCATTTTCTAAAATATTGTAACTTTTAAATTTATTTCATCATTAACAAGGAAATAACCATCTCAGTTTGAATCTTGCATCACTACTTCCAAAAATATTAAGATTTTGGGATGCAGTAGAGGATTAATTTCAAAGTACAATAAGATTTGCTCTTATCAGTGCAGGCTGCTAAAGGACAGCATTATTCTAGCACTTCTATATTTATTATTGTTGTTTTCACACTGTCAGGAGATTGATACCTATGACCTTGTAATTTAAGTATAGCAGTTGATCATAACTATCAGTACTTTCATAGGCAACATTTGGTTTATTTTAAAGTTCTATCAAGTGCAACTCTTCCTTGAGGATTAGAGGCTCTGCAGTCTAAGAAGGGCTCTCTCCCCACCCCCAGTTACTGGCTGTGCATCACAGAAACAAGTGGCAGAACACATTTATTCTGTGCACTCTTGGGGGGAAAAATAAAGGTTTCAAAATATTAATGTACTCTTTAATGTACTCCTTAATTTTTTGAAAAGTTACACTAAGTCCTAACTTTAATGTATTTTATAATCCCCTGATTCTAGCTGCAATTCTCAGCTATCAGAGGTACCACTCAAATTAAATATTGGATTTTAACTGAAGCAGCTGTTTTGAGGAGGAAAAAAGCAGAAATGTGTCACATTGACTACATATTGCTCTGTAAGTTATACCACCTGTCATACACCCTAATGAGAGACTATGGACTCTTAGATCTCTACATGGTTTCTGTCAATTTGTTGTGCATAATTAATTACAGGACAATGTTTTTGAGGCAGAACAAAATATCAGTGTATGCTTATGCCAAGAAATTATAGGGAGAGAAATATATGCATGACCAGGCCATAAAAACAAAAGGAGCAACCTGACAATAATTATATATTAGGAGAGTACACACAGGCATGCTTCTTCCAAAAATTAAATGTGTATTCATATAAGGGGCAGAGGTGGAGAGAAGGAGAAAAGAAGCAAACTTTGGCAAAGTTTAAGAAAATGCTGTCTTTACAGTCCTATTGATAACTTAAAAAAAAAAAAAAAAAAAGAAGAAATAAACCACAAACAAACAACAAACCACCAAACCTCACACAACAGCAAAACCAAACCTAACACTGGAAAAGCAAAAGGCTAAAACATGTCTTCAGCTAGAGCTGTCCCCTGTCCAGGATGATGCAGACACACAGCAGCTGAGCTTGCACTGGCTGAAAACCACACAGAGAAGTGACATCACCATCTCTACTGCGTTTTGCACTGCAGCGTCAGAAAGCAAATAAGCATTTGCATAAGCATCCCAACATCATACTGTGGTAAAACACTTTTTATCTACATGCAGAACTCTGTGCATACATTTAAAAAGTATATTTTCTTTTCATAGCAGTACACTACATAGTAAATTTTCACTCAAGTGTAACTAGTAGGAAATTCTCTTAATATTGAGTATTTTCTTATTTATTTTCTAATGGCAGAAATAGAACTTTGCTATGTAGTGCAGGAAGGATCTGGACACTAATCAATGAAGTTTTAGATAGCACAAGTTGTTTAGTAGAACCCTGACATTTTGTTTAGAAATAACCTCTTCCTAGAGAAGGATGAGAGACAAAAATACAGAAATACAAAGGCAACTCCTGGTTGAGTATAAAGGTCCCTTACCCCTACTAAGAATGTTATTTTTCTGTACTGTAATAATCATCTGAGACAGCTCTAACAGCACAGTAACTCAGGAAAGTTTTCCATATTGGACACAGTGAAGCCATGAAACTCCACACAAACTGGTTCTTGGCCAAGACACCTTCCATCTTTTGAGATGAGTTAATATTAAAAAAATCTATACAACAGTGGCCTAAACCACATAGTGTTAGATTTATCTATAGTTTCAAAGGATGGATGCCATCCTTCACTTTCCTTATTCTCCCTCCAGACAGGAAAAACCACTTAAACATTGTCTCAGTTAGGGCAGGCAGTTCTGTTAGTGAAAGAACAGCATTTTCGATCCACGGCCTCCCCAGGCTTAAAGTGCAGTATATTACATGAGATTTTAACATACCAAACTATGCTTTATTTGAATTTCAGAAGGAATGTTCAAGTTAAAATTACCTTCTAGGTTTTAAGCAATAAAATTGAAGGCAAGGTACATAAACTATCTTAAAATTGATCAAATCCACTTATTTAAGTATTCTTTGCATCTTATGGTCAATATACATATAATACACAGCAAACATCCATCATTTCACTTAGCTGTATTGTATTTAAAGTGATCCTGGAATAAGTGATGAAAGGCCACACACTCAAACAAGACTTTGCCTAAAACAGGACTGTATTAGCTGGACTGTGATATGTAACACAATTCAATATTCCCAGATCTTCTCCTCCACAGGCTTGTCATTGATAAGGAGAAAATCCTCGGAACTCTCCTGTACATACATTTAAATTCTAGTTTATATGTGGTGTCTCTCATGTTTCACTCACCCCCTCTTTGAAATCACCATGAAAAAAGGTGCATTAAAAACTGCAGGTTTATGCCTTTAGCTGCTCCTCTTGCCTATTAACCTGACAATCTTACCTACAAGTTCTTGTATAGAACTATGGTTCCCAAAACACGTAGTTCCCAAATGACATTCAGCAGAGAATGTTCCAGGCCAAACCAGTCAACTGTACAAACAAGGTCTCAAGTAACAACTGCAGGTACAGCTGTGCCAATTGATCCTTTGTACAGGAAGTCCAAGCACTCGAGTTTTGGGTGCAGGACTGTGTTCATGCACATCTGAAGGTAAGGCTCACCATACAGGGAGGGTATGGCTGTAGCCATGGAGCTGCATAGAGATTAATATGGAGTTGCACAACGTTGTGTTTAGCAATCAAGCCAGCTTAAACAGGCTCCAACCCCTCCCAGCCTTCCTTCCTCTGCCAAGTGTTTTTTGGGTCAAGATACAGGCAGACAGCAGCTTAACACCATAATTCCAAGCCACAGACATTTGGAGAAGCGTCTGTTTCTGGTGTTCTGGCATGTCAGATCCACATCACTTGAGGAATCTTGAACCTCTGCAACACCATGTGTTAACTTGTGTTAATACCACTCACTGCAAGGCTGATAAATTGCAGCAATGGAGATGAGAGTGGATGGCTTGACTAAGAGGGAACTGCTGCTGTCACAGTAATTACTTATGATACATAATCCAGTATTATTCTGGGGCTTTCTGTCACTCTTTGACAGGTAATTGCATGGTCAAAAGTCCCCAAGTTAAACAATCATTTAAATGCACACCAGGGAGAAGTTATTTTCTAAATTAAAGTAAGTGGCATTTCATCTCTTTTAGCATCCAAAAGAAACAATCAGCCAATGGGGATCATGAAAACTCAAACATCACTCAACATAAAAAGTAATATGTCTTATTTTCAGCACTCAAATAAGATTTAAAAATTTCAACTCTTCTCTCCCTAAGACTGATAATGAGCTTTTCATCTTCACAATCAAGGACTTCTCTACACACGTGTGCCAACAGGTCAATAACCACCACACTGGAAACTACTGGCTTTCCAGCTAAGTTCAGTTCAAACTAAATGCAACATCACTTCCTCTCTTTCCAAAATGAAGCAAGATCAGCTGGCAAAAAAGGATACCTAGTGTGTGAACCACTTTACTCCACATGAAGTCCTCATTTTTAAAGTCAGAGTCAAGGGGAAGCTGAAGATGCATCCTAACCCACACACCAATACCTCCCCTCTTTATGTGAGCCTTTAGAGCACATTAAGCTGATCTACAGCAATGCCCCTGCTGAGAATTTTAAACATCAAGTTCAAAATTTGACCTATTGCAGAATGAGCTTCTCTACTAAAGTGCCATCAGGAGCCTGTTCCTCAAAATTTATTCACCAGCAGCTCTGTGGATTCCAGCATTCTTGCCCCGTTCTTTGGCAAACCTCATTATCACAAGCCTGTCCCAAAGTCAACAGGCCCAGAAGCTATTACTGTATTTCAGCAATAACAATCCCTCTTTCAAGGAAAAAAAAATGTTTTAGAAAGTTGTTTACAGTGTCTATTGTAGCACAATAAAGCTCACAAAGTATTGTTAAATTAGAGCAGTACCATCCTTGGAAAGGAACACTGCTGAGAATTACGTTGTATTGAAGACCACCCTCCCAACAGCTTTCCAGTTCAAAGTGTTCTAAGGACTGATACATCAGGTACTGTTGGATTCAGAGCAGGAATTCAATTCTACAAGAAACAAGCTTCATTGGAAATGGGTATAAATAGTAGTAGCCAGAACACTCCACTAATACAAACTCTGTAGAAACAAAGGATCTGTACTAATCAAATTGGGTTTTAGTGTTAACAGCAGACCTGCAGAAGTCCCAGAGTCTGAAGATTATGAAGGTCTTTACACTCAAATGAAGCTATTCCTTACCAAAAAAAAAAAAAAAAGTCCCTATTCTTCCATCAGCCAGTTTAACTAGCAATTATAGAACTATGGTTTTTACTTCAGCTAATTCTCACTAAAACCTGAACTGTAACCTTGCCTCTCTTATTTTCTGCTAATATTAAAAACAGTCGTTATTAAAATCTCAGTACTTTTTTCCCTTCACTACTACATACCAGAGACCTGCTAGTGCAAAAGCTAGCACAGAGATTACCAGCTGCATGATGTGAAAATTATTAGTCACATACTGTATATTCATAAGCATTTGCTCATATCCAAGTGTTTTCTCTGAAGATACAAGTTTTAAGCAATAAAACAAAATACATGGTTTCTGATTGTTTGAGAGTCCCGAACCAGAGTTGTTCAGAGAGGCAACTGGATTGTAACAGGAATCAGGAAGTCCACCAAACTCCAATGCTTTAAAAAATACAAACTGCAATTCATTCTCTTTGCTACTGCTCATTTCTAATTCCAGAAACCACAGGTTTTTATTATACTGCAAATTTCCCAGCCAGAATTGTGCAAAACATACAAAGTTGTCTCCTGGGCAGCCTGAGCTGAAGTCTCTAGAAATGCTGCAAGCTTCTTCCAGGCAGCCTGTTACTGAAATGCCACCAATGCAATGAGAAACCCTATTGAGATTGTCTTTCCCAGAAGAAAAATGCAGATGAAATGAATCCTTCCAAGGAGCAGCTGCACTTGAGTTCGTCCCTGCTGATTCACTGAAGCTCAGAGGCATTTCCTTGCCAACAGAAGACAGAGGTATAGTATTAAAGAGAGAAGAATTCCTGGTGTTATATAATTCTTGTAAACTGCTACTATGATTTTGAGAACTGTCCAACATGGAATGCACGTGTGTCAGATGAGCTGCTGGCTTGTGCTGATCTGGGCCATCGTCACATCCTCGTTTCTGGATAAAATCTTCTTTCTTCATAGTCCTAGAGCACACATGCACAGGTTTGCTGCTTCACAGCAGGCTGGATTTGAAGAAGATTGTGACAGACTCCAGTTGCAGCATACAGCAGAAGCAGCACACCAAATCACCGGTCAATGGATCTCAATATGGACCTAAAGAGAAAGAATGCAGGAAGTTATTACACTGATAACCCAGTTTCCTAGTTCCCACTGTATTGAACCAAAAATAATTAACAATATTTCACATAAAGAATAACCCAACTACAGAAAGTAACAGTTGTCCCAACAGACGAGTCTCCCTACAGGCTGCTTGAGCACATCAGAGGGGTAGGAAGCATGCCCAAATACCAGCTGCCCTTCTATAGTTTCAGTTTAATCTGCTACAAGCTCTCTTTTGGTGACAGGCATGAAAGTGAGTCAGCAAATGAGCAGCCAGAGAGATTCGCTGTTTAACAGCAGCATTTCCCTTCACCAGCAGACACAGGCTGGGACTGATTAGAGGCTTCACAGGAAAGGTTAATATTAAAGTAATCCTCCTGTAAACAGAAGTGCAAGCTGAAATCAGACACACAACACTGGAAATCAACAAGAGGGAACTGGTCAGACTGGCTGCCCCAGCACAGTTATCGGTGTCAGCTGGAGCACAAAGGACAGGCTGGTGATGCTCCAGGAAAACCACTGTGTACCAACACTGATAACGAGCAAAGGCAAGGCTTTTTCAGCTACCAGGGTTACCAAGCTACGTGTACAACTCCTGGCCATCTGGCCATTTTCAAGCCTCAGAATTTTAGGGCAAATTGCAAAAACAAAAAAAGGAGATGCCACATTTTGACCTCTTCCCATTTCAAATTACCTTTTACAAGTAACAAACTCCAACCAGACTTGTATTTCAATCCTTGGCCACTGGTCAGATGTCAAAACTTTCATGACAGTTATGTTTACAAGGAGAAAGAGTGTCTGATCCTTGGCTAGAACAGATGCTTGTAGAGCACAGCCTATTTCTGCTGCCAGTTAAGTTCAAAGGAAATCTTTCATTTCATCACAAAAACAATGGAACTTCAACCTTACAGCAGGTCAAAGCTGTTAAGAGTTCCACGTTTTGCAGAAACAGGCTCAAAACAGGAGAGATACAAATTAAATCTGAAGAATCTTTTTCATGCAATAACATTGGTATTTAAAACTGCATTTTACGTGCTGCACCTGTCCTTGATTTCAAAAAACCCCAATCAACTGATGAAGGAAATTGTTTTCTCTGCTCCTTACAAGATGTTAGGACCGTGCTATCAAAGTGCACATATTCACAATTTATTCCTAGTATTTAAGTCAACTCTGGCTTAGGAAAAGCGGCACTTTTGCTGCTAAAGCGCAGAGCAAGCAGCCCAGCGGGGCACTGGCAGCCGGCCACCGGCAAGGGCAGGGCTCGGGGCTGCCTCCGTGCACAGCCCCGGCGACACTGCCCGGGGACACGGGCCGGGCACGGCCCCGCCCGGCGCACGGACCGACACTCGTTCGGGGCGCTCCGCCGTTACTCGGGGCAGCGGCTGCGAACCGCCCCGGGCCCGGCCGGTGACAGCGGGACACGAGCCCGGCCCAGCCCCGCCGCCCCCGCCCACCTGCAGCCGCACGTTGAGCATCATGGAGGCGACGATGTAGAGGTAGGGGAAGTTGATGCGGAGCTTCCAGGCCAAGTCGAAGAAGATGAGAAGGGTCCTGGTGAGCCCCTTGCAGAACACGCCGTAGGACCTGGCCGCGGCCGACTGGGAGAGCCTGGCAGCGAGCGCGGCCAGGGCCGCCGCCATAAACCCGCCCCGCTCCCGCGGCCGCGCCGCGCCGGGCGCCGCCGCTCCCCGCGCTGCGCGTGCCCGCGGCCGGGGCGCGCGGCCGCGCGTCAGCACCGCGCCTGCGCCGGGCTGCGGCAGCGCGCGGGGCTGCTGGCTGCGCATGCGCGGGAGGCGGGCGCGGGGCTGCCCTCACGCGGTGTCGGTGTCGGTGTCGGTGTCGGTGTTATTGTTGGTGTCGTGCGGGGATCTCCGGGGTCGCTCCAGCGAGCGTCGGGTGCCGCTGCCGGCCCGGCACAGAGCCCTGCCCGGCACAGAGCCCTGCCCAGCAACCCCGCTGTGCGGCCGACAGCCTTTCCCCGACACTTGTGCACGCTTGCCAGGTGTGGTGCTGTGACCGCCTCCCCGGAGGCTGTTCCAGCCCCGCCACCCTCTTGGGGAGGAGCCTGGCGCTGGTAACCAGCTGTAACCTCCGCTGGTTACCGTGGGTTAGCCCGTTCTTTGAGGGCTGAGCCAGGTGTGCTCTCCGGCCTGCTTAGTGCCACCGGCACTGATGGATGTCGTAAGAGTCATAGAATGCTCTGGGTTGGAAGGACCTTCCAGGCCACCCCGTGCCGTGGCCAGGGAGGGACACCTTCCACTGTCCCGGGTTGTTCCAAGGCCCGTCCAGCCTGGCCCTGGACACTGCCAGGGATGGAGCAGCCACGGCTTCTCCACAGCAACCTGTGCCAGGTTCTCACCTCCCTCACACGCGGGAATTTTCTCCTGACATCTAAACCCACTCTCTTTCAATGTGAAATGTAAGTAATGGTTTCTGGGTTTGGGTGCGTTTTTTTTGTTATTTTGTTGTTTACACAGCCATGTGATGAATTCAGTGAGCCAGCTTCTGTCACAAGGAAATGCTTGCTTTGCCTTTCAAGTCAATATTTGAGTTACATAATGTATTAAAAATACACTGTTTAGGGCCTGTTACACACAAGATTTTAAAACAATTTTGCAAACATTTCCTAGGAAGGTATTTGAGATAATTACCATCATGACACTTTTCAAGTAGGCAAAAATGTCACAACAGATGAAGAGTTGACCAATATAATTTTTGGACATGGCCCCATTTTTTCCCCCTAGAACTGTTCTTTACAGTTCCTATTCAATCAACTTTCAATAACTTTTCAATAAAAATCAATACATTGACCTAAACTTCTTATAAAATACTATTTTATTGACACAGAATCAAGCTGATGTATAGAGAAAGAATAATTCCAGAGCAGGACATTTAGCAGCTTTCCATTACTAATTGGAAAACCAGTAGGATACACAAAGGTTAAATCAGGAAGCAGATTAACTTTGTATTTACCAGTAGATGTCTGCCAGTCTCATTAGTTCTGGCTCATGTTGTACATTACAACAGATGTAACACAGTATCAATTTTAAAATCTTGATTAAGAATAAATTACTTTCTACACTAAGATAGGTAATATAATTACTAAATTAGGTCATAATAACAACTTAGCATCAGTATTTATTTGGATCTAATTATTAAATAGTGAGATTGATAAAATCTCACTATTTGATTTGATAAAATTGCAGATAATGCAATTGAATACCAGTTGAAGAGAGTTACCAGATTTGTCACATGAAGATTTGGAAATTAGCTAATTATTTTGATAGTGAAACTAAACCTCAAAGGCATCCCACACTTCCTCTTTTGATTTCAGCTCTGTCATGGTGGTAAAATCATTTTCAATTTAGCTAAAACACTGATTACTTTCATATGCAGAAGTCCAAAACTACTGACTTGCAATTTGCAGCTGATGGCTCTAGAGATCATTTTCCATCACTTTAATGCCATCATCTCACTTCTGCTTCTCAACCCTGACTTGTATTTTTCTGTTGCATCAGAGAACATCTTTGTCTTTTCTAAACTGTTCATGTTCCATTTCATTTTACCTAAAATTTCTTCTCAAGTTCAGATATTCCTCTATTCAAAGAAGGTATGTTGTGATTCAACATGATGGAGTTGTTACATTTTCAAAATGTCCCCTTAAGCTTTCTCAGTGTATATCAATAATATTTAGTAGTTCCTCATAGGTTTATGAAAAAATTCCTTTTCTTGGCTATGCAGCATGATACAGAATAATCCTTGTTCTTGAGATCAGATCTCAAGGCCTCTCTCCAAGAACTAATAATGACACAGATAAAGTGTGAACAGTGAGTGTGAAAATGAGACAGAGTTTAGGTTTATTTGTGCTTACAGTTCTTTCTTTCTGGTGCCTTTTATATCCACTGCTGTGTAGGCAAAAATTGCATTAACTGATTGCAAAAAACCAAGTTCAAAGAGGCACTTGGAAGAGGGGAAAAGTCAAATATTTTAGATTGAATAGAATGAAAGTTCAGTTAGAAAAAAAAAAAAAAAAGCCAGAGAGTTCTAACAAACCCCCTCTTGTGAGTGGGGTTTTCAGGAGTGAAAGGAAATTTGTCATCAGCTGTGGTGGCCTTCTGCTGCCACCGTGCCTTCCTTCCCCAGCCGTGCCCTGAGGACACTCCCAGGCACACCCCAGAGAGTTCATTATCCCTGGTACCAAAAGCCCTGAGTTTGTGATGACATCGAGCTGAGAGCCCTCCCTCTCCAAAACCTCTCAGAAAATGACCAGCACAACACACTGGATTGACACAACGTGACATGTGCAAGTGACGGTCACAGGGGAGGCCACTGACAGCAGGGACAGCTCCCACACCGGCTGCTGGGTTATAACAGTGCTGTACACACAAACACAGTGACATTCAAAATGCATAGCACAGGTATTTTTAATCTGTTTAGTAAAGGCTGGATCTCACAATAATTCAAAATTATTTTGTAATTTTTATATTTAGGAAGTGTGGAATAAATCAAATTCCTTATTTTGAGAAGTTTTTCTCTTCACTGAAATTGTAACTTAGCAGCTTATCAGTATAAAATCACTGGGGGAAAAAAACACTGTAGATTTTCATACAATTTGTATATTCTATTTATGCTAAAAGAAGATGTTTTGTATTTATTTATTATATCTGTTACTCTTAAAAGTTCTTCATAATTTCCACAAATGGTTCCAGTGAGTAATGGATTCCAGAATATATCATCAATTTTTGACAGTTGTCTTTTTTCTGTAATAAATGTGCATTTCTGTTTCAAGTGTTGACCATGCTATATGATGAACCCCCAATTTTAATTTCTAGCTTTGATCTAATGTTCTATTTGAAGCTGTCTGGTTTTTGTCTTGCTTTCCACTCCAAGAGAAGCTGTTCAGCTGGGATGTGAGTCACAGCTGTCAGCATGACAGGAGGAAGTAGGCTTCTTCCCATTCCATCTGTTCTCAGACAAACCGACCACAGAAGGTTTGGTCCTTTTTTAGATCCTAGCTCTGCTGAAGTCCATAAGCTTGTCTGCAAGTCTGGAGCAAAACAAACACTAAATCTTTCTAAGGAAATCAGGGACCACATCACAGCTTGTAGCTTTCAGTTTTATTCATGTGAAAAATGTCTGGACAATGGAGGGCAGTAAAATTTAGTAATACCAAGTGGGCTTATGTCATAGTTAAACCTTCATATCCATTTCTTGATATTTTAAGGTTCATTTCTGTGAAATGCATGATGTCAAGATAGAGGTTGAGGGGCACTTGCAGCTTCCATGGCTGTGTGTTTCAGCAATGCCTCACCTCGGGGTATGATGGGATGCCTATCAAAGGCTTATTCCCATGTTCCTGCTGAGGGAGTTACAGTGATAGAAAACTGCAGAGACACAGAGAGGAGTCTCAGGTCCTTGTTTATAAATATATAATAATGCCTCTATTCCAAAAGGCTCACAGCCATACACAGGGATTGCTGTGTGTAGACCCACAGACTTCCCCAACAGTTGAAGCACTGTCTGTTACTGCTTGCTAAACCTGAGGGTAGACATCAGTGAATGCAGAGCCTTATGTGGTTTTTGTAACTGAAATTCCTGACAGAAGAGAGATTGATCAGAAGCTACCTAAAGAAAACATAGGACTTGTTTCTGTTTTATACTTATACCAGAGAAATCATCTATGCTAGAATCACATGAAAGGGATGCATTTATTTTACAATGCTTTATTAATAATGTAAAGATTTACATACTAACATTTGATTTTTATGCTCATTTAATCTGTTCTTTCTGAGGCAGCAAATGCTGACATTTAAAAATTGTGGTTCCTTTTTTATTGCTGGCTTTGGTTCCTCTAGAACAGGCTGGTCGCTATATTTGAACAGTGTACATATCACATGCAAGTACAGGATTTTTTCAACACTCAGGAAACTAATCATGCCAAAACTGTTTGCCTGGAATATCTATCCATTACTTGTGGATTTTCTAACATAATTTTATGTTGCGGAACCTCTTCAAGGTCAGTGAAGATACTCTGAATTTCCTCCACAGCAACAGTGTCACTTTCCCCAGTTAAAAATCTGTCGTCCCTTAGCTTGACAAAGAGATATCAGCTAAAGAATTCAAACATCATTAAGCAAAAAACTTGAAATCTAAGGCAACAGTTAGGTGAGAAGCTTTAAGTAGTAGCTACTGTCCAAACACCTGGAATAAGTACTATTGTCTGGATTTAAAAACAGGAGGGCAAAGGGGCTCAGAGAGTGACAGAGAAGCCAGAAAGGTGGATAATACCACAGGTGGAACTAGAGTCCAGGAAGGAATTTTGTATTCTCACTGCCATCTAACATTGACTTCTTTCTGCCAGTTACTCTGTACCTAATATTACATCATTAAATACCTGACTTTTGCCACCAACTCAAATTAGAGTCAAGCCTTAATTACAGTTCTTACAGACAATTATGTCAGCTCTTTTAAGATGAAAAAGCATCTGGAAACCCCATTTTCTCCAGTAAGGTCTCTGGTTTTGTGTGAGGTTTGGGATTTTTTTCTTCTGATTTTAATAAAAATTATCTAAAGAAGAGTGCAATATGCCGACAACATTCTATTCTCTGACACTTCACAGCTTTGTTTCACATAAAATTGGCTTTTGCAATTCAGTCCAAGCCCCGGGTTCCAGTGATTGTGAATTCCAGTTACAGCTTTTCACCCAAAACCAGTTTTTCCATTATTGTTAAGAACAAGAGGTTACTTTTGACCTCAGAATTGTACATGCTGTGTCCTGCAGGCAACTGAACAGAGCCACTGTCAGCTGGAGGTGTCATCTGTGAGTAAGGGAGCACACCTATGAATCACTGCCAGGTGTTCTGCTTGTTTCCCTGTACAAAGTGTACATTGGGCCTTCTCTGCTTCTCTGTGGCTTCATTCATGATCTGTCACTTACAGATCACAGTAATAGTTGGGGATGAAAGATACAAAAGTGCAAATAATTATTGTCTCTGTAATGTAGATAGTCTGTGTCATGGTGAGTCGAACTTTCTGGTATTGCATCAGCGTGATTATCCTGCCACTCCCCATCCACAAAGGAGAATAATCCTCCCTCAGTGCCAGCACACACAATACACACATTCAGGCAGTATCCCAAACAATCTTAAATAATGATTTCTTCTTGTTGTCTAAGAAAAAGGCTTTCAACAACAATTGTAATGGTGAGAGAAGACAAGGTGATAGAGTGTAGAATAATATTAAGACTGATCTAAGCCTCGGCTATATGACTCATGATTTTATCAGAGGTGTGGAAAGAGTTATAATGGGTTATTGTCACTGCCGTTCATTATTTTGTTCCATCCTACTCCTCTGTGAGGTGCATTTGTAATTATCCTGTATACAACTCAGCACTGCAGTCATATGTATCAAACTGAGAATTCTTCTAATAAGTTGTCTGTTAGTAATTTCTCACTCCTTTGTCCTATGTTTCGTCCTATAAGTTTCTTTTCTTAAACTAACGTTTCAGAATATTCCTTGTTGCTCTCTCTTCTCACTCTCAGGGGAAAATTCATGCCTGCAAAGTATTGAGTATTTACAGCATAATAACTTATCTTTTTCTTTTTAAAAACAAAGCCACTGCATACTAAGTAAAGCAAAAAAGATGCAAGAATAAAATGTACCTGAAATATAGTAATGTATCACAATAGAATAATTATCACATAATGTATTTTAAGGAGCATATACACAATTGTCTGCCAGGACAAATAAAGCTACTGTAAAATAGATATCAGCTACGATTTCAAATGTACAATTTTTTAAAATTCTAAAGACCTTTTTTATAAAATTTGAGAAAATAAACATTTACAAATGTGTGGAGGAAAATTGTCTAAATATGTTGCCATTATCATCATCTACCCAAACTGTAATATTATTTTTAATGACTAACGGTAAGTATTTCTGTAGGTATTTTCTAATGTTGTCAATTATATACCAAATTAAGTACAATATTGTCAGTTTAAAACATATTTAAACCATGGCCTGTGTTTTGATGTAAGTATTTTTTGACAGTGCAAAACAATTGATCCCAAAACAATAGGGTGGATGAGCACTGACAAGAACATATGTAAAAAGATAATGTTTGTCTCATGACAGGATCATAAAACAATTAGTGCTAAAGTGTTTTGTCTGTTACAGACTTCATCCTTGTCTTGTAATTGTATTGTAAATGCTACTGTACCTCTTTTTCATAGAAAAAGCTCTAATCGTCCCTCTGTTATACACTGGATAAAAAAAGAACCAGTGAAGGAAGAGATGGGTGGTGGATAATCAGAAGCAGTTTTATGTATCCCTGGAACCGTCCCATGTCCTGGGTCTGACATCAGCAGACACTCGCGGTGCTGCTCTGTTGCTTGCAGGATCTCCGAGGCCCCAGAGGCTGGTGCAGCAGCAGGAGCAGCAGGAGCGCGGTGACCCTGCCCGCGCCTCCCTTCCGCAGCTCCCTCCTGCTGCCTGCAGAGCGGCTGCCGGCTCACTGCAGCGGCAGGGGCTTGGCTTTAAAATACTGAATTTAGATAACTCATATCAGATTCCGTATGTGTCAGGGAACACGGACATACAAGTGTTGCAAAAATAGACTCTAGGTTCACAGTGATAGTTAGGATTTCCTCTCTGATGGGAAATATCTGAGAATTACCTCTGCTCAATGAAAGAGAGTTACTGGCTTGGAATGCTCTGTCCACTGATGAAGTTGCATTGTGTGGTATCAAAATAACTTAGAGATGTTCTGAAATTAAAAGGAGATCAAATCACTGGAAAACCACTTCCCATGATGGTTTCATTCATCTTCACTCTGCAGGAGCAGTGTGTGCATGGGTCCTCTCCTCAGCTTCCTTCCAGGAACAGATGGCAATGCAAACAAAGGGAACAGCGCTTCTGTACATCAGCCCAACCAGGACATGCGCTAGCAAGTAGAGCTCTGGCAAGAACTAATTGTAGAAATTAAGACTCTTGGGATCATCTGCTTGACTTCTACTTCAGTGTTTCATGGAAATAACTGGTTTGCTTGAGGAAAAAGAGAAACCCAAAGCTCTGTGAGCCCTGACAATCCCAGGGTTATCCCATCTTGAGAAGGCTGTACGTGCACTGATCTGATCTAAAACTTGCCAGCACAGTTAATACCACACACAGCATGTCGAGAGGAGGGAGGATGGTGCAAAGATCCATGGATGAAGGGAAACAATCTGTCTCTGCAGTGGTGGCACATTGAGATGGTCCCATGGCAGGTGCCTGTCTGGGAAAAGGGCACCTGCCCACAGCAGCAGAGGGGAAGGTTGCGGTGACCTGGGTTACAGGCACGCGGTACGGCTGTGGGGTGAGCAGGAGATTCAGGAGATGCCAAGAACGAGGCTGCTGCATGATGAGTGCCAGGCGTGATAGACGGGATACATGGTGGTGTGGAAGGCAGCTCTGTGTTCGAGAGCGACTTGTTACACACGACAGGGCTGGTGTGGGATGATGCCCAGCCCCCTGTCCCTGACCGGGCTGCAGTGCTAGCAGTGCCAGCGCGGACATCCTCGCTCAGAACGGCTCCGCCTGAATACACCGTGCACGGATCAGTGGCCGGGGCTGTGCTACTGACCCAGTGCGGGAGCGGGGCTCCGGAGCTCCGGCCTCCACCGCTCCCGCCCCAGCCGAGGCGCCGCCCGCGGGGCCCGGCCGGATGTGAGCGCGGCGCCGCTTCCTGCGCCCTCTCCCTCCCCGCCTTGGGTGGTGCCGCTGCCTCGTCCCCGCTCCAGGCTCAGGGCGGAGGCGGCCGCCGCTCCCTGCTCCGCTCAGCAGCAGCCCCGATGCAGGCCATCAAGTGTGTGGTGGTGGGCGACGGGTAAGTCCGCGGGACCCTCGGCCGGGCCCGGCCTCAGCCGCTCCGCCGGCCCGGGGGTGTCGGGCCGCGGGGCGGGAGCGGCGCCCGGGCCCCGCCGCGGGGCCGGAGCGATCTCGGCGCGGGGCGCGGCCCGGCCGTGCTGAGGGAGCGGGGCCGGCCGGGGCCGGGCCGCGGCGGGCGGCCGGCCGGGGCCGGTGGGTGGCGGCCGCGGCTTCCTGCCGGTGCTGCCGGGCGGGGAGGGGAGCGCGGGCACGGCGGGGCCGGGTGTGTCTGGGCGCCGAGCCCCGCATCGCCACGGGGCCGGGGCCACGGCCGTGCTGGGGCCGAGTTTCGCCTTGGTGCGGGCAGGAGCGGCCGCCGTGAATGAACCGGGTGCGCTGGGCAGGCCGGGCCGCGTCCCTGCACCGCCACTGCTTGCTGGTGTTCTGTCGTCACCGAAGTAGTCCAAGTGTATTTCGATAATTACTGTGGTTTTAATTATATGAGAAAATTAATATTGGGCTGAGATACTTTTTTTGTGAAAGTAACAAACTTACTGCCTTTTAAGATCTTGATTTTTGACATCTGGCTTTTGCAGTAAAACTGAGTGAAATGGGGTGAACTCTATGCAGATCATAAATGCTTTTGGGCAGAAACTGGCTTTTTGCCTGCAGACATCTGGTCTTGTGAGGCTCCCGTCTAAAGGATAATGATAGGCCCTTGAAATACAAATAGTTAATAATACACTTGTCTGTAAAGAGCTGTTACATCTACAGTATCTTAATATGGTGTTACTTATATGTGAAACAAGTTGGGGATGCTTTTTAGAATTGAGTTAACTCATAAGTTTAGCAATTTAAGATTTCTGTGTGAGGATTGCTGGAATTGAGAAAAGAGTTTACATTTGGTAATTTTGATTATTCTCCATTATACTATTCTGCTCAGCTCAGAGGGATTCTCTCTCTTCCTGGATGTCAGAGCTCGGGGGAATATCACAGTCCAGCTGGAAAACAAGACTTCTCTTATGCAGTTTGAGTTGTTGGTTTTTTTTTCTTTTGGAGAAACAAAAATCCTGGTGTAGACTGAACATAATTGGTGTCACAGCAAACTTCTGTAGATTAGAGGAGTGAAGAGTAGCTAAATGGACTCAGTACAGTGGTCTGTAATTTCGCGTCGTGCCTTGTTTTTGAAGTTATTTGTGTGTGGGTGGGGGCTGATTTGTTTTTAAGGATGTAGAATCCCTGAAAAGGCAGCAAAGTATGGCTGAAAGATAAACCTTACAGTGTGCCAAATTTGTTTTGAGTTGCTGTGTACAATTTGTGGCCATACGAACATGAAAGTGGTATCTCAATAAATCATTGTCATAGTAGTGTAATTTTCTGATGCCAGATAGGATAACTGTGGACTGCTCTTTTGTTTAGGTTAAATTTAAACCCAACAAAATTGCTTTTCTACTATATGTGTATATATATATCTACTATATATATTTTTTTTTTTAATTCATCTGAACTCTGTATTTACAATGCTGTAAATAAATGTGATGCATCGTGTTTGGGTGGGGAAAAGGTTCAGTCTACTTCCTCCTCTAGAAGTGAGAACTCAGCACAAACCAGCAGTATAATGTTCAGTAATTCATTCAACAGAACAGTTCTTTGGGTCATTTGCTTTGTAAACCTTCCTTCCTAACATTTTTGTTATCCTCTGTCTTGGAAATGTAGGTGGTGTTCTACCTGACTTTTGTACATATGTGTGAACAAAATACAGTAGCTTAATTTATTTTCCTTCCTATTTAGTTAGGAACAAATCTTTCTTAGGGTTTTTTTCAGGCACTCTTGTTCATTTTTGGTAGCTTTGTATCATTCTCTGTTCACTGTTTTTAAAATATATTTAACTATTTGTCTTTCTTTGTGCTGTTGCTGCTTCAAGAACTCCAGCATTGCAGGTATTCTAGGAAACGTCTTGTTTGGCTTAGATAAGGCCAGAGTTTAGTGTTCTTGTAAAACAATGCAGGTTAAAGATTTGCTTATGTAATACAAAACTTGGGTATTGTTTTATGTACCCTCCACAGAGATCTGCTAGGAACAAAAATAAACAAACTTTAGAAGTACCTGTGGTTATTTTTCTAATTTGTTAATGGTTAGGCTGTTTCTCATATGTACTCACTTTTTGTTCTTAGAGTTTTGACTATTGTATGTTTGGACAGCTAACTTGACTAGAAAAGTGTGGCATGTGTTCTAGTTTGGGCTATCATATTTCCCTCTTTTTTTTTTTTTTTTTTTTTTTTTTGTTTGTTTGTTTTTTGTTTTGCTGTGAGGATTGTTTGGGGGAAAATGAGTGACAACTGTTGCTTTGAGCTGTCATGATAGAGAGTGGGAGGAATGTGCAGGACAGATGAAGAACAGCCGCTGGAGTAACTGCAGGAGTTGCTGTTGGTTGACACTTGAGAAAAAGCATTGGTGGAAGTTATTTTTAGCAGCTTTTGTTTTCACTCCAAAAAGGCAGCTGTTAAGTGGTACAAAATCTCCAGTGATGTTGTGTAATGTTAGTTCTGTTTGGGAGAAATTACCAATTGATGCCACAGAAGTTGTTGCACTTCGTGCTCTTTTGTAAGTATTTTTTAATTGTGGAAATACTGCAAGAGAAGTAATTTAGGAGTCCTTGTTTGGAATTCTGCTTGATCTGAGGCCTTTGTCTGCTAAAGCTGTGCTTTTTTTGTATTTATATGCTTTGATGGCTCGGGGAGGAGGGGAGGGGTCTGGAGGGTAATTGGCTTCTTACTGAGTGTGTGTGAACACCTCAGATCCCTCCTGGGCCATCTGGAGAAAGTGCAGTGACTTGATATTTGGTAACTTGCGTTACTGAAAAAGTTCTTTAAAAAGTAATTAATTGCTAAGTACTGAAGAGCGTATTTGGGAGCGGGTGTGGCGCAGTGAGTAATAGAGCTTATCTGAGAGCCTTATGGAGCTAAACGTCCTGTAGCAGCAGTACTGAACTCTTGATCTCAGGGTGGTACTTGGGAAATCTCAGCTACTCTTTAATGTCTGAGCAAAGACCTGGGCTGTTGGGCAGCACTTCTGCCAGAGAGGTAGGTCATGTGCATCAGAGAAACAAAGAAATGGCACAAGCAAAGCCTTTTATGAAGGTTGCCACTTTTACCCATGTTTGTGGGTAAAACATGGCTCCAAGGAGCTCTACTCCAGTGGAGAAATTTAATAAAACTTGTTAGCAGAAGTAAAGAGAAGATATGTTTTGTTCTTAGGAATTAATACATCTGTAGTTATACATAATACATTGATTCCTGGGTGCTGCTCAGAATCAAAAAGGGACTCAGTGCTGTCTTTTGTTAAGATAGTTTTTTTAAGCATTTAAAGCTGGATTTCTGTAGGCCATGTTTTTAATGACAGTCAAATGTTGCTAGTTTCATTTATGTAACAGTGGGTGGACAGAGCTGTGATTAAGTAGTTGCTAGAAATCTTATGACTAATCTTGGTGTTATTTTAGATTCTTAGTCTCAGCCTTTATGTATAAGGATTTAAGCTTTGCCAAACTGTTAGAATTCTCTTTAGGGGAGTTGCTTTATTACAGAAATTAGTAGTCTAAAAAAGTTGATAAAGCACTTAGAGGATGTACTTTATAAAGGTAGGCATTAGTGTTTATTTTTAAGACTGGTGACCATAATGATCTGATTCATGTGGCAGTGAGCCAAAAGGCAAGGAAAGCAGGAAACCTGGATGGAGTAAGTCTGAAATGGGGTTGTTGAACGTGTTTTGTTTAAATTACTCTGGCTGATTGGTGATGCAGAAACACACTACAGGCACTTCTGAACTTGGAATGAAATCTCTCACCACCTTCCTGTGCTGTTTCGATTAGCCAGAGCACACTCGGGAGTTTCAGTGCGAGGTGGGCAAAGGAGCCTGGATGCACAGAATAGTTCTCGATCCACTGCTGAAAATGTTGAGTTCAACATTAATTTGTTGGAAGCTCAAATTACCTGTAATGACCTTACTGGAAGCTGAAGTGTCAGCCCAGACAGGTTCCAGAGGCGTGAGAACGTGTTGTCTCTGTGCCTCAAGAGATTTCCCAAAGCATTTGGCTGTTGCTCCACTCTGGATCCTGAAGGTTTTCCCACCTGTCCTTTGCGAGCTGGCCCAGCACAGCCGGATGTGTGGTGTTGTGAGAGCAACTCAGCAGCACATCCAAACTGATCTAACCCATCAGCAGGCAGCTAAAATAGCAAGTTGTCCTTATGGGGGAGGAATAACTTTCCTTAACTCCTTGTTCTGGCTTGTTAGAATGTTAGTTCAGGAGCTAAGATGGGATCTCCTCTTTGACAGCTGTTAAACAGGTATCTGCGTGGTGAACTGCTCCTTGATTCTTTCCCACATAACTTTTTTTTAAGGGTAAATCCATCTACTTTTGAGAACAAGTATATCTCAGACCTTTTACAACAAGGGAGTGTTCAGAGATTGTACTTAATGAGAACAGAATTAAATGCCTTCTTTCATTATGCTGTTATAGCTTGGTAAAGAGAGTGTGTGCTGAAAGGAAAAAACCCTCAGACTGTGTCAGGGGCTGGTGTCTTAGAAGCAGGTGAGAAAACCAGGGTGGACAGCTGCATGCAATGATCAGAGTTGCAGCAGATAGGGCGTTATGGCAGGTATTAACTGAGAAACATAAAGCAAATTACAATTAAAAATGGGTGTGTGGGACAAAATCCCAAATAATTTTGCATGCTGAAGCATCTCTTCCATATCTCAGGCATTTCAGGTGATGTCAGAAGCTGCTCTCAAATACCTTCTTGGGCTAATGCAGTGAGGAACTGCTTTAAGTTGAATGGAGAGACTTTAGTTAGAGGTTGAGCTGTGACTTATGGATATGACAAAGCTCAAATTCACTTGTGAAAGATTTAGTTCAGGAGGCTTATGAGTCAAACCTCATACCAATGCCACGATTACGTGTAGGTGCAGCAAGGTTTCAAAGTTACTGCTGACTGGCTTTGAGCAAATCGCTGTGGTGATAAAACATCTGCAAGACAATGCAGTTTTCCCTGCCCAGGAGCAGGAAGGGGGACCGGGCTGGGAGGCTGTCAGGCAACATCGCCTTGGAGGAACAAGCTCAGCCCTGAAATCTCTCACATGGTCAAAGGATTATGCACTCCAAGTGGGAAGCCTACAAGGGAACCAGTCTGCAGTGTCACACTCTTAGCAGATTCTATTTTAAAAAAGAAATAAGGCCCAATTTCAAGTTTTCCAACACTTAATTGAAACTGTAACAAAAATTGAATGCTGTGGTTAATCAAATGTTTGACTCCAGATAAGATGTGGGGAGGAGGGTAGAGAGGGAACCAGCTGGCTGCCAGAGTTTTGAAGGAATCCTGGAACAGAGCCTTGTCCTGCCCCCATTTGAGACTCATGTGAATTAGATCAGTAGGAAGAGGTTTGCTGTTCCAAGTTTTCCGATCCTGGAATGTACTTTATCTATAAATCAGTTAATGAAATGTTTGAGTAGTGGGTGAACATGTGGGGAGTCACTTTATAATAGCAGTAAATAATATGAGAGTTATCATTTGTATTCATTCCTTACATACTCAAAAGTAATGATGTGTTGAGAAATTATACTTTTCAAGCTTTCTTTAACTTCACTTATATGCAAGTATACAATTTTTTAGAAAAGATAAGAGTTTTGGAATTGTGTAAGGATATCTGGAAATACTTCTCAGTTTTTTTTAATTTCAGAGAGTTGGAAGAAGGCCATTTTTCTGAGTATTCAGTCCGGTGACTAGGAGATATTAGTAGTCTAATTAATACATGTGGGTTTGTTGGGGGTTTTTGTGACTAAAAATTAACAAAATTTGTTAATTTATCACTTCACAAAATGGATATTTATACTAGATGTGTTTTCATTGCCAGTTATTTTAAAGCTGCAGTCTGTCAGCTGTTTTCCTGCACAGTAGTGACTGGAGATGTTCAGTTGTCCTTAGGTGTCTGGATGTAATTAGTCTTCTTCCCCTTACAAGGAATATTATTTCTTGTTATTCAAGATGAATGTGTTTTACATGTTAACTTTCTTTCTTTGCAGTGCTGTAGGTAAAACATGCCTACTCATCAGTTACACAACCAATGCATTTCCTGGAGAGTATATACCCACGGTGTAAGTACTTGTAAAATCCAAAGAACTCATTTCTGTCAGCTTCTCAATGCCTGCTGCCATTCCAGATTCCTTAACTGAATTGTTTGATTTGGCTGCAAGCACCTCTCAGGTGTGTGAGGAACACTATGAGGTTTTTCTGTAGCACAGTCACACCGTGCTTGCTGTTGGTCCCTCATTTTGGCTCTGTGCCCCCTGGGCCTGGCTGATTAGGGACTAACATTTGCTAACATTTTACCAGATACTGTTTTCTTCCAAAATAGTGTGTTTCTGTCTCTAATGTAATAAGCAGTCCCAAGGCTGAACAGCTTGTAAAACATTATATCATAGTCAGAAATAGTTGTTTTACATGGCTGGTGATTTTTTGTTTATTTGTTCCTTCCACTTTTTGTGCTACTGCCAATCCTGTGCTAAGCCAGCCACAGCTTTTCGGCTCCTCAGGCGAGACTGTGGAGACTCATTTATTCTGGTCCTTCCCTTTTTCTTTCACATAGGGATTTGTCAGTATCAGTATTAGTGCAGTTCTCTTTTCCAGGGCCTGTTGGGTGTGTTTTATACATGTACAACTTCTTTGCCCTTTTCAGATGTCTCTGTATTTTCGTCTGGCTATGCCGCTCTCTGGAGCATTGACGATTTTTTTCAGACAACAAAATACATTCTAATAAGGTTTATAGATGACTTTTGTTGCCTGTCCAAGGCCTTGTTGCCTTAGTTAACTGCTGTTTCCTCTTTTTTTGGTCTTAAATTTGAGTTTTTGCATTACAGTGTCATGTGTTCCCAGTGAACTTAAAACCTTTGCACCCACAGCAGTGATGAGATGAAAACGATGCTTCCACTGGCCCCTGGTTATGAGCTTTGATATTTCATTGGAGGGGGTTTTGATTAGCAGGATTAATTAGCTTTTTTCTTACCTACTGTTGTCATTAAGGATTTATTGGTTGTTGTTCCTGTATCTTCTGTTCTAAATCTCACACCATGAGACAGATTAACTTGCTGTATGTCCCACTAAGACTGGAAAGTGCTTGCTAAGTACATCACCTGCTTTCCTGTACTGGCTGGGATTAACACTTCCTTTGGAAGAGCCATGGCAGAACACTTCTGCTCAGACTGGACCAAGTCTGTTGTGTATAATTTTTTATTCCATTACCCAATATCACACTTGTTATTTAAAGAATGACTTTAGTGTCTCTGGGGAGCTGACAGATGCAATGAATATCTTCCCTTCCCCAGTTTTTCCTTCTGTGAGGGGAGAAATCCTTGGGTGCCTTATTTTACTGCAAACCAATGCAGCTAATTCTCTCTTTATTTTTAGTTTTGACAACTACTCTGCCAATGTAATGGTTGATGGAAAACCGGTCAACCTGGGTTTGTGGGACACAGCTGGTCAAGAGGACTACGACAGACTACGCCCACTCTCCTACCCACAAACAGTAAGAGCTGCAGGGTGAAACAGTCTCTAAAGCCTTGGCTAACAGAAAGCATTTTTGTTTTTGAACATAAGGTCAACGTTGTCACACCTGGAGTTGTATTTATTAGTAACAGTCACCCTCTTTCATTTCTTGTGCTGTAGCTGTAATTTATAATCTCTGGTGTGTGTGTGGTTGTTAAAAAGTTTAAAGTATTTGTGTGCACTGGTACTTGCCGGGTTTTGTGTAGTTGTGGACTCTGAATTGTTTAGAATGCTTGATTTAAAATAAAAAAAACCAACCCCTGAAACTAACTCAAAAAATCTTGGTGAATAGTCCCACCAGCTAGTCCATTGATTTTAAGGTTAGCATGCCTGCCAAAGGCAGGGTTTGTTTTTGGTTTTAGGCAATGTTTGGCTGCAACCTGACACTGTCACTGCTAAGCACTTGATATTGTTTAGTCTGTGTGAAGATGTTCTACATGTGAAAGAGGCAGCACTGAATGAAGAGATTATTGGTATTGACAGAGGCTGTGGTGTCACAGCTTTCCAATGTACTTGAGCCCTTGGTTATTTTATTACTTGCTGTAGTTTGTGCTGTGCCATCGATACAAATGTGCTTCTGTCTTCCCTGTGTGCAACTGGTTAAATCCTGCCTGCATCCTGCATCTTTCCATGTTCAAGGAGAACACTGGTGTGATCTGCTTTCTTCTTTCCAGTGTGACTTCAGCTACGGTTAATCTTTGTAAAGGTGGTTTTGTAATCTGTTTAGAGCAGTGGCTTGTACCTGATGGAGCTGTGCTATTAAGTAAAGAAAGAGTAATTTGCAGGGTTTTTTTTTGGCACTGATTACTCTTGCTATTGACTGTCAAATATATGTTAAATGTAAATGTAATGTAAAATGCAGAATTGTTTCACTCTGCAGCATAACTGCTCTATGAATAATGTGAATCTTATTTAAGGAACTCTGGTGCTATTTTCAGTAATCTTTCCTTAATTCACTGCTCACTAACTTACAGTCATTAGGCTTTCCCATCAGTTATGATACACAAGATTGATACGAATTTGCCAGTTGTGGGCAACTATAGTTGAAATGTCAGAAATACCTATCTATTTTAGAAGGAGAGACAATGGAAAGCTGGTTTTCTCTAACACATAGATATTTATAGGAGACTTAAAATTTCAATTTTGCTCAACATCATAAAAATATTTTCAAAAAAGTAGAAGGTATGTTGAAAGATTTTTAGTAGGGACAGAATGCACATATATGTCTTCAGCCTGCTAAAGTAACTGTGGCTTTCTGGTAGACTGCAAAATAATTCTTTGTCTAAGCATCTTAGGGAAAAAGTGTTGTCTGTACAAGGATGTATAACTGTTCAGTACATTTATATTTGGAGTACTTTCAGTTATTTGGATGGGTTTTTTACAGCAGAAAATGAAATGGGGTTGTAAGTCTTGAAGTTCTTGTGAAGAAGTCTTCAGATTTCAGACTTGTGCGGTATCAAAGATTCATCACCCCCACAAAACTAAGAAAAAGCACCAAGGAAGAGAACAGTGGTGCTGACGAAATCAGATTTTTTTTAGGATCTGTGTTCAGCCTCACTTTTCCTTCCATGTGCTATTTAAAACTCAGCCCTTGCATGTTCTCGTGGCCCTCCTTTCCCTGTATGTGCCCCTGAAGGATGTTTTGGGCAAGGTGAAAGCACCAGGTGTTGGTTACTTGGGCAGTGTGTGCTGAGATCAGCTACCCAGCAGTTAAGAGCTGGTAACTTCACAGTGAGGCATTAGTTTGTATCTTTTTCTCCTTATTCATATTTTTATTTTATTCCTTAAAATACACAGGAATTTAATATCTTCTTAATGCATTTGAAATCTACTACTATTTCCAAATATTTGGGGAAGAAAAAAGTTGGGACAGAAAAGGTGATCATGACTGTTTCTTCAGGAGACCAAACCAAAGAGAAATTGTTAGTTGGGTGCTTTTCAGGAGAGGTTTGATCTTGCAGGTTTCCCCTGACAGTGCAGAACTGGTTTCTGGGGAAGGCTGGTGTCTGCTCTGGGTGCAGCTGGTTGTGCTGAATTACAGGGCAGCGTCTCTCTTAAGAAGAAAATCCTCCTTGAGAATATCTGTGAGCAGAAATTGCTGACTGAAAACATTTTCCCTTAAACCCATTTGAGGAGTAACTTTATCTCCTACTGTTATTAGGTTGGAGGAACCAATGGTAAGAATATATCTTCCAGTCTGACAGATCAACCTATTGCCGTATGTAAAACTTTAAATAAACTTCAGTTCCAAGTTCTGTCATCTTGTCTTGCCTATGATAGTGATAAATTGGCCCCTATTTTTTGAACAAATACTTTCCTTGGAACTATCAAATTGCTAGATCTGAGAACTCTGTTACCAAATTTATATGAGTTGCTAAGATTAAATATTTTCTTGAAAAGAAATAGTTTTTCCTACTAGCATGCAAGACACCCGAGATCTTCCAGTAATTCCTTGTGGTTACACCAAATCTTTTAATCTCTGGAGCTAGTGGAGGAGAGAATCTCCTCAAGTGCAGCCCTTGAGTTCCCACAAACCAGCAGAATTGGAAAACAGAAGTAGTGGCCATAGTATCACATTATTTGATGTTGTTTCTTTCTTCTTCTGGGACGCTGCTACGGAAACTTGTTGGGGTGATGCATGAACAACTGGGTTGCAAGTGCTTAGCAGTGAGATGTCAGCTGCTGACCTAACAAAATGCCTTGAAATGCAGCACAATCAACTAACACTCTGCAATGCCTGATTCTGTAGCACGTTTGGTACTGGAATAAGTACAGATGCAGAGGTAGGTTGGGGAGAGTTGGGCTTTGGGAGTTGGGTGTTTGGGAGACACCTACCAAGTTTTGGGTCATAGAGCAAGTTTACATCAGCACAGAGGGAGGAAATGAGTGTTGGGGTTATTCTGAATGCCTGCAGACCTGCAGTGTGTCATCTGTGAAACCTGAATAGTATCCTGTGGTTACTATCAGCACATGCTCTGAAATGTTTTTATCTGCTCTTACTTAGAATCTTGTGCATTCAGTTGAAAAGCAAGGTGTGCAAAATCCCTAAAAAGACCCATTTTTTCCTGCTTTCTCATTATTTAGGAAGGAAAGGGAGGAGCTTTGAGATTTTTAATGCCCTTTTGAATCCTAATTTGGTTATAGAGAAGTTCTAAATCTTTTTTTTTTTTTTACTGACATTCAGTAGGAGTGCAGTTCTATAAGAAGTTCAATAAGCTACTTCTGATTTGGGTATGGAAACAATAATTGTAGAAATTCTTGTGTGAATTTTTTTTTTCATTTCATACCATTGAAATTGGCCTTTGCAATTTAAGACTACATTAGAGTTGTGTATTAATACTTAACACTTTGCAACATCCCATGCTGATGAGGTCGGTGAAGAAATTACATTTAGAGGAGAAAACCCTTGAAAGGCAGCGGTATTAGTGTCCTACTTGCTGGCTACTGCAATAGCTGATTATAAATTTGACTGCAATATATTTGTTATTTTTCCCCCTTTTCTCGCTGGCTGCTTGTAGCTGCCTTGGAATGGATTTCCCACTGGGAAAGCTGCCTGTGATTATCATGTGCAACTGTATTGCTGACCTTGCCTTTTGCAAGTGTGGTAGAGCTGTCAGTGTCATGGAGATACTGATGATGCTGGCCTGTTCATGACACTCTACAGTGGTTTCTCTGTTGGGCTGACCTCTATCAACTTGTTTTGTAGGATGTCTTCTTAATCTGCTTTTCCCTCGTGAGCCCAGCTTCCTTTGAAAATGTCCGTGCTAAGGTAAGGATGAGCTGGTACTGTTTTATTTCTGAATGTTCATCATACTGTTCACTTTACAGCAGAGCTTGGAAAATATTAGGTGCTTTTTAAAAATCGTTTGTCCCACAGGCCCCATGAAATGCAGTTTGGAAAAGCAGAAATCCATTTGCCTAACTTGTGAGTCATGGAAGTTCAGGGCACATGACACACTTAAGTACGAATTGTTCCTTAATGCATTGATAACAGTAATTTAAGTGTTCAGCCAGCAAGGTGCTGAGATCACAAACAGGAGCTTTCCTTTCAGTACAGTTTGAAAAAAGAGTTTTAAAACAAATGCATGTAAAAATTGGGTTTTATAGCACTCGTTCCTTGCATCAGCCACCCTTGTGCACATGCTGTGTGACTGTGGGAGTATTCCATGTCCTCAGACAGCTCAGCTGCACAAGGAGGTGTCTCCATGGGCAAGGAGGAGTCAGGGTATTTCTGGTGTGTGAGGAAAATACAGCCCTTAATGAGCTACATTTTTAAAGTATATGGAAATAGCTGTTGGCTTAATTTACAGTGTTATGCCCTTTTCTAATCCTGCCCTGATGGGATTTGGGTGCTCCCTCTGCTCCGACTGAGCGAAGGTGAAGGACTGGGAGCTTTCAGCTGTGATGCTCCAGGGCCTCCAGGGAATTCTGCTCCCACACAGGAGACACCATTTTTTATTTGTCCTTTTCAGTGGTATCCTGAGGTGCGGCACCACTGTCCCAACACCCCCATCATCCTCGTGGGCACCAAACTCGATCTCCGGGATGACAAGGACACGATTGAAAAGCTGAAGGAGAAGAAGCTGACTCCCATCACCTACCCACAGGGCCTTGCCATGGCAAAAGAGATCGGTATGGCAGCGGCGGGGTTCTTGTTGGCTGATCTAGGCTGTGCTTGTGGAAGACCTTGTACCTTAATTAAATGGAATGCCTGGCTTTTGTTGTGGAGCCAGCTGGGAGCAGTGCTGCTGGAGCTGTGCAAAGCTGCTCTGTAACCGTGTCTCTGCTTCCCCCAGGCGCAGTGAAATATCTCGAATGCTCAGCACTTACGCAGCGAGGCCTCAAGACAGTGTTTGATGAAGCCATCCGAGCAGTGCTGTGCCCCCCTCCTGTAAAGAAGAGGAAGAGAAAATGTCTGCTGCTGTAAACATCACCCTCCCCCAGCCCATCAACTCTGTGCTTTGCTCAAAGAATGGAGCATTCACATGCCAATTTTTTCTGTTATTAAATTAGTTCTCTTCCATCAATTCTTGAACCAATTGACAATTTCATGTTTTCATTTGTTTAAAGTATGACCCTTACCTTGCATCCTTCTAAAAGCAAACTCCTGAAAAGACACACCTATGTAAAGCCTTATTTTTAAAATCCTCTTCTTGCTCAATTAAATGTTGCCAAACTATTTGCTGAACTAAGTCGCGTTGTTGTGCTACAAACACTAAGCACTAAACTGTTTTTTAAAGATTCTTCTTGAAAATGACTCTAATTTCTGGTAGGAAATGCAAAATCTCTTTATAGTTTTTCACAGTAAGTAACAGTACCAGGGAATTAGCAGAACATTGCGCTCTAATGTTTTATTCTGAACTGTTTTCCCAGCACAGCCGTTGCCTCATGGTGCATCCAACACCCATGTCTGGCAACGACTGACACGCCTGAGTCACAGTGTAAATGCTTTATCATTGGTAAGGGCTTGGTTGCAATCTAGTTCTTGCTGCTGTGATTGGAAAATGAACTATTCTTACTGAAGTGTATCTAGTAATTTTGACAGCGTTGTATTGTGATGAATAAATGGGATATTGGGTTGGATCAGGAGATAGTGCCAGACAGTATTTTGACACTGTACAGCTGACTTACACTACACTGCCAGAGTAGCTCAGCAACCATTTTCCCAGAGGTGCAGTAGTGGAGAGAGGTTGGTGTTCATGGGTAACTTCCTTTGAATTTCAAGTAGGGCATTCATGCAGGTACAATTCTGAATCAGTCATTCCCACTTTTATGTAGTAAATGCTTTTCTTGTAGAATCTCTTCTTATTGAGCAATATAACATGTATTTTAAATCCTTCTGATTGATAGAAGTTTGCTTTTTTTCTTTCCTTTTTTAGAGTAGAATGTTCAAGCATATCAAGTTATTTCTGACCCAGTAAGTTATGCTTTCTGAGGAGCTTTTAGTCTATTAACTAGGTGTAAAAATCATGTGAAGCAGCTTTACACGTTTTAGTAATTTTTATATTTTAAACCTCTGTTAACTGACAAACCTTTCAACCATCACTATTTGCAAGGTTCCCCCCACTGTAACATGACTAATGCAGCCAAGTGTTCTTTCTGTCACTCCATATGCAGCATCGATTGCGTAACGGTAACTTGGGTCTGTGAGGTTCTGTAATTAGTGCTCATGTTCTGTACCTTCCAAACCGGCAGGAATAGGATGTTGAACTACACCCTTTCAACCACTAAAGCAAAATTTAAAAATAAAAGTTGCAAAATTGTGAAGTTTTTACATTGATCTTTTGCTAATGCAATTGGCAGTATGTTTTGCATGTATGACTTAATAAATCCTTGAATCACAAGTGTGGTAATGTTTGAGTTTCTGAGCAAGTGTCTCATTCCTCTGCTACTCTGAGCACACACTCTTGTTCCGTGCCAGCAGCCCTGTGTGCGTGTGTCTCTTCAGGGGCAGTGTGCACAGCCCAGGCTGGCAGTGCTCCCCTGAGAACCCCAACTAACCAGAGCACTGGGCAGCAGCTCTGCAGAGGCCTTGTCCTCTCGGTGCACTTGTGACAGCTCCTGCTGCTGCTTGTGCAGTGCCTTAAAGCTGCTGGCAGCGGGGGGCAGGGTCTCTGTTCCACTCCCCTCTATGCAAACAGAAATGCTTTTCCTCTGTGCTGGTCACAGCTTGTGCTTAAATGCCCCAGATTCCAGGCTTTTATTTAAAGTCCTGCTCTGTGTATTGCCTCCCCTCCAGAGTGGCTGCAGCCAAGGCTGGTGCCCTGGGACCCCAGAAGCCCTGAAAGCAGCACGGTCCCCACTGGTGCTGCCTGACCTCGTTGCTCTGACAGCCAGCACTGGTACCTGTCATTGCACAGGAGCCAAGGTTTTAGTCTGCATTTAATTTTGTCACAGCAGAAACATCCACACAGTTAATTCTCAACCACATCATATTTTACTTACATCAATTTCTTTTAAATAAATGCTGCTGAGCCTTAAAAACGAAAGAAATTAAAATAGTTACACACTAGAAACAAGGAATTCACTTCTTAAAAATGACAACTGGTTACACATTCTTGGCAGAATCAGAGTGCTGCTCAGTTGCTGGAACTAGAGCAAGTGAGCAGCATGATGCCAGGGCCTGAATGATAGGAATACTTTATTTTTCCTTCTCATTAAGTAGTTTTAGTTTAAAATCAATAAAAGCAATGATGTAGATCAACACATACAAAAGACAGGTAGATTAAAGAATATTGCACATGTATATCCAAGCAGCATTTAACCACAACAAGCCCTCCCCTGCAACCCTGGGATCCCAGCACAATCTGTAAAAAAAAAATAAATAGTGCAATCACTGAGCCTGCCCAGCCCCGGCCCCGCCTGGGCCGGGCTCACTCAGCCCCAGCCCCGAGCTGCAGCCCCTCAGCTCTGCCGCCCAGGCAGCCAGGAGGGACTGGGAGCAGAAGTGGAGGTGCAGGAGGTGGATGAGGTCTGGCAAGGCTCTGCTCTGACACGAGGCTACATCGTTCTCACACACATTCACTTTGGTCAAGCGTTCAGCTGCTGCGCCAGCACACACAGGCTCGACTGGAGCTTCTCAGCCTGATCCCTTCTGGAAAAGCCCAGCCTTCAGCACAGAGACACAATCTGTGCTTTCACCAGCACAACATTCCCCGAGGTCGCTGCAGAGGCAAGGGCATTAAGACCCTTGTTCATTTTATGCAATGTGAGAAAAGTAGTGAAATCCACTTAAGCATGGAAGTGGAATGTGTCCCGAATACCTGAAACCTGCAAAAAAGCCGCCCAGGTCGTCCTCGAGCTGTGGTTATACTGCACTGGGGTCATATTCTCGTGTTTGACACGACAGACACGATGCGTGTTCCTGAGACAAACTGTTCAGAGCTTTGAGCACAACATCTGGCATGTGGTCTGTGATCATCTTGGGACTTATTAAAATGCTGCTGAAGACGGTTTCGTTTGACCACCTTGCCGTGTATTTAATATCTGAAGAACACAACCTAGGGAAAAAACAGACCACAACTAACAATGGCTCTGTCAGAACTGAACAGCCAACCTGGACACTCGAAAGGGTCAGGGAGGAACTGGAAGCCTCTCAGAGCAGCAGGTGGCAGCCCAGAGAGCTGCAGCTCTGCCCTTCAGCAGAGAGCTGGGATTGCTGCCACGAAGTGTCCCTGAGGGCAGAACTGCACCACAGTACACTGTGCTTCAACACGGAAAGAAGCCACCAAAGGTTCAAATAATTCTGCTCCCAGAAACACAGAATAGAGCCTGAGCAAGGAGGGGGAGGGCACTGAACGCTGCACATGCACCTGGTTAATGTCAAACTCAGGGAATAAGCCACAGTGGTATCAAGACCAGACAATACATTTAATGCTGCATACAGGACGCACCATTCTGCAAAATTAAATCCCAAATACATGATGGGGGCTCTCGGGTGCTAGGCCTACTTAGAAAAACCCCATTATTAACTGCTGTGCTGTGTAGGAAAAGAAATTAAAAGAAAAGAAATGAACTCAATAAGAAGAGCAGCTATTGGGAAAACCTGCCCAGGTCAGAGGTGTTCAAGTATCTAACTTGTAAAACTAGTATTAAAATTATTAGAAATTAAAGATACGAAGCTTAAACAAAACATTGATCTACTAAATGGGAGGAAAGAAATTACTTTCTTCTCCAATCCTTTTTTTCCCCCTCTCTGTAAGAGGCAATTTCTCTTTTCTTCTGTAAGATAGTCTCATGCAAATTAAAAATGCTCTGATTTCTGTCTCAGAACATGAGAGGCTATCCAGGGCCTGCCTGGCTTATGGGCTGTTTCAGGTTGCTTTTTCTAAAAAAAACCAACATCAACAAAAAAACACACAAAAAAAAGTCCTGAATACAACACTGCCCCAACAAAGCCACAATCCTCACCCTTCCAGCAATTTCAGCTTTCTGGTGTCTCTGTCTCAGCTTTCTGCATCCACAGAAAAGCAGCAAGTGACAGGAAAAGCTACAGACTGTGGGCACACACTGGGTCCTGGGGCAGCTGCAGCTCTCCAGTCTGGCTGGGGCAGCACTGCAGGCACTACTGCACCTCCTTCTAATCACCAGCATTTGTGGGACTGCTCAGAAATGACCTATTTTGTAACCACTCCACCTCTACCAGGACACGCTGCACATCTGCAGCCCCAGGCAGGAACTGCCACCTGGCAAAGCTGAACTTGCCAAGCTTGTGTTTAAAGTCCTCCCTTCAGCAGCTGCAATAAACGGGCTGGATAACGCATAAAGAGAACAGTGTCCAGGGCTTGAACTGAAACAGACAGAAGTCAGGAGACACAGAATAGAAACTGAAAACTGAGTAATGTGCAACAACCTAAACTGGGTACTGGAGATGCACAGAGCTGGAAACATGTACTTTGAAAGGGACAAGGAGCTGTAAGCAGACTGCAGGGAGACAGGAGGGAGGTATTCATCGTTGCACTTACCTCCTAGAGCTGCATTCTTCAACAACGTGGATAATCTTTCCAGGCAGATAGAGATGAGGATACTGAGGGGGTGAATTCAAGTGTGGCTCCTCCTCAAGGGCGTTGTACGAAGGTGACCGATGAACCATTAAACTCTCCTCGGCCAGGAGGGGCTGGGTCAGGGCATCCTGGTTCCTTCCATCCAGCTCTGTTGGGAAGTCATCAGGATCTCCTCCAAATACCTCGTACCAACACCCCCGCAGCAAAATCTGGTACTGAAATCAGAGAGAACAGTCCAAGTGAAGTTTGCCATCCCTTCAAGTAACTTATTCTAGTTGTGTGCTTGCACACACTTCACCTTAAAATACAATTAAAAGATTAAAAATTACTTTATACACATGCTCCCCAAATCTTGTTTGATAATGACCTTCTTCCTGAATTTTCCCCACAGTAACATTAATTTCAACAGTATGGATCCTTAGCCTCCAGTAATACTACAGGAAACATTACCATCTTTACCAGCTGAATTACTCCATGTGGATTCTTGCTCTGCAGGTTTTACTTTTCTTGCACCTGTAACTTCTAACTGTCCATTATCTTCTTCTGTATTTACAACATCACACAGACCCTCTGCTCATCCCCAGGACTACATGGAAATCTTGTGGGCATGGCAGATTCAAATTCAGATGTTCAAAAATAGCAGTTCTGAACCTTTCAGCCACACCCCTGTACCTCCAGCACCATCCTGCCTGACACCACCTGATCCAGCACATTCAAAATTGTTTCCTGCTAACAGTGAAAAGAAGTAAAGAACTAACACTTTAACAGATAAATACTTGCTTTCCAAAATCTGACAGTAATATATAAGTAAAATTAATAATTTGCTTACCTACTGGTACTAGTAATTACATTATTAAAGTAAGTGATCTTACTAACTTTTCATAATTTTAGCTATTTGGGACTTTTCCCCAACACCTTTACAGGATAGGAGACTAGCACAAATGTCACTGAATTAAATGCAAACAACTTTGTTCTGAAATACAATTGTTACTCTCAGTTTTAAGATCAAAAATACACACACCAGCAGTCACTGCATTAAATCTGGGGCTTAACCCAAGTAACAATTCCACACTTTTAACCAGGAACTGCATTTGGTTACCTTGGGCCTGTTGCAGTTTGCCACAATTCTCACTATTCTTCTCTTTAAATCCTCCATGTTGGGCATACTTAACCTGTTTAAACACACAGAACAAAGTTAAGCAAAGCCTCCTATTGTCTACTATCAAACACATCTCCAAATATCAATTTTAAAGTATTTTCATCTCACCTTGCAACAAGGTCTTTTCCAACAATGACTGAAACAATGAAGTGCTTAGTGTAATCTGCAAGTGATTTGCTTAAAAAAAAAAGAAAAAAATTAGTTTTATATACACTGAGGAAATAAGCACACTTTAGTTTTAGGATGATCATAATAATTCAGTAAGAATACAAACATGTGGCAGCACTATTTGCAGTCAGTGCCTCAGTGGTTGTTCAGACCTTCTTGCTGAAGCTGACAGAGTTCTCAGTGCTGACTCAAAGGTGTGTGCATGTCCAACAGGCCAAGGCAGACAAGTCAGGTGAGTATTTTTCTGGAACAGTTATTTTAAACTCTAATTGTACTGCCTGACAGAATTCCCTAGATGTGTTTTATTCTGTAACACTCTGCCAAGAACTTGACTGTAACTCCAGATGGAGCAAATTAATCTGAGTGGAGAACATACCCACAGTCAGCCCACTGCTACCAGCTAACACACCTGGCAGCTGCCTTGAACTTTTACAGCTCAGACACAGAACCAAGCAACAGAAGCCTCTCACCTTAAGAGCCCTCCTGGGGGAGAGAAGGCGTAACACCTCAGTGTGGGGAAGGAGTTCCTGAGCATGATGGCCAAGATAGACGCTGTCCCACCACCCAAACTGTGACCAACTATCACAAGTTTATATTCCTGCAGACAGAAAGACAAACTTAGATGGACACAGAAAAAGCCATGGGTAATTTTACTCATAAATCAATTATTTGGAAGATAACTTACTGGGGCAATTGTGAAAGCCTGGTTTAAAATTCCATCATTTATTAGTTTTCGATAGATGTAATTTGCAGCTTGAGTTATTCCCTACAAGAGAACAGTTCAGGTTAGAAGGGTGTTTCTAATCAGAAGTGTGATACATGTATGGTTTAAATACAACACCATCACAGAACAACTTCTTTTTGCAAAGCTCGTCTTCTCTTTGACATCCTCCTGACAGAGGTCTGGTTATAACCAAGAGGTCTGTATGTATTGTATATATGGGTTAAAAAGGTTTTGGAATATTTAATAAGGATATTAAGTCTGACAAGAGGATTAAAAATTCTACCTTGCAGTGCCAGAGGCAGTATTTGATGCACCAAACACTGAAATAATTTGTGCAATCCATCTGACAAGGAGAACATTCTTCTGTTTAACTAAGGACCCCAGGTGTTTATAGCTTGCTATGCTGAGCTGATCTACAAAGAGCCACAGGCTGCACACACCTTATGCACAAAGCCATTCTCCAGAACCTCCTCCAGGGTCAGGTCTTCGCAGTCTGCTGACAGGTCAGTGAGAATGTCCTGTGAACAAATCCTGGGTCAGCGCCCCTGCAGGGCTGTGTGGCTCACGCTGTGAGCTCAGGGCTGTATGCTCTGCTGCTCAGCCCTGTCACAGGGACATCACCAGCTGGCTGCCAGGTGTGTGAGCAGCACAGCACATCCCACCACACACCACCAACCCCAGCAGACACACAGCAACCACAGCTCTAAGCCTGGCAACTATTTCCAATTACAGACACCCCATTATGGATGCACCTCCACTCACAGTGACTTGGAATTGCCCCTGCCTGTCTTCCACTCTCTCTTCCAGCAGCACACGGAATATCACCCACCCCAGGGAAGGGGGGCTTACAACTTAAACCTGGCAGACTTGTACCTGTGAGTGAGTTATTTTAACATGCATAACACAATTTTCTCTAGGTACTGGGAGTTCACTCATTTCTATAAAGCTCATTATTGATATCAGATGGATGATACCTCAAAAGACAAGGTTCCTCTCACGGCGACCACAATAGCTTCTTTTTTGTGATCCAAAGCAACAAAAAATGGAATCTCATAGATCTGGAAGAGAAAAATGTAATCAGCAAAGACACCAACATTTTCTAAAGGCAAGCACTTACAAGGGCAAAATCTTACTGAACTCCATACTGTACTATGGAAAGAAGCTGAACTGGTCTCTTATTTAGTTATTCCAAGTGCCTTTTTTCAATGCTGAGATAGATTTATATAAATGGTTTTGTGACTGTTCTATTAAATTAGAAAAGAAATCCAAATTGGATGTTTTTATTTGGTTTTGCATCTTACAATTCATAAATGCTGAAGGCAAACTAGACCCTTCTCCCCTTGCTTTCCCTGAATTAATCACAACAGCTTGCCCTGGCCAGACTGTTTACCTTGTTATGAAAACTGATATGAATGAAGTCTCTGTACTGCAGTCCTGTTATTTTTAGGATGGCTCCAAAGTGAAAGTTATGACGATCACTGCCCGTTATATCAGCATCTGTTGGTCTATTTCTGCAACTAACAAACACAGAGGAGAAAAACTTTCATGTTCCAACTTGCTAGGTTTCCTTTCAAATAATCAAACTCAGTTAAATTTGCAGAGGGCCTTCTGCCAGGAATCAAAAGTGCTTTCTTTTTGCAATAGCACCAGTAAACATTCTGATGCAAGGTGTTACTTCTGCCTTGTTACAGAACCATTGGCAGAGCAAACAGTGCAGTAAGAAAAGAATTGTTAAGATTACAAGCCCCTGAGAGAAAATACAAACAAGGAAAAAGGAGATTCAAACAAAAATCTGCACAGCAATCTGATCTCAAGTTTCATCCACAGTATTATGTGATAATTTTTTTCTTCAAGTGATTTATATTTCAGTAGATTACATGAGTATTTCATATTAGTAATTACAAAAATCATTCTTCCAGTCACAAATACCAGTGGTCACATACAGTAATCCTATCTAGCAATATGCAAAACTACTTACATAAACATTTCTGAGTAAAGGAGTCAAAAGGACCAAAAAGGAGATTGGAGGGACAGGGAACTTGTGCTAATTCCTTAGGACAGAGAAAACTACTGATACACTTTTATTTCTATATGTCTATCTGTGCCCAAAAGGCACCTCTAAAAAGCCTCATTTTAAAACATGTTTCATTTAATTCGAATTCTTCGTCATTTTGCTAAATTATTTTTTTTAATCTCAACCACAAACTTTTCCCATGAAAAAAAGCCAATGTGTTTGAGGGCAGTAAACAGTGAAATTTTGTTTCTCTGAATTTCTGAAAGATAACTCCAGCAGCCAAACTCATGTACACCCAAGAGTGAAATAATTTAACGCAACAAAAATACTACTATTATAACAATTTTACTTCTGCTAAGACTAGTTAAACAGAAGGAAGCTATGTGTTTTTAAGCTCTGAGGTCAAACCTACCAGTCACCATTGAGCTTACAGAGTGCAGTATATGGGTTGGTGTACACGTAGTAGGGCCAGCCATAGGCAGCTGCAGCAAACAGCATGTAGTGAGCAGCATTCTCCAGCTCAACATCCAAATCATCACTCTGAAAGCACACAGGGAAAGAAGAGGAAGCAGAGAAAGGGAGGACATTGCATTAGGCAGCCTCAGAATAAAACTGAACACAGGCTAGTGAAAATCAAAGCATTATGAAATACACACTACCCAAAAGGAAAACCTCAAGGTCTAAGAAGAACTAAAAATAGCCACTTGTATTTCAGGAAAAAGTCTGTGTTTATTTATGTACCTACACAGCTCAAGGATCTTGAAAAGCTGTCACTGAATCAGTTTCTTCCAATGCTGATACATTGATAAGCTCAATGCTGAAAACAACATTCACTCCAAATATGGTACCTAAGGATGTCTAAGGGAAGGCTAAAGAGTCTGCAGCAGATCTCTCTGGTACAGACTTTTAAAGCACAACCCCATCACACTGGCTGGATTCCAAAGGAACTTGACAGAGATGCACTGGTTAAAGTAAAACTACATACACCTATGAAACACAGGCTAAAACGAGGGGAAAAATTTACAAAGGCTCTTCTCCACTGCAGACCAGCAAAAATCAGCTAGGACACTAACCCACAACCTGCAAGCATTTAAAAGATTATATTTTTGCTTCTTACCTTGTCTGGGTATTTGCAGCAGACAAACAGCCCACAATACCTACTAGAAGATTACCTTCTCAGTTGTAAGCAAACAGTACCAAATATTCATTCTCCCTCTGCTCCCTTTCTCTCCGAACTGTTCATCAATGATCAAATGTCCTAAATGGTTCCTTTTTGTGCACTTAATTCCCCATTCGAAGCTCTACTCATTCAAAAGCAAACTCATTGTTTTCACTGCATTTTTAATAATGCACATTGTTATGAATTTTATTGCAGTGTTTAATCTCATTAAAAGAATAAACAAAACAAAACAAAAACCCTCTCCAAAAACAAGTGCATTTCAATTTGACCCGGCACCATTTCCCAGAACAATTACAGCAGAGGCTGCACCAACTCTCTCTTACCACGAGAGATGATGGCGAATGACACAGGACTTCTTCAGGCTCTTTGGGGCAATTTTCCATTTTATCTTGTTCTTGATGAAGCAGAATCAAACCAGCTGCTATGTCACTTGGCACCAGATCAGTGTCCTGTACAAAGACATGGAAGGCTGTGTAAAACCATCCTACGCCTCAATGCAAAACACCAAACACTTGGAGCAAGGCTCTCCCTCTTACTGAGAAGTAGTTGCGGAAGAGCTCAGCGATGCTGGTGAAAGCCACCCGGTGGTCGTCGTCCTGCACGATGCAGCAGCACAGCAGCCTGATCCTCTTCTCCCACACCCTGGTGGCAGAGCTCTTCACGTTGTACAGCAGCTGCCCCGACTGGCTGCTCTCCAGGTTGCGGCTCACACCCTCGGGCAGGTAGAATGTCTTCTTCCCCCCGAGGGGGTCAAAGACAATGACAGCTCCAATGATGGTGAAGATGATGATAATCCAGCTGCCAGACAGGAGGGAGTGGGATAACAGACTGTGAAACCAGACACTTCTGACAAGTGTGCCAGAAATCCCAACTACAGATCTTGGCAGACCGAAACCGAAGTTGGGTATGGAATTCTGTATGGAGACCTCCTGCTGCTGTGCTGAGGCTGCAACTATCTGGACTGTGCTTGCAAAACTCTGGGCACCAGAACAAGGCTGTTGGCTCAGTTCACACAGGGCACCAAACCTGGACCCACAGCCCAGTGCTTTGGAAGCAGCAGCAGCTCCATTTTTCACTACCAGGTAAGTGATCAGGTTACGACTCTCTTCATATTTATCCAGTTTTCTACACTCCCAATTCCCCCTCTTACTTTCTGACCTTCACCTCCTTTCCTTCACTGCAGGACATGCTTTCTCTCCCAACGCAAGCAGCTTTTTAGGGAAGGATACCAACTCATTTTCCTTTTCCCATACACTGTCAAGCTCAGATTTGTAGGGAGGCACCTTTACCTTGCAATAACTGTCCCAATGACGCCATTTATCACAGTCTTCTCACACTGCACGCTGTTGTCTGACACCCACACAGCTCCTACAACAGCCCAGATGAATTCAGGGAAATAGAGAAGCAGGCGAGTATAAAGTATTTTGGGAAGTGATTTTCTTGGGCCTGGATTAGAAATTGTTCCTGAAATTAGAGAGAGAATTTAAAACAAGAACTGTTCACGAATGTACCTCAAGTATATAAAATAGTATCTGGAAATATGAACTTCCTGGGCTTTACAGAAAGTAAGAAACTTAAGTGAAACTATCAAGTTCTTTCATACTAATGGAAAGCTATGATTGAAGCTAAGAAAAACTACAGTGGATTTATAGCTGTGATTCTTAGAATCTACTCTACTAAAACCCAAAACAACTCTATCCAGAGATAGTTTTGCACTGAACTTGAGGCAGCAGTGCTGTGCCCCACATAAGCCAGAGTTGCATCCAGCAGCACTAGCTCACCTACAGCTCCTCATGACTCTTGGGGCCTGCTTTTATTATTCTATTTAGCTTTTGCTGGTTAATATTTCATTTTCAGATCCTATTTTGCTGGCTACAATGAAGTTTTTTCACTGGAGTGACTAAATAATAATAGGAGAACAAAAGTAGGACCATTATCAGGACAAATACTTCTCAGGCTATTTTCTGTATTGTTAATTTACTAATAACCTCTTAGTTTCAGCACTCTAAGGCAATAAAAAAGGGAGTAACTTCTGGCCAGCTCATCTCTTAAACCAGACTGCTGATCCCAGGGTAATGGGTAGCAGGGTGTGCATGCTCAGGTGTAGACAAGCAATTTGTAAAGGCTGCAGAATAAAAACAACTTTGGGAACTGCTCCAATTACAAAGCTGTGGTTCACATCCAGTGATAAAGCTGTTTCAAAAGCCCTTGATCCAGAGGTTGTTTTTTCCCATTCCCAGGCTACAGCCTGTCCTGCAGCAGAGGATGCTTACACAGACACAATCAGATGGAACTGTGCTTCCTCTAAACAACTGCTCCTTTCTCACGCCACCCCAGGGCGTGAGGGCTCCAGGCAGGTTCCCTGCTGGCATCACCGACCCTCAGGCAGCGCAAGGGCTGCTGCAGCACAAGACCAAGCACAGCCAAACCCACACATTCCAGCCACAGTCCAACACACCTCACCCTCTGTTTTCCTGGAAATACAGCCTCAGAGTTACTCAGTTTCTTAGTTACAATGGCCTCAAAGCTGTCCTTTCACACCAAACAAGGTTCTTTTATCACTGCTGTTTACAGTCACATCTCTCACCTCTGCAGCTGTGGTTAGAGCCTGGTGCTAACAACCCCAAGGACACGGGTCTGACCCCTGCATGGCCCACTCACTTAAGAGCTGGACGCAATGATGATTGTGGCTCCCTTCAAACTCAGAATATTCTGTGAAACTGTGATATAAACACCATGGTCTGGCTGATCTTACTTCCCCTTCTCTGGAAACTCTAGGAAAACCAGTGGTCAGATTCAAGACCAGGATTATCATCCACACCTCTGCTCTGTCATAGTTTCTCTTCATACACTCTTAAAATTGCCTAAATGGAAATAAGTATAAATACTTATTTACAGAAGCATAAATACTTCTTTTCAGTGAATCATGAGAACCAATAAATTAGAAACTATGGAGTCCCATCTGTTACTCCAGAGACCACACACAGATTTCAAATTAATCTTCTTAACATTACTTCCATGATCAGGTGCCTCACCAAAAAAAAGCTTTCCTAGCAATTTTAACCCAAAATGAACCATTTCTACAAATAATTAGAAGTTGCATTGCAGTCCTTACTTCTGTTCAGCCATTCATTTCAAGTTGTGGGTCCTGCTCTATTTAACAGTACTCATTGTCAGATTTATTATGACATTTATACAATTCACTTTTCTGTGTGTTTTTCCCCAGGCAGCCCACTGCAGCTAAGGGATTTTCACAAGACATGACTAAACCTGCCTATGCAAGGCAGAACTAACAGGATACTTCATATTATTCTGGATAAGCTTCCCTAAATTCCTGTCAGAAGGTGGAGCAGTGTACATCAGAGGTCACACCTAGAGAGTTTTCAGGATGCTCTTATGGCAATAAACCATTAACTGAACTAAGCTGTTGTATCTATTAATTATGTTAGATTCCAGACTAACAAAGATAATACTATTAAAGCAAATATGCTAATGCTGTTGGAGCTTTTCAAGTCTGACTGCCATTAAAACACTCCAAGTTTTTGGTAGTTTTTATGTCAGCTCTGGAGTAAAAACACACTGTTTATCTATATAAACACACTATCTATTACAATTCTACTAGATAAACACAAAACATCATTACTAACTATTTACCTTGCATACTGATGTATACAAGAGCAGATAATGCACATATTATGAAAGCCAGAAGAATGATGAGGCCGAGCAGGTAGCTGTGCAGCAATCCTCCCCCGGGACAGTCAAACTGCCCCTTGTGAACCGCGTAAAGGACCAGAATCCCAATCCACCTGCCGGGAAGGGAGATAACAACAGTTACAGCAGGAAGGGAGAAGTGCCTGCTGCGAAGTGACCACCTGATCGATAGTGCTCGTCTGAACGAAAGCACCGCGCACGGATTAACAGCAAGGACCTGTTACATAAGGAAAGTGTCGGGATGAAACCGCTACACGAACACACTCAGCAAGGAGGCACAACTCAGCCGCCTGCTGCTACTCCTCCCTCCTTCGGATCCCGAAGCAGTCCCGTACTAATAACGAAAGTCACCGCATTAACAAGGAAACCACCCGAGCGCTGCTCGAGGATTCAGCGCAAAGGGTGCGGGAGGCCGGAGCGCAGCGGCAGCGCGGGCACCGCACCGTGCCCGTGCCCCGTGCCTGTGCACCGTGCCCCTGTACCGTGCCCGTGCCCCGTGCCTGTGCACCGTGCCCCTGTACCGTGCCCGTGCCCCGTGCCTGTGCACCGTGCCCCTGTACCGTGCCCCTGTACCGTGCCCGTGCCTGTGCACCGTGCCCGTGCCCCGTGCCGCGCCCCTGTGCACCGCACCGCACCTGCACCGTACCAGGCACCCACAGCGCCCGGGCCGCGGGCACGGCTGGTCCCGCCGGGCAGCGGCCCCGGGACGCTCCTTACCACACCAGCCTGACGAACAGCTCGAAGGCCCCCGGGAGCACGAAGTCGTCGCTGCCGATGGCCCAGCGCCGGCCGAACAGCACGAGCCCCGGCATGCTGCGGGTGCCGCCGCCGCCGCTCCCTCAGGGCCGCGTCCCTCACGCTCCCCCCGGGGCGGGCACGACCTCACGGTGCCGTGACGTCACGCGCGCGCACTCCGCCCTGCGGCCATCGCCCCGCCCCGACCGCGCTGCGCATGCGCCTGGCGGGAGCCCCGCCCCCCCGGGGCGCGCGCGCGGTGCGGCCCCAGCGGGCGGGGCAGGTTGGAGCATGACGTCACTGTACCGTGACGTCACGCCGCCCCGGAAGAAGGCTGCGCCAGGGCCGCTGAATGACGTCACTGCACCGTGACGTCACGCCGCCCCGGAAGAACGCACACTAGCCGCTGAATGACGTCACGAGCGGGGCGCGGGTCTCAGCGGCTGCCGGGCTCGCTGTGCTGCAGGCGGGGCAGGAACGCTGCTCCGCTGGGCCCGGCACTGAGAGTCGGCACCCACACGGAGAATGATGGCAAATTAAACTGCAGATAAACCACAAACCAGCACCGAACCCTCCTCTGCACCAGCCTGAGGACTTGAGCTCTTACTAAACAAGCCAGAACTCGGCCATCATTGTTTCCATCAGTGATAATGCCCCTCAAAGCCCTAAAACCTTTTTATTTCAATACAGCAGTGACATTAGGCAACTTATCCTCACCATAACTTTTCATCCAGTCCCAGGCAAACAGAAAACTTTCACATTCAAGAAGGAAAAAATGAAAAAACCCCGAAATGTTTTCACCATTTCATAAAGTGTTTATTGAGGATGGTAACACAGGATAAATCATGCAACAGCTCAGTAAAAAAAGGGAATCATTTAAAGGATGAAGAATGGTAACTGGTGCTGCTGATTCTGAAAAGTTTATAAAAAAAATATTAATTGTCCAAAAGTGACATCGAAAACCACTTGAAGCTGAACATGGAAGTTGCTTATAAAGCATTCATTGATAAGAAAATGTAGATACTGTTTAAAATGATTTCTGTAATCAACAACTTACAAGTCTCCCTTTCCTACAGCTCTAATGGTGGAGCAGGGCTGGACATCCAAGGTATTTAACCTTCTCTTCCTGAACCAACAACACAGTCACAAACATTTCCCACTAATTAATACTATCACATGTCTTACACCTCATCACCTGGGCTGCCAAGTGCTTTTGTTACTGGGATTACCTTCCCAGACATCATGGCAGAACAGAAAGAGCGCGTCTTCATGGCCTCAAGTGATTTCCTCATTGCCCTCTTGCCATCAGCCTGTTTTAGAAGGGGAACAACTTCAAAATGTGACTGTTCCCCTTCTAGCACCAGCATATATTTTGAATAAGGAACTCCATGTCAGCAGATGGCACAAAGACTGGGCACCAGCACATCACATCAAACATTGGTGGCTTCAGATTTAGAGTTGAGATATATTCACCTTTTGGAAAAAAAATAAATATAGTGGAATGAAAACTGAATCAAAGGGAAAAAACAGATGACTACCATCCATCAAGGATGCACATATTTGTGCACTGAAAAAAAAAAAAGAAAAAAAATCAGTCATTTCAAAGAAAATTTTGAAAATTAAAAAAAAAACGCTTGCACTTGTTCCTGGTCATAAACAATCTCACAAAAATCTCACTTTTGGAACTATTCCAATTGAAACCATACACTGAATTTATTAATACAGTATAAGTTTCTTTATGTAAAAAATCTTTATACATAGTAATAAAAAAGATAAAGGCAAGATGCATCAAACAGAAATCTGCTGGTTGTTTTTCCTCCGTTCTTACAGAGCCGCTGATGACTACCTGCACTATAAAGAGCTGTGTTTCTGACTTTCTGTCTCAAGCATCTTCACCTTTGCTTGTGATAAGGATTGTTCTGTCCAAGCATCCAACAGGACAGATGCTGGTGATGTTTTGGCACTTACGCTGGCAAACTGAGCTTCTTTCCCTTGAGAACTGCAAGGAGAAGTGGGGAAGAAAACAGTCAGCAAAACAAAGTTGTGATGCAGGAGAAGCACTGTTAAAATGTCACAGGGACCAAAACCTTCCACACCAAATGGGTCCACTGCACAATCCTCCTAGGCTGCCTCTGTCTCTTCAATACACACTGGTAAAACTAGAATTAACAATTCTAACCTTGCCCTCTTGTGGCACCCTGGAGTTCCCACTTTTCAGCCTCATAGGACATACTAGTCCCCCACCACAGCCTCTTAAGTATTATGACTAAAATAACACAGCTTTGTGGTTACATGGTGGAAACTTTCAACTCTTACAGTAGTCAAACAACTGAGAAAGGTGTCTGCAAACACGGGATATGCATGTAACAGTGTAAATGGTCAGGGGAAGCAGGAGGATCGTGCTTATCCATGGAAGGCAACAGCAATATATATTTAGACATACTTAAGTTTTTCCAAAAATTCATCAGACCATTTATATATTTATATTCTACCCATACCCCAAAAAAATCCTCAGAAATGCTCCACACTAGCACAAACTGTACTCAATAAATTAAGGGTATTTCAGAACTAATTTGCACACAGAATAAACAAGCTTGTAATGCTGATGTAGCAGACCCCTAGGAACCTGTTAACTGCTACATTTCACAACCTGAAGCTGGAAGTTAGTGTATTTCTTACCTTTTGTAACATACAAATAGAAGAAGTCACAGTACAGAACGGTCTGGACCACACCAGCAACAACAGCTATGAGGTCAAAAAATCCCTCAAAGTAGTAACGCCAAATCCAGTTGACTAAGTACAAGGCACGGTACAGACCCAGGAAGAAAAGATAGTGAGTAGTGATGGTCTCTGCTTCCCCAGTTTTGCTGATCATAAAGAGTTGAGGGAGAATAGCAACCGATTCAAGGTAGATGGAGAAGGTCCACAGTATCTGAAAGGAAAAAATACACAGGTATATCCAACTGTCTTACTGATAACAGCAGGACAGAAAACATTTGACTTGGCTTGGCTTTTCACTCTCTAACAATGTTATGGATGGATGAATACCTATTCATACAGGTCCAGTACTTTGGCAAACTTTCCCTGGTACAGGAAAAACTAAGTGAAAGCTTCATAATTAACCAGAGGATGGCAGGAGGGAACTCTCCTGGCAGACAGCAGACTCTCCAAACCAGCTCTCTGCTGAGCTGGCACACACAGGTTTACTTGTGAGGGAACTTGTGTGCAAACATTTCACATTACCATGAAATGCAGCTTACAGAGTCCATGCTGAGAAAGCTGTAGGAAGATGAAGTCCATTCCCCTGCTTAATGTTCTTTCATTTTTTATCTATTCGTTTAAAGAAACAATTAACAGAGAACAAAATTTAAAATATGTCTCAAAGTGTTGCAATTCAAATTCCCTTACTCTGTAATAAATTCATTTAACTCCAATATAAAAATACAGTTCAGTCCACGTAAAACAAGCACTTTAGGTTACTCTCTATTTTGTAGAAAAAAATTACCTGTTTGAACTCTCTGTAATTACATTTTTAATATAATTTTTCTACAATTAAACACATAGCTGCATTTTAAATAGAATGCAATTCTTTTTTATAGTCTAGACCATTTGCAATTCTATAAAATTTAAACAGTAGTATAATTCCTTTTGTTTTCACCAGGTGGCACCAACTATTCAAAAACCAGTGGTTTCTTTAACAAACAGAACAAAAGGAATTCTGAATTAATACAGCCATCAGAGTGTACTGGGAAAAACACAGTCTTCTGCTTAATAAAATAATCTATGCTGATAAAAATGCTGGTCTCCGGAGGTGCCTTCAATTTGCACAGACATCTGCATCACACAGATTCACTGAGGAAAGGATTAGCCTGAACCTACTAAACACAGACACCCTTCAACCATTCACTTGTCAGGCATAGAAATTCTCATCCTCACGTACTAAATATTTTAGCAAAAAAAAAAAATCTCCCGTTTACAATCAACTCACCTCCAGTGGAGAGAAGTCATGATTGACAAGAAAAGAGAGCCCACCAACAGGAACTATCAGGAACTCCACTCGGAAGGTGTCATGGTTTCCATCGTAGGTGGCCTTGAACTTCATGTAGATCAGGTACACGGTGGCGTACGAGCAAGCGATGTAGATAAGCTGAGGGTAAGGAAAGAAACAACCCCAAAACAATCCACAGAGGTTCCAGCATTAAATCACACTCCCTGAACAAGCACTAAGAGGAGTAAGTGTGGTCTTTTTTGATTCTTTGTGTTGTTTATGTGTTTTTTCAGGCTGCTGGCGGTGTTTAACTTTTGTCAGCAAAGTAATAATTCAAAATGAGTGATTCTGGGCCCTACTGGTTTTGCTGCTTTAAAGGCATCACATGCCCATGGTTGAAGTGACTGCCCAAAGGTCAAGACCCATTCCAGAACTAAGGAAGCAACTGGAGAAGGAATACATGTTCTGCAACAGCAGGGGAAGCATGATCCCAAACATTTAGGTTAAAAATGTGCAGGTGCATACACACAATAATAATGGAAGGGGCCTTTCTACATTCAAAAAGCCCCGCATGGTGTGGCTCATGTGGCAATTAAAAAAATATTCAATAAGTCCCATTCAGACAACCATTAAATATAGCACAAGTTAGCTGATTTGCTTTGGACCTTTAAACATCTCTAAAATCTGAAGAGTGGCAACTGGACACTGTTTTTTACCAACCAAGAGGCCACAAGACCTGCAATACTGAGAGAAGCAATGAACCAAAATTCAATTTGAGCTGATGCCTAACTATTTTGAATAGTTATGGCACAGTAGACTTTATAGCTATTCCCTGTGGAATAAGCAAAAAACTTCATTTTACAGGTGAAAAAACAGAACTAGAGAGACTCAAAGACTTTCTAAAGGTCAAACTGCCATCATCAGGACAGAGCTCATTGTCCTGGAGTCAACACAGTACAGAAGACTAGACAAATATTTTAGCTTCTGCCACTTTCAGCACAAAGATTAAATGTTCCAAAGCATCTATCACATTAAAAAAGGGTTCTTTGCAACAGAGAAGTAACAGATTAAAAATCCCACTGTTTGCAGATGCTATTAATCACTAAATGCTCTGCTCACAGACAAAATCCTACAAATACTGTATTAAGGAGCTCAGAACCCAAAGGCTCTGCTACACAAGCACCCCAGCTGAGTGGAGATAAAGAACCACCGGACAGGATACAGGGAACCTTTACTATGGGTGTAAACAAATCACAGCAGGTATGGTCATAGAACCCACTCAGAAAGTGTGAATGAATCCAAATTTCTTACATTACGAATTTCTTTATCTCAAGAATCTCAACTCTTGACTTCTCAACTAAAGTTCTCTCAAGTACTCAACAACGGTGTAACATTATATACTCCTACATATAAATAAATATAACACAAAATTGTGTTGGGACACTCAAGCAGCTTCATCGTGACACTGCCATAATGGGCTGAAAAGACAATTATATCCATCAGTCTTTCTAAGCATTAACCTTTGAAACTGAAATACAGGTTGCCATTTTGAAAGTTAGTTTTTCCACACTCCTTCCTTTTCTGGTTAGGAGGGCTGCAGAACAAAGATGTGCTCGTGGCCCTGAATCACAACCAATAAGTGAATAAATGGCAAAAAAACCCTACCTTCTCCTTTAGGGCACCTAATGGTACCTTCCAATCAGGAATTACATATGGAAAAAGCTTCTGTTTCAAGAATATTTCATTTAATCCACGGCTCTTCATCTATACTGTTAATATTAAAACTTAAGCATACACATTTCACTCAAGTGTGAGTTTAAAACACAAAATTTTATTTTGAAGTCTCATTTCCCTAATTCATCCATACATTTTGCATTATTGATTACTTTAGTCTTTCCTCTTGGCAAAGTTATACTACCCTCTAAATTAAAGCTGAAAAGCATCAAGAAAATCAAAAAAGAAAGGAATTGGATTTAAAAAACATAAACATACTGCCCTCTCCCAGACCACTGCTTTATTTTCTTGTACTCAGTACCAGAAATTGCAGGAATGAGTGAGTAAAAAACTCAAATTCAGGCTCACTGACATTCAGTGGGCAAGTGACAGGGGTACAACTCATAGAAGCTACATTCCTTAAAGCTTATTCATGTCAACTTTTGATCAGCCTCTGACCAGACAGGAGCTACAATTCTGGCAGTGCATTCTGAATACTAATTTACCTTGTAGTGAACAAAAGGAGATTTACTTGAGCTTTAATGTCTCAAATGAGAAATACAGTTTATTTGAACCACTCTTCCAAAAGCCTGCATTTTCAATAACCAAAATGCCATTTGTTCTAAATGCCACAGTCCTGATATAAACAGTTTTTTAAAATTGCATGTAGAGTGCAGGGGAAAAAAGCAAGATTTTGAGTCCATCTTCCACATTCTTTATCCAAAGCCCATCTGGAGCTTTGGTGCAGTGGGACATTAAAAATTGTTTTTATTAATGGAATTATGCACTCTACATGCAACCTCACTAGCTTTTCTAACTCTTCAGGATACTCTACCTTCATAGATGTGTTATACAATGAAATGAATGAAGTGAAGAGGTCCAGGTAACGGGTAGTGAAGACCAGTGCAAACAGAAGCTGGCTTTTCCCAGAAATACCTAAAGTGATAAAGGAAATAATTAATCATTCAGAAAGTGATGAGGTGCTTTGAAACATTTGATGGCTGGGATGAGAAAGGATATATCCTTTATTTTTAAGCAAGTTGCTCACAAAATTAGGACAAAATCCAAGTTCCCAAGCTGTAAAAACAGAATTCTAAGCCCGTAAAGCTCAGTAGTGTGAACATAAGTTACCCTGTGCTGGAAGAGGTGCTGGCACTACACAAGGTTTAGAAGTTACTCACAGCAGGTAGTGTCATCCCAAAAAATATCACCTGCAAGCTATCTGCTCTATCACTGGGCAAGGCTGCATTAGCTTTCAGTTCTCAGAGAGCTGTCACATGCCTCAGTACAATCTTTAGATGCTGAATAGCTGGAAAGGTACAAGGGCAATAGACAGAACAGACCCAGTGACAAGCAGAAGGTATGATGGCACCAATAATGGGATTTTAGAGGAATACATAGATTTTAAAACATAAGGCAATTCAATTCACACACTCAATTGGCCACATGGTGAGAAAAACATCAAACAATCAAACCCACATGTTATTATGTACTAAAAATTTTAAAAAGAAAGAGAAGTGAGATAAAATATCAGATATCTACACTGCATCTTCAAAGCAACTTTCGATTCTAGGTCAAAGCCCCAATGTCAAAATGTTTGTTTGTACTTAACTTCAGGCACTAGAGCACACTTAGAAGCATAAAAGCTTTGCACAGTCAGTCACTAAAAGCTTCCGAAAGCTGAGGTGAAGCATCGCTCCATAATACTGATGTGGTGGTTGTCACAGCAGGGGGACAAAACAACCTACTCTGTGCCTCTATCTTGTTATTCCAATTATTCTTGTTTTCAGTCATCCAGGGCGAAAATAATTGAATCTGTTCAGCTAAGCATGCAAGTCTTCTTCAAAAAACAAGAGGGAAAAATACTCTGTAGGAGAGGCTGAAAATCCTCGTCCCTTTATACAGGGATATTTCTAGAAAGGCTTTTATTAACAGCACCATAAAGCAATTAGGAGAAGGCAATCTGCCACGGCTATTGAAGTCCTTTTTCACTCCAGCTTAAGGAACATGGCATAAACTGCTCCAGATGAAGGAATTTAACCTATGAAGTACAAGAATGGCTGAAACAGTAACAATTAAAAAGGGGTGTGTTTGCAAATATCATATGTGGAATGTCTGCAAGGCGAGCCTGATGTGCCACCTACAGAACAGCCAAAATAAAGTACAGGGAACATAAACCATCTCAAAATCTGCAGGCTGTAAAGCCATAAAACACAAGCTGCAAGTATTACAAAAAAACCATGCTGCCCCACCCCAAAAGAAGAAGAAAAAAAAACCCCACAAACAAACTACCTCCCAAAGTTTAGGAAAAAAAATACATTTGATATTTTTTGAACTACAAGAGAATTGCACAGACAGCTGAAGCAGCATTCTGGGCTCATCCCAGGTGTGCTTGTTGGCATCACAACTTGCCAGCAAAACCTCCCAGCAACCAAAGCTGTCCTAAGGTCAGAATCCACAGGACAAGGAAATCCACCTGGACAGATTACAGAGCAGCTTGATACTACAGAATATAATTAGGCTAAATTATTTAGCATGCTATTTTCTTTTAGCAAATAATTGGGAACAGAAAAAAAAAAAGCATATAAGAGATAATTATTGATAACAGCTATAAATTTGAATCTGGCTATACTGTCATAAATAAATATAATATACTTGACAAATTCTCAAATTCTTTTAAGCCATTACCAATCTTACCTCCTCAACCCCAAAGCTGTAATTTTTATTACAGGCTTTCAATACTCTCACTGATTTTTGAATCTTTAGAACAGTTGTGAAATCCTGAAACCCACCCCAGACTCAAGATTAAACTAATTTTCAAGTAAAGTAGGCTAGACTAGACTAGGCAAGGTTTAAATTGTAAACCAAAGGCCTATGAAAGGATGGGAGAAACATCTAAACCAAACAAAACCAGGGCGAGGAAACAGGTAAACACAACAGCGACTTTGATGCATTTTAAAACTTTAGGAAATGTATCAATGTATGTGTAACAACACTGACCCTGGCTCACGGCTGGCAACAGCATCCTTTTCCCTTTCCTTTTACTCCCACAAACATTACTAGTTCTTGAACTAAATAAAAATATTTTTATTTCTTCTTCCAAAGCTCTGAGCTCCAATTTGGAAGAACCAAACCTCTCCGTTTTGTTCCATCCTCACACATGGAAAAACTCCTTCAACTTCTGCACTCCAGCTTGGCTGAAAGCCATAGCATGAAACTTTAATTCAGGTGATTTTCACAGCCAGGCAGGAGGGCAGAGCTGAAATTGTAGTACTTTCTTATCAACTTCATTTTGCTGTGGTGAGTCAGGTAAGGAATAACAGGCAGGAGCAGAGGTGCTGAGCTGTGGAGTGTGTACAGCACTTACCAAATATGAACTGCACATCACAGCCATAAAACCTACAAACAAAAATTCTTCTAAGCAAGGTCAGTTCATACTTTGCCATGGAAACGTCACAGGCTTTTAAAAATAAAGTAGTTCAGTTCTGTACCAAGTCCACATCACCCACAGAACCACAATTCCTTTGGTTCTGCTAATAAGTACCAGCAACTAATACTCCTGCGCTTCCAATTTAAAAACCCAACCTAATTTTAAAGACAAATTTTCCAACTGAAAGAGAATACTTTCTTTCAAGGAGAGAGAAAAAATTTCAAAGCTACCTAAAGCATCAGTTTTTGTGAAAATACAGAAAAATTAGCAGCAGCCTATGGCAAAGTACTGTCAGAAGTCTTCATCTTAGCCTAGTATCTGGTCCACAACAGACACATAAAATTGAGATACAGCTATATTACCTAGCAAAAGTAATACACATTTACTATATATATATTACTTTTTTAGATTATAGAGCATTAATTGGACAGCACTGCAACCGCAGGTCACCTTTAACACTTGATAAACGGCACAGAGAAATGCAAATCAATTTTCAGGCAGTAATTTGCACTGCAAACAACCTAATTTGACTTGAAATGGTAAGAACAGAACAATGCTTGAAAGCATAGGATTCCTCAAGTCTCATGAATTTCCTAATTATGACATGATGTCGATAATGGAGTTACCTACTACATTCTCCATGCTTCTTCCTAACGATTTTTGAACCATTATTTTGAGTGGCAAACATTTTTCCAAATTCTAAATTTGGAAACTCAAATAACCAGACATGCAAAAAATTGTTTCCCTGCCAGCTCTAAAATTCTGAAGTTAAGATTTGATTTGCTTTTTCCTTGTTATCTTTTCAACCTATTGACTAAATAAGGAAAAAAAAAATTACATTTCTCAAAGACAGAAAACACAGACTGCTTCAAAGTGCAGATGAGCCTAGCCTCATCTGTCTTCTTTAATTACAGGAGTCACTTCTTAAGAAAGAAAATGGGGACTATGAGTCTTCAAAAACCAGCAGGTTGCAGCAGAGGTGCACAGGCTGTCGCCCTCATTTCCAGCTGCTTCTCCAGGCCTCCGAGTTCTCCTGGAACAAAGGCCTCAGACACACACAGATGCAACCAGAAGAGAGGAGTCGGCACCATGTGGTTTGCCAGCTCTTCATGGATCACAGCTTGCAAAGCAGTTAGAAGCCCTTATTTATTTTCAAAATCTCTACTGCTTCAAAAGTGCATGGTTAAAGTAGCAGCTGGTTTGCCTGCGTTTCCTTAGCCACCAATAACCACGAGGTGTAAGTTTATTTAATTTATAAATGGCTCTAATAACCATACAGTGTAAAGAAATGGCAGAAAGCCCTCTAATAAGTGGCTCTCTGTAGCTGCTTAACATTAACTGGTAACTGCTTAGGGGTTATTGTCACACATGACTTTACAAACATATGCAAATGTATATTTACAACAGTTTCATCAATAGAAACCTCAACCAACAACAATGAACCACTAGGAGGAACGGAACAGAGCCCCAGAAATAAAATTCTTTACTCATGGTCCTTTGAGGTATTCATGTTCTTCTCATTCTAGACAAACCTGATAGGCCTCAGACACCAATCTCACAGCAGCAATACAAATCTGGATTTACTCCTGAGGATACAGGCAGAACTAGAAGACACCAAAGAAATAACCCCTGACAAACACATTTCTGCTTTTTTGCCTTTTTTTTTCCCCCCCACCCTCAAGAAAATTAACTAAGCAAGTATTTTCTACTGAAAGAGCTCATGCATGTGTGTTTGTGTCCAGGGACACTGGCTAATTTGGGAAAGGGGAGAGCTGTATCACCTATATGATACAGGCCTGTTTGCTTTTCTGTCTTGGAGAAAGCTGTACCAATGATTGGTGTGAAACCGTTTTCTTATGAATAAACCCCTAGGAGTAGAGATTCTCAATCACAATTGGCTTAAGGAAAGCAACATCAGACCACTTTTTAAGCAGAAAGATGGGACGAGGTCACATTGTACTATACTGTGTAAATAACCTCACATCCAATGGTCACTTAAGAATCCCTTGGCTCAAACCATTTCTGAATTTCAGCCTTGCAATAGAGTTTCACATTTTTTTTCTTCAGACATTAAATGACATTCAGTTTCTAGATCATTAACCCTCCTGCTGTTTGTAATTTCAACTGCATTTCTCAAACACAGGACAAAGCTCTACTCAAGAGCTGGAGGAGGCAAGGCCCTCTCCTGCCGGATCCAGGCAGGATTCCTGTCATGCACTAAAGCTTGAGCCAGGTAAGTTCATCAGGAAGGTGCTCTTGTTCTCCAGGACCTCAGGAACAATAGTTCTGCACTACCACTGCATGTGGGCCATGGAGTCACTTGTTTGACCTCTTTTGTAAAGTTAAGAATAGTTTTTACTTTAAGTCTGGTTAAAGCCAAAGCTATTAGTTTAGTTTTTAAAAAACAAAACTATTCATTCACTCTTTTTTTTTTGTGCTACTAAGTGATTAGCTGGTGATTTGACATGACAACATACCAAACCTGTACTTCCTCCTACCTGTAGTGTAAATCTCATTTCCCCATTCTCAGTTATTTCAGGTTACAACTTTAACTAATTCTTCATGCTTTCAACTGAAAACTTTACAGATACATCTGTTCAACAGTGCTAACTCGGTATTTGAATAGTATCATCAAAACACGGCAAACTGATTTCAAGAACAATCGCCCTCACTAAAGAAGGAGAAGCTCACTGGAGAGCAGGCAAAGCCAAGCTCCCAGTCAAGCTCCCGTGCACAACAAAACCGATCCACATAACACACACCGCAAGGAAATGCCCATTTTGAATGACAACAGCTCCCAGTTTTCTGAAAGAAATCAGCTACGCTGCAGTTATGGGAACTGCCTGCAATTCCCTGCAACCACCACACCGTACAGCCGAAGGGAAAGGAGAAGCACGGCACCGGGAATTGGAGCACGCCCGCTGCGATCGGGGGGAGCGGGAGCGGGGGGCGGCGGAGCGGGGCTCGCCGGCCCGGGCCCGGCGCAGCTCCCGCTGCCACGTCACGCAGGCCCGCGGCTCCCGCCGGGAATCTCCCTCCTGCAGCTCCCCACCGCAGGCTGGCCCGGCCGACAGCGAACCCGCTAACAGCGGCACGAAGCACAGCTCAATGCCTGCACAAAAGCCAAGGACTAGGGGAGCGTGAGGCCGCCACGGAGGGAAGGGGAGAGAGGGAAACTTCTGGGGCTGCGAACGGGAGTCAGCGGCGGCCGGCCTGCACCAAACCGCGTACACCAGCGGCCCAGGGGCCGGGCGCGGCCAGGGCAAGCGAGGGAAGGGATGGAGGAACGGAGGGATGCAGAGAGGGCGGCTGCTCGCCCCGCGGGGGACGAACTGCTTCCCCCCCGCTTCACACCGGCCTCCCCATTCATTCGCCGCCGTCGGGCAGTTACGTAAGGAAGGAGCGACCCTCCCGGACACAGCCGGAGCGGCGTGCACAGGGATTAAAGTACAAATAATGGCAACCACAACACCTTCCAGGGAAATGCAGCTCCCGCTGGCGCACCCCCACCCCGGAGCGGGGATGCGCCTCCTCCTTCCCCCTCTCCGGGCTGCTCAGCCGCTCCGCCAGCGCTGGATTTGGAGGCGGCCGAGTCCCGGGGAGGTCAGGAGGAGGGCAGAGCCCTCTCCCCTGCGCGAACGGGAGCGACCGTCCCTTTTCACCGGGCCGGACCGAGTTCTGCCTGCCCGCCCGCCCCGGGGCCCTCGGGGGCGCCTCAGCGGGGCCGGTGCCCTCCCCGCCTTTCCCCGCTTCACCAGGGCCGCCTCCCGGGCCAGTGAGACAGGCGGGACCCCCCCGCCGCCCCGGCTCTCTGGGCTTTCCCCGGGGCGCGGCCCTTCGGGGGCGATCGTAGCACCCCGCGGCGAGTTCGGGGCTATGCCGCCGGCCCTGGCGGGGCTCCCGCGGGGCTCTGCGGCCCGGAGCCTCCCGGCCGGTCCCGCCCCGCGGCCTCCGCACGCACCCGCGCAGGAGCGGCTCTTCCAGATCTTGAGCAGCAGGATGATGATGGCCGCCAGGTGGGACAGGTCCCCGGTGAGGCGGAAGATGTTCATGGCGGCGGCAGAGGCGGCGGCGCAGCCGGAGCCGGGGAGCGAAGATGGCGCAAGCTCAGCGGGCACCGAGCGACGTGGCCCGGGGACGTGGCCAGGCAGCCCCGCGCCGGTGCACGCCGGGAAGCGGGGGAGCGCCCGCCCCGCCCCGCCCCGCCCCGCGCCGCCCTCACGGCGGGGCCGCCCCGGCAGCCGCGGGCCCGGGCGGGCGGAGGGGAGCGGCCGCGGGGTTCTGCCCTTTCGGCGGCTGAGAAGCTGATCTGTATACATATATACACAATAGCGAATATAATATATATTATATATTTTTTATTATGTTTTGAGCGCCAACAGTTTAAAAATCTACATCAGCTACTAGACAGAGTCCAGCGGAGGCCATAACGGTGATGAGGGGTCTGGAGTGTCTCTCTTAGGAGAGACTGCGAGGGCTGGGCCTTGCTAGTCTGGAGAAGTGGAGACTGAGGGGGGATCTCATCGATAGGTCCCAAGAGGGTCACAGAATCATGGAAACACAGAATGGTTTGGGTGAGAAGGGTACTTAGGGATCATCTCATTCTGCCCCCTGCCATGGGCAGGGATGCCACTCACTGGACCAGGGTACTCGGGACCCCGTCCAGCCTGGCCTGGAACACTTCCAGGGATGGAGCAGCCACAGCTTCTCTGGGCAGCCCGTGCCAGGATGGTGCCAGATTCTCTTCTGTGGTGCCCAGTGACAGGACAAGGAGCAGTGGCCATATACTGAAACACAAGAAGTTTCACTTCAACACAAGGAAGAGTTTTTTACATTGAGGGCCACAGAACGCTGGGACAGGACTGGGCAGTCAGGGATTCTCCCTCCCTGGAGACATTCCAAACCCACCTGGAGACGTTCCTGTGTCACTGCTCCAGGTGACCCTTCCTTGGCAGGAGGGTTGGACTGGGTGATCTCCAGATGTCCCTTCCAACACTAACAATTCTGTGATTCTGTGTAAACTTCCAAGAAAAAGAAAAAATAGCAATTATTTATTCAATAATCATGCCTTGAGAGTTACCACACTGCCTCGTCAGAGTCCTTAATCCCTCAAACAGGACATGACCAGTAAATTCAGTGGGCAGTTCAAAAGAGGCATCTCCTTTTAATAACTCTCCAATGTTCTCTGTAAAAAAACCCAACAATCCAAACAAGAGCAAAGAAAAATAGGAATAGCTGCCCAGGAATAGGATTTCCAATGGTTGTAGAAAATGGGTAACAGTTTACTCCAGGTAAACAGTGGTGTTTTGCTGGGTAGCTCATTTCTTTAAAATCTCTTGCTTTACATTGTTTCACAGCCTGTTTGAGGAAATAGTGTAAGGACTTTACTGTTACAGAATTATACATTGAAAAGTTCCCACAGCAGAAGGTTATGGACTGTTTGAAATTTAAGAAAAGGATCCTAACTACAATCTTTTAATTCTTCTGTTTAAAATGTAGCACAAACATTGAAATCTTTAGAGAGTTTACATAATCCTGAGAAGGGAGAACTGATTAATACCTGCTATTGAGTTTATCTTTTTTAGTAAGTACTCGCTGTGTGACAAAAACAAATTTACTTATTTTCAGAGATTAAGAATCAAAGCCTGTCCTCTTACAACACTGTGTTTACAAGTACAGCAGTACAACTCCTTGACAAGCTCCACAGTATCTCTTACCGCTTCCTAAGAGGTTGGATGTTGCATTTGTAAAGTTTTATAGTTCTCAACTCTAACAGAATAATTATTTTAAACAGATATTGAATAATTTTTAGCATCAAATAATGTTTGATGTAACCACCAGTGAGTTGCCTACTTGAGGATACATGTTAAAAACTCAAATATAGTACTGGGAGAATTTGTACTGAAAACAACAGCATTTGGCAGAACTCCCCAAATGTGTGGTACCAACTGCAACAGGAGGGGAGAAAGTGCAAATTCATAACTACAACATCAGCAGCTGCCGTGCTGAGGCACTTCCATCACTGCACACATGTGTGAGGTCTGAAAGCACAGACATGTCTTAGAGCTCTGGCTGGACCAGCCTGCTTGACTGAAATGCGAACAGTTAATATGTCAGATCTCAACAATTCTGAAAGGGTGAATACTGAAACAAAAGTAGATAATAAAAACACTGACAGGTACATATCTGGAATCTATTTAATAGATACATTAAAGGCAGAGAGCTGACATCCATTCTCTCAACCCACTGCTCAGTTCATGCAGTTAATATTCAGAACTTGTTTGTGATCTATGTTATTTTCTGACATCTGATTAAATGTTGAAACATGTCAAGCTCCAATTAAACATGACCTAGGGCAGTTTCAGCTTGTGCATCAAACTAGTGTGATTTTAACTATAGCAATGGCTATTCTTTGATAAATCAATATAGTTCACTTCCATGTACAATGGTTAAAAATTAACAAGGAAAGCAGTACCAGAAAATATTCCCCTGTTGTATCTGTGACAGATTAGTATTTTGCACTGTTTTCATATTTCTCCTACAGGAATTTACTTTTGGCTTCTCTCCTTTTCTCTTTGTCCCTCAAAGAGAAGTTTACAGATATTAAGTGAGATGTTAAGTATTTGTAAGGCTAATTACACCAGCCAAAACATTAGAAAATAAATGTTATACTGTTGCCAGCAAAGCAAGAAATCCATCAATCACAATTCCTCCAGTTAATACTTCAGTGTTCAGTCACTTGGACTATGAGCTCTAAAGATGCCTGTGCTCCTGCATCATCAGGGCAAGAAAATCCTCTCATTAATCCGGATTGGAAAAGCAGACTGATGCTGAAGAGAAAGGGGCAGGAAGAGACAGATGGACATTGGTTGCTTTCTACTCATTGCAGAAAAAATGTAATATGTTTTGTGGCTATCTATTTTTGGGTACAAATAAAGAACCAGATGTGAACTTTGATAAAAATATCCTATGGTGCAAAACTCCTCCATGTCCTGATGCCAGGCAAGGTCCAGTGGGGTCTTTGATGTAGTCTCATAATTTCTCTGTCTAAAGACTAGGCAGAAAGATATGGAAAGATGGTCTGATAATGGATCACAGTCTTAACTAAAGTATGAAATGATGGAGACCTGGATAGCACACAGATCTGTTTGTTACTCATCTGCACTTTCCAACAGCATGCTGTATAACAATGTAGAAAATACTCTTTCTGAGGACCAATTCCAAATGTTCTGGGGTACCAATAAAAGAAATTTAACTTACAGTGTTTTTGTTTATTCTTTGCAGACCTGTCTTTTCTATCCAGTTTCCCTCCTGCCGTACTGGAAAAGGAAGTCAGATCCCTCCCTTCCAACAGCACGGGACTAAACAGTCCCCAAAGCTGTCCTACATCATACAGCATGGATGAGAATATTTTACTAATCAGGACTATAAGGTTCTTAGCTCTCCTCATCCCATGCCTACAGATCTTGCTTAAAACCCAAAAAACAACTCAAAGCACACATACCAAAAAGCCCACAAACTTATCAAAAACATGCAAACATTTTCACTGAAATAAAGAGACCCCATTGCTTAAAGTTGTGTACCAGCCTGGAATATCAACCTTTTTAGAGAAAAGAAAAAAAATGAGGAAAAGATTATTTGAAATTTGATCCTTACTTCTGAGGAGAACAGAGCATGACAGGGGAGCAAGGTTCTGCAGTTTGACAGCTGTTCCTCGACTGCCGTGGGGAAATTGGCAGTGTCCCACTGGGAAGCAATGTGTGGTATCTATAACCACAATACAGCACGAGCCAAAATACCAACGGTGCACTATGGCCAGTTACCTCCTCAAGTGACACATTCCAGGAGACTGCTGATTCCTTGCTTCTTTCTGAGTGTCATTTGAGTGAGTCAGGCCTCTCCTTAGCCCCAGGTGCATTTGGCTGGCACACCTTGAGCAATGTCTCACATTTCTCCAAGGGGGCAGCCAGTGGGACTCTGACAAGGTCCCAGCCTAACATGATGGGGCTGCAATTTGTGTTACTGGAAAGTAAATGAGGGGGTGATGATCCCTAGGCACAGCAGTGAAGTGATAAGCTAAATCTGCCATAATGCAGTACGTAATTGCCTCTGGAATATTTGAGCAGATTATAGAGAGGCATAAAGGGCTTCTTAAAATTAAGGAAGGATGCCTTTTTGCCTTTTTTTTTTTTTTTTTTTTTTTTTTTTTTTTTTTAACAGTATCTTTAGAGCCTCACACTGAGGAGCTGGTTAGCTCTGATGTGACAGATTGAGATCACTGAGAGTCAAACATTCCATGCACTGTACAAAACCTGACAACAGCCATAATGCCAGCTTTAACAGGGACACTTTTCAGACACTGTGGATGGGCAGTTGTTTTCTTCCTTTCGGGGATTTAGAGATACCACAGATGTGCCATTGACCTCAGTACCAGATCATGGGGATATCTTCTTTCCTGCTGATCCAGAATCAGTAGCCCTTTTCTCTTTTCTAAATACAATTCTGAACATAAAGGTATCAGGCACTGAAGTAATAAACCAACAAAAGTATTTCTTGCCATTTGTTAACTTCTGAAGGCTCCTACATTCAATCACAGGAATGAAATGCCTCCTCTCACATACTGCTGGACAGGGTCACCTGTCACAGGGCTCAAAGCACTCAGAGGAGCCAGGCCTACTCCAGAGCTGTGACTCTCAGCAGCTGGATGGTTGGATGTGCATCCCACAGGATGTATGCCACTGCCCAGCAACCATCAGAAGGGTCACAAATGGAGAGGAGAGCTGCAGTTCTCACAATAAGCAGATACAATTATTATCATGGTCTATATTCAACAGCAGATTTATGTAAAAATATGATTTTTCTTTCTCAAATATCTAAAAGAACTAAAAAGAATGTAGGAGAAATTAAGCTTGGTTTAAACAAATGTTACCCACATCTACAAAGAGCAACATTTCTTTAAGAATCAAATCTTTATACCACATTTCTCTGTAGTATATTCTTCCCCAAAATCCTGATCATGCAAAAAGAGAGGGACTGTGAGACATTTTTCCCATGAATGCATACCAGTCAAAGTGATCACGTGCATGTTGTATGCAATACATATCTGCAGAGGGGACAGATGCCTGCACTGAGGGGTTCTGTGGTTTGTTCCATGGAAGGAAAGTGTGCATGTTTCAGCTTCCTCTGGCAGTGTGCAGGATTGTGAATGCATGGCAGGTCACACACACAGATTACACACTGAGTATACTTGTGCTCTCTATGCCTTTCTCTGCTCTCCATCTATTCTTCCCACAGAAATTATGTTTCAACAGTTTTGATGGAAGTGTCTAATGAATCCCAGATTTTGTAGAATGGGCTTTTCCATCAGTGACCTTTACAAGAGGGACTTTGGCAGGAGTAAAATTGCTTTTCTACATACTTGCCATCCCAAATGCTCACACCATCTCATGAACCAAACAGGATTTGCAATCTCACAGTGAAATCAGTACAACATTAAGTCAGTGCTCTACATTTACCCCTCCTACACTCCTCTTGTAAGAAATAGATAAGCTCTTGACCAAACGTAAATGCAATGCCAAAGTTCTTAATATAATTATTAATTTAATAAAATATATAAATAATCAAGCAGTTCAGCAATTTAAAAGCACTTGTGCTTGAAAGAAATTACAGCACAGATGGCACAAAACAAAGAACTCACTCCTGCTCCAATTAAAAGCTAAACTCTGACTCACATAATTGCAAATTGAATCACTCCCAGGTATATTGACAGAAGAAGATCACTTTCAACTCATATAGATTTTTGAAGGGCTTGGTAGAGCTAAGTCACGTATCCGAACTAAGCAGCTGAACTGGAAATGCTGACTGTCTTCTTGACATGAAAACACTCTCCTGCATCTTCAGAAGTGCACACAGACTTCAAGTCAGGCAATTTCTAGAAATCAAAAAACCTTTTAGTACTTTCACATCTGAGTGAGGCAGAACTTTCTGATGTGAAAACACAGATAAATCTTCATAATGCATTTGATCCACTAGGTTTTAGTGGACATTTGCATGTACTTGCTGGGATTAATAAAACAAACTTTTTTCTATTTAAATATATGTCTCAATCTCTTGTTCACATGCAGAAAAGGAAACACAGCTGGAGAAGCTAGAATCTTACAATGAGGATTAGAGAAAAAAGTGCCAGGCAGTTTGCAGCAATCATAATTCTTTGCTTATAAAATGCAGAACTAAAGCATGCAGTATTATCTGTAATATCATGTCACACTTGCCAGGGTTAGTTATAGGCAAAGGCAGTTCCCAAAGCAGCAGATTGCTGAAGGGGGAAGAGGGAAAGGAGGGGGTGAGAAATTGCTCTCACTGCCTACTTTGCCAATAACAAAGCCCTGAGAATCAAGTTAGCCCCTGCTGCTGCAGGAATTCCAGAATATGGGACTGTGGTGGGAACTGTTACTCCCAACTGCAGCAAGAGCTCACATTCACCTTGCCCCAGCAGCAGCTGGGCTCTTCCCTCCAGCTCTCCCTGCCTCCCACTCCAATTGCTTCCCAACTTGAGAAAAATTTCAGTTCTACTTTCAGGCCAGAAGCCAGATGTAATGTTTGCCATAAAGAAATACAAATTACAGTTTGAAGGGCATTTGCTACAGTACATCTCTGAATGAAAGAGCTAAACTTTTCAGTCCATGCATTGCCTTTTTTCGTCTAGAAAACATAAGATTTTTTGCAATGGCAAAATGGAAAACTGTGCCATGTGTTTGTGGTCTAAAATCATGTTGAACAACATCAAAATGTATGTTCACATGAGGAGGATTTTTAATATATCTTTTTCTTCCCATTGTTTAAAATGTTGAGAAGCTAATTACTGAGAAATATTGAGGCATGAGAAGCTAATATTGGAAACTTAAATCATATGCTGATAAAATACAGGAAAATATCTATGGTTTATAATTAGGAGAAATTCCTTTTTCTAGGTCTTGTGGAAAATCCTGGATTGACAGTCCTAGTAGTGCACAGGCCCAGCGAACAGCTTCCCCTTAGTATTCCCAGATGTACACTTCAACCCTACCTGGAGTGAAAGGACTGTCTCTTGATGAACATAAGCAGTTTCCATGGTGCATTTTGTCACATGAAATACTCACAGTATTGCCAATGCCCTCAGTGTCAACAGTTCTATATTGAATACAAACAGCCATGGGGAAACTACGTTTTGTAGAGGTGCTTAAATTCTAAGAGTCTGTTATCACTTCTTGTCTGAGGAGGATTTAAACCAGCAGCTCTGAGATGAAGCTATTTTATTGTAACAGCAGTAACTTTTAGTGGAGTTTCTACTACACCACATAGAAGGATAGCCCCTCCCCAGGGAATGTACACTTGAAGCAAAAGAAAACCCAACAAAAGGACACAACAGTGACAAAATTAGCCCATGTAAAAAGCACTGGGTATCAGACATCAGCCTCCAAATAACAGTCTTCTGCTACCTGTCCCCCCTATAATTCAAGTTCCTACCTAACACACAATCCTACATTTCTCATGAGACAGGTAAGTAATTTCCAACTTTTAAACTTGAAGTATTTGCAGGGATACTGTGTTACTTGTTAATGGTAAAGCTATGGAAAGGAGATAGTTCTCATAATGATGGCAGATGAGGGTCTTGCTTGTGAGAATTTAACCACTCTGTACTCAGAATTGTCAGAGCCTCTTGATTCTACTGTTCAAGCTGAGCTGACACTCTTTTATCTCTAGCATCTCTGTTGTAAGCTCCAGGACACTGAAAATCAAAGCAAAGAAAAATATTAAGTCTTTTGACATGCCTTGCTTTGCAATCTTAATGACTAAGTAGAATACTTAAGCATTTAGTTTGCCTAACTGGAATCTAAACTTCAAGCCCACCAGTGCTCTTCTTAAATATTAACCTGTCAAAATGTTAAAATCCAATGAAAGTTAATGGCAATTAAACTGACTCACATAATTGCACTCTACTAAATAAACTGTTTGTAAAATAAAATCTTATAAATAGCCTGGAATGGGTAAAACACAGAATAAAACCAAGAACATGTTCCAAAAAAAACCAATGCAGTAATTGATTTGTGCTACATGGAGTTTTAAATACACCTTTGTTATGTTTGGCTTTACAATAAAGATAAGATAAAGTGTTTTCCCCTTGATTAGATTCAGAGATAGTCTAACCGAGGTTCAAGACACATTTGTAACACAGCAAAATGATTCAAGAATTGTTATCTTTGCATTCAAAGCAGGAAGAGGATTCCACATCCCTTCTTCCCTGTTACAGGTGATCTGTGCTTCTGTTACAGACTTACCTCTAACTGAAAATAGAACTTGCCAAGCTCAGCCATTGAGGGTTCAGACAGGCAGGTGCAGTGTAAACACAGCACACAGCCAGATGCCAAAGCCACTCAAACAAGGAGCACCTGGAAAGCAGAGGGCTTTATTTCTTAGTGTCACGCTACAGCTCAGGCCGAGAAGTCTTATCTACACCACCCCAAAGAGGTGCAGCAAATTCCAACAGTTGTTACATTCAGCTCTCAAGAGATATCACTTCCAGTTTAATGTACACAGCTCCAGAGAGAAGCATTTCACAGGGAGCTGGGAACAATGGAAGAGAAACTCAACAACTCAGGTGATCTTTACCCGGAGAACTCCTCCCTTTGGCAGACCTCCAGGAGGAACAGGTCATATGTGAGAGGGAGCTTGGCTAAGAGCACTTCCCAGGTGCTTCTGGGAAGGCCAGCTCTAATTCCAGCAAGGGCATCATAGCAATTTAGTTCCCTTTATTCCTATTTCAGCACTTCAGCTTCCCTCTCTCTCCTCCTCCAACAGCTTGTGTCTTGCTGGTGTCACTGGAAGGAACAATTTTTGCTGTCTGATAGGGATAAGTTCTCAACATTATCTTGACTATGTGCAAACTCTCTCACTGTAACACATCCATTGACATTGCCCAGGTATAAACTGAAATATGAAGAAGTAAAAGATTAAATCACTGAAGTATAGGTACTAATAAGCTTTAATTCCAAATAGGATGGGAATGGCAGGAAAAACTATTCAATGGCCCTTCAGTCTGGATAAAGATGCTAATCCACCCAAGTACTACCTTCTTTCCCACTTGCAGCTCTGCAAACAACATTCTGCTGTACGTAGAAGGTCCAGAGATGCTGCCTTAAATTTAGGCAAAGAATATGGGAAAGAAGGAGAGGGCAAAGCTGACTATTTCAGACTACCTTTTACACAAGCTAGTGCTTAGCACAGTGTAATGCTACTAGACAGCTGCTAATGCCATCTGACAGTCTTCCTCCATTACATCTTGCTGTGGGTAAATGCAGCATCCTCCTGGCTGTTTGTCTTGGTCAGGCATGTGATTTGAGGCACGATTGTAGAAGTTCAGGAGTAAATTCACTGTAACCTGACTTCAGAATAGAGGCCTGACTCTGGTGTGTGCTGTGAGACCTCACACCCCACTGGTGTGTGCCCCTCCCCTAGGCAGGGGCAGGGAGGACTCCACTCACCACTGGGAGCCGGGGTTTGCCCCTCCTGGGGAGATCCTGCAGTGCTCTGTGTCCCTGGGCTGCTGCTCCTGGCTCCATCCAGTGCCAGCCCCAGGCTCTGGAGCTGTGATGCATCCAGATGCTCCCGCTGGGATCCTGTAACCATGGCGGAGTTCTCAGGGCCCAGGTTTGCTATTTGCTCTGGGGACAATGCCTGGGAGGAACAAAAGACAGAAAAATTGGTTTAGGCTGTCAATTATAGAAGGCAGGTAAGGAATCAGAAGTCAGCACTGCCTTGCATTTGGAATGAAGGACATTAGCCTTCAACATTGTGTTGCTATAAAAGAGCTCAATAGAGCTTAAAGAATCCTCTGTATTCATTTACTTCTCTGACCACTCATCTATCTGTCACCTTTCTCTTTGATGCTGGAAGCTGACAGCTTGAGAAGCTTTCTATGCCAGCACTGTATTGTACACTTCTACAATATATTGTTGGAGTTTAATTTTCCAGCCATTTATTTTCAGATTTATTCAAAGACTGATGGTGTTGTGCAGCCTCTTGTGTTTCCATTTATTTCCTCTTATATCTGCTCCCAAGCAACCTCACTTGAACTTACATTTGTCCTTTGATTATAGTTAGCAGTAGAGCAATGAGATGAAAAGACCCCACACGCTTTAATCTTATTATTTAATTTTCTCTTTTAGATTAAAAATCGTCCCAGTTTGTTCATTTTAAATTTAAAAATTAAACATGGCAATCATAGTCTCACAGTAATTATCTTATATCATATAGCAATTAAGCAATTTGTAAAGCCTGCATTATTGAGCTTTATTTAAGCATTATTTGCTTTAGTTCTAGCTAACATTCTGCAGTCACAAGCATTTTAACCCTCCTACACAACAAGCCTTTTTTCTTGCAATAATTCTGCATCCAGGTTCTACTTTGGAAAGACAAAATCCCCCTTGCAAGTCAGATGATGGAGCAAACCCTTGCCCTTTTCCTTGTCTACCAAATGGTGTGCTGGTTTGAACTCAGCAAACTCATGGAAATGCCTACAGGTTCAGACATTTTGAATTGAACATCTTCTTAACTCACTTGAAGTCCATAATACAATGTAATTTTTCATAAATCAAAATCTGAATAATTTATACAGCTGCAAAATGAGGCCATGAAAAACCTGTGTAAAACCAAAATCTTCTTTGAATCTTTCAAATATAGAACACTCTTTGGAAAAGAGGTACCCTGCTTTTTGTTAATCACTATTTGTAGTATCATTACTACTCTTACTAACAAAAATGTTTGTTAGAAATTCTACAGGACAATATAGAGCTGTTTTGCAAAGCAACAGTTTCTGTAATGACATTTCAGGCTTATCTGAACTGTCAGTGGTACTATGCACAGTTAGTGCTCAAGGAGTTTTTCTTTTTTATGGGAGCTGACACAGTTAACTCTCTGTTTAGCTCAACTGTCCATAAGTACATTGCTTGCCTGAGCATCTGAAAGAGACCAGCCCAGGCAGAGTTTTAATCTTGTCACTAAGTCCAGAAAAGTAAGGGGCAATGATCTCAGGATCCCTGTTCTAATTTCTGGTCCACATTCAGTACTGCTGTAACTAGATGTAATTCCTTTCTGATCTGTATCTGCCTGCACAATCTGTTTTTCAGAGCTAACTTGGGAGAATGGTGCCAGATTTTAGGTTAATAAAACAGCTCTTGCACATTCAGCAGAGAAATCTGTAGCTATTACAGCATCCTTGCAAATGTTAATAAACAGAAACAAAAATTCAGATCTGACTGAAATGCTGGAAGATACAGTATCCATTCCCTGTTTTGTGATACTTGCTATTTCTTTGGGATGCATTCTGAAGGATGAATAAACTTATCTAGCATATTTCATGGGCATCGCAAATACAGATGATACAGATGAAAGTTAATGTTCCACATCCTTGATACTCTCTCACTTAACAGACCACAGAATTTTTTTTGCCAAAACCCAAAACCCATAAATCAGTGCTGCAGTTTATTTATACTAGAGTAAAAACAATAGAAATTCAGGAACTTCTTCAGTAATCAAGCTCTTACTTGGAAAATTTCAGGAGGTATATGTCTTATTGCTGATGGCTGGAAATATGGCATCAAGCTTTTATCAAAAGCTTTTAATTCATCCTCATTCAAAGCACCTAAAAACCCACATAATAGAAACAAAACTAAATTAATGTTCTTTTTATTAAGTTTATTTTTAAGGTAGCATAAACTTTATGCCCTTATAAAAAATATATAATAAATTGTTTATTCCAGGATGTTATATAGAGAAATGCTGGTTCTTTCTCTGTTTTGTTTCTTTCATTATATTTCAACAGTACAAATCATCTGACCTTAGCCATTGACATGGAATGTACTCTACCCAAATTACTTTATCTTGGAAAAGAAAATTATAAAAGCCTATAAAATCATAAGCAATGTTATTACAGAAAGCTCATTCACAGTCTTTTCTGATCCATGGTTAGGGAGCATAATCATGCAACAGGAGTGACTTCTTCACCACTTAGGTGGTTATGGTGGGGAATCATTGCCACAAGCCCTGGGGATGCTAAAAATTATGACAGCTTAATGTGCAGTTGAACAATAGCAGGGAAACAAATCCAGGAACAAAACTGGGAGTGACCTCTGGCTCAGGAGATCTCTGAGGCTGCAAGAGCTCTTTGGAAAAGTCTCACTCCAGGCCAGTCCTGCCCCTTGTGCTCTTCCCTGGGCAGCCCATCCTTTCCAGGCAGGATACCTGGGCAGCAGAGCACAGCCTGGTTCACAAAGAGTGACTGGATCTGGAACCCTGATTGGTTTTGCCTTCCTTGATTTACCCTTTCCAGCTTACAGGACCCAAGTAACTTCAGGCTGTGCTTCCCAAGGTCAGTTTGACCAGACTGACAGAACCTTACAGAGCATACCACAACTTTTCCTTAGTGCTTCTGAAATTGCTGGATGTCTGTCCCTGCAGGTGACTCCCCTCTGGAAGAAATGTCTTTTGCCAGTCTAGAAAAATCCCCAGCTAAGTAAACCCGTCTCTTAATAGCAATGCTTCACAACCATCACCATCTGGAGCTGCAGCTTTGTTACCTGCTATAGTACCAATTTCCTGTAAAATAGAGCCATTCCAGCTGGTAGCAGCACCAAACACAGATTCTGTCATCTTCTTAAACTGCCTCAGAACAGGGGTGCTACAAAACAGCAGGCCAATTCTTGCAATTGCAGCACTGCAAAAGGCAAAAAGGTCATCATTACAAACTGCATTTACATGGAGTACTAAATAGGCCAGGAATATACTTAGCCTGCTGTAAGAAGACTGTAAAACCCATTTTCAATTTAAAATATATGTGCACAAATTGCATACAAATATTTCAAGTTTTAAGCAAAAACCTGTATTTCTTGATGCAATACTTAAATGGTGGGATATAAATGGCAGAGGAAAACTATAAAAGAACATGTTTTAAACAACTGCTGCATGCCTTCTGCTTTTCTAAAAGCATTTAAAATGTAAAAAGGTGTCCTTTAGGCTCTGAAAATCTTGATGGAACAAAAATGGCACAATAAATTTTATCAACAGAGTTACTAATAAATATTTCATTAGATATAAAATGCAGTACCTGAATTCAACAGTCCTTATGGATGTGATTTCTGTGGAGTTCAAAGCACAGAGAACAGCTCCTAATCCAACTAAATCAAAACTTTTTAATGTGCTGATGGTCTGGCCAGAGTCATCTAGAAAACCTTGCAAAATAGCTCTTGCCTGCAATAGAGGTAAGATAGTATGCATGAACAGGGTAAATATAATTGACGGGTTTGTTACTAGATGCTTAAAATCTTACCAGAAGCTATGGAGCATAAATATCTATCCTGAGCCTCCCCAGTGTATGGCCACGGCCTTCAGGAGGAGCACTGTCACCACCTACATGTGACACTAAAACAGGGAACTGTTACCCACCACTTGCTAAATGCAAATGGTGTGAAAACACTCTGTACTTCTTCTGCCAGGTCACAAGGAAAGCCTTCACCAGAAGAAATGGTGCTGGATTGATTCACAGAATCAGTTAAATTGCTACAGGAAAGCATAAAAAACTAAGGGGATCAATATGTAATTTTATTATGTTTAATACTCAGGATGACCTGCCTCATTTAAGTGCCATATATGAGTGGTGACCTGCATCAAGGATTCATTTTCAGATATGAATGGGATATTGGTACCAAAGTGCCTTTGCAAACTAATTTAGGATGGTGCTCATTTTAAACTAACCCTTTAAAAACTGAGCCCATCTCAAGCATGTCACCAAGGAATCCTCCAAAGCCAGTGAAAGAAACAATCATCTTTCAAGATTTCCTAAACTATCCACAATGCTGAGCTTCAAATAACTAGCTTAACTAGCTGCCAAACTTTTAAGACAACTGAAATTCGGCAGGATTAATCTCTTTTAACTAACTACTCTTACTGATAGCAGGAAACCTCAAAAGCAAACTGGCTCTGTATAAAATCCTCCCATGTGCCCTTCAGAACATTAATCTATTAAACAGATTTGTGATATTCTGCCAAAACTGCCACCATGCCAGCATCTGTGGAGCCACAGAGCCCTGATGGTATGGGCCACCAAGTCAGAAATATGCTGCCAATTGCAAATATAAATAAAAGTTTTTAACTCTTATTATGAAAGTCCCATTGACATAACTAGAAGTTATTCAAGGAAAAAAACATGAGAGGAGTGTATCTGCTAATAAAGGGCTTCCAGGGCAATGGATGCTGGGGTTGGGGCACACTACCTATTCTGTGATTGTCCTTAGGAAGGAGCAGCACTCCTAGCAGGAGTGTCTATTTCAGGGACAGAAATGTGAGAAGAGCTGCTGCCCTCTTTCCACTGCTTAGGGGACAAGTGCTAAAGAACACACTCATCTCCACCCCAATTACCAGTGATTGGTGCTATCTTGGCCTCCTCCCCAGGGAAGCCCCAGCCAGGCAGACAGCAGTGCTGACCTATCTGGCCATTTTCACTGGAGTCACAGCTGCAGAAAAGCAGCAGGGAGTATTGTGGGTCTCTGGATCTGTTTTCTAGACAATTCCAGGACTTGAGTCCCAAAGGGCATGAATTCAGAGCCTTTCAGCAGGAGTACATTCAGTAACTCACTCACTCACCTGGGTAAAAGTCCACCCTGTTTGCTGACTAAGAACAGAAACTGTGTCGATGGAGTGCAGGTCCAGCTCTGTGATTTCCTGTTCAGTGAGTGCCAGAGCAATGTGGCCCAGGGAGATGATTTGGTAACTTCTCCAGTCTGGCAGCAAACCCCAGACCTTTAGATGAGAGTCATTAGTATCTGTTAGATTATTATGACTCTTCCTCTATATTCATCATTCTCAAATCTCTTGGTTCAAAAGTCCTAAAACCAGAATATTCCTCTGCACGCAAAAGGCAGAGCTGAGGTATTGTAAAGGTTTTTGACGTTCTATACCAATAATGATTGATTCATCTAAAAATGCTGCAATTTCTACAGTTTGGACTTGTTGATGAGTCAGAATAGGAACTGCTGGAAGTCTGGCTGTAGGAGCAAAACCACTAAGAACAATTAAAATGGGAATCTATGCCAAGAAAGCAGCACCTGCACTACCCAGGCTTCTACCCAGTTGCAATGGCTCCAGGGGACTGATTTTAAGTGCCTTTTGTGAACAGCCACCCTGACTCAGTCACTGACAAGGAAAGACAAAGTAGAGAATCAAGTAATACAGGCAAAGAACCAGTTCCTAAAGTTCTGATTTCTAGATTGTGTTCATACAACGTTAAAATTAAAAATAGTTCAAAAGTGCTTGTACAGATACAGTTAAATTTGTAAAGCTTTGTAAAAAACCCGAAGAAATAAGCAGGGGCTCTTCTAAACCAGCACCAATGTATTTAAACTGACAACTTCCCCTGCTTTTAACTTTGTTCATGATAAAGTGACAGTGATTGAAAAGCTGTTGCCGAGCAGCCCAAAGGAAATTTTGGTATCAGAAAAAGTTCTGCCTGAGTAAAGAATAATACAAGTCCATCAAGAACTGAATTTTCAGAGGCCAGAACTGTCAATTACATTTCCTTGACAATGGTAGAAGACTGTAGACAGTGGTCAGTATCTCCCCAGATGTAGCCAATTGCCTTACAGAAAAAGACACTGGATTTTGGCTGGAGGAAGTGACTTAAACAAGACAGGCACACATTTAAAAAAAAAAAAAGCTCGCTTTAAAGCTCTTGAGTACTTCAGCTACTCTGCTTTGTGTCAGTGAATACATGACAGGTTTCCAGTATAACATCATGCTGCTTACTCTACCTAGAAAATTAAAACTAAAAGCCCAGGGCTGGGCTACTATCTGAGTAAAAAATATTTATTCCATTTTTGGGATAGCAACAATTTAAGTTTTGTTCAAAAAGTTAAAAAGGACAAAGCTAGTGGGGACTTGCTGAAGAGCATCTCTGCAGTTGCTACTAAATAGTGTTTGCACCATCAGATAGACATGGAGCTGTACAATCTCCAGAAAATATAAAAGTAGAGCTCAGGAAGCTGGATCTATGAAATTAAGTACTCCTTACACAGAGCTGCAGGCTCTCTGCTGTGCACATCCAGCACAGAGCCAGCTCAGCTGCCAGGCTGCTTTTCCCAGCTATGACCCTCAGGTTAAGGATTTGTTTAAGAGATGCATTGCTGGACTTGTACCTCCCAGCTGAGCTTCCACCACACCTTTTATGTTGGTTTTACAATGTCATAAAGGGTCTAAGTCTGGGAAACTTCAATCTTTTCCAAAGCAAAAAGACAGTAAAAAGCATTAGCCCAATTTTAAAGCTTTTAATTCTCTAGCTTAAGAGATACATGAAACACATGCAGGCAAAAATGCCAAGTGTCTGTTTCCAGATCTAGGCCATAAACTACAGAATTTGAAATACTTCATAAATAGTATTATCTGACAGGGCTGGGTGAAATCTCAGGCAGAATGATATAAATAACACAACACATGAAACTGAAACACTCCTTTGTCCTCATTCACCTAGAACTACAGATCCATACGCTGTCAGTGCTGCAGAGCTGGGAGACCTTCCACTTACAAGTGAGCTAAGCCTCTTACTTTCATTAAGATACAATCTGATAACTAGACTTTTTGAATTAGTTTGGAACAATGAGTAGTTCAGGCTTAATGAAACCTCTAATCAAAGATGTTAATAACATAACAGCATCTATGCACATAATTTCAAAGAGCTTTGCCTGTCCTGTCTCATTTCTCATGCTTCATGCTCAGTGTAACACCACATTGCATTTTGAAATTAATATACAGGAAGTCAGTCTTTGTCTAGCAGAAATCTGTGCAAACACTCACAGACAGAATATACTGCCATTCGGTGCACTACAGATCTGAGAGTCTTTGAATATAGCCAGAAATGTGAGTGGATCAACCTTGTTAGCAATTTCCCTACAACTGATATCTCTCTGTAAGTACACCAACATACTGCACTGCTGTAAAGAATAGTAGCTTTCACTATGTCAGGGGAGCACTGTTTTTATTTTCTTCTAGGATTATATTTCTTCCCCTTTTCCTACCCACCTCTGTCCATGCTGACAGAGGTAAGCTGACTTGGGAAGAATACATATGCTGCAGTTGTCCTCCTGCAACAAGGCAGCAGAGACACAACTGCAGAGTCACCATCTGCTTTCAGAAATCTGTGCAGTGCCACTTCTCTTCAAGCACCTGCAGTTCTACTGTTTTAAAAGCTGAGCTTCATTGCTAAAAATGGCACAGTTTGCCTTATTTACCCCCAGTCCACGGTCAGCTCCACTACTGACTGCAGCTGCTGGTTTAAGGAGATGCTGCCCAGGCCCACGTTGCCCCTGCTTCTGTTCTCCTCCAGAGGTCACAGCCCTCAGGTCTCCAAGCCTCTTGCACTCTGTACTACTTGCAGCCAACTGCAACTTGTAGATGCTTCCCAACCTCATTCTGTCAGAATGATCTGATGGAACCTAAAAAGGACTTTTACATGTTGGATCATTTTGACAGAAGAGAATTACAGAATAACCATGCAGAGATGGAAGCAGAGAACAGATAACCTCCAGCAGATGCTGCTGACAGGAAGATGAAGCCAGGTTGGGGCAGTAGCTTCTTCACCTCTGAGTTTTCTGCAACCAGAACAATTTGTCTTACTGCACCCTAAGGCTTTTTCCTGCTGAACTAGAAGTATGTTTGAGAATTTGCCTGTTCCCTGGCAGTGCAGGCAACCACAAAGCAGCAAGAGGCCATCCCAGGGAGAAGTGCAATGGCAACAGCAGGGACTTCTCTGCCAGCCCACTGTGTCTCAGGCAGGGCTGCTCAGAGCTCTGTTGATGCCCCAGACCCAGGCAGAGTGCTGACCTGCCCCCAGCACAGTCCTCTGTCCAACTGTGCTCCTGGTAAAGACAAAATGTAGGTGGGAGTTTTCCTCCCTAAAATTTCCCACTGATGGATCTGTCCCTGTCTGTGAGAAGGTGGAAAAAGGAGCTTTATTCAGCCAATAACTGCCTTTCAGTCAGTTTGGGTTCACCCCACTGTAAGCTATATTTAGCATCCATGTAGACAGTTTAACATGCCAAGCTTAATTCTCAGCAGGGCAATCAACAGCCCCTAGTACTGCTTGCTGATTTTTCATTTATGAAAGGAAAGTGAGAAGCAAGCAGAAAAGTAATTCAAAAGTAAAACCACTTCACTTTTCCAGCTGCCAATAGCTCAGAACGACTTGCCTCTTGACTCTAAAGCAAGGGCAATAGTCTTCTATCACCACCTCACATTATTTTTCCAATAAGCCATAGATATCCTTGTGGCTGTAGTGACATTGACATAGCACAGTTATTTTAGAACTGCATAGTTCAATAACACCAAATCAAATTACAGATTTAATTTTCCTTCACAGACAGGACAGTTACCTGCTTGGCTTTTTCCTTCAAGGCAGTCAGCTGGGAGCTGTTAAAACCTGAGACACCCCCAAGAAGTTCCACATTTTTGTCAAAAGTCCCTGGATCCATGCATTTCAGTTCCTGAACTGACCAAAAGATATTTGCTTCTCCTAATTTAATGATTTCATTTGAAGAAGGAGCTCTGGTTCTCAGGCAATCTGAAAAAAGGTCAAATAGCAAGAGTTTTTATCAGAGACAACAAAATAAATCAAAGCAATATTGATATTTAAGAGAGCAACAGACTATGAAAATTTACTGCTGCTGATGTGATATTGTTAAATTAATTATTTTGTAATTGAAGAATTTAAAAATATTTATATTATTAATGTTCTGGATATAAAACTATCAGTATCTTGCAAGTTTCTTTCAAGTCTAATTCTCTAAAGGCGTCAAAACCCAGGCAAGGGCTTGTTCTGAGTTTAAGCCACCATTTGCTGGGAACCTTGATTCAACAGGAGTTGAATGTTTGGGATGACCCTGGTGGAAATTCACCCAAAAGAGCTTCAGCTGAATAAACATCACATTCAAACAGTGGATCCAACTCAACATGAACATAACAGACAGGAGAGGTCCTTGCACTCTGAAATGCCTGATAGAGATATATGTCTTGTAAGACTAGCCTGACATTTAAACAAGGTGAAGACAGAAGCTGGATGTGTCAGAGAAGCATGGTGCTTTTTCGTTATGTCAAGCCTGTTGTTAAAATGTCAGGATCTAGAGAGGGCTGTACACTTACCACAGGAATGTTTGGACAGACAAACTGCCTTTAAAAATCTTATTTACAATCAGGTTCCAGGCCTATGCGTTATCAAACCAGACAGTTTCCATAGTGTGTTTTAACAAATCCTAGTCTTTGTTGACATAATCTACCTCTATTGTTGATGGAAAGCAGAAATAAGAATCCTAATGTGGTTGTTTATTGCTCCCTCTCCTGTTACTAATTTAGAGAAACCTTATTAAATAATTATCTAGACTAAATAATCCCTACATGTCTTTGGATATGGTCATTACCAGTGAAAAGCATGAATTTCACAGATGTTGTGCCTCAGCTAATCTCCCCCAGATAAATAAATTAGAGCCAGGATGTACAAAGTAGATTTGTACTTTAAAAGGAGGCAGAGGAGGGATTTATTTGCATCAAAGGAAGCTGCAGTAGTGGGTAGAACACTGAAAAGATTGAATCTGTTGAGAAAATGAAAATGCTGCTCAGCTTCCACTGTACCAGCTGATCTTCTGCTCTCCCTTTACCTCCCTCTTGTGAAGCTGCATTGTTTTCCTTTCCCTTGCTGCAGAAGGTCAGCTTTTCTCATGTAAATACTGTTCATCCAGACACAGTGCAGGTCCCTTCCCCAGGTCATGAAAACCTAAGATTAGGTGTTCTTGAAAAAAAAACATTGATTTTATAATTTTTAACACACAAGATACACTGATGCAATTAAAGAGGGAAATACTAATTAGGTTTTGGACCTGGTGCCACTTTGCTGTTCCTTTTGCTATAGATTTAGTTTGATGAAAAACATATATATACACATTATAACATCTCAGGTTGAGAAACCTGAATTCTTTCTCCAGCACTGCCACTGCCCTCTGGTAGCATCTCAGACACACAGTTCCCTGGCTTTGCTTTTCATGTTCCATCTTGCCTTAAGCACCTTAAAACCTTTGCTTTTAATCTTGATATAGACATAGGTGCAAGAACTCTGTAACTGGTAATTGCTACTGTTATTAAAATTAGCTCACAACTGGTCTGTGAGAAATGCAAAATAGCATTGGTGGCATGAAAAACATCAACGTTATTCTGGAATAATTTTCATAATACCCATTTTTTTAGTGATTTACAAATCAGTAATTAAATTTCATTCCTTACTGAAACCACTGTGTGAGTTGTATGGAGCTGATGAGATTATGTTTGGGGCTGCAGAAGCATTTCCTTCAACAAACAATACTTCAACTGCTCATCTCCAAGATTCCCCCCAGTTGGGCTCGTGCACCCCAAGTGGAGACTGAGGAGCCTCCATGGCCTTGGAATCAAGTTCTCCTTTGACAAAGACCCTCAGCTTCACTGGCACTGGTCTTGCAATGCAGATGAGAGAGCTCTGCAACTGCACTGGACATGACCTGGGCTGATTGGAGAAGTCTTTGGGATTCATGTAGATCCAGAGGCTTAAAAAAAAAAAATCCACTTAGGGGACACAAGCATACTGAAATACCTGTTGCTGAACCTTCAGTCCTATGGCCTATGTCTAAAGAAATATGGCTTATGATCGGCTCATTTACTTGTTGAAGGAAGAGTGAATTTCATGCACACAGGTGAACGAACCCCCTGCTATTTCACCAGCTGAGTCATGCTTTTTTTAGAGCCTGATGATTGTGCAATGACTTCTCCGATCAAATGAGGTCATGTTTTGTTTCAGGCTATGAAAAACACAACTCTCAGAACTGCCTCCACCTCTCTCTGCCTATGAATACAGCACTGTAAGAGGCAAATTCATGCCCAGAGATACACAGCCATCATTCAGAGTTCCTGCTATACAAGCAGATGGATTTCCAGGGTGGCTCAGGGCTTGCTGAGAGCTTGAACCTCTATTCTGCTAGGCAGAGAACCAAGGGGGAGATTTTCAAAGGCCAAGGCAGACAAGATCAAACTCCTTGAATATCTTTGGGTCTAAATTCTCATTGGTGCTTTTCAAAAGCTTCCCCCACAGCAGGATTGTTTTCCATGGCATAGGATGGCACAGCTTACAAATTCTGCCTGGGTGAATTTCAGACAAGAGAAAGAATAGTTGTAATTATAATAACAGAATATAGTCAGAGTATCTATCTTTTATAAAGAAAATAATCCATTTGTCACCAGAGATTCTAATAGATTAGTTTGGTTGCTAATTAAAATATCTTTTAGATGATTACAAACTTTGTCCATTTGGACAGAAAAAACACAGTGCCACCACTGTCAGATTTAAGAATGGATCAGTCACCATATGCTCATGTCTGGCAAAGGATTAACTATATGCAATCTTTTGGCTCAATGGTAACTTGCCACCTTCACAGATTTTAATTCAAGGGGTTTAAATTAGATTACAAAGTAAAAAAAAAAAAAAAAAATTAAAAATAAACAAACCCCTCTAATTCAAATAATTCATCTTTTTCCTTTGTGCATTCAGAAGGATTCCAGGAAATGCTTAATTATGCAATCTTGTAATGAAAGTTTCAGCAATTAGTGCATTATACAACTCTGATGAGCAGCAGAATGAAGACTCTCACTGTTTTAGCCTGAAAGCCTATAAGTTTATAAACTCAATACTTCACTTTTATCATTCAGCTTCTCAGAAGGCATTTGATGACAAAGTGAGACAAAGTCTGTTTGAATTGCACCATCTCAGCCCCAAATGGCAGCACTTTGCAGAGGCCCCCCGTGCAATACTGACCAGCTCTGCTGAGAGACAGGCGGGTGCTGCCAGTGCTGCTGGAGACTGACTCGAACACAGCTGACAGAAGCTCTTCAGCTGAAGAAAGTGGTCCAATTGTCTTTGCTATTTGTAAAATGATATCTGGGAACTTCAAAAGGAAAGAAAGAATAAATAAGGCTTCTCTCCCTTTTAAAACAAATCAATTTGTGGAAAAAGACTTGTGCAGACCTTAGCAAAGCAGGGGTTAGTAGCAGTTCAGTCTCGTCCCATTGTGCAGATGTTTCAGAAAAGAGTAATTGGCTGCTACTGAAAGGTCATTGGCACACATTTGAGGGGGAAAAAATTAGGAACAAAGCAAATTTTGAGTGATTCTCCCTCCTGTATGCCCTCCCAGCTTCTGACACCTGAGCACTGGCTGATTGGTGTCTGTGCCCAGCCCTTCCTGGAGCAATGAGTGACACCATTTTAATTTGGGCTTCATTTCACTTGTCTTAAATTTGCCAGATAAGTATGTGAATTGAGGATAGGGACCCAATTAAATTATGAGAAATAACTTTGACCTGTTTGCCTTCTTTAGGCTTTTCTGACCTCTCTCCTCCATCCTGCTAGACACCTTCCTTTCCTTTGATGAGTCTTATTCTATCTGGTCAATTATAAGCACTATCTCCAGTGGAAAACCTGCTGACTCTGTTCACATATTTCTGCTGAAGAATGAATCCCTCAATTCAGTATAGTTTACTCCTATGCATAAAAACATTAAGATTATATTAACTAAAGAGGGCAAGGAAATTACAAAGTGCAATGCTAAGGCCATCAGATATTGTTACTTGCGTTATGCTGGCCCCAGGGCAAAGGGCCACATGAGTAAATGCTAATTTGATCAGTATGGCCCCATTAATAAAAGGATAAGAAACACAACTTTTATGGTTGGAAGGCAGAAGGATGGAGTAAAGAGCACTGCAAGGTGTAAAGTACTAAAAATTAGTCTGCATCACTATTAATGCCCCTTTTTTCCCTATGTGACAATTACAATTGTCATTGTACACATGCAAGTAATTGTTTATAGTAACATTACTCTCAAGAAGAAATCTCTTTGATGGAGTCAAGAATATGTGAAACATTAACACAGGATTCCTTGACAAAAGAATTATTTACCTAGTTCAGCATTCATGTTAGTTAATTTAGACTGCATTATGATATTCACAAATCCAAGTTCTAAAATATATGGTACAAATTTAAATTTTTAAATAAAAGCATACCTTTTCAGCAAGGATGTTTAATTCCTCTCTTGACAACATAACTATGAATGGTCCAACATCTAATGTTGTTTGTGCTGTCCAGTTGTTTGAGGAGCTGAAAAAATATTTTTAAAAATTATATTAATAAAGACCATTACAAAAAAATACTAAAACTTCAGTGTTTTTATGATACTTTTTCATACAGGGAACACAATTCTATGCTAATGTGATGATTCATTGTTATAAGCATCAGATTGCATTTTCTCATCTCTCTGGGCATAGGGCATTAGTGGAACTCACAATATAATCAGAAAAACCCTTCAAATATGGTGGTGATGGAGCTCTCCCTCAATAGTCAAGTGTTCTTAGTATTACAGTGTTTGAACAAGGAGAAATAATTCTTTGAAAGAAATTTTACCATTTTCTGTCAGTTCATATTGCAATAGCAGTCTGCAAAATGGTTATCAAAAGAGAAGTAGAAACATCATCTAAATCTGACAAATGTCAGTCAACCCATTTGGTGGGTGAATTAATAAAGCACTTAGACACGTTATTTTCAGCCTGACAGAACCTATAGAAGAGTGTAGTAACAAATATGTTACTAGCTCATTTTCCCACAAACAATTTTATTAGCTTTGTTGCTCAACTATCAGGATGTTTAAATATCTTCAAAATTAAACTATAAAAAATAATGTAAAATCTTATTTAGCACAGTGAGCATGATTCAATAAAACTGATTTGTATCAAGATCAATGCAGGGATGGGATCTGCTGGAACATACAGCTATCCTATCACAGAAAAAAGCTGACTAGCTGGAAGCTGAACAGCATCTAAAGTGATCAGGTGGATCAAGTGACTGACTTTGGGGTGAAGGAGTGGTTAGAAACTGTGCAACCAGTCTCCCTTTTCAAATGCAAGACACTTCCAAGGGACAATGTAAACAGAAACAGTATATTCTTGCCAGATAGAGGATGGCTTTGTTCTTTGCATGACTGATACCAGTGAGGTTCCATTCGCCCTCCAAATCTGAGTCCTTAGTGACACACAACACACTGCCCACTCTGCTGCTGGAGATACTCGGACTTTACATCCCTCTGCTTCTTCTCTGCTGTCTCCTACTACCACAGGTGCTTGCAGATTTCTTTACTTGTCTTCTCACACCAGAACACCAAGTACCCCACTTACATTTTCCCATTCTTTGCGTTCCTGCACCATTCTCTGCTTGTAACCCCCTTCTCTTTCCAGGCCAATGAGTCTATTTGCCTGTCCCCCCCTAAACACTACACTTTCTCTCCTTTTCCTCTGGCACTTAAGTCATGCAGGGTGTCCTTGGGGTTGTATTTTGTTCGACAGTTATCACATTACACACAAGAACAGAAATGTCATTCTAGTGGACAAGACTCTGAACTTGGGCAGTGACAGAAGCTGCTTTGTGCTGGTTTCACTGCAGTTCATCTGGACAAAGCAAATGCTTGGTGTTTGCATGGCCTAAGCAGCATCATGACCACGGTGGTGTATCCAATACCTTACCCATATAACTGATGGAGTTTGTATTTAATTTCAGTCTTCTGCTCGTGGCTGAGCTTTTGGCAAAGTTTGAATTGATGTAGGGCTGCTGCCATTGCCTTCAGGGACATTCTGCCATGTAGAAAGGCTGGAGGTAAGTGGCAGATTAGATTTCCAAGAAGGTCAACATCATATTCATCAGCAACGGAGCTGTTCTGAAACAAGAAGCATTTACCTTGTTGGCAGACCTAACCTGGGCTCTTGCCCTGTACCACTTAGCTGCATCACAACTCATTTAAGCTATAAGGAACAAAGACACAACAGTTTGCACTGGCAACTTAATCTACATTTTCTGCTGAGACTACTTTATGTTTTTTGGTTTACCAATCCAGCTGGTGATATTTCATAAGAACTTCTCAGAGCTTTCAGTATTCTTTATTCCATACTGAATCACACATAAAGAATGTGACCACCCAGCACCTGCAGAGCTGGTGCAGTTCTGTCTGGCAGCACAGCCCTCATGTGGCCCCTTGCAGCAGAGGGGCCCCAAGCTCTGCCTGTTGGAAGGTTGAGCTCTAAGGGGTTTCTCAAGCAGCTGCCAAAACATTGGGGATTATACAGCTGGTGCTGTGTGTAAGGACAGGAATAGCCACAGCTACATCAAAGAACTAGTTTCCCCTAAAAATTGGTGAGTGCTGCAGCTCCCAGACAGCAGAACTCACAAAACCTTCCTGGTACCACCACCTCTCCTGTGGAGCTCCCTGTGCCACAACAGCTCTGCTTGGACTGGCACTGCTTGGACCCAGGGGAACAGCTCTAGGTGCAAACTGGTCAGCTCCAGGCTGTCCTGGCCAGCAAGGACATTTCATGAGAACACTTTCTAACACGCATGGAGTCAAGGAAAATTGCTAAGCAAGTTATAAAAAGGTTTCCTTAAAGAGCAAACAATAAAATTGAAACAGTACATAAATCCCCCCCAAAAATATAGATGGATGGGTGAAAAATTCATGTGGTGACTCTCTCCTCCTCCATGGTGTCTCTTCCTCTGCTGACCCCTCTCAGCCATACCCACCAAGCACTCCTGTACTTTTTGCAGGACAACATCCCTTTTATGAAGGCTTGGGTTCAGAAGGTCCATCCCAATCTTCCCCACACGTTCAAGGAAAGGGACACACAAAGGGCCTGTAACATACTCCAGGTACTCAGAACTGCAGAAAGAATGCAGAAGGTCTCAGAATGTAAACCTGACCTTCCTAAACCCACAACCATACCCATGAAATCTGTGATGACAGAAATATTTAGAGACAAGGCTGGACTTGAAAAATCATAAACCAGACAGGCCAAAAAAATTGCAATTAACCCTTGCCTTACTTCAATATCCATCTTCTTCCAGTCCATCAGGACATGAACTGAACTTCAAAAAATGGCTAAGAATTATAAATAGCTGCAAGTGTATGAAAGGGCTCTGAGATGCTTTAACACCATATGGAACAACAGTTTACAGCTCAGAAGTTTTTCGCTTTCTCGTTTTGTTAGGAATAATTCTCTGATGAATGAAAATGTGGTGCATGGCCTGAGGACCACAAGTAGTTTTAGAGTAGGTTACCTTTTTATCAAAATCCAAAAATCCTGCCAAATTAAAAAAAAAAAAAAAATGTTCTTCTCCACACAGAGTGGCAGATAACCTTTGCAAATAAAGCCACAGCCCACATCTGCACAGGCCCAGCCTTGACAGGGTCTGTGGGCACCAGAAACTTCTGATGGCCCTGAACAGCCAACGTGCAACTGTTGCCAAATAACTGAGTGCTGCAGTTTGTAGGAAGCCTTGCATTAAAGTCTTTCTATTATTATTTTATAGTTGTTAAGTAGAACAGAACCTTCTCAAATGGAATACTTTTCTTACTTTGTTCAATTAATAAATATTCCACAAAAAGAAGGGTTCTCAGTCCCTTTTATCCCCTTAGGCACATAGAAAGAAAGAAAGGCCAGAAGAGACAGAAAGAGAAAGTGAGAGAGACAAAGAAAGAAAGGAAGGAAGGAATTAACAAATTTTACAGTTCAGGAGTTCTCATCCATACACAAGTTATTTTTTCCTAAGGAAAAAAGCTGTCACTGAGAAGTTTTGCTAACTTACACAAATGTCTTGAAACACACTGGAATGCTTCCAACCATTCAAGCAATATGCTTCTGCAGTATCCAGTGGTTTTGTCTTATATATCCACTCTCATAAAAACCCCTAAACAAATAAGCAAACCTAAACCAAATAAGCCTACCTATGGGGGAAAAAAAAATCCACCATTGTGACAAAAATGTAGTAAAAGACACAAAGTATTACCAACATTCACTTGATACAGATTTTTGCCTACAGTCAGTGACCACTTTTGATAAATTACCATTTATTTGAATCATCAGTTTTCTTAGGACTGAAGAGATTATTTGAAAAGTGCTCAGAAGTTAAGATGGACTAAGATGTAACTTACGGAAGTGCCAGTAAGAGGAAGGGAGGAATGGATGCATTGGAGACTTTCCAAAATTTCCAAGCCAAACAATTAACCTAAAGGCAAAAAATTTAGGATCTTAAACCTCTAGCAGTTTTGAAGAAGAATAAAAAATATGACTTGTTTATTGTAGCATATATATAAATTAGCATATATAAGACTGTGCATATTATCTTCAGAGAGCATTTTTATTTGGCTTTTTTAGTTTTCTTTTTGCAGACATCAGAGATGAAACATTATATATTTGGGAACGTGAGAATATTTGTATGTTTCTGAAACTTCTATGTATTTCCAAACAGATTACTCATGAATTAACAATTCAGAAGGGCTGTAGGAATTTCTTGCAATTTGTAAGTGACAAATGAAATTGTCAAAATGAAGTATGATAACAGACAAATTCACACATAAAAGATTTAAATAAAATATGCTAACAGACAAGTTGAGACATACAGGATTCAGAAAAAAAATCCCAAAAAATCCAAAGACAAAATAGAATGAACCAAATTTTAATCTACCTAATTTGGATATTGGGTAGTATGTTTATGTACATAAATTATTTTTTGTTTGTTTACCTGATATGGAGAAAGCAGATGAAGATTCATTTCAAAGAATTTAAAATTATTTAAAAATATGTCTGTGTCCATACTTTCAAAGAGTTGACAAGTTACTCCTTTCACAAGCTGTCCTGTACTGATAGGAAAGGCAAATTTCAATCTTATGAATATTTAAGCAGGATCTAGTCCTTACTCTCCACAACCCCATCCTAACACACAGTTTCTTCACCTCTCCCATTTTCTGCAATTAAAAGGCTCTTGAGAGTAAATATGCAAACAAATTGAAAAATATCAACTTAAAACACCCAAACCTCTGCAATGCTTTGATCCTCACTTTGGTTTTGAACACCATTTTTAATAAGGAAGCTGAATTATCCTGTGGTATCCAGGCATGAATAAACATAAGGTAATACATAAAAATCACATATTGTTTACCTCAAAGTCACTGTCATCACAAAACTAGTCTTAAACCCCATTTCAAAAGAGATACAGTTCATACCTTACAAGGTCAACAGGATAGTTTTCCTTGGACAGTAATTCATACAGATACAAAGCCTGAAAATAAACACATCATAATTAAAGGTAACTTTAGTTAATCCAGTTGTAAGAGATATAAACTACTGCAAAGCTTTTGTACTCTAAGCTCTCTCATGTACCCTAAAGGTACTTATATGGTCCAGCTTCAGCAACCAAAAGGTTTGGCACCCAGTTTAGATGAATTTTTTCTTCACAAGACAAACCATCACTGACTGGTATTATGGAATGATGTTAAAGCTGCACACATCCCACAGCCACTAAAAAACTTAGGGCTGAAGGGAGCTCTGGAGATCATCTGATGCAACCTTTCATCTCTCTAGACACGACAAGCAAATGTCTAATATGCAGTACTGGAAAGAGAAAATGTACATGGCAGAAACCTGGGGGCTTCGATTCAGCATATTAATGCTTCCTCTTCCATAGCATTGTCTCATAGTGCTGCTTGGGCTCTAAATGCCCTTTGGTGTTTATGTTGAGATTTAACTGGGGCAGTTCCTTCCTTTTACCTGTATTCCATGAACACAAACACATTACACCACTTTTCCAATTCTCCCATCACACTAAATTGCAGTGGAATGGGAACTGCATAACAATTTTTACCTGGCTGCTTCTTAGTTCTTTTTCTTTCAGCATTGAAGAATTATATCCACTTTGCTTCCATAAACCAGAAAGAGAGACTTCTTTAAAGAAAGCTCCTTGTATATCTTTGACTGATGAAGAAAAATCTCCAGATGCAGCAATCTAAAAAGAGAAACACAGAAATACATGGCATTTCTGAACTGATGCTTAGATTTACAGGATTTGCCCTTCTTTCTATTCTGTGTAATATTTCTCTTAAGAGGATAAAGGAAAAACACAACAGGATTAAAAACTCAATGAAATAAGCAAGAGAGAGCCTTCAAAATACCCTTGGTGTTCAGAAAAAAAGCAGTAGAACCATTAACCATTGAGCTAAAGGACATATCTTGGTTTAATTCATGCTCTACAGTTCTGGTTATGGCGCTCTTGTGCAGAGAGAACCTGCCACAAGCTGGAGTTAATAATCACCTTCCTGAGAATGCCCTGCTGCTGTGCAGGAGATAAGTCAGACAAGTACTGGGATGTTGTGCCTCGAATGATCTGAGCCAGCTCCCTGGGGCTCATGCTGTGCAGTGACCGGGTGCCAATTCCTGTCACCAAGGCGCCCATTTGGCTCACATTGTAAAATGATAAAACCTGCAGGGAGAACAGCACAAGCAAACAGGAAGTTTTATTGAGACCAGCAGATGTATTTAAAAGCAAAAGTCAATAAATAAAGCAAAACTATTCTTCTTAAATACTTAATGCATTTCTTGCCTGGGAATGCATTTTCTGCGTCTGTTCATGAAACAAATGCCTGAAGTTTCTCAGAAGTTCCTTTTTCTGAAACTTAAACCAGGACCTGATTCCTTGCATTACAGTATACTTGAATATACAGCCTCAGATCTCTGACCATGCAAATTCTGTTTAGGGCAGTGACACAGATAAAATAATATACACAACTGCCAAATCCAAATACTCATTCTCCCTGTTACTCGAGAATTACTTTGGGATGTATAGTCTTGGATGCTTTTATTTGATTTAAACATATTTTCCAGGCCACTAACTAAATTGAATTCTTATATTAAACTTTTCAAAAGCTACAGTCATTGTTGAGAAGAAGCCATTTCACTTTTAAAAACAGAAGGTAGGAAAGCTGTTCTCAGAGGTACCTTTTCATAAGAGAGATATTTACTGGATAAAATCATAACTTGGCTCTTTGCCCACCCAGAGACTTGGTTTAATGTTGCAACAGCATTATGCACTGCTTCAGGTGACAGAGATTCCAGCTGACTTGAAGTTAATCCAACCACAGCATCTGACAGAGATCCAAGGGTATCATTCAATGTCTGGTTTTGCATGGCAATGTTCAGGAGCTGAGATTTGAGCTAAATCAAACAAAAAGAGCAGATCACAAATAAAAATCTGCCAATAACCAATTTCCATTACCACCCAAAACATTAACTGGAATCTCTGGAATAGGCATTGGCAAATATTCACACACTTCATAAAATTTCAAAAAGAGAACCACAGTTGTGAAAGGTATATGGAACAGGAATATGAAACAGAATGAGAAAAGAATAAGCACCCAAAATGAGTTTCTATTCTTTGCATTCTCAAGAACTATTTTCTCTTATTTCTTATGTCCAAATATTTTTTCACTAATTTCTTTCCTTATTTAATAAGATCTTTCCTCCTCTGTTTACAGGATTATGTTAGGCAAGAAGAACAAGTGTTGTACATACCTCATGAACCTCGGCCTGGAAACCTCTCAGCTGATTGCATTTAATCATTTGATGAAGTAGAGCCCGGGCCACAGCTGCATCCATCTGTTCCAGGTCATCATAAAAACAAACCAACAAACCCAGCCTATAAAGCAGAAATACATTAGCTCCCTTCTGACATAAAAGGTGTCACTGTTGGGAAATGGAAACACAGCTCGGTACCCTCTCCTTGTGATCACAGCTTGAGCCATTTCTGTTTGTCCTGAGTGCCTGAACCTGCAGTCCTTAAAACTCAGCCTGTAACAGGGGTATGAGAACATGCAGCAGCCTTTGTATTCAGCTGAAGCCTGCCTGGATTGCTTGTGCTTGAGAATTTACCTGTCCTGGTTCCATTTGTTCATGGCTGGATTGGCCCAGTTAATGACTCCACTTCCCTGACAGAACAATCTTGAAAATGATGGAGGGCTATTACTAAGTCTCTAGAAGTGGCTTGCTGAGTTCTTATCTGGTTTGATTGGATGTTTTGAACTGCAAGTCCTGCTTGGATTCCACATCTAACACAACCCATTTGTGTTTCAGAGCAGCAGCTGGGGCATGACATGGCCTCTTTATCATTTTAGGAATAAACAAAGCCTTCTGTATTTCACATCAAACACAGGACTGGCTGATGGATGGAGACCTGTCCAGTTCAACACTGGTCAGGAGAAAGCACACTGAGGCTTACTGCCCACTTGTGCCAGCACAGCAGTCTGCAAGGCAGGGTTTTGAACTGAGGTTTCTTTCACAGTTCTCATGCTGTAATATTTAAGTTAACATTTCCACTGACCTCTGTAAAGTGCAACCACAGCCATAGTTTTTGGAGAGGAGGAGTCACACCACCATGGGGAAATGCTTTTTGTAGGTGTCCTTCTAGCTTAGATCTTGTGCTTATTTACTGCCTTAACCTGCAGCCCTGCAAAGAAAGAGCTCTGAATTGTGCATCACTATGTCTGGATTTTGAACTTGATAGTGATGGGGATGAACTGGTTTGTAGGAAGCCTGAGTCAATTCCCTGTCCCTGTAAAGTCAGGCTTTGCTTTTACAATTCACACAGAACAAGAACCTCAAAGGTATGTCCAAAACCCAGCTTTCCTGCTACAGTCCCTGGCTTTTCGCAGTTCAGTGAGACAGGCACAGGCAGAGTCTGGGAAGTAATGTCCAGATGTGAATCAAATGATCAGTGGACAATGCTGCAGCACTACCACAAACTCAGTCAAATTCTGCAGCACAGAAAGGCTTTTAGTTCCTCCAGTCCCTCAACAACAACCTGCCAGCGATATAACAAAACACTGCTTCAGCAGCACATCTGAATTCATGGGAGATCATCAAACCAACATACAAATCAAAGAAACATCTATAAGAGCATTTTTATAACAAATAATTACATTCTGATGCATTATTGCATAGCCACCAAAAGCTCTTAATCTCCTTTGGGATTAGCAGAAATGAATAACACTACTTCTTAAAAGTAAAAGTGCATTTAAATCAACAGTATGGTTAAAATGAGCAACATAAACTAAGTGTGTCGTAAAAATGGAATATATTAAGGATTATGGAGCATGACATTTTTCTCATCTGTGAGAATGTGGCAGCTCTTGTGAGTGACAAAATAATTTTTAAGATTTCTGACATTGAAATTTAGAGTGTGGGCATAACTCTTCTCTTGCTTACTCCTCCGACAAGAGCAATGCTTCACGGAAGTCAGCGAGCTGCACTGCAGTAATGACAGGAGCTCTGAAGCCATAAAGCATATTCTCCATTAGTTTAAAACTCCAAGGTGTCCCCCAAGGAGACTACAAATAATTTCAGACAGCGTTGTCTTGGGACTAAATACAACCATTGATATGACAATGCTTCACTTGGTGGTTTCTCTGGTGACGCCCACACCAGTTTAAACCCACTCGCAGTCCTGGCTGGCAGGAGTTGAGATTTCCTCCTTCAATCCTAACTGTAACATGATTTCCACCAAACACCTCCATGTTCTATGATTCAAGCAGCCAAGACAACTCATGTCCCGCTGTCCCAGTTTATTTTATTGCTCTGTAATGTGGTGGAGCTCTGCCTAAGTCCCCCAGATACTCCTGCAGACTTCCTACAAATGCTACAGGCATCTCCTCACTGTGGAGCAGGAGACAAAGCACTAGCTAATTAGGCACACCTCCAAAAAATCATAAAGAAGCAATTCTTCACTGTTGCTAAACAGAGCTGGATTTCAGCCTAGATTTTTCCGCTGGAATGAAAAAGCTGTGCCATGCTATCAATTTCCATGCTCTCCTGAGTTAGTTGTTCCATCCATACACAGCCATAAAAGAAAAAGCAAAGCAGCCTTGCCTGTAGATAGTTGAAGTGTTCCTCATATCAAATCCTGACGAGTTTATCCTTTCCAGGAGGGCCTGTGCAAGCTCTGGTGTGATATCGTACACCGTGTCCAACTGCTTTGTTGCGTTGTCGTAGCTAATGAACAGTCTGATCTGGCCAGCACAAACAAAACCATGCATCAGCACTGGGAGACAATGAATCCTATAAAGTCTGTGTCTCACACTCAGAATTAATTGAGCCAAAATTAACAGAGAAAGGAAGAAGATCTGGATAAACCAGTATTTCTGAAGGCATAGTTGAGTGAGTGATTTGAGTGATTCTCTGCCAAAATGCCATATAATTTGAGGGTCTTCTATCATTGGTCCCTTTCAGTAGAAGTCACAGAAGTCTGATACAAATAAATAATTACATATTAATGACAGGCACTTTAAAATTAAAAAGATGGAAGAATTTTATAAAGTTTCTCTTTATAATTAATTAAGATATACTAAGTTGTTTTTCATGTTTAAGTTTGCATTTGTGTTCATATTGTTTGTAGCAATAATATATCCAACCACACTTTGTTACTTACTTCATTGAGACTAATTTTCAGAATTTCTTCTAATGGGAGATGGACCATGTATCTTCCCAAAATCCATAAGCTTTCTGCACTGACCCAAGAAGTTGATTCATTGAACTCTGTTTTGTACAAATAAATACTCACTACAATGTTCAGAAAGTAATTACTTTTCAAATATATTTTACCCAGTATATTGTTATTGTTAAATAATAAAAAAATCTGCAAATCAGAAAAATCCTTAGCAGAGATAAATTCCCTCCATTTGCTACATTTTAGCACCACAATTTTATGAGTCCATACATTTTTTAATGGAAATGAAATAGTGCTTCAAGTGTCTCAAATTTTCTAATACAAAACCAATTAATGTTTTATGTTGCCAAAACAGAATGGATAAAGTGTAGGACAGGAAAAATTTACCCAAAAGTATTAAATATGGAACAGTGTTTTTAAAATTCACTTTTCCTAATCAATTGCATTATTTAAGAACATCAGAAAGGCATGATACTTTATATATCTTATATATTATTATTGATGATGCCACTTATTTCAGCAATATGCAATAGCAATAATAGAGAAAATGAAAAACTGTTCAAATACCTTCATGGAAATAGGCTGACAAAACCACAAAACACTGCATAAAAAATGGTATTCATTAAGTAACATTGTCCCAAGGACTGAAAATGAAATCAAGATCCAAATATCCCTGAGAAAAAACATATTTATGGACTCCACGGGTACCCTGAGCCACAAAGACAGTTTTCTCCAGGCTGTTGTCATTTGGATGGCTCAGTGTGTGACACCTCTGAACACATTCCTCAGCAGTGCTAATACTCACAGCTCTGCTAAAATAAAATCATCAGTGCACTTTGAAGAGTTTCCAGTGCTGGGAAAAAACCAGTCTGCATCTATCAGAAGCTGAAGGACTCCATTAAGTGATTTTTTTAAAAAACACAGATCTAAGCTCCTTAACTGAGACAAGATGATGATCCCAGCAGACCTGTCAGGCCTGCGTTTTTTAAAGTGATATTACCTCCTATTACCCAGAAGATTACAAGAATTGAAAGACATGACAAGAGAGCTAAAGAAAAAGCAGCACAATTTAAGGATGTTGACTGCGGCCTTTAGCAGAACAGACTTGCAGTTACCAGCCGTGGCAGCTGTGATCCCCAAAAACTGATCCATATCCCAGATGGTCCCACTGCTACCCACATATAAAGTGAATAAAGCTCCCTCCTGCAGGACTGTTCCCACACTCTGCTGTGGTCTAGGGAGTGCAGATAAACATGACGGAGCTTTAGACTGCCAGTCCAAGTGTGCCTGCCCAGGTCTGGTGGTTCACATGGTCACAACCAGCTGGGAATCAGCCCACACTTGGTGCCATGGGGGTGGATTCACCACATCTGTGCTGCTTTTGGCAGGTGAAGCAGCAACAGGGAGGAAAAAGAGGCACACAAGGGCCAGTCCCTCCCAAGCTGTGTGATCTTCTATAGATTGAGGTTTTGCCAATGCTGCAGACACAACTCAAGATGATGCAGAGGGATTTTCCCAGGACTGATGAGTAGCACCAGGCAAATTCTGCATCTTTGCTTCCCCAGCAACACACTGGTACTAGCATCACCTCACAGCAGCAGCATGAACCTCCTCTCCACAACTTACCAGGTTACTCTGATATTTTGAAATGGCAGGAGACCCAGGAGGCAAATTTAGCTCTATTAAAGCAAGTGAGCATTTAACCTTTGATTTCTAGGGAAGGAGGAAGAACACACAAATCTCTAAGTCTAAAATGCTCCCAGGACAGCCGTGCTGGGATGTTCAGCTAAACCCAGGCACTGGCTCTGATGTTCAGTGCCCTGAACAGCCCCCTTGTGGAACCCATCCTGCCTGTCCCAGCTATGGAACAGCTGTTTCAGGCACATTAACCAGGTAAACAGATGTGGGAAAATGCATCCAATCAGAATTAATTAACTTCGGTTTTATCATGTCCCTTTGCTGATCGAGTTGGTGCCATGTGCTTTCACAACATCCTGCATTTCTTTTGTGTTTTTAAACAGTGCAGTGGATAATGTATCCTGAGCCAGAGCTGTTTTTCTCGTCTGAACAGGAGTTCAGAAGAGAACAACACGCCTTGGCAGAGCACCTGGCCTCTGTATCCTATTTCAGACTTAGTACAGAGAGAAAAAACTGGAGTACTAGAAAAAGACTTTGTGAATAGCTCTGTGCAGAGCAGAAGAAGAGTCCATTGGTGGCACTTGTTGATCCTGGAGATCTTTTCCAGCCTTAACAATAGCATGATTCTACTCTACAAGTTCAAGCATCTCTGGAGAACTGTCTGTCATGAGTAACAAACACATTATATTTACTCTGCTCTGCAGAAAAGGTTTTCCAGACAGCTCTCTTACACAGACCTGTGTTAACTGGGGAAACAATTCAATACAATGGACAGGTCTTCTGCTGAGTGCTTTTCTCTTATGGTAAGCAAGAAGAAAACATTTTGTATCATACCACTCATGTTGTAAGATTTCTGTAGAATCTGCTTCATCCAGCCATAGAGAGCTCTCTGAGTGCTTGCTGAGGTTCTGTCATAGAGGTCCTTGAATAATGATGATCTAAGTGATAAACAGGTTTCTTAGTTCACTAATGAGTTAACCATTCATTTTATTTAATGACACATGGACAAATGATTCTAGAAACAGCATGCTTTACACATAAGCAGAAAGCTGTATCTGGAAAACGGACTGAGATCATATAGCAACATCTTTTTTAACAGTCAGCAAATCCAACATAGTATTAATTGTGCCTGAAAAATAAATGGCTTACAAGTTTCTGAAAGCATCCTCCAGCAGAAGGTTTGGGAGACTCCCAATGACATCAGGTTGGAGATAGTTCACTGCTGACACACGCAGAACCTGACTCAGGATATCCACACAGTCCAGAGCACTCAGAGCCAGGAAGCATTTATCCAGTGTTACAAAGAACAAGGTCCTGTTTACTCCTGGGCTTTGAAAAATTCTCTCTCTAGTCTTGCCCCAGTCAAGAATAATATTTCCTATTTCCTGCAAGCAACAAAGTGTTAAATCAACATCTGTGATTAATTCAATATATTGTTAATTTTGAGGCCTGACAGAGAGCACTCTACAAAGAATATGATGCTGTTCTCATGAAAAACAGCTACAAACTACTGGTTGTTTGCATTACTTCAAATAATTCCTTTCTGGCATTGGGTAGAGATCAGCTTGAATTTTTTTAGAAAACCAAAATTAAACCCAGAAAGATATTTCAAATGGCTGACTAAACAAACTAATAATTTCACCTTCTTTAGCCATCTTGGCTCTCTTTCCAAAACGCCACCAAAAAGAAGATACTCCTTGAGACTAACTGGCCCTGCCTGCCTTCAGTGTTACTGTAGGAGGTGAATTCTTCTCTGGAGATTAGTTTCTCTCTATTGATTACAGTGAAAATCCAGATGACTGACTTGGACTTGCAGCAACCTTTAGACAGTAAGAGTTAAATGAACTAAATCTAACCTAAGAGGAGAGGGAGTCCTGGAATCCAATCCAAGCCAGGTAAGCAACTGCACTGTGAGCCCCCCAGTCTGTCCCTTTCCATTTATCTAAACCACTGACAGCAGCTTTTTCTTTTCATATGTGGAAATTCACTTACAAGATGCTCCTTTTTGCTGTTGAAGAGGTACTTCATTGCAGTTTGGAACTGCTGCTGATCAAGCTGTTGCAATTCAGACAATAGTTGCCTGGGCTGGTATAAAAGGTTCTTCAGGTAACTTTTTATGGACATCTGAAGTACAGAAAAATATGTGTAATATACATAAAACTCATACTATTGTACTTTTACTCCCTGAAAATCTGTGCTCAAGGAGAACTAAGTGCTTAGCTCTGTATTGTCTGTGCTGCCAATGATCAAAATAACTATTTTCCACACAAACTGAAAACAAAAATAATTTTAATGCATTCTGAAAGACAGTAATTTTCAAATCCTATTCTCGGCTTCATGAACAAGTCCTCTCAAGGGAGTTTTAACAAAGATGCCTCAGTTTCTCACTTCATAAAACAAGAGTAATAAAGCTTTTCTGCTTCACACAGCAGAGCTGTGAAAAATGAAACTTCTAAAGAGCTAAAAACAAAAAGCCTAAAAAAAAATCAGGTATCATGTGCATGTTACTTAAAAAGGGGAAGGAAATGTGAAATTAGATGGGAAGAAAAGTCTCTACAAGGTCATAAGCCAAAAATATTCTCTCTTGCATCAAGCTGCATTACCAGTTAACAATCTCATGCCTGTTTTGAAAAATTGAAGGGAAATCATAACATTGGAACAGAAATAAATTTAAGGCTCATTAGCAGCAGACTGGAGTAAAATCCCTTCTATTTCCTGACATAATTATTTCAGAATTGGTTTGGAATTTGAGTTGCAATTGCTCTTTGCTGCCTTTGCTTAACTTGCATTGCCACCTCCAAATATTAACACAGTTCCTTTATGCCCCGGGGTTCAGCCTGTTGAAAGCCTCGGGCTGCCAATAAACCTGACAAAGGGAGGGGGCAGTGGCAGGAAAATGTAGGTGAGGATGAGCTGTGACAGCGACAGGGAGCTTGGGACAGGTTTCAGGCACTGTGGAGCTTCTGGGAATGCCTGAGGCTCAGGGATGGCACAGTTGACACTTCCCTGGTTCAGTGTGTGCAGGGACCAGGGAGGGCTCAGGTTTGATTAGCTGGGTGCAGCTCCACTTAAAGCAGCTCCTCACTAAGCAGCAGGAGGAGGAACAACTCCTTCCTGCATCACTTCCACATCGATAATTTACAAAAACAGCACTGAGATGAGCTTTAAAACATGGAAGCATTTTGTAGGATGCTCTGGAGCTTCTCATCCCATGAGGAGCAGTGTGAACTACAGCCAGTCAAAATCTGGGCGAAACCTATCATTTTCTGGGGAAACAGCATTTATGTACACTCAACTAAGAAACAATTAGCAGGAAAAATCCTAATTCCTGCTTTCCATCAGAGGAAAAGCAAAAAAAAATTGTTATTATTTCTGCCTTGCATACTCCAGCAATGTTTGGGGAAAAAGACAACCTATACCTATTTCCTATTTAACTGCTACACTGTAGGTATAGGTGCTGCTACACTGTAGGCGCATTAATTACCTCTATCATTGACCACCTAGCTTTGGTTACAGAGATAGGTTAAGTTTTTTTAATTCCTTTTCAAATAAAAATTTTTGTGCATCTTAAATGTCACAAACCTGCAGGCTGCCAAGAGTAAACATAACTTCCTGGGCATGAAAATATGCCATGACTTTTGTAAGCAGATCTGCTGTCCAGACATTAGAGCTGTAACAGAAAACAGGATAAAAAATGCCAGTAAAATAATATAACAAGTTAAATAGCAGATTACAAGAGTAAAAAAGAAAAAGGATACAAAGAGTGATGCTAACACCATAATGGCAAAAGTATTCAGTTCTTTGCCTATCCAGAGTAATAGTTGATCTGTTTAATGCAATGAAAATACATGGTTCAATGGGGAATTGAATTAATTAGGTTTTTTCCATCTAATTCCACAATAAACTCAATTTTCCAAGGTGTTGCCATTAGTACCATCTCCAAGGCATGTGCTTTCTGGCACCCCATTATGACTGTTCTGATCTGCTTGCAGAAAGCACAGGGAGTAACTGCTGCCTTTCTTCCAGCAGAGTCATTAATTTCACTGTCTTCCTTAAACAGACACTGATTTTCTCAAAATATGTAGGAGTGGAATGGTCTTTGAGGCTTATCCTGCTCTTTCAGATTTGGACAAAATTTGCAAATAATTCAAAAGCCACCAGGAGCTGGAGGATGGGGGATGGAGTGAGAATGAAAGGAGGAGGTGGACAGACAGCTGGAACTGCACCTAATTTCCTTAAGAAGCCATTTGGACACATGTGAGCAAAGTTAATTATCAAAACTTCTGAAAACTTAGCAAGTATTTATTTTCAGCCTCATTCTATTTTTTTTTTCTTTTTCATGGCAAACAGGTTTTTCCCTGTTAACAGGAAATACTCCTCCCAGGAGACCTAAATCCAAGTAATCATATGTGCCAATTTCATTCTATCTATAATGTTCCAGTTTCTGTGGATATGAAACAGATCATATCTGAAGTGCAAGGTAATATTGAAAAATCAAGATGGGGAGAGTAATACATTACCTTTGAAAATAAAGTATATCTAGGAGGGCTGCACATGAAAAATGGAACATAAGAAGTTATGGTGAGATACTGAGTTTTAATTCATTTTAGAAGCATAAGTGGGAACAACTGTGTACATTACCATTCAGGTATTTCCCAGCTATTACTTCCTCCTAAGGAAAAATTACAAATATATGTAATAAATTATTATTTTTAGATATTATAATATAAAATGTTAGTAGAGAGATCAAATAAAAATACTGACCACAGCTTTGTGTAACAATGGAGGCAAATCTGTAAAAGATTATCCCATTATTAGAAGTTAATTTAATGTTTTATCAGTCGGTTGTGTTACACAAAAGTACATTTATTGTATGCAGTGATTATATACACATATATAATTTATTTGCAGACATTTAATGCAGTTTTGATTAAATTTACTTACAGAAAAACAGTGGGGGGGAAAAGGCTATTCAATAATAATCAGTCTTGATGAAATTATTTGCTGGTAGAGCTCCATGAAGCCAAGAGAGCAGAGACCATGGTCCCAGTTATTAAACAGCACCTGATTTATTACACACAACTTTTTCTGTGCCACAAATATACCCCTCAGACAGGAGTTCTGGTCTTACCTTCAGAGTTCTGACTGTGAGTAATCTTGGCATGATTCATTGATATCAACAAGAAACACATCTTCAAAAGTCTGGACATTTCTTCTGGTGTTTTTAGAATAAAAAGATACTTGGATTGCAGAGGAAAACAGGAATAACAGAGTCAAAATGCAATATTCACCCCAAATTTCATGGCTATAAATCAGAGACAGCTTATGTTACGGAGTACAAATAGAGATCAAAACAATCCAAAGCTGCTTGCTCCCAAGTTTTTAATTTAGATCTTTTTCTAGGATAGAGATACACTTTATACAAACACAAGTCCACAAAGAGTGTGTGTGCAGACAGAGTTATCTCCCTATTGCAAATGGCTCATTTAATTTTCTCCCTTGTAGAACCATTTATTTACCAAGTTACACTGCACCTAAGTACAACTTCAATGCAGCTTTGTCAAAACAGGCAAACAAATCCTTTTAAAATCAGATAAAACAAAAGAGAAATGGAATGGAAAAGGAAATTATAAAATTATAAAACAAACAGAAAGCTTTTCCTAGCTGGTTAAGCTGCAGTATCACTGCAGGCTTGGTCTGGGACCCTCCATTTCCAGATCTCTGAATTCAGGTGGAACAGCCTGGCCCTGGTCCCCTGTCCCTGCAGGGTGCTGCAGGCAGTGAGGGGGAAGGAGGGCTCCCTTCCCTGCTGCCACATTTGGCAAAAAATGAGAAAACACCCTTATGCTCTTCTGAGGCAGAGGGAAAGTCACACATTTGGGAAACTGCCCATGTCACTTCACCTGGACAGATCAAAGCCATGGGCTTTGTACTGACAAGGTGTCCCACCAAAGTTTCACCAGCACCACAGACACAGTTTATGTGGAAAGAGATGTTTTGGTAGCTCTTGCTATCCCTGCTGCCCTGCGCTATGCAGCATAAAAAACACTGAAAGATAAATTGTCTGGAAGGGCAGTAATAGGGTACCCAGAGCTTTTCACTGGGTTGTCACTGATAGACGCCAGAAAAAAATTGAGTTTCACAGTTGCTCAAACCAAAATGAACGTGTTGCTTTTGGCCTAGTTCTTGAAGGACAAGGATACACACAGGACTAATGCAATGGAGTGGAAAAGAAGCAAAGACTGGGCAGGTTTCACTAAAAGGAGTTTCTGCAGCCACATCCCCTCCTCAGCTCTGAGGGTCATCAGCTGCTTCAATCCACAGTGGAGGGAGGATTTTCTGCCTGGCCCTCTGCTCAGCCTGAGAACCACCACCCCCACAGGTAAAACAACTAATTCATCTGACATATTAGACAATGCCTTGATCCACAGATGGCAACTTCTTACACCGGGATTAGTCCCTGATTTTAGAAATGACACACAGGGTCCCATTGGCTGACTTGGCTCTGACCATAAAGAGACTTTGTTAGGTTTTGTCTCCCTCTCCCTCATTTCAAAGGTTTATTTGCAAGACACTGAATTTCTGCATTTCTTTTTGTTGCTGAATCCTGTGCTCTCTCTTTCTTCCCCCCTAAAGTTCTCTGCCATGGCTCGAGTTACAGATCTGAATATTTGATAAATGACACCTTTTTTGGACTGTTTAATCTCATGTACCAAGGTACTCTTTTATAAAAATATCTTTCAACAAGCCTCCAGCAATACTTCGGTCTATTGCAAATACTTAACTCCAGTCTTGTAACAGGAGTGACTCAAACTGACAGATGATGAAAAATTTAAACATTTGACTTCAAGAAGCTATCACCTCTGTCCTGTTCTTACACACATTAAAACCCCTTTCAGCTACTCTTTTGGGAGCACCATGGTAAATGTCTCTCATTCAGATGTATCTGGTTTCCTAGACAATGAACTTGTGTTTGTCCCTGCCTGTGCCCTAATAATTTTGCAGTAAGGTTTGATTACTCTGCATAGGTTAACTAATGCTTCCAATGTCAGTCCCGATTTACTTATTCCAATTCATTCACTTTGATCAGGGAGTGTATTTTAATTAAAGCATGCTAACTTAATATATAAGGAGATTAAATGTTAAGGAAAGTGCTTTTTCATCCTAACTCACACGGACAATCAGCAGGGCACAAAAAGGGCTGTGAAAACCCTGCCTGGCAAGCCAATCTACAGGATGAAGTAGTTAATTTTTTGAGTCAAATAGGTCGGTTTGCAGCTCACGGCAACTTCCAGACAGTCCCAAACCATGCTGTGGGTATCTCCTGCAGATCCCACCCGGCATTTCCCCGGAGATCGCTCCTCGCATTTGCTGTGATGAGATTTCTGAGCCTTGCGGGACTCCCCCCAGATTACCCTCTCCTCTCACTCCCAGAACAGCCACCCTTCCATCTACAGAAATCCTAGACATTTTATCACTCACTCCATGCAGTCGCTGCCTTATCTGAAGCTCGATAACCAGAAAACTTTGCTCACAATCACAACTCTTGCCGATAAAGCCCTTGCACTGCCGGTGCCCACCTTCCCCCTTGCACCTGAAAAAAAGCACCACAAGCAGCGGGGGAAGCCGCAAGGGGTGCGGGCTGGAAAGGGAGAGAGGGAAGAAGATGAGGAGGGCCAGGACCCCAGAGGACTTTACCTGCTCTGCCGTGTGCTCCTCCGCCCGGCTCTGCGGGGCTGGGCGGCTCCAGCCGGGGAGCTGAGAGCGGGGCCGGGCCCAGCGCCGCCCCGCAGCCCCAGCGCCGGCCCCGCGCCCCGGCCCTCAGGGCGGGCGGGACAGGCTCCTCCGCCGGCCGCCCGGCACCCCGGGGCGGGCAGGAGGGGACACTTCTGTCCCGAGGTGAAGAGAGCTCAACAGGCTGTGCAGGGGAAGCACAGGGCTGGTGCTGCCCTGCTCCCGCATCTCCCCAGCCCAAGCAGCGGCAGGTGGCCCTGGGTCCCTCAGAGTATGAACCTGGGATCGCCCGGCAAAAGGCGGCTGTGGTTGTGAGGGATGAAGCTGTTCCAGCTTTGCTTTGAAAGTTTCTGGCTAAATAGTGCGCTTGCACAGCATCGTTTTCCTGCAGTGCAACACACCCAGCCCACCCTGACAGGACCGATCAGATCAGAGCAGTTCAGTCACTCCCCAGGGCAAAACTCTGCGCGTTAATAAGAGCACCTCGATGGACACTGCCACCCACCGCAGGACGAGGCAGGACTCCCAAACCCAGGAGTAATGAATTTGGACATTGGAATTGCAACACTCGTGCCCTTAGATGGCATCTTAGAGTATTTGGGGCAATTTAATGAACTACTGAACTCACAAGTTTCTTTCTGTGGGCAGCATTGCACACAAATACTCTCAGTGCCTGCAGGGAGGAAGAAGCCCCTTCCCTCACAAGGAGCTCTGGCTTTAGAGATACAGGTGTAGGGACAGTCCTGGGGGTTATTCTCTTGATTCAACAGGACTAAGCAGGTGTTTGACCCTGCTTAATTTAGGCTTTGTAGAAAGATTTTCATTATTGGTCATGTTTTAATTCCTCATCTCGAGTGTAAGAATAAATACTTGGTTAAATAGAGTGAAAAAAATCCCTATTGTTTACATGGCACCTTCTGTTCCCAAACCTCTCAAAGCCATTACAAACTGAAATCCTCAGTGACAGCACTAAAAGATGAGAAACATGAAATGCAGCCTCCTGTGTTATTTTTAACATGTGGGATTAAAACACTTAAATACCTTTGAAGAAGTTTGTCTTACTACATATTTGCTACCCTAACCTAAATTAATGACACATTAAAAAACATTTTCCCACTACTAGATGAGTACAAAATGAAGGTTGCAGAAGGTAAATTAATGGATTACTCCTGAGCCTACATAGCTCATTTTCCCAACAGACAAATCTGATTGCACTACGTGCCAAAATGCAACAGCACATCCTGAAATGATAATAACAGAGTCTAAATTACTGTTGAGAAGTAATTTGAAATTTCAGCACTCCTTGCCCTTGCCCCATACTACAGAATACTATTCCACAAAGATGACTGACAACAAAAAGCTAATCAATTGGCAGGAGAAATCATTAACCATCAGTTTGAGGTAAAGCTAAAATGACATGCTAAGCATCCTACCTGGCATAAAATCACCATTAATGATAAAAACTACAAAAAGACCCACAACAGACAACTTTTTTAGACTTCAAAAGCAACAGAAGTCAGTTCTTACTTTACTTACCTGAGGTTTCTCTGCTTTCTCACACTTGCAACCCAAGCACTGTTATGACATACACCTGCCAGGTCTGTACTACTTATGATGTCTCTTGTTTTAAAGAGAAGTCATATTCCAACTGCCAGAAATTATCCACTTAAACAGTTTTTAAAACAAGACATGTTAAAATAAATAGCATTCATTTAGTGCTTTTGAAGAAAGGAAAATGACTCAAGCCCCTAAAGCCTGATCCTCACAGGCAGTTTTACTCAGAAAATTTGCAAGAAACCACCTGCAACTTTTTAAAGCTGAAAACATTTGGCAACAACTTCCTTAGAGGGTTTGTTTTTAAAGCCATCAGTTTAAAGTGCAGTTTTGACAAGTTCTACTGTAACCCCTTTAGCTGGAAAAAGGCAAATGCAAAAGCAATGAGGATTCATGAGGCTTTGACAGGGAAGAACATGAAGGAAACCCAACCAAAACTGATACATTTTTTGTGCACTGCAATCCCATTAAATAATAATTAAATGCAGTTGAAATAAATGCAAGGTTGTGTTGCTACTGAAAGCTTGATTCTCAACACAAAGAGCAGTTGCTGCAGACAAGCATGGCTATGGCTACAAAAATGAACACAAAAGTTAATGCAAAAGTAATCTCAAAAAAGTTTATTAGCATGATTAAAAACGTGAAGGATGACAGTAAGAGAGAAAGCAACTTAGCATGGAAGATTATCCATCTCAACAGTTTTATTGAACAAGTCTTGAACTGAATGGATAACTTTATTGCCAGATTTTGCTTGATTTCTTTCACAATAGTTCACACTGTATCTGTTTCACCATTATAAAGACTATTGCTTTTGTTTGGATATGATCCCTGTTGCAGGTAAGAATAAAAAAATATCCCCCATTGCTACTGGATTGCAGAATGCAATGTTGGTTTAAGAGCTGGTAAAAAAGAAATACTCAGCTGAGGAGTCCATTTAAAAAACAACCTTTCCCCGCCCCCTAATCACACTACAAAGAAATACATTATTATTTTGGCCTTTGAATTTCTTACATGGTATTTATTTAGCATGGCAATCCCAAAATTCCCTCCCTTTAAGTAACCATAATTCAAAATCCTCTTTCAGAGGCTGCTTCTTGGGTTAGACTGTGGAGCTTTACTTCACACAGGCTTACACTGGCTTGAGGACAAAGACAGCATCATCCAGCACGTAGTAGTCATTGTACATGTCACCTTCACAGAGGTAGGGCAGTCTGGTGAAAGCCTCGATGGCAAAACCAGCTTTACTGAAAACTTCTGGCAGGCTGTTCACCTGTTCTTCCCAAGTGTGCCCTTTGATTTCCAAAACTTCTGAGGGCTTTTCCCACTTGCCACCTACTGAGAAAACAGAACAGCTTTGTTTTAATTATAATGAAAACTTTATTGTGTGCTGCATTTTCCTACAGAAAACATAATTACACTAATTATGTTCCATTTCACTCCACACAGGAGGTTGCCACACCACTTGCAGACTGGTTGCAAGATCAGTTCCAGTTTATCCCTGCTGTTCAAAAGCAGCTTCTTTAAGGTTATCTTTTGTTACATTTTTAACTAGAAATGCCAGGAGTGGCTAAAAGGTAACTGCCATTACTTACATTAGTTAAGAGGCTGGTGTCCAGCAGACAGGCACACAGGTAATTACAGTAATTAGAGTCAGCAAGTTGAAAACTATGATTTGCTGTGAAGCTTTCACCAGCAGATCACCCACATTACAGTGGATGGCTACTTTGTGCTTTCAGTGGTCACCTACCAGCTGATCTGCTAAAGGCTGCTTAGGGTCATATAAAATTAAGAAGCTGATTCAGTAGCATGCTGGAAAATGTCTTGTTATTTGTTATATCCAATGAAATAACCTGCAGGATTATAGGTACAATTCTCAGGAATTCAAAATATAAAGTTCTTCACTCATTTTCCAAGTAATGTCATCCACAACAAACAAAAGCTTTCTGGAGTGGTCTGTACCTTTAACCACTTTGCTAAATGCAATAGTAAACACCCTTCTAAACAGGAAGTTCTACATCTTGTGATTGAGACAGTTCCGTGAATCCAAACATTTCCTAAGTTCCTCTTCCTTCAAGTAGATTCATTTCCACAGAGATACAAGAAATGGCATCTTTCAACAAGTTAAAAACCGTGCTGATGCTGGTGTTTGACTGGATCCTGTATGGTGCTGGTAAGACTTAAAAATTTCTGACATTTTCTCACTTAACAGCAGTTAAACAAGACTGAGAATTTTGTGGTTATGATTTGCAACACAGCTACATAAGAAAAGCAGTGAAAAGTTTTGCTGAAAATCAGGTTAATTTCTGCTTTCATCATATAACTTCCAAAGAACACAACTGCTAGCAAATGCTTTTTTCTTCAAAAATCCGAAATGCTGCTGTAACCTGTGATTTCTGGGTCAAATCCCGCTGCACTTCCCTGCTTGGAACACTCCAGCAGCAGCCTGGTTTCAGAGCAACTGTGTTTGCTTGGGTGGAGGGCTTGGGAAGTTCAGCAGGCAGCACCTGTATGACCTGAGGCCATGGAGTTCTGCTCTGCAAGGACACCAGAGCCTGTGGATGAGGTGGAAAAGAGAAGGGCACCAGCTGCAGAAGCACAAGCTACTGCCTTTCAGCACACAGGGTGCAAGTACACCCACAACTTGCAATCTTCAGATTGCTGCAGCTGCTGTGGAATGGCTCTGATATGGACCTGACACAGAATCAGTTTCACTTTATTCCTGTAGAAGTCACAGCCACTAAATCTGATTTGATTTAGTGAGAAAAATGGTGAAGGAACAATGCTAATTGTTCACCACAGACTGGTTTACAAACTGTATATCAGCAGTACACGAAGAAATTTCTGTTTATTTATCTTCTAGTTTGTTATTTTCTGGCAAGCAGAAAAAGATGCTATTTAGATATTACCTTTATTCTCATTGCAATAACCTCAATGTTATAGTTTAATAACTACACTATTTATTTGAATAAAATTAAATATATTAACACGGAATTCACATGGATTTCAATAAGGACTTAAAAAAACAATGTTCCAGACTTGTCATATTAAACCCCACATTTTAGTTGTTTAATTAGAATGCTCTTCTCTGATTAACCTTCTTGTTTTCTCTGCACACATTTTTAAATGTCAGGACTAACAAGCACTATTATTCTTAGAAACCCAGAGTCAATATATGTGATGAAGTGGAGGAATATCTAGGAACTACTGTGAATTCTAATCAATGTTATGAAGTTGCTAAATTATAAATGTCTTGATTTATGACATTTCCACTGCCTACCTTCAGCTTGTCTGGCTTGACTCAGACCAGGAACAGTGGAGAAGTGGGAAAGCCCTGCAGAACTGCTCCACTAAGGAACTAATTTAGGTCACACAACACCCACCCCCACTGGCCAGTACCCTCACAAACAAGCAGCACTAAATCTGAGGCTAGAAACTGCACAAAGTATTCTTCTGGTCTTCTCCAGTGCCAAAGGAAACATTCACATTGCTTCAGATCTATCAGTCTTCTCTATTTTGTCAAAAAACAGAAAGCCAAGCACATTACCCTGTAGATAAAGGTGTTAAATGAACACATGTGCAAGCTGTAGGAACTATCTAAAAACAAACTTTGCTGAAAACAACCTTAATAATTTCAAATTTGAAACATAGTTGGTTTTGTCCTTTCCTCCTACTGTTCCTTGAATAAACCAAAAGTAGTTGTTTTTTTCTTTTCAGACTGTACCTGGCTTTTTAGCAGTCCCTCACATCATCAATTGTTCCTTCCCAGCAGGTGTTGCAGGTCGCTGCCAAGTCACTGTAACACAGCCCAAGTTTCAGCAAGCTGACTCCTCCATGAACAACGTGTCCCTAACATGCACTTTCTCTGCCTCTGGATGCTCCTCGTCCCAACCTGAAGTTCTGTGGTTTCGTTTTTTAACTAATACACATCAGAATTTGTGTACTCCTGGATGCACAGATCATCAGAAGTACAAAGTACATTCATCAAACAACAACATCTTACTTCAGATAAAAAATCTGGCTGTAGATGACAGCGCTGTTTATATCTGTGGAATAGCATTTTTAGACTCCGATTCACCCCTTTCTAAACAAACAGGAGATGGAACAGTACTAACAGTAACAGGTCAGTTGATTATTCCTTCTTAATGAAGCACCTTCGAAGAAATAAATTATCTTTTCTAAATACTCTCTTTCTTTATACTTTCAAGAATGACATTTAAGATGGAAATACCAACAAACCCATTAGGAGTAGTATGGCTATATTAAGATGTTATTAGCAAAACCAGAGAGATTCCACAAATAAGCATCTCAACCTTGTTTGCTAATTAGGCTGTTTTGTCATATGATGAAGATGATTCTAGAATTCTATAAAAGAAAGAAGTTTCGCACTTATGCTGTCTAACCACACTCTGCATCCTCTTACAGAAAGACTTTTGTGGCTGTCAGAAAGAAGTATTAACAAGAAAATGAGAAGTAGAGAAACCAACACTTAGTAGAAGTTGCAAGAGGGTGCAGGGCTTCAGACCTGGGGATTCACACTGCCAGCCTGAGAAAAATGCTACAAACCTTTGTATCACTTGCCTCTAGTTAAGAAAGTGATGAAACTTTAGTAACTGCATTTCAGTTTTAAATGCCTAAAACAGAAAAAGAAAAAAAACCCGCAGAAACACTCAGCTGGATTATTACTTTCTTTATATCCCTTCCTTCCTCTAGTTCCATTTCTGAACAGAAATCTATGAGCTTTATTCAGATATACCTTTACAGGAGAAGAACACTGAATGCCATTCTCTCTCTTATCCCTAAAGGAGAAGTTCATAATCAAAACTAACAGGTCTCCATTGCCCTTGCAAACATATGAGCAAACAGAAGGAAAATTATCTCACTAAGGAATTGAGACTGAAAATTACCCAGAAAAATATTGATGATAATTGGTTTTTTAATTCCTCAGAGAAAGGGAACTGGAATACAGAGTCTTAAAAAAATTAAGTGAATCAGAACTGCCCTTTATTCTAACACTCATCTTTAATAAAGGATCAGGGAAGCAGCTCAGCAAAGGAAAACTCATCTCCATGATCATCACCTCGTCCTTACTGTTCCTGTACAGCTCTGCTGTGCTCATTTCCTTTGTGGTCTACAAGGTAGGCTCAGAGTGATTTTCTGATTTTGTTCATTTTGTAAATCAATGCAGTTTTAACATCTCCATTAAGGGGAATAAAAACACATTTCTACATTTCATAACTATTATGGTTAAGTTTTAAAGAGGTGGTTGTTTGAAGTCCATGTGCTGCACACACACATCTGTGAATTCCTGTGTGGCATGTACCTGGACTCCCAAAAGCAACCACATTTTCTTTTTTCAGTAAAGTGTCTAAAATAAAAGGTATTCTGAATTTAAAATTGTCCTGAGACTATACATTTCCAGTAAGAGTAAAATAATTCAAATTCACATCAAATTATTTATGAGCTGCAGTAAAGTTACTGCAGACTAACCTCACTTGTCTACTGATTCTCTTCATACATGTACAGAGAGACCTTGGTAAAATTTAAAAATATCAGAGACTTGGAAGAAGTTTTATGCTTACAGAAACAAACTCATTAAAATGTACATGGTTAAAAGTTATTATTGTTGTTTTTTACAAATCTAGAACAAAATTTGTGTTTAGATAAAAACAGAGCCACAACAGGAATATTTACATGATAATAAGGCTTTGACAGGAGAATCAGAACTTCACAGTTCTTACTGATATGATATGGTAAAATGACTCTCTCCTGTAGTGACTACTGTCTAAGCATAAAGACAGGACTGGCTTTTTCATGTTTTTCTTTATAAGTGAAGGTACAGAGTGAATAGTGCAGTGGGAAAAATTAAACAAACCTTCTTCAGGGGAAAAACTGGATCTGTGATGCCACTGGTTTATTTTTGAGAATTAAGTAGTGTTTCAAGCAGGTCCCACTGTGCTCAAAGCAAAAACACTTGCAGTATCCACAATCAGAAGCTGAAAAAGGCTTCACAAATGTGAAAACCTCTCTGATTTTTCCAATGGTACAAGCTAGTGAAACACTTACCTACAAACTGACACTGCAAAAGGGCAACAATTTTAACTACTCTGCTAACTTCTCATCTTATATTTTAACTGCTTTTTCGTTTATTTTCCTTCCTCCAGTTAAAACCAAAGCTGCTAAAGAAAAGTGGGAAAGACCAAGCAACAGAGAACTGTGTATGTTACCATGTTATTTGCTTTGTCTGTGATTCAGAGCTTCTTCTTCTTGTCTTTCTGAAGTATATTTGGCATCAAATTTGTGGTTAGTTGATGATTACAATAATGAGACATTCTGAGCTGCTAAGGCTTCACTTTAGATTTGTACAAAATTAGTTATCAATTTACATTTAACAAACCAGGTAATTTATTTTTAACATTGGATGCATGGTAAATTAATCTCTGTAAAGGCCATCTCTAACACTGTTTGCTTTAGGTTTTAAGTAAATTTTGTTCAAACTTCTGACAATAAAAGGTTTTGCTATTAATCAACAACAACCTTCACCACTATGTATCCTCGTATAAAAATCAGAAGCATGCATTTAAGGGGCCCTTACAGAAGGTGTATATGTTATGTAATGCAATAATAATGTAAATGAAAACTCTTCTGTTTACCAAACTGTGTGTTTTTAAAATGCTACTTAGTAACATTCCCAAAGATATCCAGGTAGAAACCTAAATTAGAAAAGGTAGAAAAATATGTTTCCTCCAAGTTGAAATGTTGCACTGAACCAAAACATTTTAAATTATTTGCAGAAAATAAATAGCGGCCGAAAAGTTTTTCAAGCAATTGCTCAAGAACTTCAAAAGCAGAGATATGCTCAACACTGGCAACAGCCTGTGAGTATCCACCCACCAATACCTACATTTATGGGGGAAAAGGGAAACCAGAAGGTTTTAGGAGTTTACTGTAGTTATTTCCTTTAAAGTTGATAGAGATGTAAAAAAAAGGATTCTGAATGACAGAATACTGAAGAACATTATAAAGCATTCTAAATGGCCATATACATACAATTACATCTATATATTTATACATGTGTGTGTATATATACACCCATACACACACCGCTTTTTAAATGTATGCTTGCACATTTAAAATTAGAACTGCCATAAAGTTGTACTTTGCCAAGAAGAGGTCTGGTTCTGTACTGTTTGGTAAAATGCATGGAGCTATTAAGAGGTTATGTTTAAAAGTACTGCTTTTTCAGCTCTTCTTGCTCCATTAACCCAGAGTAAGGGACAAAAACATAACACAACTATTACAAAAGCTCTGTAATATATTTAAAAGAATTTCCCTTCCTCCAACACACAGAGGCTAAATAAAATATTCAACATTACTGGGTAAAGCCACACAACTTACTTCATCATTCTAAATTTATGCCATTAAGTCTTATATGACAATAATTTTTCATGTGCCATGTAAATTATTAAAAAAAAAACCAACCAAAACCAAATCACACAACTTTAGAGATCACATATATTTGCAAGCAAAGAAAATCACTTCTCTTGAGAAACAATGTTAATTCTTTCTAATTCTGAGCACAGAGATCATTCAGAGATGCAAGGAGGAACCAAATGACACATAGACCAAAGTCAAGCACTTCTCCTATATACATTTCACTTCATATATTTCCATACAGCTCCAGTCATTTTCCTCTGTAATTACCCTTTAAAGCCTTCCAGTCTCTGCTGACATGACCTGCTCCTTGGTTTGACCATCAGATATGAAAATATGGGCAATGTTTTACTGCCCCTGTTCTCTCTGGAGCTTAGAAAAAGCCAACAGGAGAAGAAACATGTACTGAAGACTGTAGATACCACATGGACAAAACCAACTAGATAAGAGGGGAGAAAGGATTTTACCGAAACACTTAAGGGATGGAGTTTGCCTCAAAAAAGAAATTCTGGCTTTATTAAAAAAAAAAAAATCACCTCAGTAACAAAACACTTCTGTCCCTAGGATGATTTGGAAGATGACACTGTTTATCAGAACAGATGAGCACGTGCAGCACTTCAGATTTGTTCAACAGTTCTCCTGCATGCAAAGGAGCAGGTGACAAAGTTAAGCTTCTTCACAGAAGAAGCTTTTAAAGCTTCTTGCTTTAAAAGAAGAGAAGAAAACCTTGCACGATAGCGTTCTTCAGTAGTATTTTCTAAACAGATCACCAGAACCAAGTGCATTGTACCTTACATCTGTGTTACATATTCCATTTTCCATTTCCAAGAACCCTGGGAAAAGACTTCATCGTTGTAAGACAACTGCTGATGCTTCATAAAAGTTTCTTTTTTTAGATTTAATTTTTTTTTTCCTCTTCACATAAACTTTTATGTATTCCTGTTACACGAAACAGGATGTGAAAGATGTTTGACAATTGACAGTAACAGAAAATAAACTCGTTTCATGGGTGAAATTCTGGATTTGTTCATAATTTGTTAATGGGGTGGTTATTGATGTAACATTTACAGACCAACAGTAAATGAGCCTTAGAACAGTTTAAACAGAGCAAAACCTGTGGATTAGACAGGCAAGCAGAAAAAAACTGACAATATAAATACACACACTATCCTAGCAAACCTCATTTGGGATGAGAGCATCTTCCAAACCTATTTAGGAAAGTAATTGTCATTCTGAAAACATTGCTCCTCCAATACTAAAATTCACCTGCTAGGCTGACAACCCCCATCTCCCAGTCCCACCATCCCAAGTCAGGAATACCTGGAGCACCATGTTTTTCCTTTACAAGCCTGTTCAACATGGATACAAGCATAAAAAACAACTACACTATCCAGCAAAAGGCAGTATACTTTTTTTTTAAAGTACCTTTTTCAGCAGTTACTACCTAGCCAATCTGCAAAATCAGCACTTTTACAAGATACCTGTGAGTATCAGGCGTTTTCCCTTCTAAAGAACAGCTGCATCTTTTATCATAATTTAAATAAAGCAAGGTTTTGTTTAACAAATGAAGTGGCATTTCTCACTTCTGCAAGATGAGAACTGAAAACTGAGACAAAGCAAGAGTCCATCTTACACACTGGGTTTCCAGCTCAATTAATAGTATTTCAGGAGGTCAAAATACACACCTTTGCCTTCTCATCCCTGTCAATCCATTACAAGGATATTAACATGTTCAATAAGGAAATTTCAGGTTCCCAGTGTTCACTACTTCTGAAGTATGGCATGACATTTTTATTTTAGAGAAACTTACACCAGTAATTTCTGTCTGTATTAGGAAATACAAAGGATTCTTACATGACTCTATGAGATACCTATTAAAAATGAGTTGTGGTAATACTTGTTCTTAGTGACTAGTCTAATACCTGATGATTCATCAGGCTCTCTTGCCAAATTTAGACATCTGCAGTAACTGCATTCCTGGTTGTTCTGCATGTTGAAATAAAACTGAAAAGCCCCAGAGAGAATTTATAACTGAGCTCCTCTGGACTCTAGGTGTCACTGTCATTCCACAGACAGTGAGCACAGATCTGTATTTTAATTTCTTCTCCACCTTGCTTTGTTCTCTTAGAGAAGGTTTTATGTTATTCACATAGACAGCTTCCACCATTACCATTCCATTATACTGCATGTAATAACCCATATATCTCATTTTGATTAAAATAATTTCTCCACTTCAATCTATGGATCTATCATTGGATCAAACACCTTACCTGCCCCGACACTTTTCCATTTGGTCTCCTTCTACAAAATTAAAAAGTTTCACTATATGGGTCCAAGCTGGTTTTAATGAACTGCTGCAAAAAGTTACTTGAGCTATGGAATGTTCTCCTCTTTGAATGTTCCAAGTATAATTTTGTTATATATAAAACATATGTACATATCTATTTTTAAAATGCATCATGTAGAACAGCTGAATGAAAATACTGAAATTCTAAAATGGTTTTTGCATCATGAAGTCAGTCTGGCAGCTAACTGTCTGTTTCTTTAGCCCACTATTCAATTGATCTTTAGTGGGAAAGCTGTAACTTTTGTGTGTGCTAACCTGCACTGTTAACAGTTTATATGGGTCCATATCCATAATTGTGGCAAATAGTGGCAAAGGATTTCTACAAGGGGAAGCCATATTGCCCCACATTATAGGAACAATAAGTTGTAACCAAATATGCTTGAAATACTTTACAGATGCCTAAGTCAAACACCAAATCTAATTTAAAACACACTACTTTTCAATATAGTTACAAAATTACAAGCTCAAATACGGTATTATAAGTAATTCTTCACCTGATGGCATTACTTCTTATACATATTTTTTCCCTTTTCCCATCAGAACACCACTAGCATGTTTAAAGAGAAAATCAGATTCAGTTTGATGCATTTGTGATTGCCAGAACATGATTAGGAGAAGCAGAACAATGACTGATGAACATCAGCCTCCTGGAATTCAAACCACCTTCAAGATGCTTCAAAGTCAACCCACAATCATATGCATGTAAAAAGGTTTCTAGTGTCTTTAGAAGTTTAGTCATAAGCAAAGATTCATATGAAAAATCTCCCATATATTTCTTTAAAATCCAAGTAGGGTAAATAACTGAGTTTTGGCACTGAATTTTACTTTTTTAGTCCCGTTACTAGTACAATGTAAATTCATACAATATTAATAGTGGTTGATACTTTGTGTTTGTAGGGGCACATATTTTACTTTGAGACCTCATGTTGGAAAGTGAAAGTTATCTTTGTATGGATTTTTAGGTGAGATTCATCTGGAACACTTGAAACAGCTTGACCTGAATGGCTCTATTCAATATTAGACAGTTCTGGTGGTTTTGCTCAACTGGTCACTAGAGACAGCTGGGATCACCTCTGGGTAAAAGGCCCTAATCAGGGACTAGTTTTCCCAAGTTGCTCCAACACAGCTGAAATATGCTAACTTGCAAAACAGGATCTGTGACTTCAATATTTGAGCTTTTTGTTAGTGTCAACAATGTATTCTGTGGAGTTAACAAAACAGTTTACATCATGTGACCTATTTACCTATGATTTCATACTTTTGAGCATGCCCTCTACTAGTTATTTGTCAAAAATCAAATACAAACATGTCTTTTATGAAACATTTAATTTGGGGATACTAGATCCTACAAATGTTTTCTTTACCTGCCTAAACAGCTATTAATCTGTGTACTTACCATTTTCCACATAGGGGTGAAATGGCAGAACCAGTGCTAGGATGACTCTGCCTCTGGTTGGCTCCAGTACACTTCTAATATCTTTTAATACAGTCAGTGGTTGATCACAGCGATCCAGCAAATTCAAGCAGCTGATAACATCATACTGAAATCCTGTGTTTTGCCATTCATTTACACCAAGCACCCTGTGAAAGGAAAGAGATACAATCTGTTAAATAAAACCAAGCTGATTTCTGACAAAACTGCTGAAGAGAAAAATTCCCTGTGGACATGTTGGTAGTGCAGGTAAGGTCAAGCATTTAGAGAAGAGACAGACATGATCCCTTCTGGTCTTTTGGAAAAGAAAACTAAATCAATGATCAGCATGGCTGCATGTCCAGCCCTATGAACCTTTATACTGCCTGATAAACATCAGGAAATAAAGGAGACAAAAACCAATACTGATAAGAGGGATCATCACATGTGTTTGTTTTTCTGCATTTGTACAGGCTGACCCTTTCCTTAGCAATCAAACAATAAAGCAATAGACTGAAAATACTGAGCATTCATTAAATTACAAATAGATTGCTTGCTGTAATGTCTGATATAAAGGATGTAGGAATTATTCAGTCAATACCTGTATTTCTTCTTCTGAAGCTGCCATATCATAGTTTCAGACAATTCAGTGGCATAGATTTCTTCAAAGTGAGGACTCATAACTTTAGTGACTTCTCCATCTCCAGCCCCTAAATCAAGAAGTCTGTGGGATTTCCATTCAGGATTTATTTTAAGCAGTCTTTGAAATTGTTCTGGGGAAAACACAAACATTGAGCCCCTTCCAAGCAGCCTAAAATGTAAAAACAAGAAATGACCAATTTTGTACAAACTTTAACAGGACAGGCAGTGAAGGAATTCAGAATGTGCTTTGGCAGGAACCAGTCATACATAATAGTAGACAAGGTCACTGCTCAGATAAATTTTACATCCAGTTCAACATCTCTTGCACTTGTAAGGATCAAACACAGAGCCACATGCAGTTACAGTGGTTAAGACTCCAGAAGGAATTTGATTAGGTAAGGAAGAGCTCATGGGGTGCAGCTCAAGAAAATGATTGCATAAAAAAAAAAAGGAAAGGGAAGAGAAAGAGTAGGAAAGATAAAGACTGAACCTTATTTGTCACATCTGCAGATTTGAATCTCTGCTACCTAGCTTAAAAAAAAAAAAAATAGGATGAAATAACAGAAGAAATAAAATGGCTGCAGACACAGAAATATGCACAGTGAATAAGGAATGGGATGTGGAACAAGGAGGGAAGGCAGGGAACAGATTTAAAGAAAGCATGGGGGTAACACTGCTGGAGAGGCAAAAGAGATTTTTAAAATTCTGTGTTACAATGGCTTTTGCTGCTATCTGCAGATTCTGCATTCAACATGAAAAGCTGTGGAACAGAAAATAGACAACTCATTAAGGAATTGGGCAGAGGTGACAGTTGGATTCCTTATGGATCAAGTCAATGCCATACCCGCCCATAACTGTTTGAAGACTACACAGTGACATGTTTCAGCTGTCATAGCAGAATTCAATGATGAAACAGTTAGAACAGGCAGAGGAAGAACTGGTCACTAATAGACTGCAGGTAGATAAATACTATTCTTTAAACTCCAGTAGGTTAAACTTAAAGACAATGAACAGGAAAAAAAAAAAGCAAACAGGAAAAAATGTAAACAGAGACAAAAAGACTCAAAGAATTACTAAAACCCAAAGAAACGAAAAGGACAAGAGTATACAAAGTCACAGAGAAGAAACCAACCAGGATATCAAATGTATAAAAATAAACAGACTACATCCAATTTAAGTAGAGCCCCCTTGCAGCACACGTGTCAGTCCACACTGTATAATTGGCTCATAGCTATTATTCCTAACAGCATTATGAGGTGTTATTCAAAGCCCTGAAGAGCCTTTGAAAAAAAATAGAAGAGAAAGGAAGAAGAGACCAAAGGAACCTTTATATAAAGCTACACATAACTAAGAACACCACAGGGAAGCTCATAAAGTCATCTGAGTAGAAAATAAGGCAAAAGACTATTTTTCTAGCCCCAGTAGACAGCTCCTATTTTGTATCAGACTGTGCAGAAGTATGTAGCAGGTGCAGAGGTGGGGATACTGGAGAAATTGGCTAAATGTAACAAAATGCATTTTTCATGAGGTCAAAGCTGATAATCTGTTAAATGTGTCTGAATGGAGTAAGGTGAGCAAAAAAGAGCTTTGCCGTGTTTGAAAAAAATACTAAAGCACCAATCAACAGCCAAACTCTCCTGCAACTGATGCAATAAGAATAGAAGAATGCTGTTTTATTTTTTCCTGCTCTGCTGATGGTTCATAAGTCAAACATGCTCCATCAGAAGTTATCTGTTCCAGTGCAGGTTACACACAAATTGAGGTGGGATTGTTTTAGAGAATAAGAGAAAGGACAATATTCCACATTTGTGTTACCAGGCACAGCACTTGGCCACCTCTGCAGTGTTTAGAAATGTGCCATGATTTGCCATGGACAGGCAAACACACTTCAGTAGGAAGAGTTTTAGGTACAATATTGAACAGTCTGGATATAGGATACAGTCTGCCACCAGGACAATCACAACAGTAACTATATAAAAATGTGGCAGCAGGGAAAGGGCGAGGTGGGGGGGGGGGGGTAGGGAAGGGAAGAAAGCTGAGGGAAGAGACACCCTCTTCGAAGAAAATTAACACAAGCAATTGTTATAAAATGCAATTAGAATCCTCTGACTGCCTTGTATTAATTGCAATTACCTCCTCTGCCCCCCCCACTGGAAATGGTGTTCACCAGTTTAGAGGGCTGAGAATGATGAACACAGGAGGGCATTTCACACCTGACAGAGCAGCAAAGTGAAATTGCACATTTTGAAAAGCTCAAGGGGTAGGGCTGAACACTTGAAAACTCTAAATCCAAACTGTATTTAGCTTACCCAAGACTGACTTTTCACTTACCCATTGATAGATGTTCTAGACATAAAAAGGCTAAAAATAGAGGATACAAAAGAGTGATAGAGCTGGATAAACAGCCAGCCTGACTTCTCAATGCTGTTGTTTAAGAAGATCTGTGTTCCTTGGTCAAGGTAACTCTGGACAAAAATGGGCTGAAGGGATTCAGACAACTGTTCGGTATTGCAGACATACCACTAGAAAAAGAGATAAAGGTCATTTTAAAAGTTCAACAATGTAAACCCAGAAGCAAAATTAATACATACAAAACTATTACCAATTTTCGTAAATATAAAAATTTTGCTTTTATTACAGAATTTCAAACAAACTTCGGGGTTAAATTAATTTAGAATTGTTACAAAATGAGGACTGATTACTTGCTTTTAATTTTTGTCTTAATTCCCTGTACTTGGAAGATATCTACAAGGTAAATTCCTTAGAAAGCAAACATAGTTCCTCTATGCGAAAGTTATATTAAGAAAATTTAAATTTCTTTCTAATGAAGAGCATTACAATTATTTTTCACTCACCTACATTTACATGGAGTTAGTGCCAGTCCTTCTCATAAAATACCATTGTGCCTATTTTCTACCATTAAGAATTATTCTCTACAGCCAATACACGCTCATCTCCCCCTTAAATCTTGTAATAATATTCCTTAATCTGACTGCATGTGTTCATTGTGCAGATAGGGAGCTTTAAGCATCCTAAAGTGAGATGTAGTTTTAGCAGAAGCTTGTAAAAAATGCACATGGAAGGACAGAAACTGGGGTAACTCCACGAAGATTTAACACACATGTGCTCAGATCTTGATCCCATCACATTAGTTTGCCTTGTTGGGAGAGGAGCACTCACTCAAGGCAGGTTTACACAGCAATCAGCACGGTGGAACTTGCAGCCATCACTGGAATGGGACAGGATTCTTCCTGCAGCTTCCCAAGCAGTGCCAGCAAGCACAGGGGAGCACACAGCGCTCCAGGGCCCTTTTGCCACATTCATGAGCAGGGGCTCCACCAAACACTGGCCCAAGGCAGCAGGGGAAGACCCCTCAGCTGAGCAGCAAACCTGCCTGCTGAGGTTTGAAAACCTGCTGTACAATGGGTGCATTTCTGGCAGAATCAGGCTCTCAACTGTACTTTCAAACACCCTGGTGGGTGGAACAAGTGAGTGATCCTTTCCTCTGAAACAGATTCTGAGCCTGGCACAGGGATCCCCAAAACTGCTGATTCACCTCTTTAGGTCTCTTCTCACTGCAGCTCAGCACTTGTTAAATAAATCAGCATAGGCCAGTGACTCCCAAAAGGAATCCTTAGTGGCTCCTGCAAAACCACTAAAGCAGCAGTTTGTGTACTCTGTCCATTCATTCAGAAGTCAATTCCAAGACTGTGGCAAAAGCAAATGATCCCAAGGAGTTCAGGAGCAGGTTGGGATGTGTCAGGTTCACTCACAAGGCTGCTGCCTCACTCCACTGAACAGGTTTGGAGTGGCTCAGATGATTTGCCTTCTGCAATGTGTTGCCAGTTTCAACCCAGAAGAACAGCCTTGGGAAACAGAGGCTTTGTTCCATAAGCAGCATGACTACACCTGAGCTCATACCCCTTGGGGTTCTGCACTGAACTCTCTCCTGCAGTTCCACTGAAAAACAACAGTCCTACAATTCTTGTCTTTAAAACTTCTAAATATTGGCATAACCACTGGCAGAAAGATGATGATGACAACTAACAGAAGCTTATTTCCAAAAAGTGGGTGTTGTTCACAGATCTCCACTTTCTTCTCGATAAGGTTTAGTGAGTATGGTGCTATTTGGTCAAAGGTTGGACTTGATGATCTTGGAGCTCTTTTTCAACCTCAGTGATTCAATGATTTTATGATCTCTCATGGTTAAGCTTGCCAATAAGGTTATTGACAACTACCTATATAACACTAGTGAATAACAGAAATTCTAAAACATTATAAAAGAAAAAACCAAAACCAAAACAAAACAACCCCCAAAAATCCCAATCTAAAAACCCCAATCTAAATTTCAAATGAAAAAATTGGTGAAAAACAGCTTAATTCCAGAACTACTTCCTCAGAACAGAAACTGCTTTTGTTTTCCTCCACACACAACATATGAAAGGCCACTGGTTATGTGACAAAGTATGTGCCAATCTCTTATGTATTGTCAGATTGTTGTGCTAAGACCATTGTTATAAAAAATTTATAAACATTGCAACTCTTGCCTAATATTAGTAAAACGATTAAAAAGTTCTTTTAGATAATTTACATAAAACTATTTAAGTCAGTAAAACCACAAAGTACCAGCAGTCTGAACATGCAACCCTTGCTTACCCCACAAACTCAGTAACCATAAATCTTACTAAATGTACCAAATCATCAATATCTACATTTAAAGTCTAGCTCAAATAAAATAGAGATGGAGATTATCCATTGCAGATCATCTACCTGTGAATGACACAGGCACCTCCACAACACATTTCCCTGACTTGTCTTTCTACTACAGCTTTTAACAACACAAAAGACTTTCAGATTTTCTTTGTTCACCAGAAGGAAGTTCTTCGTGTAAACCTGAATTCTGCTTCTCTTTGTACTTATGTCCTGAATGTTCCCAACAGCAGAGCACAAGCATTAAATTCCAACAAGGTTCTGGATGTCAGTGCCCACCCAGAGCACTAAGAAGGCTGCAGAAACGGATCAGCAGGAAGAATTATGGTCTTCCTTTGTACAGCAGTGCTTAAGTGTTTATACTACATCTTCTTCGTTAGCTCGTTTCTGCATATTTAACCTAGATTAAGCTGCCAGCTTCCTTCTGCACGAAGACTTTTTATTAGCCCTTCTAACGCCTGTCAAATTTTTAGCAGCATTTCGCCAAAACATAGTGCGGATCTGAATACATTCCAAATGAAATCTATCACATAACCATTGCATTGCAAGGGCATGGCCCCTAACTTCTCCACAAGGTACCGACCCATGCGGCCACACTGCCCAAACACAGCACTAACCTTTCATCGCCGTCGGATCACATTGCAACAACTCACTCCTAGTCTGCCACCTCCTACTGCTCCAGGGCCTCTGGGGAGTCTCAGTTTCCCACTTTTTTTTGTTTTCCTCTAGATGCGCCGGTACTAATTACAAACATCTCTGTGATTACAAACCCACCCCCGTCACCACCAGCTGCAAACTTCCCTGGAGCGCTCTCACATCGCTCACCGGACAAATGGGGGCGTGCATTGAAAAAACCGGGGTGCACGAGCAGAACCCGGGGTGCAGGAACAGAACCCGGGGTGCAGGAACAGAACCCGGGCTGCACGAGCAGAACCCGGGCTGCACGAGCAGAACCCGGGCTGCAGGAACAGAACCCGGGCTGCACGAACAGAACCGGGCTGCACGAGCAGAACCCGGGGTGCACGAACAGAACCCGGGCTGCACGAACAGAAGCCGGGCTGCACGAGCAGAACCCGGGCTGCACGAGCAGAACCCGGCTGCACGAACAGAACCGGGCTGCACGAGCAGAACCCGGGCTGCACGAACAGAACCCGGGCTGCACGAGCAGAACCCGGGCTGCCCTCTCCCGGGAGCAGCCCCGGCCCCGGCCCGCCCCGCTGCGGGAGCGGGACCGGCGCTGCTGCCCCCCCGGGACCCCCGAGCCCGCAGCGCCGCAGGGAGGGCGCACGGCAACTTTCTCCCCGCAGGACAGAGCAGTTCGCTCTCTTTGTCTGCGCCGCCCGGCCCGCTGCCCTCAGCCCGCACCGGGTCCCCGCTCCTCCCGCCGCCCCCCCCGGCGGAGCTCCCCGGGGCCGGGGGCTCCCCGTGCCGCCCCCGCCGCCCAGCCCGGCACGGTGAGGAAGGGAAGGGAAGGGAGGGGCGGGCAGCGCGGCCGCCGCCGGGGCTGTACCTGGTGGTTCTCCCTGGCGCCCGGGGCTGGCTGGCGGTGGCTGCCCATCATATTCACGTAGAGGGACCTGGATAAAGGGCTCCGCAGGTACCGGGCCGGGCCAGCCCACATCGTCCTCCTCAGCACCCACAGGAGCAGGGTGTAGCAGCCCAGCCAGCACAGCCACAGTCTCATGGGGAAGGGGCGCGATCAGCCCCGCGCGCCGCCGCCGCCCCCCCGCTCCATGGCAGCGGCGGCTCCGCTCGGGGCCCGCGCACACGCTCCGGGCGGAACGCGCCGCCGCGGCAGCGGGGCCCGCCCGGACGCCTTCGCTGCGACACGCCGGGGCCTGGCGCGCACACCCGCTCCCTCCCTCTCTCTCGCCGACGGCCGGGCGGGGCCGCGCCGCGTTCGAACCGGAGCGGGGCCGGGCAGGGCGGGCTGGCGGCGGCTCGGCCGGGCCCCTCGGCCGGGCTCCTCCCCCGTCCCCGCCCCGGGCCGGCGGGCGGGCGGTGGCTGCCTCGGCCGCGCTCGCGCACGTGCCGGGCGCCGCCCTGCCAGCCGCGCGTGCGCAGAGCGGCGCGGGCCGAGGCGCGGCCGAGCCCTCAGGGAGCGCCCCAGAGCGGGGCCGGGGCTGGTTCGGCCCTTCATGGCCGGGCAGGGGGAACTGGCACCCAGAGCCCTGCGGGATCCTGCTTCTGCCTGGAACTGCCTCTGATCGAGCTCTGCTCACATCCAGCCCTGGCACCCAGAGCCCTGCGGGATCCTGCTTCTGCCTGGAACTGCCTCTGACCGAGCTCTGCTCACATCCATACCCCTGCGGGATCCTGCTTCTGCCTGGAACCTCCTCTGATCGAGCTCTGGTCACATCCATACCCCTCCGGGATCCTGCTTCTGCCTGGAACCTCCTCTGATCGAGCTCTGCTCACATCCAACCTTGCCTACCCTGCGAAATCAGCAAAACTAGAGCAACAGCAGAACATTGCCAGAGGATTTTTGTGTGCAGTTCATTTTCCCTGATGTTCAACCCCCTTGAGGAAATTTTTTGACTTGAGAGTTTTAGACAGTGTTCCACTTAGGATTGTTTGGGTTTTTTTCTCCCTCCAATAGCTAGATTGGCTACAATGCCTTTTTGGTCTTATTTTTATTTGGTTTGGGATTAAGACTCTCCTTTCCATGCCTGTTCTTATTTGTAAAGACAGACTAGTTTATTTTTTCCCTCCAGGAATAAAACAACTTTATAATCAAAAATCCAAAATAACAAAAGATAAATTTGCTGCTTTTTAAACAGACATCTGCTCATTCTATTATAAATCGGTAAATAAAATTAATTCAGGTTAGTTACATGTTGTTGTTCACAGGGAAACATATCTTGGTTTTATCACATAAAAAATACAGATAATTGATTACACACCAAATTAATTAAGAAATTTGCTAGCTTTTGTCTTTGCATCGTTAGCATACAACCTGGGTGTGTTTTAGTGGAATTTTTCAAAATTCCTACCCAGCGTTACATTTGTCATTAACATTCTGATGCAGTAGTTGTATACTCGGCATATTTTTCTCTTGACAAGCCATAAAGAACTCACCATGTATATTCAGGTAATAATTTTGATGTAGTCATTTTCATATAAACTGTTGGAGTTGTAACAAACTTCTGGACAACCCCAGCAAACCCTTTGTGGTGTAAGCAAGCTTGGTCATTCAATTAGTGTGCTTGGAAAGGATTCCCAGAAATAATGGAATCACTTTCTCTGTTTTCTGCTCCACTATTTGGAGAGTGTTTTTTTCTTTGTCTGGATGGAAAATTTCTCTGATCAATTGAATCCCTGGAGTTGAAAAGGTCCCAAGCACACGGAAAGGGCTGAAGCCAGCTGTTGTTGCTGTGTGCTGACCCAAGGAGCCTGGCTTCTGGAGCAGCCTCGCTGCAGGGCAGGCTGCACGCCTCATCTGGGCCATGATGTGGATCCTCCATTTTTCTAATAAAATGTGATGCCTCAGGTTTTAGCTTTTATATTTTTCAGATTCCGTAATGCTTTAGTGTGTGGGTCTAGGCTTCATATTAGGGGATAGTGAGCTCTCTTCACAGAGTGGGTAGACAAAATATTTCCTTCTCCAGCTGGGGACCAAGGACAAATGATCCAAATCTCAGGCCCAAGAGCATAAACAACATGGACTGGAGAGAGAAAAGCAAGAAGGGTGGGACTTCGTGAGCTAAAGCTCTAATTGGACAATGAATTCCAATCTGCAAATGGAGCAGAACTTATAAAAGTGAGAGACCCCATGACTGGTCATGCATTTGGTGACCATTTTGGGTTCACCTTGGGTGTAGCCCAGGCTGGGCTCTTGTGCTGCCCAAGGTGGATCTATTGAGGCCTCCTAATAAATCCCTACTTTATTCTTTAACTCTGTCTAGTCTCTGTTCCAGGTCAGCCTACACAAGGCATCAAATGCAGTGATGAAACAACTTTCCCTTCTATTATTGAAACATTAGCAAGAAAGGGATTACCAGAAAGAGGTTTCTAAGGTAAACAGAGATAGCTAAAATCCTCTCCCCCACAGGTAAGCCAGGGAGCCCAGCTGTGGGTCTCACCAGACCTTCAGAACAACTCCCCCCAGGCTCAGTTGTATGTTCCTTCAGCAAACCAGCTGGAATTCTTTTGCCTGCATGTACTACTGAGCCTTTTCCCCCCACAAACTGGCTTAATTATACAAGGAAGTGCCTAGAAGTCCTTGTGGAGATGTGGCTTATCTGAAGTGTTCCTTCCCCTTCCTGCTTGTCTTTCCTGACAGCACCCATTAGTCTGTGGAACTGTATTCAGATGTAAACATTCCTACCAGCCATGTCAACACAGTACATTTATGAATTACTGGGCAGTTCCAAAATCAGGGCAGCAGGAGACTGGGAAGGGCATTTTGTACAAGACCAGAACAGTGGTGGGCATGTAAGCTCCACAAAACATCATTTTTCCTCACTTAAAATTAAATAAGCTTTGCTGTCATTTATTCAATATTTTCACTCTATCACTGACCACATATTATATTACTACTATATTAGACTAACATTCTTTAGTGTCTATTGGGCAACATCCTTTTAAGCTAGCAGACATTTCTGCTTATTGATTTTCAGTAAATAAAATTCATTCAGTGTATTAAGTTCCATATTCTCAGAATTTATAGAGAAACTCTGAGAAGGTAATTCAAGCATCACATTTCTCCTCCTCTGAGCTTATCACAGCATTTCATATTTTATACTATACACACATTTATAGCCTCTTTATCAGTTATGAGACTATTTTAGACCCTTAAATTATCCAGATTAAATTGAGGCATTTTTCCAGCAGTGGGAGTTCAAGCTCAGATACTGTTGGCTAATAAGGAGAAAAAGCAGGGAAACCAGCTGTTGCAAGACACTGAACTCTTCCCTTTGATCATCCTTTACTTGATTCACAGCCAAAACCAATCATGTAGGTTTAGCAGAAGATAACAAAGTTTAGTGGGTGACAGAGAAATGGAGAATAAGCAATGTCAGTCACAGCACAGTGCCAACCTTCTATTCCCATAGGAAGACCACCACCCAAATTCAAAGCACTCTTCCAGTCCTCTTTGGGATTGACTATTGATGCTCTAAAAGACATTTCTCCTGCCCTTACAGCAAGGGAAATAGGACAGACAAATGGGAGAACAGTGTATAATAAATTTGGAATATTATTAATATTTTACATATCAAATAATTTGTAGTTCTCAGATTTTTTTCTAAACCGGTTTATTCTACAGTTAATGTCTCCTATCTTCAGGCTGTCTTGCTTAGAAATCTTTGATTATGTACTTTTCCTGTAGGAATTCTAGAGATGCAGCAGATTGTAGAGTCTATTCACCAGTGCATTGAGTCATATCACTCCTTACTCCTTTCTTATTTCAGCACATTAATGGTAACTTTATCAGACATTTTCAATAAAAAAAATAATTTTGATGATTTCATTGAATTCTTGATGTAATTTTGACTCTTAAAACCACTTATTAGATTTCCTGCTGTATAGCATGGTACTCTTCCAGTACACTATTTTCTAATAACTTAATATTAGAAATAACTAACACAGTCACCTAACAAATCCTGTTTATGGTACAATAACATTATTGTATATGTTAAAATATATATTCTATGAAGATAGGATAAACATGGGAAGTTTAGGAAATACAGAAACAATAAAGACAAAAGAGACTATTTAATGTCATTACCATTTTTTAAGGAACTGTCAGGGAGAAGACTTTCATATAATGAATCAAAGATTATATTAACTTAAATTCCTTCAACTTCTGCTCCTGCCTTTCAGGCATGAAATAAATACATACAATGCAGGCAATCTTTTCAAATCCAAACCTAAACACACAGGCTGTATCTGCTCTGGTATTTATATTTACCTATCCACAGAGTATTTACACAAGTGATGCTGTATGTGCACATAATGCTGTTAGCATGCACAATGCAAATGGGCAACAGCCTTTCTGACAAGACAGATAAAAACCAGGTAAGAAAACTTCAAACTTCACCACAGTTCTGGCTTCTTACATTTTAACATAAATCTTCATATTTCTATCAAAGGATTCATTTGGATTTTTAAATATTTAATGATGATCTCCCTCTTTTTCATTCCTCATCTTGAAAGCACTTCACACTTCAAAAAAGGCAAGGAAATGATGTTATTTCTACTCTGTAAATGTAGAAACCAAGGCACAAATGAATGTTTTTTTCAGCTCTGTTATTTCAAATTTCTTCATTAAATTATGCTGGTGTCCACCAAAATGCAAAGCCATTTCTTACACTCCTTTCTCTTCCAAGTTACCTGTCACAGTAAGTAGAGCCTTGAAAATCAGCTTGCTCAGCCTTTTAAAACGGGGATCCACACAATGCTCTTGTACTTTCAAGTGGCACTCCCTAAGAAAGGTGCTACTAAAACTGAATTTGACCAGATAAAACATAATACAAAAACACAGTGATTGTATTATGCTAAAGGTATTTATCACTGCACAATTACACAGTGGATATACTGGAGGAAGAATAATACTGATTAAATGGGAGTACTGTAAACATGCCAATGTGTCTTACCATTATGATTTGTGAAATGAAGAGAGGACTCAATGTTTCTGATTTTTTATCAAAAGTTCTTTAATTTATAAAAATCACAGGATTCATTTAAAATCTTAACTGATAAGAATTAATCAGAAATTATCTAACTTCAACTTGATGATTCAGAAATTAACTTGAACAGTCACACACCAAATGAGTTAGCCAATGAACACTAATGAACAGGTAGAGCTTGGTTTAATAACTGTGTGTGCCCACATTTGTCCAAGAGCTGAACCCTACATCCACAGACTAATGCTGTCCTTGCCACAATGACATTCTGTATGAGGTACTAACTATAGGATACCTTCAAAATTATTTTCCCATTTAAAGCCAGAAAACTGCACTGACCTTCCACCAACCAGAGATTCTGAAAGCCAGTGAGGACTTACTGAGCTTTTTCCATATTGAGCAACACTGAACAGCATCTGAATCCTTTTCTTCTTCAGCCTGACACAGACTTTCACAGGGTATTTAATTACTCTTGGCTCTTCCCATGGTAGCCGACAGATTTGTCTTGATACTGGCCAGCTAGATACCATCTAAATTTTTCTCTTTACCTCCCTGCCATCCATGAGGGATGTCCACTGGGATCTTCCAGATTAACTTCAGAGATCTGCCTTTTATCAATATGGCAAAATTAATCCACCAGTAGGCTCCAGAAAATACAGTTCCCTTGAATTCCAGGTGCTGGGTTGGGATCCCTTTCCCTGATCTGCCATATCCTTTCTTCAAATGAGTTAACAGGAATCATTATATACCAGAAATTACTTTAAATAAAATAATTAAGGATAAACCCCATTAACAGAAGGCAACTGAACTAGGAAAAACTTGTGTAGGCTCAGCATTAAGGCTGAATGTGACTCAGTCTGTAGAGACTGAATGAAACAGCTCAGACTGTGTTTCCTCTTGCAATTTTGCTTTCTCACATGAAAAACTTACTGAATTTTCTTGTGGTTCAGCAGGAGATACACTGACCACTGGTTCCATATTTACTGTGGAGCTGCCAGGTGGCTATTCTGGATGGAAAAGGGAGTCCAGGTCAGGATCTGTAGGACTGCAATGCAGAGGGGAACCAGACAGACCAGGTAGAACATGGCATCATGGAGATGTAAAAATGACCTGCTGAAACAAATGAGAAGGCAGCTTTCAATATGAAGATTAACTTTCATGGTCATTAAACAAGTTATTTTAAAATCATTCCCATTATAAACACATAGACATGCTATGTATTTATCTGTACAGTCAATTCCACATAAAAGAAATAGAAATATCTTGTGTATTTTCTAATTTTACATACAGATATGTATTATATATTGCTTTCTCTAGGTGGGAGGAATTCAGACAATTAGCACACAAAGAGTTAGTTTTAATAGAACCTAAGAAATCCTGTTCACTACTTTCCTGATTATGTAATATAGAAATCAATTTAAGCAAATTTCATCCAGTTACAGAACAGAGCATCCAAAAAACTTTAATAAGACTGAAAATTCTGGAAGAGAAACAAACGTAGAAAATGGAAGCAAAATTTGAACACGAAATTAATTTATTTGAGTTGAAATCTGTGCTGCTTACTATCCACATAGTGTGATGTTTCAGATGCTGAATGCTAGATAGAGGTAATGATAATTGCACAAAATTCAGGTGTGGTTTCAAGAGCCATTTGAAATATCAAGCCTTATTTCATTTGGTTTTAAAATAAATGATTACAAGATAATATAATCCATAGAAAGAATAAATGTGAAATTAACACTAGTTTTCATTTTTTTCTAGTGAATGCATGGCATTTCCTCATTTAAATCTTCTCTAATGAAAAATAAATAAAACCATCAACAAATATGAATGAAGAAAGAAAATACAGGAATTAAATGAGCTCCCTTTTGTGAGCAGTATGGTTTCTGACAGCTCAAAGCATGCATTTTGGCATTCATCTAGTAGGAATCATTATCTACTTGCATTCTGTTAATTATGGGATTCTAATTACTTAAATATCAGGAAAGTCAACTCAAGCTGAGAAACAGCCCCTAAGTGAACTTTCTCTCCATGAGGCAGTTTATGTTCCTTTCTAATTTTTTTCCTTAGCATTCAGGAATGAGATAAGAGACTCACAGAAAAGCTATGGACATGGTCCAAAAAACCTGAAATCTGCGAAAAATACCCCAAACTTTGAGCAGGTTTCTGAATAAAACCTACAAGCTCCTCTGAATCATGAAAAAATAAACTAATGTCTCACTCAGTTTTACAGAAAAAATGTTTGCAAGCTCCAACAAAGCCCAGATTCTGTTCTTAGTACAGACCCAGGCTCATAAATGAGCACAGTTTATCTCAAACAGTGTACATGCTAATGCTACATAAGAAAACAAAAGCCCACAGGCTCACAAGTGAATCACTTAATCACTCGGGCAATTGCATTTGTGACTGGAAGTGTTCACTAGCAGGCCACTGGTCCATAGCCAGTGTTTATTGGCAGTGGCAATAATTTACCATTTAGAGTTGTTTACTGGCCTGTATCCAACTGCATTTCCAGTGCACCTCCAGGGGAAGGAGCCCACATCGTGCACAGCTCTGGCTCAGCTGCCCCAGGGACTGCAGGAGCAGTGCCAGCAGGGAGGCCACAGACATTATTTAACCACCTAATGATGAGAACAGGACCCAGACAGTTGACAGGATGTTGGGGCTTGCATTTGGCCTGTTCTGCACACTAAAGAGGATTGCAGTTTTCAGTGCTAACATTATTCCATCTTTACACAAAGAACATCTGCAAAATCACTCACACGCCGCAATCCTGATTTGGTTTCACTAGAACAATGCTGATTTAAGACAATAATATTACCTATTGTACTGTAAAACTTTAAGTTATCGCAGGAATTATGAAAAAGTATCTATAATACACAAAACAAGGAATGGGAAAATATTTCATTAAGGGACTGGGATAAATCATGAGCAGAGTTTGGATTTTATCACAATTACAGCTGAACAAGTAACTTCAGAAATTTCCACATCTACCTTTTTTTTGCTCACACAGGAATAAAACACACAGTGTTTCCCTAAACAACCCTAAAATCACTCTGAACAGAATGTCAAGTAGTTCAGTAATTCAATATGAAAGCATTAACAGTTTAAAGTGCCTTCAATAAATAATGAAGAATTGCTGCCAAATAACTTTATTCTGAAGAACGAATTTGAAAAGCACTCTCAAGAGAAGCTGGTGGTAGTTGCAGTGGCTCTCCAGAAGAGGGAGGTTTTAAACTAGGCATCTTTTCCATAGCAAACTAAAAAAAAAAATCAAGCCGAACTAAAAAAAAAAAAACAGCAAAATAAAACAAACAAAAAAACCCCCACACAAACAAACAAAAAAACAAACCCAAAAAGAACAAAAACCATCTCAAGCCATACAGGGCACAAACTGCTGTCCTATGATGATGGAAGAAAGGAAAAATCAGGACACTCCATTCTGCAAAGTGTTGCTCACATTTTAAAGATATTAAAAACCACTTTCCATGACAAAGTGCTTAACTTCTGTGCAGTGACCACATTTCCTAAGGATGTGGCACAATGTGTGAGCAGAGGGGAAGGATCACCTTTGCCCTGCTGCAGGACTTTGGCTAATTCCAGCGCATTTCTCCAGCCTGAGATCCCCCTGATGGCACTGTCACCCTGTGTGCAGGTGCCACAGCCCCAGCTTTGTGTCATCCCCAAACTTCCTGAGGCTCCATCCTGCCCCATCATCCTGGTCATCAGGAATGCAGCCCAGGCAGGCAATCTCCACTGCCTTCCCCTGCCCACCAGGCAAGTCATTTAACTGTAGAAGTTTATCAAGTTGGTCAAGCATCACTTCCCCTTGGAGGAGCCATGCTGGCTATTACTGATTTTATTGTCCTTACTGTGCCTGAAGCTTTCCAGCATTAGCTGCTCCATCATTGTTGCTACAGTTTAGCTCTCAATTCAAGAAAAAGTAATAATTATTAGTAAAATAGAATATTAAAAATAATTCAGAATGCAGCAAATAGTGTATAGACCGCATATTCTGCCTTGTCCCAGTAAACAACATTGCTGGAAACTCTTCAGACATATTTATTGAGGGCCCAAACATTTTGTTAATGCAGAATAAGGGTCCTCTGTACTATCTTCACAATTCACTGCCACTACACCTAATAAAGCAAATGCTTTCCAGAGCACTTAATAGATATTGCCAGCTTTGGAGAAAGAGGAAGGACAGAGCTGAGACTGTATTGGCATGGGTCATAATACTTCATTTTATATAATTCACGTGTGATAAAAGCTTTTTTTTCCCCAAAACAGTTTGGGCACATTTTAAACAATCTCTTGTATTTAATTTCTGTTTGTCCTCAAACAACTTGGTCCTGGGGCAAGTGTATTTTAACTGTCTGCCTATGGCTGAAATGTAAGATCAGCCAATAGGTTTTCAATATATATAAGTAGTTTTAGCTCAGTCAGTGGTCTCAGAACAGTGCCAAGGGCACAATGACTCCCTGGAAACAACTTTGAGCTTTCTGATCTTCACGGATTGTGTATCAACCCTGTACTCCATTTGCAAGCACAGGAAAACCTATTCACACACTACATATACAGGAAACACAGGTAAACTGCTTCATATTTAAGAAATTATTTTGAAAGGATTGGCAAGAGAATACTATTTCAGGTGCTCTGATTCACTAATCTCAGCTTTGTATGTTTTATGCTGTTCCTGGCTCTAGTGAAATAAATAAAATTTCAGCATGACTCAAGTGAAAACACAGGATTTATAGATTGAGCATTCCAACTATTTCAACCTGTATATAATAAATTCATAGTTGCTATAGTCCAGGGGCTATTTACCAGGCAAAAAAGATTTATGACTACTGTGATTTAAAATCCATCCACAAAGGGATAATTTCTCTGACTGAAAGGGATCAGAACTGCAGTTTTTATGTTTCAAATCTGAATTTCTCTGAATCATCAAGATGAATATATTCAGCTCTCTCATATCCACATCCAGTTCAACCTACCACTCTTCTGCAAAAATCACTCATCTTATTTGACATTATAATGAGGTTCATGTCCTCTTCACATCATCTCACTGGCTATGTACAGAATGCATTAAAGTAAGCTGTTCTCACACATAGCCTCAAACTTAAGCTGCCTTTGCTTCTGTCTGGATGCATTTCTGAAGACCACCTGTTGTTCTTTTATGTCATGCTTGTCCTCATACATTTTTTTTAGAAAATTCCTCAAATATGGAATGTTCTCCTAACCTTAGGTGACTCTCTATAACCAGACTTCTCTCCCTCAGGAGGTATCTCCACAAAAGTTCATATAAAATTGTGTTTATCTGTTCCTTTAGGTTTTTACTAAAAGTTTAGGAGAGCTATGTAGCTCTCAGGATATTCATGTTGTACCTTCACGTAAATCCTAATCAGGACTGAATTTTCCATTTAGCCCTGACTTCAGTTATTCCTTATCTTGCCACTTCCTCCTGATGGTCATAAATACAGCCTGTGACCCTTTCAGTGTGGTTATTCCCTGTTAATTTATTTTTATAAAAGCCCACACACGTCCAACTAACCAGCAACCACAACTTTGTGCTGTTTTAAGGTCTCCAGGGACTGCAATTAAATGATTAGCATTAGAATGGTAAGGAGTATTGGAGCCAAAATTATACACTCCTACTCAAGGCAAAGTCTTCCCCTCCAGTGATTATACTGCTTCCTCTCAAACAGAAAAAAAAAGGATCTGATTTAACATTATATATTATATATTTAAGGAAGTAGGTTTATGAGGTAAACAAAATGCAGATGCCAGGACAACATGTATCTTAATAAGAGCTATTAGGCAATCTCAAACATTTTCTTATTTTATTGCAAAATGCAAGGGGATGAAAGATATCCTTTGCTTTTCAAAATCAGGTAGATAGCCTCATGTACACTGTTTAATAAAGTATTTACTCTTTAAAAAACATTTGTACTTCTACACAAACACAGCTGATAAGTATTTTAAAATGTTTATGTTTTTGAAGTTGATGCAAAGTAATTGCTGATCAATTTTATTTTTAGATTACAGAGTATTTAATGATATTTTCTAGGATTTAAAGTATCTCTTTTGACTAACCTTGTATCAGGATGACCAGGTACATTATTCAGGTTATAATATCCATAATGATTTAGTATTGTAACCACAACTATCGGAGCCAAAGATTGGGCAGGCTTAGTAAATAAAGCATTGGTACCAAAAACCATAGAGGAAAGTGGTAACCTAAAATATTTGGGGAAAAAAGAAATTAATGCACAACACAAACTTATTAGTGTATTAACTACAATTGTGATTTTAAAAAGCTTGAAATCTTGTTAATGTGCAAATCCTAAATATCATGATCCTTAAATTTATCTAGTTCACACATTATAGCAAAGAGATCTACTCTCATAATGGAATTTAAATTTATTTGGAAATTAAAGGTTACAAACCTCTACAGGGTGTGTGTATTAGTGTGTATATATATATATATATATATATATACACATAGACACAACTTGGCCCTAATTCTAAAGTGACTTATACTTAAATTCAACTTTGTGCACTTTGAGTAATTATTGACATTAAATTAGACTGAACAGTACATGGAGAATTAATTACAACTGAAGATTTTGCATGCATAGGCCAGAAAATGAGGCAATTTTTTCCTCATGAAAGCAACAGATCTTCCATTTGAGGGGTAAGTTCTTTAAAAGGAGTGAATGTGCACTTACATAACAATTGACTGAACCAACAGGAAGTTATGTGCACTTTGATAAAAATCCAAAAGATCAGTGAGTTGCAATATACTATTCTGCAGCAGGTTTTATCACTTTTATTTCAGGGAGATAAAGGAACCAGTTAGACTTTGAAATCTGCATTTTACCTAGCATAGGCAAAGCTTTCTTAACACCTTTTCCATCTTGGAAAGGCCTCATTCAGAAAATTCCATACATGATCATAGATTATAATTAAAGTAATTAATTATAAAGTAATTCAATTGGAGCTAACAAAAATAAAGCCACAAAAATTGGAAGGACTTGGGTTATATTATAGTATAAGAAAAAAGAGAAATGACCTAATAATCTGTTTATATGACTCTACTGGAGGAACTGCAGGAAGCTTTACTCAAGTTCTGATCTTCACTTATGCTAAATTGTTCTCACAATAAGTACTTCTGTATCAAGGATCCCAGATAATTTACTGTATTTACATTGACATAATTTATTAATAAAGAGTAACAAGGCAAACAGCATGTTTAAAAAAATGGTAATGACTGACATACCTCCTCTTGTGCTTTATTAAATCTGCATCAACAATATCTGCCAAAGGCAAATTGAACAAGCTAAATGAAGCTTGCACAATTACCCTAAAGAAAAAAAAATATTGCAGATGTTCACAGTTCTTATATTCACCTTATAATGAAATTGTAACTGACATTCTAACACAAACACACCAACACAGATATTCTGCAAGCACACAAAGCTGAGATGTTCCTTAAAATGTGAAAGTATTATCAGGTCTGTTTTTAGTTGAGAATTAGAAAGCAATATGCAAACCTAGAAGTGGGGGATTTTCTTCTTTTTTTTTTTTGATGGACATTGGTGTAAAAGGTAATGAAAACTTTGACAACAAATTTACATTATCACTAAATGTCATTTTAAATGATCAGGAGAAAAGAAACACCTCAGAAAAAGGGGAAACTGAAAATTTGCTCTTGAAATTTGGAAAAAACATGACTATGTGGAAGATAAACTTCAAGGTGAAGAATTAGAATAGAAAGAACAGTTTGCATGCATGCCTGTATATGTACTTACAGTGTATATAGATGTATATAAATATGCAACATACACATACAAACACACACATACAAAGCTGATTTTTAACAAATGGCCAAATGAAGCAATAAACTCAAATATTACAATCTCTGTGTCATTAAATTTTGGGTGTGATGAGCTTTTACTAACAAGGTACTTTGAACAACTAGCACTTTAAACATACAGTTTTTAGGTACCTCAGAATTTTTTTCTTGTAGAAATCAAAACATATCTTCATCATTTAAAACATGCAGATAACGAAATTCAATTTATTGTTCACACAATTCAGTGTTAGAGTACCCCACGACTGCAATACTGAAAATAAGAAAGAAAATGGGGTGGAGAGGGAAAGATGAAGAAAAAGAGAGCAGAAGACAAAGAAGAAGAAAAAGACAACAATGGAGAAAGACAACAATGAAAGAGAACATGAAGAAATAAAAACAAACTGTTGTAACAGTATTCTGAACAAACAGTTCTTTATGTTGAAATAAGGTTTTTCATGTATTATTATATACTTATGTGAAAATACCACTGCTTGGCATCTTAGTACTGAGCACCAGTGGGAGTGGGCTCGGTGCTGGTTACCCCACAGACACCCGAGTTACCCAGATCTGCCTGCAGTGCAGCACACAAGTGTTCCTGCAACACAGGGTGGGCTCTGAGCTTTCCCAGCAAACAGCCCCTGGGGAGAGAGACTGTTTCCCCTGCTCAGCTCTTCCTTGTCTGTGGAAAACATGAGATTCTCCTTCCCTTGTATCTCAGGTTAAAGTGACTGAAGGCATGTACCTGCAAACCGTAATTGCTGTTTGCATTTTAGGCTTTTTTATTTCAAGCAGAATATAAAAGCTGGAACAGAATAAAATGAAAGCCAAAAAAAAAAAGTTGTAACTGGAGTTTCAATTTTTCTGGTAAGTGAAACAGAATGAAAACCATGAAAGCAGAGGCAGAATCTTCATGATAATAAAAGCAAGTATCTACTCTATTAGAAGTATTTCAGCTGTGTCTATGAACAGGGGAGTGGATTTACTTACATGTTTGTTGTGACATAAAATGCCAGCAGATAATAGTGTTCTTGCCCTAGAAGACACATGACAGCAGCAGCTATTCCTTCATAGTAAAAGGAAAACAAGATGATTCTGTAATAACCAAATTTCTTCAACCAAGCATGACTGAGAAGAACAAGGCACTGAAAAGATAACATATACACATACAGGATGAAAAGATACATACAGTATCTCAGCATTAGGAGAGTTATAAAACACAAACCTGGCATAATTAATACCCTTTAAAGGAAAAAAAAACACAAAGAATGACCCTTTCTAAGAAGTTCCAACAAAATAAAAAATACAAATTGAACAAAGACAACTCTCCACTGGCTCATTCTATGCCACTTCTACTAGGTACAGTCTCCTTTCACTCAAAAACTAGCCCCTGAGAACTGCTATACTGCTATATCCTGAGGAAAACAGTTCCCCACAATGCCTAACTATTATTTTAAACTTATGATCTTTACTTTTGATATCCCTTAAAGTATTAGCTTTGCAGTATGATAACTAAATCAAGCATCTTGCCATGAAACTGCTGAAAAGATGTATTTTCAGTATTTACTTTTTCATTAATATTACCATTTTCATTGACATTTACAGAAATCAAGCAAGATTTTTAAGTTGTCAAAGCAAGCTCACCAGGACAGCTTTAACTAAGCAAGTTAGAGGCTTTACTAGCAAGGAGTGAAAGGCAGAGGCCAGTGCTTGTGCATGACGGAGTTTTAATTTTGCCAATCTTGGCAAGGAGTAGATTCTGAGTATCTAGTGACTGGGTAACTCAAGAAAATTAAGTGCTCATTATAGTATGAACAAAATTTAAGTTCTTCTACATTGTTCCTCACTTTTCAGTTTCAATGGGAAGTTCTGTAATTAATTATGTTATTTTTATTATATGGGCCTTTGTCACCATCTACATGGTCCTCATGTCTGTCACAAGTATACAAACTGTATACAGATCAACATTTTCTCCTTTTTTCTGTGTTACAGAGATGAACTGTGTAATAGTCAGATGAAGAACAGGAAAGAATTTTCTTTGTACAATTGTTCCCACACCGAACTGCTTTAACATAACAAATAAAACCAGGATGCTACGGTCAGACAAAGATTACCACAGCAAATGCTATTGTATAAAAAGCTCAAGATTTCTACTTGATCAGGGGGGTAAAACTAATCTGGAAAGGTGATCTAAGAAAAATATCTTGTTATAAGAAATTTAAAACATACTCCTCCTCCTGGCTGTTTTCAGGCATTTTGTTGAAAAGTGCCTCCACTAGAAATATTAAGGGATCATGTAATGCCTGCTACTGTAAACACCATGTTCCTGTCTCCCTCTAATTGTAAAATAACCCTGTCTCAGGAAGTACTTATGACTTAGAAAATTCCTCACTACTTGTACGTCTTTAAGACTGTGTGTTTATAAGGAAAATACTAACAATGATGCAAATTCAAAGTTGCTTGTCTATGTTACAGCAGCGTTTTCCTTGTGGGCAGGTTGTGCTCCTCGCATCCACTACTAGAAGAAACCTAAGTCAGAAGCTGAATTCTAGTTTAGCAAAGGCCACAGAAGCAGAGTTCATAAAAAAGAGCTTTATTTTACAAGGGTCGGGTGTTTTTCCAGTAAGTGAAGTTCAGGACATTGCCATTAGAGAATTCTCTTATTGTATCTTGAGCTCAAAGGGACAAAACCTGAGAAAAATAAGGTCACAGCAAACCCTCTATGGTTCAGTGACCTTTTAGACAAAGAGTCTCTGGGGAGCAGAGAGGGATGCATTTCCTGAAAGATTGTTCTTTTCACACTGTCACACTGATTTTATCAATAAAAGTGATTGCTATATATTAAGTGTAAAATTATTTAAACTTTCCTAACTTCTGTAGCCTCTGATTTATTTTCAAAGTTCATTACCTAACTGCCTGAGGTACAGACGAAAACACCAAAACTATTAAACCTGTGATAAGGACAAAAGTTGAAATTATAGATAGTTAGGAGTTATGGAACAGAAGGTATGTTCAGGATCTCTATGTTTTATATGCAAAAGCCAAAATGAGAACTGAAATTGAGCTGTGAATTCCAGTTGCATTTTCATATACCTTGTTATACATATTACTTATCAAAACCCATTACAATTCAATGAATATAACAGCCTGATTTTAAAAAATTCTGAACATCATCAGCACCTACGATGAATGTCAGAATACTCATATTTTGAGTATCCTAACTTTCAACGTCCAAAAAGTAAACACAGAGAAATTTTTTTAAAAATCTAGAGAAATAAGTTAGAAGGCAATGAACAAAAGAATTTTTGATTTACTGCAGACAAGCATGGTCTGTGGGATGTACTTTTGCTGCTCTTCTTGTTCTCACACATTACTCTTTTGGGTTCTCTTTCTCTTTTCAGTTCATTATTCCTCCTCTCATCCCTGACTGGGCTCTTAAAAGTATGTCTCTCTTCCCCATAAATACTACTGACCAAGAGACCAATCAACAAAATAAATGGGAATGTATTATTCACCAAAAGCAGCTATTTAGAGTTTTGTTTGGTTTCCATGACTTAGATACCACATATTTAAACAATGCTTTTCATACTTAATAATTTTTTTCTGGTATTTTGTGCATTTTATTTCAGAAACTTCCTGAAGAAAAGCTTAGTCTTTCATTTGTAATACACACATTGGAAAACAAATAAATCAAAAAAATAATTCAGAATTATGTCGATTTTGCTTTAGAAACATTTGATCTTGGCCATGTTTTTCATTCCTTTATGCTTAGGTATTATAAGCACTGGAGGATACAAAACATTCATTCCTTGCCTACCCAAGTCTCACATTGTTTTAAACACATGTTCTACCAGCCTGTCTGCTCCCTCTACCTCTTACACTCGATCAGCCTGCACAGAGGTACGTTCTTCTTCTAGAGCACTGGGGAGTGAGACTTGGTACTCATTTTGGCAAAAGCCTTATGCCAAATACAGCATTTTTTCAAGCATTAAATGAATACTGTGAACTACCAAAACACCAGGTTTTCATATTTAGAAATAAAGTATGACTGCCTACCTGAGGACAAATAAAACCTGCTCCATACATGATACTTCTTACTGAGGAAGAAAGGACGTCCTTAGGAATAAGATTATCCGCAAAGATCATCATAAAATTGTTGTAGAAGGCTAGGTGGAAGACTTGGAAGAAATTCATTGTTACAAAACATAGAAAGTTCTTCTCTGTCATGATCTGTTTCGTCAATGAAACCACTGAGGCCAAGGAGAAAGCTCCATCCCTGTTTTCCAGATTAGCATCCTCAGTATGAATTTCCCTCTGCTCATACTGACTTGTGCTGTATTTACCTGTGCAACACATACAAACTGTCGCGAGCGCTGCGATCAAAACGGTGAAAGCCTGAAAATAAGCAAAGTTTTCCATATTATCTGATATGAGCCCGCAGAAGAGAACGCTGGTGGAGCCCAGCAGCGTCGCCACTTGGTTGTACTTGATGAGCTGGAGCCTGGCCTCGTGCCTGCCGGAGCTCTCGGCGAAGAGCGCGCACTGCGCCAGCAGCACGAAGGTCAGCAGCCCGTCGAAGGCGCACAGCGCGACGCCGAGATGGAGCCCGCTCAGCCAGTCGCCCTCCTCGTAGCGCCGCCAGGGGAACCACGGCAGCAGGAAGGCCAGGCCGTACACAGGGGCTCCGTACAAAATGGAGAACTGGCGCCTGGCGCAGCACTTCAGCCTGGAGGTGTCTTGGATGTACCCAAAAAGGGGATCGTTGATGGCATTCCAGACCATAAACACAACCTGCCACGAACAAGGGGATTTGTCACTGCTGTCGTTCTTCTACAACGTATTTATTTAAAATAAATCTCTATTCAGACAGTAAATAAATACATAGAAAAGCTACTCCGAGTAGAACAAGTCTTAGATTCTTACTGAAGCTACTTAAGTCTTATTAACAGCTACTTAGAGTCTTAAGAGCTACTTAGAATTTAGAGTCAAAACAGACTCTAAAACAAATTCTTATTGGTATTCATAGGTTTATAGAAATTTTGAAAAAATAAGATGAGTAAGTAAGTGGGTGACCAACTCATGTGAAATAAACTGTCTCTAAGACTCCAGTCTTTCAAAACCTTCTATATCTGGGCTTTCATCCTGCAAAGCTCAGATATTATTCTCACAGTCAGTTAATTCAAAACATGAGCTGGCCCATTACTTTCAGGAGACCATTTACAACGTGAGTTACTCACATGGATAATAACTTCCAGGATAAATGCAGTATTTAAGCACTTAAACTGTTCATAGGAAAGCACTAATGTCAAACTTATCTATGGAGCTGAGGTGCAAAATCAGTTTAGAAAATTACTTAAAGCTATGAAATGTAAAAATCTTTTCAACAATTAACTCTGGAGATTTTTACTCTGTGGGCTGTAAATTATGTGCTTTATATAAAGTTCCATTGCTTATGGATTAACTAAAGTCAAAGATAATTTACTGTTAATTAATTGCAATGATTTATTTCAAAATTAATCTGTCATTAAAAGAATCACTTTGTTGTAATAACACTGACGCACAGCACAACATGGTAATCAAAATATTCCATTGTACAGTACCTGTGCTGCATGAAATGCTGTTTCTGAAATTTTGTATCGGTTTAGGAAAAGCTTAACGTAGTAGAAATTAAAAATGCTATTCATCATTCCAGCACCCAAGGTAGTCATAGAATATGCCAGTGCATTAGCATGAATTCCCCAAAGAATCTTCATCTTCCAAGAGTACAGCTCTCTTCTTCCTCAAGTTACAAGAGAGAATTACAACAATTAGTAGAATAATTTTCCAAATTAAAATAACATGGGGGATTTGCTTGTTTCAGAGGTGCTGAACTATTGGAGGAAAATACTCCCATTCTTCCTTTTTTTTACAATCAGAAAATCATTTTACTGAGTTACAAGACACTGAGCCCAAAATAACAAGTTATTAGCTGACATTTCTAAGTATAATCAGTACCTAAAAGTCAATGAAACAAGTAGACAAAAATTTGAAAGAAACCCTTCCTAATTGCTGTATTGACTCCATTTAAAAACCTACTTTTGCAAACACTCATTTTGGTGTAGAGTTCAAAGTAATTACTTACATTTTAGATCTTTCTTGCTAGCTATGTATTCTTAAAATTATGGACTCTGTTGGAATGAAGTGACTCAACTCCTTATGTATTCCAATGTCAAGTGCAGCGTGCACGTAGGTGAGTATTTCTTTCAAAACAAATACCAAATTTTGCCCTTCTGTTTTAAAATACTAATGGTTAAGAAGCCATGGAAGCAATATTTTCACCTAATAAACCATAAAACAATTAAAACAAAACACCTTTAAATTAACATTTTCATGGTATGGAAGAGTGCATGTAAATAAAACATAGCAAGTAGCAAACACACAATTTTATGTATGCCCAAATAGCAGAGATTTCTTTAATCTGCCATTCAGATATTCAGCCAACAAATTTTTAAGATGCTGATCTTTTCCATCAATTAGCATGTTTGGTGTAAACAGTGCCATGAAAGGAGCCAGCTCCAGGGAATCCCTACCTTTTAAAGCTATTTAATAGCTACCTAAAAGTAGCCTTTGACCATACTTGATTCTATAAGCCCAATAGAAAATTACTCCCAGGTATCTGTTTTTTAATTGAGGCCTTATTCATTTTTACATCTGTTGAAGGTAGCTGCCATTAATTTTGATACCTCAAGTTCAAATTTCAGCTTTACTATGCAGAGCTTTACAACCTGCTTTATGTCAATAGTTCACACTTTGCTCCTCTGCATATCAACAATTTTACTGTAAATGCAATTTTCACATATCCATCAAAACACCTACTTTGAATATCTGCTTGATCAGCAGCTCTGTAAGCAGCTCCCTGAACTCCTCATAGAAATAACCATGGAAGAAACAGGAAATGAAAGCCAAGGCTCTTTCCAGCCTTCCTGAGGTTTACAAGGTGGCTGAAGAGAGGAAGGGAGGAACTTCCGAATCACCGGGCAAGGACCATGCCAAAGCCACAATCAGGTAGGGACTGGGGAAGATGGAACGGGCAGTTTTTCCATCCCCCCCACCACGGGAAATGAGCTCTTGAAGAGCAAATAAAGTGTGGATGCACATTTGCATATACAAGATGCTGTGATATGAAACAATGCAAGGAGTAGGTAACTTCATTTTATAGCTAAGAAAAAAGTCAAGCTGACAAACAACTAGAACCCTAGCATTCCTTTTATTAAAGCAAATTTGTTTCTAAGAATATGACTGATTTTTAAAAATATTTCAGAATGACCATTATGTATATCTTCAAACTTATTTTTCTGCACCTGTAAAGACAATACTAATTTTCAGGGGACAAAATTTTGCATTTTTGTAGCAAGTTTGGTTTCACAGTCTTTTACTGAGAAACCTAAAATGCAGGAAAAGGTTATTGAAAAGATGTACAATTGAAATGTTTATTTTTAAAAATAAGTTTGATATTAATATGAAAATTATTAAAATGAGTATGTTATTGGCAAGTGTCACATTTACTTTTTCAAGCCTTCACAAATATACTTAATGGAATTATTTATATAGTGGATATTAGGGCTTTTGGAAAAGCAGACACTTCACCTCTATTTCTACCTGGAGCACCCTGCACAAGTCTTCAAAATGGAGAACTGGGAAACTTTACTTTCCTTCAAATTCCACAAGCACCAAGAATACAAGTGCTTCACACTAACTTTACCAGTGTGATTTCTAAATTGTTTTACTCGATTCCTTCTGACACAAATAAAAAACAAATTGGTCCCCTCAGTTTCAGAAAATTTGAAAGATATTTGGTATTTCTTCAACAAAAATTTTCTCACAGTGCACAAACTGGTCCCTAGTACCATGACTAATTGTAATATGCAGGATCTGACACAACTCTACCCTAATTGGTACATCTGGTCAAGCACCTTGTTTATGAAACAGGTTCAATTAGAAGTTGAGGTACCACACTTCCTTCCCCAGATGTTCCCTTTAATAGCACTACAATGAAATCATGCATGAGCATCCCCTCCCTCTTCTTAATAGTCAGCCTTTATATTCAGCAGGTTAAAGCACTGGTGAACATTTCGTGACTCACAGAAGGCAAATGGGTTTCAGAAATTTCTAGTGGTTACAATCGTGTTAATACTCAAGAGGCCGAAAGAACAAGCTGTTAGGGCCAGTGAGATGCAGTGTCACATTACCTGCGATTCTCCCACAGCAGGATGACAACTGCTAAAAGAAATTAGAGCAAGAGTCTAAAGAAGAAAAGTGGATTCCGAGAGATAATAGCAAACGTTGCCCGAGGCGCACTAGCTGCCATCCTGCTCTGCCGTTCTGGGTCCCAAACCGCTGTGCAATGCTCACAGCCCTGACAGACTGGTTGGACACACGGATCTTCCTCATCCCTCTGACGTGACTGGCACCACATCAAGACGGAAAGCAGAATAACGCGCTGCTGGTGCCGAGAGTAGCACTGAGGGGAGCCGCTCAGGGCTGCTCCCGGAGGCGGCCGGGCTGTGGCTGTGGCACCGGCCGGGCTGTGGCTGTGGCAGCGGCCGGGCTGTGGCTGTGGCACCGGCCGGGCTGTGGCTGTGGCAGCGGCCGCCGCCCGCCCGCCGAGCCCGCGGTGCCGGAGCTGCGGGGCTGCGCTCCCGCCGGGCGCGGGGCGCTCGCACGGCTGCACCTTTGGAAGGGCTCCTCTGTTAAAAACAGGGAAGTTAGGCTCGCTTTTCAGCAGATCCCGGGAGAGGAAACACGGCTCCCTCCGCTTTGTGCGAGGCGACAGCGAGGGGCGGCCGCTCGAGGGTGGTGCGGTGATGGAGCCAGCCCTTTTCGGACTGCGGGCTCACCGGTCCGCCCTTCCCTCCCGCACTCCGGCCCGCACCTGGACGCCACGCCATGCTCCTCCTCACGGGCTCTTCCCTCAGCGCTCCCAACACGGGGCAACAACGAACCCCGGCTTTCCTTACGCCAAGTCGCACTGTCCCACCCCAGCCTGTGTCAGCTCTGCTCCGCCACAAGCCGCAGCCGGCATCCCTCAGTAACCGCGCCCCACCATGCACGTCCCTGAGCGCCGGCGACCACCGCCCCTTCCAGAGGCACCGACCAACCTCTTCTGCCGGGAGGCTGCGCACCGCGAGGCGGGGGGCGCGGCTGCCCCGGGCCCACCCTCTCCTCGCTCTCATTGGTCGCTTGATATGAATTCGCCTTATGATTGGTGTAGCCTCCTTTCGGTCAGTGCGGCGCGCGGCTCCCCATTGGCTGCCCGCCGGCGAGGCGAGGCGAGGCGAGGCGAGGCTGCTGTGTTTGAATCGCGGGAGGCGGGGGGTGGGCGGCGGCAGTGGCTGCCACGTTGCCGCCGGCGCAGCCCGGCCAGAAGGGGGAGAGGTTCGGCAAAGTCCGGAACCGCTCGGCAATGGCCGGAGGCGGCTGCTGAGGCGGGGAGCGGCTGCCGGCTCGCTCTGCCCTGCTCGGCGCACGGGGCATCGTGGGGTGGGCGCTGCCGGCTCAGCCGCCCGTGAGGGAAAGGGGCGCGATGCTGGCCGACAGCCTGGTGGAGGAGTTCGAAATCCGAGAGGATGAGCCCTGGTACGACCAGCAGGACCTGCAGCAAGGTGAGCCGGGGCGGCGGCGGCGGGGGGCGTGTGAGGGAGGGTGTGCGAGGGCAGGGGCCGCGTTGAGCGGGGCGGGTGAGGCGAGGAGCCGTGGGGAAGCGCCGGGCGCGGGCTGTGTGAGGGCAGGGGCTGCGGCGCGGGAGGGAAGGGGCCGCGGCGGGCGGCGCGGAGGCAGCGGCACCGCGGGGCGCCGGGCGGCACCGGGCGGGCGGCGGGAAGGGCGCTCGGGGGCCGGGGTGCGGCGGTCGTGCCGGGCTCGGAGCGGCGGAGCTCGGGATCTCCGCACGGCCGCTTCCCGCCGCCGCGGGATCGCTGTCACCGGTAAGGACTGCGGCCGGCTTTGTCTGAGGGAAGGAGGTGCGGCAGCCCAGCGGAATGGTGCCGGGGTCCCTCTCCGCCCGCAGGAGGGAAGCGGCTCCCCGAAAAGTTGCACCTTGCGCAGAATGTGAAGGTGCCCTGTTCACGGCTGGTGCTGGAAGCACCGCGGTCTGATGCGCTATTGCGCCCTGTTGAGCTCTTTGTCAGGGTTTCCACTTGATGAAGTTGTAGTCGTAGCAATGTTCGATTAGTTGCAGGTCCATTATTGGAAACTCTTTAGGTTTTCTTATTAAAATATCAAATAACTCCGCTACGCCTCAGAAAAACACGTGTATAGCTTCTATATGTAATTCCATCAGTAGGTCTTAAAACACTATATGCAAGACGTAAATGCTGTTCATTTCACAAATGAGAAAGGAGCCATAGGAATATAAGTATAATTGCACTAAAAATCTTTTAACAGGCATGATGCGGAAAGAATGTGCAATTTCCTTAAGAGCTTAGTGGCATTTATGACTGGTATTTACTTAAGTTACTTAGTTCTACTTTTTGTTTTTAATCCCGAGTTTGTTTTGAAAGGCGAGTTCAAAGCTGTGGCTTCCTGCAAACCTGCTCCAGTTTTACACGTTTTGCTTTTATATTGAAATGCATTAATTCTTGGGATTGGTGGATGCAGCTGGTCTGTAAACCATAGAGAAAGCTAAGCAGTATTCACACTGAGATCAGGTATCTGACCGCAGAAACTATTTTTGAGTCGAGGCCAGGTCTCTCTAATTGTATGCTATAAAAAATAGCTAACTGAAAGCTGTATTTAGGTACTCTTCACCCAAAATTGAAGTTTTCCTGGCTCTAGGATACAAACAAATCAGTTGAAATAAGATCCTGAAACTACAGTTTGCTGTCAAAGGGGAGAGAGTGAAAAGTTTGAAGGCATAATTCAGTAATGTTTTTACTGTGTCAATGTTTATGGAGTTGAAGACGTGCAAAAACACTTTACAATGTATAACAACTGACTTCTTGCCGTTTCTCTACTTTCCTCTTTTAATTAAAATGAGTGGAATAATCACCAGTTGACTCTGCTGTCGGCTTTTAAGTATTCCATTCTAGAGGTTTAGTGCATTTTGGGGGTTTGGTTGATGTACCCTCAACACATGGACACAATCTTTCTGGGGATTCTCTCTTTTTCCTAAATGGAAGCCACGAATAGCCTTGCCAAAAGCAAAAGGAGAAAAATAAAGTGATGAGCAAGTTGAAATGCAAAGAAGAAATTCCTTACAGGAACGTTTTTTAAATGTTGTGCTGTACTTTATTTTTGGGCTCTGAAGGATACTACTCCTGCTGCTAAGGCTAAGACACACGGATGTGTGTAAACAGGGTAGGAAGTGCTTATCAAGGTCTCGTGAAACTCTTCACAACCCAAACAATCAGTGCATGTTTAAAAACTGATGAGTATGGTTATGAGAACCTAGGTTGTAAAACATTAGAAAGCACCTTGAAACAAGCTTGAAGTCCTTGTCAATTGGTCTTTGAAACTTAAAATGAGGGTAGGGGTTTTGGAAAACTTGACAGTCTTCCTACGTACCAAAGATTTTTGCCTTGACAAAGGAGATGGGCTTTTCTGGCACACTGCTCATGCATAAAGTGCTCATGGAATTCTTGTGAGGATGGGAACAGACATCCTTCTGCGATGTTTGCTGAAGTATGCTGACCTTTAAAAAAGAATTTATATGGACTGCTCTTTTTGCATCTTGCTGTTACTCACTTTTATAGAACAGAGGGTATTCCGAATACAGAACAGGAAATAGGAAACTAAGTAGATTTAAAAAAAATAATTTTACAATTAAGTAAACTTACACTAGTCTTACTTTTACATTTTGCACAATTAGTGCCTGTTGCTGTTTAAAAGAATAGGCTAATTTTAGATTGAAAATTCTCTTAATAATATTGTTAGGTGGGTTATGAATAAGTAGACGAGAAGGATTTTGGTATTGTTTTACCTTTTTTTCAATGATGGTAATGCAGTCCAAAGAGACTGTGAAGCACTGGTGAGGGTTGTTCAACATCACAGAAGACATCCTTGAAGTCTTGTCTTGGAGATTGCTGATGGAGCTGTTAAACACCAGTACAACTAATCAGATTTACTAAAACAAAGATCTTTAGATTCGCATATATGCATTTTGCATTATTAAAAACCTCTCTGCTTCCATCTTTATGGTGAAAAGGAAAAAGGCATGTCTGTCAGAATTTAGCTTTGCTTTGCATAAATTTACAACAGAAAATGCAGTTCTGCTTCTAGTGTTCTACCATAACTCTCTCCAGAGAAATGTAAATTAATACTTTCCATTTTGTATCTGGAAAACATACATGGCACATCTCTCTTGTAAAATTTGCTCTTTATAGGGCTTCCAGGTACTTGACACTGTGGAAAATGGATGCAAAATAAAAAAATTCTGAATTTTAGAAGAGATGAAATTATTTCAGTACTTGCTTTCTCTAGAGTTGAGGTTTTATTGTATGTTCCTGAGTGCTCCCACTTGTATTTTCCCCCTCAGAAACAAATTGCCTTAATTATAAAAGTGTTTCTCCCATAGTAACCCATTTGTGCTTCTGCCAGTCTAACAAACAGAATGGGTGTGAAGTATGACATGAATTCCATTATTCACCTTGTATTCCAAGTACTGTGTGCTATGTGCTATTTGATTAGTAGATGAGCGGGCATTTAACAATGAAGCTGTAACTCCTAAATGTACTTAAACATGAAAACAAACTTTCACTTTGGGAAGGGAAATGGTAGTAATTCCATTATGCATTATGTCTTTAACATAATCCTAAATCCTCTCTAAAGCTTTTTTCTACTCTATTAATATAAAAGAATAGACTATTTAGTCTTTGCCTTGAATGATGCTAGTATTGTTTTAAAGATGGTGGCTCCTAGTAAAGATCTGTGCAGTACAAGAACTTGTGAAGCAGAACTCCATTTTCTATAGGATAATGAATTCACTGAATTTGAAGACTACAGTATTCTGTAACGAGATAGAACAAACAGCTTGGTGTTTGACTGGGAGTTACTCTGTCCATGGGTAAACAATGTGTAATCTGTTTACCAAATGGGAAAAATGTAAGCAGGATGCCTTAAGGTTTTCTTATCCAAATACTTTAAATCCTGCTTCATAATGAGTGGTGCCTCAGTGAAAAAGCACTGGGAGGATAAACTCCTAAGTACAGACCAATATGCCTTGTGCCTTCTAATTGTACATATTTTGAAACTGAAGAGCTCTCATGCAGTGGGATTTCTTTTAAATAATTTTTATGACATTTAAGCTAAGAATCTGACCTTAAGGCAGGAAACAATGCATTGTGGCTGTAAAAAATGTATAAAGAGTAGCACAGCTGTTGTTTTGCCAGAATTGGACATCTACAACTTCACAGACAAATGTTTGTACTGACTTGTCCTTGTAAGTCTGAATTTGGTCTTTGGCTTATGTATGGAGATGGAGTAATCATTTTGGACAAGCTGCCAAACTGAAGGTTAGCACAAAACAATCTTGGGGCAGTATTGTATGTATTACAGTTCCTAGCTGATAAGATAACTGTGAGGGAGCAGGAAAGAGGTAGCATAACATGTTAAAAAAAGGGCATTGCAATCAAATGGAAATGGAATTAATGTGTTTGCTTCTCTGGCTGTAATTACTGATGATGCAATACATGTCTCCTGTTTATTCATTTATGGCTTCTTGATGCGACTCACAGATTTTCTTGACTTCTTTCTGATTAATGATACAAGTTCTATGTGAGAACTAACTAGGTGGTATTGCATGCATACAGGTCATGGGTCATGTGATGAGAAGGAGGTGGAAAATAAGCTATTTCTAGAAATCTGTTGGATCCTTAACATGTAGTACCCTCCACAGAGTAACCACAGTTTTAGCATTAATTCCAAGATTTATTTCTTTGTCACATTATGTTAGCTTTTAAATTACACTTGTCTTTCAACATAATAATACAGAATATCTAGCATTTCTGATCCTGTTGAGCAAATATCAAGCTTCCCTCTAGAATGGAGCTGAGTGTTCAGATGACTTATTTCTTAATTTGCAACAGCTACAGTCACTGTACCCTGGAGGTGATTGAAGATGACTGAAGTGAAATTGAGATTAAATGCCTGAGAACAAATGACATTTAAAGTGATGTTTTGGAGCACATGAAACAGTTCTTGTCACCCGAGTTTATGAGCTTGAAAAGCAGAATAGCTGCAAGTCTCCATCAGTTTTATGTCTTTTGATATTATTGTTTCACCATGAAAAGCATCTGAAACCTTCATTTAGCACTTTGATCCTAAGTGACCTGAACTCTGGTAGAGGGGTAATGGGGAGGAACAGTCAAGTCAATAAAGAGTTCATCAGCTTTGGCCTGGGTCTAGACTGATGAGCATTTATAGGACCTGCTGTACTTATTCTTCTGAGTGCTGTCAAGAGGATGGAGCCCAAGAAACCTTGAGCAGAGCTGGTGCAGACTGGGCACAGTGTGGAGGTGAACATAGCTGGGTGTGTCTGAAGGGCCACGGGGGAACTGAGGAAGCTTCATGACATCAGAGTGTCCCTGGGTCTCAGGGCTGACTTAGACTTGCATCAGTGATGGTAGATGAATGTTCTACTTGGGTATGAGCTAACTTCCATGTTGGGTATTGGAGATAACTTGAAGCAGTTGTAACAGCAATAAGAAAATACCTCAAGTATTTGATAACAGGCTTTAGAATTAGACTACATCATGGTTTCTCTCACTTACGTGCAAACATGATTTCTTTGTTTAGATCTTCACCTTGCTGCTGAGCTTGGGAAGACACTACTGGACCGTAACACTGAACTAGAAGAATCCTTACAGCAAATGTATGCAACAAATCAAGAGCAATTACAGGAGATAGAGGTAAGATATCTAAAGGATCCCCACATGAAAGCATCTAGACCTGCAACATACAGAGTGTAAAGTTAAGATCTGAATTTCTTAAGATCTAATGGAAAATATTGAACAATCTTTCACCACTTCTGCTATTTTGAGAATTTGAGAACCAGTATAGGTGGCTCATACTTAGAACTGTTTCTCTGATTACCAGAAGCTTTGTTACACTAAAGGTTGGATTTAGTTTGTTTAATGAAAAATGACTGATATTGTTTGGTTTTGTACAGGAAAAATACTGCAGTTATTTTTATTGCTAAACTTTCTGATTTTGCCAGGTAAAATAACATTAAATTATATGATGATAAAGACATTAATAATTTAAAATATTACATGAGAATTAATGAGTGCAGCATTGAAATTTAAATACCAATAAGTGCAGATATGCGATTTAAGTAAAATCTGAAAATATATACTTCCAGTAAACTGATCTGTGATAAGGGGAAGTAAAGTCTATTTCAATGTAAAAGCAACCCTGCAATGACCAAAAAAAAAAAAAAACCCACAACAAACAAACAACAAAAAAGCCCAGAAAAAAAAATTCCATTGAAATAGTATCTAAATATATGATATAGTTGATATCTTGTTCCATATTTTCCAGGGAAAAAAACCAAAAACATAACCATCCCTTCAAAACCAGTCATCTTTAGGTAACAGAGTGGAAAAAACTGGCTATTTTTGGCAATTTCTCTTTTTTTAAATATTGCCTGTGTTCTTGCAGAGCTAGCATTTGTCAGCATAATGAGATTTTTTCAGCTATTAGAGGGCAATGCATGGTCTCTAATAATTAAATTATTAAATATTCAGGACTTCGCTGACTGACAACATATTGAAAATGTAGTCAGCATTTCCATTTGGTTCTGGTGTGAATCACAGGGAGCAGGCTGTGACTGGTATGTACCAGATTTTTATGAAATCTGAATTCCTTTGTGCTAGCAGTACTGCAATTAGAGATGTGCATTTTGTACAGCTGCAACTTCAGACAAATGCTCACTATCGTAGTGGAAACAGGTAACTGAAAGCATCCTAACCTTAATAAATACAAAATTACAGGTGTCTTTAAAGTAGTCAACACAAATGCAGCATTTTTTTGTAAGTGATAAGGAATTTCTGAGTGCAGTTTGATTTATTTTCTGAGTGCAAGTGTGTTTTTAGAAGTTACTTTTGTTTTGTACCTCATCTACTGGCTCTTGTATTACGTGCTAACTGTAATCTTTGTTATCCTATTCATTCTGAGATACAGGGCTTGGAATGGCTGATATTTATATTACTGCCACAGCGTTAGAAGATCTATTTACTTCTGCAGAGACTGAAAATACTTCATTGCCATTAATAGTTTTTATAAAAAGATCAATTTTTAAGGTGTAGAGAAGACAGACACTTCCAAGGTGCTAAACAAATACTGTAGACAAGGTACTTGTATGAACAACCATATTTAAGAAAGTGTTTAGACAACATACCTTTTGAAATAACACACTAGAACTTTGTGATAGGCAGCTAACCTGGCTGATGGAGTGCAGCTACTTAATAAGCAGCATCTTAACACTATCTAGAAATGTGGAAAATACATTATTGCTAGGCTACATTGATTTACAGAAACAGTCTAGTGCTGTTAAGAATGCAATATTCCATTGGTTTAAGCCAGTTTATTTGCTTAAGCTGTTCTGGTGGTTCAGTGTTTATAGAGGACATAAGAGAGCTGCAGCTCCAGGAAGTGTCACCAGTGTCCTTCCAGCAGTGATCTGTAGCTGGTGTGTTGCAGGATCAAGTACATGTGCAGTCAGACAAACTGAGACATGACACATTCATTTTTTTTCTCTTAATGTCTTGCTCTGCCAAGACTTGGGCAATGCTACTTTTTGAAGGCTTTATATGATACCTCTTCAATCTCTTTCCTCTTCTTCATCAAGGAAAGTAGCTATGCATTGGATTGTCTTATTAGCTCCCTCCAAAAGGAGAGGGAGAGAGTGGGAGAACAGTTTTTGTGATGCTTCTGATGTATAAATATTGCCTTCACCTTTTCTTTTCTTGAGCCAAAGGGTGTATTTGTATCTGCTGTAGGAACATGCTGTCTTCTCAGTCCTTTTTCCTGTCTCAATATTTTTTCTTTTCCCCAGTGCCATTTTAAAGTGTAATAGCTGCACAAAACTTTACTTGCTCCAAAGAAGTTTCTCTTGCATCTGTATTTCTGGCAGAAAAGAGAAAATGAACCCCTTGTTCAAATACCCAGAGACCCTCCAATTGAGGAACTGAATACATTAGCTTACTGGCACAAGGAATTGTTACAGGATTTCACTGAAACCAATGGGAATAAAATTTGCATATGCAAGGTATAAAGCAGCTCAGTCTATTATTTTCATATCAGCATTTCTGGCTCTTGTGGAATCACAGGATACCCTGTTGCACAGGATACATGTGCAAATGGCATATTCAGCCTCTATGCTTGATTTTTCCCAGTTTTCAAGTTCTTGTCTCTGTAACTTACATGTGATATTTCAGCTGTTCCTGTGGCTACTCCACTGAATTTCTATACTAGATTTTTCAGTGCAGTATATCCATGTAAATCTTTGGGAATTTTTTCCTATTAATTTGTATCTTAGAGGTAGCAAAGTCTAGAGCTGGCTGAGAAATCATTCTGAAATACAGCATTGCCTTGTCTGTACTACAGGGGAAGGGTCAAAGACTGTGGTGTGCTTAAGATTACATCTCATATATTAAATACTAACACATTAAGCATTTTACAGCTTTGGATCATTTTATCTGACCTTTGTGCTGACACGTGTGCCAATAACTAATCACTGTAGATGTAATAAAGGCTGCATGGAAACAGCAACTTTATGCCTGCCTGGATCTGTTCTTAGCACTCAGACTTTGGAAATCCTGACACTCCAGTTTTCATGTGCTAGAATGCAAGGTGCTGCTTCATGTTAGGTGCTCAGTTGTTGGGGACATAGATTAAACATGAACTTCTAAAGTATTTGTTACATCATCTTTGGTGGTCTGGTCATACCAGGCCAACTGGACACCAGCCCTGAAGATACTGGGGATGGAAGGTGGATGAAGTGGTGCTTCATCCCTTCCATTCATCTCAAAGGTCTGCAAAAGCCCATTGTAGTAAGTGGCAACATCTCTTCAGGCACCAAAGCCTTGGCTTCTGTGTTTAGCCACATTTGTATTGCAGAAGTCTGAGAGCCTCCAGCTCCTTCCTTCAGCTATAACCAATAGGGAAAGTTAATCACTAATGGGTCACACTGAGATTCGACTGCTAATCTATGTTCTATTTTTGTGTAAATCCTCTGTCATGTGTGCACAGGCTACAAAAGGATCTGGCCAACAGCTATCATGTTGATCTTCTAGAAGTCTGTATGGAGCAGTTACTAGTCCTAGATTAACTTATTATCTGTTCTTAAATTGCCTAAAATGTAAACCCACCGATCTTTTAATGAGGTAAAAGGTTAAGTAGAATATTAGAAGTTTTGAGTATGTAACAGGCCTATGTAAAGAGAAATAATTCTGCCTAGGAATTTGCTGAATGCTCCTACTTGAAGCTTAGTTTTAAGAGAATAACATGTAGCAATACAGAATATATTGTAATACAAATTCTAGGTAAGAACAAAATATTTCAGATTTAGGGGGTTAGACTCAAACAGAAAAGAACTGTCTCATATAAATGCTCATGTCCTGGGTGGGAGAATATAAGACACTTTTTTAAAGAGCTTTAGGTGATTGTGAACCGCTTAGACTAAGAATTCCGAGCTTTCTGACGTTATTCAGGAAACTAAACTGTGTATGTAGGTAATTGTAAAACCCAAGAGGATTAAATTGAGAATACTTCATGTGAGGTTTTATTTAACAAATAAAACCAGGAGGCCTTTGTTTTGGATTACAGTAACTGGCATAATTCCCTGTGAGTGATTAAAGATTTGAATTCAATAACTTATACTTCCTGACACATCATAGCCACACACTGTCCTAACAGTGGCCACAACCTAAATTCTGCCATGCTGAACCTAATGCTGCTTCAGACTGGAAGAACTTGGGTCAGCTGAAAATATGTTTAATTATAGATGGTGCTACCCAGTATTTCAGTTTTAATGTTGAGAAAATTGTTGGGTCAACAGATAAGGAATTTCTGTTGGAGCAGACTGCAGCCTTAGAACACAGTGGACAGGTAAGGGCTGTGTTGGAGCCTGAAGGCTCTATCAGTGCTGACTGCAGCACAGCCCCATACAGAAGGCGTGGGCACAGATAAAGACAGCTGGCACCACCAAACCCAGCTCCTCCAGGTAAGGGCTGCTTCATGAGCCTGGGATGACCTCCATGACAAAGGCAGATTGCTTAGTTACTGATAGTGTACCTTCAGCCTAACAAAGCAAACACAGGAATTTACATTTGGAAAACTCAGGAGTTTCTCTCTGAATGTGAGCAGAAATGCAGCATAGGACCTGTAGCTTATGTTTCAAGAGTAAACCAGTAACAGCAGACCTGTCTTGCAGTACCTCACAAAGCAAGTGGAGCTCTTGCGGCAGATGAATGACCAGCATGCAAAAGTCTATGAACAGCTGGATGTGACAGCAAGAGAACTGGAAGACACTAATCAAAAACTGGTTGCCGAAAGTAGAGCTTCACAACAAAAGATAATAAGGTAACAAACTTTCAAAGATTCCCTCCCCCCAGCTGTTAATATCAATAAGAGCAGTCCAGGTGTATTTGTGTAGTTACTGGGTGGCTGTCTCTGCCTAGTGGTGTTCTACAATACTGGCAAATTGAAAGGTTAGTTTTATTTAAAGGTCTTTTCACCTTTTAGCTTGACAGAGACTATTGAAAGTCTACAAACACACATAGATGACCTGCAGCGACAAGTGGAAGAACTGAAAAAGCCTGGACGAGGCCGGATGAGCCAGGAGAGATCTGAGCAGCCAAGATCAATGCACAGTTTCTCATGTTTGAAGGAGCTGTATGACCTCCGCCAGTAAGACTTTCTACCTTACATAGTAAAGAACACTGAAACTATTTTAAGCAAAACTTTAAAACTTAAGACAGGAGCACAAATACCAGACAAGCTGGAAAAAAATTACCTGATGTTCACAATTAGTAAAGTATCTCTGCTGTATGGTACTGTCATTACTTCTGGCCTGCTTCTAGACCACACCAGTATTGGTGCTCCACTTTATCCCCAGAGCCAGCATATCAAGTGGTAGCCTAGAAAACTTACAACAATTTACACCCCAGTGTTTTCAGTCAGATAAAAGCAAACACACAGATAATCTGAAAAACAAACTCACGAAATGGAAAATATTTCCTGTAACTTACCTCCTTCCTTGGATGTTCACAGATATTTCCTTAGCTTTTTCCAGCTTAACCCGATGAGAATGACACCTAAACTGGGAAGATGGTGCCTGGGCTGCTGGGCCTTTTAAATGTAGAGCCATTTGACCCAGCTGAACTGCATTAATGGGGCCATCGGGACAATTACCTGGTAAAAGCTCAGACTAACTCTAAGCCTAGAGGGCAATTTTGTAAAGAAAACACTTCCACAGACAGAATAGGGTCTTGTATCTACATGGAGGTAATACTCTAAAATAAATCATAAATCCAAAAATAAATTATTTCTTTACAATTCAAAAGATAACTGGATCCTTCAAGCTGACAAAGGCTTGTGAAAATACCAGCCTCCAACATTGCTTTGTCAATTAAGAAGCTTGTTTCTACATCAATAATGACAAAAGTTACAAGAGCAGAGTGCTGTAGAGAAAAATAGTCTCAGAAAGTACTGCATGGTACAGGGAGGCAATGTGTATTTAAACTTAAATTATAATTTAAACTTACATTATCCAATCAGCTTGTCTGTAACATGAAACTGTTAACAAGCTGCCATTCTGCCTAGGCTGTGAGCTTGGTTTGATGGCACGTAAGTCCTTACAAACCCTGTTCTGATTACTAAATCAACTGATTGGTTAGTGCAATGGCCCCTGTTAGTGCTCTGAAGTGTGTTAGCACACAGTTTAAATATATCATTAGTTACCCAGGACAGGAAAACTTTAGGTGTGGCCAGCTGTACTTCCTACGTTTGATAATCCTTATTTTGTTTCTGCAGGTATTTTGTTTATGATCACGTCTTTGCAGAAAAGATTACTTCGATGGATAGTCAGCTAAGTCCTGTAGAAGAAGAAAATGAGAAGTTAAAGAAGGCAGTGACAGTTCTGCAAGCCCAGCTGAATGCAGAGAAAGAGAAGAGAGTAACCATGGAAGAGGAATACAGTCTGATGGTGAAAGAAAACTGTGACCTGGAGCGGAGGCTGGTTGATACAGACTTGTATCGGGCTCGTGCGGAGGAGCTGGAAGCAGAAGTAGCTGAAATGCGACAGATACTTCAGTCTGAAAACACACTCCATAATGCAGAGAAATTGGTGCCAGAGTCCTTTTTCATTTCATTCAAGGAATCTCTAGACAGGGAGCTTGGTCAGAGCCTGGCAGATGATGGACTTCTGACAGTATCGGAGCTGGAGAAGAAGGCACTAAAACGGAGCAGCAGCGAAAGCCTCCTGAGCAGCGCTGCTGGGGCAGACATTCTCAGGGGCCACGAAGAAACGTGCATTAGGAGAGCTGAAGCTGTGAAGCAGCGAGGGATCTCTGTACTCAATGAAGTTGATGCTCAGTACAACGCTCTGAAAGTGAAGTATGAGGAACTTCTGAAGAAGTGTCAAATGGATGAAGATTCTTTGAAACACAAGGCTGTACAAACACTGAAGCAGTATTCCAAAGACCTAAATGTGGGGAACACCCAGTATGATCTTTCAGCTAGCAATCAAGAATTCACAATTGCTGAGCTAAGTGACTCTTCCACAAATGCTCCCCCTGAATATAAAGCACTCTTCAAAGAGATTTTTAGCTGTATCAAAAAAACAAAAGAAGAAATAGATGAACACAGAGCAAAGTACAAGACACTCTTCTCTCAACCATAACCTTATCTGTTAGTCAAGAACACACTTCATATGAATGTCAGGTTTCTTGAGCACTCAAAATGAATGTTTTGGATAGGCTGGTAGCCCTGTACTTATTAAGCTAGTTAGTTATCAGCTAGATTCCCTGTTCCTGTGTAGCAGTAGATTTAATGTTTAGCACTGTCACACAAACTAGTGGTTGTAAAGCAAACAAACATCATAGCTTTATGCTACACTACTACTTCATATTACACTTAATCTCTGGCCAGAGCAGTGACTGACACTTGTTTCCTTAGTCCATTTCAGAAATAACAGAGCTAAGAACTGTGACTCTCTCACAAGAACCAGACTAAAGCTTTCCTTTGGTTCACAGGGATGATCTAGCCCTATGACTACACTGACAGAAAATGAACAAAAACAAAGCCCTGGCAAGTCCCAGGGGTAGCGTCTCCTCAGCTCCAGGAAGGGAGCAGTCCAGCTGATCTTGCTTTGGCAGGGTGGTGGAAAGCTGTGCTTGCTTTAAGCCAATACCACGTTTTCACAATCACTAAACTCTCCCACAGATTAGTATAAATGTCTTTCTACCAAGAAAGGATTTGATGTAAAGTTTGTGTGGCTTTTTAGATACGGTTTCCTTTGTAGGGCACTTTGTCTTAAGGCAAGATACTGTGAATTGACTCTATGTGTTACTTGGGTCCTACGGTTCTCCGGTGGAATGTCTGCAAAGTACATTTTTATGTGTATTTGGTGAGTTAGAGAGTTGTTATTTAGCTATTTAACTTTAGAAGTAGCATTGACATAGTGGAGTAGCTTTTAATACCACAAACTCCAAGTGCTTGAGGAGACAGGCCAGGTAAAACCTTACATTGTTTTGTCTGTTGCTTCCAGTGTTGGCCTCTCTTGACCAGTTCCATGCTGCCTGGGGGGGGTGGGAGGATGGACTCAACACTGGCAGCACATATCCTACTGAAAATGGGACCACACTCTTATTCTCTGTCTCCTTTTCCACTTCCTAATAGTAAGTCATAAAATACTTGATTTCTGAAAAACAATGAACATGGAGGTTTTCCTTTGGAACAGAGAGAAATTAGGAGGAAGGAAAAAAGGCACAAGGAAAGGTGACATCCTTCTCTTTCTCCTTGTAAAGGGTCTCATAGCTTAATGTGGCCAGCAATTCTTGGGAAGCAGCTTCCTGCTGAGTTGCTGCAAGGTACCAAACCTTTGACCCAGAATGTTGACAGTTTCTCAGCTTTAGTCCAGCTGCTGCTGCTGCAGCTCTGCTGCCTTATGCTGTTCTCTATTCAGCTCGTTCTTCAGGTGCAGTATTAACACTTCATGTTGTGGGAGTTTCTCTAAAACATGTATGGTAGTCTGAAAATTATTTAAAAATGGGAATCTGAATCTTCTGAATATTTTTCTAAGCAAATAAATAATCCAGTCAAGCTACTTGTATAAGTAGTAATTATATCCATCTGTGCCAATCAGGAAACTGAACTTGGTGCAGCTGGCACCTGCATTATCTTGTCTTGCCATCTTTCCTACAGAGCTCAGATGGAGTTCCCACGAAATCTGTATTTTAGAAAAGTTATGCTACATGGAAAAGAACAGGCCTGTCTAGGACAGAAATACAGATGGAAGTAAGTAGTTTCCCCTCATTGTTGTGGTTTTTGTCAGTGCTGTTCAAAAAAAAAAAAAGGTGAGGGCAGGGAGAGCAGAAAAGGTGCTCTGCCATGGTGTTACTGTCCTGTCACTGTGTCCCTCCCCTCCGCACCCATCTCACCCCAGTTCAGAGGCTGGAAAGCAGTAACCTCAGAAAGACACAAACTGATTCACTACCAGTGTTCCTTACCACTTCAGGGACGGGGCAAATCACACCTGCTGGGCAGAAGACTTGTAAAAGCAGTTCCAGATTTTTGGTTAAATAGGTGATCTTCAGTGGTTTATTACTTTTGGCTAATTGAGAGCACTTAGAGAGAAACAATTTCTATGCTTTCAAAATACCAAAAATATTTCCTCAGAACTTCTTGATTCTTCTGTACTGTACTCCCCCCTTGGCTGCCTGTTCCATTGTTGAGCTTGGGCTGTCCTGCAGCACTTACCTGTGCAGGCTGTGCAATAAATCCTCCAGGCTGAGTCCTTCTTAGAGCTTCTCCTGGAGCGTGGCTTTCCCAGAGAGCTTTCCAGCCACAGCCACTGGGCCAGTGCCTGTCAGGGCTGCTTGAACATAAAACACATCCCAGTTTTATTGATGCAGTTAATAAACTACACTAACCTATTAAATAAGGTAGAGTATCAGTTCAGAATTAGCCATTTTCCACCAAAATGTGAAATGCTGTAAGTGTGGGGACAATATTCTTAGACAATCTTATCTGGATTAACTACCTTAATCTTCTTATTTTGGTCAACAACTCAACTCAGCCTTTTCTGAGCGTAAGTGGATGAAATCAATAGAATCCCCTTTAGCTTCTCATGTGATGGAAGCTGCAGCAGAGAGCAGGAGCAGCAGTGACCGTGCTGTGCAGTGCCCACAGCAGCCACTCCTGCTGGTACTGCAGGTAAGGCCAGTTCAGGGCGGGGTCCCTGTCCCTGCTGCTGGGCAGCCCAGGGAGCTCAGGGACTGGCACTGCACTTTGCTCTCCACCTCTGTCCTTCCCCTCCAAGCCTTCAGCATGTAAAAGGAGCACGTGCAGCTTCTGTTTCTTTTTGGACAAATACAAGGCAAGGTAGAATTGACCTTTGAGATAAAATTTTATTTAAAAATTACACAAAATAGAGGTTTTACATGGTTGCTGCGTGGTAACGACAGCTGGATGCCTTCCAGAGGGTGCCCTCGGTTACTTACCTTGCTCTCACATACAGTAATGCACAAAGTCTCTCAAACCAACCCCATACCAGTAGAAGAAATCCAGTAGCTGTTCCCCATGTCTCAGATGTAGGTACTTCTCCAAATAACTCATTTCACAGACACAGGTGAGAACAATGGTTATGTAGTACAGAGTTCACAGACAGTGATTTTGTTCCCCCCTCCCAGGCCTGACATTCCCATGAACACGACTACCTGCTCTCTATGAAGAGGGCTGCAAGGGCTATGACAATGCTCACACTAAAGTATGAGCATCCAGGGATTTAACAAAAACTGGGATGTTTGTAAACAAATTTAATTTATTGGCATTACTTACAAAATAAAGGTTTTGACCATGATTTTCCATCATGTCTGTGTCACTATATGGTTTTATTTTTTCATAACGAAACAGAGGGAGAATTGCAATACATTAGAAATCCCAGATTAATCAAGCTGCAGACAGGGTCCCACGGTGCCTTCCCGGCGGCTCCACGCCTGGGAGGCCATGCAAACTCTGAGTCTGGGGTGTCAGTGGCTGCCCGCAGTGCCCAGGGCCCAGGGCAGCTCAGCTCCTGCCCCGGCTGCCGCGGCCACGGCATCGCTCCAGCTGTGCCACCCGCTGCGGTTCCTCCTGCGTCCCCGAGATCGCCCGACACCTCTGCCACCGCTGTCAGGACTGCACTGTCCCCTTAAGATACCACATTCCTCCGTAGCTCACGCAGCAGTCCTGGGGAGACAGGGAGAGGCTCTGTTAGGCTGCTCAGGCCCTTCCCCAGAGGCGTGTAGGGGGTGTCTGCATCTGGGGCTGGGTGATGTTTCCTGGTTACAGTGGCACTGCTGCGTTGATGGTTGGACTGGATGATCTCAAAGGTCTCTTCCAACTTTGAAGATCCTATGATTCTAAAGTCCATAAAGCCTTGGGAATGACTGGCTGACTCTGGGACAATAAACATGATCAGTAACAAGCCCTTCTCCAGTGCACAGGAGAGGGCATGAACCCAGGGCACACACCTGAAGGACAGGTGGCTTCCACGGAGGGGACACATGAGGAGGGGAAGGCTGAGAGCCACAAAGGGACAAATGATGCCAAGGCAGTGAGGAACAGCAGTGGCTCCGGGGGAGAACCTGGGGCTCATGCAGAAGGCAGCTGAGGGAGGGAAGGATGTGTGAGGGCTGGAGGAGCAGGGCAATGGAGGGCTAAAGAGGTGCTGAAGCTCAGGGGAAGGGGCTGAGGGGAGCAGCAGGACAGAGCAGGAAAGTGAGGACAGTCACAGGAGATGAAGCCTTTTAAGAAACCCTTTCTATGATAATGGAGTGTCAAACCTCAGCCCTGCCGTGACCACACCTGTGCTATGCTTACAGCACCTCAGCAAAGGAGCGCAGGAATTGGGTTGTCCTGGGGCTCAATTCTTGTTTCTATTAGGTGAGCACAAAGTCTCCGGAGTTCTGAGCTAACGGCTTCCCTTTCTTTCGCTCCAACCTCCCTCTTAGGCAATTCAACACTGGCTTAAGTACCACTGCAGAACTGAGGCTGTGGAGCTTGAATGTATCTTTGTTTCTAAAGTCTTGGGGGTCGTCCGTAACAAAAACAAACCCAGAAGTTAAAAAGAGGGTTTGCAGACTGATCTATAAATGCAAAAATACAACCCCTGTCAGTCTGTTCCTCTGTGTATAAAAATGAGCACAGGCAGATGGGGAAATAGGAGTCAACAAAACCAATTTCACTTGAAGTGGAATACAATCTCTTGTGGCTTAAAGAAGCCAGAGAATCTTCCCATTTAATTAAATGATACTTCTAAATTTTATTTCAGAAACAAAGGTAATTTCCCCTAGTCCTGTGACAGAAGTATTCAATGCAATAAAGCCTGCCACAACACAAGGCTGGTCATCCACTGACTTACTGATTTACATAAAAACAGTGCCTGATGACTTAGGAGCAAGTATTTTTTCTAGAAATAGGTTATCTGTTAAATAGCAACAGCATGATGAAAAACTAATGCCAGTACATTGTCTAGATGTTCCAGGAGAGCTGGCACTTGAGCTCATGTAGTCGCTGACAAATTCCCCGGGACTGGGAGCCAAAGGAAATATTGTCTAGCAGGCAGAAATGTCTGAGCTTATTTTACAGCTAAGACGACCAGGTTCTTTCAAGCAAGACCAGTTTGCTTATTATCACAGCAACAGATCTGTAGTTCTTCAAAAATGCTATTATTCATTTGCAGATCACTATGTAATAAAGTACTTAAGCACTTGTCTTATTGAAGTGGGTGACAGTGAGCAAAGGCCCAGCCACAATGATTAAAGTATTACATTAGCTAGCAACTTTCTGCTTGGCCATCCAGCATCTCTTTTAAAGTCATGGCCTGTGTGGTCTGTACTTTATACCTTAAATTTCTTGAGCAAGTAAATGGTGCATCTTCAAAGAGAGATGAAAGGATTTAAATAAACATTTACAATGAGATGTGTTAACTACTACTCTGCCTGCTGGTTTTGGCCAGGGTTTTGTTCTGTGCAAAGCTGCACATCCTGCTAGAGAATAAAATCCACTTCCTTCTGAACATGTGGCACTTGTGCTTTTCAGCACTAACCAGCAGCAGTCAGCTGGTAAAACAAAGCACCTGGCCGAGCCCTCCCACCTCCTTAATGTTTAATTCTGCATAATTTAAAAAGAACTCAAGTATCACATTTACTACACTCTGTTCTCTGCTGCTCCAAGATGACAGAGAGATTTGTTACAAAAATACAAAATAATGGAGAGAAAGAAGATAGAGTGAGACAAGTGCATTTTTAAGAAAACAAGTTGAAACAGAGGCTGTGTCCATATTCCAACAACAACTCTTCTATCATCCTTATAATTTGTCAGTTCAAGGTAAAATATAATCCTTTGCTCAAATCAAGCATTAAAACTCATGTATTAATTGGATCAAACCCAAAGAGAACAGAAGCTTACCTTTAACACTCTATCCACCTCCTGCTTGTTGAGATCCTCCCCACACTCCTGACTCAGCTGGTTCTGGATGACATTCCTGCGCACTCGGTAGTTTTTCGAAAAGATTTCAAGCAAAACTTGGCGATGCTTTAAAAAAGAATGTATTGTAAGTACACAGAGAACAATTATTCCTGACTTTCTATCAAAACTGCACATGTCTTAGTCTGCACAAATTAAAGGATTCTTGCTTCATAATCCTGAAACCATCCCATATATTCCTGCTCTCTGGCAGTGCCTTATCCTCCAAGGGCTCTACAGGGGTCCCTCCAGACCCTGTGGTCACACCTGCACCTGTTCTGTGACCTGGGGCACCCCAAAAGTACAAAAACACACTGAAGAAGGCATTGCAATGTATTCCTCTCAAATGCTTGCATGGGAGTTCACATCACTCCAGGCAAGAGGTTGGCTAGGTCTTGCCTCTTTCCTATAAAAATGTATTCAGTTCATGGAGCTAGGAATTGCACTGCCCATCCACAGGTCGTTAGGCACCTAGCCTTTCACTTCATTTACTCTGACAGCAAATAGAACTCAGCAGATGCTCACAAATGCTGCAATCATTTCCTACTCCTAAGTATAAACAGACACAACAGATACACCTGGTAATCTCTGCTTAATGTTGCATTACCATCAAAAGGAAAAAGCCCTTGCACTGGATCCTGGTCTGAGGCTTGCATTGGAGAATCCTTTCTTCTCACAGGTTCAGAAATAGCCACTGAGATGGTTACTGACATGAATACCAACATGTGATGAGCTTCCTTTCAGTTGGGAATAGGTTGGTGTTAAAAACACCAACTGAGAAAGAGGAAAGCTATCTGCTATTCAGTAACAGAAACATGGATGCACACAATGCCAAACACTCAATAAAAATATAGTGGGGAATATCCCTTATTTTATCTTTACCTGATCATAAGTGTCACCAGCTTCCCAAAGTGCATAGACCTTTAGTTCATCTGGTGAGGCAGCAGTCTGTGGAGGAAACTGAGAACAAGAGGCTGTTAAAAATAACCAGCTATTTAATGAGTTCTGCTTAATGATTCCATGATACTGTATCCCTGGACACCCATTACTGAATCAAAACTCTGGCTGCCATGGAATAACTGCTGAAAAAACTCAATTGCTGTTCCACCCCACACTGGAAGGGGTGCCTTGGCTCTGGCAGCCCTGTGCCTGCTCAGCACCTTCTCACAGCCCCAGTGACAGAGCAGGAACATGGTCTGTGTCACATCTGTGACCCAGGGAATGGGATGAGCACCATGGCACCCTGAGGTTGTCTCAATGTGCCCAGGTTTGACTGATGGCTCTGGTCAGGGTGGGACAACCTGCACAGGGCACTGGTGCCACATCTGTCACACACCAGCCACAGCTGGGCTTTCAAGGGAACTGCTGGACATACTGGAATGCCATGAGCTGTGCATGGGAACAGTTTCCCAGTGGTGGAGAGTTGACTACCATGTACCAGAACAATCCCAGGGCTTGGACCTTCATGGTATCCATGGCAAGGTATCTGTGGATTTTTCCTATCAGCAGTGTTTGCTTCCAGACTATCCAGAACAGCTGAGAGCACCAAGTGCACTGCAGGGTTCTTCTGGCAGTTTTTGCATTTACAGTGTCAGGTTTTACAGATTCAGAGCCCATCCTGCAGTTACCTGCTTCCCTAATCCCCAGTCAGCAATACTGACAAGCAGGTGCTTCTGCTGTATTGCTATCTCTGTTTTGGGGCAGACTACAGGACTCAGAAGACTGAACACTGAGAGACAGTGAACCAGATATTTGCTCATTTCAGGCTCCAGAAGTGACAGTGGTTTTGCGTGTTTTGTTTTTCCCCCATGTGCCAAGCTAGAGAAACACATAGCTTTTCTGAGGCAGAAGCCTCACACCCCTGCAGACAGGAAGGAGCACAACTGCCTCTCCCCTTAAAAAAATAAAATACCATCCATTTGCCTTAACATTTCCCCTTGGAGCAGTGACTAATGAGCACTGCTGGAATATGCCTTCACTCCTGACATGTCTCTTCCTGTCTGTCACTAACAATTTATTCCTTGCTAACTGCCCAGATGACCCAAATCAATCATCTATGAAAAGCTAACAAGCCAGTCCCAATTGTTTCAGCATCCTCAATCCTGGCTGCTGGTACAAACCAAACCTTTCTTCCCAGCCTCCCTCACCAGTCAAAAGTCTTGTGCATTGCAGAGTGAAAAGATCAGCATTTCCTTTCATGTTCTGTCTCTGATCTTATTGCAAAGGGGAAGGGTTTTGTCCAGTGGGAGCTGCCTAGTGGGATTAGCAGCTTTGACTTTCAGGTTAGTCCAAATGGCTGGGATATAACAAGGTTTTACACTTGGTTTTGAGCCAGGATTCAGGCTGACTAGGCTCACAGCACCTGACATAATTCTCCTCCCATAAGGACACTTGCTTTTGAGGAATAATCTCTCTTGTAGGTTTTCAGCAGAGATAAAATCAAATACTCCAGCTTCCCTCCATGCAACAACTGCAGCAGGAATGGCAAAGAGCAGCAGGGCACTGGGAGCACCCAGGCACAACCTGCTGGGCTTGACAAGTGAGCCAGCACAACCCAGAGTGCAAACTCCTCCTGCCCCAGCCACAGGGCTGAAACACAGCTGTGTTTATCCAGCCATTCTGTGAGGAAACGGCTTCCAAACAAACACAATACTTGGGAAGAAAAATGCACAGAACCTCCTCCTCCCAGCCAGCCTTCCTTGCAAACTGCTGCAAGCCAACAGCTCCCTGCTGGCTTGCTCCTGTCACACAGCCTGGCCATGGGAGTGGGAAATGCCATCAGGGATTCTTCAGAGGGACACACAGCACTAACAGCTTCAGTGCCTTGCCATCTGCTGTCCCTTTGCTGGCTTATGTCACCTTGATCTCTCCAGCCTCACCTTGATACAGTTCTCTGCTACCTTAAAATTCCTTTAAAAACATTTGCCCTGTGCTCTTTCCTGCTCTAAGCTCCTGGAGCAAGTGCAGGGCTCTTGGGAGATGAACTCCACGCTGCCATGTTCAACTGGAACCTCTCAGGGAGGAGCCCTGGCCTCTGGGAAATGTCTCACTCAAGCACTGAGCCGCTGCCAGGCAGCCTCACGTTATAGCTGCACCAGATGGAAGGGGCTGAGAGAGCCAGAAAAAACTTATCAGCTGGAGAAATCCTAAAGGTAAACTGCTGATCTCACCTCTGAGGGAGCCTGCCCTTGGCAGCAGCCTGCAGGGCTCTCTGTGAGTGCAGGGCTGCACTGCCCTCCTGCCAGCCCAGCCAGGCAGCACGCACACAGCAGTTACATCATTTCCTGAGGCCTCAAAAATATCCTCAAGTTTTGGGCAGAACCCTGCCACTCCAGGGGCCATGGGAAGGGAGCCATGGCAGGAGCCAGCCACCCCCCAGTCTGCAGGAAATGGGTGTTGATCCTCAGGAGCCAGAGTCCTGCACAGACACTTCCCATGGGATGGGAGAGTGGCTCAGCCCAGGGCACAGGCACCAAATCCTGCCTGCCCAGGGCTCCTCTCCTCTGTCTGTCCCCTCTCCTCACCCTCCCCATGGTGGCACCAGCTCAGGATTTGCTCTTTCCTGTGCTTGTCCCTCAGACTTGATGAGGGACAGCAAGCACAGCACCCTGCAGGCATCCCCATGGCCTCAGCTGCAGCTGGAGTGGCCTCTCCTGGCTCCCCACAAATAATACTTATCTCACACCCCGGGTGCTGCTGCTCAGCTCTGTAATAGATCTTGCATTCCCCTGGTAAGGTTTCAATTGCCATTTTCAGCCACGTTTTCTCTAATATGTAAGCAGTCATGCCAAGAGTGTCTTCACCCGCCAAAGAACATCATTTTAATTACCTCAGATCATTGATTTTTATCACCAAAGCACTTTCAATTACAGAAAACTAATGAGTAACTATGAAATCCCACACTGAACAACCCTCCAGGCTTTCCCTGAGCTCAGGCGCCCTTGCTGGGTTCTGACAAAATTGTCCAGGGGAACAATCAAGAAACTCCAAAGTGTCTGAGCCCATGCAAAGAGTAAACCCAGCCCCAGCACCTTTGCCATCTGCACAGAGCATCAGGGGAGGCTCAGGGGCAATGATTTACATTGATGACAGCAGTACAGGCTCATACACAAGAGCTCAATTATTGCAGTAAATTCTGAGTCAGCATAACTAAAACTTGAAACAGTCTCCTCAAGAGACATTCCAGGGACCACTTCTGCACCTCTTCAGGTCTCCTGTGACAGGGTTTTCCACATAGAAGGAAGTTCCCGGCCACCTTTCTTCAGCAGGATTTTGCTTTTTGAAAAGATAAACGAGCTCTCTTTCACTTCTTGTGTGGATTTTCAAAATCCCCAAATTTCCAAAGCAAACAAGCCCCAGTCCCAAACAACAGATCAAGAATGACCTCAGCTGTTTACCAACAGCATGGCAGAGGCACACATTACACCAGGTGCAGGGGAGAGCCTGGCCAGCACCGAGACAGTTCCAGGCAAGCACCACCCCAGGCCTTGGAACTGCCAGGAGAGGAAGGAGAAAGCACAACTGGTGCTCTCCCAGTGACATTTCCAGGCTGTTACTCGGCTCCCAGGTGCCACAACATGTACTCTGCACAGGACTGAACATGTTCCTGCTGCCCCCCAGCAGCTCCCATGCTCCAGGCTCTCCCAGCCCTCCTGCTTCCTGCTTTTCTGAGCAGTTCACATGTTCCTTCTCCTCTCTCCCCAAAGGCAGCTGCTCTCAGGCTCCTTCTGGTTGTAACCCAATCAGCAGTGCCAGATGTCTTGTAAAATTAATTTCCTTTTAGGCTCTTTCCTGTGATGCCAGATTCCCTTTGCCCTCCTAAGCAATCCACTGTCTCCCAGCCCAGCTCTGTCTCACGCAATCACACCCATCTTTTCCATACAGACAAAGCAACAGACACCTCTGCACAGCCTAGGAGGAAACAGAGAGGCCAAGGAAACCTGCTGCAGATGGGCTTTGTCACTTCCAGAGGCTCTGCTGGGTGTGCCCTGCTGCTCCCAGGCAGTCAATGTCACCTGTCCTCTCCCAGCTGGGTCCCTGTCCCCAAGGGAAGGAGCTTGTGCAATTCCAGGAGAACTGATGGGAACCTGGCCCTGCCTTAGATCATGTTAACAGGAGCAAGCTGGGACAGCAAATCACTGTGGCACAACACCTTGGATGTGGAAATGGAGCCCCAAGTACAACAGGGCAGAGTGCAGAGCCTGACAGACAGAATTCCAGCAGCTTCAACAAGTCCAGTATTGGACAGGTACTCTGAGCACATCTGTCCTTCTGGTCCATCAGCACAGGGCACAAATATCTCACATTTCAGATGTTGAACTGCCCCCCCTCCCCATCCCTCCCCCAGAGCACACCAAGGGAAAACCATACTTACAGGCACCAAAATCTGTTTGCAGCCAGTGTCCAGCACCATGTCCTGTAACATTTTGTCTGAAATGCCACTGAACAAGGTATGTCCTGGGGGCAGACTGGCTAAGTGAAGGTTAAATAACCGTTTAAGCTCACTGAGGGTGAGTACAAATTGTTTCTTAAATGTGGACGACACAAAGGCCTTCAGTTCCTGGGCGACCCTGTCGATGCAGCCCCCGGGCAGGTGGCCATTCACAGGGTCCATGGAGCCCTGGGCTGGGTGCAGGCCATTGACCAGGCCGTTGTTCAGGCCCTCGTGGGTGTCCATGGGCTCCTCCACACCCACAGGCTCCTCTTTAATGCGGATGTTGGGAACGTCCGTCTTGGCCGAGCTGTCGCTTGATTTCATCTCTGCCTTCTGCTTCTGGAACTCCTTCTCCAGCTGCCCATAGTTCTGCTTGACTTTTGCTTTAGCCATGTTGACCCTTTGCTCCCCAGAAACCAGCAATGGATGAGCTGGTAAGAAACAAAAAGTACCATAAATCTCAGCAGGGCTCATAGTGAAATAAAACCAGGAAACATAATATGCTTATGAAATCTAAGGCATTTTACACTGGAGGGTTTTGCTGTTTTTTTGAGGGCAGTGTGTACTTGTTTTTCTAAAGCCAAGTGCTTGGGGAACAGTGTTCCAGTCAAGGAATCCGAAGCAAAGTGTGTTTGTTCAATCACCAGGACCTTTTCCATATTTCAGGAAACCAGGATACAGACTGCTTACACATCTCTGCTTGTGACCCAAATACATCTTTGTCCAACAACTCTCCTTTTTGTCTTTTAGATTCTCTAGTGGCTGGTGGGCCTGGTGCAGCCCCTGCCAGAGACAGCACCAAGATGTCACAGGTACAGAGAGGAGTGTGGAAGGGTTAACAGTGAACCTGAACAGCCCTGCAGCAGGAGGTGCACAGCACAAGAGGCTGAGACCCTCTGCTTAAGTGTTATTGCCCAGTAATGGAGAGAAAGGGACAGGAAGGAGTTCTTTCCCATGGGATCCTGCACTTCTTCCCTCTCCACACCCAGCCACCCAAAGGTGAAAGGGAGGGGTGTGTTGGCAGCAGAAGAATCCAGTCCTTGCCAAAGCAAGGAGTGCAGTGTTTGAGATAAAGGCATGCCCAGCACATATGCTGTTACCTTCTCTGCTGCTAGGCTCACTAATCCTCTCCAAATAACCCAACACCTAATCCTTCTGAGCAGATCAGACACAGGGTATTGAAATGGATTCATATACTCCTTTGTCAGTTCTGCTTACATTCCTCAATTGCTCCAGTGTCTGGCACTGAGCCAAATGTCCAGTTAAAACTCTGGAATCTCAAGTTTTCACAATCTTTTAGGATTTTGGAGCAGCTACTTCAATACTCTCACTGCCAGCCATAGTGAAGAAGGATGTCAAAACCAGACAGCTTCACATCTCCCTACAGCCTCCTGCCATTAATTCTCCAGTAATTGCTTGGCCCTCAAGCACACCAGAGATCCTAGTGCAAATCAGAGAAATAAAAACTCATCTCATTCACATTAAGTTGCATTAACATTAAATTGAGAGGTGAGAACTATTTGTGCACTGGCTCTGTCTGTCCTCCCTTCAGGAGCTGGTTACACCCCACAAACTGCCTTAAATGAGCAAATGGGTAAGAGAACCAGCTGATTTTATAGCGTCAAACAGCGAGTCCCCAGAGCCACAGACTTCTGCTTCTGCTACAGGGATGCCACAGGAGCTGGTGTCACCCCAACTTCAGTGACCTTAGTACAGACCATGATCTGTCTTAAATATTCCAGAGGAAATAGTCAGAAAAAAAAAAATACATTAAACAAAACCAGTCTCCACCACATTCAAAACCAGAGAGGAACTCCAAAACATCAAGGAATACAGATGGGCAGATGAATACATGCAAATGCGTCCACATGATCCAAGCACAATTCCATTTACCTGATTGTGCCTCTTGTTTCTTTGGTGTCAAGTGCTCCTTTAAGAGATTATAGACCTTTTCTAATCTGAAAAACAAAGACACAATATTCCAGAACAGTTTCAGTTGTTATGTCTGCATGCAGCCATGCCAGCTTTAGCCATTAACTAGAACATTCCATCTCTCCAGGGAGCCAAGAACCAGGAATTACTTGAATGATGCAGTAACACCTCCCACCACACCACTGCCTGGGCACTGTGAGGGAGAAACCTGGAGGCAATACAGATCAGATTATCTATCAGTGCCTACAGAACCTTTGTACTAAACAGTTCACTGTTTTTAGCTTATTCCCCAAAACACAGTAAACTATTTACTTGGCCTGAATGCCCATCCACAGCATCTGTTGCCTCTGAACTATATCTGGATGCTTCTTAACAAAGTCTTCATCGTAAGGGAGCATGAACTCCCAACCTTTGTTTATTCTTGCCACAGACATGTTCTCTAGGAAGTCTTTCACATCTTCTGGGCAAAGCTAAAAGAAAAAGCAAAAGCATAAATACCACGGAAGTCAGTTTACACAGGACAGATGCAGCAGTGAGCAGTGTGCACGAGACAGGAGAGCTGGGCTGATTTGGTGTGTATGGAGCACCTCTGTGGGCACACACCCAGCTAAGTCAGAGATACTCATCCTGCTCTGCAGCACAACACTTTCACACACTGTTAAAAGCTCAGGACTTCAGAAAGCCGTGGTGATTAATCACCCCAGAGTCAAATCGCTCATGGCATGTTTTGCAAAGAAAAGGGAGTTTCCAAACTGAGATGAAAAGGCTCCATGGAGAAGAGAAGCATATTCTACAATGTTAATCTTATTTTAGAGCTGCAGGCCAGACATGCTGCACCTACACATGCCCACCTTTTATGCAGCACTGGTTCTTACATTCCAAAAATAGATGGTCTGTGCATATACTGACTCATATTTTATCATTTTAGTGCATTTAAAGAATTTGGGGTTTGTCCTTTTGACTTAATGTTTCTCATTCATTTGCCACTTTTAATACAATATTCAGGTGCCTGAGCTACTTCAAAGGTTTTAAGGTTTTACTCAATATTGTAGCTGGCAAATGCCAACAGAAGAGTTGCTCTTAAGACACCCAAAGCAGAGCAGCTACTGTGGGCTGTGTAAGCTGACCTTCAGTCAGCTCAATTCAAACTGTGCCCAGCTTTCCACTGAAACACAGGAGAGGACATGATGCATACCAGTGGCTCAGCTACAAGGCCAATCTTGGAGCTGTGGAAACTTGTGGGAGCTGCTCAGAATGTTTTTCTCTAGCAAGAGTATTATCTATACCTGTTCCAAATGGAGAGCAAAGCATGCACTGTGAGAGGAAAGATGTGCAGCAGTATCCACTATCTACACCCACACAATGCCCAACAACATTTGGCCGACTTATCACCACCTTTGGATTTAGGAAGAAAAGGAATCCACTCACTTTTGTAACTGCTGCCACTTCCTTTCTCACAACCCAGCGGTCCTGTGTGAACTTCCACATCTAGGAAGGGAACAAAAGAGGAAAATCTAATAACTGCATGTAGCAGTAGCTTTACTGAAGTTGTAGCAATGACTCTGTTCAATGATGTTACCACAAAAATAGAACCCCCATTCCTTTCAAGAATGTAGAAGTAAGTGATTCTCAGCTAGCTAGATGAAAAACATCTCCTGGCTCCTTCTGCCCTCAAACGGCCATGAACACAGGCCAAAAGCTTTGAGCACGGTGTGCCTTGGCAAACCTATGACTACAAAAGCTACCAGGAATCTCTTGAACTCAAACTCCATTTAGTTTCAAAACAAAACAATAAAAAAACCCAACAAAGCACTGCAGTGATGCTTCTGGGACCCCAGAAGTCACTTCTCCCATACCTCATCAACAGCCTAGAGACACTCTCCATGCACTCTTACCCAGGGGCCTGTGGAGGCTGACAACTGCTGCCCTTCAGCAGCACAGAGCCCCTACAAAGTGCCTGTTCCCTTCTTCCACCCCCACCACAGTCACTTACAGTTATGCCAAGATGTCCTGTCACTCACACCCTTGTCCCCAGGTAGGGGACAGCCAGGTGCTCTGCACAGCAGCTCCTGAGGTCCAAATCCTGAGAGGCACCTGCTGAGGGCAGGCTGACAGCCACAACACTGAACATGACCTTTCATTTCTTCCTGTCTCCATTTAAACAAGCTACAGCCTCTTTTACCCTGATGTTGTTAAGAATCCAAAATCTCATTACTGACAATTTCTTCCTGGCTTACAATGTCATCCATGCCTCCTTCTCTCCCATTCAGCTTCTCTGTGCCCACAAACAAACAAACCCAATCCACTCACTTTAGGGCACAGAGAATTTCTGTTTCAAAGCACAGGAAGTCCATAAATGTTTTTTGAACTTATTAATTACTTTACACAAATATATCTAGGGAAATAAAGTTCACTTTTTAAGCTAGAACACATCCACAGATGCCATACACCATTACATACTATTTCTGAGTCTTAAAACTATACATTTCTTTGTCTGAAAGCCAGAAACATTGATCCTTTCTATTTTCTAACATTTAAACTTTTTCTTTCTTGTAGTATTAATCAGGAAAATATTTGCCTTTAAGATCAACACAGATCCATTTCCCACGGACGGTATATTTGACATAATCCAAATGAAAATAAGGTATCTTTTCATCCTAAATATTAAACAGTATTCCTTACTTAACTGAGCACAATAATTCTGGTCCCTGAACTTTACACACTACGTGTCACCTAATCTGCTGTGTCCTAAACACCCGTGTCACTGGGTCACACCTGAATCCAGGTCTCCATATGGCAGTGTCTTGGGCAGACATCAAGAGACAAGGAAAAGTCAGTTTCAATCACCATCAGTTTGATCTTACAGTAGTACTGTAATACCCTTAAAGTCTCTTGCAGAACATTCTCCTGTTCAGAGCTAAAACTCATGAACAAATTCTGCAAAAATAGTCAGGTCTAACTGAAACAAATGAGAGCTGTGCACTCATCAGATTTGCTCTGGTGGGGTGGAAGTCATAAACTGATTATGAACTTCGGAACTTAATTCTTTCCATGGTTAGTGAAAACAAACACAATGCAGAGGTTGTTCCTTTTTGCTGTGGTTATGCGTGTGTTTAAAAGACCCATATTCATTTCAACTTCCATGTGCAGCTACTGCTCACAAAAGGTGCCTGGGAACAAAGTCCTTTCACTGATAAGCAGCCCTAGGGAATAAAGTCCTTTTTAAAGATCAACAGTGCATGCTCAGGGAGCACAAGGCTTACCCACACTGCCCTCCCGAGCCCTGAGTCCTGAGCCCATGGAAATAGAGCTGGAGAAACAAGCACTTCATTATCCAGACCTGGCTGTTCTGCAAGCCCCACATTGTGGGGGCAATGCGATAGTGCTCTACAGCGTGTGTTAGAAAGGGATGAATGCTGCTAATGACAGATGATCTGAACCTGCCAGGCAGACACAACGTGAGCCTACACCAACACTCCCACGGCAGACTTGTAACAGCACCTTCAGGATTAAAGCACAAACAACTTCCTTGCAGGAAACACCTCACTGCAGTAGAGCAGAAGAGTTTTGCAATGCCGTGACCTCCCAGGCAAGCTTCAGCTGTGTTTTCCTTTAAAAGCAGCACACACTTTTATACTTACAACAAAATCTCTCCCTCTACAGAGCACTTCTGCAGGAACTCCACTATGGGGACTAGAAGTATCTTTCGGGTACAGAACATCACTGTTAATTAAAAAGGAAGAGAAATTAGTTACTAGGTACTATAGAAAAATGGCATTAGTGAAGATTAACATAACAAACATGCCCTCCCTGTTCTGCAGTTAAATTATACCTTTATCCAAAGCGTGGTTTTCATTAAAGGCATTAACATTGGTGTAATTACACCACTGCAATTACACTAGTGCAGAAAGGCTTAGACCAGCAAAGCACAGCCTTGTAGCAAGCAGGTGTGTGCAACAGAGCTACAAGCTCTGCTTTGTTCTTGCAAAGCCTACCCTCCCTTGGATCCATGTAAACAAGACAAGAATGATCCTAAGAAGTGCTTAGGCTAACCTGGCATGCAGCCTTGAAGGCAGCATTTAGCCAAAATGCTGATGTACAGGCAAAACAGTTTTTTATTTCCTTCCCAGCAATCAAGGGTTTAACAGAACAATATTACAAAATGCCATACTTGAATCAACAGCCCCAAGACCAACATTACTCTGTGTCTGTGTCTTTGTCTGCTTGCAGGGCCAGCTGATGACACGTGTTACCAGGCTCTCCAAAGCCCCAGAGCAACTCAGGTTCATGATCTTGATCCTACCCAGGCCAAAGAAATGGGTGCCCAACTCTGTTCAAAGCTCTGATGTGTGCTGCTCTGTGCCCAAACACCTCATGCACTACAGATCCACACATCCTCCTCAGACTAACAGCAAAGAATCAGTTATAACCTGATTATCTGATTATCAATTACAACCTAAGAACAATCTCAATGCTAACATACTGTCTTTTAACTTGCTCCCAGCTTCCTCCTGTGACAGCTGGAGGGACAGCAGGGCTGCTGTAAAAGCTGGTCACATTGCTAATACAGGCCTGTACCACAATAGCTGAAACATCCTGCTGGCATACTTGGACTGGCAGCTGATACCATTCATCTCAACACAGCTATTCCAGAGACTGTAAATCTCTGCATGCAGGGCTCCACCCAGGTAAGAAAAAAAAAAATTTAAAAATCATACTGCATTTTAGATTTCAATTCCCAATAGGATGCTCTATCCTAATAAACAGGAAGATGAAACAGGCTCCAGCTCATGTGGTACACTCAATAACCCCCGTGCTTGATTTAATGGGGGTAGTTTTCAGCTGACAAGAGCAACATCCACTGATGAACAACAACAGGACTGCACAGAGATCCTTACAGGGCTGAATTTTGCTAAGAGGTACTATAGCTGACATTGGTTTAATTTTCTGTGTTTCTATTTGATGCTAATCTCTGGAAGAACTCAGAACACCTTTCTCACAAAAGAACATGAGCACGGACATCAAAAACCTGTCACAACTCAGATACACACAGAGATTACATCACTGCTCAGCCACAATCCCCCCTGGGACTGGAACTAAGGCATTATCCTTTCATGGCAACCCTTTGGATAGGGAATTCGCTGACTGCACTGAGATGCAGACAACACGAAACCAAAGGTTCCACCTGGGAGTTGGGAGCGCGGGCGTTTTGGGCCACGAGGGCGGGAACACAAAGCCCGGCCGGAGCGGTACCGGGGTGATGCCAGGGCGCTCCTGGGGCCATGTCGGGGTGGTCTCGGGGGGATGTCGGGGCGCTCCCGAGGGGATAACGGCACAGTCCCGGGGGGATGTCGGGGTGGTCCGGGGGGGATGTCAGGGCGGTCCCGAGGGGATAACGGCGCAATCCCGGGGGGATGTCGGGGTGGTCTCGGGGGGGATGTCAGGGCGGTCCCGGGGGGATGTCGGGGCGCTCCCGGGGGGATAACGGGGCGCTCCCGGGGGGATAACGGGGCGCTCCCGGGGGGATAACGGCGCGCTCCCGGGGGGATAACGGCGCGCTCCCGGGGGGATAACGGCGCGCTCCCGAGGGGATAACGGCGCGCTCCCGGGAGGATAACGCGCGCTCCCGGGGGGATAACGGCGCGCTCCCGGGGGGATAACGGCACAGTCCCGGGCGATAACGCGCGCTCCCGGTGATGCCCGGGCGATGCGGGGACAAAGCCGGCCGTACCTCTTCACCACCCAGTTTCCCTGGACCAGCAGCGCCACCTGCTGCACGCAGCGCAGCACGGCCGTGGGGTCGGTGCCCGGGCCCAGCAGACCCAGCAGGTTGGCGAACGGCATCACCTTCACTGCAAGGCAAGCACAGAGTCACAAACACCCTCACGCAGCCAGGAACGGCGATTCAGCGTGTGCACGGGCAAGGGTTTGTCTCGGGGAAAGAAATAAAGCCTTAGTTTTACCCTGCTATGCTGTAGGCGTCATCTGCTCTGAAAGTATCTGCTAGTGTTAGAGCAGAATTGGCTGCCTTAACTGTTCACAAATTAATGTATTAATAAAATAACAATTTAAAAAAAAAGTCTTTGGCAGTATCTATAAGTAGAGATACCTCACAAGGCAGGACACTCCTGAGGCAAAATCCTCAGGATTTGCTCTCATCAGAGAGTAATCCTAAAGAGACAAAATAAAATTCCTAGGTGACATTCATAAAGTGTGTAACATTAAAAACCTTCACAAAAAATGCCGATAGTTGCTGAATGTGTATCCAGAAAGCTATAATCAAATTAGAAATTTTTTCTAAGAGTAAACTGATGGCAAATATATCAAGAGTCAGATCAGCTGTCACTGCTCTTTTTAGGGAAAGGCTTGGGATTTAGATTCTTCAGAGAACCAGACAGCCAGTCTGTCTGGTGGGGTGACAGAACTGGTCATACAGGGGAAGGCACTTTATCTGAGGCAACTGAAGTCACAAAGTGAAGTGCAAATGTATTACAAAAGCTACAAACCATTCTTCATCAGGATCTTGATCTGATCAGCAAGGGGTAAAGTTCTCAGCTGGGCCATAGAAAGCACATTGCTTGGAGCCATTGGTTTCTCACTGCAGATAAACAGATTTGCAGCCCATGAAAAGGAGAATCCAGCCAATGTGGACTTTGAACATTATGTACAAACACTTACTTCTCTTCCTCTATGCTTGGAGGCATCAGCATCATTAAATATTCACTAGAAAAAAAGGAAACACATTCTTTAAAATGCTTGTCTTGGGACTTGCCAGGTTTAAGTACAGTAATTTCTCACTGAGAGTAAACCTGCTTGTGTCAATCTACAAAACAAACATCTGCCTGAAAAGCGCTCTCCCTTCCACTCCCACCTCCTCAGAGCTAGTAAAAGCTACTGACATCTGCTCAAAGTGAGAGTATGAGAGGTAAAGTGAGTCAGAATCCCAGCTCTTTTGTTACACCAAAGGTGTCCAAACAGAGGATCTGCACAAGGAAATACATTAAACACAGGTGCTCTGACAGCCATCAGCAGGGTCATACGAAACCCCACAGACAGAGAGCATCAGGCCAGCAAAAAGCAAAACTTCTGTCCCATCCATGCAATTACCAGGGTCTGTGAGAAAGAATCAAATCCAAAAGACTCTTCAGAACACCTATCACTGATTTACAAGAAAAACATACCAACACCTTTACCAGAGCCAGATTCTGCCACTTCACTATTAGTTGGGCCATGGGTGTCCCAGGTGACAGGGAAGCACTGACTGCATTATGGAAGGCTCCTGTAGAGCTGCAGTCACCAAGAAACAAACACAAACACTTTTCAAGTAGTTTCACTTGTCCCCACAAATCACAAAGGGAAGTTTTATAACATTTGCTAACAATGGAAGTTATTGGCTTCAGAGTATTAATTTATATTATCCAGAAAAAGTCTTCTGTTTTAATTTTCCTTTGCAGCATTTACAGTCCAAATAATGTAGGGCTGTTATAATGTACAAGAACCCTGAGTAAAAACAAGAGGTTTTAATCTCAAGGATATAGGGAAACAAAGCAACCTCAGTAAGATGAAGGCTAGTTTGTTTCTGTGTTTTTTAAATAATTCAACTTTTGTCATGAATAGGATTTTCAAAGAGCAGATTTTTAAAGAATATACCTACTTATTATTCTGAAAACAATCCCAACTAATTAATGCCATTTCTGTAGGAAACCAGCAAACCATTACCTGGGAGATTTAATTAATTCTGTGTTTTCAGCAAGGCCATGACCTTGACTAAATAAATACTGGCGCTCGTGTTCAGAACGGCTATCCTGGAAATAGGGAAAAAACAGAGTCATTATCACATACTGAAAATATACAAAATGCCAGAGAGCTGGATTTCTCATTTCAAACCATGACCACCCTGTCATCATTCCACCACTCAAGCGTTCCACCTCGCTACCTGATGCTCTGCTTTCACTTCCTTGTATGATGTTCATGGAATGTGGGAACATTTCCCTTGCTATGCCTTTGAAACGTCCTGACAGACATGCACAAGTCAGCCAAACAGGATTTCTCACACCTGACTGAATGGGTTACCCAAGTCTTTCACAAAATCCATGTTATAATCCACCACCCAAGTGACTCTTACACTCAGACCCCCCTCTTTATATTTGTTCAGCTCTCAGTTTTGAAGTGTGGAGACCCCAAAGCATTGTCCAGCAGGAGATACAGAGCACTTCAGGGCCTGTTCCAGCCTACAGACCTCCTCTTCATTCTTTTGACGATTCCCTGATCCCCATGGGCCCAGATTTAAAAACAGTTCTGGACCTGGCTGAGCCTTCAGGCCCAGTCAGCCTCCTCAGGAGCCAGCACACACCTACCTTCAAGCCATAATAATGTAGGTGAACCCAGTGCTCTTCTGCCTGTCTCTTCTGCAGGAACTCATAGGACTGAACACGTCGCTGCCGAGCTTGTTCGGTCTCAGGCCGGGAGAATCGAACCTAGAAGATTTGGGCATCATTCAAAACAGCCCTAAACCCTTGGAAAAAACCCATCTGCATTATTGATGTGGTGTATCAGTACCAAACTAGGGGCCCTAGCTCCAATGAATCACCTCTTGCTCCCAGTGCCATCTTTATGCCTGTGCAACAAGGGTGAGTTCACCTGGCCTCCCCCACCCAAGCCCAGGTCAGCAGGACTAGCTGAGGTTTGCTGTCCTTTCATTTCACTCTGAACTGTCAAGATTTATTGTGAACTGTTGCCTGAACCAGCATAAAAAGGAAAATGTGGACATACAGTAATTTGCTTAACATCATCTTCAGCTTCATCCTGGGATGAATCACCACCTGCCAGAAAACACAGAAATAAACACACAACTGCAGTGAAAGAGGCAAAGTCAGTCTGGGGGCCCATGCAGGAAGAAAGCACACTGGGAACTCCAAATGCATGAGCTCAACCCCAGCCTGCCAAACTATGCCATGTATGACAGCACCACACTGCTCCTGTGAAAGGACATCCTGTTGCCATGACCTCCCAGTGGCAGTGGGGACACAGTCCCCACCACCACCCTTTGTCACCACCCAGCACCTCCTATCCCTCTGCTAATCCCCCACACTGTGCTCATAAAAGCGTTTAGGTAAAAAAACCAAATTCAGTGAAACAATCTAAGAAATGGCCTAATAATGACTACGTTGTTAGAATAACACCTCCAGAACAGAATGACTCTTACCAGTCATATTATGGAGAGAACTTGTATCTCACCTCCCCTAAGAAAACACAATTGTGGAGAACTGACCTTCATTAGCAGCTTCTCTTTCTCGGTGTTTTGCATCAGCCTTGTCCAAGTAGGTGAAGCTTGGCCTCAGCTGAAGAATTCCATGTAGTGGAGTCAAGTGAAGTTCACCTGAAAAAGATAATTGCTGTTGGTTAAAATTTATTTTTTCCACTGCACAAGGACACAAGTTTTCATTATCTTCCTGTCTCCATAAAGCCACAGCTTCAATTGAGCATAAATATTTAATACAGCAAAATGTAAAAAAGGATTGAAGTGAAAAATTCATCCAGTGCTCAGGATTTCAAGGGACTATGAAAGACCAAGACCTGTTTCTGTTATTTTGCCTTTTGTGTTGAAACCAGATCTTGTAGAGAGCCACATTCTGCCACAGGCCTGACCCATAGTCCGGAAGACCCCTAGAAATAGTCAGCACTGAAAACAATCTACATATTGTCATCTCAAATGACCACCAGACTAAAACTCTGTGATGGCCTGGGCAGTCAAGAGAGGGACAAAAACTGCAGAACAGGAAAATGAGACAGACAAAACTAGATTAAGCAATATAAATAATAACGATAATTTCATGCTACAAGTGTGAATTATTTCAGGCCACCATGAACTGTTAAGATTCTGGAGGCATTTATAAACCCAGGGTGCTCTTCCATGATATTTACAGTTTTGCTAGACCTACTCAAGGTCTCTTGTGACACTGATAAGGGAAAATTTTTCTTTCTTTAAAGACCCATCAGTCAATTAAACCTGGGCCAAAAAAAACCCCATCAAATAGGTCTTATTTTAACACTGAAATGAAAATGTTGCCCTGATGGGAGGGTTAAATAAAAGAAACTTACCTTTTTTATAAACAGCAGCTGCATAGCGGGAAACATTACTGGCAGCTTGGGAAGAGCAGAAAGTTTGTTTGTCCATCAGCTTCCTGCAGACACAGGAGGGCAGTGAGATGGCATTCCACAGGCAATGTGGCATGCAGGTGTCACAAGTCTGAAAGCACCAATTCTCAAAATGGACTCTCAATAACTGCACCAGACAAATATCCATCACTTCTGTCTGCAAATCTGAATTCATGATCCATCCCAAAAAATGTAGGTTACTCTCAAGAATACTTGCTACAGAACAGTGTCCAAAGCAGCCCCTGTGACTGTACAGCCACTGGTGGACACACAGAAATCTATGCTCACCCCAAAAAGGAAAGGAAGGCAAAGAGACACCTACGAGGAATAGGTGCTTGTTTCATCTGTACATGTGCCATCCACGTTGAGAGCGATCTGCTCTCCCTTGCTGCGACAATAATTGGGATTCAAAGTATCAATGGCCATTTCGAGTTCAACCTAAAGAATAGCAGGGAAAGACAGCTAATTACCATGGCACAACCCCACACATATCAATTAAAACCCAACCCCACACTTTCTAACATTTTCACAGGTTTACAGCAAATTTAAGTACATAGCAGCATCATTCAAATCCACAGGACTAATCTCACACAGAGCTGATCAGCACATGGGTGATGATGGGCTTGGTACAGTGAGGTCATTTAAACAACAACCTGGAGAGAAATCAACTCCCATGTACACAGATGGGATCAGAAAAAGCAGAGTTCTTTAGGCAGCCCTGAAATACACATTCACTTTTCTGGATTCCTTCCATGACATTATCAGTCTAATTTACTTACCAGCACAGATCAGGTGCACAAGCAACCTCATTCAAGCCTCCCCATCACCAAGGAACCATTCAGAATCCTTTATAAAATGGATTTACTTTTAGTTTGGCTACCAAGAATACAAAGTAACTCTCTCCTCTTCAGAGGTAAAGCTCGATTCTGCTAACTCGAGACTGCAGCACTCAGCACTGACTTCAGTTACTCCTGCCTTTCACTTGTCAGAGCACTGTAACAAGCTCCAAATCTTTAATTATAAGAACTATTCCCCCCCACATCAACTTCAAATTTAAGACCAATGTCCAAAAATAAGCATACTCCTGCATAATATTTCTATTTATGTACTATGACAATACAGAGCATATTCTTCTTCAGGGTGTGTCAAAGCCCTTATAAATTTGTGTATCACAGCTACCATCTTATTTTTTCTTTCCCTTTATGTTATTCATAAACTGAACTAGTTTCAAGTCCCTGGATGAGACAGCAGATTTACAAAGGTTTACACAGGGCTTACAGTGCAAATGTTTGCTGAATTTAATAAAAGACTTCATGAACACAACATGCATTCAAACTCCAAAGTTCACCAAAGCACTTCCGTTAACCATTTCCCAGAATGAAATTCTAGTAACATAGAAATCTACTGCTGCAGTTTTAAAGTAAGATACTGTAAAATATTAGCCAGAGTTCTGGGATACATTTGCAAGCAAGTGCAATGATTGTGGTTTTGGCTATACTTTACCTGTACTGCCCCTGTGATTTCAAAAGGACTCCTGATGATTCACTGCCAGGCGAGAGAGAAATCAAGACTTGCACTGACACCGAAACAGAGGATGGCTCCAAGGCTCAATCCTTCTTCGACCCTTCTCTGAATACTGTAAAGACCTTTTCATTCAAGCTCTTTTCACACAAGCATCCGCAGACTGAATTACTATTAGTAACTATGTTTCCCTGAGTGATTCTGTTTTCTGTTAAAATAGTGGCTTTCCCACCATGATTTACAAACTTCTATTCCAAACTCTACCTTACAGACACAGTAAAAGACTCTTCATACCTTCAAGCACAGAGATCTGGTCCTGCAAGTAGCTGCATGGCTAGAACAGCTCAACAGCATAATCTGCTTTTCTTAAGTACATTCTGCACATCATAAAAAAACCTTTTACAGACTGGACTCAAATAATGACCAACCTTTTGCTGCTTTGGTTTTATCTTTGCTGACAAATGTGTAACATCATCGTAGGTCATGGAAGCCGGGCGAATGGGATACTGGAAAACAGATCATTTCATACATCCCTCTTCTTTTAAAGATCAAAGAATTTCACAGAAATTAACTCAATTTCCCCTGTTCCCTCACATGAAGATCCACTTGCCAGATCTCAGAGACAAGACACCAAGAACTGACAGATTTGTGAGTCATCAGGGGATTTAGAAGCACGACCTAGAAAGTCTGTTGTTTTCCTCACAGCCCTCTGCTTTTATCACTTCACAGCCCCCTTCCTGCCCCTCACACACCACAATAACCTGTAACACACTAGTCCAGCAGAAAAAGAAAACCTTATCCCTCAGCATTAACTCTCAGTAGAGTTATCAGAAGTAAAATATCTGTGGGTATACAAGTAAATGTTACCTTAGAAAGTACAAGTCACATTGCTGATCAAGAGAGCAGACCCAGGTTTAGCTCCATGGGTCTCTGTTCTGACCTCTAGGAATGCTGAGAGGACAGTGAGGTATCCCAATGAGATCTCCCAGCCACAGCAGCATCCTGCTAAAGCTGCCAGGATAACACCCACAGACACCACCACCAACCAGCCTCACTCCTGCCTCCAAACTGAGACCCAAACAGGTTCTCTATATCCAAGACCTTGGCAGACTGAAGCATTAAGTTGCGCTCATTGCATTTATTTTAAACAAATTATCACTGTATAAAAGTTAACTGAAATACCTGAAACAGATAGAGCTTCTCCAGTAGACTTCTGGCCAGGAACACGTCAATCTAAAAAGCAAAATAAAAAACTTTCATCAGATGCCAACTGTAATAAAAGTATAACCCTTAGAGCTCAAATACTGACAACATTAATTTTTCATTATGAACTCTAACATAAAATAGATTCGTGACTCTCCTGTCAAAAGTTTCCTTTCTCCTGACTTTGACATGAAATTCTGCAGCTGGCCTTTTTAAAAACCAAACCTAAAAATCCCACTACAAAGAGGCAGCAGAGAGCAGCTCTAGCTGTGTTTCTCCTCTCTAAGGAAACTTGGCAAACAAATGTGAAAGAGGAATTTTTTTCCTCCAAGGATCTGAAGCAAATCTGTTATCACAATTATAGAAAGAGGAGGAAGTTCTCAGTTTGGCAGTGCGACTGAAAGGTAAGTTCCTTACTGGTATTTTGGCATAAAATCTTCCTAAATTAGACAAGAGACACCCACATCCTCAAGCTGGTTCAATACTTGCATTTGGCCATCAGAACTGAAAATGCACAGATGTTTCATGAATAAGACATATGGAAGCTGCCATTTCTGTCAGGAGATACACTCCTGACAATTGCCACTCCTTTTCTCATGGCTTTTCACCTCTATGGATTTGCCCTTCCTTGTGCTTCTGGTGTGTAAACTCACATATCAAGTGACAAGACACTGTGGCTATCTCTTGGGACACAACAGTCCTTTAAAGAAGTCCCAGACTCAGAACACAACTCCTTACTTCAGCAGAAGGCATGAACACTGTAGATTCATGTTTAACAGATCATCAAAGTCATTCCAATTTTTTCAGCTCACATGCAATGGAGTTCACTAGAAGCACACAACGGTAGAAGCAAATTCCCCCCACTCTCTCTTCTGCCATGGACAGATTACGAAGGGTGAAAAACCTCAGCTGCATCTGCTAACATGGACAAGACTATTCTGACAAAACAGATACCATGAGCCATACCCTGGCCCACACAACAAAATTCCTTGTACAACCCCAGCCACCGGTTATAAGACAGCTACTGATGTTGATGACACATTGTTTCAGCAATGCAGGAATACTTGGAACTGTAGTAATAAAAAAAATTAAAAAATTCTCATGTACAATCACTGTTGCCACAATGCACTTTTACCTCTTGTATAATTGGATCATCTTCTTCATTTGCCATGCTAGGATAAAACAAAGCTTTTTCTTGGTTGATTCCTTGGCACAATCTGAAAGAAAACAGGAATGTCATATGAATCATTTCATCTGTGTCACACACCACATGCAGCCTACAGCATTGTTCAAGTTAACTTGGCTCCTTTCAGTGATAATCTGTTTAGTCTGTATTTTGGAGGAATGTGTTTGCATGAAAAGGTCCCTAATACTCAACAATCTTGACCAAAGGTGACAAAATTGTGGAGACGAGCAAATGTCTCAAAAACAGGTAAACTGCTATAACTTCTGTGAAAGCTGCAGTTAGTAAGAAAGCCCTGACCTAGTACCCCAAGGAGGGAAAGACTGCCTTTTGCACTTGCATAAAATGTATCTCTTCTACGCTGTGTAACAGTACACACAGGGAGCAGCAGTTTTCCAGCCACAAGTGGCCCTGCAGGGTCACTCACTGGGATATTCCAGTCTGGAATACCCTGACTTTGATTTCAGTCCCTGACAAGCTGCAGCCTTGTCTCCTGACCTGCCACTCTTCAGACTGTACTGCTAAATGAGAGCTCCAGAACACACTGCTCAGCCTTTCCTGGAGTCCTCTGAAACCAGCAGAACAGCAGATTTTTCTTCATAACTACACAAACTCCAATGAAAATAAGACTCTGATATTAACTGAGGACTGGATACTCTGGAACAAAAGGTCATTATGTTCAATCCATTGCTGGAGTCAGTGTTGTGCCTGGTTCAGACCTCTGAATAAAAAATGATCTCTCAGCTAAATCAACAACAGTTTTTCCCTGCTGAAATCAAACAAAAGGATTGACAAATTATTCAGGATGCCACTGCAACAATGTTATGTTAATCAGCCAGTACTGGTCAAGATAGGCATAAGAAAATAAGACCTCTCACAAACTGACCAAGGAAAGTTTTAGCAACATAGATGATTAGCCAAAGAAACAAGATCTGTCTTCAGGAACTTTCCCTCATTGTGTCCTTACTCCTTGAGGACACCTTGCTTCTTTGCTGGACCTCCCATGGAGGAAGAAAAGGAGAAACAAGCAGCATCCAGGATCAGCTGGGAACCAAGCAGTTGGGAAAGAAGGAACCCAGCATCCATGTTACATCTAGAACAACGGCATTTTTTTCAAATACTCAAGCCACCACACAATTTAGGCAGCTCAGTATATTTCAGTTGACATACAGGCTTCTCAAATATCACACTAATGTACACATAGGTATCTAAGAAACCTTTCAGAGAGGCTAGACATTCTGGATACAACTGTTATTAACATCCATTCAGGCTTATAGTGTTTCTGCCATTCCACCAAGAAATATAATTCCGTATTTTTCACTTACAGACTCTCTGCTACCAAAAAAGTGCCCCTCCCAATTCTGAGCTGGCATTTTCCATTCCTTTATGCACCAGCATGTCCCAGGCTCTTTGTACCATACATATGTATTTAAAAATTTAGGCCTCAGTATTTCAGATTACTATCTGAAGTAATGTCGTAGAAATGCAAAACACCTTCACAGCAAAAAGCCAGTACCTTAACCACAGGCTGGACTGTGAGCAAAACCATGAATATGTGATATCTGACTGATATCAGTGTTTTTATGTGATCAGGCACCCAGTTCCTCCCAGAAATACATGCTAATATGTTTTTAAAAAATAAGGTTTGTCAGTTCCTTTTTTGCTTTCCCCACTCATGTCCCCGGGTGGCCCAACACCTGACAGCTCTGCAGACATGGAACAACTGCAGCTTGCACTCAGCTCAGAGCTGATGGTGGGAGGACATGTGGTAACACCCAAAAGGTGGGACACTTGGGTCCAAACCCTCCTTCTTCACACCCCTGAGAGAACCAGGAAACACCCTTCCCTTCCTGACAGCCTGCATGCCAAGTATCTGCTAGGCTGGTTCTCTTCTGAGAGTTATTTCACTTCCGAGAAGAGAAAACCCTCCTGGACTAACAGGGACAGAGAAACTCAGCCTGAAGAACCTGGTCTCTGGCCCCTCACTGAACACTGCCTATGCAATTATACACAAAATCTCCTTGGGAATCCACCTGTCACTACTCAGGGGAAATGCTGCATTACAAAAACTACATTTTTCTCTTAGTCCTGTAAAGACAAAGCATGACTACAGATACTTTTACTGGAAAATGAGACTGACACATCTATAAATAGGAAGCAGTGTGTCCCAATACAACTTATAATACTCATGCAACCAGAAGAAATCCTCTGAATCAGAATGAAGGCATGCAGAAACAATGTTTGATATATACATACGTAGTGTTATTCCTCACTTCTCATATACATATATTTATGATACCACAAGAGTTACAGAATGGAATCAAACATTAAGAGACAGTAAACATGGTCAGCAGGTTTTGGTAGAACCTTTTTGTTTTAAGGACTTTCCTTTAAGGTGCAAATCAAAGTATAATGTGAGTTATCAACTAGCAGAAGGGCAAGAGATATAAATCTTCTAACTTCTCCTGCAAAGTGACCAATGCAAGGACCAATCCACGAAATGGCTCTTTAGCTGCCCATAACACCGTCAATGTAGAACCAGTGAAGAAAAATTTTGTGGTTAAAGAACTGTAAAAATGAGTGATGAAGCAACTGAATCCTGCATCTCCTTCTGAGCTTAGAAGGGCACTTGAGTATTAGAAATTTAATTTTATTTTACTACCAAAGACTTAAATGTAACTGCAAGAAGGTAAATTGCAAACCTGCACATCATTTGACACACATACTTTTAGTCAGGCCTGCAAGAAATGCTCCAGTATTTTATTTTTACCTAAATTTGTCAGTAATAATAGACCCCCAAAGTGCTAACACTGAAACCTGATATATTCTTCATATAATCATGCAGTGACAAAGAAAGGCCAACAACTCCTTCTGGATCAGTGCCTGAAAGTATAAATGCTGAAACAGCACCGTGGGAAAAGTGCCATTTCCTGAATCAGAACCACAACTACCTCTGGCACCCGGCCTCCTCTAGAAGGGGCTCTGAGCAACTCTCTAGATCAGGGTGGCCCATGGCACATAGTAAAATGGAATCTGCAAAAACAAGCTGAAGCACCTTCCATACATTTATGGCAATTATCATTTTGACCCAATTACTTGCTTCATTTTCTCCTCGCCTGCAAGCAGCTTTGCACAGTCATCTTCTGGCAGTGAACCCAAGAGGGCTCCTCTGCACCAGGACCTCTCTCTGGAGGTGATGTCACCGAAGCAAACCTTTGGGGTTTAACAGATTATGCATCAAGCACAAGCCTTTCTTCAGCACCTCACCCCGTGTGCAGCACGGGACGTGCCAGGCCGGGGCTGCCGGGGGCAGGGTCACTCCCGCCGCCGTGTGACACCCCCGGCAGGTCGCGGTGCCCGAGCCGCGCTCCCCGCGGGCAGCGCTCCCGCCGGAGCCCCTGGCGCCCGCCCCTCCCGACACAGCAGCCAGGCAGGGCAGGGCAGGGGAAAGGGGAAAGGGGAAAGGGGAAAGGGGAAAGGGGAAAGGCCACAGCGACCGCCCGGGCCGCCCTGACCGCGGGGACGCAGCGGATCCCCCCGGGCGGGACGGCTGGGCTGGGCTGCGGCCCCGCAGAGCCGGTGCCACGCAGGGGCAGCCGCTGCACTTCGGGGCGAGTGCGCCGAGTCCTGCCCGGGGAAGGGGCTGCGGGCCCGGTAGGACCGGCGGGGCCGCCGCTCGCAGCCCCCAGAGGACCGGCCGGCAACCCCCGGTGCTGCTGCGGCCGGACCCGGCCCGGCCCCCAAGCGCCCCGGCCCGTGCCGGGTCCTGTCAGGGCGCTGCGGCCTCGCGGCCCCGCGGTGCCGAGTCCTCGCAGTCTCGGCTCCGCCGTCCTCCCCGGACGGGCACAGCCCACCCCAGCCCAGGCCGCGCTCCTCCCTCGCCACCACCCGCAGGGTCCCTGGCGCCGGGGCGGCCCCGGGAGGCGCAAAAGCAGCGCGGCCCCGCGTACCTGCGTGCGGGCCGGGCGGCGGCGGCGGCGCCGCTCCCCCGCTCCCCGTGTCGGTGGGGCCGCGGTCAGGCAGCCGCCATGTTGGTGGCCCCCGGGCCGGCACGTGGGGACGCGGCGCCTCCTCCTACCCACAATGCTCTGCGGGCCGCCGCCGCCGCCAGGGGGCGAGGGCGCTGCCCGCGGCGCAAAAAAAACCAAGGCTGGCAGCGGTGGGATTCGAACCCACGCCCCCGAAGAGACTGGAGCCTTAATCCAGCGCCTTAGACCGCTCGGCCACGCTACCGCCACGGTACCTTTGCTTTTTGGCAAGACTTTTATTCCATACTGGTTTGGCCCCGTCTTTCCCATCCTTCTTCTTCCCCAGCAACCGCTCTGTCCACACACCCCCTCTACCCAAAAAATAAAATGCGGGGAGGTCCTTTTCAGCCCGTTCCCGAGCAGCGGCACTTGGAGCTGCGCGATGCACCCAGGGACGGACGGGCGGGAGCTGTGCCCGAGCCCTCCGCGCCGCGCCCGCTGCCACGTGGATGCCACGGAGCAGCACAGCCGCCTGCGCCGTGCGTGTGGCACCGCCCGAGCACCCCCTCTGAAAGCCTAAAAAGAGTTCTAAATTCTAACTGTCCGTTGCAAAGCCAGAGCTCCCTGAATTTGCAAAGTCAAAAGTCAGCAGTTTATGGCTGGGGGGTTGTTCTTTTGCGTATAGCACAGGGACCTGCACGGCAGTAGTCAGTACACCTGTGCAAATGGATGGTAGCACACCTCGGCTGCTGGTGCTCCATGAACGTGCCTCTGGAAGTCTCTGGTCGCATTTTGCCTGAAAGTCTGGTGAGTTTTCTCAAAGAATGAATCTTATTTTCACCACTTAATTACAACTGAAGGGTTGTATTTTGACGAAGAAGCTCCAGCTTCTCTATGGTAAGGCCACAAAGCCTTAATGCAGCATGATTTAATTCTGTCCTTGTGGCAGCTCATTTAAATAGGATAGAGAAAAGAAACCTGCGGGAGCCCTGCTGACAGCATCATTCAACCCTTTCCCCTGGCACCTCCCACAGCCTGTCCCTGCAGCACCCGGTGGTGCCAGCTCTCTTTCCAGGGAGCTGCTGAAATGGAAGCAGGGAATGGTTTTGTTGGGGTTGGAAGTGTCTAAAAAATGTCTGATAGTCCAACCACTGCAGTGAAGAGGGACATCTTCAACCAGATCAGGTAGCTCAGAGCCCTGTCCAACCTGACCTTGAATGTTTACAGGGATAAGGCATCCACCACCCCTCAGTGCAACCTTGTGCCAGCGTTGCAGCACTCTCATTGTGAGAGGCTGCAGCATGGCACAGTCTTGCTAAAAATTGCATTCACTGCCTACAATTACTGAGGAATAACAGCATACACATCTAAATATGAATAAACTCCTCTAGTGCTGCTGAAGTTTCACACCCTCAGTTCAGTGCCTTTCCAGGATATGGGGCTTTTTAAGAACAGAGCAGCAGGAGAGGTTCAGGGAGGAGAGAGGGCAGGCAGACCTGAACTGGCGTCACACAGGAAATCACCTGTAACCTGCTCAGGCAGAAAAGTTTTGGCAAAGAGTCAGTTTTAACAGTCTCCAAGCCTGTGTGTGTGTGCAGGAGGCTGCGTAGCACACTCATTAAAAACTGTTCCTTTCTGTGTGGGATGCTCAGTCCCACAGGTGCTTTTGCCTAGGCAGTGCAAGGAACTAACACCCTCCTGAAAAGTGCTTTTCTGCCCTGAGCTCAGCCTCTGTCCTCGAAATGTTTCTGTGCCTAGCCACAGAGACATTTCTCCTGTGTACCCAAGATTATTCACATCAGCCACGTGGGAAGCAGACAGGGGCTAAGAGCACAGGCTGTCCCTCAGGGGTGGCAGCTGGGTCACCAGATTTTTCATTTTACCTGTGCAACATCAGTTATAATGGCAGGATCATTTCCAAATTAAAAAATAATTAATGTGAGGAGAACTCAAAATATAGGACAAGCTACCAGCCTCATTACTTTGTTTTCTGGCACAGGATAGCCAAAGAATAGCAAGGACCCACATACACTGGAGTATGTCAGACTCCCAGACTAAGGGCAAGGCCCAGTAGCTACAAAGCCCTGAGCTGTCCCCACACAGGAGTTAAGTCCATCAGCAGGAGCAACTGAGAGATATCCCTGAAGTTAAACCTGAAAATACCCTGACTCACCCATGGCAACACTGCCCTGCATCCGTCCTGAGAGGGTCAAATGAAATTCTGCCTCTCCAAATTCAGATGACAAGTCCTGACTTGACCCATCATAACTACACCTGGCTCTGTCAGCACTCATTCTACTCTGAGTGAAATTGTATCTGTGGGGAAGAGAACGAGATTCAAATCAGTCCCACAGACCAGTAATTAGGAAAAAGGCAATATACTTATTTACACTTTATAAGCTGTAAGAGTTTGCTGTCTCCATGGTTTCTGAAGAATGCTATTCTTACTTTGTTACATTTGCCAAACACTCCATCTCTGTGACAGCAGCTATATCTAAAAACTCCAAAGGCTATAAAGCTAGAGCAGTGCCAAATTTCACCATTTTTCAACTTAGTGATTCCACAATGCAGAGGCCCAGATGGCGCTTTTTTGTTAGGAAATTCTGCTATTTCACAGTGCCTTTTCTAGAAGGTAATTTCACATTGTTTAAACTACACAGGTATAAGAAGTTCCACCTGTCTAAATAAAACAATAAAAAGGCAACACTAAGAGCTCCATTTTTAACAGTTTGAAAGAGCCTGTATCAAACAGATTATTCTGGCACAAAAAGGGAAATAAATAATAGCAAGATGACAGTGTATCATTAGATGTTGTATCCCACCTGAAATCATTGAGCCCAAGAATTTCCAGCCCATTCTCAGGACTAAACAAAAGCTAAAGGCATAGGGAGGCCTCTGTAGCACCCTGAAAATAAGCTTTCCTGTCCTTATATTTTATCCTCATTGGCTACAGACATATGTAATTACGTGTGCAATCAATTGCAAATCAGAGAGCACATCAACCATTTTGTTTTCTAGAGGAAAACAGATAATTTCCTCCCAGTTAGTTACATCTGACTGTTGAAAGGGAATAAGGGAATGAAATTGGGAATGGAATAATACAAACAACAGAGAGGATTTCTGGAAGCTTGCAATAGTAGGATCAAATTTTGGCAATTTATAAAGAAAAAAACCAACCCAAAAGCAAATACCCACAAGCAATGAGTAACACTCTATTGAGAAAAAGTGACAAAAAGAACGATTTTATTTACTAGCCAGAATGAACCCAGACAAAGTGAACGAGAGTACTAAGTGATGTAGGCAAGCAGTATTTGCTTGTCTGACATACAAAGTCTTCCATCTCACTGTCCTTACCCAAGAAATATTCTGGCATTGCTGAACCCAGGTAAGTTCTGGCAGGCTGAGCCTCAGATTTATTTTCACATTTTTAAAAAATACAGATTTTTATTTATTCATTGTGAATAGATTAAAAATACAGCATAAAGCAATATAATTACAAAAAGTCTTTAAAATATACAGTTTTTTCCCTTCAAAAGAATGTCACAGAATAAGTTGCGTATATTTCTGTAAACAATTTCCATTTTCATATTATTGACAGTCCCATTTGTTGTATGGCTAAATCATCTGATACATCTTAGGACAGAAGGTAGTCTTCATCACCAAAAAGCAGTATTTGCAAATAAAAAATTAATTAATTTTGCACTGAGTTGTGTGCACATTTACATACCAGATCTACACAGAGCTGTCAGCAACTTTAGCAACTACTGAATTTAGCAAATTAAACTACACCAAAAAGTGTCAATAATTACACTCTACATCCTTTGCATGCACATTTTGGACACTTTCAATCTCCTCCCTAAATGGTTAGTGGTGTGGTAACACATGCTTCCTTCTCAAGGAAAATCTTAAAGATTTGGCATCACCACCTTTTGAGGGAAACACACCAGGGAAATCCTTCTGTCTGATTTATAGTCCCTCCACTGTATAGGTTCTGCACAAAACAGACTATTCAACTGTCTTCACCTTTCATTGACAGCTGACACCTTAATGCTATGAACTGAAATAGCAAAGAAGGCCACATCCCAGAGAGGCTTTAGGCATCTAAACCAGAACTTTGGATAGGCACTGAAAACATTCATATGAATTGCAGTCCTCTGGTTCTATTTCAGCATGTACAAAAAAAATTAGGTCCAAAAATCTGGTCATTTTAGTACCTCACTACCTAAGACCAGCTGAGATCTAGAAATGAGACATTCCTCCAGTAATGGGTGAAGAGCTTTGCCCTCACTCTCAAAACGAAACAAAAAAGAAAGAGGCCATGGACACTACTTTCCCACAACCCCTGCTATCTACAGCAAAAAGATGTTGCCAAGTGTTGCAAGGCCGCTCACAGCTACAACTGCCTGGTGGTTACAGCACCAGCCAGAAGCAGGACATCCAAGGGTAACTTTCCCTTCCCTCCTAGAAAGGATTCAAATTCTCCCTTAACCACCAGGAGTTCACCTCTTTCAGACAGTGGCAGATGTTACTGACACCACCCTTGGATAAATGTCTATACAGCAATTCAAGATCCACTTGCCATAAAAAAGAGAAAATGGGAGCATGATTTGATTCCAGTGACAGGCACTTGGACAGGAAAGGAAGAACTGATTTCTGTTCCCTAAACAGTTTCTGCATTTTACAAGGAATTAATATTCCTTGGCTATGCATGCGAGAAATCCTAATCAATCCTGCATCATCTCATGGCCTGCTTAGCTTTACACCTGCTTTTAAGAGCTTGGCTGAAGTGGTGAGCATTACAGGTCATTCAGAACTTCACAGGGGCTGCCCCTTGTGCACATCAGTTTACACCTCAGGAGACTGCCAGGCCAAGGAGGCAGAAGCTTCCATCTTAAATCTCCTGTTAACCACAACCAAGGAACAGGAACAGCTTCTGTACTATCCACACAGATGGCACAGCAGCTTTGGAATAAAAGACTGGATTTGAAGAAACTTATCTCTAGGCAATGATAATTCAATCACCACCAGGTATTTGTCCTCCCTCACTGATTAGAATTAGGCAAAGAGGACACAAATTCAAGTGTTTGGGGGGTAATACTGTTTTCCCTTTCTAACCAGAAAGTCTTCTCTAAACAGTATTTGCAGATAAAATACCATTTAAAAATATACTTAAACTATGTAAATGGTTTTCTGTACATAAAAATAGGCGAATCAACATCTCCTAACCTCTTCAAACATCCATCTGGAAAAGGTGGAAAATATGTTCTCATCTTAAGTGAGATGATCTAGGTTCACTGAGATTTGAGATGCCACTGTAAAACTAACTTCAAATTACCCATATATTACAAATCTTGCTACTGTACATCATTGGACACATATAAGATCAGTAGACTTTCATACAAATAAAATTTTATATGGTGCAAAATGTGAAAATGAGAGAGGTAGCTGAATGCCTCACCTCATCAAGAACATGAATGATTTTCTAATGGTATAATATGCCCTGTTGGTAACGAATAAAACATTACACCCTGAATATCCTCATTGCCAATCTAAATCATCTTCCCTACCCCTCCCAAACAAAGGATTCCATCTGAAATTCCTTTGAGAGTAAGTGTCCAATAACGTCAGCAAAATAGAACAGGACTGTTTATTTAACATCAGTAGCTGCATCCATAAATTAAAAATTTACATTCATGTGCAAATTTGGTGAGATACACCGAAAATGATGAAGAAATTATGAGAATTAAGGAAAATGTTTTTCTGTATGTGGGGAGGAGAAGAAAATTGTAAAAAAACAGGACATGTAAAACCTAAACAATAAGGCCTGGTTTTCTTTACTCAAAGTAGGCCCCTCAGTTCTAACAGTAAAAAAAGTACAAAAGGTTCAAGTGTGTGTGTATTACAACTTTGAAACACAAACAGAAGTATGCTATGGTACCCTACACACTGCTTACATTTAGATTTCTACCCTCAAAAAAATTATAAAACTAGAATATGAAGAAAAACCAACCTGGTAACATCACATAGAACTACATATTTGTAGCTGCAAATGCAGCAAGTCTATAGCAAATTTATATACAAGAACTGCTTAATTTCGGTGTCATTCTTCCATCATCGCCCAAGCCTCTTCTGCTTTTTGGTAATACTGATTTGCCAGTCTGCCCTTCATGGCTTCCATGGCTGCTTCTGCTGCTTCTGTGTAAAGCTCACCTAGAGAGGAAACAGCATCAGTCATGTTGACAGAGCAAAGAAAGAATATGGCTTTGGCCTCAAGCAAATAATGGACAAAGGGAGAAATTGAGGTCAAACTGTAGGGCCGGATGTGTATGGGTGTGTTTTAACAGTGTCAGAGTTCCATCAGCTGGGAACCCAGCCTCTGCTCTTCAAGCTGAAAGTTATACAACTGGCTGCTGATGGCTCCCCAATGTATCTGGAAGGACTGCAAATAGGACCAGCCTGTAGGAGCCCCCCAGAACAGACATCTAGCATGTAGGTTACACAGCAACTAAGAGAATGCTGTGTAGGGCCTTGGGAGTCATGGATGTAGCTCAAACTACAAGCAGCAATCTGCAGCTCAGGGGAGCGACCCACAAGAGCAACCTCAGAGGGAGTGAAGGTTGCCTGGCAGTGACTCAGTGTGCCACAGATTTGACCTGGCACCACCCACCACCCTGTTGCTGCCAAGATCTCTTCTTTCAATGTTACACCCAGCATCATTAAATCTGAAGGTACTGAACCTCTCTATGTTTTGTAACAGCGGAAGCAAGAAATCTACTTTTGGGGTACATGCTGGGGGAGAAGGGAAGGATAACAGAAATAAAATGAGGCCTCACCTGATCTCTGTGGATCCTTATCCAGGTTGAACCCTCCCATCATTAGCATCTCTGCTTCCCTGGCCAGGAGCAGATACCGGGGCTCATCCTGAGTGCCATCATATTCACCTCCCTCATCATAGTCGGTCATGTTCAGCGCAGCGTTGTACCAGTGAAGTGCCTCCTTCCAATCCTGGGCTCTGAAGTCAAAAATAATTTCTGAAGATGGTTCCCTTAGGAAACAAATGTACTTTGCATTGGAGATTAAGCATCCCATTTTATACTGACTTCTCAGAGCCTTGATGCTCTCCAAGAAAGCAGATGTCCTCATGGACTGCACTGTGGCATTAGGTCACCACAGCAAAATGAGGCTGGGGTCATTTCATGCACGAATTACAGGAGAAAGTATCAAACGGAAGTGTTTTGCTGAACTCCAGAGTCTGAGCTTCATTCCCAAGTTGCATGGTTTGGGCATTTATATTTGTGAGAGTAACCAATTTTAAAAAAACCTGAAGTTTCAAAGTCTTGTTTCATAAATACTTTACAATCAGTTATTTTGCACACTGAGAATGTTCAGTGAACTTCAATTTTAAATTTAATGTTATTTGACAGTGGGAAATTTAAAGAGTATCACTGTTATGCAAAACAGAAAACTCATGTAAATAACAAAGACATGCCTAAAATACAAAAGCAGAAAAATCACTGCCCCAGCCTTGCCTCAGTGAAGTACCACCAAGTTAACTTACTCAGCTATGCACAGTACCTGTCTGCACCAAGATTTACACCTGTATCATATGCTCTTGCTACCAGAATCATGGAAGGCCGGTCTCCAGCTTCGGCTGCTCTCAGCAAGTAATTAAATCCTTTATTTCTGTTCTCCTTTGTATCCTAGTAAAGAAAACAAAACCTTTAAAATGCATGCTTCTAAAACCATCCCTTTACCATCAAATGCAGTTTCTCAAAGTCAGCAAGTATTTAGTATTTCTGAGAAATTGGTACAGCCACAAGAAACAAAGCAGCTGAACAGTAAAGGTGGCTTCAAAAGCTTCCCAAAGGCATGCAGTAATTTGCTGGCAAAACCAGAAAGAGGCAGCATTTTTTTGCTGTTTTGTCCAAATCCTTAATTACAAAGTAATCTATTTTGTCTGAAGAGGCTACAGAACACCTAGGTGTTCTGTACCAGGTTTTCGTTTAATCTCCACTTCCTGCTATTCTTACGTTATTTTTACAATGAACCACAATTTTGCTTTTTGGCATCTTCCATACCTCGAGAGTGACCTCAGAAAGGATGTGATGTGGCAGCTGAGAGCACATGAGGCCTAACCCAACGATGGCTTCCAGCTCCCCACAGTCTGCAGCGTGCTCCAGGTGGAACAGGGCTGACTCCTGATCCCATTCCTTGTCCTTCTCACAGAACCGCCCGGCTTCATGATAGCGAACCATGGCCAGGTGAACCTGGACACAATTGCACAGGAGAGACACAGCATGACGTAAGGATCTGATCCTTCAAAAGCCCTCTGCTTACATTTTACCAAGTCTTAGAGCTAAGTCCTGGAGTGAGCGGAGGCTCAGGGGAAACCTCAGCACTCTCTACAATTATCTGAAAGGAGGTTCTAGCAAGATGGGGGTCAGCAACTTCTCCCAAGCAGCTGGTGACAGTATGAGAGGACACAGCCTCTAGCTGCACCATGGGAGGTTCAGGTTGGACATCAAGAAGAATTTCTTCATGGGAAGGGTTGTTAAACATTGGAATGGACTGCCCAGGGAAGTGGTGGAATCACAGTTCCAGCATGTGTTCAAGAAACAACTGGACGTGGCACTTAAGTGTTATGGTCTGGTTGACAAGGTGGTGATTGGTCAGAGGTTGGACTTGATGATATTAGAGATCTTTTCCAACCTAAAAGATTCTCTGAAAAATAGTTTTCTTCCCACATCAAAAGGTTTGAGAACACCTACGATTCCCGGGATGTTCAGTAAGATTTACATCACGTTTTAGGAGTGGGCTTAAGGCCATAAATAACCCCAAACTTAATTTACATTTGCATTATCTGGAATAATCTGGAGTAAAAAGGGTCAGTCCATGCTACCAGTTTTCAGGAGCTCAGCTTTGCCTATGTGCACAGTATGTGGGTCAGGCACAGCACACCCAACCCACTGTATTCTCCCTGTGTGATGCCCCTGGAAATGCAGATTAAAAACAGGAGGGTTCTTCCCAAAGGAGCCCAGATGCTGCAAGGCCAAAAGCAGATGGAATTCACAGGTTTCTGAACTCAGATGTCCCTTATACAACACAGGTAGGTGACAGAAAGGTATAGATGTGTTGTTTTCAATTGTATCACAAAATAAATGCAAGCAGGGCAACACTTCTATGTAAGTAATAAATACAAGATGTTTCCTGTTGGATAAAACAGTCTCAGCGGACCCATCCTACCTTTCCAAGGACTGACTTCCCAATTTTCTTTTCAAGTTCTAGTGCATTGAGCCTCTGAATTTCTTGGGCAACACAGGATGGTCTGTGGATGTGGACTCTGGAAGAGTTGTAAAGATTCCACTTCTCCACACTGATCTGAAATACAAAATACACTATTATTTTTATTCAAAATTAAAATTCCCATCCATATGGATTATCATCCAGGAATCAAAGCCTCTATTAATATACTTATGTAGTAGTAAATACTCTATTTTAAAACAATGCTTTCAAAAGTCATGTTAGTAGCTGAATAATTGGTTATTACTCTTCATTAAAAAAATTGAGTAAACCCCTCTATTTCTAATCTGAACATTATCACTTTGAAGAATCATCTCAAAGTCCTGAATCAGAAAAAGTTACCTACACAAATAAGCAACTGAATAGTCACACTGCAAACCCTGAAATTATCCATGCACAAAAAAAAAAAATTAAACCCATACTTTTCTGCCCAGAATTTCAGAATTTCTGTTCCCAACACTTTAAATGCAGCTTGCATTCTAGAACTCTAGAAAAATGACACGTAAGCATGCAGAAGATTACAGGCAGATACATGCACTGGCATTTCTCAGGAGGAGCAACCCAAACAAAGAAATTTTTTAACATAATGGATCAGTGGGAAACAGTAGCTGAAAATAATCCTATCACAATTAATGCTATTGCAGGTACACAGAGAAAACACAACAGGAAAGGCTACTGGCACAGAATTTCAGTCTGTTAAAGCTGTTTCAATTTTCTGAAACAGGAATATATAATAATTAAAAGGAAATTCTGAAAATTGTATCTAAATAAATTATTAATTGTCAAAGCTCTGTTTTTTCTTTCCTTTCACAGTAGTTATTTTTTTAAGCTTATATCCAGAACCAATTATCACAGAACTTATATTTTGTAAAAGCATAAAAGATCTGGTCTTTCTTAACTCAGGTGACAGGCACTCTCTTCACTGTAAGTTTCAAACACTGCATGTTTTTAAGAAATCATACAGCTACATACAGGATATAATTCCAAATGCAAAGTGCAAAAAGGAAATATAATTTAGTTAAGCAGAAAATAAATCCACAGAGCTGTAATTTTTTTGAGTGAGAAACCATGCATAAACACTATTTTATGACAGAGGTCAGCTACAGAGATGACAATTTGTATCACAGTACTTCTTTAATTAGAAAACAAAAACAAAACATAAAAGGAAATAATAGAGTGGTAAATTGATATTAATAAACATTTTCTGTAGCTGAAAAGGAAGGGAAACCAGCATCTGGTTTAGTGATATGGTTAGGTGGCAGAGGAGTAGAACAACGGACAAGCAAAGCAGCAAACTCAGTCTGTGAACATTTCTGCTTTATTTACCCTTGCAGAGCTTCCCAAACTGTCTTCATCAGACTCCTGCTTCTGGTTGTTGTTTGAATGGCCCTACGTTAATGTAAAGATTTGCATCATTCAATTTGCAGCAACTAATGTGTGCCAGTTATGCCTCTAGACTACTCCTACCCTGTAGAATTAATACTGACAAGGACCAAAACTGTTTCCATCAGATTATTTCCTTTCAGTGCTATCACAATATATTAAGACACATACCAAAATGACAAAGAACTTGGCACACTTGGGCTTTAATCCTGTAAGCTGGAGATGCCATGACAAATACCTTGCCAAAGAAGGTGACAAAAAGAGTAACATCTCTGGAACCAGTATTCTCTTTCCTGTCTTCTAATTAAATATCTTCAGGTCAAAAAGCATTTATTTAAAAATTTGCATTTTAGAGGAGTAACCAACTAACCCCCAGGAATTCTAAAGTTCCATATTATTACCTGACAACGTTAAGTTCTGTAATATTTCAAGCCATACAAAGTAGAGAAGGTAAATGAGTCTGAAAGCAGATCATATTCATGGCATCCACATGATATGAAGATGGCTATACATCCTAAATGCAATATGTAATACTTTAAAAACCCACACAACAACATCTAATAAAATATGATATTTGAAATTAAGCTACTCATTACAAACCATTTTCCTGTAAGAGTGTCATTCCCAGTATGAGTAACTTTGCAACATGGGGGAATTTGTTTCGTCTGTTTTCAAAGTCTAGATCAAGATCAGATCTAGATAAGGAAGGATAAATAAGAAGATTCTTCTACAAAAACAGTTTAATTATGAATAGGCTATATCAACTCTGCTACACCAGTCAGGTTCTTACCCTCTCTCTATGATCCAGATCTTCTGTCTCACTTCTCTTTTCACTGGGACATCCGCTGTCTCCACCATTTTCAAAATCCTACAGAAGTCAAGAACAGAATAGCATTAGCATTATACTTTGTAAGGACCTCAGCTTGATATTTCTCACAGGGCAAACAGTTTGCTCTTTCAATGAAAAATATTAGATGGTTGTACTGGATGAAAATGATTGTGCTACCTTTGTCAGAAGCAGCACGACTTAATGATACATGAAGTAGTCTAAAATTGTCTTCTCCCTTACATACATTACAACAAATCAAGGACTTACATATTTTAGCAAATCAAGAATCTCCTAAATATAGTTTTCAGCTTCAGTGATAAACCACTAACTGACAGCCCCTGGCACTAAGGCCCAGCACTGGAAAATGCCCATTGCAGTCCTGCACTGCCTCAGGCAAGGTTCTCTAACATTCCTAGTACCAGGATTTGCAGTGACCTAATCCATAGGGATTATTTGGCTTTAATACCACAGGAGCTGGGACAAGCACCCAAGACACAATATGCAGGCAGAGGAATAGGCACATGCTTTAACTACCTGTTAAAATTCACCAGATGCAAATAAATTTCTGTTGGCAAAATAACTAATACTAAAATAGTAAGATAAAATGTTCTTCCTTTGCTAGAAACAGCAAATTTTGCCAATTTCTGTTGGCAAAATAATGAATACTAAAATAGTAAGATAAAATGCACAGAGGTAACATGATCTGCAACAAGAGAAATAGGCACAGCACCTTTATGTGCCTTTACTGAACAAAACCTTTGGGAAGTTCTATAAAGACACATTTTACTAGGCAACTGCAGCCTCATTTTCTGTTGGAAAGACCCTCACCCTTTTGTTGTCAAAGTGATCCAAGTTATCTACTTCACTGAACACAGGCCAATCTAGGAGAAAAAAATATTTGCTGTTATTATAATGATAACATATTTGAGGAAAAAACTCTAGATATCATCATGTTATTGCTGTTTCTTTTCACAGAAGCATCTGTGCATTAATTATCTACATAGAAGTACATTCAGTCTTATTTCTACTCAAAGAGCAGCACTAGAAACAATCATTCTGGACTAAATCAATGCTGTTCTGCTTAAAACCAAAGTAAGACAAGTGCAGTGTTCAGGAACACCCCCAGAGGCGATGGTTGAGGCTCACTCACTAAGCATGTCCACCTTGTGGCTGTGAGGGGTCGCAGAGGAGGGAGAGCAGGGCAGGGAGTCAAATGCCACATCACTCATGCTTTCATCCCCGGAGTTTTCAGACAGGCGGAAGAGCAGCGGGGGGCGGCTCCCGGACACCGTCCTCACCCGGCTGCTGCCGCATTTCTCCTCTGTGCCACGGAGAATTGTTTGAGCAGATTCCTTGGCAAATCAACGAGAAAGTCCTGTCAATAATCCTTCTGAGTATTCTATGCATTCCATTCAAGCCAATGTGAATATTTATTAGGAGTCCTCTATAAATGTACACATGTATACAGAAGTATTTGTTTTAAAAAGCTCTACACTGCAACAAAATATCAAGCCCAGATATTTTTACTTGTCAGAGTTTTGTTCAGGACTGAGTTTCATTCCAAGTGTAACATCAAGTCCCATTGCCACCAAAATCAGATGAAACTCAGATCAGTTTGCAACAAGCATCAAATCAGTTTTGTGAGATCCAAAACTTATAAATTATTCAAGCATTCTAAGATCTACTTGGTCCCAAATTAACACTGGTTACAAAGCTACAGCTTAATTACACTTTTTCATCAAACACTTACAAGCAATTTTTTATTATAATCCAAGGCATCTTTCTCTTTGGATGAAAGATCAAATGGTGCAAGCCCCATGCTTTTGCAGATGTTGTTGCAGAAATGAGAATGAAAGAACAAGGCCATACCTCGAACACCTAAGGCATTAAAAGAAAGTTAAGAAAGGATTTACTCAAATTTTATATTACAATTTACTTAGTAAAAGCTGAAAGTCCCAAAGCTTTTCCTAAAAAGCCAAGAGAGATAAAATGCTTTGTAGCACTAACAAACAGCCTAACCCACTTCCATTTCAACACCTGTAAGAGCTTTTCACTCTCTCTGCATGAGAGTGAAAGAAGTGAGAAAAATCTTGGAAAGCCATGTATGAACAAGATATAACAAAAACCTAATCCAACTGCATCACTGAGAAATGTACATAAATTTAATCCTGCTTATAAAACTTGCAGTGTCCTATGAATAACTTCATATATAGACACTTGAAACTTCAAAAATACACCATGCCTATCTCTCTGCATTCAGCTATATCCATTCCTGCAACGTGGCAAGGAAATAAAAAGCCATGATTACTGTTTCTCACAATATAGAAACTACTTAATTACACTACTTGTTTAGGAGTAGGCCAGGAGATATGAGCCAGCTCTCTTTTTAAAACTGCCCTTATATGACAGATAACCTGTACAGGACCCCTCACAACAGGACTTCCCCAGCTGTTTGCAAGGCCCTCAGAAATGTGTCAGCTCACCCACTGCAGTGGCTACTCAGCAGAGTAAAAGAAGAAAGGAAGAAAAGAGAAGCACCCTTTAGTGAAACAGAATCATTGATTTTTACCTAGGTTGCCATCTCCAAAATCTTTACCACTCTCTGTATGGATCTGAGGGTCTGTGTAAAGATCTCCAACTCCCTGGATATCAACAACAATGAGCTGGTGTCCTGAGCGCTCAAAGGTGAAGTGACTGAAGGCCTGGAAAGAACCATAGGAGATGTCTGAGAACACTCTCCCTCCACCTACTGAAAACAGCAACACATATTCCCCCGTAATAAATGGGAAAAGAAGTCTGATAACCCTATCAGTGAAATGTAACTGGTATAAACATCATGATGAAAGCAGCAAGAGAGACCAAAAGCATGTTGTATCCTGTCTCTTCAACCTGCTCCAACTCGCAGAGAGGCTAAAAAAGGCAGAGTGAAAAGCAGCAGTGGGCACAGGCAGGGGAAAAGAGATTGCTTAATTCCTCATTTTTGTACTAGAGATTATTTTCCACTACAGCCTTCACCTTAGGTAGTGGGGAGCTGGCTGGCAGAGAGAAAAACAGTGGGCTCTGAAGCCAGTGCTGAATAACTTCTGTATAAACATTCTGGCTGTGCCTGTGAATCTGCAAGCTCTGCATCTCTGGGACACTGCTTCCTTCTGCCAACAAGCATTAGCTCCGCCACAGTTTGAAGAAAGAACTCATAAATAAATGTGAGCATCCCAACAAATTCTTCTTCCCCTTTGAGTGATCCCCATGAGAAATTGCTTTGTATCAAATAATGAAATTACATTTGTGCTCTTGAAAAAACACATTTAAAGAATCAGGAATAAAAAGCCCTTCTCTTTAGAATAAAGCTGAGATATTAAGAATCTTCTGGGAAGGCCTCCAAAAAAGCATTGCCAGGCCTGGGGGAGGTGACTGGTGGTGATAGACAAACATTTTAACTGCAGCAAATACCAGGGAACATTTTGTTCCCAACCTGTGAAAGCACAGCACTGATTCAGTGCACAAATGACAGCCCAGAACATAACTTCTCTGCTTACATTAAGCCTCATGACAAATACTTTAAAAATAGTGGAAAAAAATGTAAAGAACCAAACTCTCAAGGCCCAGTAAAATACCTCTTTGTTACACTGACCACTTTGCATTTTTCAATAATATTTTAAATTTATTTTACAAGATTCAAGAATCACTTGAAATCTGTCATTGTATTTCTATATGCAATCTCAGTTTCAGCTATTCAGAGGCTGCAGCTGGAAAAAAATCAACATTTTTATATGCAAATGGACTAGATTTATTTGCATGAATTGGATACCAGCCACCTCTTGTGTATTACAGGAGGAACCAAAAGACTGTTCAGTACATAGTACATGAGAGATATCTTCACTGCCTCATATTTGAAGAAAGTTTGAAACATTTTGATGCCTGCAGTAATAATTAGAGTCAAAGGGCTTAAGGTTTCCAAAGAGTATTAACCCTGTTCAACTCAACTGTAATCAACTGAAATCCAATAAAGCACTCAGTGCTTGAAAGAGCAGGCCCCAAGTAAGGGGCAGACAAACTGCAAATAGAAAAATTAATCTAGCATTGTATTGCAGAGCCTGCAATTTCCTTTCTTGGCAGTAATGCAAAACCTCTGGATGGAGAGAGCCCAGGAATTCTCTACAGCAGAGAATTAATGGAAAGCATGGAAAACATTAAACAAAATGGAAAACATTAAACAAAGCCCACTTGTGGAGTTAGACGAATGCTGTCGTCTCGCACAAATCCAGAATTTGAGTTGTATTTGATGTATTTGCCCTCAATGTAATGTTCCAGATGAAAGAGAGGCTTTCCAGGCCTGTTCTTCATTTCGATAATACACGTCTGTACTATATCCACCTGGGGAGGGAAAGGAGATAAACAATGACTAACAGAATACTGCCTTCAGATCAAAGTGTATGTGAATCCTCCAGCTGTGAAAACTTTCCCAATGCAAGAATCTGAACAATTGCAAAGATCCTTCTGTTTAACAAGGGGGTGGGGGAAGAGTCATGTGCTTCTTGAGTAATTGGAAGAATTCCATAAATTAAAAGCAGCCACTTCAAAACAGCTCACTTCTGCAACAAACCCCTCTGAAAAAATTCTTAGCAAGTGCCGGCTTTCTATTTTATTTTGTGGGTACCTCTGCAAAGAGTCTGCACCCAGAGAACAAAACACACAGTCACTACTGCACAACTTGAAATGCATTCTCAGAGAAGGACTGAGGGTATCTATTGTTTGGGTATCTCTGTATCCTGCCTCACCTTCTCCCTCTGTCCCATACACATTCCTGAAGCAGAAACCATCACAACTCTCACTCCACTTATATATTTTCTCCAACATGGCATTTAAAACTTCTAGATTTGTGGATTTCTCTCTGCATGTTTCACTGTAGACTTCACCTTGCTATTATGAGCCAAAGTAGTCGTTAACTAACCTTCACAGGGGAAGCAATGCAAATATCCCACATATCAAAACCACTCATTTTGGCCATTAAAATTGCTAAGGCTTCCAGCAGGTTTCCAGCTCATCTCAAAAATCAATGCTAATTACATGTTTGGATAGGTATAGAAGATTTAAGCATCTACCTTCCTGGAGCAATAACAGTTAAGTGCTTGCTGAGACTGCTGCTGGTAATAAATTCTGTGACATCTCTGGTTATCACAAAAGCAGCTGGGCACACATCAAAGAGAGCAATACAAACATCATTTTATTCTGGTTTTCAGTCAACAGCTAAGGACAGTAAGACATTTACAAACACACAGCCCCTAGTCCTGGAAATATAAAGCAATTTCTGTATTTACTCCACTCAAAATCAGCTATGATTTAATAAAACACACAGAAGGGCAAAAGGATCTATCCAAGCATTGAAATGTGATGGAATGTGAATAGCATTGAAATGTGATGGAATGTGAACAAATAATTAATTCCCTCTAAATTATGTCTGAAAACTAACCCAACAGAAGAACAAAATTACATTTTTGCTTAGCAAGGTCTTTCAATGCACCTGTTTTGGCGGCTTGTGCCGGTTGTACTCTTCTCCCCAGAGTTTTGCTTCCATCTGCAGTCGAACATCCTCAAAATAAACATCTCTGCTCACACTCTCTATGTATTGCTTGGCAACATAATTATAGGCACCTTTCCAGTTCTGAGTGTGTAAGAAGTTGGACAGCTTTTTTCTGAAAGATAAATCAATCACTGGTGAAAGGAAACTCAAGGATTTAAATTCAATCTTTCCCATTTCCTTGCCTGCATGGATAGAGCCAGGCTCCAAGATGAGCATTAACCTCAGTCATTTACCAGGTATTCTACCTGAAATGTGAAGCACAGGAAAGGGACAAGGGAAAATGAAACCCATGGGAATGGCTGGGATTTGCCAAACTGGTTTAGCTGCAGCTACTTGTGCTCTGAACTTTCTCCTTTTCTCAATCCCTTTCCCTTCCTGTTCCTCTCAAACCTGGAGCATGAAGGGTTGGTGCCTTGTCAACAACCTGTTCTAATGTCAACAATTATTTTCTGCAGAAATTAAAAGGGAGTGGCCTTTCAAACATGAACTGAGAAACCTCTCCTGGGATAAAAGCAATCTGCTGCTTCTCAACATACAGCAGTGACTGCTCAGTAACCCACATACTCCCAGAAGGAAAACTGCACCTGACAGTTCTCATGATGCAACTTTTCCCCTTTGCTGATGTGCAAATCTTTAATCCACAGATCCCTTCAAGGCAGGGGGGCTGGTAGTGTGTAGCATAGGAAAACTTTGATAAGAAAGGATCTGCTGGCTGCCAACAAATGCATTAAGCAGGTGCTTTAATTAGCAGCAGCACTCAAACTCTCAACCCTTCCCCCTCCTTCTTTTTCCTCTCCCTGCCAAGAACTTGATGCAGAGGTTTTGGTACAGGGGACCCTCTACAGGCAAAGCAACTTTATGGTGCCTGTCCTCCTGCAGGAATAGGCACACAGTCACAGCAACAGAGGCCTTGGAAAGAACGAACAAGGAAAAGAGGAAAGAATTTCAGGCAGATCCCAAACCTTCCCAGTTCTTCAAGGAACACACTCCTCTGCATAAAACAAGCCAGCTCATGTTTTATTGAAGTCAATATCCTCACATTGGTTCATTGGGCCATGGGGAGCTAATGCTGCCACTGTGTTAACTAAAACCTTGCAGAGTAACAAAAATCTAGGAGAGAGCTCCAGATGGGAAATATCCCTGTACCACTGACACATATGGGAAACCCAGCAGTATGAAGCTGACATTCAAGTTATGCTTTTTTAGTACTAGAGGTTAATGCAAAACCGCCAACAAATTTCTGTTTATGGCATTTCTCAAAATATTGTGCAATGGAGAGTTTGGTAAGTAACAAGAACAAAAAGCAATGTCAGCAGTCTGAGATTTGTTACTTCCTAGGCTTCATTCACTACTGTATCCAGCTGGATTTGCAGGAACAGAGCCACCAGCATGAACTGATACTGAATTGCCCATGCCAGACTGCAGCACTGTGGGGTTACTTTTCTTCCTTTTTGCTCAAGTTCAAAACATCATATTTCCATCTTTTATAAGTGTCTATCTTTCTAGAGCTGAAACCACACATGAAGTGCAATTTCTCTTGATTCCACATATGGGAAGAAGGGGGAATATTTTTAAATGCACACTCCCCAACATTTTCCAGGAAACATTTATCTCCAGAGCCTGGAAGGGGTGGGGTAATCTCTTAGCTGGATTTATAGCTGGATGCTGATCCCCACAATAACATTTGATAACACTCTCCAAGGAAGGAAAAGTTCCTCCTCAGTCTACCCATACACTTTATCTTTCTGGGAAAAACGACTGTTAGTGTTCAAGTTCTGCCTTACTCAGAACATAATACTGGTATATGTGATAATATATAGGAGGATAACCTTCTTCACCAATGGAGGCTCTTCCTGTTGAGACTGCATCATCCAAATATTCTTTCTTTCTCTTTTCTCTGCCTAACTATAGACTCAAGTTGGTCTCCAGGCTGCACACACCTATGACCTCCTATCAACTTTTAAGATGTTTTAGCACACAAGGAACACAGAAATTAAGTGGCTGTTACTATACTTTCATGAATACTTTGCCTCCCAGGGACAGCTGAAGAGAATGTTCAGAGAACATTCTTATTTCTGAACCCCACTCCCTTCAGGTGGAGTCACACAAACTGGGATAAACCCCTCAGCAAAGCCTTTTACAAAGGAGTCAAGGTTTACACAATTTCCACTACATCTAAGTGAAATTCCAGTGACCACAGAAAAAAATACTGCAAGGAGGCCAACAAAGATGAAGTGGGCAGATACTCACGTTCTGAAACACTCTCGCATTGCTCCACGGCCGAAAGGCTGGGAAAAAGAAAAAAACAAAAACTCAGCATTACCATTTCCACAAAGTTGATTTCTAACCAGTAAGAAACACAGCCATGACTTCCCCTTTATACCACGCAGAAAGCAGTTTTCAAACAGGCTCTACAGAAATATTTCCTCAAGAAAAAGTGAAAACCCCTGGTAGTGTAAGTAGTATCTGGGGAAAAGACATTTGGATAAACTCCCCCTACCAATAATCCCATGGAGAAGAAATGGTATGTATTTTAAATAAGCTATTTAAATTCTCTCCCCAGCTGGGAGTCAGCTCTGTGTGACTGCCTAAAGAAGCTTCACAGACTTCATGCTCTCTGCATTTAGGCTTCTGCAGAGGATGTGCCAAAGGGAGCATCATCTCCCCAGACGCCAGATGCTCGGCCAGCAGCGCAGAGCATGGCAACCCCAACACACAGTCAACCCCAGGACCTAACTGGGACATGACAGTGCCTTCTACCTTCACATACAGAAAATTCAGTTTGTTTTCATTCTAACAACAGAAATTACTTGGGAGGACACAAAATAGTAGGACTACTGCCAGGCAGGGAAATTACGCCAGAAGGAAATGGGAGGGGTGACATGGAAGGGAAATCACTGGGAATGGAACAAAATGCCTCATGTTGCTCACAGGGAAGGTCTGACTCCATTTTCTACTCTATTTTGGAGAGAAGGATACAAAGAAAAAGAGGCAGGTGAAAAGAATTACACTGAGACTTCAAAATTTCTACAAGGAAAACATCTTGATGCCACTATTCAGGAGCAGAAAGGAAATTACAAACTTGCTTTTAGTAAACATGAAGGACAGTGTGATCTTACTTGAGAAGCCATCTTTATAAGGACTTCATCTTCAACCCAGTCCCCAGTAACTGCATTGTACCTGCAAAATCAGGAGTTACATCTCAGAAGAATGCAAAGGGAACCCAAATCCTTCCATTTCCAGCACCTATCCTTCCTTATCTGTAACTGACTCTGGAAAGTGCTGCCGCCACTCCCACACAAAGGCTTCCAGTCTTCCCACTACACTCTGGTCCTCCTCATTTTGGGCAGGCAAGGAGAAACACATTTAGCTCTTTGAAGAGACACTTAACCCTCCTGTCAATGAGCAGATTCTAAAACAGAATCTGAACTTCTGTAACACTACAAATGAGGCTTTATCTGCCTTGAAGTTAAACCTCCTCTGTGATGCCTGAGCAGCACACTGCAGGCAGAAAGGGCCTCAACCAAGCTCTACACACTGAACAGGTTGTCTCCCCCAATCCTGAGCTTGCATAAGCCTGGTTCTGGCTGGGTATTAGCCTTGGGGCTGTGGGGAATGTGAGCAGCACCAGCTGTGAGACACAGTGGGGCCAGGAACTGCCCAACACTGGACTGAGGGAGGAGCGAGTCCCTGCACAACCCTGTGATAATACAAAGAGTACGACTGTGGTTTCTCCCCACCCCTTTAACTCCCAACACAGTGAAAGCCAAATTGGGAACCACAGCAGCTGAGTCATCAATACATGATTGTTTCCAGCCTGGTTCCCCCAACCTGCACAGAGTAATTCATGCATGCAGACACCCCATATTCTCACTTATATATGTACATATCACCCCAGTTTGCAGCAAATAAAGAGGTAAAAACAGCACTATCAGAGCCATCTCTTATTAACAGGATATTGAGTAGCCCTAAACTAAAATTATCACTTATTTGTATTTTAAAATATGCAAACTATTTCAGGACTGTGTGGCTGACCAGGGACAGATGTAGTCTATGGGGAAGATCAGCACTGCATGACTGGTATGGGATTGGAAGGGAGACCTCTCCAAACACTGATGCTAAGTGGTGATTAACTGGTCTCTAACCCCTAACCCTTCCTCCCTGAAATCTGTGTCAATAGAGTAAATATTTTGGCAAAGCTTGTCTTAAAGCACTGAAACCAGTTTCAGGGACAAACTCCTTTTTAGCACATAGACCACACTGAGCTATTCTGGGCTTTATAAGGATTTAAATTCCAGCCACATGCAACAATACTGCATGGACTAGCAAAATTGAAACTGCTATTTTGGAAAAGTTGTGGAGGGTTATGCTGCTTTCTTTCCCAAACTATATAAACTAAGTATGCTCCCTCTTATTTGGGATTAATTTCCACATTAGATTACATTTATGGCATTAACAAATCAACCAGAAAATACTTTTCAGCCTTGTTTCCTGTCTACACAGTGAAAGTACTAGATACTGCTTAGATGGGAGAGAAAGTGTGGCAATGGTTTGCTGAAAGGTTTATTTTTTGATGATGTGCAGTATTTACATATTCCTGGGAGACTGAGTTAAGAGCCATTCACTTTGGGCACTATGAAAGCTCTTCAGCCAGATATTCTGCACTACACAAACTCAGCCCTTGCACAAACCAGCAGTCCTACTGAACATCAGCACCCAAGCAGGAACCCACAGACCTGTAGCGAGTGGCATGCTCCGTCTCAATGTCCTCCAGGTGAAATTCTGCCCAGGGATCAGGCATATGCTTGGCTTTCTCAATAGCATGTTTCCAGGTTTCCTAAAGAAGTTACAGATTGGCACTTTATTTATAATCAGCAGCAGCTCACAAAACCAGCACTTTCTAGAGCACATCAGGATCTCAATGCTATGGAGATGTGCAAATACACAAGCCCCCAAAGCACTGCTCAGAACAGAGACCAAGTAGTACCAAAGACCACTCTGACCTTTTTTTAATTTCAATTATAATGAAACCCAGCTCAGATATATAAAGCATAGATCTCAGTTCAATTTGCACCACTGTAAAGTTACTGAGAACAGAATCTGGCACAGCATATACCAGATACAATTGACAACATCTGTGGTAATTTGCAGATATCTCTAACATGCTCTGCAAATGGCAATAAGGCACACCCAGATGATATTAATTCACTTTTTCTGTTTTGATTTTTAGCTTTTCATATGTAGCAGCATATGCTGGTTTTGCATGCATAAGTATAAGTAAAAAAGTCCATTAAAGATACAATTAATATGGATAAAGTAAGAAGTTCTGTGAACTCCAGGGTCCCAGACTGTGCTCAGCATGAGATGAAATTAGAATGTTGTAAAAATTGGTTATTATAACAATTCCAGACAAGTATCTATTTAAATGTTCACCAAGTCAAGAGCAAAATATCAAAGCAATTTTCTGGAGTACAAACAGCCTCTTTCTAGCAGCCATTTTGGATGCTTTACTCTTAACATTTTGTTCTCTCTCTCTTACATTGTATATTTCCAAGAAAACTGGAGATATGATCCTGTGATGTGCCAAATGCTTTCTGCAAAGTGAGCAGGAGAAAAAGCACTCTGCACCCTGCCAATAAAGAAGTATTGAGCTCTGAGGTATTATTTCTGCCTCTCTGACTGAACTCTTAGTGCGCAGAAACAGTAACTTTTAATTTTGTGATTGTTTTTTATCTTCAGGAATTAAATCAGTCCTATTTTATAAAAAAAAGTAGACTATAAATTTGTGTCAGCAATGGCAGCAAGGAAGTTTTTGAAGCAGCTAAGCTTTAAATGGTTGTGTTTCTTTTGAATTTCAGCTTTAACTATACATACCTTGCAAATTATTTAAATGCTCCCCTTTCTGACAATACCACAAAATGAAAACAATACTACATTAAATAAAACTACTTTAAAGGACATGTTGAGAAAGATTGCCTACATGTTTCAGAAGAAAACAAAGTTGCCTCAGGTCATGCAATGACAGCACATATGGACCTGAAAATTTCCATACTTGCACACCTATGACAGACATAAGGAGAGACAGCAACAAGAACTGCTTGGTTGATCAGCTGCATCAAATTGTTTTTGAGAAGATTCCCTCTTTAAAAGGTGATTTTGTGTTCATGTTAGATGATAATTTAAATAAGTTAATAATTGTGCTTGATCTCTTGAGGTGCTTTGTACAAAAGTTGTATCCTAATCTTCAAACAAACACTAGTTGGATTTCAGGAAATGGTGCTAACAGTGCAATTTTTCTCCTGCTGGAGGCACATGGCTGCAACACAGTGAAATTTCAGGGTAGAAAACACACGATGGTATTTTTCCATTTAACAGGTACCTCTTTTAGTTTTGACTTGATGACTCTTACGGACTGAGGCAATCAGTCCTCCCAAACAATAAAATATTGAACAAAAAATTTCATAAAAGGAAAAAAACCCAACAAAACCAAACCAAAAAAATCATAATGCATCTATTAGATATGCTGTTGACATTTTCTTTTTAACCTACCCGACCATGGTCAACCACAGAGCCATGCTTAGAACGATGTTGTGTGTCATTCTAAAGGATCCATGAGAGACATGAAAGTAGGAAAATACATGTGATAAGACAAATGATTGACAAAGAGTCTTGGCTCTCTTTGTTAGTAAAAAAAACCCCAAAAAACTTCCAGTTAAAAGCCACTCTTCAATTTCTATTCCAAATTTAAGTTCATTCTTAGAACACCTGCAAAGAAACCTATTGAGGTAAGTTGGTAATTTTTTTTATTGGCAACTATTTATTAAAAGGGTTTTGCCAATTAACTAGTTAATTAAACATTGTTGAATCCTGTTTAAAGCAGAGTTAACTTCTCTATCTGGCTCTGCCTTTCATTATCAATGGCCCTCTCTGCCTTGCTTTATCTTTGATGTCTGACAGGCAGACTCTCCTAGGCCAGGCTGTGGGGTTTAGGATGTCATCAGCCCTGGCTGCCTGCTTCATTGTGCTGGAAATCACCATTCCTGCGGCTCAAGCAGGAGATGGAGACTGCCTTGCTCCACATCTCGACATAAAGCAATTTATCTGTGATAGGACCTATAATTCCAAACTAGATACTATAGAGACCAAAACATGGGAACAAACATTCTGCAGAAGCAAAATGACAGCTCAGGAAGGAGGAAATAATTGCAATTTCTGAAGTTCTTATCAGTTTTATCTCATACCACATGACTCAGAAATTGCACTGCAGACCCAGAAGCAAGTGTTTAGTACATGTTAAAATGTACACACAAATGAAGACTAAGCTCCCTATCAGGTCTTAACTTGCCCAGTTTAACATACACCAACATCTGTCCCATTTCTATACTAAGCTTTTGCTCCTCACCTTCCTTAGGCATATGTACCTTTTAATGTTTGTATTAACTAGCTTTGGCAAAAATATTACTGCAGACAAGCCAGCTTCACTTTCAATGTGTTACTCACTACATTATCTAACTGAAATAAACCCCAGTATTTTTTCACAATTAAAGCATGCATTAGGCATAACTGAGATTTTAAGAGTATTAATTAAATGTTAATATCTACAATAAGAAATGTGTTAATGAAACACATTAAATATAGGAAAATCTAAGAGACATGCCAGTTTAGCATGTAAGCACAAATAACAAAACACAAACTGTGTTTATATAGGATATGTAAGTTACAGAGTGGATGTCACTTGAGGCTCCACTGTCTGGCCTGATCTGTGTGAAGGGAGCTGAGTGAAAAAGGACACACTGCCAAGGAAGCACCAGCTATATCCCCTCTGACCTCCCTGCAATTCTGTAGCTGCTGTTCATCCCAAAAAGGTCAGATACTGCTTGTGTACTCATCAGGAACCACTGCCAGTGTGATGCTTCATGCCCAAGCATGTAAGTCAACATGTCAAAAGCTTCCTGAGAAGGAACTATAACATAAAAACTTACCCTTACAATTTTATAATTACAGTTTTATTTTTCCAACTGAAAATATCACAGAGTAGCAAAATTTATAATAAATTATCTTCTGACAGGCCCTAATTTTTCTTATACCAATTGTATTATCTTTTGAATCTCCCAATCAACATACTGCATTGTAAATGGTTTGATCCTAAAGGCAGTGAATTTTCTCCTGGACAGAATGAAGGAAGATCCGTCCTGGACTGAAAGGGACAGTAAGCAATTCCATGGCAGTGTCAGACTATTGGCTTAAAGGAATTAACTGCAGGTCTGGAAAAAACAGATGAGTACCTTCATCGAAAAGTGTTAGTTACAAGAGATGAAGCAGTTAGAAAGTGTTGCATGCCAACTAAGTAAAACCAAAACCTTAATGAAGACCGGAGCCAATACTTACCTTAAAGCTAAAGCTTCTGGGGGAAGAGCTTGAACTGTACTGCTCAGTTTTTGCTAAGCTGCTGTAATAATTGTCTACTTTGGTATTGGCAGACTTGTTAGAAACTGGATCATCAGTTATTGGACAGATAAAATAATTGTCTTCATCATCACTATCAGCATCAAGATAGTTCCCAGAGTCCACTGGAGTCGTTCTGGCATTATCAATCCCTTCCATACGGAAAATAAGGTCCTCGTCTGCCATGTTTGCAGGAGGTTGGTTTAACTCCTGCAAGGACTGGAACACCCACTACTCCAATGCACATGCAAACAGGGGGAAGAAGCTGGGTGAGAGAGTAAAAAAGGAAAAGGTTGTTATTAAAAGAACAAATAATGCATGACACTGATGTCACCACACTGGCAGAAAAGAAATATATTTGCATCTGGTTCTGTAAAAGTAATCCTCAAATACCTACATGTAATTTTGAATACCTCTGCTAGAGCTGCTGAGAATCATCTTTCTGGTTTTAAACTGCTACGGAACTGAGAAGATAGGAGCTTAGTAACCTTGGTTATCTTCTCCTCCAAATGTCTTTATTCTTCCTTATATGAAATGCTGAGTTTCACAACACTAGTATTAGAAAGTTGAGAGAGTTTTACCTCAACCACCATAGTAGCATTTTCAAATCTTTTCAGGACAAGTCTTCTCAAGGATAGTCTGTACAAATTATCAGTCAAATGACTTAGAGAGTATTATAAGAACAACACAGAAAAATTTTCCACCATCCACAAGACTTAAGTTGGCTTTTAGCTTACATACAGCCAATGGCCCACAGGCTGCTGAAAGTATAGCAGAAAAATGAGGTGGAGGAATGATTAAAGTCCTTGGAAGAGGTGGAAGTTAACACAGATACTCTGGAAATACTGGCATGTACAAAATAGAGGATTAGTGAGAATATTCAAAATTTGGCCCTGATGCTGGCTGAGCAATGGGATTTAATTTAAAGCAGACACTTTTAACCGTCACATTGTTTAGTTCTTCACCCACCTAGCAAAATCAGGGATTTTCACACAGCTAGTCTAATAAAACAACCACACACCAAGGTTTTCAGTTTTGCTTTACAGTTATTCCTCAGCCTTTTGCATTTTTCAGTCTTTTTTCTGCATGAAACAGGAAGATGAATACACTCCTACAGAAGTATTCATAGCTGCTGACCTCATTCCCCAGCCGAGAAAGTGGTCACCAGAGAAACAGTGCCTTAACATGAGGCAGCTTTCACCAGCAGCATTATCTTGCTGGTTTACTGCTCTCCTGACTGAGGCAGAAATTCCCACACTTCAGCCAGCAACACAGCTAACTCCAGCACTCCATCAGGCAGCAGCTGCTCTGAACACCACTGCTGGAGGAGGTCTCAGCCAGTTCACCTCACCTGCCACTGGAACAGCTCTGCAGTGCTCACCTGCTCTTCCAGCAAAGACCAAACGGGAACTGGCGAGTCTGGGAAGGTGTCACTGTACACACACCGGGCAGGGGAAGTGTCACTGCACACACACCGGGCAGGGGAAGTGTCACTGCACACACACCGGGCAGGGGAAGTGTCACTGCACACACACCGGGCAGGGGAAGTGTCACTGCACACACACCGGGCAGGGGAAGTGTCACTGCACACACACCGGGCAGGGGAAGTGTCACTGTGCATACACCGGGCAGGGGAAGTGTCACTGCACACACACCGGGCAGGGGAAGTGTCACTGTACACACACCGGGCAGGGGAAGTGTCACTGCACACACACCGGGCAGGGAAGGTGTCACTGCGCACACACCGGGCAGGGGAAGTGTCACTGCACACACACCGGGCAGGGGAGGTGTCACTGCACACACACCGGGCAGGGGAAGTGTCACTGCACACACACCGGGCAGGGGAGGTGTCACTGCACACACACCGGGCAGGGAAGGTGTCACTGCACACACACCGGGCAGGGGAGGTGTCACTGCACACACACCAGGCAGGGGAAGGTGTCCTCAGCTGCCACTGCCATTTTTACTGTGGTTGTCTTAGCAGTGTGCACGGAGTGCTGGAGAACCCCTACCCTCTGTCACACACACAGCCAGCAGCTGTCAAATGATGCTTCAAGGACGTGACTGTGACTAATCCAGGACATACCACAGCACTGGACAGCCACATTACACCCAAGTGCTGTCCTGCACTCCCTTCTGCTCCTGCTGTCACACACATCAGCAGATCCATGGAGTTCAGCACAGTCTGAGATGCAGCAGCAATGCAGGAATGTGGGTTTGTGCAGCAGTGACTGCAAACATTCTGATTTCTTGTGCAAATGTGACTTGTATAAATGAAATATCACCACACAAATCAGTTTCTATTTAAAGCTAATGGTGTTTATGAAAGTCTCTTGGTTTGTCTTGGAACCATAGTTCTTGTAAAGTACTTGTGATATTTACTTTGGAAGTGTTATGTACCAAGAATCATACTCACATAAAATTATCTTCAAAACAGAATTCAATAACCACACTTTCAACTACACAAACACTGCTCTAAACCTCACAGTTTGCTTGACAAAAAGCCTTCATCCCAAGGGTTATATTTTGTGCTTTTGCATTATAGCACAGAAGTTGTATTATATAGGAATTTCTGTTACTAGTGCTGTTGTGTTTTGATAATTTAATCTTTAATATCCATTACAGAAGCATTCATAAGGCTAAGCAACAAGGAGAGTGAGACTGGAGTAAACCAAGCCTGCCAGCCTGCATTATCATACACAACCTATAATTTTAACTACCCACTCCAATGCACTTTGAAAATTTATTCAATTTTTAATCAACCTTCTACTATGTGATTCAAAATGCAGATAACTTAAAATACAGTTCTGAATCTGCTCTAGTCTGTATTTATTGTTGTTTTTCCAATGCCTGTTTCAAGCATTTTTCCTTCTCTTGCCTTTATATCCAGGAGCCACATGGCCAGGAGGGGCAGGTGAGTCGCAAGGACAACAAGCAAATATGTGAACGCAGATAAACAGCAGGAAAAATTCACATCACAGGGCTGTTAAAGCATGACTTTTTTCTTGTAGGTGTCTGCTGTTACAAAGCACTGCTGGGTTTAGTGAGACTCTTGGACAAAGTTCTACAGTGGCCTCAGCATCTAAACATGCCTAAATTCATCCCAAAGAGCTGAATGATAGAAATACTACAGTCAGCAAAAGAGGGAACAACTGGAGCATGTTCATTTACTTCTAATTCACTGTTTCAGTTCAGACACAGCCCCCTGCAACTCCTCAACACAGGACAGGGGGGCAGGAACTGTCCTGTAACAGAAGTCCCAGATTGTCTTGTGGAGAAGCATTAAAACAAGCATGATGCAGCTTTCCCTGGTATAATACTAAATCCCTTTTGGCTTAATACCACATCAGTCAAAGCCATTTAACAGGATACCTGTAAGAGTAACAAACAGTTTTTTTCTTAAAAGATAGAAGTCATCTTTCAGATTAATATTCTTTAAAAGTCCAGATTCAAAATTTAACCTAAGCAACTATACAGACTTTGCACCTTAAAAAGTATTATCACCTTTATGAGCTACAGATCCAAAGATACATAAACTTGTCCAGAACAATCCCACTAGCTACGTTAATGTCCTGTAGCATATTACAGAGCTACTATGCTTTCCAAATACGCAACTGACCCCCACAAAGTAAATATCTGTTCTCATCTGCTCCACATACTGCAAGAAAACTAGTTCAGTGAGTCCAGGTAAGAGCTGTGATTAAAAAAAAAAAAAAAAAAAACAAAACAAGATAAAAAAACCCCAGAGATATCTCAACTTGCTGTCATCTTTGAAAACCTTGTCTTACCAAAGACAGATTTCTAATGAGAAGCCTTTAACACAGGTCCCCTTCCAGTGTATCACTACTGCAAACACCATGGCACAAATCCCATTCAGTTTGCCTGCAAGAACAGCTGGGATAATAATTTTATTAGTCTGAGTGCTAGAGAGCAACAATGCAAAATTTATGAAGCAAAAGGGTGAGTTCAACTGCACCAGCTCAGAATACGAAACATTTGAGACAAAACAAGGAAGCACAGCACGGTTTCAGGCACACCAATGACTTTTAGAGCCGCAGGCAGTGAGGCACAAGGACAGCCCCCCGAGTCAAGTGCACCCTGCTGCCAAGCATGCAAATAAACACTATGTTAAGAGTATCCAAAACACGCGGGTTGAAAAGGACACAAAAGGAACTCCGAGATAACTTTAAGATATCCTTCCATTGCCATTAATAGACTTGTCATTTCAACTGGCTTTAAATACTCTGCACAATTACCTATTGCGGACTTTTTGCAGGCATTTGCTCAGTACCCCACGCTATTAATTCACTCCATGCGTTTATGCGCATTGAGGTATTTGAAGAATTCTCCGAACACGAACAGCCCTGGAGCAGTCCCAAGCTGTCAGGACGGACTCACCCCCTCACACAGCAGCTGTTCCACGGTCACAGACAGCATTTGGCACTTTTAAACAGCCTAGCACCAAATTATGCGCGCTGTCGTGGAAACATAAATGGCAAAACGCCAACCTTCAGGTGTGAGCGCAGCACTGCTGCCCAATGCCACAAACCAGGTTATTTTTGGGCCCGCGCAGACGCTGCCCGCCGGCCTTTCGCAGGCTCTGAGCACCCCACTGATCGGCATTTTCCGCAGCTAAAATCGCCCTTCCCGCCCTTCCCGCGCCTCCGGCCGCGGGCGGCGCTGAGGCAGCTTCCACCGCCGCCGGGCCAGGCCCCGCACCCCGACTTAGAGAGGCACTTACCGGCTTAGGAGAGCCCAGATCCGCCGCGCAACTCGGTACGGAGCGATCGCACAAGCCCTGCACCCCGCTCCAGCTGCCGCCCTGCTGAGGGAGACAGGCGGTGGGAGGAGAAGCCGAGCCGCGGAGGGGCGGGCGGAGGCGGGAGCCGGGCAGCGGGGCCGCCCCTCACCGCCCGCGCCCGGCACGGCGCCGCCTCCCGCTCCCTCAGCGACCCAGCGGGCGCCGCCCGCTCCTCTTCACAGCAGCGCGGCGGCGGGACCCTGCCAAATACTTTATCCCAGTGAGAAAAATCTGAGCAGAGCCCCCTGCTAACACCGTTAGGTATTAGCGATGGGGAATCCCGGGGCGAGCGCGGACAGGAAGGGGAGCGGCTGTGCAGGTCTCACACGATAGGTCTCACGGGTGTCGGCTGCTCACAGGAGAGCCACCCAAATTTGGTTTCATTTCTGTTCCTGCTGGGCACGGAGCTGAGCGGAGGGGGTGTCCTGGGGCAGGGGCTCCCACGGGAAGCACCCCGAGGATCGCAGCCCCCGAGGGTCCCAGCCCCGGGGGAAGGCACAGGGAGCGGACGGGCAGCGACCGCGGGGCCTGCCTGCGCTTCGGGATGGCCTTTTCAGCTAAATTGAATTGCGCTATTGCACATTTCCCTATGAGAAATGGCAGTATTGTGCACCAGATTTCACGTTTTAAAAAACACGTTTTCTCAAAGCACTCACAATTGCAATTGTCCCCAAACACTGACTTTCTGGGTTGAAAATGCCCACGTTTAAGCTTTTCCTCAAGCTAGAATTTGTGGAAAATTTAAACAAAACTCCTTATCCTTTCATGAGTCGCATGGAAATTAATGTAAATAGGTTCTGGCTTAATTGTATTATTTGGCAGCCTGCAAAGAGTCTGCTTTTTTTACTGCTGTTCAATCCCTTACTCATGTAAATAATCCTCATTAGTGCTTTTTACCATGAATAGGGGTTACAGAACCGAGACTGGAAGACTGAGTACGTCCTTCCTTCGTGACAGATGGATGGTCTCTTGCAGCACCACAGACAGAAAAATGCACAGTCCCTGTTCTCTCCAAAGAGAGCAGAAAAACACTGCTGCTGAGATAATCTTCAGGAGGAAGATTATCAATATTTAATTAAAAACACACAGAGCAGATGCTCTGACTCTGCCAGGAAAATCCATCGTTACTTACATAAATAGAACTGTGTCTCAGCATGGGGACTGGAGGGAGCAGCACACATGTGCAGGAGCACCACCTGCAATTTGACTGTACCTGTAATTTTGTCACCAATTTCCAGCACCATGCTGAGGCTGCAAACCCAGGTTTGAGAATGTCAAGCAGACTCTTGACTGAGCCTCTGTTAAATGCTGCTCCCTAAGGGCACATTTTTTCTCAAATTCACAGAGTTTAAACTGAAACACATTTGCAACATTCGTGATTGTGCAGAAAAATTCTTCAGGTCCTATTAATCTCCCAGCTGCAAATCACTGTGGTAAATATTAGCAGTTATCAATAACTTTTGCCCCACGAGCAGCAGAACCTGCATTTCTTCATTTTTCACTCTGCTCTCAGCCCAGCTGAGCACCCTGAGGAGAGCAGCACCCGGCAGGGCTGGTGTTGGGATGATTCATGGCAGGCCTGGGAAGAACACAGACTCATCAAATGAATTCTGAAAGCCTAGAAGAAGCCAGATGTCTGGTTCCCAGTGTGTGAAATTGTGTTGATAATGGCTAAAAAATCACCACCTGCCAGGGTAGGCTACTGATAATGGTGAATACTGTAACTGGTGTGACACATGAGCACAACTGAACACATCATGAGAGTAGCTCATTTTAAACTCTGGCAAATCATGGAATCATTAAGGTTGCAAAAGACCTTCAAGGTCAAGACCAACCTTTTACTGAATCCCGCCACAGCCACTAGACTGTATCACAAAGTGCCATATCTACTTGTTTTTTGGATACTTCCAGGGATGGTGACTCCACCACTTCCTGGAGCACCAATGCACTTTCTATGGGAAGGAGGGCAATGGTGGACCTAATTTCTCCATAATGTTTTAATTGCATTGCATTTAGTTTAATATTTTTAGCTTTGTCTGCAAAATAATTATACAAATTTCTCCTGCAGGCCTCCCAGAACATGAGAATTCGTCTTTCTACTCACCAGTGACCGAATCTGGCTCTGGCTGCCAAAGCCAGCTCTGTCATTGAGGTGGACAGGGAAAGCGCCTGCCCACACCCTGAGCCCAGCTGCAGGTAAGAGAGGCACCGACGTGGCAGGACAACAATCTTGTACGGGCAGCCCGACCACCAGCTGCCAGCGAGATAAAGGCGCTGGGGCCTCCCGTGCTGGGTGGGAATGGTTCAGCTGAGGACACACTGCAGTGCCAAGTGAGCAGCTGCCTGGGGAGGGCACTGGCCTGGCAGCGAGCTGGCAGCTCTCGGGCAGCACGTGTGCTCTGGTGGGTGCCTGATCCGGGGCAGGACGGACCCTCTTCCTGGCCCGGAGCTGTGTGCACACCTGCTATCGCGGCTGCGAAGGCACCAGCCAAGGGCTGCCCTCTACCCCGCGGGACCACGGCACGGGCAAACCCTCCCGAGGGCCAGCTGGAGCTGATCCACCACGGCCGCGGCTGCTGTGCGGCTCAGACCGCACGGTAGCGCTTTGCCGAGGTGCCGGCCTAGGCCTGGCGCGGACAAAGTGCCCCGAGGCGCAGCCCGATGGCCCCAAAGCCGCTGGGGAGGAAGGGGCCGAGGCTCAAGGTGCGGCCGAGCCCGGGAGGAGGAGCCGGAGCCCCGCTCGAGCCGCGGCCGCTCGTCCGGCTGAGCGCGGGGCCGCGTGCGCCCGCAGCCCCGGGCGCGGGACGGCGGCGCCACCTGCCGGGCGGGGGCGGGCACTGCGCTGGGCCGGGCCCGGCGGCGCCGCCGCAGCTGCGGGCACGGAGCGTGCGGGGCCGGGGCCAGCGGCAGAAGCGGCGTTCACGGGGCGCGGCGGGCGCTGCAGGCGGTGGTGCCGCGGATACGGATGGGCAATATACACAGACAGAAGGAAAGAATGGCGGCGCTGCCGCCGTCAAAGAGGCCTGGCGGGAAGATGAGCAGCCAGGCGGTAGCGTGGCCGAGTGGTCTAAGGCGCTGGATTTAGGCTCCAGTCATTTCGATGGCGTGGGTTCGAATCCCACCGCTGCCAAGTTGTTTTGTCCCCTCCTTTTCGCCGCCCGCACAGCGGGAGCTGCGGGCGGGGGCGGCCCGGGGCGGGCTCGGTGCGAGCGGCGCTGCCCGGGGCGGGCTCGGTGCGAGCGGCACTGCCCGGGGCGGGCTCGGTACGAGCGGCGCCGCCCGGGGCGGGCTCGGTACGAGCGGCGCTGCCCGGGGCGGGCTCGGCGCCCCGCGGGGCCGTAGTGCTTGGGGGTGTCAGTCACAGTCGTTAAAACCAATATTATAGAAAGTTGTGATATGAACCACAGAAAAGGGGTTAGCCACTGTGCGAGTCTCTTGCTTTAAGAATAAAACAAGAAACACTCATTTTCAGGGGTTCTGCCTTTCCACGCTGCTTTCAGGTTACAGCACCCCGATCCACGGGCCTGGCACCTGGGTTTTGTGGCCTGCCCTGAACTCCCCTGGAGGGGAGGTGCCAGTGTTGGCACCCTCTCCAGAATCCTCAAACCCGTCCATGATTACTCCCCCTCCAGACCATGATTTCTCAACTCTCATCCCTTGTCCTTTCCCAAACTCTGTACTGTTCTCATGTTGCTCTTGGTTGTTCTCTCTCCAAGGAGCTGGAGCCTCCCAGACCATGCTTTAGGTCCACTTTAGCTGAACAGCAATGTGAAAAGCACATTGTTCACTTTAGCTGCTGCAGGGATTTGCTCAGTACAACTGCTGTACTTCAGAAATTCGGTGGCAAAACAGACTTCTGCTTTAAATTCAACTTAAAGCAACTTAAGGAGCAACTCAACTGTGTTAGTTGTTGCCCTTAACTATAGGAGGTGAAGCAAGCTGTACAAAGATCTGTGCAACCCATAGTGGCAGATTCCTCTGCTGAGACATAAATACAGTTAACTAATGTAACTTACTTAGTAACTTCCAATTTAAAATACCCAGTTTTGACCTGTGAAAAACCCTACCAGCACATACCTGCTGTTCTGCACCAGAGGCAGGGCAGGGAGCAATTCTGGGAAATTGTGCAGAGATACAGCATAGACTTCAGCAATGTTTCAAGTACACTTTTATTTCCCCTCAGTTATGGTGCTGGAGGTAATGAATGAAATCACTGTGACGTCTCTGCAGGCCTAGTGTGTGCTATTTGCAGTAATCTGTTCTGCCTGTGCCTTTGCTTGTTCCTCTGTTCCCCAAGGTGGTGAGCCATGACAAGAACATGTGGTCAGTCTATCTCCTTATTTCTTCACTGGGGAAGCATTGCAGGCTATCTGCAGCTCTTCTTTTTTCTTCAGGTTCTCATTTACTTCAGCAATCAATTTGGAAAGTTGTTATTTGTTTTGGTTTGAAAAAGAGGCAACAATCTTGACTCTGGTTGTGCTTCAGTGATTTGGCAATTAATTGTTTACTGTATTTTAATTTCTCAGGTCCAGCCACTCATCTGTTGTGTTTTTGTTTGTAAATTCAAAAGTAGCTGCCTGTTTGTTGCACTGAGCCAGTAACTACTGTAGAAGTTAAAATGATGTGGGTACCAATACTGTGACTGTGCAGTTTATGCAGGTCAGTGTCTTCCTTTAAAATAATGCAAAACTGAAAGGTTATCAAGTTTTGAAGAAAGAAAAACCAAAATGAAAGCAACAAATAAAGTAAGCAAAATATTGAGGAAGAGTTGATAATTCGAGGGTTGTGGTCTGGATTCAATGTAGTGGTCCACAGAGTCAGCAAAGTCAAACTTCTGTGGGCGGTATCCCAGCTGAGCCCGTGCCTTGTCTATTCGAAATGTGTGAGTTACAGAAATGTTCTGTACCTGCAGGGCAAAAGAGTCAACATACAAAGGTATGACTACACAGGCAACTGGAACATACTGTAAATAGCAGCAAAGACACAGTTAAAGGAAATGTAGAATACAAAAAACTCCACAACATTATATCAATGTCCTATGAGTATTGCACACATTTTTTAAATTGTCCACTCGAAAGTATATTCATGAAAGCACAAAGAGACATTAAAAAATGCAAAATATGATCTATAAATGTTCACAAAAAATGTTCTGCAAGTGTTCTCTTGCTTAGGTACTCAAAGAGTCAGATCAAAGCCACCTCATAGGTTTCTAAAAGCCCAGCCAAGTCCTACAGGACACTGACCCTTGGAAGAGGGGAGCTGAAGAAGCCTGTCCCAGACTGCAAGCATAAGCTCTTTTCAAAAATCATGGCAACCAAGCACAATATTTTACCTAAACTGTACACAATGCATGTATTTTCCCAGGAAACTGGAGGCTGAAGTAGCACTGGGTAGATTTTACTTTCTGCTGACTGAAAGTCTCCCTCAGATTAACATGTATGGACTCTATGGGAATTAAGGAAAGTATACAAACACAGACTTTACCTCATTTCTGGTCAGCAGTGGGGGTAGGTCAACAACTGGTCTCAGAATGGCATGAAGGTGTTCCATGAATGTGGCTGCATAACAAAATATTTCGATTTGAGGTAAGAACTGTGAATTACTTTGTGATTGTGACATATCTCACACTGTAAATGCTCACAAAGGATAATCACAGACCTGAGAGCTCAGGGCACCATTACTAACACCATCTAACTACTTGCTCACAAGGGGCTGGATTTAATCTTAATTATTGTGCTTGTGGAAAAAGGATTTGCAAAAGGGAAAAAAAGTTGGACAGAGATCTAGTGAAAAGGTCATGAGGCTTCATCAAAATATGGCAACAGAGAACTCAGCTGGATTCTGTCTGAATCTGTCTGTATGCACAGGGGGGTTGATTCTGGAGAGAGCAAGACATTTATCTGTGCAGTAAAGCAGATACTCTTCAGCATATTTCATAAAGTCAGAGCTGAAAGATTCCTCCAACAGCAAGTGCAGCTCCCACTGGAGTGAGGTAGAAGCTCTTGACAATTACATTTAACTTTTTTGTATCATTAACTCCACAAAGTTATACCTCTGTTAGGTCCTACATAAAACCTGTTGTAGTGGGACTTGAATAGAGATCATTCTGGTTTCAACATACTGCACAGAGTTGAGTTTTGCATTGCTGAACACTAGGTGAGCACACAGCATATTATTTTTATACATGAAAAGGAACATTTGGACAAATAAAATAAAACAATATTATATTACAGTTAGGAATGAGAGTAGCATGAACAGGAAAGAGAAATGTTGATAAAATATTTTACCTGATGCATAGACTAAGCAAGTAGGAATACGTATCCATGGCTTACTGCAACCTAATCTTTCAAACTGAAAAATATTTAAAAACAATGAAAAACCAACCCCAGAAACTTCAAACAAGTTTTAAAGTTTCAATATAGAAGACATTTATGGAAATATTTACTGTTAAAACAGAAAAATTAATTATAGCTGTTAGTATTTACTATTTTTCATTTTTAAAGAGATGCTAGTTAAATGTCACCCACAGACACTATGTAATTTTCGTATCTTAAAAGAAGGAAAAATTACAATAATTAATCAAAATGTCATGGTGTGCTGATACCTAATTTAACATCATGACATGTTTATGATTATGAGTTTTTGTCACGAACAACAACATGGTATTTTGAAAAGAATTAACAGATTAATCTTTATATTTTATGTCCACCCAAAATGTCCATTATTCCCATCTGCATGCCCCATAAATGAAGACAGTAACAGTTCAGGACAGGGTGCTGGTGTAGCTGGTCCTTTGGTCTCAGAGAGGAGAGTTGCTTTAATGTAGTGTTTTGGGTGGGCTTTGTTACAGTGCTAATCACACTGAAATTCAAGCAGGAATTAAACCCACATTCAGTTCCACATGGAACTCTTACACCCAAAGCAAACATACAAAATGCAGCATGCACACAAAAGCTGGAGTTGCATAGAGTTAAAGAAAATTAATGTACTTGGAGATCAGTATTGCACGTACAAGTGGAGTTAGCCATTCAAAAAGGTTGGATTTTTCACCATCATGAATGAAATACACCTGGCCACTCTGTTAAAGAGGTAGAGAAGAGACAAGTCAGTAAAAATAAACCTGCATATATATGGACTTCTTTATCTTACCCCTTATGAACAGCTTAAAAATAATACAGCAATAAGAAATATGAGTGGGTGCACACACAAGTCACAAAGTCTCTGCTTGTGTTTCACTCAGGTGCACTGTTATGTGCAAGGGAATTGGTGAACAGGTGGTTTGTGTGGTTAATACAATTGGAATCAATGGTTTATTACAGATGTGCCTGTTCAGAGTGGCTGTACTGACTGTGCAGAGACACCTCTGGAGCTGTGCTGGATCTCGCTGGTGCTGCTGGCTCGTGTCCACCCAAGGGTGGGACACATTCTGCTCTGGGTCTAGTTAAGGCTCACTGGAATCCAGAAGACTCCTGTGTAGCCATGGGCTGCATTCCTGCTTTCCTTTTGCTTCCAGGGTTTTAGAAAAAGTAGTTTGAACCCTGTCTAATATACTCTCAAGACAATGTTTCTAGGGGATTAAAAACCTGTATTTACAAGGAGGAAAACAGTTGTGACTGTTTTTGAAAGCAATGAACCCAAATGAAATGTGCCTCTGTTAGCACATGGTATGGGAAGAACTGACCACCACAGTTCAGAACATTAAATCTGGACCTGCACAGGGGAACAGGATGAATCTGCCTGAATTTCCACTTTCATTTCCAACATAGCAAACATTCGTTGCCCATCTTCCAGAAATTACAAATAGTGCATTTTAAAAATGCAAAGATGGAGACATTCTTATGGAATTGAATATTCCATCTCTTAACCAACACCAACAGCCAACACTGTGCCCCATCCCACATTGCTCATAGCACATTGCTCAGGTGAAAATACAGCAAACAAAGTAAGCTGAAGGACAATAACGCTAATTACTGCAGTGGTTGCTATAGCACAGGATGCAATGGCAGGATCCACTGTCAAATGAGATCTGTGGTGGTTTTACTGTGTACTTACAGCTATGTAGTTCTTTTCAGGTGTGAGAGCTTCAGCAGCCAGAATATGAGCTTGTACAAAATTCTCTACATGTATCCAGTTCATTTTAACAGAAGGGTCCCCAAACTTGAAGCTAAGTAGCCTTCTCTCAATAATCTTCTGCAGATATAAACAAACATGAAACCATTAAAAAATGGGTTTTAGAATGAGGTAAAGTGTAGTTTCTTGTCCAGCTAAATGTAGGTTTAGCTCTACTTTAAAAAAAAAAAAAAAAAGGAAATACATGAATAAATTAAAAATATTCAAGGGAACTGCTCCTCAGAAAATGTCAAAAGATGTATTGCAATATGCCCTGAATTTACACAAAATACAAGTCTGTTCTAGGGATAAGTAAAATATTGTATGGAAAGGTAAGTTACAGTTCTGAGCAGATCAAAAGTATTCACTAAATTGGATCAAATTTAATAAATAGCTTTGGCTGGGAAAAACTGGAAGATACACTTTGGCTGGAAGGAAAGCGTCTCAGTTTTCACTGAATACGTAAATTTTAGAAACTGCAAAACATGACATTTGCATAATGCCTTAAAACTGGCTCAAAACAATAAAGCTCAAAATCAAACAGAAATTTTAAAATATTATATTTTTAAAGGGGCTAAAATAAAATCTCAGATTTAACTAAAATGATATTTTCCATTCTTAAAATTATTTACAAGATGATAACATATCATTTGGCTGACTCCAATATAATTTTCTATGTCAGCCACAAACCAAAAATATCTGTTATGTGGTCAGCTTGAATCTATTATTTCCTGAAAGCTATGTATAACTTTATATTACACTAATTCTTTTAAAATAAATGGCTCACAGAATCCTAGAGGGATCATGTTCTAAATGTCACCTGTTAGCCCTGCAGTTTAAAAGCAAGTGAAAAAGAGTAAAATGTGAACACCTCAGTTGCTGCCCTTTGTAACCTGTTGTACCAGAGGGTGCTCCCAACTCTGGAACCTGCTTCATTGGACAGTGAAAGCTGTTAATAGTTGAGACTGGAAATAAGATATTTTGCTGTATCTCTTTTCATTAATATTTAAAACCATTTGGTGTAAGTTGCATGTAAACAGACATGCATGTCATGGATTGGTCTGAATCTTACAGTAATCACTAAATTATAAAGCTGGATTTTCATGTGTTTGTATTTATAAAAAAAAAAAAAGGCTTTTAAAATCTACACTTTACAGATATAATGCTTGTTAAAAAAGTTATAATATCCTCAGTAGATGATTGAATTGTTGAGTTGCTACACAATAAGATCAGTAAATTTATAATACAAATAAGTGATGCTCCTTTCAGCATTTTACCCATATCACAGAAAACCCTGCTGGTTAAAAAATTCAGGTTACATACTGCTAGCCTTGGCAAGTGTCTCTGCTCTTCTGGTCCATAGATTCCTGGTGGGCGAAGAACGCATGTATGGAGTATTCCACCTCCTGGAACATGGGATAAGATCATTCTTAAGAGACCTTCACATCACTACATTGGATCTTTGTTTGCATGAACCAAAGGCTGAGGTAGCAGAACTTACTCTAAATTCATTTCGCTACCTTAAAATACAATGTATACCCAAAGGTGCTGCATTAGGAGTTAGATAATAAGATGGGAGAATCAGAGCTTGCAAAATAGCAAGAAAAGATTCAGAGAAGTCCTGAAAGCATAGTTGTGTTCCTAGAAAATACCAGATATTTAAACATCTCTTCCTAATCAGGCCCTTGTCCCTGTGCCAGAGCAGTGAATGAATGTGTTGGCTGTGGTGAGGAGTTCACTGAAGTGAGCAGGTTGTTCGAAAATACATTGGATAGTGGAATGAAACCACCTAATCCTCCACAAAATTATTGATGGGATGCAGTGACCTGTTAGCAGTACAAGGTAGAGCTGAAAGATTCCTCCAACAGCAGGTGCAGCTCCCACTGGAGTGAGGTAGAAGCTCTTGACAATTTCAGTGGGATCATAAAAATCAAATATTCCCATGTACATCAATTGGCTGTTTCATCATCTGCTAATAACTGTTCTTAATAGTACTTGTAAACATAGAAAATATTCAGTCCTGCTGTGGCACAGAATCAAAATGGGATGTTTGGTTCTGTTTCATTGACAAATGCAGAACTGTTTATTGGTCCTGTAATTAGGAGAGGCTTTGATGTGAAGAGCTGCTAAGGAAATAAAGGGGAAAAAAGCCCTTTTCTTATTTTGAACAAAATAATTTTGATAGGATGGGATTCCCATCAAGGACTTTCTATCTGTTATAGCCCTCTGCAAGTATCAAGTGAAGAGTCTTTTCTGTAAGTTGTCCGTAGCTAAATTTAGCTCAGTATCACTTGGTCACATAGAATCATGTTGCACTTTACATTAATTTGTTTTGCACTGGCAGTTATAGTATCTCACAGGTGAGCTTAAGTATTCAAGTGTATAACTGACTTCCTCAACATGGAAAACTTTGGGAAGCACTAATAAATAATTCCAGGCCCTAGGCTCAGGTACCTACTTCAGATTTTAATATATAACTGGAAGGGCTGTGTGGATGTAACAATTTAATCAGTATTTTACTTATGTTGCATGAGACAGTGACATTAGACACTTTTTTTTGTTTAATTTATAGCTGTCTTATAATTTTTCATTAAGTTCATACTGAACTTACTGCTACCACGCTAAAACATTTTACAGACATTGTAGGAACTTAAAACAAATTAAAAGTTACTTTTAAATGCAAATACTTTAATTTGTGAGAGGGGTTGGTAACTTAATTTCATAACTGGTGAGCAATCTTGTCCACTAAGGATTGATACAGGACACAGGATTCTGGGGAAGAACACGAAGAGGAGGAGTAAATTCTGAATTTATAAATTTATAAATTATGAATTTATGCTCAGACAAAAGTACCTTCTAGTGCAGATCCATTAGCTGCTAGTACCATTTGTTCTGCAATCGATTTGGTTCTGGAATAGTGGTCAACGAGCTACAGAGAAAAAGCAAATACATTTGTATCTGTTCCTGAAATTATGGGACAGAGAGGCATCTCTTCTTCACTAGTTTTCACTTAGCAGATGCCAACAAATACCTCAAAATACAAGTTGTGGAGTATTAAGTTTGGAATTAAACACGCAAATTTTTCTAGGGTAAGGAAGCATTTCTGTATATGCAAATCTGTTGAATTAATTTCAGCACATTGGAGAAGCAATAAATATATGTATGCTTTGAATGCTGCCAGGAATGTAATTGATCACTACTTTGTAATCTGGATTTCTTCTTCAGGTAACGGAAAAGTCAAAAGCCAACTTTTGAAGTCATTACGCTTGGTCTGAAGTATCCTGTTCACTTCTATGTGGCATGGTCCCAGAGAAAGTGTTATTTAAAATGTTATTAAAAATATTCATATTTTATCCCCATCTCTACTTCTTGAAAGATTGTGAAGTACTTGATGGAGAGAGGAGGGACACAAAAAAACAACTGTGTATGCAAAGCAGCCAGAAGTACTTTCTTCTTTTTTAATTAAATGCAATAAAACCATATAAAAATAGGCTGCTTTTCCAGATCAGCTCTACCTTGAATATATATCATCCTCTAAGGGAAAACCAGAAAAATCATATGGATAATAAATAGCTAAAGAGGCACCAAGCCAATACAACAGAATCCTCATGTCCAGGTGTAAAATCGCTGATGTTAATGCGGCACTGTGGGAGTTATTTTCCAAAATCAAGGCCTTAATAAGAAAATAAAGAAATATATACATTGATGTACAGAAAACTGATGTGCCAAGGTTGTAAATAGCATCTTCAAAGAGTGTAAAGAGTTTTCTTTTTTCTTTGATACAATGACAGAATGGTTTGGGTTGAAGGGGACTTCAGCGATCATCTCATTCCAACCTTTTCCGTGGACTCCCACTAGACCAGCTTGTTCAAACTGTCATCCCATCTGGCCTTTCTTGTGCCTGGATGCTTGCATCAGGCTAAACACTCTCATAAAAACTCCAAGCTTTTTCAGAAACATGGAAGTAAAGAGAGAAATTAGAGAATACAATACAATGAAATACCTTGTCAATTGGGAAATACGGCAAAGATTCCTCATCCCCATCTTCAATAGGAAGTCCTCCAAACACCACATTCACTGAGCTGGTGTAGACCAGCCGAGGGATGTTTTGTTGTTTGCAGGCTGCAGCAATGAATAATTAATTACTTCAGTGAAAAATTATTTGGGGAAAAAAGTTTGTGTGCCATTTTTACTAAGAAAGTGTCAAATCTTAAAAGAGAAAATCCTTCCATTCTGTGACTGGGTGAGCTGAAAGGCAGAGTATATTTAAAGGGAAGACATCAGTGTAGAAGCAAGTGGCATCCTAAGCTGGGTGCCAGCACTGTGCTCCAGGAGAGCTCCCCCAGCCTGCTGGGCATCAGGACAGAAGTCTTTCTGCTTCAAGGGCTACCCACTGCCTGTGCACAAGTTGTTAGCAAGCAGGTTAACTGCTACAAAACACACAGGGAATTGGTTAACTCCTTACATGGATACAGATTCTGACATCAGTCAAACAAGATGTTGAAAAGCTCAAGTAGTTGAACTACAGTGCTGGCTCCCATATCACGCCTCGGAGCAGAATTGAGCATAACACCTCCTGCCCCGTGACATGTTTGCTCATTTTCTGCCAACAATGTAAAGTACTTGGTGACAGATTGAGTGTGCCAAAAAGGCCAACTGGCTTTCTCTGAATGGGATTTGATGTTTGATATGCTGTACTAACACCCAATGGCACAGTTAGATACATACCATTAAGGATTAATCTTGTCCCATTAATGTTGACAGTTTCAATCTCTTTTTTATGCAACTAGGAAAAGAAAAAAAATGTGCATTTTACAGTAATAATGCATATTCAATTCAATAGGGGGATTAATGTCCCCAAATAAACACAATTTAGTGCTTTGATTATTAAAAATGCCATTTATACTGCTGTTTCAGACTAATCATTATTTTTAAACTATACCTGTATTTTTTGTATTTTTACAGACTAGTCTGCTTGGAGAAAAGAAAACTGTAGTGCTTCTAAAAATATATGTCCAGTTATTACATATCTTGCAGCAGCATGCTAAATATCTGTGTTTCAGTAGCACTTCAGTGACCAGTTGCCTCTAACCAGAGCAATTCAAATTATGCATTGCTCAGTGGCAAACAACTTTGAGTGAGCTGTTCTATCCAGACAGGGTAATTACTGAAGTTCCTCTTATTAAATAAAATAAGAAAGAGGTGTGTGTTTGTGTGTGTGTGTGTGTGTGTGTGTGTGTGTGTGCGCTTGTAACTCTAATTATAAAATTGTGACTCAGAGTCCTACATCAAGTGCATCTGTACAGCTTTTTACCCAATAGCAAACAATTAAAGACTTCAAATATTGTTATAATTCAGATATATGAAATAATTTATAAGTCAGTTAAGGTTTTAGTCCTCCTAATGACTTTACACCTAGGAGATCCATGTGAAGGTTTAGGGAAGAATCAGGGTTTTGGAGGGAACCAGCCTCCCTTGTCCTTCATTTTGTCTTCACAGTATTTCAGAACTTTTCAATGCCATTTCTATCTCAAACACCTTTCCAGGGTGGTGGTGGAACCTCTAATGGAGAGGAAATCACTGCAAGCAGCCTGTTTGCAGGTGGCACTCCAGTTTGCACAGAGTAATTTATCAAAAGACCAGGGAAATATGAAGAGATGAAATCTGTCATGCAGTGTTACAGCATCGAAATCTCTCACCCTCTGTGTGGACAGTCACACAGAAAAAAACCAAAACTATGTGGACTCACCTGCTCTGTTCCTGACATTCCATATGAAGCTACGTGAAACACACAGTCAGCCCCTTCACAGACTGCCAATATGGCACTGTAATCCCTGATATCTGTCTGTAATACATAAGAAAAAATATTTGGACAAGAGAGCAAAGCTAAGTATTTGTCATACAGTAGGTTAGCACAGAGGGAATCCATTTACAGAACGCAAATATAGAACTGTACTTGCTGTACACATCTCTTGGGACTCAAAACTGGGTACACCTCCCTGCTTGCTGATAACTATACTTTTCTTCCATAGAACCCAAAGAACTTTGAAGACATTCATTAAGGTTCACAACAGTCCTGTGTTTATTCTACAGGTCTAGGCCTAGATGAAGGCAGGATCCTGAGGTGTCAGGAGTGAAACTGTTCCATGCATTACAGGTTTTGCTTTCCTTATTTCAGATATACTAAAACGCATTCACCAAAACTGATGTGGGATGTTCACACAGTTAAAAAGGTTACTGAAATTTGAAATAATCAGCAATTAGGTATTTGGATTCTATGAAAATTAGGAAGACATTATGGAAAGACATTATGGAAAAGGCAAATGAAGTAACTTTGACTATTGGGAAGATATTACTTATCATACCTGGATCCACACCACTCCATTGGGAGTCGCCCACAAAGGCTTGTTTATGTCACACAGAACAACAGAAGCTCCTGTGCTGGCAAGAGCACATCCCAGCTTGTATCCACAATAGCCACCTCCTCCTGTCACCACGGCTCTCATACTGATTTTACTGGGTGTTCCAGCATACTTGCTCTGTCTGCCGTCAGAGGTTCGGCGATAGGATGTTGCTACTGCATTCATTTTTGGTTTTGTGTCAATGAAATACTGCCCAGCACTACCAGTTAGAAGTAAAAATTCCTTCTACATGGTGAAACTTGCTCTATAGCACTCCTGGATGCAGACAATTTCAGGGAGTTTCATGTTGACAAGATCTAGTCACAGCAGCAAAATCTGGCTTTAATGCAGCCTGCCTAAGAGAGATAAAGACAAAAGCAAACCAAAATTTACAGTTTCCAGTTTACTGCCAAGACGGACATCTGAGAGAAGTGGTATTTCCAGCTTTTAAGTACGAGCAGCTAAACATAAATTAAGAATACACTGAGTAGTTATCATTGGCAGTGCTGGAGTTGAGATAGATGAGGATTTCAGGAGGGAAGAGGGATGCCTGATCCTTACGTTATAACTTTAGAAGGTGTATCAGAGAACAAGGCTATCGAATCCCTTGCTTTCGAGGGGAACTCGCATAAAATAGCTGCTATACTATAGAAAGGCTTAATAACTGCATGAAGAAAAAAGTAATAGTGAATCACTTATTTTCTGAACGTAGGGGTTCTTGCCCTTCTAGGGGTTCCTCACCGGCAGTCAAGACATTTCAGAAGCTGTGGCTACCCGCTCCCTCCGACACCCGGTCCCTGCCCTGGCCGCAATTAAACATTCAAAGCCACCCGAGCCCCGCCGGGGCTCTCCGCATCTCACCTGCAAAGCGGCCTGGCGGCAGCGCAGGACTCGTGCTCGGGCCGGCCCCGCCCGATCCCGATCCCGATCCCGCTCCCGACCCCGACCCCGGTCCCGCTCCCGATCCCGGTCCCGGTCCCGGTCCCGGCCCGGGCCGCTCCCGCGGGCGGCGCCGTTGGGGCCGTTGGGGCGGGCGCGGGAGCGGCTCCGGGCAGAGCGTCCGGCCCGGCCCTGCCGGCTCCCCGCGGGCTCCCGCAGCATCTCTGACATCCCACCGCATCCCCAGGCTCCCACAGGACCCCTGGGTCCCGATCATCTGGCAGTAGCTTTGGGATTGCACGGCTTTCCTGGGATCCTGCTCATCACACAGCATCCATGTAGCTCACGGCACCCCGGGGATCCTGCAGCGTGTCACGGTATTCCTGCCTTGCCAGAGCATCCCTGGGATCCCAGAGCATCCTACGGTGGTTCTTACCTCCAAGTGTCTTCACACAGCTGTGACTGCTGCACAATAGCATCCTGTCAGTTGTAAGGGCTCCGGTCACACTGAGGTACCTGTTGAACAGGTTGTTCAGGAAAAAAACACCACCTCCTGCCTACTGGTTGGACAGTCAGGGGCAGGACATGGCTCATAGAGATGCAGAACTTCTGAGACATCTGCAAAACAGCAGGAATTCCCAAAGAGGCACAAATAAGCAATTAGGCACTAAGGTCCCTTTCCACCTGAGCCTCCTTGTGGTCATTTGAGCCTGGGAGGGTGTGAAAAGGGTCAGGAGCTGCAGAATTTCAGTCACACATTCCAGGCAAAAGTTAGTCTTTGAACACGTTTACCTCTTTTGTTACAGCTGTGCTATGTCTGAAGTTCATATTAAATTTTAATCACTTAAAGACACATTGTAGTTATGTTAGAGTAGGAGTAACTTAAACAAGAGTCAGCTTAAACTGAGATTCAGTAAAGACCCGCAGAAATAAGAGAGCTGGCTATTCCCAGCTGGTACTGAGGATTGTTTTAAAATCTCAAATATTGCATTTGTAAGAAAGATAAACAAATGTACTGAAGCCAATTATTGTTAATCAGTGCTGTTATAACAGTGATGTAAAAAGCATCCTACCCAAAATAACAAACCACAGGATTGGTGTTATAGGACTGAAATGATGGGACTCCATGGGGACTTACAAGCACAAAGCCAGTGAATTCCTTGGTTAGTCCTTACTGAGGAGCATCCAAGGCCAGAGCCTTCACTCCTGTGAAAAGTGGTGGTGTAATCCAGGATGCATCCTGAGCTATTAGTCCAATAAAAGTGATATGAAAAATTTATAAATAACTAATTTAGAACCAAATTGAATGCTTGCATGCAACTAAAATGCTCTCACTAGGAAGTAACTTTACACTTGTGGTTTTCTATTCTGCATTTCTAGGAAGTAAAGGCTTACATGGTACTGACTGCCTGCAGCACTTGCTGGCTCAGCTGCAGCTCTGTAGTGATAAATTGTGAATTTAACTGGTTTTAATCAAACCTGGCTAAAGATCTCCTATAGAGAGAACTTCTTTAAGCTTCCTGTATAGGAATAGGAGACAGGGCTGAGCAGTGCCCCTGCTAAATGAAGATCTACAGTGGGAGCTTACTTTGTATGGACAAGGATAATCTCCAAATGTGAATCCATAATCAAGCAGACTCTACTGCTTTCATTGCACACAGAAATTATTGTTTAGTGGAAAGAAAACAGGGTAAAACAAATCTTTGCTTACACAAGGTGCAGTGATAATTGTGGTTGCTCACGCATTTTCCTGTGTATTGTCTCTTACCTGTAACCTTTATTCTTCTAGCATTACTGTTGGCTCTCCTGCATATCCTATAGATTTAGAGTGAGAGAAACTATAAACATACTGGTCTTAAAAATCCTGTAAAATGCTAAGAAAATGCAAAATGAATACAGAGTATAGGTAATCAGATAGCAGAGCTGTTCCATCATTGTCTTCCATGACCCACTGTGGCAAATCCATCTCTCCTGATTCCTGTGGGGTGCAAGAGAGGGAGCAGCTGTTCCCTGGTCAGAGCAAAGCTACTTCCTAAGGAAAAACTCCTAACATCTTTAAGGTTTGTCTGGGCTACACCTGGTGTATACATGTAGCACAGGTGGCTCACATACTGCAATTCACCCAAGAAGCAACTGATGTGAGACTTAAGAAAGGGGAAAAGAGAGAGGTTGGATTCTCACTCCTGTCTTGGTGCTTGGCTTCGTTGCTCACCCCAAAATGCAATTCCCTGAACACACAGTGTGTGCCAGCACTGCTACAGGGTTGTGGAGAATGTGACTCCAGAGAGCAGTAACAGCTGGCTGAATTCCACCTTCCCACCAGCTCCTTACAAACAGGAAGTTCAGTTATTTGGTTCAGTTATTATTTATTATTGCATTGAAAGGATATTATTTAATTTACAAACACACATAATGATATTTATTACATTTTTACAAAGCTTTAGAACAATACAACTATTTTACATAAATATGATTTCCACTCCTCTAATCAGCTATTATTTATAAATATTTCCTTTCCATATTTTTCCACTGTTTCCCAGGTCTCTGTAATTCCTCAGGCTAACTGACAGTAGCTGTAGCTGTGGCTTCATCAGAAGAGTTGTTTAATCACCCTTTTCTTCATTGGAGCTACTGGACTTGTTACAGCACTGTTGTCCTGTGACAGTTCCTCTTCTTCCACCTTCTCACCTTCCCAAGTTATCAGTTTTAGAAAATGCTTCCCAGCATGAAACATCACTTAATGAAGATCCATGAAAACTATTCCTGCACACATTTGTGGTGACCTCCTTTGCTGTAATACTGTGTTGCTCTTGGGAAACATTTCCTGATACATCCTACATTTTCACTTTTCTAGTTGTTTTTGTTTGGGTTTTTTCTTTCTTAATAAGGTCAGAGAGGTGTCATCATAGTAATATGAATAACAAAGTCCAGAGTGGCTGAGGAATGTACTATGACCAGATAATTAATACTCAGAAACAAAATTAAATTTTCTGGAACAGGTGAGTGGCTATTTGATTTTAGAAGAAAGAAAGAATGATCAAGCTTAACAAAATGCCAAAAACAAACACCATTTTAAGGAACGTGTGATCTTCTTGGCAGGTAGGTCTTGTTTTTAGGTAATGATCCACAGAATCAGCGAATGAGAATTTCTTTGGTTTGTAACCAAGTTGATTTCGTGCCTTGTCTATTCGGAACGTGTGAGTTACTGTGACATTCCACACCTAGGAGCCAAAAGGACAGTTATGGCAGTGACTTTAAAATCCAGTTTTCTAGAACTTGGATGAAAATATATCAATGATATTACAATGGAAACAGAACAGAAAACAGCTGCAATGCAGAAAATCCAAAGGGTGTATCATGTTCTTAATGAGCATCTGAGTCAGAAATATATAAACGTCTTTTTTTTATTAATTTACCTCATTCCTTGTCAAGAAAGGTGTAAAGCTAAAAACTGGCTTTAGTATCAGGTGCAGATATTCCATCACAGTGGCTGTGAAACAGAAATTACTTAATGAGACATCTGGTTAACAATAAACTGAGACAATGCTGAGATTATACATCCCGTAATTCCTACTGGTAGAAGGCACAGTTTAATTTATAAAGTACATGATGAGTTTATTAATAGCCTTTAAACTTTATCTACTATAATTAATACCACATGGCACAAGTGATTATTCTCAATTAAAATAATTTTAATTTAAATAATTCCTGCAATTTGGGTCCCTGCATTTTATGAAACCACTATGTAGCTTAATAGGAATAAAAAAAAAAATATCAAACAACCCACAATAATTAAGAATGTAGTTTATTTTTTTACCTGCTATATGAACCAGGAGAACAGGAATATGTATCCAAGGTTTCCTGTAGCCTAATTTTTCAAACTAGAAAGGGTATAAAAAGAAAGAATAACAGAAAACTTACACAAAATTGAGTGTCAATGAGGCTTGAAAATTTAAAAAAAAATTTAAAGAATGTTGATAAAACTTTTATCTAAACTTTTTTTTTTTCCAGCTAGTCTTTCTGTCAATACAGGTAGTAAGAAATTTAATTGAAACCCACAACTCATTCTTTGGTGCCCACCTCCCACCCTTCATCTGCAATTGGACAGTAAAGGGGAGTAAAAGGCCATTTCCAAGGGGGAAGTGACCCAGACTGGAATACTGAACTACAGTCAAATACAGGCCCAATTTTCTGCTGCAGTCATTTTCTGTGATGGCATTGCAGGATCAAAACTTTGGCATGCTCCTAGAATCCCAGCCTGATATTTCTGAAAATACAGTTGTCTCTTTTTAGCTTCTAAGATTCTGGATGGGCTTCCCCTCTGTGCTGCAGCTGATGCCAGGACAAAGGGATAAGCAATGACTGTAAGAGTCCTGCCAGATGCCGGTGGCAGAGCTTGCCATGCACTGTGGGTTTGCTCCATGAAATGCTCTGTCCTGCAGCAGGTTCTGGACCTCCCAGCTAAATCCTCTCCAAGCAGTAAGGCCAAACTCCACAGTTACACGTATCCAAAACTTCCCTTAACACCAGTGGAACTTTGGGACATGCAGGTAAAACAGGACTGAGTTTAATGTTAAGTAATTCAGTAATTTCTGTGCACTGAACTTCATTGAGTTGGTCTGGTGTGGCAGTCAGTGACAGGGCTTGTGCCCATGCAGCGCTGGGGGCTGCAGGGCTCTGCAGTACCTACCAAAGGCACAAACCACTCAGAGAAGATGACATTTTCACCATCGTGGATGTAGTAAGCCTGACCGCTCTGGTAAAGAAGCAGAGAAAAACAGTGACAAAACTGTGCCCAGGATGGCATTTTCTGTCTCTGTCATACCTACCTGCCTGTCATGATTTTATGAGTAACACAGCAGCATGCACAAGGTGGATGTACACAGAGGAAACTGCCTTCACTGGGCTTCACTGTGGTGACCCCACACTGCTGGCAGGGCTCATGGTGATTAACCATGCTGTACTGTAGATCAGAGCTCAGTTTCCCCATGGAGTAGCAGCTGTTGGAGCATTATGTTCTTCATAATGGCACAGAATGAGCTTTGTGAGTCCAACAGAAGGGGCAGCACTGATGGCATTTAACAAACACAGCCCTGAGGTCGAGTTCCAGCTGTGCTCTGGGTGAGGAGTCTGCCCAGCTCTGAGTACCAGGAACACCTGAGCACCCAACAAACCTCTGGGAATGGCATCAATCTAAAACAGCTGGGTGGCTTCCAAGGGCTGAACTAATTGAGAACACATGGAGAGGTGTTCACCTGTGTCAGTCCCTGTTTTCTGTGTGTTCCTACCAGTCTAAATGAATCCAGGACCTTCAATAACTGTGAATGAAGCAGCTGCTGCAGCACTGTCAGTTCTGTAATGCTTCACAGTCCTCAGATTGGCGTTGCAATTGTGACCAGTGGAACCAAAAAGAAAAACCTTTAAAAATTGCCCATTAAAAATTGTCCAATGGACAATTTCTGGAATTTTCAGCTCTGAAAATTCAACTGGAATGCCTCAGAATGGTTGCTCTAAATTTTATGCATTTAGGTCAGAACCTATTTTGAAGAGAATAACAGGATATATATATTTGTTTAATGGTGGATATATTAAGCTAGTTAAAAATACAGTTTCCTCCAATAACCCAAGAAATTATGTATTTTCAAATCAAACAAAAACACCATCAAATTATGAGTGAAATGTATTTGCATTTGCACTGTCTGTGTGCTTGTGGAGCTACACACTGTTTTAGAGAATTTAGCATATGACTTTTTGGACACACTTTGATCTCAAAACATCAAAAATTAAACCTGTTTGAAAACTCAAGCGACTGGTGATTAAACTGTTTACTTACAGCTATGTAGTCCTTCTCAGAGGTGAGCGCCTCAGCAGCCAGTAAATGAGCTTGCACTAGATTTCCTATGTGAACCCAGTTCATCTGAACTTTGTGATTCCCAAACTTGAAGTTAAAAAGTCTGCGCTGGATATTTATCTGTAGAAACAGAAAACACAAGATAACTACATTATTCCTTTATTATGCACTATAATATGATTTTGTCTCAACCCAATTACTTGGGATTTGGTGTATTTGTGTACAATTACAGCACAAGAAACCTGCCACAAGGAAAAATCCAACTAGTGGGTGGTTTTGGAAATCAAAGATGGTTGCAGTGATAGGCAGTGGCAAAATATAGTATTATTTATATTTATTTATATAGTATTACAACATTATATTTTTGGCAGAAATTAAAGTGCATGTTTAAAAGACAATTTCCATTAAATGGAGGGATGCAAGCCTAGTTCCTTTACCACAGCATTTCAGCCTTCCACTTTTCCTTTTCACTGAGAAGCCCAGCTTGGTCCTGGCCCACAGTGCTGGTTTCCTCCTATTTATTACCCTGCACCCATCACCTGTCCCCAGGCTTTCACCACATTCCTGCAGGAATGGTTAAGAACCGCAATCAAGGTACTGCCACTTGTGCTATGCCCTTACAACTACTTGTGGTGTCCTCCAGAGCTGCCTACAAAACACATACGGCTACTCGAGGCAGGTGCCGCTGCTCTTCTGGTCCGTAGATGCCCGGCGGGCGAAGCACACACGTGTGGAGCTTGTCCCCTCCTTGGAGAGAGAGCAACAGGTGACTGTCAGACAGCTGTGACAGCAGCAAAGGGCTGACACATATTGTCTGAATTTTACACTGTCAAAATTAAGGCTCATTTTGACTATTCTGAGGGGTTCAGCTTCCTGGGAACTTGATTTTCTTTCTGTGTGAAATTGAATTCAATAGCTGTGACAGACCTGAGCTTAACAGCCTGAAAAACCTTCTTGGGGTTACAAGAAGAGCCCATTGGACAGTGCTTACAAATTGGTATTATCAGAACTGCTAATTATCCACTGAAGAAAGGAATAGAAACAAATAAATCCTTATTTCAGTTAAAGTATACTATTGATGAATGAGCAACCAAAGAAAGGAATGCCCATTAGCACTCCCAATGATAGAAAAGGCCCAAATGCTTTATATGTACCTTTGAGTAAAGTTCCATTAGCAGCAAGAACCATTTGGTCTGCAATTGCCTTGGTTCTGGAATAATGATTAAATTGCTATAAGGAAGCAGAATAAGATAATTATTGAATCTGTAAAGGCAAACTTATTGTTTATGACTGACAACTTTTCAATCTAACCAGCTTACAGATGTCAGCTGAGCAAAACAAAGCTAGAAATAGTAAGATTTAGTCAATATGTAGTTTGTTTATGACAAAAACCAGATTTACACTTTAGTGGCACAACTTTAGCTTCAGAGTGAATTTGAGTCCATTCGTATGTACTTAACTCACTTTTTGTGCTGAATGTACTGAGAACATCTACAATAAAACATCTTCTGCTCTCAGAGCAGCCTTCACACAATCTACCCTTTGGAGCACAGTAAATGCCACACCATCCCATGGACAAAGTACCTTTTCCAGTGGAAAATACGGTACAGTTTCTTCATCTCCTTCTTCAATAGGATTCCCTCCAAACACCACATTCACTGTACTGGTATATATCAGTCTAGGGATATTTCTTTGTTTGCAGACTACAGTGATACACAAAATAAATTATTTTAAAACAAAAATAAAGAGGGAGAAATAGCTGCATTGGCAGATTTTATTTTTGAAAATAAACATTACAATTATAGAAAAAAGGTAATACTTTAATGTTACCTTATAATTTAATATAATATTATCTTCCATTCACCTGGAATTTTTCATTGAATATGCAGATCTTACACATTGTGGTCACCAAATGTTTCATGATGAGGTACCTGTAACTATCATATCATGGATTGCAGTTACTGGGGAGAGGAATTATCTTGGTGGGGGGAAAAACTCCTCCTTGAGAAACTTTTCTTAAAATATGTTCATTTTACAAGTTGAATGCAGAGGAGATGAGTAAGAACATTTGTTGTGGTGCAGCCCTTGGGGCAGTGCTGTGGGAGCAGCCACTCCAAGGCCACTGGGCTCCCCTTGGTTCCATGAGCTGCCTCCTGCACCCCACTTTGATGGGACATGAAGTCACCCAGGAGCACGGGCCAGCTGTGCCCACATGCCACCAAACTGCCTTGGTCTCAGTCTGCTCAGCAGTGACAAATGATGTGTTAACAGGAAAACATACTCTGCTAGTGTATAATCAGTCATGCTTTAATTACAAAGGAAATTAATGTTATTTGCAAAACAAAGACTTAATTGAGGATTCCAGTCCTGTGTAGCCAAGACATTGCAGCATTCTGCTGCATATCTGTCATTGCAAACTTGAATAATGTAAATTTCCTTTTCATTTAACAATATTTCTAAAGTTGAAGAGAATTAAAATGCAAACTCATGAAATTTTAGAATTTGCAGAACAGTCTGTCCTGCTGGTTCATTGGCTCATTTTGAAAATAATACATGTTAATTATTGTAAATATTTGGGAAAAAATACAATAGTAAGGTGTATTGTTAAAATGCAGATGGGCAAGTTCATGCTCCTCTCAGTATCTTGGTTTTATGGGAGCCTATGGGATTTGACATGACATGTTTCTGTGGGTTTGGAGGTTGGGGAAGGAAGAAGGCAAGATGTGGCAACTCTTCCTTCTAACTCATTTAGAGTTTTACTTGCCTACTATTCCATTTCTGCATTTTTTCAGTAATAACACACAGTCAGCATGAAAATTAATCTAAATAAAAACTGATTTTGCTATTTTGCTGCCTTTCCACACACCTTCTCCCCCCGCCCACACCTGGTTTTTGAAGGAAAAACAAAGAGAAGGTAGCTTTGGTATTTACAGTACACTGGGAAAACTTTCTTTCTGGAACTGAATATACCAAAAGAGATGTACTGGAATCTTCCAGAGACAGTAGTTAAGAATCTGTGTATAATAAAAAGGGGTCACAGTAAGCAGAAAGGATGGAAGGTTTTCTGTATCAATGTGATAAAATAATAGCTAAATATACATCTGTGATCCCTGTACCAAATGTTTATGACACAACAAACAGTACAACAGTTCTCATGTTATTTCTATGAGGAAGGGGGATAACACTTCTCCATTACACAGAGTAAAGGCAAAAAATAACCATGGAGGAGAGCTTTAGATGGACTGCCAAGGAATGAAGTCCAGGTTGAAAACCTATCCCCAGTTCAAACTAGTGGCAAATCTACCAGCTGTAATGGGACCTGCATATTCTGACAGGGGGGAGAGAAGAGCCTCGTTTTACTGCCTCATCTCCACAGGAAACATCCAGTTAGAAAGTTTTTAAATTCATTATTTGGATCAGATCCAGAGAAAGAAAATCTAGGTACCTACCATCAATTATTATTTTTGTGCCTCCAACATTTATGGATTCAATCTGATCTTTCTTTTGAAGCTAGAAATAGAATTTGCACAAGATTTAATTAATCAAACAAGTCACATTTACCATATGATGTTCCAATTGCCAGATCTACAATAGCTGTGGTCTTTTTGTGGTGCATGTTACAGTTCTGTCTGACATACAGTGATTTCTGACAGTTCTCATTTTTATTGTCTTGTTCGGTGTATGAGCAAAGAAAGTTGAAAAATGAAAGATAAATACATCTAAAAGGAAATAATAGTACTTCAATATTTTGTCACACCCCAAATAATCCACGATATAGAAACAACAATAATGGGCAGGGGTTATGCTCCCTGAAAGCTTTCACAAATTCTTGTTCTAGTGGCAATCTGTCCCGTTACTAGAAATAAATTAGTAGGTTCATGATTTTTTTGATAGTCACCTTCTGTGACTATCAATGTAATTCAGCATAACATATAGATTGTGGTCTGTTTCCTCATGACTGAGTTCACAAGACGAAAATGCATCAGTATTAGTTTTAGAGCGATGCTGTCACTCTTCTTCAGAGCAGAGAAAAAGGCTACACCTTCTTATCCAAGATTCTAAAATTATGATCTCATTTTTCTAGAATATTTTGTAGTACATTAATTTCACACTTTGACTTTATTATTTAAAGAATACCTCCCTTATTTTCTGTATGGATGACTTGGCCTTTATAACAACTTCTGACATAAATATTGTAAAATTACGTTCTTTGATACATGCAGACAGTTTTTTTCTTTCTCAAAAGTAACCAAAGAAAACTTTAGGAAAATGGTACTTGCTTGTTCCAATCCCGACATTCCACATGCAGCTACATGGAAAACACAGTCAACCCCTTCACATGCTTTGAACACTGCTTCGTAATCCCTCACATCACCCTGAAACACGAGAGAAGAATGGATTTCTGACAGGTAGAGCTCATTACATTCTCTATAGAACTGTATTAACTATGGCTAGCAAGGAAAATCTAATGGTACTCTGGTTCTGTTTTTCACAGTATTTAACAACAATTAAATAAAATATTATGAGCAGGTAGAAAAAGCAGTGACTAAGAATTTTGCCATTATTTTGTTGCAAAACAAAGATGACTCTTGTTGGCTTCAATTATAATGCGTATTTTCACACTTAGTCCTGCAGCCTCCAGGCTGGCAAAACTTGTTTGACTTGAATGGGAGCAGCAAGTGCTCGAGGGCTGGAGAATAGAGCCCCAGGGACAATAAATCATAGCAGGAGGGGTTCAGCTGCCTGCCTTGGAATCACCAAATATTTCAAAATATTACGTCTTATATTATTTCCTGCAATGAAATTGATAGAATAACATAGAATAATTGATAGAATAATATTAAGAGCTAATCTAACCAGTCTTTAACTCTCAACTTTTTTCTCCAAGGTTGCCAAAGTATTTCACAAATACAGCTGACTTACACCTCCCACTCTCAATGCAATGCTACAGAAGCTAACCAGTATAAACAATATTAGCCATCTCCAAAACACTGCTCAAACCTCTGAAGTTACTTATTAATTCATTTACTAGGACTCCATAGTTCAATTTTCCAGGTGACTCTCCTATACTTTGTAATATTTATTCTTTCTAAACTGATTTATAGATCATTTGTGAGATCTCGAGTCCCCTTTAGAAGATGTAAATTGCCACCAGTCAACAAACTTAAATCAAATTATGTAGACTTATAGCACCAACAAATCAAGCTTATGGTGTTTGAATGGTTCTTCAATAATAATTTATCCCTCTTCCATATTCTGTAAAAGTTGTTTATGAAATTGAACTTAAAAACATCCTGGGTCAGACAAGATCTGCTTGGCTTGGTATTCTGCTCTTCCCAGAATCCTCCATCCCCCTCTGCCTCCCTTCCACCTGCCCCAGAGGGTGATTTAGCCCAAAGGAGGAAACTTGGCATCACAACGACAGCCCACAGGATCAAGGTCCTGTCATCCCTTCCAGCTCTGCCATCAACTTCCCAGTTCTAGGGGGAGTGGCAAACTCTCTTATAGTAAATGCTCAGAAAAGATCAGCTGAGCAATACCCTGGGTTTAGCCAGAATTTGTGTGACATGACAGGAGCACCCAGAAAGTGCCCCAAAGCCCCAACGTGGAGCAGCTGTGAGAGGTACTGGGGAGTGTGTTCTCCACTCATGGCAGTGAGATGTCAAATACTGGAGAGCTCTTGTGTTCCCCTTTTTCTCAGACACAGTAATTCCTTGAATTGTTCAAAATCAAAAAGAATCAGTGCTCATAAACGGGTTCTGCAGGAAGAGCGTGAACACGGCAAGCAAATGTGGTGCTTCCCCCAGAATGCTCTTCTAGTCCTGAAGCATTTTCATTCAGAAGATTTCTTGAGCCTAATTTAATTTATCTATTCAGCAGTTTCCAACAGAGGTAAATTTTTCTTGAGGCTTTGTACATGCCTTGTACCCACTGCAAGAAAAGCCACATAATTTTGTTTGTACTGAACTGACTCCTCATTCTTGATGGCCTTTCCTGCTTGTACTGGAAGGACAGTGAACAGTGCCACTCACAGCTTGTAGAGCTCTCCTGCTCCTGAGTCACCTCTTTCCCAGCCTGGAAATCCCAGAAATCACAGTTTTCTCAATCATTCTCTGCATGGCAGTTGTTTGGCATTTGTGATCCCGGTTACTGCCCTGTCTTGGCTCTCACTTTTTCACTTGAAATAATTCCCCTGAGCAGGAACCTTTGTCCCTTCTCTGGTCACTGTTTCCCTGGGGCGCTGAATGGCACCTCCCAGCAGAGCATCACAGGTGACACTGGAGACACTGGGACCCTGTTTGCAATCCCTTAATCAGGTATTTATGCATGCAAGGACCTTTTACCATGGCTTCTTCTTGTCCTGAAAGGCTTTTCCATAAATGTTTTAATCAAAGGTCCTTAAGAGGACGCCTTGATAATGAGCATTAGACATTAACTCCAACCTACCTTGAAAAAATCCGCTCCACTTGGAATTTCCCATTTAGGTTTCCGAACATCAAAGAGCACAACAGCAATTCCCGAGCTAACAAGGGCACATCCCAGATTGTATCCCAGGTAGCCTCCACCTCCTGTCACCATTGTCCTGCTGCTGCTGGGAGCCAGCAGCCCAGCAGGCTCTGGCACTTGGCTCTCGCAGGGCGGGCTGCTGTGGAGCTCTTCCGTGGATCCCTCTGGCATCACGACTGCAATAGAGAAGATCTCTTGAAAATTCCTGCATAACGCTTTGAGGTCTGGGTTATTTAAATTACTTTCACATTACAATGCTCCCATACTAGTTTTATTATCTTAGTATGTTTAAAATTTATAAATTCATAATTCTGGGGATGGGTTTTCTATGTATAATGTTTAATGAGTCTGAATACTTTTATATTCCAAGACTTAGTCTTTTCCTCATATCCCTAAATTTCATGCAATATAGAAATGAAGTGAAATTACAGGATTTTAGAGCCATTATAATTACCTAACCGTAACAGCTATGATGGCATTTTTAAATACTTGGTTTCATCAAACATTTTATTCTTGAAAACTCATTAACTTCTGAGATATTAATGTCAAATTGATGTTATCCTACTAGTCAGGAAAATAAACCAAGACATTAGATAAGCAATATAAGAAAGGATACATTCTAGTTTTAGAATCAACTTTATTTCACATTTGGGTCTTTAGCAATGATGAAAGTTTGTTGCCATTCTGAGCTTTTCTGGTTATACATTAAATATATATTTAGTTTTCTGTCCAGTTCTCACTAACTTTTGGCCATATTGTTCTCAGTAGGGCATTCATAGACAGCTAAACCAACAAGGGGCAGAAGAGATAAGCCATCTGCCCTGTGAGTTCATCTAGTTGGGAAAACTTATTAGAATATCATTCTAGGATAACAACTCCATAGGAGTTACCCATCTGTACACTTTATTCTGTATTGCAAATTAGTTTATTCAACATTAATCACTTGTCCACCAAATTTAATTTGGCCACACAAAGAGCCCCTGCTTGGCCTTTGCACATTGGGATCTAGGCTCTTATACCCCAAACAAAAATCCAGAAGGAATCTGCAATCATTCATGTCACCATAAAGTGGGAGCCCAGCTGGGTGCCTGCAGCCTACTACAGGAATATGGACCCAATCTCTGCAGATTATTTTGGTTTTCTCATAGTTGGAGAGCTCCTCATGTGAGAGGAGCCTCACAGTTAAGTACAGTTTGCTCTCAGCCATTTACACCAAGCTTCAGCAGAGCCCAGGCAGAAATGGGGCAGAGCTGGGAGCTGGCAGCTCTGTCACTTCCAGGTGACAAAAAAATTCTAGAAAAGTAACACAAAATGCACCCACAGCACATAAAATTACGGACTACTTTAGCCATTGCTTACTTAGTGTTTTATAATTTTGTTTGTGATATTCTTCTTATTTTATATGTTGGGTTTCAGATTTCAGACACAGGAAAGGACCAAATTGTCCATGCTCTTACATGCTTTTAACACCAATGTCAGCTCACTCAATTCAGTAAACTGAGTGGCATAAGAGTGTAAAACACAAGCTCCTTATGTTGAAAAACATCCTGACATTTCAAAAATTAAAAATAATCCATGTTTCCAAACAAAATTTAAATTACAACTAATATAATACAACTAAAACAAATATGCTGTCCTGTTCAAGCAAGGAAACATAAATTTGTATCTCTAGAGTATGCCATGCAGGAGTCTTAAGCCACATAAAATTTTTTTGCCTTCTCTTCTGAGAACAAGCATCTTTTTATACATTGTAAGGAGAAGTAAAGTCAAGCTTATCACATATATTGTAGAAATGGTATATATTTGAATATTTGTCATTAATATCTCCTTAAAGTTTTAGTAAGCTGGAGATTGCATAAAAAAGTTTAAGTTTTCTAGAAATCTCTTTCTTAAAAAGCATAAATAGCATTAGTACATTATTCTGCTTCATGGATTTAGAAAATTGTTTTCAAATGTTGAACATAAGCAGTTTTCTTTTTGAAAATGCTTCTTTTCGGAATCAGTAACTTTCTTTTTTCCCTGAATTTATAGGAGATATTCTTATTTATTAATGTATTCTGCATGATGAGCATAGTCACATCCCATGCAGCACATGTAGTGCGAGTTGCTTTTAGCTCCCCTACTGTCATTTCAAATATCAGAAATGTTCAAATTACTTCCCATAAGAAGTTAAAGTCACACACATCAGGTTTTTAGAAATAGCTAAAGAGCTAGTAAGTACCCTTGGTAGAATCCTGCTGTCAGCGCTCTCCCAGGCCTTCCTGTGCAGGTAGGAGGGTGAGGTCTCTGTGCTGGACAATTCCTGACTCAAGGGCATCAGGTGCTCCCAGGCAGGCAGAGAAGTTCACGTGTGCTCAGGCCTTTTGCTGTTCCTGCTCCTTTGTAGCTGGTGGTTGGCTGGGACCCAAAAAAGGGCAGGGCTTAATTTGTACATAATTTACGTTCCTTTTCAGGAAAAGAAATTAAAAATTCTCCACATCAGACCATTCTTAACAGGATGGTAGCTCTCATTTGTCTGATAAAAGTATAAGACACTGCACAACACAAACATACTGTTGGTACCATCATCCTGTAGATGAACTACTAGAGAAGGAACAAAAATCCTGTTTGGCAGTGCTACTCAGCACTTTCATTCTGACTTTTGTATCTCCATCCCCAAAATTTTGTATTTGCAGAGAGGCTTAATTGCAGGCACATGTGTTGTTCTCGGGCTTCCAAGATGAATATGAAGGTAATAAACTACCTTGTACATAACAGAACAGGAAAAGGTGATGTACTGTTAAATAATGCATTTAAATGAATGATGAATTAATAAATTTATTAATAATTATATATGTGCTGTGTCCTCAGATTTTGAAGTAGTTTTAAAACAAATGCTTTTGCGAGTTAAACAATGAGAAATCAAAGCCAGCATTTTTAAATGGGTGTGTCTAAAATTAAGTCTCAAAACAGTAGTTAAGATGCTAAAGAAACACTCCCACATCTAAATATAAATTACTACAATTTTCAATGTTTGCATGTTAGAAATAGCTCAAGTTCATAGGTAACCAATCGCAATTTAAATGTAATTTAATGTTCATGTGCTGACAAGAACTCAGACTGAGACCTAGGCAAATGTATTTTCACATAACATGTATCAGGGACCAGAATTTAGAACCAGAATATTGAACCTGTCAAATTAATCTGCACTTCTTGGATTGCTTGGATTGCTGAGTGAGTGACAAGCTCAGCTCACAGGAAAACCCCCAAGAACAAACACCAAACTGTCTGTTTTGAGCTGTCCACAGCCCTGACAGCTTTTACCATTTATTGCAATAAATAAAGTGTCCATTCTATCCCTGAACTATTCCAGAACTCCTTCACCAGTCAAAGCAGCTTGTCAGCTTATTCAAAGGATATCAATCCCTCACTCTTCAGTGAAATTTAACAAAGAGCATTTTAACTTGGCTTTGGTTTCCACCTTGGCAAGAAGGGGATACCTCAGAGGAATTTTCAGAACTGGTATTTTGTACCTCTCCAGTTATGCTTATTTTCTTACCTTTAGTAAAGAAGGATGGTAGTATTTTATTCAATGCATCCTGCCAAGTATTTCTGAAAGAAACAGAAGATAAAGTTACAAGAAGAAAAGCTGCTGCATTAAGATTGGAGCTTGCTTTTGGTCAAAACTCTCTACTTCCTTTTTCTACTTTTTCTCATATGACCATTCATAGTTCATGTAGGCACATAGGAAAAAACAAAACATTCAGTACATCCAGTATTTATAGCAGATGACTGTACATTACAACAGGAAGGTGTCAGGGAGTTTGTCCATTTATTTACATGGAGGAGGTCCACATTTCTGAAATGTTTGGCTTATCAAAATGTTACTCACATCCAGACTGTAAAGCAATGTTGAAATGTAATTGCACTGTTTCATAGAGGAACCCAGTAGGCTTACACAAGTTTATTTCAAATCACATGCTGCTGAAGCCAAGCCTGAATTGAGTAAGGAGGATCTGGCATAAGACAGACAAGACAATCTCTGTCCCCAGCACACAAAGCCTGGTCCCTGTGCTGGTTCTGAACACTGCTGGGTACTGGACCCCAGAGGGGTCTGGCCCAGAAGGCAGAAGTGTGAGACCAGGTCTATGTCCTGGTCACTAGCAGGTCCTGTGAACGTCACAGCTCTGCACTCCCAGGTCACAGAACAGGAGCTGTGCTCCAGCTCTGGGGTAACCTGAAGAATGGCTTTCAAGTGTGGAAGATCTTATGCAGAAAGGAGCCTTTAACAGAATAACCAGAGCGTGAAGAGCTCAGGAGAGGAGTGAGTTAAGATGACAGCCGGATATTTGGTGTGTCACAGGCAGGATGGGATGTTCTGGAGTGCCCAAGGGCAGAAGAATAGCAGAAAATCAGAAGAGACTAAGCTCTCTCTTAAACTTACTTAAGGACAGGGTTTTGCTGAAATAACCTGCCATACAAAAGATAACCTCTCTTCAGTTGACTTATTAAAAATTTCTGCATCTAAGCCCTGAATTAGCAGAGTTGTCCAAGCTTGCTGTGTGTTTGAGCACCTGCTCATGCAGTTGTTCAGATGCAGATGCCCCATCAGGGGTACTGACACAGCCTGTGAATCAGCGTGGTGAGACTCCTTTGGACAGGGCATGAAGTACTGATTCCCTCTGCAGCCCCAGAGAAGTCTGGGCAGAGCTGTTCAGGGTGTAAATACTTCTGACTAAGAGAACTTACCTCTTTGTGACTACAAAAACAACCACCCCCATAACAAGGATGTCTAAGACAGCAGAGAGCTGAGAGAAGTGACAATAGCAAGATATTCACCCTTTATGTGAGAGAGGACAGAAAATGTTAAAAAGCATTTAAATCAGGTCTTGCAATGTTAATGGACGAGAAAAAGAGTAGAGCTCTCCTCTAATTATGCCTAGCTGTGCTTAGAATTTTAGTCAAAAAGATTAATCATAGGATCTGAATTTGGGATCTTCAGAATATTTTTCATATAACCAAATGCTAAACATTGGTACGTATCAAACATTTCTAAGGCATGAAGCCATCCTTTAAAAAGTTTACCAACACGATATTGATACAACAACAACAAATGCAATGTAAGACCCGAATTGTTATGATAACACAACATTCTTCACATCCCTTACTAAATTAGAAGAGTAAGACACAGAGGCAAAGAAACTTACCCATGTCATGCTCCAAGTCCAGGCCAGAAGGGAAAGGAAGATGCAGATCCTTATTCCTTGCTGCAAAGCTAAGAGATCAGGTTCTTCTTAAATCCCTCCATTCTTCATTAACATACATAAATATTCGCACTCTATCCTTCCTTTTTCTTGTTTCTTTGTGTATTTGTGTTACAGTTCTGCATATTTCACTGTTTCCTCACGGAAGGAATAAACTACACATAAATACAGCCTTGGAATGTGCCCCATAAAATGCTTTTCAAATGACTTTGTTCTCATTTCCTTTGCATTCGTGGTTACTTTGCATGTTACACAGATTGATTTACAGGTCAAATGAAATGATAACTCTGAGCCTGCATTGCCAAGTCAGGATGGAATTACAGGAAGAAACAAAGCAACATCTCACAGCAGCAACGAACATTCCTGTATCAGCCCTTGGGTCTTGTTAAAGAAGAGGACAGTTTATGCAATATTTGAATGGAAGGAATACAAATGCATCATAAATAAAAATACTGTGTTACACGTTTCTATACAATTAGCAGGGATCACAGCTTGGCTTGCTACACATGGGAATCACAGAGACAACAAAAGCTTTGAACAAACTAAACAAATGCACATTTGAAAGAAATTATAACACCAATTCCAACAGGTTATTTGCTAGTTTTTACTCTATTTAGAAAAGCCTTGGTACCACATTAGGAATGGCCATGGTGGCAGAGGCAGCCCATGTCACTGAAAGGAGATAAACTTGTTTCTTACAAAGTCTGCCTAAGCTACTTATCAAATTCTGGGTAGAATTTAAGATTCTAAGTGATGAACACTCATGTGATATGAGTTAGAAATTATCAGACTCCTTACAAATTCCTTCTGCCAGCACACTCACTACCTAAAACCTAAATTATCATTATTGTAACAGAGACGTGGAAAAAACACTGGCAAATTTCTGGAATTGCATTTTCCCTTCTTCCTCTGTCTTCCTATTACTTATTTATTTATTTAAACTAATCAGCAAGCTGACATCTCATAGGCATCTCTTTGAGATGGTTTCACAAAAGACCAAAGTTCAATGGAACGAAATATACATCTGATTTAGATGCATTAAAGTGATTCAGTGAAAATTCCTGTGACTTAGTTGTATTAACACATTTGGGTGCCTAAAGTCTTGGAAGTTTGTAGTTACAAATCTAGATACATGCTGACAGTAGCAACATGCTTATAAGGCACAGAGAAATTCTTCCTGAACAGAATTCTAAAGGACGCGACTCACACTGCCATTACCTTCCTTTGAAGCAGCGTGAACTGCTGGAGGCGACTCCAATTCAGGCATATTTGGATGGAGGAATTTGTCACTATGCCAAGCTGTCCCACCCTTCTCCTGGAAGCTGTCCCCTGAAGCAGCTATGGCTGAACCATGCACGAAGGAGTTCCTGAACTGCCAGTCCTTGCTAAGGGTTATGAACATCTGCACCAGTTAAACCTAGCTCAGCAGCTGGAAACTGGAAATTATGGCAGCACATGAGCTGCTCCACACAGAAATTCCCAACTCCTGCTGTGAAAGCAGCACTCTCCTGAAGGGGGTGGCACACACACGTGGTGGTAGCAACTGGTTTAGCCATTTGTCTTTAATTCCCTGCTCACAAATCAGCATATTCAGTGAGTCACAGCAATGACATGACTTACAAACAAGCTGGCTGAAAAATATGCATTTGGTCAATTATAAATCTCCTCTTGTATTATGTCCTGAATACAGTGGGTTGCATTCCAGCAAACACAAACCAGGAAAGCAAATGACACCGAGCTGACAGATCAACACTGAAGTCACTGAGTATTACTCAGGTCAGCCCCACTGAGGCATCTCCTGAAAACACCTTCCTGGATGAGCAGCCCTCAGCCTGATGGGAGCAGGCAGGATGGGAGTTTCCAGGTAGGTAGGAAGGAGATGGAATCTGGAATCTGTATTCCAAAGGAAGGAGCTGCTCTGAGGAGGCAGCAGGGCAGCCAGCCTGTGAGACCACAAAGCTTTGGCTGCACAGGCTGAACACACTTACAAAAGAAGAGAACTTGCATGGGGTGTAATGGCACAATACTGTCATACCTGCCTCTTTTACAGCTTCTCTGCTTACACAGATTCCAACAACAACGTTTGCTCCTTACTTTTCATTGCATTTTCTTGAACAGGAGGCTTAGAAGCCCTTAGCTCATACCACCAACAAAGAGAAGGCTCCTGAGTTCCCCACACCTACTTGGAGTGAGATCATGCTCAGGAGAACCAGAGAAACATGCTGTGCTCTGCCCATGGAAACAAACACCCAGTCCAAGGCAAAACAAACAGCTCAGTGAGGAGTATTAATGTAGGCTGCCCCAAATTTGGGTTACGGATCCGCTGACAATCAGCCAATAGAGATACTGTGGAAACACAATTGTTTTGATAGAGTAAAACCTCTGACACCAAATATTGTAAGGGGGGGGGAAGACTCTAAATGAGAGCTTTGACAATTGCAGTCTAACACAACAGACTGAAATATTCTGATGCTTATCCACAATTATGATCGTACTTTGCAAAGAGCCTCTGATACCATTTAACACATCTGCATGAGTGTGTTTCCTTCTAAGTTCTTTTAAAATACTTTTATAGGAATATAGGAATGTATGCTACAGAACTGTGACATTTCTTACATCATCCAAGAAACAAATAAGAAACCCTTTTTGGCACTACAGAAAGCTCATCCTTTCTACCTGGATTTACTGTTTTAACATTTCTGTTAGTACAAATCCTCATTTTAATAGAGATATCATCTATACCCCAAACAGAAATGTAAACAACCATATTAATTTACAATTAGCATTTTCATATCAAATAATCTCAGCAGTTACACACAGCCACAAACAAAATCACAGAAAGTGACACACAGTACAAAGCACCAGTTTAACTGCAGCATCCTAGTAAAGGCTGGCACTAACATGGAAGGCAGGAGTCACCTAATTCAGAGCATACAACACTAAATAGATACATTTATGATAGAAGTAATTTTTAACTCTTTATAGAGACAAAAGAGATAAAGGGACAGAAAAGACACAATCTCCCATATCACAGCATAACCGGTGGCACAGAAGAGAGGCAAATGGCTCATGAATAAATGCAGGTCAGGTACCTTAAATTTTGAAGTATGACTCCATTTTTATTATATTACATATATTAAACACATGAGATGAATTTCTAACCCTCTAAAAGACAGCAGTGAACATCTACAAAATACTAGTGAGCTGTCATTACAGAAATCAGTAAAAAAACAAGTATATTTCACAAATCAACTGATACTGGAAAACATATTTTTAATCTTTCTAGACAGGAAATATATAAGAACAGAACTGCTCAGAAGCTAGGCACTGTCTGGTTATACAAACACAACCAGGCTACATCAACAACAGGGTATTACTTTCTTGCATGGCTAATAATTTGTGAATCATCAGCTCTAAATCTTTCTTTCCTGCCAAAAAGCGAAGAGTTGAAATAATTATTAGCAAAACTTCTCTGTGTAAAAACATGAATTATAAGCTTTGTTTTCTGCAGTAAGGTAATATCTTGGACTTTCTATGCAAAACTGGCATAAGTAATTCTCTTCCTAACATCACAGCCATATGTCCCATCTGTTAGGGACAATAAGCACCAGTAAAGAATTCTCAAACCAACAGACAAAAAAGGCAATTTAGACATACCAGCAACTAACTGAAGAAATTATTAATGCAATGTAGTAAAAAAGAAACAAAAGTTGTGATCCTGTATCACTACGATACATACACTTTTAAAATTTCTTTTAGCTCTATTGAAAACTATCCTCTACTTATATTTACACTGTGTAGAGTTCAGGGCTTGATTTACTTTGAATTTTGCAAAATCTGCAAGTGGAGTCAGTGCAGCACTTAACATCTGCAACTTCTTGTCTTGCCAGCTGTTGTGACAACAAAGAAAAAAATCTTCTTTCTGCTTGAAGCTGGAAGTTGTGAACACACTTTGAAAAGAAGCAGGTGAATGGTAAGATTCCAAACCTCTTCAGCATCTTTTCTTCATCTAAAATTTAATCCTACAAGTGAAGCACATGAATACTTTTAAAAATACAACTCAAAAGATATAAAATGCATGGGCTCAGTGTCACTGTTGACAAAATAGTAATAGAAAAAACAATATACCTTAAACTGAAAGTAATCGAGTTTCCTCCCTTACACATTTAATGGGGCTACAGTGCTATGCCCTCTCTGGAGAATTTTAACAGGAATGCCTTCCTGTGCACTTCACCAGCAATACAATTTTCTTTGGAATGCTGAGATACAGAGATAGTTGTGGAACACAGCCTTTATCTCTGCATGCCAGTAACAGCTTCTTTACTCCTATAGCATGGTTTTATATCTGCTCCCTCTCCAATCATTTCTTGTGAGTGATCAGCCCTTAAATGCTGAATTCTGCAGACTCAGACACACTCTGACACACTCCTGCACACCAGGCTCCAGATTCCACTCTCCATGAACCAGGCATTCTTAACCAGCAGGTGAGACTGGATTTTTTTTATTCCTATTGGAATGACTGGGCAATGTTTTTGACAAACAAAAGACAAACTACAGCTATAGAAACAAGAATTTTTAAAAACCCAGTCTAGCTCTGTATCTGACTTACCCAATTCATTGATGAGTATCTTGGCAGGCCAACATTCTCTAGTGCAACTCTGCAGTTGTCTGTGTCCATTTTTTTCCCCTCAAACAGCTCTGTGACAAATGCTTTTGTCTTGTTTAACCCTGAGAAAGTACTTCCACCCAGCAATTTCTCTTTTCCTGTGGTTTTTACTTTGCCAATTTAAAGCAGCAGGTTGGCTCTGTGAGAGGTTCAGTCTGCCCAGCTGCCTCTCCCACCACTCTGTAATGACAGTCCCATGTTTGCTGAGGATATCTTTGCTGTGAGTGGGGTCCTTTGTCAGCCTGCCTTGTTCATTTAATAGATAAATCATGCAGCCCATGCAGCAATTGTCATTACAGCCATTACATCTGGTTCTAACTCTCTAATGTGCTTAACTGTTTGCTAGACCATTGCTAACTACAAATACACACCTGCTTTGCTCTTTTCAGCCCAAACAGTTCTCTTTGATCTCTTCTTTGGTTATATGGGGTTTTACTGTGGACTATCTCAGCTAAGAACTAAAATCACTACAAATGTTTCCAACTTTGGAAAAAGTGACTGCTAGAAATTAATACACTTACCAAAATATTACCCTTCTACTGAAATGCATGAACTATACATAAACTATGATGTAAATGTGGTGACTGTTTACCTGAACACTTTTTTGAAAGCCAGAGTCATCTTTTTGGTTTGTGTTCCATTTTTCAAGCAATAATCTGTTTGAAAGAAAAACAAACCCCAAAGAATTACAGCAGTTTTTCACAGAGGCACAGAACACCTTGGAGTCTTTGTTTAGCCCTGTCCTTAGGTGACTTTTCACTGAGGAGGTATAATGCATTTTAAAGTTCTTTGCGGGAACTTTTGCCTACTCTTCCTATTGAATTGGTGCTTTCTGGTTCTGGATTGGCCGTTAGGAAGGGTAACAATGAAGAAACATAAGGATCAATACAATCTAATTGTCCTTCACTCCTATTCTAGACAATTCTTCAGGCATATTTTTTTATATAACAGATACCAGGAGTCGGATATTCTTGTCTTCATTCCACAAAACAATAAATACAACAATTATTGATAAATACTCACCTCCAAGATTTTGCCTGCTTTAAGAAACTTCTAGCTTTTGCTACTTCTTCAGTAAGTTTCTTTAGATCATCTCCTTCAAAGTAAGGGAAAACTGGATACTGAAAACACAGTTAACATGTTTTTACTTGCACTATTTACTATTTTCTGTTTCCCCAGCTGAATTAACTGATCCTAAGGTCTAAATTTCCCTATTTGCAGAGAAGGTCTTGGTCATAAAAGGGGAGAGCAGAGCAAGCCTAGATTGAACCTGGGTCTGTACAGTAACATTTTTCTACTGTGGCAATGACTGAGGTCTCATGCTGGAGAATTAATATGCTAAGCACCATAAAAGAATGTTAAAATTTAATGAAACACAAGATGGGAAGGATAAGGAGATAGTAAAAGCTGAATTTAGCTTAAAACCACATGCAGACACATGATATATTTTTTACTTCTCTTTCAAAATCTGTATTGCACTGTGTATTCCTTTCATGGGCTTGGGCACCTCACCAAGGCAGTTAGCAGAAAGGCAAAAACAGATACTAAGATTTCTCTTTTTGGTTTTAATCTGAAATATCTTAGAATTTTGTATTATTTTTTCCTCATTGTTTTTCTAAGTGCAGTTTCTCTACTGATGAAGAACTAAGTTGCAAAGAAACAAAACAAACTGATTTATTGAACATACATCGTCATCATCCAGCCCCTCTGTCAATATTCTGTGCGCTGCTAATTGTCCATGTTCACCTCCAGAACTGCAGTGGAAGCGCCCTCCAGTCTGGGCAGCAAGCTTCCTCAGGAATTCAACAGCTCCTCTGTTAGCACAAAGTAGAAAGCTACTTATGAAAATTATTTTCTGAAAGCAACAGCAAAAGAATTTCTAAGAACTCAAAGATATGACATCAAAACACATAACTTGGAGGACATGATTATAAATTCCTGTATGAAATGTAGACCATGTGGCAATTGCCTGTGTCAGAACAACCTTCCCCATTACCATGTTGGTAACGAATAAATAAAGTAGTAATTTCAAGAGATTTTTGTTTTCTTCTTGCAAAGTATCACATACCTGTCTGCACAGCTAAAACAAATGGTGTGGATTTTTATATGTTGTTTCTTTATCAATCTTTCAATTTCTTTCAAAATCAGACTGCAACTGGTGTCTGGTTTTCCATCAGTCAATAGATACAGTGCCTCTACACCTTGGAAACTGAAAGCCTTCTGAAAAGCAGAAAATAAGCTTAAATAATTTGTACATTTATATATGAAATGCTATACTTCAGAACAAAAACACCATTCCAATGATTTAAGATAGTTTCTATTTGCCAATACATTTATATTTGATCATTAATCAACTTAGTTATGTCTTTTCATTTTCACTTATTAGGGAAGGAGATCAAGGATATAAATTTGAAAATGTAAGTAGATAATTTGTAGCATAAGACAACATATTTTTAAGCAGGGCATTGCCAAAAATTGACTCATTGAAATAACAATATTAACTGGTTTTGGAGAACTACAGACAAACGATTTTTACATTATATTTTATGGGAGTTAAAATTGTTTAATGTCTGAAAATCAGGCTCACTAGCACGTGAATGAATATCATGAAAATTTGCTAGAGTAATTGACTCAGTGGACATCTCTGTAATGCACACGTCTTGCAGCTCTACTGGACTTCACTCATGATGAAAGCCATACAGTTATTTAGACATTGTGCAAGGATGTCTGGAAGAAGAATTGCTCATTAAAGGCAACATTTCTTTTTTGATTCCAATTTTAAATCTCATGAAATTGCAAGTCCAGTTTTAAGTTATTATTACTAGTTGATTTCTACACTGAGAATTTTTATATAAGAAAATTTTCTCCACCTGTTACTAAAGTTCAAAAATTGTACTCAAAACCCATGAGATTCCAACAAACACTGCTTATTTAAAACCCTGTTTGGGTCAGAACAACAGCCACAGTTGTACATAAACATCAGGTTGAGCAACTGGCTATGTTCCCTCTCTAGTATTTTTTGAGCACAAATATTAACAAAACTATTGATATTTGACTCTTTTTTGTTATTGAACTTAGTATGAGCAATTACTTTGAGTATCTATGAGCTCTGGGGCCAGAAACAGTGACTTGATTTCTAAACTGTTCAGTGATTTGCATACAAAGATGTTGTACACTTTGACATAATTTTCCTGGAACGTCACCAGTCAGGTGGAAGTGTTTTTACCAGCACAGGACAGGATGTATTCTCCAAGCTGTGGCACCAACCTGTAAAGCTGCAAGGATGCAGGAGTTCCCACGAGCATGGCATGTGGAAGCCCACTGCACAGCATCATGGCAGCTTTCATCAGTTGCCTCTACAAGAGTCTCTTTCCAACTCTCTGTATTTTCTGCAAATCTCAGCAGGTTAAACCTGAGGAAAAAGATGACCCACAACATTTAACCCTAACCAATACAATGAGTCACTTTGGATAAGACAGTTTTGAAATAAGTAAATATATAAATTTAAAAAAAAAACAAACAAAAACCCAACAGTAAAAAAAAAAAACAAACCCAACCAAGCCCCCTGTCAAAGAGCCTAGTGTTGGATTAAGATACTCAGCCTTGGAAGAGTCAAAAAGCATATCTTACTTTGCAGGAACAGCACAGAAAATCTATGGGAATGCTGATCCTAAAAGGGTAAACAGCATCAGCCTAAAGCAGAGGCCCAGATTTTAGAGAATTTAGAACTTAAAATTAGTAAAAGCAACAGAAAAAGCAGCTCTTGTCACATGCACGTTATAATCTAACATACAATACTTAATTGAATTGTGTTTCAGTGCTATATTACTGTAATTATTAAGCAATCTGATTACATAATAATGAGTGCAGATTTCAGTCTTTATCAGTAATTCACCATACCTGACTTCATTTTTTCTCAGCTGTTCCCAGATAAGGGAGGTAAGTTCTTTTGTGACAGGTGGCAAATATGGGCCCATGGAACCAGATGTATCAATCAAAACGCAGACATTTGCTTCTAAAATGGTACCAAACAATCTTCGGCTTCCTGGGCCAGAACATTAATTAAAAGTAATTACATAGCCTTATTTTATTGAGCATAATGTAAATCTTCAGTCTTCAGGAGTAATTCTGGGCACATTTCTACATAATTAAGTCAAATCTATGTGGCAATTAGGTAGTTAAAAGGTTAACAATAGAAAAGTGTTTGGCCATTTCAAAACCAGCACTATCAAGCATTAATTACTAGCTAGTTCTAGCAACTTGCATTAAATAATTTGTCCTTTACAATCCAGCAAAAATTTAAACGATTTCCCAACAAAGATCTTTATGAGCAACAGACAGATAAAACAGTCTTCACCAGTGGTGATGCTGAACTCCTAAGCAGGGCACATTCTAAGCAAAACATGCAGAAAAGCTAATTTTGTTTGTACAAAATTGTTACTGTATATATTCTGTTGATAGAAAGTTTCTACTCTCTATAAGCTTCTACATACTCTACACAAAGACCAAAACCTAATTATTTGTCAGCAAGCAAGATGTTTGTCAGCTGCACAGATGCTGAATTCTCTTGTGCTCACAAAAATAAGTTTTAAACTTTCAATGAAATGCAAGTCAGAGAACCTTTATTCACATTGGAGGTTCAGAGTTACATTCAGATCCATTCTGTCAAAAATAGCAGACAAGAAGGTTTTGTACATACTTGTGCTTCACAGGAAACCAGAGGCACACCAGTACCTGAGAGAAGCCACTGCACTCTCTGGATATAGCGCTGCAGCACCTTCTCCAGCTGCTTTGTGTAGGCTTCCAGTTCTTTAGGCTGAAAGTGCAGATGTTTCACAACCCCCTGGAAAAATTCAGTTCGTAAAAGAGCATCTTACTTCAGGAAATCTGAGCTGAGCTACTATATATACATCGGACATTGGGGAGATTTTTGTCTTTTTATCTACAAAATATGATAAGAAAAATTCTGTGACTCTGTTGCTTGCACTTAACTTTCTATGCTTCTCTCCAGTCATTACAGAAATTGAAACAATCAAGATCCAACATTTTCCCAGTTTCAACTCACACATGATTTTGAAAAGTTTTACTTAAATTTTAAAAATTATTTTTCACACTGTATGAACAGAGGTGATGCTACACATTCTGAAGAACATGCAATTTGGACTTCAAACATGAGAAACGGTTTCTTGTGATGAATGAAAGACCTTCTTTAGCTTGCTAGTGGAAGTATGATTTAGAAAGAACAGGAAAGAGTGGAGAGAAAAACCAGAAACATCAATCAACATTCACTAAACATATACAGAGCCTTCCAATAATGTAGGTACTTAACATCTGCAAAAACCTACATTGATTTCTACACTGGGGAAGATAGAACAGTATTTTGCTGATACTTTCTTGTGCAGAGAGTCCACAGTTGTCTTCTGGTGGGTACAGCTTGGACCAAACATCAGTCTGGGCAATTCCAGTTTAAGCTTTTTAATACTGTACTTGCTCAGCCACTTGCAAGACAAACAAATAGAGCAATTGATTGTTGGCAAATATTAGAACAGTTTAAGTAATAACACATTGTATAGAATCACAATTAATGTTTACATTAATTCAGATGGATAGCTCAAAATGGCAATTTATTAGTAAGGAGAAAAATACCTCTTTGCTTGAACAGATTTCTTCTTCCTCTGGCAATTTGACAGAGCAAACTGATTTTCTTACACAGATTGCCTTTGGATACTTCTGATGTATTATACCTATTTAAGAAATGAACAAAGTACCAAAAAATCACTTATTTTAAAAAATTGTCACTTTCAAAAAATTCCAAACCAAATCCTCTGTAATCAACTAAACCATGTTCACAGCACTTTTCCTCATAGTACCTTTGACCAAAAGATCCCAAGGGACTTAACAAAAGAAAAATCTAATCAAAAAATCAGTGGCAACAGTGGCAAAAAGTACCACCCACCTGCATCCAAACTAAAAATCCTTACCACTATTTGGTAAGTGAAACTCTCTCCCACTCACTGTTCAAAGCACCCTGATTATCAGTGACTTACCATCCTGCCAGTTTTATAATGGAAGAGCTGATAAGAAAAGGGCTTCACCCATTGCATCCTGATAACACATACCCACATTTCTTCCTTCTTCAGTGTAAAATACAGACACAGAAAACTCTGGCTGCTTCCTGGGTTTGTGCTTTCCTTTATTCTCAGTCTGAGGCCATTCTTTAATTGTTTGTGCTACAAGCAAATAATAGATAAAAACCCCCATTAATTTAGCTCAGCTGGATAAAACTCTTACATGAGAAGAATTCAACCCTGCTCTTCTCTTCATATATTCCTATTACCACAATTATAAATGCTTCATTTGCTTTGATACTAATTAAGAAAAATCATATTACAGCACTATTTCAGCAACTTCCATAGAAATTAAGCTTTTACAAATAAGAAATTACCATCAGGAAGAATGACACAGGAGTTAGTTTGAAAAAAATTAGAAGTTCGAACACGCATAATATTTGTTGGAGAAACCAGTTAACTTAGTACAGAGCAACTCAGATGCAAGTATGAATCTAGATTTGTAAACAATGCTACATATCAACATCAGGAGATTTCAAGACTAATGGAAAGAAAAATAAATTGCAAATGTTAGTGATGGCAAAATAAAACCACAGGCAAATAACAAAAAAAAGAAACAGAAGAAATGAATTGGGCTTTAAGGTACCAGCAGTAACTGGAAGCAGTTTAAGAGCTTTTTATATACCAGGAGCAGCTGGAAGAGTTAGCACTTCAGGCAACCTGACAGTGGTGGTGTACTTTTCCTTCATTACTAGATCATAAATAAATCAAGTGGAACAGCATATTAGTTAAAATGAGATGTAAAAGATTTAGTGGCAGTGTATATATTGAACCAATAACTTCATAAATTTCTGAAGTGCTGAGCCTTATGGCTTCAGGTGGGGGACACAGTGGGGTTCTACTTTCCATCACACATCTGACATTTTCTAATAAAGGTCAGGTATTCCATCCTAGGACCTGGAAATCACTGCACAGCTCTGCAGAGCTCCTTCCTTGCACAGTGTAGAAGCAAATTAGGTAAATCATAGCTAAAACTCATCCTGAAGGAATTCCAAAACAAGCATGATTGTTCCTATAAATCTGATTAAAGAAACAGTTCCAGGAGTTTCTAAAGTCTTAATTTAAATCTATAATTTAAATATTGTCTTTTCAGCAAAACCCAAAGGAAACTGAAGACAAAAAGGCCCTAATCCATACAGACCTGGTGGAATTCCTGCTTTGGCACTAGGAGGACGCCATGCCAGAACTCTTACAGGAGTATTTCTCTCTGCACAATGGCTGTCTTTAACATCCTTAAGCACCTTTAATAACAACAACAAAAAAAGTAAAAAGTGTTTCAGATGGATCGTATCTGCATTATTCTAACCTGGAACTATGCTTCTTTATTATTTAATTCCTGCTTTACAAATCCACAGAATGCCATGACAACACATCAGTTTGCAGTTTGTTGCTGGGTTAAGTAATTCTTATATCTCTGTTTTAATTATCTTGCCAATATAATCTGCTATCATAAACCTAAAGACTAACATCTACATGGAGAGGAGTTTGGACCATTTTTGCCACCTGAAGGAGCAGCCTAGTGTGGTAATGGCCTTTCTGTATAGAATAAGAGTATTTAATATCTTCCTCAGCATTTTAGTGACTATTGAAAATCTAGTGCTGACACCAGGAATTTCTCCTTTGGGTTTGGCTTATCCCTCTAGGGGTTGAGCAGTCTGCTAAACAGCACAAGCACTTGTTTAACCCTACTGTAGTATAAGACTTGCTGTGACACTGAGTCTTCAAGCAACTAAATTAATATACATTAAATTAATATACAACATTACTATAAGTATCACCAAACATCTACAGACAACCCCGTACCCATTTTCTACCAAGTTTAACCCCTGCAAAATTATGCTCTATTGTCATCTCTGAGTAATTAGTTTCTCCTGCATTTGTGAAGAGGTGTTGAGAATATGTCACTTTTGATAAAACAGCCTGGAAGACCTACAAAGCCTCTGCAACATTCCCACACCTACATTCCCATTTCCTACATTCCCATTTCCTACAATGCCATTCCCATTTCAAAGCTCAGAACTGAAAGTTCCAGCAGACACTGGCCCTTTATGCATATTACAGATGTGCACACCTACTCAAAACAGACAGTCAGAATTAACAAACACTAGCAAAATCCCAGGGGATTCAGTAGTGCAGCTCCATGGAAATAAGCACAGCAAGCAGGAAACAAATCCTGAATCCTGTTCTTGTTTTAAGCTGGCTCTCTGGGAGGCCAAAGACATGCTACTGAGCTGCAGATGTCTCATCTGTAAATGAGCAGAACATCATAATATTCAGTACCTTCTAGAAGGACTTGCAAAATAGATGTAATTTTGTAACAAAGCACATTTCTGCTTTGCCTTTGTTTGCATTATACATTACTTTTTAAGGTCAGAGAAAGGATTTAGACACCTTTTGACACTACAGTGTGGTTCCATTATAGTTAATTACTTAGTGTTATGCACTTTTTGGTATATGTAGCATTTTGAATACAAACAAATTCAAAGTACTATCACAGTGCTGCTCTTATTTCTTCGGATTTTCAGCTGAGCACTTCTCTCACCAAGAGGAGCATCCAAACACAGCATATTAAAAATGGGACCATTTCAAACCATTCCAGCCAGACTCACAGCTGTGGGTTTAGGAGATGGCACCTTCTGTGGCTTTTTTTCCTCATTCCTCATAAGCACATTTGAGTGTCCTTCTGGTGTGAGGGGTTTCACAGACTGATTTACTGAGCGCTCCTTTAAGGACTCCACTAGGAATGCACACTGAAATGCAAATCCACATTGTTTAGTAATTCAGATACATGGAATTTAAGGAAATGACACTTCAAAGACAGGTATTTTGTATTTGCTACTATAATAATAAATAAAATTCATATCTCACAATGCTTAAGACCTCTAATGGAACAGAAAGGCCCTTGTGCTGAGCTTGCTCAAACACATAGTACGGAAACCCTTCCTGCTCTGGGCAAACAGATTAAACTAAAAGGCAGCAGTGTTCATAGCCCAAGGCTAGAACAAAGTGGAAGATGGTGAACCAAGTATATGTTGCATATGAACCAAGCAACTGTTACATGATAACAAAGTACTTTTAGGTGTCATTGAATAACCACCAGCTCTTCCTTTAAAAAAATCCAACTTTTTTGACTCAGATTTGCATCCAACAGGGTCTGAGCCCTCAGGACAAGGCTCTTACTGCAGATCTCTTTCTATGCACACTTTTTAAAGAAACAGGCACACACTGCCAGGCTGGCTGTACTGCTCCAGTTATTCTGTTGGATATCTTTGGAAAAAAAGTCATGTGCAGGGAATATGGTGAGATACAGTCTAGTTCTACACCCTCAGTACACTTGAGAAAACAACTGGTTTAGAATTGACAAAGCCATTGTGCTAATGAGAAGCCCTCCCTACACTGGGACTTACAAGAATGCAGTATGTTATATTTGCTTATAACATATATAACTTCATTATAATGAAGAATTAATTTACTTGAAAAGAATTAATCACAGGATTGGCTACAAAAAGCAGAGTCACTTGAACTGTAAACTTGTATTTGGTATGGAATCATGGCTACTCCAACACCAGTCACTGATGTGCTGTTGTGCTTTCTAGTCCATATTTACTCTATGGTCACTATTCCCACACTCTAGAACATTCCTGCTCATCATAAAAGGGTTTTGTCCAATTTCTCCTGAATTGTCAGCTGAACAAACACTGTTGAATATTTTTTTAAGGAGGAAACAAGTAATTTACAAAGTTCTATGCAATTCATACCTTTTGGGAATAGTTCTTTGCTTTTTCCATTTCAGATATAATACTGGTAATATCATCACTTTCAAAAATACCTAATAATCAAATAGATGCTAATTAGCATGGGTTTCTTAAAGTGTACAGAATAAGCATTTTTTTAAATGCACAACAATTTGTACTACATTAAATACCAATGCAGAGAATAAGAAAACCTTTATTTCCTGCAAGCCTGATCATCAATGACTATATTTTAAAGCATCTTTAAAAAGGCTAACAGAGTATGATGAATTCAAGTAGAAAAGAAAACCCATATGAACTCCTTCATTAAGGCTGCATTATAATATTCTTCAATGTGGTTAAAAGTCTCAATGAAACTATGACCTGTGTTTATATCTCAGTGCTCTCAACATATCTTAAAAAAAGTAAACGACTTGATTTGGGAGTAAAAAAGCATTAATAAATATTATTTCATTAATGAAAAAGAAGCATGTGCTGACTTTCCTTTGCTCATACCTGCTTCTCCAAACCAGTGAAACCTCCCATTGGCTGCCTGTACAATTTCTTTAAAAGCAATGGCAGTTTCCCTTGGGCTGGCATAGCGGGCTGGAATAATCCCACTGGAGTCAGTGCCCTCTGTTACACTGAACAGACAGACATGGAGCTTTAAATCCAAACCTCTGCAAGCCTCAGCCACATAAGCACTGATTGTGTGCTGTAAGACAGAAGAGAAAAAACATCAGAGGTGAGCCTCTACCTCAGACAAACTTCCATCTACTCCACTGGTTCCTGACTGATGTACAAATGCTCCCAGCTGGAGCAGCTCAGAAGAGGAATGTTCCTTGAGTAGTGCAATGCCTCCTCAGTCCATGCAGATACACAACAATTGTCACTAATTGTATCTGCTGGTTACAGTGGCAACAGCTCTACTGCAGGCAAGAAGTCAGCTGGGATATATTGGGAACCAAAGACAGAAATTCTGGTCATCAATTTAGCTGTGCACTGAAGAAAAGTTGGGATGAAACTGTCCATTTGTCCCTCATTTTCTTGTCAATATATAGCTTCTCATGATTTCTTAAGACTGCCCAGAGTTTTCAGAGGTTTGGTAACAAAAGCAGGAGACACCTCACTGCACACATGTAGAAACTTGAGGCTGTGCACACAGCTTAATGGCCATGGAGCACATTCACTACAAACACGGATCCTAGCAAGGGACTACTGGGATAAAAACAGGAGTTGTCTCTACAGAGCATGCTGTGGAGTTACACTGGAAAATTATTTGTTCCATGAGTTGTACAGAAATGACAAATTACAAAAAATGAGCTTGCTCCAATTCAAATCTGAAGCTAAATGATGCCCCAAGCTGGAGTGGGCATGTCTTGAATTTTCTGTAAGTTACATATAATTAATTGTTGCTATCTCCTACACATGACTAACAATTGCAGAAATGGAGGTTTGGGATCCTGAAAGTTGTGCTGCCTTACATATGTAAAGAAGGAATATTCTGCCAATGAACTGTGATGACTGGCTATAAGGGAAAAACGGATGGGGAAAAAAGAAAAAAACAAAGTTGATATTAGTTTTGATAGGAACTTAAAGAAAAGTTGCCTATGATGACACTCACTGTCTCCTGATCAGGTATTCCAGTAGTCAGCAGGTAGAGTCCCTGTGATTTGTGTTTATCTTTGTCTTTGAAGTCAACTTCCACAGCTCTTCTGAGTGCACTCATGAAATTTCTACTGCCCTTGCACTCCAAGCCCAACACCCACCTACACCAAGATGTTTACAGTTCAAAGAATGAAGAAACAAAAGCTCTTGTTTCTGCTCAAAGCAATAAAAAAAAAATTAAGTATCTTAAATAGCACCGCACTGGAGTCTAAAATTTTTGAAAACAACAAAGAGCAAAACCAGATTATATAACAAATTATTTGTTCTGGTTTCTGTATTGCTAGCATGGCAAATTAGTTTTTAAAGTAAGATACAAAACAAAAAGAGGAAAGAATTCTCTCCTAATTTTATGTGGAAAAATATTCATATAGTAGAACTTACAGAAACAGAAATGAAAGCAGAGCTATAATGAGAACACAGAAGATGTGACTCCACAAACAGAAACCTGGGATTTTTTTCCAAAGTATGTGGGAAAACCCCCATTGTTTAGCTCTCGCATCCCAATTGAACTTGAAGCAGTTTTCAATTCTTCGTGTAACCTCTTCATTCCTTACTCAGACACTTCCGTATCTGTCTACATGTGTATTATATATACATATGAAACATGAAGTCACTCCAAGCTTATTAACTTTTACAATGCTATTTTCACAAGAAAACACTATGAACAATCGCTGTAGAACATGGCAGCCTACTTTTGTAACATGATAAACTTGTACAATGCTTTAGTTTGCAATTTTTCCCTGTGAAATTCACATACATGGGATAATTATTTGATCCTCCTACCTCCAAGCCTTTTCTAAATTTTCTGGTTGGGAAGGACACAGTTCCTGCTGCCAAGGCACAATGTCACTCCCAAATCTTTCACAGAAAGATAACAACAATTAATTTTCAGATTATGGTGTAGAACAAACAAAAAGATAAAATAAGATAAAATAATAATAAGAAAAATCTCATTTGGAGTATTTCAGACATAAAACTGCCCGATGCCAACTATTTTCTATTTCAAACCATTTAATTATCCACATTTATCCATCACCCAAGGTTTATTTGATTTTGTCTCCTGAATAGGATCCTACGTGAGCTGGGAAAAGCTCAGAGGAAGGATTATGAAAAAGGAACTCCAACCCTCAGCTGCTGCCTGTATCTCTCTTGTGAGATAAGGGCTGCGTTCTCACACCATGTTAGGAACTCCATGAGCTGCTGGCTCTTACTTTTACCTGCCAGACACCTGCCCAGCAGCTGCTTAGCAGTAGCAACTGTTTCTGCCTGCCAGTGCTGAGTACAGAGTTTTAACACTATAATATATTAAACAGTATTTGAGTTACTGTAAAATTTAAAGGGTGCTCTCAGTTATGGTACCTGAGACATCAAAATCCTCTTCTGGTAAATTTCTGACAGGTGAATTAATACTGTTATGAACAATATAGCAGGATGAGTATTTGTTACAGGTATGATGCAATCAATTCCAGTGACCCTCACCCAAAAAACTGATTTTTAATTACTAATCTGGTCTCCATACCTCTGATTCATGTACTCACCCAATAAGGACCAATCAGTGCTAGTCTGGCAAATACTTCACTAAAAAAACATTAAATACTAAAACATGCCTAATAGTTACTACAATCTCTCAGCATACTTCTTTCATTGCAAAGCACTACAGTTATTTTAAAAGACTCTTAAATAGTTACTTACGCTATAATATTGAAGTAATCCTTATTTGACATTTGTTCCTCAAGTAAAAGTCGTAAACAATCTTGGATATGAGAGATGTAGGTAGAGTTTGTCACTGATATATCAACAAGCACAACTACCCTATAGAAAAAAATGCTATTCGTTAAAAAAAAAAAAAAAAAGCCTTATTTAATTATGTAGTCTTATCTTCAGTGCACTCTAACTTATCAGGGAGAGTATCTTCTACCTATGTATCAAAATATGTAAACACTGAATCTATTTTTTTAAAAATTCTACAAAACATCAGGTGACATTTAAAAAATAAAAATAGAAACAGTAATGGAAATTTCTATCTTTCCTAAACTATGGAATAGTCAGGGTACTGGCTACTTAGTGCCATTAATGGCCCCTGAACCCCAAACAGCTCCTCCTTCTCTGACCTTGAGTATCTAAAACCCTCCTGGAATGTGTGGATGTTTGCCACAAGGCGAGCTATTGGATACTTCACTCTCCTTTCCCAACCAACACTCCAGGAACATATGGAATATTACTCCAAAGACAAATGGTTAAGATTTCTCTCAGCTCGTCAGTGCCAGAGTATTGTTCAGGTACAGACTGACTGATGTTACTGACACAGTACCTGTTGAGAGTGAAGTGTTAATGATGAGCTGCTCAGCATAGTCAGTTTTAGGTCTTGCTTGCAGAGACAGTGCAGGATGGTCACAGTTAATGGACATGGGATAATTTGGGAGCACTAGTTTTGAAAAGACCCACAGATGTGATGGACAGTCAGTGGGATGTGAGTTCCCAGCACAACAGAGTGACCAGATGGGCTAATTCAATCCTTAATCAATGAGCAAGAAAATCTCTAGTAACAGGGGCCTCAGCTACCTTCCTTTTGTCTGAAACTCCATATTCAAGATTTGTAAACAGGAAAAACAGCAAATGTGCATTTGAGGTTGGGTAAGGCCTCAGACAAGATGTAAATAAACACCTTCCTCAAACACATTAAGACTTCAAACCTCACAAAAAAAACCCCAAAATCAAATACAATACCTTCTTTCACAAACACTTCCCCATATTCTTCTGCTGGCAACAGATAGCCAGTCAATTCGTTTCTCATAGATTCTTACCATTTTAGCAAGGAGTTTCTATGCATAAATAAAGAAAATTTATGTTAAAAATAGAAAGTTCAAGTCTTTTATTGTCAAATGCTTAATAAAAAAAAAAATAACAGCATAGTAATGAAAATTTTTTCATTCATTTAGATAGCGACATTTCATTCTTAGTACAGATATGAGAACACAGTCCATGAAAAAAATAGTGATAAAAAAGCAACAAAGAAGCTAAAGGTCTGTATCTCCACTTCACTTTTCCTCTTGCCACCATATTTCAAAACAATGCTCAGGCATATCAAGAAAAGAAAAGAAAAAGCTTTAAAAATACAGTTTTTGCAAGCTTACCCTTTTTTCAATAGCATTTTTAGGCAGTGTTCGTAACAAAACACACAATTTAACATAAACACAATATTCTCAAATACATGTAATTCTTTAATAGTAGCAATTTGATATTAAGGTAATTTGTCCAAACTTTATACACCATGACCTTTCCAAGTCTACGTAGGTATGAGGGCATATCAAGCTAGAAAAGGGCACTGAACTCACAAACAAAACTATAATTGAACATGTACAAAACACAAGCATCTCCCAGTGAGCAAAAAGCCAAAGAAACTGCTTTTCATTTCAGCCACTTCACACTCTCCTTTTGGTCTGGCTGTAGAGTTCCACAGACTTCACACCACTCCCGCTTTAATGAATTATTTGCCCTGCCTGGAAACATTCCCACAGCCCTTTGTCAGGACTGCCAGTGAAGTGGGAAAGCAAAAGGACTGACAGACCACTATACAGCAAACCCTGGTTGCAAACATCCCAGACAGCTTCTCTTCCATTAAACTTGTCCCCCTCACTGATCATCTGCACTCTGCTCTAGAAGGAAATCCTCAACAATCACTATTGCCTGTATGCACATGAATCCCTGCAATACTTAGCTAACAATCTAATTAATGAGGAATAATCAGATGGTAGTCTAGCCCTGACAAGGCCACATCATGTTAGACAACTCACCTGATAGTTGTACAATACTGGCACATCAACATGGATATTTTTTACAGTTCCATCATACCACTCAAACTGTGTCATCACTTTCTAGAAGGATAAGCAGAGTTAACTGTTTACAGAGCCCAACGTAAGATAGACTAACATGGAATTTCTTCTGGGTCATTCTTAAGAATGACATTAAGTATTTGAGTTGAATCTATGACTCAAATTTCAGCCTGTAGAATTTCAGCTAACTTATAAAGTACTGATTTAAATTAGAAAGATGTAGCAATAGAAAGAAAAAAACTCACAAACCCAGGGAAAATGTTCCTCATCACTTGCCTCATGTAGAGTTGATGACACTGTTTTTTTAAGAATAGGTACAAAATCTTCCACAGGAGAGAAAGCACTGGGAGCCAGAATTTGATAAAGGTCTAACTTTTTAGCTATGGGAAGAAAAAAAACCCCATTAAATAAAACACATACTCTGTCTTTAATTCATGTTTCATACCTGTTAAGCTTTTCTTTCTGTGCTACCTTTCAGTCCATATGTCTTTAACCAGTCTGCTGAGGTTTTGGTCAGGATGCCTGGTGTTTGAATATCTAATGCTGCTTTGTGCTTTGCAGGCTTTTGGAAGAAGCTAGAAGGTGCTGTATTTGCAAATGCTATGGAAACCTAAAACAGATTTCAAGAAAAGCTCTTAAAAGTTAACATAATTTATTTTTACCCTCAATTCAATCCACAAAAAAATTCCACAAAAAAATTCCTCACAGACTTGTATAACAGTGCTACAAAGACAAGACCTTATAAGTTTGCAACGGATTCAAACGTCCAACTAAATCGCATAGGAGTAAGTATCTTTTCACCAATTTAAAGGAGTGTTGGAACCTCATTTATATGACTGTGCATAGAGTTAGGCTAATGCTCCTTAGATTCCCATTACAATGACAGGACAATGTTCTTTTAATGCATTTTGAAGAATATTTAGTAAAATGTCTCCTTTACTGATTTTGTTCTTAATTTCCTCCAAACAATTGATTTTCAATAGAGAATACTCAAAGTTCACATATCAAAATACCTGACCAATCATACAATTTTTTCATATTGTGGACAGCTAAAATTTCTAACCCTAATTATTAAAAGTACATCTGAAAATAAAAATATACATACATCTGCTCTTTTACTACCAAGCAAGCCACCAACTCTTTCTTGACAACTCTGTTTGATGCTCTTGAGCAGGTCCTTAGCCTTCTGGGATTCCTGAAGTAGCAGATGAAAATCACTGCTATCAAAATTCTGCAATTATAATAACAAATGTGGAAAAATATGTCAACTATTGTTCAAACACCAAGTGAAAACAGCTTTCTTACTTTACAGGGCAAACATCAATACAAGACTGCCTGGTATGGCAGAATTGAGTGTGAATGTATCTAATGCTCTGCATATAAATTAGTAATAATTTATAAACAAGATATTACTTTATTACTTTGAATCACTCTGCAGTAAGGCATTGCTTTTATCAGCCGTAAGTCAGTAAACAATAACTGCAAAATTTATTGCACTTTTAGGAAATGTTTTCAGGTGCAGAAATAACTAACCACAGGTTTATTGAGCATTCTCAGCATTTCTATGACAGAGACTTTCAGCACATATTCTTACTATCAACTTCTACTCAGGTGATAATTATTTTACCTTCTCAAAGTGAAGAATCATTAGCAAGAGAGAAAAATGCTTTGCCTCTCTCCTTGTCACCTACCTCCCCCTTGGAAGAGTAGCAATGATAACGGCCTCCTCCAGCTTCTGCAAGGTTCTTTAGAAATGCCTTCATATAAAAATAGGAAGGGAAACAGTTACTTTGACTTGATAGTCTCTTTTGATAATGTGGGTTGTTGGTATTCAGTTCTTAGTAGAGACAGAAAAAGAATATTTGAAATACATATGGTGAGAAAGCCAAAATAATTATATTTCCATCATTTGCATATCACTCTCATTTTAATATGGCTGAAAAACTGAGTAAAGCAAGTTACAAGATGATGCTCCAAGCAATTTTTTCATGTGTGCAAATATGCTCTGAAGAGAATCGAACACTAATTCAAGAAATCTAATGATTAGGTTAGCTTCCCCACAAGTTTGTGAGAGAAGGCATTTCAGGTGAATAGGAAAAAAATGCACTGCAGGAAGTGAAGTATTAACACAATTACTTACAATAGAGGCAGGGTTGCTGCAATCATATGTAACAGTGTGAATCTGCACTTTTCTCCCCAGTGTACACTGCTGAGCATAATCACATAACATTTCAAAAGACTGATCAGGGCTGATTAAAAAAAAGTAAAGAAAGATGATATTAACAATGGCAGTAATCAAATGGGAAAAAAGGCCATACTGAAGAAGACATGGAAGAAAACCTTGGAAAGAAATAATAAATCCTAAGAATTATTTAGGTATTTAGCATTATCACACCTTCTCTCCCTCTTTCAACCATTACCGAGATGTCACTACTGGAGTTTGGTTCTGTCCTGAAAATCTGGATGATAACAAAACACTAGGATTCTATTCCCATTCGTAACAGCTTGTGAATGAAATGTTCTGAAATATTCCCTGCTAGCCCTGAAAGCTAAAGATCAGGAGTGGTGACTTTGGCCACTGTGATAGAAAACCTTTCAGCTCTGGTATGTAAGGATGTCTTCTGTTTCCAAAGGCACCGAAGAAAGTAAAATTTTGCTTTATGTTTAGAACTTAGTGTCCCACATAGTTATCATTTCCTGAGATCTTAAGGCTAGTAAAAACCTTTTCTTGCAGCTACACTTCTGCCAGGGACAAAAATTAAGGAATTTTTCACATAGTATGAACTTCTATTTTGTCTTCAGAGCTGATAATCTTGGAACCTTGTAATCCACACTGTGTGTTCAATAAATTACCTGAAATTTAAGTTCGCTTACTCTAAGTATCAATCTTGCCAAGCTTACACCATCCCCTTTTGCACATTTAAAATACAATACAATTAGTAAACTAGGAGTAAGGTAACACTCCTAGAATCTTTATTGTAGTATTTTCCTTGTAATTCCAACTCCAGTATTGGAATTTTCAAATTATGACAGTAGAACTGCAGAATTTAAGTCTATAACTTATATAATCTCACCTGGTTTCATTTATTTAATCAGACATTTTAAGTTCTCAATTGGCAGTACTAAGGTCACAGAGAGAAGAATCTCTGAACGCTTAATGCTACTTTATAGCAAAATCTATCTTATCCCGTAATCTTCCCAGAGGTGTGGACTCTTTCAGTAACATCTTTAATGACATTTAACTGATGTAAAACTAGAGCTAGCAGGCCCTCAATAGATTATTGGGTTAAGTGATCTGCAAAGGAAACACATAGCTTCATAACAGAAATGAGGTTTATAGATAGTAAAAAAAGGGACGAAATAAAGGAATTCAAAGTTATAAACTAAAAATATGTAATAAGCAGATCTTGAATTTTCTATTTATTTTAGTATCAACATCAGTTTCTTCTACTAATCCTGTACCCAGGTTAAATCGGGTTGTTAAGACAGATAATGAACTTACCAGCTTCCTACAACAAGAACCAAGGAATTCAGTTCCTTCATTGGAAGGACATGCCTTAAGGCTTTCAGCAAATTGCAGCCTTGACCAGGCTCCAGCTCTTGCACCCACTGTCTTGCTTCATGTAGCCTAGGAGAGGAAAACAAGAAAAAGAATATTTAGGTGCTAAATAATATAGACCACAAAGATTACTACAAACCACAGGAGCAGCTAAGATATTTTGTATGTGAAAATCATCTTGAAACCACCAACCACATGTCAAATTCATTGCTTTTCTCCCCTCTTAAAATCACTGCAGGCACAAGATGAAAAACATTATTACCTACATGAGATTGCTAAAATTAAATGGAGACCTTGTCTAAGCACCTTGATTTTTCAGTGAAATTAACTTACACATGAACATTGATGGTTTTTGGACTCTCCCACAGTGGTGAAATTTCTGTACTGAATGAGAGGCAGTACAATTGCTTCTTATAACAAAGCTGCTCATCTATTAAGCACTAATAAATAAAAAAATGATGAATGCATTACTATCCATGCTGCTTTTGGCAGGGTTATTATGCAAAAGACTAAAAATAGTGACAGCAATATTTTCAGCTACCACTAAAAAAAGCTTCCAAAAAAACCTCACAGAGATTTAAATATTTAGTAAGGATAGAAACAGAACCTGCAAACTTATGGCATTCCAAATAATTTGCTAATGGGGCATGAGGCAGGGATATTTGTTGTTCTAGTACCAGTTTTTCTCTTCAGCTGATGACCACATGAAACAGCAGAGATCTAGAATGCACATATTCACCCACCATGCAATTTCTAAAAAATTGTTAGCTCATAATCATGGACAGGGCTAAACAATAGTTGAGATACTCACACTAAGCAAACCAGACTATGGAAACTGAGTTTTCTTGAAGGAGTTTTATTTGAAACACAAAAATGAAAACTACAAATAATATAAATTGATGGTAAATAATTCCTGAATGTGGGAAATTTAATTGTACTAAGCGTCAAATATAGACATTATATCTTCCTTCCTTACTGAAAAAGTTTTCTAAAAACAAAGAGCACAATAAAGGACAAGTTTCTTCTGAGAAGACAGAAAACTATTAATTCACCAAGGTTCTGTCAAAAATTGTGAAGTGGACCTTACTGTGACAAAACATTAACTTAAAGAAAACTATACTTACTATAAATATCTCTATGTAAAATTTGTCTCTACTTCTTACAGTTGCTTTTGTTAAGCAAGTTTATTCCATAGAGAATGTTGATAGAATTGAGAAACTTTAACAGTAACACTTCCCTTAATAATATTTTGAAATGCACTTGATTTGTTTTGGACATTAACAAATACTACACTTTCCAAGACATTTGGAGCATACTTTTCTACAACAGAAAATTTCTATTCTATTGTATATTAGGATTTTAAGCAGATTTTTTTCTGTTTGGTTCCTGGCTTCTAGCTCCACAAAAACTTGATTAGTATGTTAAAATAGGCAAAATTTGCTTTACTATTACTTACCAAAAGGTTCTTCTGAAAATCCAGTAGTCTAGGTCCATAACTCAAATGAGACACATCAACCAAAAGTCCGACTTTAGTTCCTTTTATAACACCAAACACCTTAGAAAAGTCACTGTTAATATTAGCTTATCTACAGATTAATAATTTTACTGTCTTTTTCTGTACAACACCATTTTTAGATCAAGTATAAGGTATTTATTTTAATTTTAAGCTTTTTAGCATAAAGATGACACACTGACAAAGTCAAGCAGGAAAAGAAGAAATAAAAAAGAGAGTCCTACTGGCTCACAGTTAATCCTTACCAGCGAATCATATTACCTTCTTCCCAAGAAAACTTATTCATTACTTGAGAGGATAAATATAAATAACTTTGTCCCCTTCAGGCTAAATCAAGCAACTTTGTGGAAACCAGATTTTGGAGCGCTGTATTTTTCCCTATTCCCTTCAAGAGGGAGTTACATCTGAGCATTAGCACTGCCGGCACAGTGTGACGAAGCAGCTGTACAAGAGTGGGCAAAATGAACTACAAGAAGCTCCACTCCAGGCAGAGGTTAAGCTCAGCATTGTCTGCTCCCATTTGAATTGTGCTGAGAGGACCTGATGACTAAGACTGCAAAGAGAAAGGAAAAGACTAAATCTAGAAAGCAGAAAACTGCATTCCAATGAAAGGTCAGGCAAAACAATCCACTATCAACACCACTGCATATGATCTGGAACTTGTAGTAAATAATGAAAATACAAAGGCTTTCTGGAAGCCACTTTTCACTAGTATTCAAAAGTTAATTTAGTCTTTAATGCCATATAGAGTTTCATTCTAAAAATATACTGCAAAGTTCAAGTTACCTTTCTGCTGTCCTGCAACAGCCACTGAATTCGGTGCTGATATAGGTCAATCACTCTGACAAAAGGCAGAGCACACATTTAGCTACAGCATTCTCTCACACTGGGTCTCAATGTAACAATCAACCACCTGTCTTCATCACATCCCCTTCTCACAGATGCAAAATCTGTGAGAAACAGGTATTTTAAAATGTGTTAAATATGCCCTTACACAACTGGAGGCTGCAGGGCTAACCGCTTAAATACTTTTTTCCCTAAAGCAGAACGACTTCCAACAGTTTAATATTAAAATAGTTATAACCTGAGGTAAAACAAAATGCTTCCTCTTCTCTAAAATTGTTTCACTTTAACCAATGAATTTTTAATTCCGTGTGCTACAAGGTGGCAAACAGAAAGTTTAAGCCAATATTATTAAAGGAGCAAATCCATTTTGCTTTTTCAAAACAGAAAAGCTGCTTCTGTTTTATAAAAGCCTGACACAGTGAGGTATGATGAAATGGCAGCATTCTTATCAATGGTGAAGATTATTCTACAGCTTATTGAACCTATAAATTAAATTAAGTTTCTTGATTTTATAGATTTAAAACTCATTTAGAAAACCTTCAGCTTCCATGTCACAACTGCATCCATGACTTGAAGCTAATCCAAGTTACACAAAGTACAATCCCCAAATACACAGTGTTACCTATGGAAACCTGACCATGCACTGGCTGCCTTTCTAAAATGAGCAAAATTTGCTTCACATCAACATCTGGTTGATAAGCATCTTCCTTAAAAAACTCAAACTTCAGCTGTAGTGAGTGTAATTATGCCTTACTCTCAATCTCAGCAGAAGGTATTTAATGTTGAGAAACTCTGAGGTGCCCAGTGATAACAAATTAAGATTTAATGCAGCATCTACAGTAATGGAGATACAGAATCACTTATACATCAGAACAATAAAGAAGATGGATACTTACTCAGAAAGTCTGCATTCAAAATCAGTAACAGTCTCCTGTGTAAACTCCATCTCTTCACCAGCATTTCCTGAATTCCTGGAGCACTATGCATGGTTAACATCAGAGATGCACACAAGATAAGACTGACTAGAGAAAAGGCAGTGTTGTACTTACAAAATAACATTGCCTTCATTTACCAGATACTCTAATGTTAATTGCAAGGATTCCAGACTGTAGTTTCTTATCGATTCTTCTGTTGCTTGCACCTTTTGAGATTGTGCTTTCTTCATTTGTCCTCTCTACAGATCAAGTGAGAAGAAATTACATGCAGTATGGGAAATTAGATGTGCTATTTAAATGTGTCAAAAATATAAGCCCTAAGGAGAGTTGCTGCTAGGCAGTGCACGTCCAAGAATATAACTTTATGTACTGGAATACTCTTTTGAATGTGGGATACAAAGGAAAAGAAGCTTTCACAATACTCCCAGATGGTGCGCTAAAATGAAAAGAGAGCTTAGTTTAGAGCAGACAGGAATGAAGACAAGAAACAGGAGAGCTCAATAAAAGAATTATAAAAAATATCCCAGTGATTTACCAGAGAGGATTAAAAATAAGCATCTCCCAAACACAACTTAGAGTTTGAACTTGGCTTTTGCCTTTTGGAGGAAAAAATACAGCATCAACAGTTGGTCTCATTTATTGTTTTACCCAATTTGTTCTCAGATTCATCTCTGCAGAGAAACTACATGCAGTTTTATGACATGAGTGATCACACCATCAAACTAACTGTGTATATATGCAAATATATGTAAGGAAGCATATTAGTTGTCTATCAGTTTATTTACTCCCCACTGTGAATTTATAATGGGTATGCATTATAAATTGTATTATTTTGTAGGAAATAGTCACCTACGAGCACATCTTGGGTCTCGCTGCTATGTGTTCCCAGCAATCCATTATCTGGTCCTAGATGAGGCACAGCAAAATCTTGCCATGGTGGGTGATGACCCTGTGGATGGAATTTTGGCAACCTACAAGACAATAATTTCATGAGAACGATTCATTACCCATAATATTCCTGTACTGTCATAAAGTAATTTTAAGTTTTTTTCTGGAGGAACTGTTCTACACTTTGTCAGTTGTTTAAGCATTAAGTTAATATATGATGTTTTGAAGGGATATAGTATATACTTCACATGAATTATAATTTATTTTCTATCTACATATGAAGTCTCAACTAGATTTTGTAACGGCTTCCTCACCCAACTTTTTCTAAATATTGATCATTGTCCAACACCCACGCCATTTTCCTGATGTGTGTAGCCATTATATTAATAGACAGCCTTGTTAAAAATAAAAAGATAGCCATTATATTAATAGACTTAGCCTTGTTAAAAATAAAAAGATAGCATGAGAGCAAAAAAGTTAAAATCTTCAGGAACAAACACTATTAGAAAGGTATTAATATTGTCAGGAACTTAAATGGTAATTTATATTGTATGTGTGACAACAGCAAACTAAAAAATAAAGAGAAGTTGCAATTATCCATTTATAGAAAACACAGTTAGGAACTATTCTGCAGGAGTTGTTTGCTAATGAATTTTATGCAGTTAATTATATGCGTGCACAGCTGCTGGGAGGCCGGCTACAGAGCTCAACCAGAAAAAAAGAGATTAACCACAGCAAACCCCAGAGCGACGGCGGGAGCTGGAGCCGGCCGGGCTGGCATCGGGTAGGCGAGCTGCCCTCGGGTTTAGGCGCGGTACGAGTCCTGCAAAAACCATTAAACGCCCGTTTTCTCTTGGCTGGGCCCCACGCCTCCCCCCGGCCCAGGCCACCCGGGCCCTTCGGCTGCCAGCGGGTGTCAGCCCTCCCGAGACCCTCCCTGCTCAGCTCCCGGGGAAGGACCTCGGGTCCCGACCCGTGCTGGCCCGTGCCCGAGACTCACCTCACCCCACCGGGACAGACCCCTCGGCTCCTCCGGCCCCGCGCTGCCCGGTCCCGGCCGCTCAGACTAACTTGACGGGGGAAAGGCTCTGCCCTGCACCCGCCCCCCTCGCACCGCGCCAGTGACAGCGGCTCCCCAAACCCCTCAGCGGCTCCCCAAACCCCTCAGCGCCTCCCGGCACTGCCCCGACCCTTCCCTCGCGCGGGACCGGGAGCGGAGGGGCCCAGCCCGGTCCCCGCCGCTGTTGCGGCGTTGCCGGTGGAGACGGGGCCGGCCCCAGTGCGCCGCTTCCCGCCGCCTGAGGGCGCCGGTGGGCGGGAGGCGAGGGGCCCCACAGGGCGTGAGGGGACACACCTGAGGGGGGACACACACACACACACCCACACCTGAGGGGGGACACACACACCTGAGGGTGGGGCACACACACACACCTGAGGGGGGACACACACACACACACACACCTGAGGGTGGGACACACCTGAGGGGGGACACACACACACACCTGAGGGGGGGCACACACACACACCTGAGGGGGGACACACACACACACACACACACACACACCTGAGGGTGGGACACACCTGAGGGGGGACACACACACACACCTGAGGGGGGGCACACACACACCTGAGGGTGGGGCACACACACACACCTGAGGGGGGACACACACACACACCTGAGGGGGGACACACACACACACACACACCTGAGGGTGGGACACACCTGAGGGGGGACACACACACACACCTGAGGGGGGGCACACACACACACCTGAGGGGGGACACACACACACACACACACCTGAGGGTGGGACACACCTGAGGGGACACACACACACCTGAGGGGGGGCACACCTGTGTGGGGCAGGTCCGGTTCCAGTCAGTGCAGCCGGAGCCAGTCACTTTAGTAGACAATTTATTTTGATAAACTTGCTCAATAACAAAAATACAAGTGAAGAAAATTATGTTCATTTTATACAGTTTGTATTAACATTTGTTCGGAAATCATTAATTGAAAAAATGCTCTAACCAATAGAAAACAACCCTCAGTAAAGGCCGGGGGCCGCAGGCGGCGGGCCCGGCCTCGAGCCCAGGCAGGACAGCCCGCCTGCAGACACCATTTCCTTCATTATGTTCATCCTTCACAAAGGTTTTAAAGGACAGCTTCCATTTTCCCGTGTGTGTGTGGGGGCAAACAGGAACCTGCAGTTCTGGAGTGGTTAAACAGGGACAGCAGGAGGGCCTGGGGCTGGGAGTGTGGCACACTGCCCGTGCCTCGGGACACCGGCATCGCTCTCCGGCTGGGTTAACAGCGCAAAAAACACCGTAAATGGTTAGGCTGGTGTGTTCTGGGAAGCACACCCTCCCCAGGTCTGAGCCAAACAGCTTCCAGGTGATAATTTCAGCTGAGCTCAATAAGATTTACACAGACAAATTTACTAGTTTTTCCTTCTGAAAGTATTTTCAGTTTCCAATCTTACATTTTGTTAGCCAAATAAATGACAAAGTGTGCACAAATTACATTATGATGGGATATCAAACCTTAGGGAGGATTTAGAAGCAAAAGAATAAATGGAATTCTCTAGTGATGTATGAAATGAGCTGTCCTTCAAAAAGTTAAAAAATAATGGCAGAATCAGAAAAGTTTATGTAAACACTCAACACAAATATGGGATTACCTTTGGAGAAGATTCATATGGAAACATTTGCTTTTCATGAACTGAAAAGGTCTACAGATGTTTAGGCATGTTCAATACGAACTTCCTGTAGTTCAAAACAAAATCTTGTGCAAATAAAACCTATAAATAGTCTTCAGCAGATTTTACAGTGATGCTCTTAGGTATGAAAAGAATGCACACAACTTTAAAACAAAAGTAACAGACATAAGTTTGACAAATGATTGCACCATAAAACAGTGTTTTATATACAGTTTACAAGATATGATTTTTTGCTATAAATTAATACTGTACTATATAGTACTTAGTGACCTTATTAAAAGCAACTGTTGACAGCTGTCTCTTCAATTACTGGTTTGGGTTTTTTTAAATGCATTTGGCCACATCTATTTCTAGATTTGAAATGCTCAAATATTTAATAAATCTATTTGCTAAACCTTTGCTAACATTTAATAATTCATAGCAATAGCACTGGCAGATCAGATCAATTTCCAGTCAGCCAGACACAGTCTGGCTATGCTCCAAGTGATTTTGCTTGTTTTTTTAAAAATAATTATTATGATCCATTTAACCAAAGCCTAACATGATGTTACAATAACTGAAATAAGTAAGTTGGAGGGGCGGGAAGGGAAAGAAATTTTAGCAGCTTAGAAACTCTCCCCACCTCCCAGCTGTGTTCCAGTCACAAAAATCTTGAACTATTTACAAGTGTAACATTTCTGAAAATGTAATTTATAATCCAAGTTTTAATGAATACTTTATCTTAGGACACAATAGTGGTAACACCAAGATTTTGAAGATATCAAGCAGTTGAACCCTGCCTTTTACCTCCACCACTATCATTAGGGGCCTCAGACTGCCCATGCAGATGAAGGCTTAAATTAGGAACCAAATTATAGCTAAACCATGACTTCCGAGTAAGTGCTTGGCTGTATTTACAGATTAGTATACTTTGGAAAAATTTAGTGATCCATAAACACTCCATTCTACCTGTGAATGAGCTGACTGGAAAAAAAAATACTTAGAAACCATTCCAGTGGCAAGTTTGGTCAACAATTTCAAAAGAAAATATACATCAACAAATTACATTTTTGTACATTTTTGTATTGGGGAGGGGGAAGAAATGGAGAAAGGCAGGGACCCACTATGTTCTGAATGGCACAGAGTTTAAAATAATTGTGCAAACTGTGTTAAACACTCCAGCTTATCTGGTGATTACTTTGGAAACTGCAGATTTGATTTTAACAAAAATCTCATCCTAAAATGACTGTCTATTAATAATGCAGTTCCTCTAGTAAGCTCAATGAAACAGTACTCAAAACAGAGAATTTTTTTGTTTTCAGTATTAATCTCAGGCAAACTATGTATTAACTGGAAAACAAATACTGATAGTGCAGGCAGCTTCCCTGGAACACCAACCTAGTAGTGAATTAAGATGTCTGTGGATTCAATGGTTTATCCTTGTGTTGAAAAATAAAACTAATTTAGTGAGGAATATTTACTCCAAATTTTGGTGGCCATTAAATCTACATTTAAAATAACTTTAGTAAACAAGGCATACATTTTTAACAATTATATTGCTCATTTTTTTGGCAAAGATGAATTAATACTCAGCTGAAAATAAGTTCATCCATCTTTGCAGTGGGATAGTGTTTGCATTACTTTAAACATTGCATTTTATATGTGCTAAAAGAAATGCTTACCTATGCTAATATGCTGTGCTTGAACATGTATGAATGCTAATGTAACAATGAAGTAGAAAAAAGAGATTTTTCTGTACAACAGTTGCTAATAATTTAAATAGTGTCAGTTTCCCAAAATTAGGATTTTAAGGTATGACATGATCTCACCTTCTACCCTCATATACAAATAAATTACCATAAAAAGAATTTTAGCTTAACTTAAAATTGCACCTAGAAAGGCATGGGATCGTTTGTACCTATTACAAAAAACTGTTAAAATCAAGGGCTGCTACAAAGAATGAGGTAAACTGAAGACTCTCAGCTATGTGGCCTTCAGAAAAATGGCTTTTTTCTATTGAGTTCTAGTTTTGCACACCACAGTGTTTTGCTAGCAAAGCATTCTGAGTTCTTTTCCAGGAATCATTTGTGTGTATATACATATATATACATATGTGTATACACACACACACACACACATACACACACACTGTATACTGCATCAGCAAAATATATATATATATTTATATATATATATTTATATAAATATAAGGACGAAATCCCCCTCTAAAATGTTCCTTAGGGTTTCCTAGAGCTTGTGGGGGAGCAGGGGATGTATGTCTTTTTGCTGTTACATACATTGAGAGAACATGTTTTGATCTATTGGCTTCTTGGTGCAGTAATGCAAGATTGATCCACATTGGTGCCAAAGGCTTTGCTCATTAGAAGGAAGATGTAAAACACTAATCTCCTAAACAGTGAGGCCAGCCTCACTTGAGTTCCTCCACAACCCTCTGGTCCACCACAAAGTTCATAAATACCTTGACTTCCAAATTGTTAGACGTTAAAAACAGGAACAGTCCAGTAATGTGAGGCGTTATGCTTGTCAGTGTAAAGCATTCTTCACTAGTTCCTATCACAGTGCAGACCTGACTGCATTGACGTATGCTCAGGAGATTAGTCAACGTGGTCTGTATTTGGTTATGGGAAAGGCTCTCCTTTTTTTCATCCAAAGTGCATAGTGAGAACAAGTCAAAGCATTCCTCTTCTCAGTCAGTGTTTGATAGTCTGATTTAGGCATCCTCCTGAGAATGCAATTCTGATGTCTTGCTCTTTTCCAAAATAAAGTCCTGCATTCCAGACATTCATCAGCCAGGTAAACAGACTTTGCCAGCAAATAGAAGTCCCACTATTGTAAAGAAAATGGATAAGACAAACAGTACATACGAAGACCCAACCACTGTGTTATTGGGTAATTTATACGGCTGACCTCCAACTTCATTGATGTAAAATCCTATTGGAAATATTAGGGCTGCCATACAGAATAGAATCACTGCAAAGAAAAGAAAAAGAAAAAAACAGTCACTGATGTGTTAAAGTGAAAATATTTACCTATTCACAGAGTGCTCCAGAAAAACAAGCAAAATATCCTGACTGAACTGAAGAGCTGATAACTTGCTTGAAATGACTGAGTAGGCTTTATGATGCTTTCAAAACATCCCTCATCTAATCCCAAGAAATACTAAAAGTCCCCAATTTTGACTGTAATTTCAGTTCTGCTGACTATATCGTGAACCCTCTTTACAGAAGAAAAAATTGGTAGATATACTTCTATCACCATCTCAAAGTTCAGTCATTTCTTCTCCAGTTATTTTAGAGTCATTTTGCCCAGTCAAGATAAAGTAACATTCAGCATTGAAGAAACTTTTTCTATTATCAGTTGTCTTTTTCCAACTGCAGTTGCCCTCTCCCATTCTTCACACATTCATTTTCTGTAAAAGCTTTGCTAAAATAGAAAACAGTCAGACTGTCGTTACAGTTTCTTTTAATATTAAAAGATACCAGCTTCCTAATGTTATATCAATGTTTCCTTAGATAATGAAATATCCTTAGAATTTCTCATTGTAATACAATGAAATTAAAAGTTTTCTGATTCAGTTTAGTTCAAACTTCTTAGTGAAAAACTAAATTCAGACTCTGTGAACAAAGAGACCAAGCAATGAGGGTTTTTATTTCACTTCAAACTCATGTGTATGTTTTGTTCTTGCAACTGACTCTGTATGAAAGTAGAAGAAATCCAGAATGCCTGCTAAAAAATTACATTACAGATTTCACAGGCTTTCAAGTATCAACAGTAGCCAAGATTCCTCACAGCACATTTCAATATCCTGATCAAATCCAGGAGAGAACATCCAGTGATGTTTCCCAAATGACAGCTTCAATGTTTCTGTAGCACACCTTTGCAAAAGTAACCCGGTTGAGTTTGGATGTAGCTGTGCAGGACTCTACTGTCAACCAAGGCAATGACTTCTAAATATGGCTCCTCTGAGGCAAGATATTCTTCACAATAAAAAGGATTAATTTTTGAATTGGTTTGATTGTATATACAAGAATATACAATTGGGTTTTTCTTAATCAGTATTAGAATAAAACAGAATTTTAACTGATTCTACCAGTTTAATCAAGTATTAGTGCTTTATTCTTATTTCACTTCAATGTATTTCAGCGTTGTTTCAGACATTATTTACTGTGAGTGGAACACGGCACCACAATACCTATTATTCAAGCAAATCAAATTAGATCTGGGGGAGAGAGGAGCTGAACCTGCTCTGTTCTCTCACCAATCCCAACATCTTCTGACACGAAGCACAGCTCACACTGAAGCCCTTCCTAGTCCTCAAACTCTGCCTATAACCGGGCCACACAGAAAAAAGAAAATTCAAGCCAAGTTACAATGCTCCTGCCTGAACAAAGTGCAGAAAGGCTGACTTTTTCAGCTTTCTCTAGTTAACACAGGCTGCTGCTTTTAGTTTGTTAGTAAGGGACACAGGAGCTGTCATTGCCTCCTCTTTCCCTTCTCTTCTACCATTGGGTGGAATTACCATTCCACCCAAGACAGGGGAAACCCTGGGGATGCTGTTCCCTACTTGAGCCTCCTTAAAAGACAAACAAGCAACATCAAAACCCACTGGTAACCGTAATAACCATCACCTTAATCACCACTCCCCTGCAAGAAGTGCTGCAGCTGCTTTTGTTTCCAAAGGTATGTAAAATAAAATCAGGAGCTTACCTGTCCCCTTTGGCCTCACCAGGACAACATTTCTGGCCTTTCAAATGAGGAAATGATTGGTTGGAACAGCATCAATATTTTTTAATGTAGCTTCACTACTGCTCTTCCTCACTAAACACAGGTGCTCCAGTTCATCCAGCTACAATGCCCACAATAAACCCATTTTTAAGTGGACTCTGTGTATATCCAAGATGAACAGTTTACCACATATTTTATAACTTAGTGCTTATGATTTCCATAGCACAGGTATCAGCTTTGAGGAAAACCCACTAATATTCTAGAAGATACTGGGCATGATGAATCTGAATTCAGAGAGTGTCCAAGTAGGATCTGGACATAAACAAAGAAGGATGCTTTCATCAACCATGATCCACATCAGAACATCTGCTGCTCCTTGCCTTCCAAAACACATAAAGCAGCTTTCACAACACCTTGAGCCAAGAGCAGCCAGCACCAGGATCATCCCTTCGGCTGCCAGGGCCGGGCAGGAACACCCCGATGTCCCACTGGAGGGGGCCCGTGTCTCGCTCGCACCGCCGGGTTATTCTTCAAAGGGGAAGGGAAAGGGCACAGTCAGAAAACATCTGCAGCTGCACAGCTGCCACATTCCTGCTCAGTGTCACCTCATTAGGCCATCTATTAGAACAGAACCACAGACCCACACACCAGACGCTAAACATTAAACAATGAAGAAAGTTTTAATCCACACGATTGTTGGTTAATGCAATTCCACATGACACAATCTAATCCTTAAGAAATGTTTCCTTTTGTTAATTGCACGTCAAACATCTGAGTCCATCTGCAGAAAGCATGGGTGTTTCTTGAGCAGACCTATGTAAGTTCAAGAAGAGCTTTCTAGTCTGCATTTGAATAGTGGTTGTCAAAAAAACCAATTAGTTCCTCTAATTCTTTAGCTTGAAATTGTTTTGAGCATCTAATGACAACTTCAAAAGAAATCTGTCTTAAAAAATGTTTAGTCTTCAGAGGCTCACTGTCTGCTTGCCTCTATACAGACACATAACATAGAAAGCAACCTGCTACAAATCTTTAATAACTCAAGAAGCACTTTATTCACTGGGGAACACCAGAGACAGACATTCACAGGATAGTTACTGTTAGTTAAGGATGTGATTATCCTGCTCCATTTTTACTTGCATTCCAAAAAGCAGTCCATTATTGCTCATGAACTTTTACATCCTCAGGGACAAAAACCAAACCAATTCCAGACTCTCTGGTAATTGCTGGGAAAATGGTAGAAATACGATTTTTCTGCCTAGCATCTTCTCCCTTGATACATCTCAGAGAAGCAATTCATTCAGTAGTAGCAGACATAGGATTCATCCCCTTTCTGGTTGCAGCAGATGGTGAGAGACCTTAATCTGTACAATGCAAACAGATCTTGAGGGAGCTCTGTGAATTCCTGCAACAGCCAAAATTGTAATGACATACATGAGATCACCTATGTGACCTCCATGGGGAATAAGCTCTGGACATTGTTTCTATTTATGGAACTTAAGAGTATCTGTCTGAAGGACCATGAAAATGACAACATTTGAGATTTCCATACCTATACCACATCCTATCTTATCAACTGGAAGATAGAAAACAAGCACCCTGAAAAGGCCAGAGATTTACATAAATCCAAAGCAGAGGTAGCAACACAGGAGCAGTGTCAGAGACATGTGGAAAAATACCAAAGTCAGGTCACCTTTTGGCTACCAACTTGTGTCACTATGTGCCAGGGCATAATTAGAGATGAGATGGTATAGAAGCTGGGATGGCAAAAGGCAGTTCTGGTATACAATCAAAGGAACAGCTGATCAGAGCTTTGCCTGCTACCTACACATGAGGCACAGCTATGTGTTTGTAACACCCTGTTCATTGAGGAATCACACAAAACCTGGGCAGTGCACAGATGAACACCAACAAGGAACCCACTCTCCATTACACTGTATGAATGTGGTACTACTGAAACACCAGTGATAGTTTTGATGGTATCTATGCCCAGAGTGACAAAATCAATCACATCAGCAGGAATCCTGATTCCTGAAAGACACTTCTCTACAAAAAATGATGGAAAACCTTCACATTTACCTGTACAAGACTTTTGTCACTCATGCAGTATGACCTGCAGATGACCTCTCCACAAAGCTGTTTGTAAAGATGTCAGAAAGGATAAGTTTCAGTGCAGTAAACCCACCAACAACTAGGGAATGAGGCAAATGCTGTGCTTGTAAATATCCTTTGGGGTGTATCCCTTCAGAAGTTGCATAGAAGAAAGAGAACTGACAGGTTAGACTTCTGTGTTCATGTCTCTTAGCTAAACAAGATAAACAAGACCACTCTTAGCAACAATTCATATTTATAGGTATGCAGATGAAAAAAAGTAGCTATAGGTATTTACCTGAAAACACCTGGAGTCATCCCAAGATTACAAGGAAAAATTCCATGAAAAATATAAGTTATGCAACTATATATAAATGCCAGCATGAACTGGACAAAAGTGACCTCTTACCAGGCTTTCCCTGCCGCTCTCAGAGTTGTAAGGAAAAGGCTGAGCAAAAGGATTCCTTTGCCTCAGATATTTACTCCAGACCCCCTTGCATTTGAAGGAACGGAGCTGCCAGTCCCAGAGCTTCCCTTGGAAGCCCCAGCAGACTTCTCTGCCTGCCCAGGATAGCATGTCCTGCCTTGTGTTCAGAAAGTTCTGTGAGAAGATCTGCTAGCAGCCTGCACGAGGGCACCGAGTTTTGAAATCACTTGCAGATGAGACGTAATACAAATATGAAGTGTTCCCTACCCCCTTCTAATGAGTTACACGTTTTCATCTAAACAGCACTGGCATTTCACAGGAAGGATCTGCTTAGAGTATTCCAATGATTCCACATGGCTGCATAGTTCCTAATACTAACCTACAAATAAGTTACTAATTTGGGTTGTATCCAATGAACCACAGAAGTCACTCTCAATAACTTTTTGAAAAATTTAGAATTCTTCCTTCCACTCACTTCTATTTTTCAAAATTAATTTTCCTAACAAGTAAGTTCAGAGATAAAATTTCCCATCATCTTTGTTAACAGGAATGTAAAGGTCACAGAGTTGTATGTATTAGAGAAGAATACCAAAGACATTGAATTTTATAATTTCAGCAACACAGAGATCATATCTTAATAGAATTATGAATAATTCTGACTTGCAAAAGAACAAATTAGTGTGTTTCATTATTAAACATCTCATACCAAGAAGACAAGTGCTGAAATAAAATTGTCCTTCTATACTGAGACATCTAATAATGAACCTGTTGCAAGCCTGAAGAAATCTCTAGAGAAAAAGCCCAAAACAAAAAAGCCTTAGGGTACCACACTTTTTGGCTGAACTACTCATCACAGCTGTAGAAAACTAAAGCTGCAGGGATGTGATGATTTCAGATATTACAGAAAAACATTGATATCTAGAACTCAAACTCCACTCTTTACCCAAGAGCTTTTACTCCAGCTCACTGTAAGCATTTTAACTTTATACAGCATTTGACACTAACCTCCCCCGCCACATATATTAGCTACACATGAAATATGTATAGATAAACAGGTGCACTGGAAAAGTTGGGATGGAATATTCAGTAATACTCATGTCTGCTATTTTAATCATTCACCGGAAAATAAATGAAAGTCAATCATAATGGATACAGCATTTCAATAGCTCCATTGTCTGCAAGAGCAGCACTGTTAATTTAATATGCTGTGTAGAAATGTTGTCAGAAAGATGGCTTTGATTGTACAAGTGCCTCAATGAAGTACCTTTGTTGAAGCTGTACACTTTTTAATATTATTCCCTTCCCAAAGCCAAGGTTAAATCTAACTTGCATCAGGTATCATTAAATGTCAGAGTTCCATTAAACCTTATTTATGCCTGTGTAAACCACAAACTTGCATTTCTAGTTAGTGTTCACACTACTTTTAGTGGTTTGTCATAATTCAAGTCAATTTAAAAGCCCTCAGGTTTTGAGTTTTTTTCATGCTGTCATTCCCACCACTAAGGCACCATTTCACACAGTTGGGCTAAGCCTGTAACACACACCAAGAAAAGGAAGTTTGAAAGTTATTCCCCTTGCACATTATAACTGGTTTTTTTGCACTGAAGTAGCCATAGGATATGTTCCCTGTGTGCAAACACAGGGCTGCTGGAGCAGGCTCAGCTGTGAGGAGTTACACTGGTGCTCATGCAGAGCACAGTGAAGGAGGCAGAAAAGCATTGGTACTCCTCCCTCTGGCTAAAGCACGGCTGCAGGTCACTTCTGGAAGCAGAAGTGTTGGTGCTGTGAAGCACAGCAGATGCTCTGCAGTGGGAAATCCTCCTGCATAGCCAATTAGGATGCAGACATTCTGAATAAAGCAGCTGCTGTGAGCATGAAGCAGAACTGAACCAGCCTCAAGGCCGAACAAGGTATTCACGAGACACCTGAGTAAGGACAGGTTACCTCAGATGTACCAACTGCCTCCTCTGCCTCAGAGACGGAATTTTCAGTAATTGCAAACTGCTAGGATTGAGTCCTGGATATATGGGAGTGGGGAAGTATGAAATACTACAACCACTCAAGTCAGAACTGACCTCTTCTATCCCTGCTCATTTTCTTAGGTCAATTAATGGTACTGCCCAAGGAAAGTAAAGGGGTCAGGCCTTCCTTTCTTTCACACCATTATTCCCTCTCAATTACAGTCACTTAAGACACCAACCCCTTTATTTCTCAAGACTTACTTTTCCCTCAGATGTGGTATTCAAAGAGAAGGAATGTTTTGCATAGCAGGAGCCCTAAGCAGTTGCTCCTTTCCAACACTGTGGTGTTATTTCAGACTCCACCAGTTTATCCTGCATACAGGTCAACTGTGCAGTTGAGGTCACTTACTTCCAGTGAAAGCTATCCAGCGGGCATATTTAGTAGCTTCTCTTCGCCAGTGGGAAGCCACCAGCAAACCACATGTGACAGTTAGTGAAATGATTCCCATTATGATGAAAAATAACGTAGTGACCCACTCGGGAGGCAGCCGTGGAGGAATACAGGTCCTGTCACGTCCATGGATGGTTTGACACTGTCGCACAAGGCCAACTGTGAGAGCACCTGAAAATACATAGCAGAGAGGCAAGTAAACTTTCAAAATCCTCTCTGAGGGGCGCTCAATTGCAAACCACAGCTCAGAATTGCCCCAAAGTAAGGGATTCTTTCTTTGATGAACCTTAGTAAGCCTTTCAAACACGGAGGATGGGGGGCATGCTATAAACATCTGCCTTCATGTTCCTTTATCTCACGCTTGCACAAGCTGAATTGAGATGGCTGCAAGCTGTATCTGGTTCCTGAGTGGCAATCAAGGTCTAATCAAAGGATAAAGCACTTGTAATAAAGCCTGCCAATATCTGCTAACGTGGTAGCTGACTTGCATAGAGGATCACTCCGTCATCTGTGCAGGATGAAGTACTTTTATAGTCTAACAAAATGAGTTGCAGCCCCCCTAAAATGCATTTAATTGTTTAATATATTTTCCCCTCCTCTGTAAATACAGCTTTAAGCCTCTGACTCTTGCAGCAGAAACTGCATTTAATTAATGTATGATTTAAAAAACATTAAAAAAACCCCACTTCTTGACAGTAACTCATTAAAGAGAGTCCCTCCATGCAAGACTTGATCAATCCTTTTGACTGCTAACAAGAGTTACTACACACAGAAACTGGGATCTACAGAAAAGATCTATCAAAAAGATCCTAGGAAAAGGATAAGATTGGTACAGGAACCATAAAGATTTAACCAATATGATGTATTTTCTGTTAAATAATATTTTTTTTTAAATCTTATTTTAAATCCAAGTCAGTGCTTTTGAGACTCATAAAGAAGCTTTCAGTGAGCTTTAATAATGAAGTTATCTTTCTAACTCCAATTTAACATGCAAGATTAAGATTCATTTCTTCCAGTGTCTCTTAATTTCCAGTGTCTCTTAGATTTCTCAATTTTGTCTTTTCTTCTGAACCGTTGCCCTAAATAATCACAATTATTCTTTATCTACATTAGCATAAAAATCTAACAGTGGACAGCATTAGAGTCAACATCTTTCTCCACAAATTACTTCAAGTAAATATGGTTTCAGTTGACCTGTATCAAATAAAAGATGGACAATTTAGATACAATTACAGTAAGACTGAGAAGCTTAGGTTTAGGATGTCCTTTGGAGGGAGAGACATCTATCACACTTTCTAGCCTCTTTTTGGGGGAAAGAAAAAGTGTGTAACAAATTAGAAAGCCAATAGTCAAAAGACTAACCAGTCCTAGCATGCACCTCCTGGCACCCTGGAGTTAATTTCTACAGATCTCTCTGCTCAAACCTGAGCGATGAGTACCAGCAGAATTAGCTTCTGAGCTTAGAATTGCTGGGTTAGGAGGCAGCATAGTATGTTTTATTAGATGTTTAGAGTCTTATTAAATGAACTACTTCATATCCCAGGGGATGAGAAGAACCAAAAGCGAAACCATTACTGAACCTGTTCTGTTGAAGTATTCTTGCAACATTTGTTTAGATTACAAAATCTGTCTTATTCAAATATATCCTTTTAATTACAGCCAAAAACTGAACAACTACAAAACCAATAAAGTTGGCATTTTCTGCTCCAGCAGTCACACCACTGCTGTGCACCAGGATCACACAAACCTGAGCCAGGGTTACACAAGCAATCCTGCCCAGCTCCATGCCTGCACAGTACAGTTTTACACAAACTGCTTCTCTTCCATAGCTTGCAATGTTTTCATTGCACATCAGCTGCTGGGGCAGAGGGAGATGTGCCTGTGTCCTTAAATGTCACGCTCCCAGGAGCACACACACTGCAGAGCCTCATAGAAAACACTGAGCAGTTTCCTGTAGTTTGGGGATAAAGAGGCTATTCACTGCAGCATCACAGAAGAGGAAATTAATCCCAATCACTGTGCAAGACCAGGATTTAACAACAATTTTACTATCCTCACAGCAGAAGTCAGTTTTTTCTAAGCTGCAATTCTAATCAAAGAATGACTACATAAAAATGACATCATATGCTCAATAGATGTTTTCTGAATTCAAAGACCTCTCCTGACTTCAGTGGCAATAATTTAGTGCATTTTTAACTTTGGAAAAAGTAGCAATTATAAGAGAACTCTGCTGAACATGGTTCCATTTTGTGTCTTAACTGAAACTGAAAAAACCAGCTGCTGTAGATTAGCATGTATAAGCAAGAGACAAATATTTCATTTTGTACATGCAATTTGCAGTTTATGTTGAAGATATTTTTCAACTAACAAAAGCAAACTTAACATGTCAGACTCAAGAGAGAACCAAAGCTAAGCCCAAAAATACCATATCTAGAGGAAACGGAAGAGAATTCCATCTTGAATTATTATTTTTAATGCAATTTCTCTTACTATTAATATCTACTACTTCAAAAGGTGATTAAAAAAAAAAAGCCCCCCCCCAAAACAAACAAACAAACAAACCACCCAGAAATGAAAATGAATAAAACAAAAAAAAAAAAAAATCTCTGAATTGTGAGTACCATAGTAGCATTCCTTCTTAATACACAAGGATAGTTGCAAGAAAGTATTCAGAGGATGGCTTCCTAAACACCACTTCTGGTGCCCAAGTGTATTAATTTTACTCTGGTGAGTTTTTTTGTTTTGGTTTTTTTTTTAATCAGAGTTTTTAAATGTCAGCAATTAAATTTCAGAATCTAACATTTTAGAGGAAATCTACTGAGCTTTATGGTTAAGATCTTTCTAGCACAAACAGAGTATTTTTTCTTAACTCTGCTTTATGGATTACAAACCTGAAGTCGATATACTCCATATTTAAGGTTTTGAACCTTGAGTATGCAGCCTCCAGGGAGCCAAGTGGAGAGCAAGAGGTCTGTGAACCGTTTCTAAAGGTTTCACAAAGGTAACTGGAAAATCAACCTCATTATGTGCTCATAAATTCAGTTCAAGTTCAAGTTGTCTACACAGGAATACCTGACTTGTGTGCATAAACTGGGCACAAGGAAATGAAACCTCAGGGCTCATCCCACAGTGACAAATCTGTTGAATTTAGACTTCAAAAGAAGTCTCTAGTGTGGAAAAACAGTATTCATTTGCCATGAAATTCAAAAGAAGAGCGTGTTTATATGGTATTTTATTCTGTTGGTCCCATTCTGAAGCAATCAAGTAAACAGTTGCCAGGGAGTTGCAACAAACTTGTTATAGAAAATCTTGTTTCCCCTTATCTAGTCTGTCATTGAAAAGAGGGACAGAGGTATGAAACTGCACAGAGTCCTTCTGCCTATAGTTAGAGAACAGCTCAACAGCCCATCTCCAACCAATCACCAAGTTCCACTGAGATCCATAAATAAAAGGTTTTTAAGTCATCCTCTCAGAACTACTCAGCATAATTGCTGAAAATCTGAGCACCTAATACAGGTATGGAACAAACAGCACAGCTAATGTCAGAAGATTAGGCAGCTGAAAGATGGAGCCAGCCCTAAACATCTGCAGTAAACACAGCTGCCCACCCACGTCCCCCTGCCTGCACGACTCAGCCCTCGGGAGCCACAGGGAGAGCCCTGAGGTGCAGGAGCTGCTCCCCTGCTCTCACCTGCCTCTCCCTCCCCAGAGCTTCTGAGGCTGGCATTATTCAGGTCAGTACAGCTAGAGCAGGAGGTGATTAGGATAGATATGCTAATTACTAAAAATGAAATTCGACCTTTATCAAATCAGAGATTGCTGCACTGAGTAAATGTTACTGAAGTGGTCCTTATTCTTTTCCAGTAAATCTATTCCCTGAAGTGCCAAAGCATTTCTAACACATTAAAAAACCTCTCAGTACTGACAGTCTGTGTATAACCAGGGCTCCAGTTAATTTCAGAGAAAGATTTTGTGGTCATCCAACTCCTCAAAATCACTAGTGATGCTCATTTTTCAACACTGCATATTTTTACTAGAATCAATTATTTGTCTTGAACAAATACACCAACACTGGGGAGCACCACCTATTTAACAATTAAATTTCACAAAACCATTGAAGAAAAGAGGGGGAAGGACACCAAACCAAGGAAAGGCAAGCCCTTATTTTCCCCCCTGTTGCAGATGTGCAGCTGCCAGGGAGCCGACCCCCAAGTCCCACTCCAGCCCCGCAGTGCTCTGCCATCCCTCTCTTGTTTCCCTGGTAACTACAGAGCCACCAAGGAGGCATCACACTCTACAGAGAGAAACAAAGATTGCTGCAGCCCTTTAACTCCCCCTCCTCTACATCACTTCTGAATTATTAAAAGTGGCACAGCAATAGCACGGCTGGAAAGCACCAGCATAATAATGGCCACTCAGATGTTCAGTGTTCATCTGTCATCTGAGTGCCAGGACATGTGGGATCAAGTCTGCCAGATGGACACAGGAGAGGTGCCAGTGCCATGAGGAGCCTACCACAGCACAAGAAACAACTAATATGGTAAAAGCAAGATGCAGTGAATGAGGTGGGGCTCAAATGTTAGGAGGTCCCAAAACTCAAACAAGCTGACACATGAACCTCCATGGCACAAACCACAGGGGTACCTGCTCCTCCTCTGCGCTCCCCTACTGCTCCAGCTGGAAAATTAGTTTAGTCTTTACCATCATTTTAGATAAAATACTATTGCTTGGGTTTAATTGCATCTGCAACTCCTTATATTCCTTGACAACTGCTTCCTTACTTCTACCTCCCCTATATCAACCACATCCTTAGCAAAATGCTCAATACTAATATTAATAAGCATTATGGCCAAATGCCTTGTGAGGGGGTTAAAACTGGAACTGTCCCCAGAGAGCCACCTGTTCTCCCTCCTTCATTGTCCTGATGAGATGGGGTGGTGCTGCTGGAAATGCCAGTTGTGACTGGCAGACCTGCTCTAAGGAGATACTTTATAGTGTACTGTGGACTTGTCAAACCATCTTTGCTAAGTGAAAAGCACAGTTGGTGCTGGTGACATAAATCTTAGAACACTGCCAGTGTGGCAAGGACACTGCTAAATTTTATGTTTTAGCAATGAGCACAGTACATGGAGCTGTGTTACTTGGGCACACTAAAACATTCATTGCTGCTGGTTAGGTAACAGTCACATGCAAGGGAATGACGGATGTGAAGTTAAGGGCAGCTCAGTTAATCCATTCCCTGTAACTCTCACTGGGCCACAGGCAAGGACAGCTTGGTTTTGGAAAATTTCTAAGTTAAATTCAGCTGATAAACTTGAATGGGAAAAGGTGTAGGTCCACCTAAGGGGAAAGGCTCTAGCAATGAGCAGAGCTGTAGCTTGTTGCCCATCCAAGGGGAAACTTGAAAGGTCTAAAGAAAATACAGTGATTTGGTCATGGCAGACTAATTCTAGGCACCAGTGCTAAGGATAACCATCAAGTTGGCTTTGGCCAGCTTGCCTTTAACAAGCTGCTCCTTGCCTGCAACCAAGCTCTCTGACAGAAGAGTGCTTTCAACATGAGTGAAGCGTAGCCGAGGAATTTCTGAGAGGAACAAACAACACAGCACGGAAAGAATAGTTCCAATGCACCTACCCATATAGGAAACAAGGAGGAGGGACTTCCAAGAAGAAAATTTTCAAAGTCATCAAAGGAATTTGGCAGTTGAAGTGGGATGTTTCCCATTCTTACATATGGAATTTATTTTCCTGCAACAGGCACTTGAAGGGATGTTGCTGTACAAAGGGGGAAGAGAGAATGACTTCTTTGGGTTTATTTATATATATTTTGTTTTGGGCAAAATTTATATGAACTCTATAGTCTAGGTAGTAGTTTCTTGGAAACAGAGGGCTCTCTCTTCTGCCTTTCCCAAAATCCAGGGAACTGACAGTACTGATCATTCCCTACCACAATCTTGGAGGTACTTCATACAGTTAATTCTACTTTTCCAGTTCAAAACTGCATTAGAAAACAGGTCCTGTACCTTCTTATGAGATTAGCTATGCTCTTGAATAAGCAATGCAGGGGTTACGGGAAAAGTTATGCCTTTGTACACACCTCTGGTGTGAAGGGGAAAAAGATAACAGCATCCTGCTGGTTTGCAAAACCAAGGAGGAAAAAAGAATTAACAATGCTGGGGAAGAACACCAGATCCTGTACAGCAAGGCCCATGTTTTAAGACTCAAACAGAATCTTGGGGTCTCTGAATGTCAGGTCCCACTGAATGAGGCCCACAGGCACAGCTCACAGAACTGCTCTGTATCTACAACTGTTAAAGTTACAGCCTTGTAAATTATAGTCCTCACCTCAATTTTCAACCTTGACCCACTAAATCAACTTTTACAAGTTTACAGCCTCAAACAGCATAATATCAGGACATTTTTAAAAACAGCACATACACATAATTAACTGCAACTAAGTAACTATATGCAAGTGGAACCCCATTTGTGTTTCAGTCATTGTAGGACAACACGGTAACTGAGTTATACCTGGGTAGGTATAAGGGTATAAAAAAGAATAAAAAAATAAGACAAGATCAACTGCCAGTCTCTAATCAAGTATGAGAATACAATGTCTAGTACAGTTCATACAAAAATAATTACTTCTTTTGTGAGGAATGGAGGCAGTTTATGCTTTATCTTTAGCACTTATGCTGCTAAAATGACTCTGAGGTTACCATGCAAGTACAGTATTCAGGATGTAGCAGAACAGATTGATTCTTCCACTGCGGATGTTCCAGTACTTTGTACAGGTAGCAGATTAACAGGAAACCAAGACTCACTAAAATAAGATTTATGAACGTTAAAGGATGATCTACAGGAAGGCTGAAAAGATCAGCTGCAAAGCCACAGAACATAGAATAGTTAAAAGAAACCGGGTTATAAATTATCTTTCCAAATCTTATGCTTTTGGCCTTTACTACAATTTGTCTCTCAAATAATCTAATAGGTATCATAACCCTGGGAAAAAAGCTTTGGAGTTCTCACTTTGAAGAAGACCAGATCCAAGATCAATTCATATACCCGCTGGATTTCTATTGGTATGAAGCAAACTGCTAAAAAATATTTGTACTATGTTAAAAAGTCCGTTTTAAACAAAAACCTAGATTTACTTGTCAAGTTCCTGTTATATCCAGAGGGCCTCTTTTAAGAACCTTGTTGTAAGAGTCCTTGTTGAAAGAGTCCTTGTTGTAAAATTATGTTATACAACCTGTTATTTCTCTTCTACTCCATTTATCCTCTTCTCTTCAAATCTGATGCTCTCTTCCTTCCAAACCAACTCTGAAATGGATCATCCTTCTTGCTCTAGAGATGTAAAGGATATTTACTCGCTTCAGGAACAAAGTATTCTTAAAAATATTCATACACGTGAGGTAATATCCTTGGCTTCAAACACAGCTTATGTTAGCTATGAGGAGCCTACCAACTTATCTATATTTAACAATCCAATTTCCAGAGAACTGAACTTATTAGGTACTATTTTTGGTACTCCTTAGAAATCTTACTGACTTTTAAAGAGAAGAATTCAAAATTTTAGAGTCTAAAGCAAATGTCCAAAGAGTTGTGGTCTATTAGCACACAAGCTTGCCTTGCTGCTGAAGAACATCTGGTGCTAAGTTGCCTCAAAATTTTTCAATTCTGTGTTTGTATCATGCCTAATGCAAACCAAATCCCCCCTCCACAAAGCCCACAGTCTTCGCCCTCCCTCTTCCTTTCCCAAAGAGAAAAAAAATCAGGGGCCATCTATTGAGACAGACACATATTAGAAAAGTTTATTACTACAGATGACAATCATTATGATACATTAGTTCTAAGAGATGCCTAAATTGCAGACATTTGGACTAATAAAAAGTAAGTTTATTTCTGAATTCTAGTAACTTTCAATGCCCTGTTGCTTGTGTATTGAGTCTACTTAATGTTTTTTCAATTTTGCAACCCCTCTCTCTTTTAGACTATTTTTTTTTGTGACGAATCACCAGACTCTCTAAGAGCTACCCTCAGGCACTAATGCAGGAACAACTCTCCTGACACAACAAAGGCTGTGTGTTCTCACATATCAGAGCCAAGAAATCTGCCTGTGCTGAAGGTATTCTTTCCTTCAGAAGAAGGTATTCGTTCCTACTTCAGAAGACAGCATTAATTAAATGTTGGTTAAAAGGACCTCTAATAAGCTGCATCCTTATGGTTGTTTATTTTCTAGCACTATAAACATTTTCACAATGGAATAGTTTTGTCAGTGACTAGAATCTTTATAGTTTCTGAAGTAGCAAGGGCCTGGAAAAAAAGAGAGAACTTTCTTAAAATAAGAAAGCAATGTTTTATTTAGTATAAAACACAAACAAAGAATCTAGTTATTTCCATTTTTCCTCTAACCAAAGTAGAGCTACTCAAAATTGACAAAATTCACTGACTAAAAAAAGAAAGATCAAAGGCAGTGTCAATATTTAAAAGTGATTTTTTGAGTCAGCCACACCATTTTATGCCATATGTTCAGCTGAAAGCCACAAGCTATGACACCCACAGCTGTTCTGCCATTTAACATCTGATGAGCTTGTGTTCTTTTTAACAGTTAGTTATGTTTGGCTTCAGACAGAGCTGTAAAATGATACCTCTTTATCCAATACACCACACGACCCTGTCCCAGCCTTCTCAGAAGTGGTCTGCTCAGCATCTGCAGCTGTAAGGGTGATGAGCAGGTCTCTGAGGCTGCATCACCAACAGGAGCCAGTGACACGAGGTGGCCAGGCTGGCACAGTAATGGCAGCACCAGGGTTTGCTGTGTGGTACAACACAACACAGAAATTCTGGATCCCACAGTACAGTAAATCACCTTCCATACAGGTGTCTTAAGAGATGGTCTGTTCACAGACTGGCAACAACTGGAATTCAGAGCCCTCCATTTTTATCTCCTGCATATCCAAAAGCATAATTTCTCCAAGTTAGCCGAGTTACAAACTTATTAGATATGTTCAAGCAGATCAGGATGGATATACCAAAGTTCCCAAACCACACCAACTAAATTACTCTATTGATCGCCCTCTTTTTATTCCCGGAGCAAAAATAACTACCAACCCTCCTGGCTACAGTTTAAAGCAAGTTCTCTAACATAATGACAAAAGCATTCAATGTAGGGGAATATTCAGGCCCTGGCTCTGACTTCAAGATCGCTTCTGCATTTTAATAAATTAAATTCATGTCGAATAAGGATCATCTTCCTCTGTCAGACACAACTGTTGTGCTTTGCACTGATCTCAGCTTGCATCAGACATGCTCCAAGGACACCCACTGATCTGGCTCCTCCATGGCCTCATGAATCACCCAGTGGTGAAGGTGAAAAGAGAAGTATTGAAATGCATTTTGGCATTTATATGGTTAGAAACACATTTGCAAAGTTTTGGTGTCTGTTCTGCAAACAGCCTAAATACACCTTATGTGCTTCAGTGTTTGCCTACACCTGAGCATAACCTTCTCTTGGTCCACTACTGACAGAATATTTTAGGCCTAGATTACCTGAAAGTACAACAGACTATGCTAAATAAAGAACAGAACATTCAAGCCCCAAACCAAATGTACTAACAATTGTGGCAGTTTCTTTACATCACATAACTGATGGCAGGATTATATTTATAGCAATAAGGACATGAGAAGGGAGGTTTGCAGGTAGAAGAAATCCTTCATTCAAACCACTAGAAAAATTGGAAGGATTAAGCACATTTCTGGTCTTGCAAGTCCTTCCTTGGACACACAGATTACCAACACTGTACTCGCTGGGGATATACAAGATTCTGTCTTTATCTACTAGACTTGCTTTTTTCATAAGGCATTTGATTATCAACTGAAGAACAGCACCTATTTGCTGTTCAACGTATTGAATGTATTTCATTGCAACTAGAACAGTATTTCAAGTAAAATAAAACTTTAGGTTTTATTTCTAAAGGCCCTTTCTAACTGTTGCCAAATCTGTGTATGACATGCTTGTAACAACTGTGAATACAGGTTAAACTGCACTTCAAATAGGGATTAGGTACAGGGCCAAGATTTTATTATCTACACGTAACACTTCATGTGCTGAAAAACACAGACTGAGATATAGCTTAACTACATACAAGTTGTCCTTCAGGACTGCTGGTATACAGTTTCCTGGCTAATTAACATTTTAAGCCCCCACCAGTACAAAAGGCAAACAGGAAAATAAACTAAACCAAACTCCAACCTTCTCTTGCAGCAGTAATTCTCAAATTCAGGCATTTACTTGCTGTTCACATAACAACAAAAATATTAAAAACAAAGAAGAATAGGAATGCAGGAAGCATATTCAGGATTTATCCCGAAGTACATATTTTCCTATTGCTTTTGCTAGGGCAAGTCCTTGTTTTAGAAGCCTGCATAATTTAAGCCTGAATTACTCAGGCAATTAACAGGTGCTGTCTGTGTGGTGATAACACTTTCTCCCTTATCATAAGTTGGCATCTACAAAAATAGACTGTTAGTCTGGAGAGCTCTCTTTTATTTTTTTTACTAGTATAAGAGACGACAGACCATTCCTGAACAGTTAAATTTGCACTTCACTGAAGTAAAATATCATTTTATTGAAACAACGAGATTCAATCTTTTCTGAGCAAGTAGGACTGTTCTTGAAAAGCAACCAAATGTTATATAGTGCTCCAAAGAATACATCTGTTAACAGATGTTTATACAGTTGTTATACTGACATTCTGAAATAGATTCACTCTAATTTTATATTTTATATAAACACCCAAGAGATCCTCTGTCCTTATCACCAACTTCATCTTACTGAACATCTGCTTACAGGGAACATTTACTTCAGATTACATTGGGCATAAGTCAACAGACTTCTGTTTGTGAAACAGCAACTGCTGCTTCTGGCCTTTACGCTCTTTATTTCACAATTTTTCATGTATTAAGCTTCAAGGTGCTTCTTGAAATTGCTGAGTGACCCAGCAATACTCCACTGAAAGAATTTATGGGACCACATTAGAAATTCCTGGCCTTTCAATCTCTTCAGGTTTCCTGTACAATCTTGTTGCATAGTTTTTAAATTGAATTAAGTGTAGGTTTAAAAAAATAAAGTGAAACATACTACTTCTCACGAGTTTCTACGCTGGAGAGCACATCATTAACGCACGAATTTAGGTGCACATTTCGTTTCAGAATGCAATTGAACCTAAGGAAAATAAAAAAGTTCTTTCTTCACCCTTGTGACTTCTCTTCCCCCACAGCATGAAACGCCTACAATGCTCTTCACATCAACAGGCACAGAGGAAGCAGTAATGCCTTTTCTCCTCTACAAGAAAGGAAATCAGAGTCTTCCCCTCTTGCAGTTCTGGAGCTGACGCTTCCACTGACCGTGGGAATACTGTTGGATTACTGTCTATGATTGAGAAAAAATATCTCTTAATGCTCATTTAGAGTATTTCTATTTCATATAGGGAAGACTAAATATATCAAAGCAAATTTTCAAGTTAAACAAGTCACCCACTATACAGAAATCATTCTTCAGCAAACTTGAAGCCCATGACAACCCTTTATGAATTTTCTTCAATTTACTTTGGTATAAAGGCATTACAATTAGAGGTTGTTAATGTTTGATATATTAAGCTCACACTGATGAAGTCACAGACAAAACCATTCCCCCTTACTTGTACATTTGCCCTGCTTATCAATGAAGTCAGGATCCCTCTCATTTATGTGTATACAAAGATTTTATTGCAGAACTTAGTATATATGCCATCAATTTGAGAAAAGTACAAGGAATCTAGGTTCAAAGCAGCCCTTCTGAAGTATTCACAGCAAAGCAGTTCTGAGGTGCACTGAATGATCAATTGTCCTGTTCTGATCCCAAACCTATGCGTTAAAATACAACTAAATTACATTGCTGCCAATAGCAGAAAGTAGTCACAGCAAGAGAAGTGGAAACCACTCTAGAACATCCTGGGCAAAAGAAAGGAAAGCCCAGGAATGGCAAGAACACAAACTGGGAAGCTGGCTCCTCGATGAGCACTACAGAAATAACCTACCTGACTTTACTGTCCATGAACACTTGTAATTTAGTTATTAAATTCTCAGACGTACCAAACTTAGAGAAAGCCCAGCCCAGCCCTTTTAATGCAGTGTGCAAACAATGGCACAAAGTATTGCTCACCATCAAGTAAGTTCAAGGCCAAATGTGAACTGTCTTCAACTGGACAAGTATTTAAACATCCAAGTGGGGTATTAATCACTACACCTTGAGAGACTGTCATCCTTAACAATCCCAAAGTGCTTTGTAATTTATGGCATAGAAGTGCAGCTACCATGAGGCTTTTGGGCAGCAGCCAACTGTTGCCTATTGCACTGGGCTGTGCTGGCTTTGAATACTGCAGTGAATCACTGGGAGGCTTTCCATGTCCTCACAAGAGAGCATTTTAGATCAGCCCAAGGACCCAGATGTAACAGTCTGAGTATGTTTTGCTCAGACAGGAACCAGGCTTTACACACACTGTGAATTTTAAACTCTTAGCAGCAAGTATTTCCAATTGGATTAGCCCATCCCACAGCAAACCATCACAATCAGACATTTCCTAGGGTACCTGAGAGATCAAACTCTTGTCATCAACTCTACTTACAAAATTTAAAATATGTACACAATACAATACATCAGACAGGAAATATCATAGGAAGAATCCAAAAGCTTCACACTGAGAACAGATATAACCTATGACCATTGATTCTATATAGATCCTTACAGAATCAGGCCAAAAGGAGTGCTTTGCCAGTCTAGCTTGTTTCCCTTCTCCTTAAAATAGACACGTACCCTGCACAGATCCTCTTCTTGGCCATATCTCCAGTTTTTCAGATCTGTGTATATCTCCATCAGTCAGAGGCTTGGGGAAGAAAAGTGAAATTGAACAAAGTAGCTGGAGCATACATAAGGGGATTGCTGCAAAATTATCAAAGAACTTTTTCCTGCATATAGCCCTTACAAATAAAAAAACTGTCAAACTAAAGTTTTAGGCACTGTGAATTACAATAATAACTTACAGCTAGATAATAAGAAAATTATTTTGAAATCTAAAATATTATGAATGAAAAATTTTAAACAATTTTATAGTTTTCCCAAATTACTTTGTAGAAGAATAAAACAGCCTCCATATTGTATTTGTTCCACCATACAACAACATAATTTTTTATCTGTTTCTAAAATAGATAGCAGCATTTATTCTCTGTGAAGTTCAATATATTTCCTCATCCATGAGTCACTCCAGTTCTATTCTTCTGAAATATAAAGGTCTCAACCATTGCTGGAAAAGAATTCAAGAATGAGGTGAAGAACTCCTGTTTAAGATGAAAATCTTACACACTGCACAGCATGAAAATAAATGGGGAAAAGTTGACCTGTTCTGAAGTATCTATAAAAAAAAATTAGGTCAAGCTTAAAAGTTTGACCTACTGATCTTCTTTGCTTTGGCAAAAGTACAAATGGAGTTTACATAATGCTGCTCACATGTAAGTGCTGGCTGGAAAATAACAATACAAATGTTTTTAATAAGCCCCAGCCATTAACAGGATTCCTTTTTTTTATTATTTCACACAATTTTACATCTTTGTTTTGCAGTACACACTATTGAATCCTTACTCTTAAGATTCATACATTTAAGTTACTCTTGTGTTGATTTCAGTATAAGTTTGTGGCAACAAATGTAACACACACACCTCCAGTCAGGGCTAAGTTGATTTTAAAAACAGAGGAAAGTCAGGTAACTTGCTGAACCCACAAAGCTGAAGTTTCAACGAGGCTCCTTTCCCACAGACAAACCATCTGTATGTAAAGCAGCTTTACAGTTACATACTTCTTGAGTAAAGCACAGGATGGACAGAAAACAAATTGCACATACTAAATAGAATTTAGTTCTGTAAGAACTGTGCACACTGCTGATAAGGATATAAAAAGGTTATTCCAAATATTTGAAAGTCAAGTACCTTATCCAAAGCACCTACTATTAGAAAAGCCAAATGAAATGCCTGTTATTCTGTGATTGTTCCCCTTAGTTTAACAAAGTAAAACTGTGATAGGAAACAAAAGTTAAAAACAAAATTAAATTAAAGCTTTGCTGCTAATGCTAATAGAAGTTACTGTGATAAAGATACCATCTCTATTTTACAGAGGAAGAAACTGGGGTTCTACCACAATAATTTGCCAAAATCCAAAGTTGCCCAAAATCCAAAGTTGCCCATGCCAGATGCTCAATTTGAAAGTTACTGCCTTCCAGATCTGTACTCTATAATCAGGTATTTCTTACCTAACTCTAATCAGAGAGTGAGGAATTCAAAAGGATTTGGTGGAAGGCAAACTAGCAGTTTTGTACCTTTTTGTATACTAAAGAGAAAACAAAACGCACCTAACAGGAGCAGATTGAGTTTGTATTTGTTAAAAAGCAGATGTAAAACATCAGCTCCTCTATGGACAAAAACAATTGGCTCTCTCATGTCTTCTCTGGCAGGCTCAAATAACCAGGCTGACACAGCTCTCTTTCATGAGATTCTTCCTACCCATAAAGTAGTTCCATATGTTTAAATGCTGAGTGGTTGAGTAAGCACAAAATTAATCCATTATAACAATGTCTTTCTATTGATTTTTCTTGTGCCTTAAGGCCTGGTCGATTACAGAACCCAAGCACAATTCAAACACTCTGCTTTGTCACATTTTTACATCCACTTGAAAGACATCTACAGACACAAAGTAGAATAGAAATGTTCCTTTTAAAGATGGCACTGACCCTCCCAGTCCAGGCAGACCCATTAACAGGCTACTTTTATTAGAGTATTCAGATTATATGGGGTTCAGAATCTTGTTCTTGTTTGGGTTTGGTAGTGTTGTTTTTAAAGCATTGGCAAATTCTCTGAAATGCAAGTGCTGCTGGCAGGGACTGCATCTTCGGAGCAGGAGGTCCTCATCCCTCACTGTGGGGATCAGCAACACATCAAAACCCACCACCACCTTTCCCTCATTCCTCACACACCTGGGAGCATCCATCAAAGAAATGTGTTTTCCTGAAAATTACGTCCTACAATCTAATTTTAACACTCTGATGTTCAGATGGCTTGGGAGATTGCCTTTCAGCACTCACCTCTAGGACCTGATGGTACATAAATCTTCATTCTCTGTATCATCCTCCTTTTATTTGTATTCTCAGCATGCAATCCAAACACGTTCATGAAAGGGCAAATAACTTCTGTCACAGTCACTACATGATAGCACAAAAAACATTAGGAAAAAGTAATTTTGTAGAATTGCTTCCTATCATGTCCCATCACTTTCTACTGAGAAGAGCTGGGAGATGCATACTGTGTTTTTTGAGTATATTGCAAGGTGCTTAACAAATGATCACCAGAACCCTTTTACAGACAATTTTTGAAAAGCCAGCTACCCACATATCACAGAAACAACACTATCTCCTTCAGAGGACAGCACAATGGCTGCTATATACCATGACTTGTCCTCAGGGGAGCACTGAACATGAACAGTTTCTCAGCACAGGCCCTGAAGGGCAGAAGTCACTGGTAATATGCCATACTGACTTTTACATATCACTACTTTTTAAGTGGACAACTTAATTTAGAACAATAATGCCATCTGGAACTCAAGTTTACACCCTCTTTAAGTTGTGGATACTTTATTTACTTTATCTGTTTTATTCTATTTAGAAGTACTGTTTCATTTGAGCACCTCCATGTGGTCTTGGGTTTATTCCTTGTATAGTCAGTGCTCCAATTAGAGAAAAATATTTCAGTGGTCTCAAGCTCAGCGGGAGCCAGGAATCACTGCTTGGTCTTACTACCTGTGATAGGTCATGAAGCTGATCCCAACAAAGCTACAGCTCCTGTTGGAACTGTGAAACAAAATCCCTCACGAAGAGCTATGACATGCAGAGGAATAACACTGAACATCAGTAATTTTCCATTAAGTACTAGACAACTTATTCCACAGGAGCAGGGAGGTAACTGCCTCAGGAGGAATGGCCTGCTGTGCAGAGCCTGCTCTTCTGTAAGACCACTGATCTGAAATCATCCTTCACAAATAAAAAAGAACCTGAGTATGCAAACTCCAAGAACTACACATAACACTTTAGAAGATACATAGAAAGGCAGCACTGGTAAATAGACAACTTTAAATAAATGTTAGAATAAATTCCAGACTCACGATTCATTATCACACTGCTACTGCACAGCAAGATACAGAAGGCAGTTTAAATGAAAAGTATAATTCCTAACTCAAGTGACCTTGATACTTTTGTCATAGATTCAAGATTAAATTGGAAGCTCTGCTGAACACAAGTATGTTGGGCATGTGCTGAGTGCCCTGGCCATAACATTCTACTGTGAGTTCCCTGGTGACCTGTGGATCAGCATAGGAGCATGTGATATATCCTTGCTTTGAGAGTCACCCATCAGTTAAGCACCCCTAAATCCTGACATCCATGTTAACTTAATCACTGCTATAAAAAGGGAACACGTTGTTCTGTAAATTGGAATCAAATGAACAATCATGCTACATAGGAAGGGATGACTAAGCCACATAAACAAACTGATAGCTTAGCTTTCTGAAGGGAGATTTTACTTGATTAAATTATTCCCTTGAATTACTTGACCTATCCTAAACCCCATAAAAGCATTTCAAATTGTCAATCCCCCCACATGTACAGCTTTTAACATCTCTAATTTCAACAGTGCAAACTATTCATACAATTTTTCCTATAAAAGAGTCGAGAGCTGAAGCTAGAGCTGCTTCTATCCCCCTTCCTTCCCAACTGAAGACAAAATATCAAAATCATTAAAGACCCTCCCACACAAAAAAAGAGGAACATATGGAGACAAAACTATCAGCTTACAAAGTTCTTTGCAGAAGTGTAGAGATACAGAAGCAAAATTCCTTCCTACTGAAATCAGTGGCCCTTTAGGCATTGGCTGAAATTAAAGCCAACTCTGTCCTTATTTCTCACACAGAGTGTCAGTTTGATAAGAAAAGGCAGTCAGTGCAAGAATACTGAGCAGCCACTGGTTTCCAGATTGGAGTTATCTGTACTTGCACAGCACGAATAACAAAACCTCACTGAGAACTCACTGTAAGAAAAATCCACTTCATTTTCATCTTTCCTTTGCCATCTTAAAGATGTATGAAATATCTGAAACCAAGTTAATGAATGAATGATTCTTACAAAACTATATAAAGAAAAAGTGCCCAACAGAGACTTGGACCCATGTTCACAAAGGTGTAGTTCCTCTGGCCTGAAGACAGATAAGCATCTGAGACCTTCAATAATCTCAGCTGCAATCCTTTGCTGCTAATTGCTGGGGAGAAATTTTTATAGCTATCATTTTTCAAATGACTATAAAACTTATCTTTAAGAGTAAGATTTAGGAAACCAATCAGCCCTTCTATATTGATTAAAAAAAAATACTGAAAACTCTCTCCATTTCTCAGAGAAGCATTAAAGCCAGTGATTTATTTTGCTATCCAATTTAGCTGAAACTCATCACTATCTCTGGAGTAAGAGGTACATATTGTTTAGCATTCAAATCAGATTTTTTTTTCCCTGAAACATAAGCCCAGGTTCCCAACCTTAGTGACTGTAAGGGCTCTGAATGAGCTTTCCCAGGTTTGCCAAGACCTCTGCTCTCTGCCATCCTCAAACAGCTGCACATTGAGGAGACCAGGCTGTTCCATGCTGCCTTTCAGAACCCCCAGGACAGCAGCCAAGCAGAGACACACTCTTACTCCCCTTCCTCCTCAGTACAAGGCTGACTTGTAGAAGAAGAATCTAGAATAATTCCCACAGGAGATGAACCTAAGAACACAGAGATAAAGCGAAGAAATATTTTGTTTTACCAAATAGTTCCTTTCACCAGCTGAGTGCAGGATGCTCCAAAAAATCCTGCTTCTTAGTGGCACATATGGAAGCTGAATGCCTTGGATGTGCTCCAAGCACACCATTCTGCTGAGAGTCCCTGAATGTCACCAGCAGCTGGGACAGGTTTTACCATCAGGGCTGTGCCCTCCTGTGCCATATCTCTCCCCAGCAGTCTCTGGGTAATGAATGGCACTCATAAAAGCATTCACCTCTTAATTCAATACTACAGGAAGTCCTTGGTTCAATGGGCATCTCCACACTTCCTTTATTTACAATTTGGGCAAATGGGTCATTTTAGATGGTCTAAACACCAGAAATACACATTTGTGTTGCTTTTAAGCACAACTCTTATAATAATGCATTGAATCCTATATCAATAAAAATCTATGAAAGAATTGTTAAGGATGGCAGCTAGCTCTCCTTTATGGTTTTATCACGACAACAATTTGTTTGGCTTCAAAATAGAGCAAAGAAAAAAAAGGCTTAGGTCTGTCAAAACATTCTTTGACTGCTAAAGTCCTTCAGAAAAATCCAGATTTCATGTTTGCCAGCCTAATTAAAACTGTTAGTAGCACCTCAGAAAAGGCAGATGATTCTTAAGTAATCATACACTAAGTAAAGAAATAATGACTGCTGCTTGAAATATTTTAGGAAACAATTTTTGTGTCACAAAGAGATAGAAAACATTTTCATTTACCAACGAATGTAATGGGCTGTGCTTAGTTCCCAAAGGACTGTTTCTTCCATGAGCACTTTTTTTCAGACTAGTTTTTGTTATCTTCTTTCTATACATGCAGAGAGAATCCAACAATTTACACATTGCACAAGACCTGCTAACGTGAGGCAGGACTTCAGAAAGACATATTTAAATATTTGAAATTAATACTATTTTATTTGACTTTAAGCCCCTGAAGAAGGGCTCATTACCACAGCACTGCTGTTAAGTGGAATTATAAGGGGAAAGAACCAGCTACTTTATCTAGCCATAGGCAGGAAAATCATCACAATTAGCTACAGGAGGACTGGTGAAGTCACACAGGGACTTCCTGAAGGCTACACTTTGGGAAGGACTCATTCATTTCCTCTGAACCATGTAGGAAAGTCTGGGTCCTAGACTAGGTAATTAGAAGCAAATCAAATAAGCCATAAGTACAGTCTGGCCAGAGTACAGTCACCAATCCCAAGTAGTTTTTAATACTCTACTTCATTTGAATAAAGCAAATATGACACAACTCAAATCAGTTCAACTGTTCACATGCATGGAAGATGCAAGCCAGATGAAGAAAATTTTTCAGACCCTCTGTGAGAATTTATGACAAAAGTCTTTACAGCCAGACCAGTTTTCTCTGTACTAACCTGTGGTTTGCTTGGAAATTATACGTTTAGGAAAAGTCACAGAATCTCCTGAGCTGAAAGGGACCTAGAAGGATCATCAAGTCCAAGTCCTGGTTCTGCACAGGACAGCCCCAAAAATCACACCATGTGCCTGAGAGCATTGTCCAAACACTTCTTGAACACACAGAGGCGTAACACTGTGACCACTGCCCTGGGAAGCCTGTTCAGTGCCAGAGCACTCTCTGATACCCTAAACGTCCCCTGGCACAGCTTCACGCTGCTCCCTCGGGTCCTGTGACCGGTCAAAGTGGTTAAGTTAGTTTAATCTGTTGCACTAAGGATGGCTTCCTTTCCTGACAGGAGCTTTGGGTTCCTCTAGGACATGAGATCAAAGAGCTGCCCTTCTCCTGTTCTCTCTCCCTGCTCCACTGATCACAACATGCGGGTCTTTATCAATGGACTGAAATACATTGTTCATAGACAATTACATCACTAGTAAAAAGAAAAATGCCCAAACCCTTGTTCTTCTAAAGTAAACAATGTAAACACTCTAAAATAAAAACCACATGGGATCTCGGCTTAAAAGCTGATAAAAATCAGTATGCAGGAAATATTCTGGGAGAAAAAAAAGAAGTAGGGAAGCAAGAACTTCAGAAACGTCAGTGTAGTACGGAAGACTCCAAACCTGCCGCAAACTAAGCGGAGACAGATCTCAGTTCCCTGTCCAAGGTGACGGCACCAGGGAGGCACAGGCAGGGATGCTGCCCTGGCCTCAGCTCCCCGGAGTGGCAGCGGGCCGGGGGACTCTGAAGGACCCCTCGGGACACCGGTGTCCGCCGCGGTGGCCGGGAGGCACTGCGGGGCTTTGCCCCAGGCTGGGTCCCCCCAGCTCCCTCGGCCGCTTCATTCGCCGCCGCCCGGGGGAGCAGCCCCGGGAGCCCCCGGCCCCCGGCCCAGCCGCCCTCCGGCAGCCCCCAGGCCGGCCGGCAGCCCCCGGGCCGGCAGCCCCCAGGCCGGCTCCCTTCGGCGGCTCCCTGTGCCCAGCCGGGCTCCCTCCGCCGCCCCGCCCGCCCCAAGCCCCCGGCGCTGCCGGAGCCCTCTCCCGGCCACCGCCGGGTCCCGCCGCCGGCCGCCCTCACCCGCGGACTCGCCGGTGTTGATCCAGTCCGGGTTCGCCAGGCTGGCGATGGCGAAGATGTCGGCAGCCAGGAAGAGGCATCCTGAGATGATGGTCAGTTTGTCCATCTCCTCCGGCTCCGGCGGCACCCGGCTCCGGCCTCCGCCCGGCTCCCGCAGCGGGCCCGGGCCGGGGGCGCCTCACGGCCGCGGCTCCATGGGCCCCGCGCCGCGCTCGGCAGCGGCGGCAGGAACGGACCCGCACGGCGCCGGAAGCGAACCCGGCGGGCGGGGGCGCGGCGGCCGCTCCGGAAGGGGAACCCGCGGTCCGCGGCGCGCGCCCCGGGCGGGGCGGGGCTTCCCCCGGGGGCGGGGCCGGGCGGGGCGGGGCGGCTCTCCCGGGGCAGCGCGAGGCGAGGGCGGGGCCTGCCGCTGATGGGCGGGGCCGGCGGGGAGAAGGGCGGGGTTCGGGCCGGTGGGCGGGGCACGGGGCGGGGCTGGCCAGAAGGGGCGGGGCGCCGCCGGTGGGTGTGGCCTGAGTAGGGGGCGGGGCGTGCGAGGGCGGGGCGGGCGGTGCCCCGGGGCGGCGCTGCCGTGAGGGCGGCGGTGTCCGGAGCCTGCCGCGCCTGGTCCGCACCTGCCTCGGGCCCGGGGAGCCCCGACACCTGCCCTGCCCCCTGGTCCGCACCTGCCTCGGGCCCGGGGAGCCCCGACAGCTGCCCTGCCCCCTGGTCCCCACCTGCCTCGGGCCCGGGGAGCCCCAACACCCATCCCGCCGCCTGGTCCTTGGCGGCTCTCAGGCATCGCCATCCCCAGAAGTGTTTTGGAACAGAGAATGGGCCTCTTGGTCAGTACCAAGGGCTGGGGAACGATCACAGGTCTGTGTTCACCACAAAAACTGCTTTCTGTTTCTCGAGTCCCTGCTCTTTATCCCTTTGCAACGCTGGGCATGAGCTGAAATTCCAGAGCTGCTTCTGTAGCACTGGTGGGAACAGGGGACGTGGAAGGAGTGAGGTTTGGCGGCTGTGGAGCCCCTCAGAAGCGCTACACAGTGTTTGTCTTTGGAAGGAAATCTAATTAATCGTGACAGGAAATCTCACCCAAATACAGCCATTTTTGATGGCATGCTTTTCCATGGATTCAGCTATACAAAACCCTGAGAATCTGTAGCCAGAAAATGAACAATGCACCAAATGTGGGAAACCAGCCCAGTTTTGGCCACAATAGCTCTATGCCTTTATTACAGTTATTGTGGTATGGGAATGTTGAAGTAAATGAACCAAACAGTCCCCACATCTACAGGTACTTGGAAAATATCTAATAGTTTCCATTATTTTCCTTCCAGTAGTGAACACCCACCTGTTTTCCAGAGCAGCACAACCGGTCTATATGGAACATACCAGGAAGCCAAGGGGGCAATTGCCTGTGCTGTTTATTTTTATGTATTTTACGTAGATGGCAGACTGTACAAACAAAATGGAGATATCAGTAATCATAAAGTGTTCAACAGCAATCAGTAGGATTTGTTCTTTGGGGGACAAGCCCTGTACTTAACTCCCATAGAAATCACCTATACTTGACAAATTTCCTTAAGGGTGGAGAAACTTGTAAGGCTTTTGATGAAAAATAGCTGAAATTATTCCCTCTAAACCAGAAAAAATTGGTGCATGGAAGAAATAGTGATTTGGAAAATCCATTTCCTATAGGCATGCTGTATTTTCTTCAAGTCCTTAGTAGCTGGAAACTCCTCTGTTCTGTTACTTTGTGCCCTGTTCTCTACCTTCCCTGAATATATTGCTGTTAGTAATGAATGCTTAAGTAACAGCACTGTTGGTCCCCCTCTTGGCAAAATGTGCGACTCTTTAAGAAATAAGTTTCTAAGTAAAAACTACTTTCAGTATATTTATCTGCAGAAAGTAAGTTTATGTAGTCTTTCGGTAGCAACTCAGCACACAATGCCAGTCTAAGGAAGTAACTAAGGATGAGAGGCTTAACTGTTTGGATACTTAAGAATGGGGGCAGAACCTTCTCAAATGTCTCCTTAAACCTTTTATTGAAGAATGACATTACACTTTCAGCTAGTAAAGTTTTCCTCTCACTTTTCAAAGGGCTGTTGACAGCCCTAGAAAACTTCTCTCGGCACACCCAGGTTTCAGCATTGATGGCAATGACTGGGATGGATGAACAAGGATTAGCCCTCACAATGGTACAGGATGGGCCATATCTCCAGATAACAAGCCTTGATGAAAAAAGCTCTACAGTAATGATGGAAAGCTGAAACCAGGTAAAAAGAACTAGTCGTGATATTAAAATTTAATTGCATTGAAGATATCCTTGTTCTGCATTTATGCTTTGAGCCTGTCTCTGATTTATTTACACTTACAGAGATCAAAAGAAACTCAGTTCAAAATTACAGAGAAAATAAACTAGCACAAACTGTATAAAGCTCAGTGCCAGCATTCCAGTGTGATGAAATACCTGTGATCTTAAAATAGCTGCTCTGCTGACTGTTCCATAATCAGTTCAAGATTTAAGCCTATACATTGTTCTCCAGCAAAAACAGATTTCCTATTCACCAGCAAATTTTTTCCAAAAAATATTTTGGCTATTACCTTTATGTAGCAACTAAACTTGAATAATGTAATTCTTTATTCAGTGCATTATTGCTCAAGTAATTTCATTCTACAAGTAATACAAATCTTCACAAGGCTTGAAATTAATTTGCCTTATTGTTTGCTTTTTATTTCTCTTTATTACACAAAGTAGTTACAAAGTGGCAATGGACTAATCTCCGTGCTTTAACAATCCACACAGGTGTTCATTTGCTAAATGTTTTAAACCTGAAATGAACCGTATCAGAACTAGCAGACTATTACCAGTTATTAAAGGTTTCTTGTGGAACATCTGACACCTGTATTAAACTTGAAATTGAAAGCTCTGTAAATGTGAGTGCTTCACATGGGTCCCCAGTTCAATTACATTAAACTCATGAACTACAGTTCGGGGACAAGAGTGCGCTATGGTAATTCCCAGCATGAAATTGTCTCTTAACATGGAAATCTATGAAGCGAAGACTGGAGCGTAATGAAGTAATTTAGAAATTTACTGGCTGTACAGTGAAAATGCATATCTTTAAATTAGAATAATTTTCCTAGCAATGCCTTTATAGTTTGGGCAGTCCTTTCTTCAGAATTGCAAGTACCAGGAAGAAATATCTACTTGTTTGATGAAATAAGAATGATCAAGTGAAGTTCTTAGCCTTTTCTTAGGAAAAAGGCTTTTCACTTTAGATCTGAGTATAAAAATCAGTTGAAAAATCTGGAGCATAAATTTGAAATAAATAATTTTTTATTATTATTTTCTTAGGATGAGATAGCATTCATCCATTCCCTGAAAAAAACCCCTTTGATATACAGAAGTATATATATGATACTAATTTGGTTGTTGGTTTGTTTTGATGGTATTTTTTGGTTTTTTTCTCCACCTATAATTAGAATACTAACAATTGAATATTAAGAATATGCATCATTGAAAAGAAGTAATTTTATTTGCAACAATTTGAAGAAGGCAAGCATCAAAAGCATTTTCAATAAACGCTACAAGGAATCACATTATTTACAGCATGTGATGTGTTTGATTTACTGCAGCAAGTACAGAAGGGTGTACAGAGCCAGATTTATCATCTTTTTATATACCATTTTCAGTGAAAAAAAAACTTCTACATAAAATGTATGAACTCAGCACTTTATTTGATGAGTGCAAGCCCACAATTACTCCAGATTAACTTTCTGAAAGAACTGAATTCATAAATAACAAGTTAGTAGTAATTTGAACATAGGTGACTTAGACCTCAGGTCCATCTTGAATCAAGCCCATCCCAGATTTGTTTTTATAACTCATCAAGAAAAGGAGTATTTCCCAAATCCCCAGAAGCTGCCATTGATTTCTTCCCATTGAGGAACTTCTTTGCAGCCTGAAAATAAATCAGGAAAGTGGATATGAGGAAATATTCACTAAAATGGAGTTGATGCTACTCATAGCACCAGCTTCAAGTTACTAAAACAAAGAACAAATCCTGGCACTACTATAATACACCATCATGTAAACAATCCTCCTTTTGCTTTTTAAATCTAATTGCTTCTAATGCAGAAGCTCATTTTATAATCCAAACAGGAACGGCATATAGACAGTTGGATATAAAAGGCATGAACTCTAGAAATGATTATTCCTAAAATAATTATTACACCATCAAATACAGTGTATCTCATTACTACTAAAGCTATTGCTAGTTGCTGCAATACAAATAAGCAATGACTGTGAAAAAACAAATTTTATATCTCAGAATTTCTCTTTATGATAGATTTTTAGAAATTAGCTTCACATATAAGCAAAAAGATAACATGCAGTAGCAACAAAGTTACATCAATATACCACTGAAAGCTTAATTGTTTTATTAAACACACGCATTATTCTAGACTCAGGAATCCTAAAAACCTTGACACAGAATGACCTGCACTGAAACTAATATGACGTTTTCCATGAATAGTAGTTACCAGTTTTGGTAAATTTAAGTGAAGAAGATGAGAATTTTATATAATTCCCAGCTACACTAGTTTTACAATGTATTAAAGAGTCTTCTGTTAATAAAGTAAGTGAAGACATCAAAAGATACCCAGCTGAGATTCATAAATGAGCTGTCTTTTCTATTTTTAAAGACAGTATATGTGTGTGTTTATAAACACACAGAATGAGCATCAGTTTTCCATAAAAAACCTGACACAGTGATTAAGGAACACCTGTGGGTGCTGACACATACTTACATTCACAACATCAGCAGTGGCTACAGAGTCGATTTTCTGAGCAGCAGCAGATGGGGATGTGAGTGTGCCAGAAACCAGGGACTCAGTGCCAATTTCATTCAGCAACCCTTTTGAGGTCTCCACTGACATCAAATAGTTGGCTTTCAGCTGATTTCTGCCATCAAACAAACCACCAAGAATGAGCAAACTTGCAAGTTCTGCTATTACCTTCCCTACCACCCCAAAAATACAATGAGGTTTTGGTCCTTTTAAACTTCTCAAGATTCCATTTTGAAAGATTTCCCTTTTCTAATAGGGAAGGATTCCATGGTTAGGAAAGAGGCACCATAAACAGTCAAGCATGAAAATGACAGTTACTTGAACACCTACTGTCTCCCCACAAAGTCAGAAGATCTCTAGCTCAGGATTTGTTTCTGTCTGAGGTAACTAATGCAGTTAGACAAACTATCAAGTTTAAATCTAATTTTCTCATCAAGAACAGATGCATGCAGAGCAATTTTGTCCTAAGTGACAAAGAAGCAGTGAATGTAAATGCTCAGGCTACTCCTGCTAATAGTTCCATGTTTTGTTAAAAGAGTTTGTTTTTTGTGTTTCATGCAGAATCACTGCTACATATGAAAACCTTATTTTTGTAAGCCAGTCCTTCTAGTCTAAAAACAATAAGATAGAAAATTATTTATTCCAATAGCTAATTATTAAGCAGGTTGGTATATGATTGAATTGCCAGACTCTGCAAATAGAACTGACCGAGTTTGGGTTTATTGTTCTGATTTGTTTTTTAATAAAGGAAAAAGAGGAATATAGGAGATGTATGAAGCCACTCTAGAAAGGAAACTCCAGAAAAAAAAAGAAAATTAGCCACAGCAGCATGGCAGGTAACTCCCTAATGCCAGGCAGCTTTGTTAAAAAAAAAAAAAAAAAAAGAACAAAACTAAAACCCACAAAACACAAAACATATAATGCCCAGTATAAAAGTCCAGAATCCACCATTTAGCTGCTAGTGACTAAGGAAGAACCAATCATGTCTAGACTATCCTATTTTGTGTAACTATGCTCTACACGGAGTCTTGTATGTTATACACGCAACAGAAAATATTTGCATTTTGCTACTTGAGTCTGTATTATATTGTTGTTTTGCACAAGTGCAGCTTTAAATTTAAACTGCTCAATGCAATTTAACACTGCTTGGAGACTCCCCTCCCCCAAATATTCCTAGGGGCATGTATTTCCAGCACTTGGTGTACCATCACTAATTCAGTACTTTACACTTGCAGACCCTCATTACTCTTTTTCTTTGAAGATGGCACAGATTGCTTATTATAATTGTTTTGGGAATTGCTCAAGTAACTGTAAAGGGAATTACCTAAATAATGCAATTTAGGATTCTAATTAAAATACATCTTAATACTACAGAGTATGATTAAAACGACAGCATCTGCTGACACTTGCTAATTTCTTACATTGAAACAGTCTTCAGAAAATATTAACACTTCTCACTTCCATGTTTTTATTAGGAAGTAACACTACTGGAGAATCAGTACAGCTTTCAAAAAGAATTTTGACAGGGGCTCAGTTTTAATGCAGGACTGAGAGTAGCTCCCCATGGAAATAATTACAGGGTAAGCTCTGCTGTACAGAATAATCTGTGTATTTCACAAGTAGCTGCATGTTAAGAAAATTCTCTTTACACACATATGAATTCTTTACACACTTACTTTGCCATTGTGACATCAGCATCGGTGACACCACCCTGAGCAACTGCCTTTACCTGGTTCAAAGCAGCTTTAATAACCTGAGGAAAATGAAATCATTTAAGGTTTCTTCCCACATCAAATTTCAACATGGTACTTCTATTATCTGATATCTTGGAAACTTCAAGGGAAGAGCAGCTGACAATGTGAGGGCTGTCTGCTTGAACACAATTCCGAGACGTTTTCAAACAAAACTAAAAACACTGTAATGAATGCCCAAAAATGCACAAAAACCAGTATGGATCTTAACTGCACCACAGCATTAATTTATATGGTCTCACCATTCTTCATGAAAGTGTTCAGTTCTGCCAGCTTAAAGAGATAGCATGTTTTTCATTATATATCTTAAGCTTACAAATGCATATCAGCTATTATAGTCAGCAATTCAAGGCATAACTTCAGTTCATATTCTGAATCTGTCCTTCCCACAAAGCAAGTCTCATTCCCAGCTTACAGAGCTAAGTCATAACTGAATATGCAGCACTCTTATACAGGAAGTCATATGAATTTTTTTTTTTTAGATGAATCAGTCACTCTCTCAAATCAAAACACTACTTTGAAGGTTATGTTGTTAATGCTTAAATTATAAGCAACAACTCACCTCCCCAGCATTTGGAGCCTGGGATATGGTATAAATCCCAAAGAGCCCGGAATCAGAGTAATTAACATTAAATGCAGAAACCTGCAAAATAAACATTATCATTAACTATTTTAAGTATGAGAGTAATTCAGCATCAAACATTCAAAAATAATTACTATTAGGATCTAAAATACTGTAATTCAAGAAGCTAAACTCCATCTGTGCTGAGGAAAGATCAGGGTAGAAGCCCTTCCCTGATACACTGTAATGTGTAAAAGAATGAACCAATTAAGATTCTGGCTGAAGGTAGTAACCTCTCAAAGATAATACACTTTTTACTTAAAAATCAGAATACAGTAATCCTTCGAACTTACATCAAATGGCTGGCTGGTTGCTTTAGCAACACCCTGGGTCAATTTGCTGGTAACGTTGCTTCCCCTCTTGACAAGGGGCCCAGCACCTAAAACATACTGAAGGACACTGAAGGCATTTGCTTCTGGACTCCCAACAACAGCTCCTTCTGCTACAATAGCAGCATGGACAAGGCTATCACCAGTCTGTTTCCTGATTTCTCCTAGAAATACAACAGAAAAAAGGTAACACAGTGTTGAATTAGAAACTACAGTATATTCACAGGCACAGAAAAGATACATTTCCCTTTAACGAGAGAAGAGCAAGGCCTGAAGTTACTGCATGTCCTCTCAGGAAGGGAGCATGATGCCTTATTTGAAGCTGACCCTGAACCATAGAGAGTGTGGGATGATAAAACTCAAAGAGTCTCCACATAACAAATACCCAGAAAATAGTGTACCTTCTGTTCATAATAGTATTTATGCTGGCTTATAGAAACTGAAGTTATTCCAGTGAATATTGAATGCTGGAAACTTTCTTTTCCCCTTCATGTCTTTACAGAGACATCTAATACTCCAACTAAACAATACCTGTTGGCAATGGTACAAGTCACTGCTCTGACAGAGCTAAGCATTACTTACAACATTTAACATATCTTCCCTAAATAGAAATCCTACCTCCACTTTCTGACAGCTCTTAACCTACTCTTACAGGAATCTTACTAAAACTGCCAAGAGAAACCATTTGGCAGCTTATTTTTCACTTTATAGAAAAAATGATGTCTCGAGTAAAACTTTGTTGAAGAGCTGGGTTCAGTTTTCTCTCAGCAGCTTCCATGGTGGAATCTTCTGCTTATTTAAATGGGATATGCATCCAAACTGTCACTTCCAATGCCTAACATTTAGTGCAACTGTGTAGTTTTCAGTTGTAACTTTGAATACTACTACTAATTTATAAACAGAAAATCAGTCACTCAGAATGGGTTCAAGAAACATCCTTACCCCCTCTATAAACAGCCTTTGCACCAGGAGCACCAGACCCACTTCGGATATTTAGGAATTGCTCTGCAACTTGCTTTAAGGTAGAGTGCTTTATACCTGCAATACAACAGTTACTCCAAGTAATGCAATGACACTGAAAAACTACAGCAGTTGAATAAAAGTGAAGCCTATGGTAACAGTACTTCTACAGAGAACTCCAATTTCTCCAGCAGTTTTCCCAAATGACCTGCAGTGGTCATTCAGGAACATACATACCTATTCCTACGAGAGCCATTCTTGAACTTGTGAAATTGCTCTGTACAAAATGGTGAAGCTGCAACAGTAAATTAGCATTTTAGGGTATTTTGTTTAAAGAACAAAAATCATATGTGTTTCTGACACAGCCCCTTATACTTCTTAAAGCAAATTCATAGCTTCCAAAAGGAACTGTCTATAGAATATAATTTCACTGCATTTCCTAGTGACAACTACAAAACCCTTTTATACAAGAACACCTGCATTTCACTGACAGCCTTACTGTCAACAGAAAGCCAATGACTGTAACCATCTTTTTAAATGCAAGTATCAGTTCTGTACCCAGTATTCAAAGTTGCATGAAAATAAATGATTTTAACACCAGATCAATAAGGTAGTAATAAACAGTGACTGTATATATACTAAATTAATCTTCTCTCACCACCTATTCCTGACAAAAAACTGAAACAGACATATAGCACAATACAAAGAACCCCACCTGCTCAGATGTAATTTTTCCAACTCTGTAGTCTGGACAATACAAGGGGTTTGCCAGAGCATTTTTATAAGCTGCAGCATGCAAGTTTTCCAGCACTCCTGAGAGGAACAAAGTTTCAGATAATTAACACAAGACCCACATGTAATGAAGGTTATGAAAGTAACTAAATGAAGGAGCTGTGACCCACTTTAGGGACCATACAATTTGCAAAAGCAAGTCTGGAATAATCCAGTTCATAGGGAATTTTCCAAATCCTTGGGCTGGAGCAATCTGGCCTGAGGCCTTCAATTCTTTTACTTATTTTAATAAGTAACCAAAACAACTTTTATATATATAATAACTTATATACGCTCAACATTTCTTGCCTCAACGGCAAGCTATAAATGCAATTAAGTGTTCAGAAGAAGGGGAGCAGCATCCTATTATCATCTTCACTGCAGGCATCCCTTGCTCTTGAGAAAGATGAGACACCTCACAAAGCTACAAACAGTATTCTAGAGAGCTTGTTCTATCTCCCTGCTCAGATGAAGGATGCCAGTGTACTCAATTCTCTTCTCATTATTTTTTTTTTTGCATTGCAATAGTATTCTTGTAATTCCTGTTTTGATATTCTCCTTTTATTTGCTCACACTTTTTCCTCAAGAGAAAAATTCCTTTTTTTATAGTTCTGTTTCTGAACAAAACTGCAACTGAAAATACTGTATTACTATGAAAACCAACCTGTAGTTGATATAAGTTAAAAAAAAAAAGATTATGATTAATTTTTAAAAATAGTAGCACCAACATTACATTCTCACCTTCAATGGGTTACAAAGGTAAACATGCTTCAGAGTCGCACAAATTTATGTTTATTGAGTAGAACTACCTGGGTGATCTTGGATGAAGAGACTTAGTAACACAAGATATACTGAAATAGGCTTGATCTGACTGAGGCTTTGTGTTGTGTTTCCTCTTTGTTTTCCCTTAAGCATAGAAATCTAAATTTACAATCCTAAAGCTGGAACCCATTTTCAGTGTGATGAAAATACATACTGTTTTTATACCAAAATATCCATATAAATTCAAGGAGTCTTTTGCAGGATACTATTTTCACACCAATGAGTAATACCTAAATATGGTTTTCACAACACAAGCTTCTGCAAATACATTGTCAACAACACTTATGACTCGCACATTCTTTTGGTTGTACTCAAAAAGAATTGAAAATGTAAAATGGAAGGTGTCAAGGAGAATGGTGTAAGATGTCTTCAGCATGTTACTTGCCAAATGTTACCACAGGCAGGAAAAACCTGTATATTAAGAGAAGTTCTATATCAATAAGCTGAAAATTTCAGTGTTCATGTGACAGAGGAAAATGGAAACTATTTCTTCATTTTGAAGGAACTCCAGCAGAGCCAATACAGTGGATGAAAAAATACACTTACCAACTTGAGGATTCTGACGTGCAATTGTTTTATCAACTTTTAATTGTGGCTGAAGAGCAGCTACTTCCCATGGTCTGAATTCTGGTGCTGTGGTAACATTCAGCAGATACTCCATTACTGTATCACTAGATAAAAATGTTACAAAGGCATTAAACACTAAGTAACATGTGCTTCTTCTGCAGTTGAAAGCAAGTCAAATTAATCTGTAAGCAACATGTCAACAACAAAACACACCAATCAAGCCAGAGCAATTATCAGCACTGCTGTACAAGGTAGGATAATTCAATTCTGTAGCATTTGAATGCTCAGTAACATGACACGGAAATTGAATATTAATATAGTAATTTACTGATATATTACAAAAGCATGAGAAGAGATATTCCTCCCACCCTGTAAAATGACAAGTCTTCACTACCAAACAGTGTTAAAGAATGCAGTAATTCCCTTTATAGCCCATCCAGATACCTACACATAGTCTCGCAGACACTCAACAGAGTAAGCCATTTGCTCTCTTGTTGCGTACACACTACAGGAGAAAAAAAACAAAATCCATTTCAGCAAAGAACACAGAAGTGAATTCTCACATACTCCCTGTTGATCAAATTAATCAACATAGAGACTAGAGTAACTACTTAACCTAAAATCTGTCTGGGATGACTGTTTAAACACATACAGAGCAGAAACAGGCTTAATTAAAACTCACATCTTCAGTATCCAAGTAATAATATTCAAGTAATAACAGGTGTCCCATGACCATGAGAATTTAAGATACCACAATAATTCAAGGTAAAACAGCAAATAAAGTTGAATAGCAAAACATGAAAAAACAAAGTATGTATTAAACAAGGCAATTTAGAAATTACTCTCTTTGGGCAGAAAACAGTTCATCCTGTCCTTTTCCTTCAACATATTTGTTACTGACATGACCAGAAAAAGGGTAGAATCATAAAACATTATTTTTAACCATATTCTAGATAAAAAGATCTTACTGGATGATTTCAAGATACACTGAAAGAAAGCAGGTACAGTGAGATCCCTCTTTTATTCCTCTTAAGTCTTGTTGTCTAGGCTTAAAAACCTCAAGTCACAAAAGCTAACTACTTTCTGTACTGTTCCCAAGGCTGCAATCTATTCACAAAAGATGGAAGAAAAAAAATCTGACTTCAGGAAGTTTATTCTAAAAGTCTGCAAGGACAGAAAGAAAATTATGCTTCTAGACAAATTTTATTTCTTCCATGTGCACAATATTTATATTTTGTTTACTGAAAGTTGTTCCTAAAATACAAACCATGAGCTCACACCTGAAGCTTAACAGAACAAAAAGTACAAGATCTTCCTTGACAACATTCACTATTCAAGTACCACACTGAGCTTATCCACCTACATGTTTTGTGCTTATTGTCTTATATTCCCTTCAGTCCTAGAGCTCCTCTGCATCTCAGCAACACAGATTATCTTTCTATGTGGGTACAAACCTCAGGCTGCCCCCAACAGCTTCAATGCCACGAGTGATCCGGAAGGAGGAAGCTCCTTTAGTAGTCTATTAAACAAACAAACAAAAAAGGCAATAATTCTAGCTATTTAAAAAACAGATACTGAGTTGATGGCAGCAGTAAGAGAAACTACTTAGAAAAATTCCACACATGCACAAGACTGAGTTTGTATCAACCACCTGAAGTAATTTTTACTGCAGCTTAACTAGAATTAGTTATGTGTATATTTGAATACAGATATACTATATATATCTAGTTTAAGACCCTAGAGAAAATACTCATTTATATACAATTATAAATGAGTATTACTTCCCATCTTCCAAGACACAGTATCACTTCTGCACTGAACCACACAACCAAGTACCACTGTTCTCCACTTCCTAAGGTCTCTTACATCAAATTTTACCATGCATTTATTTTTGCAATAATACACTTTTGCCCATTTCACCTACTGTCAACATAATAACAAAGGCAATAAACACCTACCAAATTAGATGCAAGACGAAGCAGGTGAGCAGTTCCCAGGTTACTGGTGGTTTCATATCTGCTGCCTGTTTTAATAAACACACCAATTCTTGAAGCTGGAGAGAAGTTTTCCAGAGATGCAATAACTAAGCCATTTGGTAATTTTGTGATCTGCATTAAAAAGAAAAAAACCTTTGCTTTCATTCAGTGGAAGTACTACCACAGCTCTGCTTTGACTGAGTTTTAAAAAACAAATTTAAAAGCGGGGGGAAACAACCTGCATTTTTATACTGACCTCAAGATCCTCAGACTGTGGAGATAATTTCACTTTTGCTGCAGTTGCTGAGGATGAAACTTTAGGAGCTACTTTAAGTGAGTAAAATCTCTTCTAGAGGAGAAAGCACAAGAGAATGGATTTCCTTAATTAGTTCATCACATTTCTTTACATACTGAAAAAGAATCTGACTTTAAAGGAGAAATACAATGAAGAACTTCAAACACTGGAGTAAAAACAGTGATTGCCTTGCAATACCTCTGATTATTTTTTACATCAGTCAGAACCTGTCCTATGACTTACATAAGTTCTCTGGAATTTCAAGAAATAGCCTTTCCTCCTCTCCTCCCTTCACAGCTGTGCAGTGGGTATCCCTCTCTATCCCATAAAGTCTTTAGGACACCTGCAGAGCAATTCACTGAACCAAGAGCCATAACAATCCACATATGCAGCACAACCCCTTGGAGGTAACTTTAAATTCCTCAGGAGTAGGCAGTTCAGTTCCTGAAGAGTCACCTCAGAGTTCCATCCTGTCTGTACTGACTGCTGCATGCAAGGAGGACGGACATACAGGCAAGTCCCCAGACTGCAGTTTGGACCTGTGAAAACAGGTCCAGAGGAGGCCATGAAGATGATCAAAGGAGCACCTCTGCTACACAGACAGGCTGAGAGAGCTGGGGAATGCAGCCTGGAGAAAAGGCTCCAGGGAGACCTCACTCCAGCCTTGCAATACCTTAAAGGGGCTCTTAAAAGAGATAAAGAGGGACTTTTTATACAGGCAGATAGTGACAGGACAAGGGAAAATAATTTTAAACTGTCAGAGAGTTGCATTAGATTTTAGGAAAAAATTCATCCCTGTGAGGTGGTGAGGCACTAGAACATGTTGTGCATAGAATTTCTGGATGCCTCATCCATTGAAGTCTTCAAAACCAGATTGGATAGAGCCTGGAACAACCTGGTCTAGTGTAAGATGTCCCTACCCATGGCAGAGGGTTGGAATGACATGATCTCTAATGTCCTTTCCAATTCAAACCATTCCATGATTCTGGGCTCTTCATTACCAGAAGCAGTCCTTCACATGAGAGGTGAATATCACAAGAGCCCTGCATTCAGCAGCTGGCAACAGAAATTACAAGACTACTGATTTCAAATCTTAAAAGCTATTACTTTCTACCTACTCTAGAACTTGCTTATACTAGTAAATTTACAGATTATTTTTGTTTTCACATTTAAAAAAATAACTTAATTCCCATGCATCTCAAGGTAAAAACCGAGTGACAGAAACACCACTGCACTTGGCTGTATGGACGCCAGTGTTCATTGTTTGAATCTAGGTAAAACTCATTTTCTCCCGCACCAAGGGTTTGGTAAGACACCTAGTTTTAAACTCTAAGTCTACTTATTTATGAACTACTACTGCATATCTAAAACTGACTCACACGCCGTCAGAGGTCATTCTCCATCCCACTGGAGCGCATTTCCAGCGGACACTCAGCACAGGTTCTACCCAGCTGTCCGCCAGCTCCCCGAGAGCCTTTGGGCAGGACAAGCCCTCTGCCCCTCCCGCCGGCAGGACACGGCAGCGCCAATGCCAAGGGCACCACCTTGTCTCAAGCAGCTGAAGCTTCCCCAGCGCGGCGGGATTCCCTCACCTCCGTCCTCTCCGCGCCGGGCCCGGCCCGCGGCCTGTCTGACCTTCAGCTGCCTTCCCGCCGCGCCGCCCGCCGGCCCGGCCCGGCCCGGCCCCGGCGCCCACACCGACCCCGCGGGCAGCCCGGCAGCCCCGCCGCCGCCCGCCCGCCTCAGCGCCCCGGCTGCCCGGGGTCGGGCGCGCCCGCAGTCCCCGCGCCCAGACAGCGGCTGTCACCGCCAGCAGCGCCTCTCCGCGCTCGGATCCCGCTCACCGAGAGGGAGCGCGCGGCCATCGGGAATCCCTTCATCGTCCCGCGCCCCTCGGCTCGGTCCCGGCCAGGACAAGATGGCTGTCCCGGAGGAAGACCCCGCCTTCCCGGCACGCCCCGCGCCGCGCTGACCTTCCAGGGAGCGCCCCCCGAACTCGACTGCTCCGGCGGGCGGCGCGCCGGGCGGCAACAGCGCCACCGCGCGGGCACCGGGGGCTGCGCGGGTGTCGCCCCCTGCCGGGCACTGCGGGCCGCGACACCCTGCGGCGCGCGGGTCCCGGTGCCGGCGGTCCCTCGAGAACGTGCCCCGGGAATGTGCCCCGGGAACGTGCCCCGGGAATGCGCCCAGGGAATGTGCCCCGGGAATGCGCCCCGGGAATGCGCTCCGGGAATGCGCCCAGGGAATGTGCCCCGGGAATGCGCCCCGGGAATGTGCCCCGGGAACGTGCCCCGGGAACGTGCCCCGGGAATGTGCCCCGGGAATGCGCCCCGGGAATGTGCCCCGGGAATGCGCCTCGGGAATGCGCCCCGGGAATGCGCCCCGGGAATGCGCCCCGGGACCATGCCTCGGGGCGCGGGGTCCCGCTGCCGGCTGTCCTTCGGGCTGTCCCTCAGGACGCGGGGTGCCAGGGTGGCTGTGCCCAACCTATGTCAGGGCCGTTCCGTGGAGTTCGCAGCCGCCTCCCCCTAAGCGCTGCCCGGGTGAGGCGGACAGCGGCGGTGCTGCGGGTCCGGCAATGCCTGCGGCACCGGAGCTCCCTCCAGCAGGATTTCAGCGCGGACATCGCCGTGAGGGGATGGGGCGCGGAGGCGGAGCCGGCACCGGCGGGGCGGTTCCGCGGCGGGGCCGGCGGCAGCGGGGCCGCCCCGGCGAGTTCTTAGCGGCGGTGCGGGCGGTGCGCCGTGCCGCACTCTGGCAGTCCCGTCATCCCGTCCCATCCTTTTGTATCCTGCCCGTCCCGCCCGGCTCTCGCCATGGGCTCGACTCCTCCCGTGTTCATCGGCGCCGAGGAGGTGGAGAAGCACCTGCACCGCGCCAGCCTCCTGCTGCCGGCGCTGGAGGCCGCCCTGGCCAACTTCTCTGCGGGCGCGGCGGGCGGGGTGGTGCAGCCCGTGCGCACCGTGCTGCCCGTGCCCCAGCACGGCGGGTGAGGGCCGGCGGGGCGGCGAGCGGGGCAGCGGCAGCGCGGGGCGGGCTGGCGGGGGGAACGGTCCGGGTGGGCGGATTTGGAGCGTCAGAAAGGCCCTCGGTACCGGGCTGCGATTAACCGGCCGGTGGCGGCGTGACGGTCGCAGCCCGCTGGCTGTGAGCTGCCGTGATAACGGTGCGCGAGTAACGCAGGAAATTCTCCCCCGAGGTACCTCGGAGTCATGCCCGCCTACAGTGCTGCGGACGATGCGCTGACAACCAAGTTGGTGACTTTTTATGAGCACCTGAAGGACTCCTCTGTGCCTTCTCACCAGGCGACTGTCCTCCTTTTTGACCCCAGCAATGGCACTTTGAAAGCTGTAAGTCTCGTGTGTCCTGCATTCTTCTGTGCTCATGCTGTCGGTTCTTACTTCTGCTTCTTGGAAGCTGGAGCTGGTGTAAACTATCTTGAGTTTACCAACAGGATTTGGTCTAAAGCTGCCTATTTTTCGTTTCTGTTAAACTGTACTCACTGTGCTATTTACTGCTGCTTGTGATTTGAATCTGATAGCTCAGAGTGTAACTGGAAGATTATTAGGAGAAGTTTATCTTGCATTTGAAAGAAAAAATACCCCCCCACATTGCTGGGTAAAGAACGGATCTTGAACCATCTTAAGTCTCAAGTTGGAAGAAAGTTACAGTTTGGATTGCTGGGAATAGTATTCAGAGTCTGATTACTTTATTTAAAGAATTTAAGTTTTTGGGGTTTTTTTTGTTTTGTTTTGTTTTGTTTTAAGAATAGTGATGATGTGCATTGTACTTCAGTAATAATGATTTATTAAAGGGACAAAACTGGTCAAGAAAACTATCTTGTGTTCTTCTACCAAACCTCCTGAGTTTTTGCCCCCGTAATTAATGTGTATGCAATAAGTAATGCACATTGAAGCAGGAGTGTCCCATGTGTGATACACATTTGAGGAATTCCATGGTTTCCTGTCACCCCTCTGTACAGACCAGGACAGTGCACACTGGGGGAACCACTGCTAGCTTGCAGTGCTCTTCCTGGAGCACAGAGTATTAGAGTATCCATGTATTCCCTGTGCTGGAGAGCCAGGGAAGTGCAGTGCATCAGGAGCTGGTTGAGTTAGAGGTGGCGCTTCTCTGACCATTTTCACTCCTTTTGTGCTGATGGAATGATATGGAAGAACTTGAATAAACAGAGGATCTGCCCAGTTTAAACGTGACTTTGTATGGTTTGTGGTTGCTCTGATAATAATTGATGACTTCTACATGTGTCTATCTTTTATATCTGTAATATCACATCATTCACAAATTGGATGAGAATGTTTGGTATTTATTAATTTTTCGGTGTTCACTTCAGTCTGTTTAAATTTTTTAAAGGTCCTGGATGGCAGTGTCATTACAGCAAAACGAACAGCTGCAGTTTCTGCCATTGCTACCAAGGTGTGTCTTCCATTCTCTAAGTGGGGCTTGGAGTTATAAAATAACTAGAACAAATGATGTGAATGGCTTTTCATCCAATACAGCTTTAAATTAGATTTATCATAACATCTGCACTTTCAGGGAAAACTTAAACTCACTGTTTTGAGTCAATCATGTCTGGCTTTTACACTTTGTGTGTGATCGGAGAAGGAACCTGAGCAATATTTTTGTGGCTTCTATTGCACCCTTTTCTATAAATTTAGTAAGTTGTCTTTCGCTGTATTTTCTTTCTTTTGTGTTTGTGTTAACATGCCCCTTTATGGCTTTGGGTGGTGTAGCTGTGGTGATATATTGAATTTTATTTGGATAGATGCTTTCTGCTATTGGGACAGGACAGGTGGATTGCACTGGACCTGTAAAGAGAGGGGAAAAGCACATTTCCATTTCTCTTAAGATAGATGATACCCAGTATAGATGGATAACTTGTTCAGAGGTGCTGTCTGTCAGTGTCTCTGTTGTCACTGGAAGGTGTCCAGATGGCTGTCCCTGACCATGGCCATAAACTTCAGTTCTGAAGAAAGGTGAGGTGTATCTGGCTGTGTGTTGCTTTATATATCTGCAATTTCAGTTGGAAATTGTTGTGTTGGATTTCTTTTTTAAAAGCTATTTTTGGTTGGGCTGCTAACATCAGGAAGAGAGCAAGTGGCCATGCATTGCACAGCAGGGTTTTAGCCTTCATCTCAAAGGCTGAGGCAATAAGAAGAGGGCCAGAGATGAAAAGTAGTGTTGTTTGTCACTCCTCAGCTTTGCATCAGAATGAAGGCTGATGTCACCGTTTTCTGAGGGGCAGTCTTCATGCCAGGGTGACACTATCCATGGCAATGGAGCTCCACTGGCATAAAATTGACTGAAGGACCTGTCCCCAGGAGCTTCTCCTGAACCAAAGGACAGAATGATTTACAGTGAGCTCCTTGGACAGGAGCTTACAGGACCTCATTCATTTTGGCCATTCTGTATTTGGTCAGTTCTATGGTTTTTATGCAGTCCATGCTGGCTTCAAAGGAGCTTGGCTGCTGAAGGTATTTCAAGATTAGACCCTTCATTGTTATCTGTTCTTTTGGAAATTTTCAGGAGTGTTTGAGTTTAGCTCATATTTGTCATCTTGTCTTCTTTATGGCCTTTGCTTTTCAAAGACCCATGCTCTTAATGCAAAGAACCTTTCACAGCCTTTAAAAGACACATTAAAACAAATTCTTACTACTGAAAAAATGGGATCAATGAGATTTTTCTTCATTTGTTAGCAGCAGAATAAACCTTGAGAGCCTAGACAGTTCTAAAGCTTTTTAGGCAGGAGTGAGTGGCCACAGCAAATGCATGAACAAGACACAAAGATAGTTAGGGCTGGACTCCAGCAGCTCTGTCTTCCCCTTTGCCAAGTACTGGTGAATCACAGACAAGAACTAAACCAGAAAGCCAAAAGCAGCTGTAGAACTGAATTGTGTTATTTGTTCCTCAGAATCATCCCTACTTTTACAATGTCTGTATTATGGCTCTTGCAATGCCAAGATATGCTTGTGGTGTGATTTATGGCTTCAGTGAATTCAAAGAGGTGGATTAGTGTGGGGCTGCCAGGACCAGTTTACCTATGCAGCTGCCACTCTCAGTAGTGATGGTTTTTGGGATTCTGAGCCCTGCTTCCAGCCAGTGCAGAACACCAGCACTGTGGTTTTACACTTAATCAGCCACATGGCTGTGTTAATATTGGAGTCTGCTGAGGCCCCAGAACTTGTTGTTAATGCTGTTGCATCTTGAATCTGAATTTCAAGTCAGACAGTTCAACACTGGAATTAAGCCAAGATGTGCTTTGGTGCTACTGATGCTTGCTTTTGCATTAAAAAAAAAAAAAAAAAAAAAAAAGATCCAATATATATAGTGATTGTTGAATACTTGTTTATATACTTTTTTTGTTGTTTAAAAGGACTAACAATAATACTTTCTTTTGTAGTATTTTTATATATATTTGTAATGTCTGTTAATATATTGTCCTTACATATTCTCTTTTATTTTTTTACTTCTGATACTGTTCAGTTGTTAATGCCAGCTTTTGCAGAAGTGCTGTGCATTTTGGGAGCTGGTGTTCAAGCATACAGTCATTATGATATCTTCACAGAACTGTTCACATTTAAAGAGGTAACGGACACTTCTTAAGAAGATACATTTATTTTTCTCTGGTATGTTGCAGGATTCATTGTAAAAAAGTACAACGTGGGATGAAGTTTCTGTTCCCCAGAGCAGCCCACACACTTCTGTGCACTGACAGCTCCAGGGGTCTGATAACACCCAGTATTTTGGCTACTTCTGAGCAGTGATCACACAGCATCAAGGCTGTCTCTCCAACATTTGTTTCTGTTCTATTAAACTGCCTTTATCTTGACCCACTAATATTTCCATCTTATTTTCTCTTCCCTCTCCCTGTGCTGCTGGGGAGGGGAGTGATGAAACAGTTATGTGGGCACCTGGTATCCAGCCATGGTCAATCCACCATAAATGTTAAGATTAATCATATTTTGGTTCTGTTTCTACAGAACCCAAGAATAGCCAGAGCAGCAAGAATTTCTTGCTCAGATTTTGGTATTTAAAAAGAAAAAAGTTTGGAATCAAAGTTGTTTCACGATCTTTTTGTCTGAGAAGGTCTTACTGTATATGCCATATTTGGATAAGTTTTTTGTGACTTTTCCTTAAAGGTAATTTTCAGAAATATTTGCATTTTATAAGAATAGTCTTCTCTACAAGGAGATGTTATTCTGGCATCAAAACACAGGCATTCAAATGTAGTTGATCACTCATAAAATTTTCTCACTTGTACGATAAGAACATTAAAGGGGAAAAAAACCCAACCTTTCGGAAATGTTTAACTATCTACTGAAAACTTAAATTAAGTGTTCTGTTTCAGCAAGGAGAAATTCTCCGAGCTAATCTATGTTTTGTTTTTCTCCCTGCAGGTGAGGATATGGAATCGCACCAAGGAGAGGGCAGTGAAGTTTGCCAGCTGTGTCAGCGGGCCCGTGCGGGTCTGCTCCTCCGCCCAGGAGGCGGTGACAGGGGCTGATGTGATTGTGACAGCCACTATGGCAACAGCCCCCATCCTCTCTGGGGACTGGGTGAAGCCAGGTGCCCACATCAATGGTAGGTTCTGTCCCCGTGGTGTGCAGCAGGTGGTCATTAGCACTTTGTTTAGCATCACCATCTGTTGAGAAGCAGTCCTCTGTGCTTCATGGAATGAGTGTCCTTTACATTTTGGCTTTTCCTCTTTAGTGAGGACCACTTTTCCCAGCCCTGTGCTCCTGGAGTCAGAATGCCTGCATAATCCAGCGGGGGATTTTTGCTAGAGCATGAGATTTGTTCTTTTCTCTTAGTGGTGCATTATCTTTGCCCTTGTGTTGTCATTATTCTCACTTTGCTCTCCGTCTAAGTAACCCGTACGAATGTTCTTATTTCTAAGTAGTTCCTGCTCATTGTTACATTGCCTTGCTGATGTCATCTTTTCTTCCACCAATTTTGTAATCTCTATTTGTTTCTTCTGGGGCTGATCACACCAGTTTGCTTTTTTGCTTGAGTTATGAAGATGCAGTAACTGAGTTAAGAACACCATAATTTAACCTCTAATTATAGTGAAGTTTGGAGGGGTGGTTTTTGTTTGTTGCCTGCCTTGTAATGATGTTACCACACTATTGTTTGGAGTCTCTGGACATGCCTCTGTTTATTTTTATTAACTGTGGGTCATGTTCAGATGTCCTTGTGCACTTTCCAGATAGACTGGTAATAAGACAAAAGCAAGTTCTCAAAGGGAACAATTTAAAGAAAGGTCCCACATTCCAGCAGCACCTTACCAATTTCTCAAACTCGATTTAGTCCTTTCTCATTGAAAGTTGTTGTCTGTGTTGTGTCATGGCACGGAAGTCAGAAATACAACAAAATCAATTAAGGTACTCAGTCACTGAGGCACAGAGACCTCTCTCCTTTCCTTGCCTTTTTTTACCCTTCATTGAGGCATTTGTACTGTTTGAAGAGGCATTTGAGCAACATGCAAATGCAAATGTAGCAAATGCAAATTTATTGTTCCCTAACAGTTGGACATGTAAAAAATATCTGAATACAGTATAACTGGCTTGTCCTTTTAGTTTTTGTTGGGTTTCTTGTTTGCTTGTTTTTTAAGCTCAAAGCAAGTTGATAATGATCTTGGTGCTGTGTATAAAAAATAAGCTCCATGATTTGTTTTCAATTTCTTTGAGTAAGTGATAATCTAATAAAGGTGTGTAAAATTCATTTGGTAATGATCTGATGAAAACAACAGTATAAGAGATAACAGACAAAGGGAGAGGATTTTCTTTTGCCTCAGCTACTCAGACTCTTCTGACAAGGATATTTTACTGATATATCTAATCTTGAATGGGTTTTTTTTGTCCTATCAATCAGTATTTTTCCAAGGCTAACACGGGATTTTTTGTACATTACATTTCTATAATAGTGTTGATTGTTATTTCACACGTGTCTTTTGAACAAAATGGTTGGAATTTGTTTTAAATATTGCTCCTAAGTTAATCAGTTTTGTTGCTTTAGCTGTTGGAGCAAGCAGACCAGACTGGAGAGAACTGGATGATGAGCTGATGAAGAATTCTGTTCTGTTTGTGGATTCCAGAGATGCTGCTCTTACAGAATCGGGAGATGTTATTTTATCAGGGGTAAGACTTTCTGAAACGATGAGCTTTATTTTTGTGGCAATTGGCTTGCATTTGAAATTAGCTGATATTGATGATGTCCTGCACTGAAACTTTAGGGATCAAATGTAACTGTTAACGCTTTCCAGGCAGGGGTTGAAGGATAAACTGGCTTCAAACTGCAACTGCTCTGTCTGTGACCAAACCATGAATCTTCTGTATCTACCATTATATGACACCATATTACAGTAGCATGTTTTCAGCATTGGCTTTTGATGATAACAATGTGTTGCTGTTGAAAGACCTACATTTCCTGCAGTGTTTGATCATAAATATTCTTCAAATCTATTTATTAAAACCTGTAACTTTCTTCCCATGAGTCTTCGATGTGATTGACACTGGACCAGCCCAAAGAATGGACCACACAAGCAAAGCAGACAATGATCTGCACAGATTTGCCAGCAGGGACTCTTTGAGGTTCAATGGAGTTTTCTGTTTCTCTTTTAATGTGTCTGCAGAATAAATATGATTTACACTTTTGAGGTTTAACATAAGAGCTCCAGATATGGTAATGTGTGTGGAATCCCATGTGTTTTGTTGGACAAGTAACAAGCTATCCTCTGTAAAAAAAATTACTGGCTGAGGAAAGTCTGCCAGCTGTTTTTCTTTGAAAACCATTCTGCTCCTCTGATTTCTGTCCAGTTTCTATATAATATGTCTGAACGTTGATCTGCTTCACCATGGAAAGTAATCAGGTTTGGGATGCAGCACTGGAGGAGTTCTTTCTTTTGAAGTCACTCAGAAGAAAAGGGGTTTTTTTCCTCTTAATGTATGTATGGGTATTATGTTTTTGTATAAATATGTATTTTTTTCACAGGCGGAGATTTTTGCTGAGCTGGGGGAGGTATTGAAGGGTACAAAACCAGCCCTGCCTGAGAAAACAACAGTGTTTAAATCGTTGGGTAAGAACAGCCCCTCCTGTGTCCAAGTCTGACAGAAAACAATGCCTTGTTCTTTATTAGGTCCCCCATGCGTGGGAAAGCTGCTGATCATCTTCAGAACTGCTGTGGCAATGCACTGTCCACAAGAAAGTAGACTGTGATTTGCATTTTCCCTTTTTATTTCCCTTCTTATTTATCTAGCAGGATTGATGTAATGAAAAGTGATAGGAAAGCAGGCAAACAATGTAAGTCCATTTTCCATTTCACAGTTGTTCAAGACATGACTGCAGCATTTATTAATAGAGCTGCAGCCCGACTGCCCCGCTGTTCCACCCGTGGGGTCTGTCTGACCTGAGACAATGTGACAGTGTCCTGTGGGGCTGGGGTCGGGGAAAGGGTGGCACTGGGGATGAATTGCCATGCTCTGAGCTACATGACATCTCCAAAAGGGCCCAGTTGTGATATGAACAGTGAAAATTAAATTCCTACTGTTACATTAACTTCTTACAGCGCACCCAACACTGCATGGTGGCTATAAACTCTGAATGTAACACTGTAGGTGTTTGGGATGAGAAATAATTCCTGTGCCTGTCCAGTTAGATAATCTCCTGAGTCTTCCTGTTCCCTTTCTGAACAAAAATTATTTGTACAGCTGAATAATTGTTTGAAGGTAACTTCAATTCTTTTTCAGGGATGGCAGTTGAAGACACGGTAGCAGCAAAATTTGTTTATGATGCATGGTCAGCTGGTAACTAAAGAGAGACGTCTACAACGCCAATGAGGCCAAGAAAATAGTTTGCACTTAGTTTCCTTGAATCCTGTGTTAACAAGAAAGGCACCAATACTATCTAAATGTGGCCCTTCTAGAACATTAAAGAAGAAAATGTGAAATTTCAGCAATATACTAATTTTTAAAGTCTTCTAATTTCAAGTATTAGATACTTGCAGTATTGTTAAAAACGGTCTCTTTTGTAACAGCGAGTATTAGATGTTTGCAGTGATACTAACAAGGGTATCTTTCCATATTTTGGTATCATTCTGTAATCAATGCCTTTCGTCTCAAATTATTTATGTAGCAGAAGCTTGTGTGTAGATTTCAGAGTTTTTAGAGGGATAATTAATTCTGGTGTAAAATAGATCAGTTTGTAGAATGGACTCTGGCATCATATTCACCTGTGATGGTACTTTAATACAACTGTGGGTTTCAGTGCTCCAGTGACAGTGACCTTGTCTTCAGCCTCCTGGGCTCGCAGCCCACCTCTAACTCCTGGACACACCTTCCCTTCCAGCTCACTGGAAGTTACCATTTTTTTACCCCTTGCAATCTACCTTCCTTTGCCCTCAGACTGGGTGGTCTTTCACTAAGGGCACAGTTCTGAGTGGGGGTTTATGTAATAACAATACCTCCCTACAGCTGGGTTTCTGCTCAGTACCTCCCTTAGTACATGCCTCCTGGGATATTGCCATTTTCAAATTGCAAGGAGTCACACAGATGTGAGAACTAATATGTGGTTTGATTTAACTTTTATCTCAATTCTGTAGGGAGATTTTTCTGTTAATCTATGGTGCCTCTAAGTTGTTTTTCTAAGGTTCTTGGAGGCTGGAACTGATTTCAAGTATACAGGCAAATATTTTCAGTTTGGCTGTACCATGCTTCAATTGCTAATTGTTCTATTATCACAGATATTAGCTGGGGCAGGAATTTTCATGATCCTTTCCTGGCAGAGGAACCCAGTGACATAAGGAAAAGTTCCAGTTTTGTGCTGTTATTCAACTGCCTTGCAAAAGAGTGAGCATCTGCTGAAAAACAGCTATTGCCCTGGAAACAAATTCCTGTCTCAGGCTCACAAGTTGTGCTTTGTGAAATTTAATTTCCATTTACATATTATTTCATGCAGGCTATTAAGTGTTTCTTCATGCTATGGAAGAGTTGGATGACAGGGCATTTTATAACATGCCAGTAGAATAGAGCAGAGCAACAGGAACGAGGGTCAGGAGCAGCTGGCATTAAAGCCCTGGAGGGTGCATGTAAGTGTAGGAGAGGTTAATGAGTACAGTGCAGGTATGATGTAAATAATACTCCCAGTTGTAAGCTAGTTGGAAAATGTACTAAGTGGTGGAGGTAGCATAGAAAGGTACCAGACCACTGATAGGCCTGAAAGATGTTTCATGTGGATCCAGACTGAACTCCACTGATCCTGTTTATTCCATCAAAAAAAATAACAGAAATTTCTCTGTGAGCTTCTGTGTTTAAATTGTAGCAAAATTACTCTTCTGTTTTTACGTCTTGTTTCTTCTCTGTAATTTCTGAGGTGTTCAGAAGTTTGTGTTGACTTAGTTTGTTGTTTGTTGGTATATTCATATAGAACTATGCTAAACTGAGGTAAGCATGATGCTCCATTATTCAACACCATGGAAAATTGCAATTAATAATTATGACAGTATTATCCCTGTTCTGAGCCACTGTTATACCATATTTTAAATTTGAAGTGAGATGTAGTGTTTGGGAAGAAGACAAGTCCAGTTTATTTTCACATGTACTCCTCTACAGACTATGCACTTTAAAAAAATAAATTGAGCCAGTCCAAAGATCTGATTCTGACAACCCACATTGTTCTCAGCTTCATTGGCAGTGGGAGATTTTGGGAACCTGGCTTCAGTGTTGTACCTCTGATATCATGAAGAGGATTTGGTTCAGTTACAATGGGAATTGCTTGGATGCCACCTTTAGATTTTCTGAGGGGAAATAATAGCATCAATTTCTATGTTTCCTTCTCTTACAAACTAACGGATCATGAAATTGTGTAACTTGCATTTATATTAAAATTAAATAGATACTGCTGTTTTTCTTTGACACTCATTTTGTTGTCCATTTCTTTTCTGGTTTGTGGTTGATTTATTTGATGACAAGAAAGAAAGCATTCATGTTATTGCAGTGACTGCTCTCTCAGTAAATGTGATCACTGAATGTAAATGGAAGAAATAGGGAGTTCCCTGTTCCTCTGTGATACTCAGCTTTTCAGTTGTCCCATGCTGCACATTTTCTTAATGTCTGTTCAGGGCAGAGTATTAAATCCTTAAGGAAGGAGAACCTTGTACTTGGCAGGGCTGTGCTTGTGTGAGATTGCCTGGTTTTATGATTTGGGTTTGGCTTCTGCTGTAGCATTGCACATGTGATACATAAAGACTCTCCAACTGAACTGAAATGAGTCCAGTGCTTCCAAACTCTAAAGGAAACAAAGGGGTTGATAAAATCTGAAAACAGCAAAGCACATGAGTAGGAAAAGCAACCATGGAAGGTTGTACAGAACGGGCCTTTGATGTGATTGCTTAATACAAGAACATATCAACCTGCGGTGTCCAGGAATCCAAGCAGGGAAGAATGCAGTATAAAGTTCATCGAAGAAAAGATATTATAATATACAAATCACAGTCACAAGATTACATGGAAAGAAGAAACATGAAAAAACAGATCATTAACCAGGATTAGCATCCACAAATGCAGTATACCCCTAAGGAAAAACTCATAGCTGGCTAATGGAAAGATATAAAAAGAGCTTTAGAGATAAATGTTCTGCTAATGAATGTACATCTAGAATCTGTGATCTTAGCCAGAGCATGGCTCCTAAAAGCACTTCATTAGATTCACAAAACTCTACAGGAATGATTAATTTGTATCTGATAGTGCTGGCTTCCCAAGGGAACAGGAGAACCCTGCTGTGAATGCCTGCAGATACAGTGTGAAGAGCAGGATCTTCCACAGCAGCACAGCTCATTTTCTTTTTTTATTTTCATGAGCTGTGTGTGTGATACACAGCTCTCAGGCTAAGGCTGACAACAGCCCACAGAAAATGGGGTGTGATATGAATCCTCATTTCTGGGACTTTGCATGAAAAATGCAGCCTATAGGAACCAAGCTGGGGTTATACCAAAATAGATCCAAAATTCTGAAAATTAAACCTCAGCTACTTGTAGTTAAAAGTATTGCAGCCTTGATGACATTTAGGACATGATGGGTACTGGCAATTGGATCCAGTCTAATGAGACAAGAAAGGAATATACAACTCACACTGAACATGTCTTGGGAAGCTACTTCGTGTATTTTTAAATTATTGTCAATACAGAAGCAAAAACTTTACTGACAAATATATGAAACTTGCTGTAAATTAGTCTTATTTACATTAATTCAGAGGTGATTAGAGTCAATAAACCACAGCTAAAATCAAGATTCAGATTCCTTTCCTAACGTTCCATCAGTACTAGGAAGAGTGGTTTTACTGATCCCACAGAAGTGAATGGAGGAAACCCAAAGCTCTCCAGCTCTGAAACTGCTCTTTGCATTGTGGTTTTGGAGAAGAATGGAAGGGCTTTATTAAGGAATGCAGCAGGCCTGGCTTTCATTGATACTTGAAATTATCTGGACCAAAACAAATCCAATCCACATAAACAGTTCAGGGAGAAAAAGCTTTTTGATTTTTACCTTCACATTCATGCTTTTTGGCAGAATATACTTAATATCCCATTCATCACAACTACCCATCCAGAGAGAAAAATTTTTATTCCTGCTGTACTTCCTAAGGAAATAGGTAATCTCTCTGCCTTTTGCTTTAGCAGACTTCTGAAAAGAGTTGACCACTCTTTGGAGAATGGGAAAGATAATGAATCAGTGTGGAGGTTACAACAACAGTTATGATAATTTATAAGCAAGTGTCTATAGTTTTTCCAGGGTTCTCGAGTGCCTGTTTTCTTTTATTCACAGCACTCAGGACTTTCTTTCTTGGCCCAAGCTCCATCTGAATGCTCTGTAGATCTTCATCAGAACATAGCATCAGGGCATCTAAATCAATTTTTTCCCTCATGAAGACTGGAAGAAACTCATCCAGCATTTGTGATGCCAGAAATACCTCAAGGGGCGTATTCTCTGTTTCCTCATCATCCCAAACAACTTCTTCCTCATTCCAAGGGACATCAGCACTGTTTTCAACGTCATCTTCCCTGCCATTCTCAGTATTTTCATACTGAAAGAGCTCACTGGCTATTGTAACTCTTATATCTTCTTTCTCAGAAGACACAGTTTCAGGATTTACCTCTGCAGCCAAATTCCTTCCAAACACAATCTTGCCAAGACCTGGCCGCTGAAAAATGGAGAGCTGACTGTCATTACCAGCAAGGTTTCTCTCTCCAAGGTCATTCAGTAATTCATCCTCCTCTTTCTCATCAAACAAATGCATCACACTTTTCCTACCCATATCATCCTCTTGGTAATTTCTTTGTGTTTCCTGCCTTCTTGTGCTGTCGGCTGTCTTTTTTGCCTTGAGTTTCAGGGTATCTTTCAGGTTTTTGGTTAAAGTGCTTGTAGGATTTGAAGCAAATAGACCGGGCAACTTTACCCTGGAGTGCGTTCCTTTGGAAGAATTCACCGTGCCAACCTTTTCTTTAATGTAATTCCGGTTCATTTCATGTTGGTGTTTCTCCTGGCGCTTCTCACATTCCTTGATTTGTCTCTCGACGTTCCTCTGGGCCTGTGCCTTTTGTTTGGTGACCTTCTTTGGATTCAGCAAGTTCTGCTCAGTGGCAGCTTTGTCCAGGATCTGGACACACTCCTTGCGGTCCCTGCTGGCAGCTGCCTCCAGGGGAGTGCGCAGGTCGTTGTCCAGAGCAAAGATGTTGGCACCAAAGTTGATGAGAAAAGAGACGCAGTGGATGTGGCCATTGCAGGCAGCGTGGTGCAGGGGCGTGTTCCCCCAGATGTCACACTTGTCCGGGTCACCCCTGCCAGGAAAAACAGCGCACAGTGAGCTGGGCTACCCACCCTGAGCTCTGCAGTGGCACTGAACAGACACCAAACGTGTCACTCTGCTCTGCTCTGAGGAGAACAGCCCAGGGACAAAGGCTCAGCTTGGCTCCGGCCACTAGAACTGGGCTGCACCCACTGACACAAGCCCTGAGTGTGGCTGTGTGTGGCATGAGCTCTGATTCCTGCCCTGTGAGTTACACAAGTTCACAGGGCTGACTGTGACTGCATCTCCCTGTAAGGGAGCCAGAGCATTTTCTTTGTTGTCCCAGGGTTTGGCAACTAAAAGTGGGCTTAAACTTCGACTTATTCTCATTGGAATTACTGACAAAACTGTTACAAGAACATTTGCATGGAATATTTTAAAGTGCTCTTGGTGATTTGTTCCTTTTGCATGTCAAATAGAGGGCAATATTAGAAGGTTTCCTCACTGGCCACAGTGATACACACTTAATGAGCTCCTGCAGTAATTTTTAGGTAGGTAATAGGTAAATGACCTGGAGCAAACCCCTGATTATCCATTTTTTTCCATTGTTATTAGTTTAGCCCAGATATATGCCATTGTTTTTCAACTCTTTTGTTCTCTGTAATCTGCTTTTAGTCATGATAATTTGAAAAGCAGAAGTTCATTTGAAAATAAAATGCCACAGTTTTTCAATTGAATTTAAAGCCAGTGAAAAGTATTGCTTGATTTTTAACTCTTGCACTGACTTCACACTGAACTGCTGCCTGCAGACAAGAATCAGCTTGAATATTTAGATACACATTTGGCAAGGTCAGCCTCGGCAAGTTTCAGAACAGAGCTTGTGTCCTCTTGTGACCAACCAACAAGGCGGCCACAGAAGCCAAAATCTTTATTGACTTCAGAGCCAGGGACCAAATTTACAAGGAGAATTCCTACTCTTGGGAGTTCAAGCATTTCAATGACTCGGATGTTGGTGCCATGGCAGCTGTGAAAGATGTGGTACATCCTTGTCACAAAATGTCCTGCAGGCACGGATCTCTGGCTTTGGGGCTCTGAAGAAAAGCACTACCAGGTTTGTTGAGGGCCACATCTGAACACACCCTTCAGTCTGAGCAGGCAGGGTGAGCTCAGGGGTCCAGCAGAGCCAGCTGTGCCGGCCACGGAAGCTCAGGCTTTGCCACAAGGAGGTGGCAGCTGAGGATCAAAGTTTCTCCACTCAGACCTGTGGAAGCCATGTGTACATATTTCTGCTTTGGTGGCTGTGCCCTGGGGAGCTGCCTGGCTGTGGCTGGGCGTGCTGGGCTCCTGAATTCCCACATTAGTGAGCTGGCTGGGCACCCGGAGCCTGGGGAGCGCCGGGTCATCCGTCCCCCCAGGGCCCTTCGGAGCTGTTTGTGGTCTCCTCTCCCCGTGGAACCTGCCAGCCTTTGAGTCTCAAACAATTGACAGACTCGAGTGGCTGCTCCCAGCTCAGCAGGACTTTGGACAAGGTTTGACATCTGCTCTGGGTTCTCATACTCCTCCTTTCCCTGCTTTCCCAAGGCAAAGGCTGACACAAGAGAGAAGATCCTGCTATTTGGTCTTGCCTTTATTCATGTACCTGCTAGGCAAGCAGAGAAAATGTCTCCTGATGCCCGGAAAGACAAATTATTTCAAGATGAAAGGGGTTTATTGCTAGCTTTCCAAGGGCCAAAGCTTAAGAGTCCTAAAATCTACAACACTCTAAAGAAAATTGCCCTGTACCTCAGAGCCTCTTTCAGGAAACCTCTCCAAGGAAAGGACGAATTTGTTGAAAATAATTAAAATACTTTCTCACAAGAAAATATTAACTGACTGGAGAACAGCTCAAACATCTCCTAAAACTCAGCTTCTCCCCAAAAACACAATGAGAATGCAGCCATACCTCTGATAGACACATCTTCCTGATTGTGTCAAGAAATCTTAGATTAAAACAGAGGTAAACACATATGTTTGAAGATTTTGAGGTGATACTGTCCCAAAGCTGTCCTCTAGCAAGAAAAAAACTTAGCAATACATAACAAATATACAGAAATTTTGATCTTTGTGTTATCTGCTGTGATTTCTGTCAGCTTATGTGGTAGGATATGTATTTTTCACTCAACTTTTGACAAAAAAAAAATCTATTTGTTCCTTATCTAGTTCTTCTGGCTTGCAGGTGTTCAGCGACAAACATTATTGACAGGTATTTCCTGGGAACTGCCTTAATTGCACAAGTTGAAAAGCTGTCAATCTATTTTTGCTTCTCCTGAGGACACAGCAACAAGCTCGCAGTCCAAAGGTCTTTTTCATTGTGATACCACAGCCACACCTGAGCCCAATCAGCTATAAAGCAAATCTATGAAAAAAATTGTTTTCAACTCCATTTTTAATAAAAGAAAGATACATCCAAATAGTTATTCAACTATTCCCTGCAATCTGTTCACTGTTCTGCAAAAGAACATTTTATTAACTCTATCGCTACACAAGAGCAGATTTTCTTTAATTAGATGTATTACAGAATCACAGGCTTACAAGGTAGGCTCTGAGCAATAGAGTACTTATGGTGGAGAGGTAATTACTACTTCAATAAGACAGTCTAACCATGCAAGACACTTAAATGATATAGACATTCTATTACTAGAAAATAAACCTGTAGAAAACCTTCCTTTCATTTTTTCCCTTTTTTTCCCCATTTTTTTTTGGTTTACAAGGGTCCTATCATGGCTTCTGAATCAGTATTCTCCATTTTAGCCTGATGGTAGTTGTTAAAAAAGCACAGAAATAACCATTTTAGATGTTACTGTCTCAAGGCTATCTGTTGTGACTCACCTCTGGATAGCGTTTAATCTTCACAAGTGCCCACTAACTGCACTTTGGAAGCAAATGGGAGATTTTTAATTCCCTAAAAATTAGGGATTTCTCTACTAAACCTGTCTCAAGATATCCTCAAAGGTTGTTGTCAACCTTCTCCAGTGAGGAAAGGAAAGGTGCCCTGCTTCTCTGAGCTGCTCTCTGAAGGACACGACGTGGTCCTGTGGGTGCTGATGTGCTTTCACTGACAGACCACCTGAAGAACTCTTCAACCCTGGTCTGAAAATATCAAAGAGACCTCCCTGCAGGCTCTGGATCTAAACCACTGCCACTAAAGAAACAGTTATTGGCAATGCATTAAAGAAACTACTGTGATTTTCAACCTTTTTGGGCTGGAGGTCATCGGGGCTTTAGAAACACGACGCAGTAATTGTAGTTTTGAGGCCCAGGCTGTAAGCAGTGGAGGCTGGCTGACTTACCCCCTCCGGCAAATGACTTCCAGAGCTTCCAGGTACCCGTGGTAGGCTGCCAGAAGGGTGGGAGTCATCCCATCTTCATCAGAAGTGTTGAGGTCTTTCCTGGTGGCCTCTTTCAACAGGTCCACGTTGCCATCAGCCGCTGCTTTGTGATACCTGCTCGACATTTTCAGCAGCTCCTGGTTCCCCAAAGCAGCTCTGAGCGATATCTGGGCTGCACAGTCACTCTTCCCTCACAGGAGAATTCATTAATGATTACAAGCTGAGACATCCCTGTGAGGAGGGGAATGGGAGGCAAAGTCCATCCTTGCAGGCTCTTTGTCTGGAGATCTGCATAGGTAACGAGGCTGTGCTGTGGGGAATGCTTTCATTTCCTGGAAGGGGACTCTGCCTCCTACAGTTTGTTGCATAATTGGCTGCTTAGGGAGGGAATCCAGTAATTTTCTCCATGTCTTTGCCCGACTCCTTGTGGGAATTGCAAAAGGACTTTGAACTACAAAAAGAACCTCAAAAAAACCTTCAAAAGGCCGTGAATGTCAGCTTGACCAGGTTTCACCCCAACTAATAAAGTATCCCTGAGTTTGATGGGAGGAAACACACAAGCAGTTACCTTTACTGGTGAAGCCTTTGTAACCCATCTTTACTGGGATGCTGTATTTGAAAACAAGTCACTCCCCTGCCAAACCAGGTACTTCCATGGAACCATTTTGTATACACAGCCTGGAAATGATGAACAGGGTGATATTTGGATAAAACCCCCAACAAGTCTGCAAGTCACAGCTGGCAAAACCACAGCTGTGTAAATTGCATTTCATCAGGAGGTCTTCAGGAAACTGGCAAATATAAAACTCTTCTGACAAGTATTGTAATCTCTGTTTAGACACAGAAAAAATGTGCAGGATTCCCTCAGGATACCACAGGGAATTCCAGAAAAGGAAACATGATGGGCCTGCACCCTGCCCCACGTGTGCACTGTGGTCCTTGCCTGGGAACAGATGGCTCTGTCCTCATCACAAATAATGATTTATTGATTTAGAAATCATTTGCCCTGAGTTCAGTGGCATTAAGGGCTATCTCTCCAACCAGAAACTTACAGAATTAGACTTATTCTAACTTCAAGTTCAAAAGAATTACAAAGAGCAGGCCATATAAAAAGCCAGTTTTCAAACAGCAGCTGAAAAGTTGGTAAGAGGCGACTGCAGCTTCCTGGAGTGCTGTGAGCTCAGGGTTCTTTCTGGCCACATTCACAAGAGCTGCCATATAAACATTACTTTTTGCCAAGCTGTTTTCTGTGGCTCACTGAATTAACCTGGATCCCAGAGACTCTACCCTCAGCAATTAGCAGTGGGGTTTTGTTGCTTGTTGTGCCCCCATTAGAGAATCACAAACCAACTCCTCGCTCAGCGTTGGTGCAATCCCCAAATGGAATTCTGCCACCTCATTTACATCCCATAATTCTGCCCCTGTGACACAGCAGAGACCTTTCAAAATGGGCTTTCTCTCTTCATTATTTTCTCAGGCAGGCACTGAAGAGCTCTTCAGGAATGAACTTGTACCAACCTTTTTCTTCCCATGAGGACAAGGAGAGCCGGTCAGATCCTGTGACAGGTTTGAACCTTTGAATAAACAACTCCAGGGCAGAGCAAAGCCAAGCCCTGGCTGTCCCTCATGTCACCCCAGGCACAGCTGTCCCTGCTGCTGTCCTGCCCTCTCAGGGCAGTCAGGATGGGCTGTGCCTCACCAGGCCAGTGTCCATCCCCACTTGAGAAGACAGTTTTACACTCAGGTTCCCTGCAGTGCATTAATATTTTTATAACAAAAATGCAGTCATTTATTCTGTTTTCTATTCAACCAGGCTCAGCATGGAGCTAAATTTACAGCTACAAGAAAAACTAGCTGTTGCAGAACAAAGATAGGTAATACATGTATATATATATATATGATCAGCTGTTTATTAATGCCATTGAATTTTATTTCTTTTACTTGGCCTTTTTTCAGGGGTAAAATGATCACCATTCACATACTACATATACCACCAGTGCCTGGTAAGAGAGAGGAAACATGATACACTCAGGAAAAGTGATTTGGTGGCAGAACGATCCTTTTAATTTTCAAGATCCTTAGTTTTTACTACAGAAATACCTTAATTTGCTTTTCTCTTAATTAATGCAGCACATAAAGTGCTGATCTCAGAGTGATTTTTACCATTAACATCTGAAAATATTGATTTTAAACTTAGCTGGTATAATGCTAGGTGGGAAACTATTGCTCCAAGTTTTAACTAGAGGTAAAGCAAAACCCATGTCAGCTGGGGAGAAGCTTCAGACTTTGCAAGCTTTATTATTATTTCTGTCATAAAAGTAGGCATCATAAAAAAAAAGAAGGAAAAAAAAAAACCAAACAAAATCTTCATCTGTTTCTAAACTCCTGGTACTTGTTCATTTTTGTCCCATCCAAAAACCTCAACTTGAAATGGAATAAATGATTCAACATCAAATGAGGAGAATTTCTCAGCCTGACTAGAGATTATTCTTTTGAGACTAAAGCTCAAATTTGTGAACTTTTTAAACTCCCTGGATAGTTAGAATGAAGCTTTTCTTTTTGGTTTGAAAAGAACTTCAGAACCATTCCACTTCCAATTGAAATGTCTTACCAGGCTCACGAGAAACTCTGTTGTGATGGTACATGGTTTTGTAAACTAATGAATTATTTAACCAGCAGCTTTGATTTGTTATTGGATTTCATTGTGTATATGGGTATTATTCCATTAATTTGAGAATCGTCTCAAATAAAATATTGCCAGTTAAACGAACTATTCAGATTGAAAGGCTGCAGCATCACCAGTTAGGTTGTTGCAGATAACGTGGAAAATAAATCTGCACAGTGATGTTATGCCATCTGTTTTGCATGAAGTATTCTTCAGCACAACATTTCCTCATTGAAACTTTTATAAGCACCAAATGTGGTATGGTAAAGGCCATGCTAGGGGAGGCAAGTAAGTCTCTGCTTGCCTAATGAGATCTTTGGAACTAATGGGCTTAGAGAAGAATGAAATTAGTCACACTGGGTAATCATGGCTACACCATTCAGAGATGATGACAACATTTTAAAATGAAAATAAGACCTTATTTCTTCACTTCTTAGGGAGGCCAAACTTCTGTGCCCCAGGACACGCTGCTGCTGGATGTCCTCTTGAGCAGCCAGATCCCACACCAGGCTGAGCCTGACCCACACCAGGCTGAGGGTCACCCGTGCCAGGCTCAGTGTCACCCCAGCAGTGCTGCCTGACACCCCCCTGATGTGATTGCTGTTCTGCCGTGGGTCCAAGGGCACAGCCTGCACACAGCAGGGCTGGCAGCAGTGACATTAACTGTTCTATCATAGGGACTTCTGCAGTTCTTGCTGTGAGTGCTCAAAAGTAGAAGTCCTGACCTGGCGTTCAGGCTCTTGGCTTTGTTAAATCATTTTCCTTGGTTTTGGGGATCTTTTCCCCCATTATATCTTCACCAGTGTTTCAAATAGTCCCAAGGAAAGCCACGTTGAGCTCATTGGTGTCTCAAATGCTGTCATGCTGGCACAGAAAACTCCATTTAAAAAAATAACTGCCAAAACAGACATGCATTTTTCTACAAAATATCTAATATGGGAATAAAGGGGATACACTATCAGAGCAAGAAGTGGATGCCTGTTAAAGACTTAGTACTACCTTAAGGTCTCCTGTGAGCTGCCCCACTCAAGGAGCAGCAGGTGCAAGTGCTCTGTTCCCTGGGCAGCAGAGAGGTGGCACCTGTGTGAGCCAGACCCAGGGCTTATAAAACCCTCCCTGGGCAGCCAAAGACCAAGCTTGTGGTACCCTGAAGAGATGGGGTTTGAGCAGCAGTGCTGGAGCACCTCAAGGATGTGGTGAGTGTGGTTTGGGGTACAAGGGGAGGTGGGTTCTTTCCCTGCTGCTCTCTCATGTGATTCTCTTTTCTTTGCAGGTTGCTGCTCCTGTTTGGGTTTTTGCCGTGCTTAGCCCCTTGTGCTGATGGCCTGGGGGATCAGGATCTCTTGGGTAATGTGTCTTCTCTGGGCTGGCTGTGGTGGGGATGTGGGTTTTGGGTTTGCTTGGGGCTGTTTCCCCCTGCCTTGGCATGGAAGGAGCTCTGAAGGGTGTCTGGCTGGGGGGCTTGCAGGGTGTGTGTGGCTTCAGGAGACTTTGCTGGAGCTCATGGTGGTCTTCCCTCTGCAGATAATGTAACCTGCCATAGGCATGGGATGGAAGTTGAGTTTTCCAGAGAGCTTAGCAACTACTCCTGGCATGTGTGGGTTGTTGGTATGTATTGCTGCTGCCCTGGCCCTTCCTGCTGAAACTTGCCTGCTGCAGGGCTAATTTTCCATATCCCTCCTAGATGTGAGTGGTGAGGAGATCATGTCCTGTGACCACACTGTGGATTATGAGAGGCTGATACTCAGTGTCCTGTTTGTCAACTGCACCAGCCTGCAGGTAAAGGGATCTTCGTCCTGGGAAGCCGCTGTGATGGAGTTGGGAGATGTTCGACTTTTTTTCCTGGACAGGACTGGGTTTAATAGGGTTTCTATTTCTAACTTTCTTCAAGACTAGGATACTTATACTTCTGATAATCTAAAACTCTTATAGGAGAACACTTCATGTCAAAAATTGAAAAAGAAAACCAAACCCCAAGCTACTGAAATTCTTTTTTTTTTCAATGATGCATTAAATCCCCTAGCCTGCCATAAATGTTATGCTCTCCTTTAGAGGACTTGAACTACTTGATAGGTTTTTCTTGTAGGGAGGTGGACCAGGTTTAAGAGTTTCTGAGCACCAATCTGTTTAAATGTGTATCAAAGACAATTAACACCATATGCTGACCCTAGCAGTTGAGGTAGAGTAGTAAGTGGGAGGCCAAAACCAGATGCTTTACTGGTGTCTGTTGCTTTGAAGTATTTGAAATACCACAAGACTTTTCTGCTGTTTATTAGCTTAGTTTTTTTGGACAGCTGACTCTCTGGCACTAAAACCTGCTACTCCTTAGAGTTTTCTTGACTTCTGCAGTTATCTTGGTATCTTCTGCTCTTCAACCCAACCCTGTGCCCCACTGATTTCCTAAAGAGCTCATCCTTTTCCTTTGGGCTTTTAAGACAAGAAATCATCTTGTCCTTGTGCTGGTGCAAGCACCTAAACCAACTCTAAGTTAGAGTTCAGTCCCAATGGCTTTTAGGTACCTTCATGCTGTAGTGAGTACTGCTGCCTCTTTCTAATTAACGTCTCTTGTCTGTAGCATGGTCAGCACCAGCTCTGGTTGAGGCTGATGGTGAATGACACAATGGGAGAGGAGACAAATATCACCTACAGCACTCACTGTGACAGCATTCCTGTTGATGAAGTCACCACTCCTGTGTTTGCTGGTGCAACAAACTGCACCAAAGACTTCATGGCAGTAAGTAGAGGGGTGGGAGTGCTGTAGAGCCTGCTCTGAGGCTTGCAAGGCAGGGTGCCTGTCTCCTGGAGTTGTGTGTGTCTCAGATCTGGGGAAAGCTCCAATGAACTGCAAGGAGGTCTCTTGGCTGCATGTTCATTTTAGCTTGGCTGCTGGCTCTTTGGGGAGCTGGTTTGCAAATGGTCATTAATGATGCACCCAGTCTGGCTCCAGTCCTGTTGCAGGGGAAGCTGATGCTGGCTGTCTACTTTGGGAAGCTGTAGTAGAGATCTTGTTGTGTGGCTGCTACCATGCAAGTTCCTGAGTCTAAGTTTCATGATGTGTTTCAGGTTACCTTCCCAGGACTCATTTCAAGTCTCAGGGATGAGCATAAGGTATGTGCCTTCCACCTGGTGAAGGGAGCTGGGGGGAGTGCCTGGGGTTTTGGCATAAACTGAGCCTGATATCTCCAAGTTTGGGCAGGGACCTCTCTGATAGACTTACATTTGTTGGGAAGCCTAGTTCTGCCCTGTCAGCATAGGGAGCTTTAATGTAAAGCCTGGGAGGTGGCAGCCCTGCAGAGTGAAAATCTAATGCCTTGGTGCTTCTGTATGTTCCTTCCTTACGCAGGGATTTCCTGCTTTGCAGGTTCCAGCCACTCCAATGTCCTGGAATCTGTCAGTTGATGATGGAACCAGAATACATCAGCTAAGCCTTGGGCAAGCAACACAGCAAGGCTATAACTTTCTGGTTGATGGCCACAACCTGATATTTCAGGTGGCCTTTGCTGCTACTGGAGTTGTGTCCTACAAGGTATGTGAAGGGAGAGCTCCTCAGCACTGAGGAGTTACCCAGCCCCTGTTTGGACAGCACTGTCTCCCTTCTGTAGACCTTGGGGGAAGCATTTTCAGGCCAGGGCCAGAGCTGATGTCAGGCTGATGCACTGCTGGGCTGAGCTGGTGTGTGCAAAGCTGTTTGGCTTTGCACAGCTGCCACTGAACTGCCTGGCACAAGCGTCTGGGAAGGTACAATGTGCACCTCAGACAGCAGCACAATGAGGGGGAATCTTCAGAAGCAGAATTCTAACTACAGCCAGCCCTGGGTACATCTGACTGGCTGTCTCATGATCAGCAGCTGCTTTTAGAAAGGGTGAAGTGGGCAGCAACTGCTGCTGCAAACCTGAACCTGATGCAATATGTGGCCTCTGGGATTGGTCTTGTGATGGATCAGAGCTGAGCAATGTCTAATAGAGCTCCATCTTCTTTGTCAGCACAATGATAAGGTGCTCCACACTGTGGCTCTCAAGCTCATGTATGGCCCTCCTGAGCGTAGACTGACTGTGGAGTCAAGAATGCTTTGTGCTCCAGGTAATGCATGGAAAAAGCCACAACCTGACCTACTTTTTTCCCTGGGAAACTGATGTTATATTGATCCAAGATGTTGTTGCAGGTCCAGCAATCTGTAATACAACACACATGACTGTTGCCATCCCAGCCTTTCCAGGGATCCTTATGGATGTGGATGTAGAGAATAAGACAATCCCCATGGATCAGCTTCAGGAAAATGGAATCACTCTGGACACACAAAGAGGGATCAGGCTGTATATTAGCAGGGGAATCCTGAAGTCTAGGGTGAGTTCTGATCCTTGTCACAGGTGTTGGTGTGATCACACCTTCTTGGTGTTTTGAGACCCAGAGGCACAGCAGCTTTGACCTTGACTGAGGATCTGTCAAGTCAGTCACAGCCTGTGGCTGGCTGAGGGCAGGTGTGATTAAGATGAATGCAGACTGACTTTGTAATAGGCATAATGCAAGGTAACTTGCGTTTCCTTGGGGCCTTTTGGCAAAAACAGATGGAGGTGAAAATATTCCTCTTGGAGGGTGTAGGTATTTGGCCTGCCTGGAGCAATGCAAATGAGCTTCTCCTGTGGCCACTGTGCTTTTCAGGCTTGGCTTATTTGTTAATTAGCTCTAGCGGGTGCATGTGTTAAAAAGAGATCTTCTCACACCCCAAGAGAATAACTCTTGTCCTTCAGCTACGTGGGGAGAGCTGCTCAGGACTTCAGTACTACATGTCCTCTTTGAAACTGGCTTTTCACTTCCATGGGGAGACTGTGGCAATGGTGATGCACCCTGAGTGCCCCTGCGAGAAGCACACACCAATAGGTGAGTGACTCCTGCAGATCCTCAGCTGTGCTCCCTCACCATGGCTGATTGTTACACCTTGTGCTGGATTAGCTCATCTTGCCAACAGCTCCTGGCAGACAGAGCTGTCACTGGTTCACATGACAACTTATGTGAACCTCTGTTACAGCTGCTGTATGCACCCAGGATGGCTACATGGATTTTGAAGTCCATGCTGAGAGTACCACACCCCTGCTGGATTTGGATACCCTCAGGCTCAGGGATCCTGTGTGCCGGCCAGCCTACAAGTCACCTTTGAATGACAGGGTTCGGTTCCATGTCCCACTGAACGGGTGTGGGACCAGGCACTGGGTGAGTCTGTGGCCAGGGTTGGTGGGGGTGGATTCAGGCATTGGCAGTGCCCTCACTAATGCTGTTATTTACCTGCAGTTTGATGGGGAGCAGATTCATTATGAGAATGAGGTGAGGGCGTTATGGACAGACCTTCCCCTGGGCAGGATCTCAAGGGACAGTGAACTCAGGTGTGTCTGGAAACCTCTTTAGGCCATCCAGTACTGTATTACCCACACAACAATATATGACTTACCTGCTTCTTCCCTGTTACAGGTTAACAGTTGTGTGCTCCTTCAGCAATAGTGATGCCTCCCTCACTGTAAAAGTAGACCACCTTTCTCCTCCACCTTCTTCAGTGAATCAAGGCTCCCTCTCCTTAGTTCTTCTAAGCTACCCAGGTAAAGCTGGCTCAGTTGGCTGGGGGAGTATCTGGAGCTGGTGGAGGGGAGGGTGGATGAGTGAACTGTTCTGGTGTATGGACTTCTGTCCTGGTGTGCTTCCTTCCTGTTCATCCATGCTGCTTGAAGCAGGTACCCCAAACCTGTGGCCCTTGGACAGACAGTAGTTGTCCAACCAGCTGCTGTTAAAGAGCTTGAGACCCTCTTTGCACCCTGAGTTACTTAAGTGACTTTGGCTCTTGCAGAGGACTCGTACAGGCAGCCCTACCGTGAGGATCAGTATCCCATAGTGAGGTACCTGCGCCAGCCCATCTTCCTGGAAGTTCAGGTCCTGAACCGCAATGACCCCAACCTCCACCTGGTACTGGATGACTGCTGGGCAACGGCCTCCCAAGAGCCAAGATCACTGCCCCAGTGGAATATTGTTGTAGATGGGTGAGTGCCCTGCCACACAAATGAAAGTGCCTTTTGCAGTGGTTGTGAGGAGTCTCTATCTCTCCCCTGCTCCCTCTCTAGTAAGAGAGCCTTAAGTATGAGTGCCTTCTAAGTACTGTCCTGAGAGGCTGGAATTTGTAGGAAGAAGGTAGTGCCTCAACCTGAAACTTGACCTGCTACTTCAGAGTCAAGGCCAACAACCCAAACTTTCTCTGCCCTGGTGTTCTGACTTAGTTTTCATTTATTGGCAGCTGTGAGTATGACCTAGACAGCTACAGGACTGTGTTTCACCCTGTGGGACGTGGTGTCAGCTATGCTAACTATCGCCAGAGGCTGGAAGTGAAGACTTTTGCTTTTGTTTCTGGTGACAAAGCCCTTCCTGGCCTGGTAGGTGACATTGGACTTGGAGCAGTAGTAGGAACAGTTGCTGTTTCAAAATGAATGGATATCTCATTCCTCTCATTGTGTCCCAGGTGTACTTCCACTGCAGCGTTCTGATCTGCCACCGTTTTCACCCGGACTCCCCACTGTGCATACCAAGATGCCCAAGGCCATCCAGAAGCAAGCGAGGTAATGTCCGAGTGGATTTTGGGTTGCACTGATCCAAGATAGCCCACTGCACTGTAGGGTTCAACTGTGCTGTGTTCTGTTGTAGAAAGTGGGATGGAAGCTGTGAACTCTGCTGTGGTGAGCCTGGGGGGCCCTGTTCTCCTTGTGCCAGAAGAGTGGTCTGCAGCCCAAGGTACTGAGCCAGTGTGGTGCTGGGGGTGTGACCTGGGCTTAGTGAGGATCTGACTCCAAACTGCCTTTCCTCTTGCTTTGCAGGGAGCACTGTCCTGAACAAGGAGATGTGGGCTGGCATTGCAATGACTGCTGTTGGTGTTCTCTCTCTGGCCACAATGCTACTATTTTTGGCTTTTCTTAAATGCCTAAAGAGAAGAGCATATATGGTAAATGTGGTACATTAGGTGTATTTCAAAATAAATTTGAAGTAGTCACTTGGTGAATTATGTCTGTCATGTATTCCTTCTGCATCTAGTCATGCAAATCAACACTGCTCATCCTCAGAATGCCTCCTTATTGTAGATTTGCCTTTAACAATAACTGTAATACTTAATTTCCTGAGCATCTTTGTTCTGAAACAGACCACTGCTATGTTAAATTCCTGTTGGACTTTGCAGCCAATTTCCTTTCTTGAATTGCTTATTGTTCACAGTTGTGATTCCATTTAACTGGGTTTTTTTAAATCTATATTGTGCCAGTATCTGTGGTATGAGTAGCTCCTCCAGCTGCTCTTGCAAATATGAACCCTACACTGTACCTAAAAGTTCAAACCTGGCTTTATTGAAATTATGTAGCAATACTCAAAACTTGTGTTAAAACTTTACTGTAAAAAAAAAAAACAAACCCCTTTGTCCTTATTGGGAATCAGATAATTTCAAAAGGTCTTCAAAGGACATATACAGTAGAGCCTCCCTTTTCTGTGTAGAGCAGCCTAGAAGGACACCAGAAAAACTGAAGTGAAACAGACTTCCTGCTGCCAGAGCTGGTCTTCTGATGACTGAAAGTTCCATTGGCCACTTAATAGGGGCACCAGGAGTATGTAATTTGGGGTCTCAAACTGGGGGAGGAAAAGTGTGAGTACAACTACAGCTGTCTTGTCTGCAATACAGCTATAGACAGTGCTGTCAGTAATGCTGCCCACCTGAAGCGAGGCAGTTTTTCATGCAGTTCTTCTTTTGCGTTTTGTACATGTTGCCTTGCATAGTGAAGGAAATGAGGCATGAAATATAATTGCATGTGACAGTGAAAGTGCTTTGCTGCAGTAGGAGTGTAACAGCCTTAGGTTAAACATTGTCTGGCAACTTTGTGTGAGCAGGGAGAGTGATCATCACAAGTCCAGCTCTGTGGTCTCTGAGTGTGCAGGGTTTCAGATTAAATCAGTGGCCAGACCCTGACACTTGTCAAATGTGCTGTGTATAAATGACTTGGGCTGTGGGCCTGTCTTCCACAGCCCCTGCTTCACTTAGGCATTATTATTGAGCCATTATTAATGTAATAGGCTTCAGGCTGCATTTTCTAAGTATTAATGTGTATTTTTATACAAAGAGCATGGAGTAGATACCATGATTAACATGATCATTAGCCCTTATGCTAGTATTTAATCAATTATAATAATCACAGTGAGACTATGAATCTCACATTGGAATCACTTAATTACAAGTCAGTTACTGTCACTGGCCTGATAGAAGTTAGGGTTGAAAGGATAACTTAAGCTACTGTCCAGCAAACAATGTGCTATACTTAAGTCTTGTTGACTTAACACTTGGCTGGAATATGAAGCATTTCTGCAAAAGCCAGGTAAGTGGTCCTTGATGAAGAGAATTTATGTGCTTAACTGTATGTTGTACTTAATTGTATGGGCTGTTTACCTCTTCTGCCCCAAATAAGGCTAATCTTAATATTTGCTCTCCCTAGCCTTGTTCTGAACTGTGAGGGAAGCATCTTTGTGTATGTTCAGGTAGAGATGTTTGCTTGTTTCTCATTAATGGACTTCGTAATCCTTTGCTTTAGGATGGTTGGAGTTTACTAAATAATGTTACAGTGACATGTAAACATGCTAGTTAACATCCCAATTAGCTAAATTATTTCTCACATATCTTGTGTATATGAATCTGCAGACTTGCACTAGTGAAGGTATTTAAAATAACATGGGTACCTTCAGTATGGGAAGCAGTGAGAGCTTTACTTTTGCTCTTTGGGTTCTGTATTTTGTACTGTTTTTACTGCCTGAGGAGGTGAGACAAAGAGCTTGCACATGGTGACAGCCATCTAGGTCAAAGAGAAAGTTATACTTTCCTGGTTTCTGCCCCTGGCTGATACTGTTTTTCTAGGGCAAGACTTCAGTGTGGCATGTGAGAGGCAATCTGTTTCTGGGAGGGTTAACTATAGTTCTCTCAGGGTGGCTCATTTAATGCTCTTTAGGGACACTGTAGAGGTGCTTTGAATGAAGACTCTTAATTTATATCAAGGAAAACACAGGATTGTCTTCCTTATTTTGTACGTAATTTACCCTAGAGCCCAGTCACATCCATTCCTCCCTGTAGCCCTCCTCTTCTGTGTGTGCTGCTGCCTCTCTGCTCCCTGTTAAAGTGTGTTATCTGAAAAGTTTAAGCTTATCTTACAAACAAAAAATATTCCTTTCCTGCATTCAAGCAGAGGTCTCTCTCTTCTGATGCAGGGCAGGGTGAGGTGGGGATGGCGGTGCTGCATGGGAAGGTGGAAGAATTGCAGTGTGAGGCAGCACTGACTCTGCAGCCTGAGCTCAAGCAGCTGCTTCAGGAGCCATACCACGTTGGTTGCTCCAGATCTCCATAGACATGGGATGTTTGGGGTCCACCAGGCTGTAGGGCCACAAGAGTGGCTGCATATTAAGGCAGTGAACCAGGTCTGTGAGAGCTGAGTGGGCTGAGCTGGTTGGGAATTGGGGCCATGGGGTGGGAGTCTCTTGCCAGCTTCTTGTGAGGTTGGTGGTGTTCTGCAGAAAGCTGAGAGAGCAACTGAGAAAAAGGGGACTTGACAGGATCCTCCCAGTTTGTCTTGCTAAGGACTCCTTAGTTCTACTGCAGTCTTTAATAATTCAAAGAAGAAAACAACCTCTGCCCCCCTTTTAAGGGATGCTTCACTGTCTGCAGTAGAACACCTACTCTATGCTGACCTAGTTTTTTCTTTTGCATCTCTCAATGGAAAACCTTGCTCTGGTGATGGCACTGCAGAAAAAACAGCTCTTGGTAAAAGGACATGGTGAGAAGCCTTGAAATGACAGGCTGATAAGCATGCAAAGATCAGGGCAGCAGGAGCAGAACTGTTCCATGTTTACCTGCAGGTAACTGAGAATTCACAGTTTCAGTTCCTGCTAAATGCTGATGACAGAATGAATTATATAATGAAAAATAAACTTAAAATGCAGAGGGAAATGGTTCATGTTGGGTGAGACAGAGTGGGACTGGATTACGTTATTTTAGTTTCTGCTGATTTTATTAAGTAATGCCTCTTCTCCTCAGAAGATGAGGGCATAAAGGAAAATGAGGGACAACGATTTAGCTGTGTACTCATGTATGAGCTGTGGTACAGATTAGGAGTGTTGTAACTTCAGAGAGGTGTAAGGGCTTTATTGCTCTGTCTTTGGAGGTACCTCCTGGAAAGCTCTTGCAGGCAGCCTTGCCTGAGGGCAGGCTGGTTATGTGGCTTTGTACTGTCTGCTGAATTAATGTGCCATTAAAAGTAAAGGGCTCCTGGAAATCTTATGGGGTTTATTTCACTCTGCAGCTGAAGTGTGGGGCCAGCTTAGCCTAGGGGCTGAAACTATTACCACCACTACTCTGTGAAGCACATTACAGCTCAGGTAGGCTCTGTGTCCATGATGTGGTCAAGCGGCAGTTTGGTTTATGCAAAACTAAATAAAACTAGTTTAGTCCTTAGACATCTGCGTTTCCTTTATAGGCATAAGAAGGCAAGTAATCTGCAGTTTGTGGCTCAGCAATGTTGGCCATATAAAATACTTTATTCAAGGAGAAAAATCTCAGCTCCAATTGTAGCCCTCCTAAACCAAGATGTGAAAAACTTGTTTTTAATGTAGAATTAAAACAGATTAACAAGATTAATCTGGTTAAACAAACAGCACTTTATTAAACTCATAGTTACTTTCTTAATGCTAAAAAATATAATATTTGCAAAAATGAAAAAAGTTTAAATAACATACACAAAATTACAACTGAGAAGCAAACCAGGCACTTTAAATACGACCTAAACAAGACATAAGCCTACCCCTGATATGATGAAGCAAGGAACTCCCTTTGGAATAAAACAACATCTAAAGGGAGGGGAAAAAAAGCTTAGACCACGACATATGAGCAACCTACTTTTTCCTTTATAATGAATATAAAGCATTGGCCTGGTGTACTCATACTATTTGAACAAAGGATGTTAAGGCTTACAAATATTTTTCCACATTCAAAATGTGTTTCTACTGTTCTGAACTGTGATACTTCTGTATCAAAATGACCACTGTTATGTACTAAAGACAGTACATTCAGAACTCCAGTATCTGGGAAGTCAAATATCTCCCTCCCCTTTCTGTCCACCTACTTGCCATTGACTTAACAGTACCCACTATTACTACAGCCTTTTACCAAATTCTGTGGAACATTCCACCATGCACATACTTACTACTGCACTGCTGCTTCTTGGTTATTCTTAAAATCCCTTTTACAGTACCAATGTAATATGTATTTTGATTTTCCTCAGTTTCCAGGAGTACACAATGACTGAATGCTTAATGAGTGAACAATTACATAGCAAATGCTGGGATTGTACAGCTAAGTGCTTATGAAGTCTGGGGAAACCTACTTATTCACTCTTTCCAGTATTGGCAGAAAGATCCAAGCCAGGCTGCTTCTGTGGTAAACTTCCATTCACATCTTGCTTCCTCATCTGACCCCTGTGTACAAGAGAAAAGAATGGTTTTATTGGGTGTTCCTCCATAAGATTGTCTTTTAACTTTTTGCTCAAAAAAAGCTGAGTACTGTGAGCTGTCCCAGACAGGTTTATATCTGCTGCTGGTCTACCTAAGCTTCTCTCAAGAGACAGAGAAACACAAAAACAGATGTTATCTGTTTTAATGTCAACACTGTAGCTCAACAGGGCTGGTGTGTGGGATGGATTGTGCATTTGGATGTGCTATGGAAAATACAAGTCTTCTGGAACTGGTGGGCAGTGTAGTGGACATGGCAGCATGCCTTGGAACTAGGCCTTGCACCATGCTTTTGTCACCCTCCTGCCATCTCAGGCAGCTCTGTGTGTCTCAAGAGGTGTGCAAACACAGCTGTGCTGAAGGAGCAAACTAAGGAAGCCTACAAGAGAGCAGCTGTGCTTTTTCTTCTTGCTCTTCCCTATGGCACAGTGATTACTGTGGTTCTTTCCCTGGCAGGAATTTCAGGGTGGAGTGCCCCAGGTGGCACTCCAGCACAGCCTGCTGCTGCCTCCTGCTCGTTGCTGCCTGGCTCAGGCAATGCTGACTGAAACAAGCCCAAAGTCCCAAGAGGCACAACTAGCAACTTTCACAGTGCAGAATCCTACAAAATCTGTCCTTTTTAAGTACTCCTCTGCCTCTCCCAAAACTACAGTGAATTTTGTTCCCTTACTCTATAAGTGCAGGTAAGCAGCTGGGCCATGATGCAGGAAAAACTGCAAGGTTAATCTCCTACACAAAATTCAACTTGGCAGTAGGTTTTAATGATGTTTAAAGCAACACATTAGAGTGAAACAAGGGTCTATTTTACTCCTAGGGTCATGTTGTGTTAGTACATTCACATTTAAAGACAACTTATGTTTCTTCTGTCCCAAAAAGGGCATGAATTAATACTCATTAGAATACCTATCAATGCCCAAACATCTGTATGCTGAATTTTAAGCCATGAGGGTAGCCCAGGATTCAAAGCACTCAAGAAACATTGGTAAACTAAGCAACAGTGGCTCATTTAGGAAAAACGTGCAACAATGAATGCAATAGCACAACTGCAGAGTTTGAAACCCAAGCATGGACAAAGACATCCATACTCACCTTGATGCACACCAGTAGTTGACCAGAGTTGAAAGCGCAACGTAAGAAACACTCAGCACTCCAGAAACTCCCAGGGACAGGGCTCCCAGGCCACACAGCACACACAGAAGGGCTATGCCACCTATGGCTATGACAACACCTAACAAAACATCACTCTGTTACTCAAACAAGTCCATGTACAAATAGAAAAGCTGATATTCTACTATAACCCAAATTTCAAAAAAATTTGGGAAAACCATCTTCCTCACTCATCTGGTTAGCCTCTGTAAAAGCTATGCATGATCAAGATAACTGGTTTAGGCATATCCTAATGGCTGAGATTAGACAAGGAAAATGGGATTTTCCCGTATAGACTACACTTAATTAGATTACTCTTCTTGTATTAAGAGTTTTACTACTGCTCAGACCTGAGGACTACACACAGAAATCCTCAATTGCTAGGACTCTAATTTCCAGAAGGAAAAATTAAGGAAAAAAGGTAACATGCCTTAAAAGGGAATAGGTAAGTACATCCATGCATGTATACAGTACCTTCCATGACTATCACACCAATACAGGCCATTACAGCTGTTGTAACAACAAAAACCAGGAAAAATCCAACAGGAATAGCTGACACTGCAATAAACATCAGGAGTGATAAGGCAACAAAAGGATGGTCATCTAAATATTGGCCAATGCGAGAATTCATAAAGGCAACAACCTGCAGATGGAAGAAAAACATTTCAGATTTTTTTTAGCCTCTCGTCACAGATACCTTTTCACAGATCACTGTTACTGTAGTGAACCATAGGTAGGATAGATATTTTGCCAGTCTGCAGCCGGAATAGGGAGCACCTCTTGCCTCTTTGTTTCAAAAGCATGGGGTCTTGGTGCAAATTTAGATAACTTCAGGGCAAATATATTCTACCAACAACAGACATGTTTTTCTTGGACTTCCCAGTTCTATTCTTGCAGAAATTATGAAAAAAACTAAACCCACAAAAAAACAACCAATCTGAAAATAAGTAAAAAAAAAAAATCAGTCTAGCTGTAGCTTTCACTGGGGTCTTGGCAACGATTATTTTAAACTAGAGACCTCTATTTGTTAATTTTAAAAATCTGCAACATTTAAAAATGCTCAACTTTTCTTTCAGCCATGGCTTAGGAATATCTGCAACCTGCTCATTTATTGAATCAAAGTACAGTGCAGGCATGTCTGTATCAGAAAGTTGTTAAGAATAATATTACTGGTAAATAAAAAAAACTTTTTACAGAGGCAGTCATAGCTATACACTAGAATTTTATTGTAGTAGTTTCCCTTCCCTTAAGGAAACACATATTGTAGTTTTAGTTCTCTTTATAGCACTGCAACCATTTCACTAAAATGCCATTCTACTATCTCAAAGGGTTATGCCAGTAAAACAAAAAATGCAGAACAGGCTTCCCTCCTCCTTGACTGAAGGTGTGGGAGGACAGGCCTTCCCACAGGCCTCACAGTGTTCACTTGAAAAACAGGGAGTGCGTTTAAATAAATCAGGGTGTGATATCTTGATAGTTACAAAATATAGCTTTATAAACATATCAAATTACAATCCAGACCCACATTTTCGTTGCTGTGGATGATCTGCATCACGGAGTGCCATTGCTTCTGTAGTTCCTGCATTTCTTTAGACATGTTATTAATCCTCAGCCACGACCTCTTCTGAACAGCCAGTTCTCACTCTTGCCATCCAATTTCCCTTAAAATTATGGTACAATTAGTGACAGGCTTATAAAGATGCTTTTTTCCTTTGTATAAAGAGAGATTGCAGATTTCAGCTGAAGTGACACACAGTCTAAAACATTACTTTTACAAAAAGCACATCTAATGTAGAGAGCTTGCCCCTGCATGCTCTTCGGAAACTCCCAAAGCCAAGTAGCAAGAGACAGGTGACTCTCACCTCCTAACATTAACCCCGTGCTTACCCATCAAGGTATTCACTTACCAGTAAAAACATCACTTCTAACCACCTGCATGAACAATTTGTTGCTAAGGGTTCTGGAAACCAGTAACACATTAATGAAACTTATTTCTGTGAGTATTCTCATACTCAGAATTGAAAGCATACCCCACACAGCTTCCAAACTCGGCGTATTAAGGCAAAATGCTTCCAGATGCTATGAACACATTGAATTGGGGCAGTTTCAAGGAAACCTCAGCTCGGTAATCTCCCTGAAAATTTGCAGCTGCTGTTGCAGGGGGACCCTTGCAAGGGGCAGGTTAGAGGATGCATTTTCCTGTTCGCTGTCCCGAGCAGCCATGGCGCCAGTGTCGCTGCTGGGGGGACAGGCAGGGCCGTGCTGGGCACTGGGCAGTGTCACACACACTCGGCACTGTCACACACTGTCACACACGGCGGGTGAGCCCGGGGCGCTGGAGCTGCCCGCGGGGCGCGCCCGAGCCCGGGCGTTACCGCGCCCCGCCCGCGGCCTGCACCGGGCACCCAGACCGCGGCCAGGGCACAGCCATCACCCCCTCGCCACCGCTGCAGCCACCCCGCCAGCCAGCGCCCCGCCGGGTCCCCGGCGTGTGTCCCTCGGAGGTAAGGGGGGACGCGGCCCTCCCGCCCAGCCGGGCAGTGCCGGAGCTCGGCCCCGGGAATGTCCCGCTCACCTGCGGCTGCCGCCCATGGGCTGCGGCCCGCTCGGCCCCGGCTGCCGGGCCTGCCGGGCTGCGGGAGCGCCGCCGCCGCCCGCCGCTGTCTCCTCCCCGCCGGGCCGGGCCGGGCCGGGCCCTCCCGGGCGGCGCGGAGCGGCCGTGGGCGTGCAGCGCCCGGACCCCGCTGCCACGGCCGCTGGTGCTGGCTGGCGGTGGCTGATGCCCCTCGAGCGTCCTGTCGTGTCCCCACCCCAGCCCTACCTCATCCGCTCAGTCCGGGCGCCCTCATGAGTGTCCTAGAGGGTTGTGTTGTTTTAGGACATGCAGCCTGGAGCTCTTTGCAATGGAGGACGGAAAATGAAGGTGTCTGCGATCTCCGTGCCGCTGTGGAGGCGGGCAGAGGCTCGCTCGGCCCCGTGGCTCCGTGGGTGTCTGTAACACCACCGTGCCCGGGCAGGCAGCGAGGCAGCTCGCAGTGAGCTGGGAGCGTTCAGCACGCCGTGAGGAGCCTGGAACAGCTGCGGAACGCTCGCCTCACCCGGCTGCGCCACCTTCCCCCGTCCCCGCGGTTGTGCCCACACGTCCCCACCTCGTCCTGCTGCCTCCCGGTGTTCTGGTGCCCACGTAGCAAACCTGTTGGGGGACCATGTCAGGAGTAATTACCTTAAGAATTCAGCTGGGTTTTCAGCAAAAGCAATGCGGCTACAGTGTCTCAGCATTTGGCCGGGACCGTTCTCGGCAGTGGTGCTTGCTGAGGTGTGTCGCACGATGGTTTGGCCTGGCTCTTCTCCAGAGCCGTCATGATGGGGTGAACTGGCAAGCATGAGGCTTCAGTTAAGTCCCAGCTTCTGCTGCACTGATTTTTTTAATGCTGCAAATTGCAATCAGAAATGAGTTAAATATTCATGTTTCTCGTGCCTGCTTTAATAATTTAATTGGTGCCATCCATGAGAGTATTACAAAAGTGAATACTAATGGTTTCGTGATTATTTTTTAAAGGCAACAAAAGAAATAGCGTGTTTCATTTAGAAATTAATGTGAAAAGAGGTTTTATGAAGTATGGGGGTTAGACTTCTCAAACTGTTGGAGCTCTGTGTCTTTGAGATGCTGATTTCAATAATCTCTGCAGATACCAGGATTTGTGTAGTCAGAGGGAGTAGGATTTGCATATTAACACATATTTGGACTGTGGGGGTCTAAAAGTCTTGCACAAGATACCTGCAAGAAGAGGATGGTCAGGGCAAGTGTATTTTGCTTGAACTCTTAATGTGTTAATCTCTCATATTATTAAAGTGCATAGTGGATTGATTTCTTTGGTACACTAGGGTATATCATAATAAATTTGTTGGTTTGTATACTTTTTTAACAAGTGAGCATAGGGAAAACTAGCTGTCAGGATTGCAGTGTGACATAACTCAGTGATAATGGCACTATAAAGTTTAATGGAGCTGAGTTTAAAGTATAGTAGAGATTTTAAATTTCTGGCTGTTTTCAAGCATGCCATAGCTGCAGTTTTGAAGATAGTCTCATACTTCTTAGTAAATAATTTTCTTGCTATGCATAATTATCTCTTCTGCTAAAAATTCATATATAATCTTCCTCTATACAAAACAACTGGTTTTAATGTTTTTAAAGCAGCAGAGATAAGTTATTCAGCTTAGAAGAGCGTGCATATACAAGCATCCAAGTTGATGTGCGCAGAGGAACAGTAGTTACTCTTAACTGCTGCTTAATTGAGCTTGTCTTCATGCCAGTGTCAGCTCCAATTAGCAGGAAAATACTCATGTTGCAAACCAGCACTAAAATATTTGTAGAGTTACGACATGCATTAGCCAAGCAATTACCAGCACCAGCAGTGCTGATTTTGTACCCTGCACTGTTGGCCCATGTTTAAAGAACAATGGCCAACAACAACCATTTGTAGGTGGTATAAGGGCAAGACATAAGGAAAACTGTGCTGTTAACTCAGGGGTATCAGCCATTCTCACAGCTCATAGAAAATTGGATGAAAAATAGCAAAAATTATGGGAAAAGGTTTAAAATGGAACTCTTGTTGTGTTGGCAGAACATGTACAAGGCCCTCTTGAGGGTAGCTATTAAGAGACTATGCTAGATTTCATACTGGATGGTTGTAATTCCCATTTGTGGAAGAATGTGATGGAAGACTTTCAGGATGTAGTGATGACTGTGAGTGGGAGGTAAATGCATACTGGCTTAGAGGAATTGAGACTATCCCACCTGTTGTGTTCAGATCTTCAGGGAGTTAGAGTCTGAATAATGGAATAGTGGTAGAGGTGTTTGGATTCAAGATTTTGATTCTTAAATATTTTTTTTTCCCAATTCTTCTTAAGAAAATTTGGGTTTATAGAGCCTTTACTGTTCTGGAAGCTCTGTGCAGCTCTTTCATGCAAAAGTTAGAATATCTCAGGTATCTCAGGACTTCATTTTTTCATAACTTTCAGAGGTAAAAGGAACCTGTAAAGTTCCTCATTGGTTCCACAACTGAATCTCCCTGACCACGGCTTGGCACAACACTAAAAGGGGCTGTTTCCTCTCTGGTGAGGGAGGAGGGAATTCTGTCTCCAAGCACCAGCTATGCTGTAACTGGGGCAACCAAGCTGAGGACTGAAAGGCAGTGTCAGAGAAGTTCACCAAGCTGTGACAGGCAGAGGGACTGGTAACAAGGGCACCTGCAGGTAGTACCTGCCCTTACCCTGCTCACCTGTGCATCCTGTGGATGTGTGAGGCATGCAGAGTGTCTCTCTCTTTCTCTTTTCCTATTCCTTTTGACATGGGCTTATTGTTCATGGCAATTAATGTGTGGTTCTGCTGTAAAACACAGCTGGGGGCCCAGGGTCCCTGGGACATTAGAAGAGAACGGGAAGTGGGGAGGAAACTGGTGTTGGAGAAACTGGAAAGGGCAGGATTTAAGAAAGTCTTGAAGGATATCTTAGAGGGAGTTAAAAAGATTAAGATGAAAAGTGAGCTTGAGAGGAATGGTGAAAAAAAGAGCATAGAGATTTGGAGGAAGAGAGAGCTTATTGTTGTAAACAACAAATGTGAGAGCTGATTTTTCTTCTTCCTGGCAGCTGGGATAGAAGCTGATTGACACCTTGTGCAGTACCTGAAATTAGTCTCTCTTTCTTTTCCAGTGCATGTAACAACAGGATGTTCACACTGAAGGGGAGGACCAAAAAATTCTAAGTAAACAGAAAAGCCAACACAGAGCTTGAGTCTCTTGAGGGTAAGTTCCTTCTGCAGTGACTGTGAAAGATCAATAACTTTGTCAAAACTTCAGATGCAATTGGCCATTACTGGTGGTTAGTGGTTTGATATTGGAAGAACTCTTATTAAAAGACACATGTTCCTGTTAAATATTCGTTGGACTTAATCCTTTATAATAGAATTTTTATTAAGGATTTTTTAAAATATTAAGTGTTTGAAAGGTTAGTTGGCATATAAGTCAGGAGTTTTTTTAGGATGAACGATGGCTTTTTTAATGACTCTTGTACCTTTAAGAGTGAATGAATGGATATCCTAATGAACTGTATCATTTATTCATTTTTAAAGTACCCTAAGGCCCAATCCTTTAGTCATTAATCAAGAGGAATTCATGCTCTCTTTAATGAGTTATGTCTGGCAGTGATAATGTCTTTATTTCTGTGTGTGTGCAGGCATGCTGAGGAATACCAAGGAGGTAAATCAAATCAGCCCTTTCTCAAATTTTATTTCTGAATGGGCCCTACTTTGATATTGAGGAGGGCACAATTTTGTCTCCTAGAAACCTGATTCTAGCAGCCTCGTTTTTCAGTGATACATCAGAAAGCAGTAACCATGTGCTAAAAGTGTGTTAAAATTATGTAAAAAAAGATTATATCTTATTCAAACATAATTGTATTGGATAATAACTTCCTCTTCCATGGTGATTTAACTCACTGGTGCTCAGATACAACACACTTCTACTTCCTTTTTCTCATAGTGTCACTGTGTGTTCAGGAAATTGTTCCCTGTGACTTTCCTAAACAAGTTTCATTTAGGAAACTTGGAACAGACTATAGGCCAGGCTTGGGCCTATACTAAGGAAGGTTGCCATTCAAAAGCATCTTAAAACATTGTGAGGTTTAATAGTTCTGTGAAAATATCCTGACAGAACTTTGTATGGCATCCTAGAGGCCATCTCAAAGTATTGTCACCTTGAAGAGGTGAAACATAATCCTAAAACATGTCAGATATCCTGACATTTGTAGTACAACAGTTTGCAGAGTACTTGTGAGCAATTTGTTCTTCCAGCATCATTCGGGTAATAGCTTCTTCTATAATTGGCTCCTTGTAGGCATTAAAAAAAATCTAGAGGGCTTTTTTTCCTCTCCCCAGTAATACAGTTCACACAACTTTGACTGTTTCACTGTCAATTTGGCAGGCTGGTAGGATTTAATATTCTGATATCCAGAGTTTATGCCATTAGAAACTCCATGTGGAGTTTAAGTACTTAAAGCATTTAACTAATTTTAAGTACTTTTCAGGGATATAAAACTAAGATTTTTTTTTTTTAAACTGGTATTTACTGGTGTTTAGAAGTCTTATAAAATGACTGCAAAAACCATGTTTTGCTGAGGAACTCACCACAAAGAATGGCTGTTTCCTTAAAATTTGAAAAGTTACCATGTAATTTTCTATGAAAACTGAAGGACACTGTTCTTTCTCCATGAATCTTTTTTGAAACAGAGTATTTCATAAATATCTTTGAAGTTGCTTTTCATTTCTGTCTAGACACAAAACAATTCTGTGTGCAATATGAGTCGCCCAAAACAGTCACTGAAATTATCATTCCTACGCACGCCTGCACCTGCTTCTGCTTCAGTTGCACCTTCAGACTTGCATGAGGTATGTGCTCTCTCCCTGCTGTCAGGGTATGCACACATTCCTTGTGCTGGCAAATCCCCATTCTTTGCAATGGGGTTTAGTCAGCATGGGTGGTACTGGGTCAAAGGTTGAAATTTATGGCCTTGGAAATCTTTTCCAGCCTTAATGATCCAATGATTCCAAGTATATTCATGATTGTATCTCTAGTACTTTTATCTCTGAGGGTATTTTGAGACATGCATTTCATGTGCCTACGAGGTATCTTAGTAAAGTTCAGACATCAGGACTGATGAAAAGTTCATCAATAAGTCACCTCAGAAAACACAGAATGAACAGACAAAAGAAGTCTATTACAAATCCTTACTGATGTGAGAGAAAGACGAGAGCTGAATTTGTTAACGTGAACTATTCTTCAACTATTACAAGGACTGCATATTCAAAGTAGATAGGTCATTAACAAAGGCCTAAGGAATAGGAATTTTCTTAATCTAAGCAAATATAAGGAGAAGAAAAGAAGCAAGATAGAGATGTGGGGGAGCAGAAAGAACTAGATAATAAACTGTGTTCTCTTATTTATAAAAAATACCTTGATTATACAAAAAAATGCCTGAATACAACTGAAGTATTCTGTAAAATTATTTTTATACATGTGGAGAGCATAATGATCTAAAAATCGATCGGTGGTCAAATGCATGTCTGACCTGTGTATTTGCTTTTTATACTAATTGATGTTTAATCCTGTTCTAGCTCTAAGAAGGCTTTTTAAATTACTGTCCTTTGTAAAACTTTTGCATTTGTTCTTTCCCAATTTCAGCTTGTCCTTCAGAAAGCCCGTTATCCTCCTTTGATGCAGGAGTCATCATGGACTTTGGCAGCTCCATTCAAGGAACAGCATCACTACCGAAACCCAAGTGACTCTATAGCTAATAACTACAGTCTTACTGCACAGGATTTAAAAATGAAAAATATAAAAAAAATGAAGTCCTTTTCAATGGTAGAGATATCACAGTCTTCACTGTGTATCCATATTTAAGTGTGTTTATAAGTTTAGGCTTGGTTGTGCTATGCATTGTTATCTCTAATTCTTTATCTGCTAAAGCATCATCCCTGGAAAACATCACTTATCCCTAATGAACACTTACAAGCTTATCACCTCAGAGTCAGTATAGACAAATTTGCCAATGCATGCATAACTTCAATAAATGTTTCACATTTACTAGTTAGGTTCATCCCTACAAATAATCACATGCAGTGCTTCTCTGTGACATTGTATTTTTTTTCTTATTTCATTTTGTGATTAATTATCTTAGCTCTGTTTTTCACCAATATGAAATATCTTTTTTGAAAAATATGTCTGTATGCGATTTTTCTTAACTGAGATTTAAAGCTGCAAGGAAAAAGCGGCGCTGGAGTTCTGACAGGTAACATACTGTAATGTTATCAAGATACAGATTATTTCAATAAATCTGGTTTCAGTTGTGATTTAATATTTCTTTTTACTGAATGCTGTGTTAAGCATCCAAGCATAAGAAGTTAAGGTCCTACAAAAAATGTATGTGCATCAAGACTGGCTTTTGAATCACAAGATTTTAGTAAGATAATGACATGAAAATACATTATGATCTTGGGCAACCTAAATAACAATCCTAGTAGGTTTGACTCTGATAGAACTGCTCATAAAATACTGCCTGTCTGAGTTGTAAGGTTTGCATGCTTACATACTTTATGTTAAAGTAGTATATTGTATTATGCAATTTTAATGAGAGTTTTTTTTATTGAATAATATAAATACTTCCATAGATCATACTTGTCCTCAGTGTAGCACAAGTGGTTTATAAAAAATCATTGTCATCTGTCCTTACACATTACTGCTTCTTTATTCACTAAACTTGTATTCTTTTTTTCGAAAGTACTTTGTTAAAGACTGTGAGTCGCATTTCACTGAGTGTACCTGCTCACACACCAGAACTGCATGTCATAAATTATACAAACAACCAGCCACTGACTCCAGAAGAACAATTTGCTCTCATGGATTTACATGAGAAGGAGATAAGTAAGCGAGAAAAGCTACCTTCAAGTGATGATTTAGAGGTATTCTTATAATTTCTTTTTAAGGTGAAAGTAGCAGCAGTAATCATCTGCAAGATATCTAGAAACTGTTTACTAAAAGGTAGCTGAGAAAAGCAGGCAGTACATGAGGATTAGGAGATGTAAATACTCAGTATAGCAAACTGCTGTTAAATATTGTCACTTCCTTTTTCATTTTTTTAGCTACTCTGATTTTTGTTGTAAAAGGTTTGCAAGTTAAGTATCTCTCCAAATTATTAACCTCTCATGTTGTTCTGTAGTACTTTTTTATCATTAATTTAATATGCTGAACTGAGTTCTAGTGGTCTATGTGCTTGCATCAACACAGGTGTAAGAACTGTAAAGATATCAGTGCTTTAAAAGGAGCATAGATAGATACCCAAAATCCATTCTATTCAAACACCTTTCAATTACAGAAAGGGCTCAAGTGATAGAAAAGCTTAAAATACTTTGTAGTAATTAATTATCTGTCACAAAATAAGCATAATCTTTTAAACATTTTTTAGCGGTACTGTCACTACATATATAATGGAGTGCGAGAAGATATGCTGGCACCTCAGGATAAGGAAGTGGTGAATAAAATTTTAAAACATATTCCAACTCACATTCTTCCTAGCCCAGAGCTAGAGAAATCTGTGGCATGTTTAAAAGAAGAGATTAGAAAAGACTATTCTATCAGCCTCATGAAAGCCATTGGTAAGACTCACAATCTCTAAACAGTTCCAACTATGTAGACATTTACTGCACTTTGAAAGCAAATCTCCTTCTATTCTTAGCATCCATGGAGAATTCCTCTGAGGTCAGTAGAAATACAGTAGATCTCTGAGGGAAAATAACCTGTTATCATGCTATATAGTATTCAGCAATTTCAACAAATATCTATTTATGAAAGTTTACATCTCATCAGATGGAGAGACGTAATGAAAAACTGTTTCTACTGTCTCCTATTTTTAGAATCAGGACCAATTATTTTTTTTTTCCCTTTAAAAATTGTAAAGTCAAATTTGTAATTTGGTTATTGTGCTGTAATTTATGCTAAAAACATACAAACATGACTATGTTAGTTTTAAATGTGCAGAATTCTACTTCTTCCTGAATGATGAATGTATAGTGGTTCTGAATGTAGATTTTGGCAATATATGCAGTCTAACCATGATATATATGATTTGTTCTAGTTGATTATGTCTTGTTGGATCCAGCTGAGAGGAAGAGACTCTCTATTCAAAGCACCCCACACCCTTTTCCCCGGAGAGTTGTCTGTGCACCAGTCCCATGGCACAGCTCTTACAAAGAAACAAAAAGTTGGAATGAAAGCAATCTGTTCATAGTGAATTCAATGATGCCCACTTTGCAAGAGCTCTGGCTTTCTCAGTAAGATGGCTTGTTCATAGGACCTTAATGAAATGTAGCATGTTTTTATTTAATGATTTGGTTAGAGTGCATCTGCTGACTTCTCTATATATGCTACAGAGATCCTGGGGGAGCCACTAGATATAAAGTGGCAAAATGTCCTTTTATTTGAGCCTCGAAGAATTTCAGCATAAAATGATTGTTTCCTGCAATTGCTGAAGGAACATGTGTTACGTGATGTGAAAAGATCCTCCCCTTTGTTAAAATGGTGCTATGCTTAAATTAAGATCCAGTGCTCAAGTAAATGGTGATTTGGAATTCTCCTCCTGATTGCTGTTACGAACAAAATTAACTCCTAAAACTCAATATCTTTCAAATGTTTGTAATTAAAATTTGCCCTGGGGACACTTGAAAATTGAGATGTGTTATTTTAGGAAGATAATATGGTAATTTGTAATTCTGAGAGCTGTTTTTGCATTTAAGAAACATTTGCAGGAATTTAAGCTTGTATGTTACAGACTGTCATACATACATATGCCATGCTGCTGAAATTTCATTTTTTTCCCCATAGAGTAGTCAGGATAGCTACTTAATAATACGGACTAGAAGCAGTAGGTTTCATTCTGTATGTTCTTTAATGACTGGATATACTACTGAATCTAGGAAAAGGAAAAGGCTATTTTAGCAAAGAATTAAGAGTCTTAAATACAGCAAGTACAACTAAAATTTGTGAAATCCTTTATGTTTGTTAATAGAAAAACCCAATCAGAAATGCACCTGTTGGACAGCTTGGTCATGGAGTGATATTTATAAATGAAATTACATTTTTAGTGTTGTTATACACTTGAGGCCTTCCTGACTATATTTCACAGATTTTTATTTTTTAAACAACTGTGATTTTTTTATAAGGATCTTCTGTGTGTTTCCCTTCCTAGATACAGCCACCTCCGGTTTGTTCGCACTGCAGAGGTGCTCTGTGGACACCTGCCACTGCTGCCTGCAGAGTTTGAGGACATCATTCAAAGGCATTGTGTGGAAGCTCGTGATATCCTTCAGCACAAGTCAGTGCCAGCTCTGGTAGCTGTAGATAAATAGAGTATCTCAGGGTCTGACTTACAGCAAGGCCCGTTTTTAAGACAGATCTTAGACTGAGATGACAGCAGTCCCAGCCACAAGGCTGCCAAAACAAAGGGGGATAGCCCTCAGAGGAATAAACATTGGGGCACTGTCAGAGCCTTTGGAATTCAGAAGGTTTCTAACCATGAGAGGAGTGGAATCTATAGCTGTAAAAATGGTGGAAAATATTTTTTAAATTTTTTTTTTTTTTATTAGGGAAATCAGTCAATTTAAGAATGAGAATATATGAGACACATGAGGGAAAGTGTTTGTGTTCTGCTGCCTGAGATATCTTCCAAACTTGTTTCTCATTTAATGCTAATAATTGAATATTGTTTCATAATCAATAAAACAGTATAATTTGCTATTGTTTTATTTATTACTATTAATTTAATCATAGTGGTCCATTATAACTAGCATCCTTAGCTTTAAAACTGAGGTTTCCTCTAAGTCCTGGAAGGTATAGTTTTGTTTGATATCTAATTATCAGTTCTCTTCTAGCTTTGGATTTTGCTCGTTCTTTGGGTAATTTCTGAGTTTAGATTTTGTTGCAAGGAACAAAGTAAGACTAACAAGCCTTTAAAAACTTTGTATTATTTCACTGTAGGTGGATTCCAACTTGTGCATCTCTTTTTATTGATCAGAGACATATGTGGCTTCATTTTGCTCCTCAAAGGGACTCTGATTCCTCTGAGAAAGTTGAAAGCTATTTTAGCTCTGTGGCAGCTCTAATGTCATTACAATTGCGTGAGATGGTTATTAACTCCTTAGAAGATCTTCTTGCATTTTTTATGATCCACAAGGTATGAGCTGTCAGGTATATGTATAGTTTTCTGTCTTACATGGAGATAATTCATATAGCCATAAAATCTAGTGCTCTTTGAAGGCTAAAATGTCCCAGATGGCTCTTGCCTTCATAAAAAATGGCTGTATCCTTCAAAGGCTTCTGTATACTCAGTGGATTTTTTGCATGGTCAAGAACCGCTGTCCTGAATGATCTCTTGGCAGGTCTGGGGATACAAGTAAGGGTCTATAGCAGATTTCAACTCAGTCCTGAGTGAGTGTGCATTTAGTTTATTTTAGTTTAGCTTTTTTTAGTTTAATTTTCTTGGTCTTGACCAGTTATAGTATTTCTGTGAAAGGACAGAAATAATCCCCTTTGAACACAAAAGTGTGCACAGTCCTGTGCAATCCTTTGCTGAGGTGATTTATGGGTGTGGTGTCCCTGTCTATACCCAGTGAGTGCCCTGTATTATTTCAAGTAATGCACAGGATTATAACAATAACCAATACACCGTGGAAGTTTTGGCTTCCAACACTGTTTTGGCTACCATTGATTAAATGAGTATTTTAAATATAGGATCACCCAGGATGTACCTTGGTAAGACAAAATGAGTAAATATGGTGGGTTAAATACTGCATTGCAGAGGATCAATTAAATCATTTTCTTAATGCAATTTACTATCAAACCTTGCACTAAGCCTTGCCACTAAGATTTGCATTTGGATGATGATTGTGTGGCTGATGGTTGGGGTTTTAAATTTTTTTTAGTTTCATCTGGTGATTTGGTTTGGGTGGGCTCTTCTATTTTTTTGTTTTGTTGCTTGTTTTGTTATTTTTTTACTTATTATAACACCTACATTAAGAATCTAGTCATGGATTAGGACTCCATTATTGTAAACGCAATTTGGGGGTAGTGTACTTCTTACTGACGATACAATTAAAGGCAATTAAAATTAGATTTTACAATTTATTTCTGATAGATATTATCGATTACTTTTTAAAAATAAATTTTGTTCTGTATGATAATAGTGATGTAGTTCTGTTACTTAAGAGAAAAGGCAATTAGGCTTAAATCTAGTTTCTTAATTCTAGCTTTTATAGATGAATTTAGGAGTCAGCACCATAGGATCTTTTTTGAAACATCAGATTTTGTATAAATATCAGGGAAGATGATCCCATTGTTGTTGTGTAGTAAGGATATTTGGGGAGTTTGAACAGTTTAAAAATTTTTATTCCTATAGGTCACTTCCTTGTTCTGTAAATTTTTCCTTCTTTCCCCTAAGGATGGAAATGACTTTAAAGAACCATATCAAGGAGTGCAGTTCTTCCTATCACAGATACTCACAGTCAAACTCCTTGTGAAAGAGCCTGATATTGTCTTTGAGCCACCTTTGGGAGCATGTTGGGATTTAATCAGTCATTGCTTCAGGAAGATCCTGCAGAGTGCTGAGGAACTCCCAAAGGTGCTGGATAAGTTATAGCTACATACAAAATACAATATTAATAAAAACTATCTATAATATAAAAGGTTATGAATGAGGCTGAAAACTGACAAATAGAAGATAAAGATGAGGATTGTGAATCATGAACTGTGCAAGCGTTTTGGTTATAGAAGATATTTTTCAGATTCAAGTTACATTGAAGCACTGGTTTGATTTTCATATTATTTTCTCAAGCAAACTATGTGAGTAGCCAGGTGTTAATTATGGATCAGAGACTTTTCACATTGCACTGTTTTAACCAAATAATGATTTTTTTAATGTGGTAGGTGAATGGGTAATAGAATAAATTTTTTTTTAATTGCTATTCTGTGTCTTGTTACAGTATTTGTAATGATTTCCTTTAGGTAGAGAAACTTCTATTTCCAGAATTACGAAGAGATGATCTCACTCTTAATACAGTCAAACCACATGAGTCGTTGTTTTTGGAGTATATAAACAAACTTGAAAAGATCTTTGAAAGCAACATACTTGGTCCAAAGAAGTAAGTTTTGGCTGGTAACTCCATTGCCCTTCTAAATCCTTAGTTTCATAGCACTGTCCATTTGATTAAATATACAATGTGAGTGTATTTGTTTCTTTCTATAGAGAAACTTTGCATCAGAAGCTTATGTTTGTTTTTGTGGTCTTCTGTGTTTAAGGTATTTAAATGTGTACAGGAAGTACAGCAATCTTTTGAACAACAAATCACAGCAAGATGTCTCAAAATTTTTGGAAAAAGTTCCTTCTTTAGATGCTTTAACTGAGGTAATGTGTACCTGACAAGTGCAGCATCTCCATACAGCTGCTAAACCATCACACATGACTTCCTAACTTATTGCCTCAAGAACAAATCACTTGTTTTACCCTTGGGAATACTAGGGAGTGCTCAATTTACATAGCTCCTTACTTTAGGGCTGCTGTGCAAATGTAGGAGGAGGTTTCTTTATAACCTCCTTCTGTCAGTTTTGTTGTTCTTTCTTAGCAGAAAGGCTGCCCAGAGTATTTGGTCAATATGCAGCTTGCTTGTCTTTTAAATGTCTTGTCCTCAGTCAGCCCTGTCTACTCTTCCCTTTGCATCCCTGAGTTAGCATATGGCTAAATGCTTGCCTAGGCAGCTTGGGGTCTTCCCTGCTATGGCAAATTACTGTGCAAAGCTTTCAGCCCTGGAATCTGTGGATAAGAGCAGGTCTCTGGAAAGATAAAAATGAGTTTTCCTTCTTCTGTTTAGAATAAATGATCCAGTTTGTTGGATGTAAATTATTAGTTGTGTCAGATTTTTCAGCTATAGACTTTCAGGAAAAATAAGATTCATTATATTCTGTTCTTAGAAGATTGACAGCTTCACAAAACTGAAAGAAGAGATTGCTTCTATGGATATCACGGTTCCTCTGGCCATGTTCTGTCTGGATACTTTACAACTGAATGAGGAGCTCTGCAATCGGACCCAGAATCTCAAAGATACATTGATTGAATTTGAAGTGATGGAAAACAGACAGTTAAATCAAAGGTACCTGTTTGCATGGATGGTGTCTGCCTGCATTGATGCTGTGTATCTGTGGATGAGATACCTTTATTCATCTGCTGGGGTTTTAGTGCTGACCAGACTAAAGTGCAAGATGGGCAGCCTGGCTGAACAGGGAACTTTGAATAGAACTCACAGGAAGAAAAAAAGTTCAATGTATGAAGAAATGTAATTTTTTTCTTTTCAAAGACAAAATCATTTCACTAGATCTTGCCTCTCTCTTTGTTTACAATCCCAGTGATATGTATATTCTCTTTTTGTTTAAGAATTTGTGATGATTTTGACTTTATTGCAAAGAGAATGAGTGAGGTGCCCCAGAACACTGAACAGCTAGTAGAATATGAAGCATTCTTGAAGAAATCCAGTGAAGTTACTGTTGTTAAACTGAAAAAGGATCTTGACAAAGCAGCACACAGGCTGCAAATCCTCATGGACTATGCTGATCTCTCTGGTACGTCTATCTACAGAATATAAAATTTCCATATGAGAATATTTATATATTGATGATGGGCTTTGCATGCCTAAATGCTGCATCTTCCAAGGTGCTAATGGAAAGTTCCAAAAGAGACAAAAGGGAAATAAAAATAATTCAATAGAGGCCAAAATATACCAGTGCAGCAAGGAATGGTAGGGGAATGGGACACAGCACAGACAGAGCTTTTTAATGTGTTTAATGTTACGTAATCTGGCCAAATGATGTTACACCTCTATGTTAATAAATAAAAATTCTCCACATAAAAGCCATCCAAAAAGCCACGTGCCAAAGGCTCTATGACAGCATGTAGAAAGTGTGAGAACTTGCATCTCTGCAGCTGAGGATTTGATCAAAACAGGCCTTCAGTTGTTTTGCTGTCATGGTTTACTGTTCTTAATTAATATAAAAGCTGTTCTTTAAGACTGAAGATACATCTGTAGAAGTTACTTTTAGTTTGCATTTTTAATTCAAAGCAAAAATGTAATTAACAGATGCAACCTGTTATTTGCTGCACCTAAAAAGGAAGGGCAGTTAAATGAAAGCAAACCTATTTTAGTATCAGGATGATACTGTTTCCTGAAACAGAATACATTCTTGGATCAGATGATGATAGAAATAACAAGGATATGTCATGTTTATTAGACTTCATTTATGATAAAAATTAGCATGCCTATGAAAGCCAGGATAATTTTCTGTTACATTTTGGACTGGTAACATCTTATTTAGATAATTTCACATTCTTAACTTGATTTTACAGTTTTGTTCAATCAGATTTCAAACATTTATTCATTTTACATAGGTATAATATACACTTAGTTACGAGTGGTCTCTCTGTGTGTAGTTGAATGGAACTGATAATCTGGAATACCTGTTCTTACTAACTGTCTCTGTTTAGCTAACATCTTATTTAGATAATTTCACATTCTTAACTTGATTTTACAGTTTTGCTGTCAATCAGACTTCTTGTAAGGAAGAGTTTCTTTGCAGTAAAGATAATCCAGCCACCAGTTTCTTTGCTTATTCCTAAACATAGTTTAACTATTTTGCTTGTTAGTAGCCATTCTATTATATAATAACCATTCTATTAAATGATTAGTTAAAAGGCATTTTCTTAAAGGTGACTATATTTTTTTTTTTTTTAGATGAGGACATAAACCTGAACAGTGCAGTTTTCCATTGGCCTGATGAGATTAGGAAAATATTTGAAAGCAGTAAAAATGTGTTGACTGAGAGGAGGGCTCAGGTGGAGAAGGCATTGTTTGAAAGGTATGGTGTTAAGTAATTTTATTTCACTGGATATTTTTAGAGAAAAGAAAAATCTCAATATGAGTAGAAGGGAGATAATTTCAAATAAGGAGAACTTAGAAGGAACCTGAGAAAGTAAGGAATAAATCTAGCTTGTAGGATTATGGAGATTTCTGAAAAATACTATTGATGAATATCCTTATACCTAAATACATCTGAAAGGAGGAATGGAGAATTGGTCCAGAATATTCATAATTTTATGTTGTTATATTGATTAGTACAGCAGTACATATAGTTTTGTTAAATTCTTTTCACTCTTCCTTTATTTTCTCCCGGTAGTATAGGTAGCAAATATAAGTAAAGTAAAAATTGTGAGGTTTGAAAATGAGCCTTAAATTCTAATCGTGTGAACTGCATAGCATTGATGTAAATGGCTAGTGAGCTTTCACTGGCATCTGTGTTTACACTAGTATTGAGATCAGATTTCATGTACAGTGCCTGTTGTAATTAATAAAATAATTGAAACCTGAAAAGGAATGAAACACAACATCGTATTACCTTAGCTATCTTTATCTTAGGTCTTCTCAGTTTAAGACAACTCTTGAAGGTTATTATAAAGAAGTAGAAAGCTACAAGAAGCGGGGAGATATTGTGACTGCAGAAGAATTGAGGAAGAATACTGAGAATTTCAAAAAGTTAAATAAGAATATAGATAGTGCTCTAGCAGAATTTGAGGTTAGTATTTATTAATTGAGTATGAAGCAGGTTACAATGTGCTGGATGAGCAAAAATTTGCTTCCTGCCCTGATTTTTTTTTCAGGGTTCTGGCCATATATTGTTAAGATGGCTTTAAAATTTCCAAATTCACCAAGATGTGGCAAGTATCTTTGTGTGCCTATATGCTGATTTGTCCCAACTACTGAGTTGAAGAGCAAATTTTGGGAAAAAAATATTTCAGGGAGTTTTTAAATTTGAAATAATGAATTTCAGTGTTTCCAAGTGAAACACCAAGATGCTATCCAGAGAAAACAATTCTTCCGGCAGAGTTGGCAGAGGCAGAATGTAAGTGAGCTGCACTTGGTTTGTGCACATGGTTTGTGCACTGGAGCTGTGTTTTCAGTTCCTCTCCTTGTTCTCTAATTAAACCCAAATGTTTTTCAACTGTTTGTGTAATTTCCATTTAATGCTGATAGGCATTAAATATACATTTTAACACATAACAGGAATTTCAAATGCTAAAAAACAAACTAAAGACCAAGATTTCTAGATTCTATTCAGGGCTCTCCATCCAATTTACTGTATCATCCTAAGTTGAACAGTTTGTCTCAGCTGTGACTCTGCTGGGAAATGAGAAGAGTTGTCTGCGAGAGATCTCACAGGCATTGTGAGGCTTAATTAATCTTCTAAATCACAGTCAGACAATGAGATTTCTCCATATATGGAGCCATACGGGTCAAGATTTTAATTAAGTCCCACTCTAAAGGAAAAATGGAACCAATTAATTGAGTTTAGAATTTAAATAAACTGGTAGTCCTACACATCAACACTATTAATCTGACTTAAATGCATCTAGTATATTTAATTAGTGTGAGTTTACAGCACAGATATGCTGTTATAGGTAGATCAGAACAACTTATTAAGCCTAAGTTTCTTAATACATTATTGCAATGGGAGGTGTAGCCACACAATTTAAATGACATGACAATTAGCTCAGTGAATACATGAATTTAAATATTATCTAGGAATATGCATCTTTATATTTTTTCTGCCTGCAGCTCATATTGAATGATTACAAGTTTTATGAAAGGCCTAGTAGCATTAAAAAAGCACAGACTCAGGACTCAATCTGAATTCAGTGTCTAAATTTCAAACAGAATTTCTCTGTGCTTCTCCTCCCTACCTGTAAAATGAAGAAGACAATACTTTTTAAAAATCTGAATCTTTGCACATTGATTTTTACTGTAAAATCTTTTGCGTGAAGACAATGTCTTACCATGAATAAACACAGCAATTAACATTGGTTTTGGTGGGAGCTCCCAGATAATTCTGTAAAAGAAAAAACCTAATAAAGAGTTTAAAAAAAATCTTACAAGCCTCTCTAATTGAGCAGCTTACATTTAGATTTCACTGTGGATTGGAAACTTGTAAGCCTTGTTTGCACTGAATTCCAGGGTACATTATCTTATTCTAAAATGGATTTGGATTTTAAAATTTATTTGAGTAGTAAAAGATATCCACAAATGCTGGGTTATCCACTGGACTTAATCTTAGAATGGTTTAGGCTGGAAAAGACCTCTATGATTCCATGAAAGAACCAGGGGAATTTTCAAGAACACCGTTACTTTATGCACCTAAAATCCACAGGCCTATATCAACAGATCCATCTGGCTTTAAGTATTGTCTGCTTAGAAGTTAACAATAGGAGTTTTTGATGGGAATAATGTACTTTTCTTTTTCTCCTTAAAGGGTATTAATTATGAAGAAGATTTGCTTGGGCAGGAGAAGACTCAATTTCCTCTCTTGCAATCTATAATTGCAACCAAAGAACCTTTTGAGCAGCTTTGGGTAACAGCATATACTTTCCATACCAAATCTGAGGAATGGATGAATGGTGAGGCTTTGATGTTCATTTGAAGAAACATGTTACTTGCAGTTACTTAAGTAGAAGCTGAGAGGGTTGATTAGTTATGAGAAAATAATTTTAAGGAATAAATGCTGTTAAGCAGTGTGAAACAGAGTTACTGACTTGGATTTTGCACTAAGATAATTTTTTGTAACACAACTGATTTCCAGTTAGAAGACAATGATGAAAAATAGCTGTACCACCCTGGGAATCTCCTTGTGCTGAAGTGCCTGCTGTCTTTTTTTTATGCTGTTGTATTCAGGACCTCTTCAGCAATTGAATGCTGATGAAATTAATGAAGAGGTTGGAAATATGTGGAGAACCATGTACAAGCTCAGTAAGAGCTTCCCAGATGTGCCAGTACCCAGGCGCATGGCAGAATCCATGAAATTCAAGCTTGATAAATTTAAACAGCATCTTCCTGTCCTGTCCATTGCCTGCAATCGTGGAATGAAGGAGAGACACTGGGAGCAGGTACTTTGAACTCTCTTTTGGTTGTGGAAATATTCTGCCATAGAAACTGACAGTCCAATATCTTTTATCCTGTGACATGATAGATCCATGAAATCTGTAACGCCACAGGCAGAAGCTTCTTTAAATTAATAATTTATGGCAGAAAAGCAAATTAGGGTGTTGCACTAATACTTTGTTGGAATTTGTTGCTTGCTGTTTGAAAGTATTTTACAAAAAGGCATCTTGATAATGGATTTATTTCTTACTTTATTTTCAGATTAGTGAAATTGTAGGATGTGAGATCAAACCGGATAAAGACACTAACCTTAAATACATGCTGGAATGTGGACTTTCAAAATTTATTGAACAGTAAGAAGTTTAATCTAGTCTCATTTTTAGACATTGTATTTCATAGCTCAGATACCAAATATTAGTTCTTTTGGGGTTTTTTGTGCTGTTAGAACATGCTGTAAAATCAGTTGTTCTTGTAGCACAGAGGCATAAAAATCCAGTTGTATTCCTAAATCACTTAATTTGCTCACTCAGAATTTTCTATCTGTATTTGTCTTCCAATTAATGTCAATATCTCTAACTTGGTGAAGCTGAAAGTGGAAAAATATTCCTTGAGGAAAGAGTCTATGATATTATTAAGAACTTATTATGAAAGGTAGTCTGATACGCAACTGCTTTTTTGTACCTACAACTGCTTTTTTTTTTGCTCTTCAGCTATGTTACAAAAACATTTCAAAGATATGTTTAATTTCAATTTAGAATAGAACCTGTTGGAGCAGCTGCAAGTAAGGAGTATTCCTTAGAGAAATCAATAGAGAAAATGAAATCAGAGTGGGTCAACGTGCACTTCGGTTTGGCCAAGTACAGGGATACTGTAAGTAAACACTAAAAAAAGATATATCTGAAAATAATTGTTTTGATTCTGAATACAGATTGAGAAATATTAGAGGGATGTTGCTGATGATTCATTGTGGTGCAATGGTAAGTTGTATCTTAGCTCACAGCCAGGCAAATGTCTCCATTATTATAACTCCTTTTACGTGGACTTCAGTATCTGGAGAACTTGTGATCTCCCATACTCATCTTAACAAATCTGTGAGCCTGAGGACTTCCCCAGTATTGTATGGAAAGATGGACAGTAGCGAAATTTTAACTTGCCCAGAAGAAAGAAGAGTCACAGTGCAAAAGATGAAGTCAGAAGGCGCCAGCTTCCTCTCACAAAACAATCTCTGTCTTTGAAACAGAGGTGTACATAAGAAATTCCATTTGCTATCTTCACATGATAAAGTAGGGGGAAGCAGGATGAGTGGTGAAATAAAGTGACTGCCATTTGACTTACCAAAATGTGATTTTTTTTCCAGGACACCAACATCCTGTCAGCAGTGGATGACATCCAGCTTTTGTTGGATGATCACATTGTTAAGACTCAGACAGTGTGTGGCTCTCCCTTCATCAAACCAATAGAAGCTGAATGTGTGGTAAGGAAAAGCCAGTTTGACTGAGCTTGCATGTCACATAATAAGCTTTCCTCAAGTGCTTCAGGGTATTTTGACGTGATAAGACATTAAAGATTTGTTAACTAAGAACACATATTCATATTTTTTGATTTTTTTCTTGTTGTAATTTTGCTTAACTACTAAATGTTTTCATTGCAGGCTTGGAGAGATAAGCTGTGTTTAATGCAAGATATTATAGATAGCTGGTTAAAATGTCAGGCAACATGGTTGTATTTGGAACCAATTTTTAGTTCAGAAGACATTATAGCTCAAATGCCTGAAGAGGGCAGAAAGTTTAAGATTGTGGATTCATACTGGAAAAACATTATGACAGAAGTGGTAAGTGCTAACATTTCATGAATTGTGCATTTTTATGCCCACCTGGTAACATGATTATTAATATAATGTGCATGCACTGTTCTTTTCTGCAGTTGGATATTTGTATTGATGGAGTAGAAAATCCTTTACTAAAGTCCAATGCATTCTGGTCTTGCAGTAAAATTGTAGATTACATCATTATTGCATTGAGATTTCTGTAAAGGCTGGGTGTTGAAGGGTGAATCATAGCTCAAGGAAAATTAATTTTAAATTTTTTAGCTTTCTTATGACTAAATGGTCAGAATTAGGTAGAAAGATGAATGATTTGTGCTTTCAGGATATGGTTACAACTTCTCTGACAAGGTATGAAGCTTTGTCTGGATACAGTGAGAGTTTGCATTAGACTTATAAAGTGTACACACTTTTGGAGCCAATAAATATAACTAAATGTGATTTTTCTCTAATATGTGACAGCATGGTTATTCAAAAATTTAGTGACTATGGACTGCCACAGTAATGAGTGAGGATAAGATAATGGGGATAGGAAATGCAATTTGGTAACCTGTTAAATTCCTGTAAATAAGAAGTTGAGTAAGAGTGGTGGTGTGAGCTGTTTGTCAAAAATGCTGGGAGTGTGTGGTTGTATGGTAAAGGTGTTGAAATAATCTGTATAACTCAATAGGAGTTGAGACCTGTCCAACAGCTCTGACACTCTGAATGATGAGGCCTGTACTGAAAAAGAACCCTCTGAGAAGGACTGTTATCTGAAAGACAGGACAGGGAATAATTGTCCTGTGCTGTGTCTCTGATAGAACTCATTTGTGAGTGGAAAACAATGTAGCAAGCTCAAGACACAGGAGCAAGTGCCGAAGATCTTACTTGTTGATATTTCCTTTATTAATGTCTGTGAATTTCAAGTTGGTAAAATTGACAGTCTGAAAAGCAAAACTATCAAATAATGCAAATGTATTTAATACCATGAAAGCACACTACAGAGAAGAATTTTAGCCTCCTGCAGTATATGTGATTGTTGCTTAGAATTTTAATGTAAAACTTATTGCAGTTTTTAGCAGTTTCTGCCATGTGTTTGTTTTTACCAAGGTGAAAGACACAAAGGTACTTGTAGCAACTGAACAACCCAAGATGTTAGACAGACTTCAGGAAGCAAATATTCTCTTAGAGGACATTCAAAAGGGGCTGAATACTTACTTGGAGTCGAAAAGATTATTTTTCCCAAGGTAAATTAGTTAAACAGGCCTAAATTAGAAACAAGAAGCCGTAAGCTCTTTCAAACTATTTCTACTGAACTTAAAAGTCTGATTTTATAAACATATGTGGGACACAGTCACACGTAGCAAAAAATGAAAAGCTGTTCTTATCAACAGACATAACTCATTTTCCTCAGTTGTGAAATGCAAGAACAGGTGGGGATGGGGAGGCACAATCTGTCTATCACAGAGTAAACTTGGATTGGAAAGGCATAATTGCTTACAGGGTATTTTTGAAGGAGCCTTCCCATGGCTGATATGCAATTATGTTCCTGCCCCACCCTCTTTAAAAGTGTGTGATGTGTGGGAGTCGTTCATGATCACGAGGAGCAGGATTCAGGGTTTTTACAGGGTACTTAATAGCTGGCTGGAGCCATCTGGTGTTCCCTGCCTGAGTTTGAGAGCCCTTATTCTTCCTTTGCATAAAAAGGTGATCACATTGAAATTCTGAAAAAACAGATGTGATGAGTTTTATAATGTTAAAAATTGCTTAAGAAAAGGGATTTGAGATAATAATTTCCTCTCTAATACACTAGTATCTTAACAATAAAACCGATTGTATGAGTGGATTATTAATTGAAATTTTTATGACTGGAAAGTAATTGTATTTTTCTGGCAGATTCTTTTTCCTGTCTAACGATGAGCTGCTTGAAATACTGTCTGAAACAAAGGATCCACTTCGAGTACAACCACATTTAAAGAAGTGTTTTGAAGGAATTGCTAAACTGGAGTTCACAGAAGATCTGGAGATCATAGGCATGATCAGTTCAGAGAAAGAAACAGTTCCTTTCATAGATAAAATCTATCCAATGAGAGCAAATGTAAATTGTTTTTTAATTTTACTGTATGAAATTAGATTAATATATAATACATTGCATAAAGTGCATGTTTTTGAGGGAATTAGGTTTAAACCATTTAGGGTCACATCATGAAAGGAGTTTAGGAAGTGAGAGTGCAGACTGGTATTTTAGAATAAAAAGGACTTCCTACAAAAAGAAGTGAGACTTAGCAGTTTTGCAGTAAATTCCTCTGAAAGGTGGGGCATGTTGTGAGTTACAGATACACTTTTCCCTTAATGTTGCAGGAACAAAGCATGCCCTGGGTTAAAATGAGCAGGCTTAGTTGTTGATGCAATCTGTGTTTTTTGTTTAAGCTTATATGAAACATATCCAGCTGTTTCTTTAGCTAGGTTGTCTTTAGAGTTAGCTTTATATACCTGCCTTCAGACAGTGTAAACTACAGTATTACCAGTCATATTTTGGGTAATTTCAACCTTTATTCCTTTTATATACAACATCCAGAACTGAAGAAAGCATATTTAAGCCTAACACATTTCAAATAATTTGTCATTAAAGAAGAATACAGTCAGAAAATGTGTATTGACTCTTAACTGTTTTTCTTTCTTGAAGGGCATGGTAGAAAAATGGCTTCTGCAAGTAGAAGAAATGATGTTGGCCAGTGTAAGACAAGTTCTTCAAGATAGCATAAAAGGATATAGCCAGGTAATTATTCCTGAACCATGGTATAAGTTAGATTTCACAAACAAATATACATGAATAGGTTGCTCAAATTCTTAACCAAGGAAACATGTTTGAAGCTAAGTGAAATCCAGCTCTTCGTGTTCAATAGTACCAGTCTGAAGTTTTAGTTCTGAAGTTTCAGGAGGAAAAAATATTGAAGCTTTAGATGCTGATTTGCATTTATTTGCACCATGAGACAAAAGACATTTGAGGAAAGTAATTGTTCTCAGTACCATAATCTAATGTGTTTATGTGACTTCTTGTGTCTGAAATCGATCTTTTGGTTTAAGGTTCCTCGGAAAGAGTGGGTACTTCAGTGGCCTGGACAGGCAGTTATTTGTGTTTCATCCATTTACTGGACAGAAGAAGTGTCTGAGGCTATAAGGAAAAAAGCTTTACAAGTAAGATTTTTCTTCTAACTTTCTATTTCTAGGTGCTGAACTCTGGTTAATTAATTAAAAGCTCCTTCTAGCAAAGAAGATCCTTAACAAGATAGTGCAATTTACTCATGCAGTGTTTTATTTTGGTTTTCCTTTTGCATTGGGTCTTAGCAGAGGTTTGTTCCCATTTGCTTTGGTGTGTATCAGGAGAAATCCTACTGAAGGAAATTACATTACTTCATTTATGAGCGATACTTGTGTGAATTAAAGTACCAAACAAAAAGTGACAGACCATTGTTAAACACTATATATTTTTATTTCTAATTCCTGTCTCTACGTGGGAAGCCTCAAAGAAACATGCAAGCAGAAATATCTCTTTACAGATGGGTGCAGTTATTTCAGAGAATCACAGAATCAATTATGTTGGAAAAGACCTCTGAGCCCATTGAGTCCAGCCCATGACCCAACACCAGCTTGTCAACCAGACCATGGTACTGAGTGCCATGTCCAGTCACCTTAAACACCTCGAGGGACAGTGACTCCATCACCTCCCTGGGCGGCCCCTTCCAATGTCTAATCACTCTTTCTGTGCAGAAATTCTTCCTAATATTCAAACTAAACTTCCTCTGGCACAGGTTAAGACTATGTGCCCTTGTCCTCTCACTTGTTACCTGGGAGCCTAACATCACCTGGCTCCAACCTCCTTTCAGGGAGTTGTAGAGAGGGATAAGGTCACCAATGATTTCTCTGGTTATTGCTTGACTCTCCTGATGGGGAAGGTGCAGCAGCCAAACTTGTTATTTCATGCAAGAAACTTTTCTTACTTGTTCATAGTGCCTCTGTCGCTACAGCAGTTTTAACTATCAGTTCACTGAGGCTTTACTCAAACACATGCTCAAGTAGTGGAAATAATTTCTGTTTAATTCAGTGGGCTTTTCTGTGATCCTATTTAAGCTGGGTGGATGAGGATTTATTTGGAGATTAATTCTTTCAACAGAATGTTTGGGCTGCTTTTTAAATGTTGAAATAGAAAAGTATTAATAAAGTTTACATCAAATACTACATTTTAATAATGACTTTTTGTTTCTGTATCCTTACTGAATATCTTAGCTTTATTGTTTAACATCAGTTGTAGATCTTATTCAATATATCCAGACAGAGCTAAAATGTTTATTAATTTCAGAGAAAGTATCCTGAATAATCCATAGCTGAAGAAAAATTAGAAGGACTCACAGAACAGTGAATCACTGAATATAAGGGACCCCTGGACATCATGTAGCCGAACACCTGTTTAAAGTAGAGGCAACTAAACCATGTTGCTAATGGACTTTGTCCTGTATGCCCATCCTCTCTTGTGTGGGGGAAGCTAAACAAAGAATATCTGTTCCTCTCCCATTGTAGAGTTTTGTCACTTCCATTGGGAGGAAAAATAAGCCTTCTGCTAATAAGCCTTCTTTCAGGCCATAAATATTTTTGAAGTGTTCATATCAAAATAAAATGCTAGTATACCAAAGAGAATTTAAAATGTTTGTGTAGTGCCCAGACTACCATTAATAGGTTTTGTTAGAGGAGCTGTCTCCAATGATTGCACCCACAGGAGCTTAGGAAATGCTGACTACAGCATCCCATTAATGCCTGTGTTTGTTTCTGTGACAGGATTTCTTGGAGAAGAGCAATACACAGATCAGGGACATAGTTGAGTTAGTGAGAGGAAAGCTGTCCAGTGGAGCCCGGCTGACCCTTGGAGCTCTCATTGTCATCGATGTGCACGGTAATGTGCCCTGCTGCTACCCCTGGGACATCTGGGGCAGTGCTGCTGGCACTAGCTGGGTGGACTGTTGGAGAGAGGCACCTAAGGTGCTTCCTCTACTTGAATCAGCCTTTACAGAGTTATTGCTCAGCTCTTTGGGCAAATGAGGATTGTTTAGTATTGCACAAGGGTCTCCCATCGACTTAGAACAGACACTGGAATCTAGTTACAATTAAACTGATTCCCTATGCAAAACAATTGCAAATTCCTCTCTAATATGAAAACCAGCCTTAAAATGTTGAATTACTCTTACATAGCTCTAAGCAAATGTTATTTTAATTATAAGTTGTTTTAAGTAAACTACCACAGCAGAAGTGCCTAGATTTTTTAAACAATCTGTGTCTTACTCTGCAGCCCGTGATGTGGTCTCAAAATTGGTTGAAGACAAAGTCACAGATCTGAATGACTTCCAGTGGATTTCTCAGCTGAGATACTACTGGGCAGAGAATGATGTGATAGTGCGAATGATCACGACAGAAATGAAATATGGTTATGAGTATCTGGGCAATTCCCAACGTCTGGTTATAACCCCACTGACAGATCGATGTTATAGGTAAGGACATACTGTCTGGGAATAATGTTTTCTTTTTTTCGGATTGATCTGTGTTTACTTTCATTTGTTCTAGTCATTAATAGAAGGAACCTCAGCAGATAACATTTTCTTGTAGATTTTGCCCAAATATGGTAAACATATTTACCTTGTATAGCCTTCTACAGCAGTAGAGTAATAGATTCTACTGTATCCAAGAAGTTGCTTCTGAAATGAGGTGGCAGAATGTGGTATTGGAACTACAAAGAATTCTACAGTAGCACTGGTCAATTAATTTATCTGAAGTAAGACACACAGTTTAGGTATGCCTGCCTGTAAGATAAATGAGGTAATTAAAAACCCCTTCACATATACTTGATAGCTTCCTGTTCCTCCACTGGCTTGCAAGAGATTGTAATGGAAACACTTCAGTTCTCAAGGTTGAAATATTAAAAGGCATTTCATATTTCACTTCTGATGAGCCCTCAATACATGAGTCAACGCCTTTGAATGAGGGTTCTGTAAAATAATCAAGTCACTCTATTATTAACAGAGATCTCATTTCAGTAGGATGTTCACTTGAAAAGCAATATGATTCCCAGGTTTTTGAAACAATCTTTATGCTTTCTCATCCATTTCTAAAGATTGACTGAATTTCTAAAGCCGGCTTCAAGCTCTTGCCTGTTCAAGTGCCACTTGAAGGAAATGTTTGCTTTTGCAGACTCTACCATTTTGCTCATGGCACTGTTCATTTGTGTAATTGAAGGTATACAAGGTGGATGCATGTAATAAAAGCCTTAACATTCCTTTTAGGCCAAGTGGCTGAATATGACCTTCCACTATTAGGAATCACTTATGAGACAATACTGGCTTTTTAGGGAAAGCTGTGAGGTCAGTAGAGAAACAAGTAAATTGTTTTCAGGAGAGCCTGTATAGGAAAGTATGTATCAATCCACTCAGAAACAATCTGACATAAAAAATTGTTATTTCTAATGCCTGTGTTCTTGATTATGTAGGACATTAATGGGTGCCTTGAAATTAAATCTTGGTGGTGCTCCAGAAGGGCCTGCTGGGACTGGCAAAACAGAAACAACAAAAGATCTAGCAAAAGCTATAGCTAAGCAGGTACTGAAACTCCCTTTTTTTACTTTCCACTGTTTATGTTTGGATATGTAGATATTAAAATGCCATTCTTAAGCAAGTGCTGCTTATTTTGTAGCTATTCATTTACAGTTGGACTTGAACATCTTAAAGGTCCTTCCCAGCCTAATGATTCTGTGATTCTTGATTCACGGGAATAGTTGGTGACAAATTCACATTTAGGACTGTGTCTATATGACATCCTGATTTTCTAATCCAAAATTAACAACTGTAATCCCTTCCCATTTTAGACGCTAAGAATTTTATAGTGGACTCTGTGGTAATACTGAGAAATGTTCTCTGTGTTTTTGTTGTAGTGTGTTGTTTTTAATTGCTCCGATGGCCTCGATTACAAGGCAATGGGCAAGTTCTTTAAGGGGCTGGCACAAGCTGGGGCATGGGCCTGCTTTGATGAGTTCAACAGGATTGAGGTAATGTTTTAACTCGGACAAATAAAATGAGAAAGCTTCAATTTAAGACACAAGAAGTTTTTGTTTTAGACATGACAGCTTTATTGCAAATTTTCTGCTTTTACTTGTGGTGAGGCCTCTTTGTTTTCATAATTAGTGATGCAGAAATAGGCACTCAGCTGTCTGCCCTAGAAGCACTTACCTACATGTGCTGTGTTGCAGAAGTGTTGTGTCAATTTAGCTGAAAAAAAATGTTACTTTACAATTTTTTTCTTTTGTATGTGCCACTCATTTATTGGGAAAGAAATGTTCTTGTCTTCTCCTTGAGAAATCAAGCTACAGCTGTGGAGTTGCATTTGTCTGAGCTCAGCACAGGACAGACAAATCCCAGTGGAGGGATTCCTGTAATGACTAGAGCTGAGTGTCACTGAGTGACTTGATTATCAAGCTCTGTAAACTGATGCATCTAATTCTCCCCTTGTTCTTACTCAGTTCTTTTTAATTTTGTTTAATGTGGTCACTAATGAATTTGGATAAGTTTTATCATTACTTTGATGAAATTCCATTTAAGTACATACTAGTAAATGTGGAAATGTCATTAAATCCTATTTTGTGTGTATTAGTATCTTTAACTCCATAATTTTTCTGTTTTTTAGCTGCAGCTTGTTTTCTAGTGAATTCAAGCATTAGCATTTCTTTTCCAGTATACTGTTACCTTGATACTTTCAAACAATCAGCAAGACTTTTCTATTATTTACCCTCAATTTTGGGCATTGAGTGAATCAGTTTTTCTGGAGAGCCCGAGCTGTGTCTGACTTGAAGGGAAAGTGCTTTTAGAGGCCTCCAGAGGGAGTTCCTGTTCAACTAACTTAGATGTTACATTCAGGCACACGGTATTTCCCTGAGGAGGCTTTGAGAAGCCTCTGTTGTTAGTCTCGTTAGTTGAGTAGAGAATAGAGGCACTAACTTTCAGAGAATCCCCTCAATAGATAGCTAATACATAGGCTCAGGGCGACTTTTCCCCGGAAGAATGCAAATACAGCCATCAAAATATGTAAACAAAACCATTTTATATTGTTTCTCCAAGTGTCTTATGTTTTCCAATCTTTTCTGTCTATATTAGGTAGAAGTATTATCTGTAGTTGCCCAGCAAATACTTAGCATCCAGCAAGCTATAATTCGCAAACTGAAAAAATTCATCTTTGAAGGGACAGAGATCTCTCTTAATCCCACATGTGCTGTGTTTATTACCATGAATCCTGGCTATGCTGGACGGGCAGAGTTGCCTGATAATCTGAAGGTAATCTGAAATCCTGCTTTCTTGTAGAAATTAAACTGAATTTGCCACTTCTTGTCTATAATAATAAAAAAGTCATCAATTGAATAACAAACTGATGTCTAATGCTTGCTTAGCTGAAGGAAGAAAAATGCCATCACTTTGAACATAGCCTCCCTTGCTACTTCTGCTGAGCATGACCCGCTGTGCTCTGGAATATCCCTTGGCTCAGCTGTCCTGGCTGTGTCCCCTCCCTTCTGCACCCATTCTCCTGGCTGGTGCGTGGGGTGAGCAGCAGGAGAGGCACTGACTCTGTGTGAGCTCTGCTCTGCAATAACTAAAACATCCCTGAATTATCAGCACTGTTTTCCAGCACAAATACAAAACACAGCCTCAGGCCACTACTGTGAAACAATTTAACTCTTCTCCAGCCAAAACTAGCTCTGAAAACCTATTCAAATGTATCCTGCTGTGCTTTTCACCAAGCTTCAGAAAACAGAAGAAGGGTGTCAGTCTAATCGTATTGATACCACTTTACAGCTTTAACTGTGCTCTCCCTGATTGCAAATTCTCTGGCTTTACAATAGTTTGGTGATCCAAATCCCAATTTAAATTTATTATAACTGTGAGTTGCTGAGACCCTAGGGGGAGACTGATATGGTCCTGGTTCTTTTCCTAACATTGCCACAATTCTTTGCATGATCTTGTACAAAGCATTAACCACATCATGTGTCGGATTGTCTGTTATGAAAGTGAGATGAATGTCATCTGCCTTTTCCTCTATTTAGTTTTTTAGAATTGACTCTTTCTAAGCATTTGTTACTGCAGTACTTAGTACAGACCTCTTGAATCTCTTGACAAGATCAGAATATAACAGTGTTCTAAAGCAGTCTCATAGATTTCAGATGATTCATGAATTCTCTGCATTCATGAATTTATGGAGAGATGTTATTCTTACAAAACAGGCACAATTTATTACAGTATTCCACGGTCAAAAGTTGGTATCTTACTTTTTTCCTTACAGGCACTGTTCCGAACAGTTGCCATGATGGTCCCAGATTATGCCTTGATTGGGGAAATCTCACTTTATTCAATGGGATTTCTGGACTCCAAGAGGTAAGACATGCTGAATTTTCTCCCTTAGTTGAGTCTGATGTATCTCATTCCTCTATAATGCATATATGTGTGTTCGAGGCATATATGGAAGGCTGTCCATGTTTTGTTTCTCTAGAAAGTACTTTTTAATCTCCTGCTTTCTTGTCAATTCTCATTTTCCACCTCATGTTGCCAGATGTACACTTCTACACAGAATCATTTGGAAAATGTATCAAAATATCATACAGAATTCCTGGATGATGCACACATTCTGTAGCATGGCATCATCTGCAGTCTTGCTTCCCAGGTGTCTTGGGCCATCTTGTCAGCTGCTGTGTCTTAGAATCACTGCAGATACTTTGTGTATATAGGAAGGTGAATTATTTTCCTTGAATGATGAGATATTTTCACTCTACATGTTATATTTTATTATCCACAGTCTTGCCCAGAAAATTGTTGCCACTTACCGTTTGTGCTCAGAGCAGTTGTCATCTCAGCACCACTACGATTATGGGATGCGCGCAGTGAAATCTGTCCTGACAGCAGCAGGGAACCTAAAACTGAAGTACCCCACTGAAAATGAAAGTGTGTTGTTGCTTCGGGCTTTGCTGGATGTTAATTTGGCCAAGTTCTTGTCCCAGGATGTGCCATTGTTTCAGGTAAGGTATCAGACCAGTGTGTTTTAGGTTTTATCAGGCCAGCGTGTTTTAGATTTTATGATGATGAAATCTGTTATAAGAACTCACAGAAACAGGTCATTATTTTAATTTAGAACAGTTTGATCTAGATGATGCCATATTAGTGTAGAGTTACTTCAGTTCACTGGTCTGGAGGAACTCTTTGGTTCTGTTAAGATTATTTTGAAAAGCAAACTTTCAATGGTGCCTTTAAATTTATTCTATAAAATTTTTTAGACAATATCTTGTTAAAAATCATCTTGTGCTGTTTCATTCATGGAAATCATTCTTTGAGGTTTGTTTTCTGGCTTTGTGCTCCAGAAGAGATGTGGATAACTAAGTTAAGGTCATTTAGAAATTTGAGTTCAGAATAAAAATGGTGATATTTCTGTTTGCATGCTGCTTTAATAGCAAATAAATTAAAATACAAAGCACTCAATATTGAGGACTAAAAGCTAGGGTAGAAGCACAGACAGAGTCAGTGTTCTGAAATTCTGGAACACATGCCATTCTATTTAATCACTGAAATTCTTTCAACTACTTTCCTATCATTTTGTGTAATTGTGATGGGAGCAAATTTGCAAAGGTTAAGCTTCTTTTTACAATAGTAAGGTGTACATGAAAACTGCAGGCACAGGTTTCTCTTTCATGTGTACAGAATACTTCCGTGGCTGCAGTTTGCCTAGAAGTTAGTTTTGTCCAGCTGAGGACATCTGGTTTGAAGCTCCTGTTATCTCAATGAATATTGTTTTACTTGGGAATTTTCTCTTTTTGTAACCTGTGTTTAAATATTGTTCTATTCTGTCTTTCCTTAACAGGGTATCATATCTGACCTGTTTCCTGGAGTGGTTCTTCCTACACCAGACTATGACCTATTTATCAAGGCACTAACTGAAAATATTGAAAAATTGAATCTTCAACCAGTGCCATGGTTCATTGGAAAAATTATTCAGGTTTATTTTCACATACTTCTGGGGAAGAAAAGCATGAGATCAGAAACACTTTTCATTCACTGTCTGTGTCATGATGAATAGTTAATACTTTCCTTACCAATTAATGGAATATTACAAATGGGGTATTTTTACAGGGTACAAATCATGGAATAAAAGCCTGCTATTAAATAGTGATTTTGTAATTCAGACATTCTGTGAAGGAGCTAATGTGTGCAGCCACATTGTAGGGCTTGTGCTTCAGGATAGAAAATGAAACTGAATCTGTTACTAGATGAGGCAGTGTAGCCTAGTGAACAGGATGCTGGACTGGGAGTCAGGCTCTGTTCCCAGTTCTGTACAGTCTCTTTGAGAAGTCTTGAAAGAGGTGACCTTGCTTATGCTTCATTTCCAGCCCTGCGTTCCCACTGCCTCCCATTTACTAGTATTGGGCACCTTTTAAACAATACTTAACCTTTTTTCTTGTGCAACCTAGTGACAGGGTAATGGCAAGGGTAAAAGTGTGTGATCTAGGCCAGTGGCCTCTCCAACAGTAGTTCAGACTTCATGGCTTATGTTCAGACTTGCATTATGCTGCTTTCCAAACCATACTGTGTCTTTCATTTAAACAAGGGTAGTGTTAACTGGTTAGAAAGCTGAATAATGAAATATCAGACTTAACATTATAAGAAAAAAATCTTCTTACGGTTTATTATAGGTCTGCTTGATGGTGGTTTCACTTTGACTTGAGTTTTGACAAGATCTCATGGGGTGACTGAAGAAGTTACCACTCTTCCAGTCCAAAATCAGCCTCTATGGGACTGACCATATGCCAGATGCTCCAAGCTGTAGTTTCAGTCCCTTTTTGTCAGCTTCATTGGTAACCACTGATTTCAGTTCAGGTCTGTGATCTGCAGTGTCTGGTTAGTGCCCTCACACCCAGTATAGTGCTGCTGTTGCAGGTGAGGGATGACATTTAGCAAGGAGAAAGGGAGGATGCCTGGGGAAAATGACTATTTGAATTGTTTCAGTGAGAATTGCCATAAAAGCATGACTGCCTTCTGATTTCAATTAAGGCTTTGGTCAGCCAGGAGAGTGCAGAGATCTGGTTGTGTCACATCTGAATGCAGGAGGGAGGCTTCTATTTTCATTCACACAACATGTAACACTTGTTTTTGTGCCATGCTGAGGAGTGGCTCTCCTGTCCCGGCAGGTGTACGAAATGATGCTGGTGCGCCACGGTTTCATGATTGTTGGAGATCCTATGAGTGGGAAGACCAGTTCATACAAAGTGCTGGCTGGAGCCCTGGCTGATTTGTGTGCAGGTAACAGTGTCCAGCCACAAGCTTCTCATTAAATGAAGTCAATTCTATGACTGTTACTTTTCCTTTGCTGAGGTATGCCCAGGTTGTTAATTGTCCTATATTCTTTCTTGACTGCAGAATTTCTATTAATTTAACGTTTTTGTCTGATAGTACTTTTCCCTACATCTACTGGAATAGTAAGCCATACTGATGTGTTCATGTTTTTCTGCATTTTTTAGGCATTTTATTTGTGCATAATACTCTTGAAAACATTAGCTCTGATAGGATATTGTAAGTAGTTCCCATAAATATATGAAATCTATGCTGCTCTGCTTTTTCTTTTTTACATCTGTTTTTTTTACAGCAGACTTCTTGCTTGCCTTGCACAAGTAAGGGAATTTCTTATTTACTCCTGCCTAGATGCCACATATCTGAGCTTTTGCTTTGAGCAGCTGGAGTAGGATCCTCAGAAATCATCAGCTGTTGAATAAAACTAACCTATCAAATTCTCAAGCTCATGTATTTGCCTTTCTACACAGCGAACACTATGGATGAGTTTGCTGTTGAATACAAAGTTATTAATCCCAAAGCCATTACTATGGGGCAGTTGTATGGCAGTTTTGATCCTGTAAGCCACGAGTGGTCAGATGGAATTCTTGCCAAGGCCTTCAGGGAACAAGCATCTTCTACCACAGACGATCGCAAGTGGATTATTTTTGATGGCCCTGTGGATGCAGTTTGGATAGAGAACATGAACACTGTGCTGGATGATAATAAAAAGGTAGCCTAATTTTTGCCCCTACCCTCATCCTTGAATAAACACACTTAATTTTAGTAGTAGTAATATTGTTACTACATTAGTCAAATGAGGTGTGAAATTCAGGAAAGGATGATGTGCCTAAAAGCACTGCTTTATTTCCCCAGTTGTATGAGTGGGTTTAGATGGTATTAGATAATATTAACCCATTATTTCTCCCTAGAAGCCTTGTCTTGCTCCTTCTTTATTGAAATGAGGTTGATCATTGAGGCTTTTTTATTGACCCTTTTAGGAAACTGAAATGCGTGGACTCAGTTCTCTGACTGAAACTGAACTTGTTTAAATTACCTTGAGAATAAATGAATTTTAAAAAAGCTGCGGGTCATAACTGATTTTTCTTGCAGAGTTATTTAAAGTTAGAGCATTGTTCTCTGTGTCTCTGCATGCCTTACAGTAAGACATGAAAAAGTTGAGACAAGGTCATAAAATATCATGTACTGTAAGGATATAAATGAATGAATGAGGAATGACACTAAGTGAAATGTTCAGTGATTTTATGACAGACATTGCTTTGACTGTACAATCAGCACTAACATGACTAGACCATGTTTGTGTGATGCTCTTCTTCCAGTTATGCTTAATGAGTGGTGAAATCATTCAGATGAGCCCAAAAATGAGTTTAATCTTTGAGCCAGCGGACTTGGAGCAGGCATCTCCAGCAACTGTCAGCAGGTAATGTGAGAGCATTCAAGCTTCAGCTGTCCCATCTTGCACATGTATTCCTCTACCACAGGTGTTTGTTCTTCCCAGGTGTGGTATGATCTATATGGACCCGCAACAGTTAGGCTGGCAGCCACTGAAGGATTCCTACCTGAAAACTCTGCCTCCAAACCTGCAGGAAGAACACCGAGAGCTGGTGCGAGACTTCATTGTTTGCACAGGTCTAATTAGAAGATTAATTATAAGGTGACAGTCACAGTTTGCCCACTTGAAGGCAGGCATGCAGAATCAAAACTTTTTTTTTATTACCATTAACAGTCTAGTCTTCAAAACCTTTTCCACCTCAGTGCTTATATGAAGGAGAGCTCTTTGTGCTGTGTATTGTACTATGTTTTCTGTCAATGCAAATAAAAATAGGTGTTGGTGAGAATCAGCTTTTAATGAAAATTTAACATCCCTACTATTGGGCATTAAAATCTAGTAAAAAAATTAGAATAATATTAGGATTGGAGCTGTAGAAAACTTATTTATGTGATTTGAGTATACTCCCTTTGAGTTTTTGCAGGAAATTAAAATCAAATTACAAAGAAGTACCAAGACTAGAAGAGCTCTTTATTTATAGTTTTCTTAGTTCATCAGAGTAAAGTAATTATTCCTTAGCCAACAGATAGCTTGACCCTTTAGTGCATCTCCTTGAGTACTAGTCCTTGGGAAAAGGGTAGGTCCTGCTTTCTCTCCTGTTTTCCAATTTGAGTTCACAGAGCAGATACCACCAGCCAGGGTCAGTATTTACCCACATGCTGTGGCACTCCTGCAGGCACCAGGCAGCCCAAACATGTTGGAATTTCTGCTGTGGCACAGTATCTGTGCTGGGCCCTCGGTAGGGGACCTCTTTTTAAGGGAGAATGAAACCCTTGCCTTTGTTTCTGTTGGAATAATTTTGTTGTTGCCTAAGCAAGATAGAAGTCTCTCTAGGCTGAGCTTCTGCTCTGCTGTCTGGATTAGTAACTGGGTAACAGAATTCCTTCTGAAAACTTCTCTGTGGTAAAAAGCAACTTGTTTTCACCATCATTTAGTGATGGTGTGACTTTGTGAACATTTCAGTACTGCCTCACACGGGCCCTTTCCTGATCTCTCTGCCAACCTGGACAATTTCTGATGCCTTATGTTTGGCTGAGGGTGACAGTGGGGAATGTGGCACGTCCTGCATTTTCACAGAGCTGTTTCCTTTTCTCCTGGTAGGTCAATAACTTGTTTATGTGGCTAGTTGAGCCTTGTTTAGATTTTATTGACCATCATTGCAAATTTGTGGTAAAAACATCCTCTCTTCACCTGAGTTACAGCTTGATGAAACTCTATTCTTCTCTCCTTGGTAAGTACCCTAAGCCACCTGTATTTTATTTTAATTTTTCTTTTTTTTTCCTGCCATGTCTCAGGACAAAGTGCAGCTTAGAAGATGCAAGGAAATGCCAAAGGAATTCCTTACTATTGAATTCATATAACACAGTCAGTGATCTCACTGATCAGTATTATTAATAGCTCTTTGCATACAGAGCTTTCACATTTGCAAACTGGTATCATTACAAAACAAAACACGATCTTGCACATATGTTCTATCTTTTGCTTGCTGTTTGCTACCATCTTAAGAATAGACTTAGGACTATTTTTCTTCTAATTTAATTTTTATTTGTAAACAGTATTTTACACAGACAAGATTCTCCATGTGTAGATTGGCTTCATTCCACTGAAGACAGTGCTTTACTTTTGTTTCAGGATGCTTTTACAAAAATACATTTTGAATTGGGATTTATGGTTATTACTGGCTTTTAACGAAAATCCAAAATATTTGTTTTAGATGAAATAAAGGAATCTGATGAAGAGGACAGCGAAACCATGTCTGATCAGCAGATCACCTCGTGGCTGCAGGCCCTTTTCCTTTTTGCTTTGGTGTGGACAGTTGGAGGGATCATTGATGCAAACAGCAGAAGAAAATTTGATTTGTTTTACCGCAACTTGCTCAATGGAATGAATGAGCAAAACCCACGGCCTAAAAATGTGAAGCTTAACAAAAACAATATCTTCCCAGAAAAAGGTGCTTCTTCATACTGTGCTTGCTTGTCCTTTTATAAAGCAGTAAGAAAGCTTGGCACCTGGTGTGCCTGGCAGATGTTCAGTCTGCAGTAGAGCCACCATCTGCCAAGCCTTGGGCTGCACAGTTGGGTGCCCTTTCCTGGCTCTCTTAACCTGCAGTAGCATATGCCTCCAGTTATACTCAAACACTGTGGCTGAATCTGACCTAAAACCATTTGGTGATAATAATGGCACTGGGGGGGTGGGACTGGGGGTTGGGGGTGTATCTTCTGTACTAGAAAGCTTCCATCACCTCACAGTTTTGGAAATCTCACACTAAAATTAATGAAGTTTATTTTTATAATTTTCCTGTACTGTATTTTTCAATGAACAGGGAGTGTTTATGACTTCTATTTTAACAAGCATGGCCATGGGCAGTGGACCATGTGGACAGACTACATCACAAAGGAAGAGCAAGTTATTGCCCCAACAGCTAAGGTGCACATTGGTATCTTTATTATGGAAAATAATTATTTTACTAAATAATTTAGAGGTATAAATAACTCTATTAGGTTGTTTGAAGATTGCTTTGCAACATTTCATTTCATTAGTCTCTGTGAGTTCTCTTTCATGCTTTTGTTTCAATTCTGGAAGTTCAGCACTGAAGATGCACATGGAGCCCTGAGGTTGCTTGGTGTTTAAAATTTGGGTTCTGCTTTGTTCTCTAACAGCATTTGGTATTGGGGAAACCATGGAAAAAGCCAAAGCTTGAATTTCCATTCCTTCATTTCTCTTTTTAGTGGTTGATCTCATGATACTGTAGTATGAGTTACTTAGAGAAAGCAAGCAAAGAGACTCACTTTGGGATGTGGGGAACAGTATTGAGAGTTCTGGATTCCCTTCATTTCCAAATAGGGACACTCAGATTTTGATGGCAGCTGTGGACTGAATGGAAGGAGGAAGCACAGCAGAGATCTACAGATGAAATTTCAAGATAACTTAAGCTTGTTCAACTTTTCATTCCACTAGTTGCCATTGTCTTGTCTATTGAGTATGTGAGAGATGTAAGATGACATTTCATTCTGCTGCTGAAAATCTTTTCTCGATATCAAATCCACAGCTGCTAATTATAAGTAAAAAATGAGGAAGGGAAAAAAATTCCATACCAGTGTTCCTTTCCCTTTGCATAGCAGGGGAACAGAGTAGGCCATACTTATCTCTGTAGTTCTCCAGGCTTTATATAATGTCTGTGAACCGTAAAATAGTAATACTGGTTGTGCTATTGATTGCATAAGCCCTGAACAAGAAGTGGGGCCATAGTATTTACTAGAACCTTGTTATAGCTTAGGTTTTCAGACAATAGAACTTTTTAAAATGCGCATGTGCTACAGGGTTCCTGTAGTTGCTTGCAAATAGTCATGTTGATTAAGGTGTTAGATGTTTGATTTTCATGCTTTATTTTACTTTCCTGCATAACAGGTATCTGAGCTGATCATTCCAACAATGGAAACTGCCAGACAAATGTATTTTCTTAAAACATATGTGGAGCATAGTGTCCCTTTGCTTTTTGTGGGTCCCACTGGCACTGGAAAAACAGCTATAACAAACAACTTTCTACTGAAACTTCCAAAGGAAAAATACATCCCGAGTTTCATCAACTTCTCTGCAAGAACCTCTGCTAACCAGACCCAGGATATTATTATGTCCAAGCTGGACAGAAGAAGAAAAGGATTATTTGGACCTCCAGCAGGGAAAGAAGCTATAATTTTTGTGGGTAAGACATATTTTTTCATTTTTTAAAAATAATTTTTGTTCTAGCTTTAGGCAAAGGAAGTGATTCACCTAGACTAGTAAATTTGGATTAGCTCAGTGCTTTTTTCAGCATCCAGAGAATCCTAGAATTTCCTGAGTTGGAAGGGACCCACAGGGGTCACCAAAGGATTAGCCCTGCCCTTGCTGAGAGGTTTAAGTGGTGGTTGTCTCCTGAATATTTCTTAGAGTTGCAGTGGGACTTGACATGAAATAAAACCAAATAACCAGCCACACTAAGTTAAGCCATCACTCCTAATTATGCCTGCGAGGTGTAATGGTATTTGATTTTGGTTAGTTCAATGGGAAGCAGGAATAACAGCACACAGCCTTTTTCTACCTGTAGTACAGTTATTTTTTCTTCTTAGAAGAAAACTGAATTCCCAGACACTGAGGTTTTTTTATTCAATGTCTGTGTTCTCCATAGATGACCTAAACATGCCTGAAAAGGAAGTGTATGGAGCCCAGCCAGCTATTGAGCTTCTCAGGCAATGGATTGATCATGGGCACTGGTATGACAGGAAGGATGCATCCCACATCAGTATCATAGATGTCCTGCTGGTCACAGCTATGGGTCCCCCTGGGGGAGGCAGGAATGACATTACAGGTAGGAAATACATTGCTATGGCAAGTGGTTATCTAGCAGACTGAAGTTAAAGGGTGGGTTCAGGTTTGCTGATGGCAAATTGGACATTTATCTATGACTGGTGTATCTTCAGGTGCATTCACTGAATGGGACATTCCAAGTACAGGTCTGTTATGTTCAAGTTTAAATCTGTACCTTTACCAGAAAGAGATTAATTACCATTAGAAATAATTTTTACAGTTGATAAACTTTGAATGACAGAAGTTATTCTAAAATTAGTGATTATTTTCTATTCTTTGGAAAAGAGAGAAAATACATCTGCTTGCCATGGCTCTGGCAAGTCTCTTCTGAAGTTGTATCTCCTGCTGCTAAGGTAGGCTGCCTGAATTTATTTACAAGAATGTTACCTGCAAGTCCATGATGCCTGTCACAGCACCATAAGGGAGGTTATATTTTCTAATGAAAAAATTAAGTAAATAAAAGCCCTAATGTAGCTGCAGCTACATTATTATAGGCTATATACAGCTGCATTGTTATAAGGCACTTCATGCTGCTTTGCTTCTTATAAACACTGTGATACTGATATAACTGTGTGTGTTCTGAGGAGACTTTATGAAAATAACTCTTCTGATACAGCTAAATTTCTAAAATTTACTCATGTATAGATGGATTCTTTTTAGGTGAAAGCCAATAACAAGATGCTTGACTTTGTAAAAGTTTTACTGTGTCATATCATAATCAAAAGCTGAAATTTTTAATTGGGTAATAGCCTTGTAATGTAGATTCATGTTTTACATACTCAAAACAGTTGTTTTAAGTTAAATACTTACAGAAAATGTAATCCAGTTAATATTTCTTTTCCTTCACTTCTAGGGCAAAAATTTCCCAGAAACAAAATCATGAAGCTGGTGCCAGATTCAAATGATTTTTAATGACAGGCAAACCTAGGAGAAGATAGCTGAAAAGTGGAAATGTATTTGACCATTTAAATCTCTCTTCATCCTTCTGTGTGTGTTACAGGACGCTTCACACGGCACTTGAATATTGTCTCTATCTGTGCTTTCAGTGATGACATTTTAACCAAGATTTTTACTGCAGTTACTGACTGGCACTTCAGCAAAGGCTTTGATGCTTCATTTCTGAGGTAATGGGATCTGTTTCTTGCAGCACCTTTGTTGTGTCTTCCCTGTTATTTATCTGCAGAAGTTAAAATTTAATTTCTTTTCCTTCTTAAGGCTGGGTAAGATGATGGTCCAAGCGACGTCAGTGCTTTATAAATTGGCAGTTGATAATTTTCTCCCAACTCCTTCAAAATCCCACTATGTCTTTAATCTACGGGATTTTTCCAGGGTTATTAAAGGAGTTCTGCTATGTCCACACACTCATTTGCAAGTAAGTTGTAGTTTAATTATGTTGATGTAGGAGAGAGCAGTGAAAAATGTTAATTTTTTTTACAAGACATGAACTATGATTTCAACAGATTTACAGGGTTTATGATCAGAATAGTCCCTGAATTCCTTGTTATGTATTTTCTCTGTCTCTGAGGGAGAGAGCTGTCATTTGGTTAATACAATTTGATTTGATATAGTAGAGAAAAAATGCTTTGACCTGAGAGTCCTAGTTTGTGTTGGCAGGAAGGACAAGATGGTAACTAGGTGAGGAATCCAGTTAAGTTAGCAGATGCTGGGCCATGTGCTGAATGGCTTGGGATTGAAAGATTCCCACTGAGTTTAGTACAAGGTGTAGCGGGGTCCAGATGGACATTTCTAACCTTTTCTTTTTGAGCAAATCCTGCCTGAGCAATATTTACCCATTCTTTTGTATTTCCATTTTCAGGATGGAGATAAACTGATCAGACTTTGGGTTCATGAGGTTTACAGAGTTTTCTATGATCGCTTGGTTGATGATGATGACAAGAACGTTTTCTTTCAGATGGTACAAGAGACAACATTAAATAGCTTCAAGCAGAACTTTAATAAGGTATTTTTGGGTAACGTGCTGGGACCAAGATGATACTGATTCATTTTCAGAAATACTTAAACATGGAGATTAAATCAGTATTGGAGGTATTTTGCAATATTTTGATCAGTGAATTTAAAAAGTATTGACAATCTTCTATTCAGCATCAAGTATTCATATCAGAATGAGTCAAATTCTGAGGGATTCTTGGTTAGTAGCGAGGACCAGGTGGAATGGAATAAATGTCTTGTACAGCATTTACCCGTGCTTTTACCCAAGATAATTGTTTGGATGATCCAATGGGTGTAGTGGGTACCTTTCTGAGCAGGCTTTTTAGAACTATCCTGTATTTGACAGCAGTATCTCTCTGTGAGGTATGCATATGTGGAAACCTGCATGTCAATCTACAGTATTATTTTCCAGACCAAGGCTGTAACTAGAACAGTGAAAAACAATGCTTTCTGTATTAAGTATTAATGTATTAAGTGTTATTGTTAATGTATTAAGTATTCTTTATTAAGTGCTTTCTTTCTGCTAGCAGTATTAATGATGTAAAGAAAAGGATTATCACAACTTTAAGGAAAAATAATTCTCTTATAGCTAGAATTATCTGTTGATTCTTGTCTTTTTCTAGGTACTGAGTCATCTCTCACCTACTGGAAAAGTCACTGATGATAATATTCGCGCCCTGTTCTTTGGAGACTATTTAAAGCTGAGCAGTTCTGTCAAAATTTATGATGAAATCACAGACCTAAAGCAGCTGACAAGCGTGATGGAATTCTACCTTGAGGAATACAACAATATCAGCAAGGCCCCGATGTCCCTGGTCATGTTCCAGTTTGCTATTGAGCACATCTCCAGGATATGCAGGGTGCTGAAACAGGATAATGGACACCTGCTGTTGGTGGGCGTTGGCGGGAGCGGCCGGCAAAGTGCGACCAAGCTCGCCACCTTCATGAATTCCTTTGAGCTCTTCCAGATCGAAATTACCAAGTCCTATGGCATCAGTGAATGGAAAGATGATATTAAACAAGTCATGCTGAAAACAGGTGTTGGTAACAACAACGTGTCCTTTTTGTTCTGTGATAATCAAATAAAGGATGAATCATTTGTAGAAGATATCAACATGCTTTTAAATACTGGAGATGTGCCCAATATCTTTGCAGCAGATGAGAAAGCTGAAATTGTTGAGAAAATGCAAAACGCAGCAAGGTTGGAGAACAGGAAAATTGAAGCCACGCCCCTTGCTATGTACAGTTTCTTTATTGAAAGGGTGAAGAAAAACTTGCATATTGTCTTAGGTCTGTATACAATGCATTGTTTCTCAGAATGGTTTTATTTAGCTTTATTTGCTTTCTGCTTCCTAACTGCAAAGAAACTTAAGTAACGATCATGTTTTTATTTTTGTAGCCATGAGTCCTATTGGAGATGCATTTCGGAATCGATTACGGATGTTCCCTTCGCTGATAAACTGCTGCACCATTGATTGGTTCCAAACCTGGCCTACAGATGCTTTGGAAATGGTTGCTAACAAGTTTTTAGAGGATATTGAGCTCAAAGACGACATTAGGAAAGAGTATGAGTTTATTTCTCAAGAAACATGTGAAGCAAAAGTTTGTTCCCCTGCCCCTTGTGCCCCCAATGTATTTGATCTGTCCTTTTAAATTGACAAAGCTAAGCCAACTCTGGGATTTCAGTGCAAGTCAAAGATACTGAGACATATGTATCTGATGTTTCTGAAAATCATGCCACTCTTCAAGAAGAGTCCAAAATATTTCTAATAATGGGGAAAATATATTTCTGCCTTCCCTAACACTAATATAACTTCAGAAGCTTAGAGTAATTTTTTGAGAGTTGACATAAAGACAGACTGTATTTTCAAAGTTATGTGGAAAATTTTTCCCTAGGGTTGTGTCAGTGTGCAAATATTTCCAAGAAAGTGTGAGAGAACTCTCTGTTGGCTACTACGCTACGCTGCGCAGACACAACTACGTGACACCAACTTCCTACGTGGAACTGATTCTCACCTTCAAGACCCTGCTGAATAGAAAAAGGGAGGAAGTTGACATGATGAGGACTCGTTATCTTGTGGGACTTGAAAAGCTTGAATTTGCATCTTCACAAGTAAGTTTTGGGTGAAAAGGCTGGATATGTGCCATATGCATACTTCAGGGTGGGGCCTGTATGGTTGAAACTTATAAAAATAAAACTTATTAATTTGTTCTTCACTATATTCATGATACTATTGATAGCTTTCTGTAGAAAGCCAGCAGGAAAAGTTAGATTTCTGCTTAGGAAGTTGAAGAAAGTGTGATCTCTACATTTGGATTTTAGACCTTAATCAAAAACAAAATTAAAATGAAGGTACTCATTACATGTTGAAGGAATAAATATTATAAATTTCATTATTTTCTCAAAACCTTATATGGACAATCCACCTTAGTGTGCAAGTACCTATTACCCTTTCCAAAATAGGGGAGAAATTGAAAAACATTGTAAGACAATATTAAGCATGAATTCCTGAGTAGATTCCAAGTAGGAAATTGATCAGGTTCCAGATAAATAATTCCTTTTTCAATCCATGTTATTCAGGGATTGGTCTTTCCAAGATACAAACTAAAGGGGCTTATAGATACTTGCTGGATGAAGAAGATCCAGTTTGCAGCTGTTGCTGTCACAAAATCTGTGTTCCATTCCAGGTTTCTTTTTTTTTCCACCTGTGCACTAAGGCATTATTTCAACTTTCATTATCTGAAAGTAACTTTGAGGGAAAAATAGAATTAATCAATATATTTCTCATTATTGACAGTAATGAATCTTAAAAAAGCAAATGTATTGCATAGATGATGATAAATATGCCTTTTAAAATCTAATCAGTTAAATGAAACAGCTCTTAGCAAAAATAAACTATAGAACTAATTATTTAGATCAAATATCCTTTTTTAGATTGTGTTACTATAGGGTCTTCCAATCTTTATTCCTAAGACATCAAGATATGAAATGCAACCAATGTTTGCACAGACTTCTTCTTGATTTCCTGTTGTATTCATCAGGTTGCAGACATGCAGAAAGAACTGACTGACCTTCAGCCTGAACTGATTAAAACATCTGCAGAAACAGATAAAATGATGGTCAAGATTGAAAAGGAAACCGTTGAAGTAGATGCAAAAAAGGCAATAGTGTCAGCAGATGAAAAAGAGGCCAATGATGCAGCTGCTGTTGCCCAGGATATTAAGGTAGAGCACGAGGGCTCGAGCCGGGAGCACGATGGGTTCCAAGGAAATGGGAGCGGTGATGATGTGATGATGTGTTAATGGGGTGAGCCAAGCTCTTAAAGTAACGAAATCGCAGTTGATGAATGACACGCTGGTAATAGAAACACAGTAAATTCAAGCTGTTTGGAGTCTGACTGCATCTCACAGTCCTGTGTAACTTCCCTTTCTAGTTCACATTCCAGAGCTGTATAGATCTTATTTCTCTACTAATATATTCTCATTTTCAACAGATTGAATAATGAGTTTAACTGTTTCCAGGCCCAAAGACAGTTAATTTAGAGTTAGCTGAGGTAATTTGGCATAGGCTGCATGTAGTCCTAGTAGGCATAACTTTAGAGGTAATGCCATAGCCAGACATCTGTAACACAGAATTTCCTGTGGAAAGATTCCTCAATATTTTTTTCTGTAACTAGCTGGAAATGTCAGTGATATTTAATATGGATAATTGCTGAGATCAGAGTATATGATAAAGAATTTATGCTACACAGTATACATTTTTTACCTGATCAGCACTGTACGATCTAAATAAGAACACCTGTATTTAATCTTTATTTTAATTCTCATTGCTAAACCAGAGAGACTTTGATCTTGAAAGCTTGTCTGACTTTTTAAACTATCAATTCAGTTTATGGAAGTTACTGATTTATCTACAAACCTTCCCTCTTTAAACTGTGCAGTCAAATTGTGAAAGTAGTTTTCTCTCCTAGAAACACAATGTTGTGAAGAGTGTATTTAATGAGTACTGAACAAGAGAGAGGATTCTGGGAGGCTGTGCTGTAGTGGGGTGATCAGGCTGCAGGCCTGGTACTGTGTGAAGGTTTACAGCTTTCTGCCCAATGTCTTAACAGGATGAATGTGAAGCAGACCTTGCAGAGGCTCTGCCAGCTCTGGAGGCAGCAGAGGCAGCTCTTAACACCCTGAATCCTTCAGACATCACTCTTGTGAAATCCATGCAAAATCCACCTGCTCCTGTCAAACTCGTCATGGAGAGTATTTGTATCATGAGGTCAATTAAACCAGAGAGGAAACCTGACCCCAGTGGCAGTGGTAATGACTTTTGTCATTAAAGCTTTTTTATCCCTGCCCCAGGAATGTGTGGGTACTGCTGTGGTGTGCTGGTGAGGTGCTTCTGGCATGAATGCAGCTGTGTGCACTGGAGGTGCATTTTACTGGCAGTGACAAGTCCACTGAGTAGTAAAAAGCTGCTTTTGCCATGCTAACATACTGCCCTTGCCTGACACTGTTGTACAAGCTTTGTAAATATGGTCCCAGTCACCAGCACGAAGTCATCTCAACTTGCTTTGACCCAGCCTTGAGATTTGCATTTCATTGAGGAACTCTGGGTGCTGGAGGTGTGCTGTGCACCACCATCTGCCTGTGTTTCCCCTTGTAATCCCTGCTTCCAAACTATCAGTTATTTTGGGAGAGGGAATTCTAGTTATACCTCTGCTGTAGGTGATTATTCTAACAAGATTTTTCTGTGGTTTAATGTTGTTATAGTGGGATTGCACAAAATTTGCAAGGTATAAAAGAGACCTTTTTCTTTTACTTTTCTTCTACCTTATACCTATACAGTTCAACCCTTCATAATTAAAAATAAGAATTATATAAATGTCTTTAATCCAAAATAATCTTATCTAGATTAAGATGGAATACTTCCACAGTTACTGATTTATCTAATAGACAATGTTAAGAAAGACTGTATAGTTATTTGTTTCCGTTAATGTGCTTGGTTGATTTAGAATTAATATGCAGTTAATAAATATGACATTGGTTAGTGATGCTGAAGGTCCTGCATGAATTCCTTTAGGTAATGATTTTCCCAAACTACTTAATAATCTTTGCATAGTAAAAGTCCATTGCCATATCATTGACTTTAATTCTTCATACTATGTTTCAAAGTATTATTTTCATCTTGAACATGCATATATTGAGCCTGATGTTAGTCTTATTTGCAATACAGGTAAAATGATTGAAGACTTCTGGGGGCCAGCCAAAAAACTTCTTTCAGATATCAAGTTTCTTGACAGATTAAAGTCATTTGACAAGGATAGAATTCCTCCTGCTATAATGAAGAAAATTAGAGAGAAGTTTATGAATCATCCAGATTTTCAGCCAGAGGTTGTAAAAAACGTCTCATCTGCCTGTGAAGGCCTTTGCAAGTGGGTGCGAGCCATGGAGGTCTATGACCGTGTGCAGAAAGTGGTTGCCCCGAAGCGCGAGCGGCTGCAAGAGGCTGAAGCCATCCTGGACGTCCAAATGCAGAAGCTGCAAGTGAAACAAGCAGAACTAAAAGAGGTTGTTGATCGCCTTCAAGCTTTGCAAGATGAGTTTGATGCAATGAACAATAAGAAGATAGAGTTAGAGAATAATATTGAACGTTGCTCACAGAAGCTTGTGAGAGCTGAACAGCTGATCAGTGGCCTGGGTGGAGAGAAGGAGAGGTGGACAGAAGCTGCACGGTTATTAGGAATTCAGTACATAGACCTAGTAGGGGATGTGCTGTTGTCATCAGGAACTGTGGCTTATTTGGGAGCCTTTACTGTCGATTATCGCCTACAATGTCAAAAGCAGTGGCAGGATCTGTGCATTGAAAAGAACATTCCCTGCTCCAGTGATTTTAGCTTAAGTAATACGTTGGGAGACCCAGTCAAAATCCGTGCATGGCAGATTGCTGGATTGCCAGTTGATTCTTTTTCCATTGACAATGGTGTAATTGTTTCTAACTCAAGAAGATGGGCTTTAATGATAGATCCTCAAAGGCAAGCTAACAAGTGGATAAAAAATATGGAGAAAACTAACAAGCTGTCAGTTATTAAATTATCTGACACGCATTATGTGAGGACATTAGAAACTGCTCTTCAGCTTGGAACACCAGTCTTGCTAGAAAATATTGGTGAAGAATTAGATGCTTTCTTAGAACCTATTTTATTAAAGCAAACATTCAAACAACAAGGAGTAGAATACATGAAATTAGGGGAAAATATAATTGAATATTCAAGAGACTTCAGGTTTTACATGACAACCCACTTAAGAAATCCTCATTATTATCCTGAAGTAGCTGTGAAAGTTTGTCTACTCAATTTCATGATTACACCTTTGGGTCTTCAGGACCAGCTTCTTGGAATTGTAGCTGCAAAGGAAAAGCCTGAGCTAGAAGAAAAGAAAAACCAACTCATTCTAGAAAGTGCAGCCAATAAGAAACAACTAAAGGAGTTAGAAGATAAAATCCTGGAGGTCCTTTCCCATTCAGAAGGAAACATCTTAGAGGATGAAACAGCAATTAATATTTTGTCTTCATCCAAACAGTTATCTGCAGAAATCTCTGAAAAGCAACAAATTGCCTCTGTAACTGAGAAGGAAATAGATTCTACTCGAATGGGGTATAAGCCAGTTGCTGTTCATTCAGCTGTTGTCTTCTTCTGCATCTCTGATCTGGCTAGCATTGAACCTATGTACCAGTATTCATTGATTTGGTTCATTAACTTGTATGTTCAATCTATTGCTAAAAGCAGAAAGAGTGGACGTCTACAGGAGAGAATTAAAAATATAACTGACCATTTCACAGTAAGCATCTATAATAACGTCTGTCGTTCCCTGTTTGAAAAGGACAAGCTGTTATTCTCCTTCCTTCTAACAGTAGGCATTATGAAGGGAAAAGGCCAGATAGATGATGCAGTTTGGCGTTTCCTACTGACAGGAGGTGTTGCTCTTGATAATCCTCACCCCAATCCAGCTCCAGACTGGCTGTCTAACAAATCATGGGCCGAGCTCGTACGTGCATCTTGCCTGACCAGCCTGCAGGGACTAATGGAACATGTAAGAGACAATTCTTCCAAGTGGAAGCCAATCTATGACTCAGTCAGGCCCCATGAGGAAGACTTCCCGGATGACTGGAACTCACTGACAGGGTTAGATCGCATGGTTATTCTCAGGTGTTTGCGACCTGACAAAATTATCCCGGCAGTGCAGATCTTCATTGTGGAAAACATGGGAAGAACATTTATTGAACCACCTACATTTGATCTTGGAAGAAGTTACAGTGACTCAAATTGCTGTGCCCCTTTGATTTTTATATTATCACCTGGTGCTGATCCTATGGCAGGTGAGATTGGTATTAAAAAAATCTTTTTTTGTCTGGTTGAATGTCACTGAGTCTGACTAAAGTGTTAATCGTGTAGGCCCCCTCATTTGATCTTTAAAGTGTCTTTAAAGTGCAATACAGCAGTGTTGGAGTATCAAACATTGGCACCTGCCCATATATAAACAACGATAGTAAAATTGTTAGAGGGTGGAATGAAAGTAGTGGTGAAGAAATGTCCTGGTCTCTGAGCAGCAGAGGATCTAACAGATTGAAGCATTCAGACCAGTTTATAATTTGTGCTTGCTTTACAATTCTTTCAGTGGGTGTTGGAGGTTTGTCCCAGTCTTTATTGCAACCCTTCCTCCAGTAAGTTTCCTCCCTCTCAGTTACTAATTAAATGGTGTATAGGCCACACTTAAAACACATTTGTTGAATGTCCTTTAAAGTATAACCACCCAGATTATTTTTAAATCTGGTTTTCTGCCAAAAGAATTGTGATATGGAGCCATACCATAAGGATGTATTTCCAGAAAGTACTGATTTTGATAGCAAAGCTGCAGGTCTATTTTTAGCCAGATCTAAATATCCAATTTGCAGCTCAACCCCCATAAACAATTGTACCCATCCAATAGAGAGAGTCCAGGCTGTTGTGCAGCCTGGAACTGAACACTCGGTCAGCCATTTAGCCTGGCTAGTTTTTGGGTTCTTTTTTTTTTTTTTTTTTTTTTTTTTTTTTTTTTTTTTTTTTTTTTTAATCAGTACCTTATACCCCTAAATTTTAGTATATACCTCAGAGACACAGTAGCTGATACAGCATATGATACTACTTCTGGGTTGTTGAGGTGGGGTTTTTTTTATGTTGTTTTTTTTTTTAATTGAATAAAATTGTTGATTTTTTTCCCTTTAATGACATTATAAAAATGATGAATATAACATATTCTACTTTCTAATAGACTTTGTATTTTATTTTTGCATGTGTAAAACTTGCCATCACAGGTTTGCTAAAATTTGCTGATGATGTTAGCATGGGAAGTTCAAGCATTCAAACTGTTTCACTGGGCCAGGGCCAGGGCCCAATAGCAGAAAAAATGATTTACCAGGCTATTACTGATGGAACCTGGGTAGTGTTACAAAACTGCCATCTTGCAACCAGCTGGATGCCTGCCTTGGAAAAAATCTGTGAGGAAGTTATAGTGCCTGAGAATACCAATGATAAGTTCAGGTAGGAGTTTTAGTATTTTGCACTTTTTAATGTGAGCATTTTCTGTTTGCTGAAGACACTACTAAAAAGAAATTAAAATACTTCTGTAAGAATGCCTGAGTATGACAATCATATAATTTATGTGCAGTGATAAAATAAAGATCCATAATTAAGAGGTTATCTTTTCTACCTGTCCAATCTGATCTATTTTATGCCTGCATTTTGGACCAAATTTACATGTTATCTTTATAGTTAAGCAAGTAGTAGAACTTATTCTTCTAAAGATCAAGATGTAGGATTATATTATTGATTTTTAAATTATTATTATTACTACTATTACTGTTATATGATTTTTAAAATAATGTGCTTGTCAAACTTCTTTTTAGGTTGTGGTTAACTAGTTATCCATCAGAAAAGTTTCCTGTTAGTATCCTCCAGAATGGCATCAAAATGACAAATGAGCCTCCAAAAGGCGTGAGAGTGAATCTCCTTCGTTCATACCTGAATGATCCCATCTCTGACCCTGTGTTTTTTAAAAGCTGCCAAAAGCCAAAATTGTGGCAAAAAATGCTTTTTGGTCTTTGCTTTTTTCATGCTGTTGTGCAGGAAAGGAGAAACTTCGGCCCACTGGGTAAGTTTTAGATTATTTTGCACTTAATTTCAAAAAAAAGATTTGTGCTTTTGAAATGCATTGCTGGAGTCTCTCTGTAAAAACGCAGTACTGTGAACTGTAATACTCTTAACAGTATTACAAGAGTGCAATCTGCATTGCACAGAACATCATAAAGTCTAAAAGCTGTTATTTGGAGGGATTCTTATTCAGCCAAAGCTACTTTTGAAGCTATTAAAAGTATTACCCTGGGGAAGACTAGAAAGTACTATTTTTCCAAATTAACATATTATACAGTAGTTACATGAAATTATAGGTTACTAAATTCTTAACTTATTACTGTGGTTCTTAGTAATAATCTAATTCAGATCTGTTTCAAATTTTTATAATTAAAAATATGCCTCCTTCTATTCTGCTTTTGTTACCTGTGTGCATACTTTGTTTTATCAAACCTAGTGCATGTATTTACTTGGTGTGAAAAAAATCTGTGTAGCTACAATGTGTTCTTTATAACATAGTAATGAAAAGATATGTATTCATGAGATTTGTGCTGAAGCTCTTTCTGTAATCTTCAAGTATATAAGAAAACTATATAGAATTTCTGTATAGCATAGAAATGTATGGACTTGGAGAATCCATTTTTATAACCACATAAAGTTTATGCTCTGCACTTGTGTAAATGAAGTTCTCAGCCTTCCATTCCAGCTGTGTCTCTCTTCCCTCACAACAGGTTGCTGTTAGGAAATATTATATTTTGAGTGAAAGCTACTGCCATTATTTTAATAGTCAGCTGTTTAAATAAGCACTGAACTTCCAGTATGAAGACACTCATTTATTGCTTTAGAGTAAAACTGAATTTTCTAGAGGCCATTTTCTAACGTAACATCTACTGCTAATGTGATCCAGTATCTGGGTGAAGAAGGGTAGTTGCATCAATAGCCCTATTTTTTGTTTGTACTAGGGATTTAGGCTTTCTGAAGGATTCTTTTATCTGGAGTATGTTCCTGTTTGTTTGTCTGCTTGCTTGCTTGTTTTGTTGTACTGTTACTGGGAATGTCATCTGCAAACAGTATTAATAGATGGGCAGATTAAAAATTGAAATGAATAAATTAATTAAAACTCCTATTCTCATTGTGTCCAGATAGCAACAGATTAGCTTAAAGTACCAAGCAGGTAAAATATAATTTTCAGGAATATTGTGATGCCACAATGCCTAAGCTTACTAAACAGCCTGGTATATTCCAGGCTGCTTCTAGACTATCTAGCAGTTGTATCTGCTGCTCTGTAGGAGCAGTGTAGTACCCACACCACCATTTCCTGAGCCCAGCTGTCAGTACATTGCACCACTGCCCTGTGTATCTCTTCTGAATTGAACAGGTTGGAATATTCCATACGAATTTAACGAGTCTGACCTCAGAATCAGTATGCAACAGATCCAGATGTTTCTGAATGAATATGAAGAAATCCCATTTGAAGCTCTGACCTATCTAACAGGTACAGACATTACATCCTCTCACATGTGTTTGCTGACTTTGCTGGGCAGTTTCAGCTGATACACTGATAAACTGGTGAGTTCTTAAGAAACTGAGTGGATTCCACACCGATTGGTTTTATTGGCCTTCCACAAATGTAACATACAAACAATGTGGTTGTCATTGGATGGATATTGGAGTTGGACTGTAATTGGAGTTGGATCCCAAACCCTCAGATGTCATTGTTGTTTTGACTTGTATATGGCTACAATTACTGATGGCCCAGCAAACCTCCTGGTCTTTGCTTCATACTCATCAAATAAAACCATCAATGGCCTCTGGTTCACCTTCATTGAGCAGTGTGAGTCTGACACAGGAAGCCTTGGGGCTTCACCAGAGGATGTGGTAATACTCAGGGGTTTAAAGCAGGAGGTGTTAAATGTGGGTAAATAACTCGGCTGCTGTGGCTATTTTCTTCTGTTTCTCCAGGGAGATAAGCTGCTTTTTGGCACCTTCTTTGTCAGCTTTGTCATTCTTGATTTTTGTTAATATTATGATTAGCTTTAGGAAAAAGAATTTTGGGACATGAGTAGCAGTTTCTCAGACCAACTGATAGTGTTCCTTAAACCTTCCATCATCAAGACACCTAAATTTGGCCCATAGATATTCAAGTGTCTAATTTCCATTGAATCAACTGAAGTATAAAACCTAAAAACTCTGGAAGATCTGGAGCTTTGGAGCTTCATCTTAATAGAGTTTCACATTATTGCAAAACAATTTTTTTTTGTTCATTAACTTTCAGTTCTTTTGTCCTGGTTTTCTTTGTCTTTTTCCAGGGGAGTGTAACTATGGAGGTAGAGTAACAGATGATAAAGACAGGCGTCTTCTCCTGTCCCTTCTTTCCATAGTCTACAACAAGGACATAGAGCAGGAGAAGTACATGCTTTCAGCTGGAAGTGACTACTACATACCACCACATGGCCCATATGAGGTGAGAAGACAACAAGTGTACATTCTCTGAATTATTGGGGAATAACTTGCTTACATTGTGCTTGGATAATGCTGAATACAACAAATAGAAAATATACCCCATAATATCATAAAACCATGCCAGAATGTGTCTTGCATATGAAATACGAATCTGGTACTTAATATCTGCCATACCCCAATGGGGATGAAGAGATCATCCAATACTCTGGCATTTGGTGATGAAGAGAGAAACCACCCCTGTGCAGGTTTCCAATACAGTTCTAAAAAGCCAGTAGGAGTCAGGCTGCAGGAATTTACATAGTACTTCTGCACTTTATTGCAACCAGTCTGACATTGAAAGCAGCAGTCAGGAGGCAGAGGTGGAATGGCATGTGTATACTCAATTTCCATTCTCTTTTTCCCTTCTAACAGCTGCAGAGAGATAATGAATGTGCTCAGATCCCACAGTTGTAGGGATCACACATCCAGCATCCTTCTGTGACTCCTACCAGCACTCCTTGGATATTTCTAATGTACTTTCCCTTGCCACTTACATGAGGGTGGTAATAACAACTCCTCCGTGAGTTTTTAAATCACTCAGAACTTTTATATTTATCTCTGTGGAGAGTCAGTCAATTCCTGGATGTGTTTATCAGGAAACTACCATCTTTAGTTGTAAATGGGAAGGTTCTGTCCCAGCTGGATCATTTATGACTATCACATTGTATGATGTCTGGTATCTGAATGTTTGTTTTACAGTCTTATGTTGAGTACATACGAAGTTTGCCAATTACAACACACCCTGAAGTGTTTGGACTTCATGAAAATGCAGACATCACCAAGGATAACCAGGAGACCAACCAGCTTTTCCATGCAGTGCTCCTGACTTTGCCTAGAGAAGCAGGGGGAGCTGGCAAGTCCCCTCAGGTAACTGGGGAAGAAAGATCAATTTGCACTCTGGAAAGGTGCCCTTTCCTGGCATGTCCTAGGTCTCAGAGTAATCCAACACCTCTCCTCTCATGTCTGTAGCTTTGGGAGTAGATGTGAATGTCCCTGTGGAGAAGCAGATGAATTTGGCATAGCACCTTTAAAGATGGAAGATACCTTCATGACTTTGCATTCAAACAGATTAATACCACAGTCCTGGCAGCTCAGTTTACTCAGGCCAAATCCATGCCCCTTTAGGATATGGATAAATAACCTTCCAAACCTCTCAGATTTGACATACTACATTTTATACACAAGTGGATTCTTGAAAAGTGGAATTGATGTACCCTCATTTCCTGCAGGGTTGTCTAGTGATCATATTCTCTGATGTCTAATATTCTGTAAGTAAAGCTTCTCTTGTGGCTGGGTTATTCATGGGTCTTCCCCCTTATTTTGCTCATGCTGCATGCTTCATCTTTTCCTTCATTGTGGCAGTCTTAGGATTGTGCTTGTCTGCTCTCTTGCTTGCCTCCTTAGAATTTGCCTAAAACCTTGTTGCAAATTAAAAATTACTAACAAATTTTAAATTATTGAGAAGGAAGGAGCAAGCTGGCACATGCAGAGACAGAGAGGATGGTGCTCAAGGCGAGTAAGAGCATAAAAGCACTGTATCTTTAGGAAAATGGACTAAAATACCTATGTGGTTATACAGAAAAAAAAATTCTACAGTGGTTTGTGGAATTTATTAAATAAAAATAGGAGGGGAAAAAAACCAATATTTGTTATTCACTGCAAACTTGTACTTCAGGAAGTTGTTGAAGATTTGGCACAGGACATCCTATCCAAACTACCAAGTAGCTTCGATATGGAAGAAGTGATGAAGGCATACCCAGTACTTTATGAAGAGTCCATGAACACAGTTCTTAGGCAAGAACTAATTAGATTTAACAGGTATGGCTCAGTGTTTTGTGTTGTACTTCTTAAACTGAAATATGCTTGCGTTCATTGGTGCTAGCTGCTCACAAGCCTTAAACAAGCCTTTTACAAGACATTTTTCCTAACATGTTAGATTCTACTTTGGATGAATCTTTTAAAAATACTTGAAAGCTGTAGCTGAGTACCTGTATATACTAATAGTACTTGTATTCTTGGAGTATGAACTTAAATCACATTTGAGTGTGTTGTGCTGATGTAGAGCAGCCTACTTTAGTCTTTGTGTTACCCAGGCCCCAGTATTCACAGCACACTATGACAATGAGTGCTACAAGCTTTAAAGCTCTTGTCACTTGATTTCCCTTGTCTAGAGTGAAAGTTTTCACTGTCTTTTATTTGTGTGTGTGTCTCTCATTTGTTTGCTTTTCTAAAGTAAGAATTACAGGTGAGATAAGGAATTTCTGACAGGACATTTACCACTTCTATCAACTCTTCATTCAAGCTGGACTGTAGTATTTAGTATTTAGCCGGGTAGTAAAAAGTAAATAATGACAATTCCTTTGTTTTCTCTGAAGGCTTACTGAAGTTGTTCGGAGCAGCCTCATTAATATAGGCAAAGCCATTAAAGGCCAAGTGTTGATGTCTTCTGAGCTTGAAGATGTTTTCAACAGCATACTAATAGGAAAAGTGCCATCAATGTGGGCTGCCAAATCCTATCCATCACTGAAGCCTCTGGGAAGTTACGTGTCTGATCTCCTCTGTCGTCTGGAGTTCTTCCAGGTCTGCTGAGCTGAGACTGAGGGGTCTGGGGAGTTGTAACTGAAAGCTGGGCGGGGAGAGGGTGTCAGTGCTGTCCTTCCTCAGCAGTCCCTGGGTAGCTCCAGACTGTGAGCTGCTCACACACACTCGTGGCCAAATACACTGCATTAGCAGCACTGCAGTTAGCTGGGCAGTTGCTCAGGGTCCCTTGGTGCTAATCCAGTGCTGCTTTTGGTGGTTTCCATCTTGCTATTTCTAGAGAATTCATTTTAGTTTGAATTGGTGTAGCAATGACTTCCTTGCTGAAAGGACACTGAGCTGTGTGTGAGAATGCTTTAGAACCACTGCATAACAGGCACTATGAAATTGCATATATGTGTCTGTAAATATCTTCCAAGTTTCATAAAATGTGACACCACTTTCACATGCTTTTTGAACAGGCTATTTTATTTTTAACTCACCATTCCAATATTTCCCTTGCACTCTTAAAACTACTTAAAATTTTGGGTGTACCTTACATAGTGAGCTACTGAAATGTAGTGTAACCCCACAGAAATCAGGAGAAAAAGCTAGGAAGAAGTGTCTGAGATTTATATAAATGGCAGAGGTTCCTGTTTGCTGCATCAGAGCATTGTATAGGTTTCTTTTGACTCCAAATAACTTACAGTAGTGTGAAGACATTCTTCCCTTGTTTTGCTTTTTCCTACTGCATTGTGTGAACAAGGTCCAAGACCTCCTTGTCTGGCATCTTTGTACAGGAATGATTTCCTCTGCTAGGATCTGATGTGTAGGCTGTAGTGAGTGCCCTCACAGTGATCAGTGAAGAATGTAAAAGAATTTGGCCTTTTAGGAGACTGCTGTTTACAAGACTGTAAAAGAAGGTATTTTGATAAAAGTGTCCAAATTCAATCACTTTTCTTGTTTTTAGAGGCCACTATCTAGACTTAACAAAACATGCTTATGCTACTTTCTGAAATTTTTCTCAGTAGCACTGAGTTGTGGTTGTTTCAGAATGAGTGATTATTTTTGCTGCCATCCTAAAGAACTGACTTCTGTGATTTGTTATCTCTGAAAAACAGAAAATTTATGGAAAGATGCAGAGGGTCCCATCAAGACTTAATCTCATTGTGCTGTTTGAGTGTATCTGAAAAGACATCCTTTTCTGGTGAATTGGCACAGCAAAACCACAAATATACTGGATTTTTTCTTACATTTGTTTTCTCTCTCCTTATTCAGGAATGGGTTGACAAGGGGCCACCCACAGTCTTTTGGCTCTCAGGATTCTTCTTCACTCAGTCTTTTTTGACTGGTGTTTTACAAAACTTTGCCAGAAAATATACCATCCCAATTGACCACATTGGATTTGAGTTTGAGGTAAGAAAAATGCAGAAGAATTTTGTTTTTCTTGAACAGCTTGAAACATGTTCTGGGGCAGCAAGAAATAGAGCTTTCAGATGAAAAGGTATTTTATTTAAAGGAGCAATTTCAGACTGTCACTTATAGGATTTAGTATACTCCAGATAAAAATAAAGTCAAGCAATGGTTTAATCATTCCAGGTGATGAAACAGGAGCACACAATGGAGAAAATGCCAGAAGATGGGGCTTATGTGAGAGGCCTTTTTCTGGAAGGTGCACGATGGGATAGAGAATCCTTGGTAATTGGAGAATCACTACCAAAAATCCTCTACGATCCTTTGCCCATAATATGGCTGAAACCTGGAGAAAGTTCCAAATTTCGTCATCTGAACATCTACTCATGCCCTGTATATAAGACAAGTGAAAGAAGAGGTGTCTTATCCACCACTGGGCACTCAACCAACTATGTTCTGTCAATTGAACTCCCCTCAGACAAGCCCCAGAAACACTGGATAAATCGAGGTGTGGCAGCCCTGTGCCAGCTGGATGACTGAGAGGGTGCAATATTGAGATTGTAAAGATCTGCTTTACTTCTCAGTGGCTGCATGGCTGTTTTTTTTTTAAATGAAATCGGGCCTAAAGAGTTTTGATGCTGATTTTACTGGGAATCTATTTTACAACTCTTGCAAAAAGATTTTGGATTTGCCTACCACTTCTGTGTTTCAGAAATATGTAGGACAAGGTGGGAGGAGATGAAAATACTCTGTTGTCAACATATGAAGCCAATCCTCCAATCCTCAGATAGAATGAACTACCCAAGCTGTATTATAAAACTGTAGTCATTCCTTCCTTGATGATGTCTCAGAATTTCCATGGAAAACTTCTCCACAGCACATGTATTGGGAGCTGCCATTTCTCAGAACAGTATGCTTGTGCCATATAACTTTTTTTTTTTTTCAAAATTATTTACCTACATATTCCAGTACCTGATACATGGAGCTGTTTTCTCTCTCCCACAGTCTCACTTTACTTCCTGCCAGCAGCCCAGCCCCACACAGCCATTCATTCACACCATTCCCCCCACTATCTCATGGGGTGAGATAAAGACAGTTTAATAGAGAAAGCAAAAGCCATGCACAGAAACAAGGCAAAACAATTAATTCCCTGCTTCCCACAGGCAGGCAGGCGTTCAGCCATTCCCAGGAGACGCATCACATGTAATGGTGACTTTGTAAGCCATCACTCCAAATGTCCCTCTCTTCTCCCCCAATTTACACTCTGATCATGATGTCACATGGTCTGCAATGTCCCTTTCCTCATTTGGGGTCACCTGTCCTGGCTGTGTCTCCTCCCACCCTCCCAGGCACCCCCAACTTCCTCCACAGCCTGGCAGTATGAAAAGGCCTTGGCTCTGTGCAATCCCTGCTCAGCAATAACAAAAACATCTCTGTGTTACCAACCCAGTGTTCAGCACAATCCAAAGCACAGCCCCATCCCAACCAGTGTGAGCAAAATTGACTCTATCCCAACTTCTTCCTCATCTTGCTCTCTTGCATGTTGGGCTAATAACTGCCTGAAATTTTGTCCTTGTTTAAGCCCTTTCATCAGAGAAGCTCAAAGTAGCTTGCAAACATTAATTAAAAATAAAATAGCCCAAACATCTTCAAAGAGCTGTGCAGTCATTAACTAATCTCCACAGCATGTCAAGAAGGTACTAAAGATGCATCATTAGACTTGTGTACACAGGACAAGAGATGCACAAAGATCAAGGCAAACATTTAAAAAAACACGTGCTACACAGACTTCCACTAATTTGGGGTCTTGTATTTTTTTTATTGCCCAAATTGCAGCATTTTAATGACTTGCTGGAGGCCTCACAAAGTCAGAGATTCAGCCATCGTTTGGCATTTCCCAGTATTCTGCTCCAAGCATGAAGGGATGCTGCTACAACTCCTTAAATGACTTAAATGAAATGAGCTTCCCAACCTTATTTCCTTAGCATTGTCTAGACCTTCCTGGAGAATGATAAACTGGCTAAACACTAGAATTCAAAACCTTTCTTGGCTGAGAAGCATTTAGAAAAAAGAAAAAGCAATTCAGCTGCCAGTTGGACATGACAGAAATGTGAAAAATTTTTGGACAAACTAAGGACCTTGTAATAGTAGTATTAGAATCCTTGGATTGACAGGTTTAAAATTTTCATTTCTTAATTAGAAGCACTCATTAAATAAGCCACAAACCCCACCTGTAATTACTTCAAATTGTAGATTTACAGCTTTGGTAATAACTCAAGGCAGATGGAAAAAGAAGCATTACAGAGCAAGAGGTATTTTTCCCTTAGCAGAGACAGATTGCCAGCTAGGGATGCTGTATGACAGACATGGTTTGTGTATTTTCTTGGGAGACTGAAACCTTCCTCTTATCTGTACAAAAAATTCTTTTTAGAAAGTATTACCCCTGTACATTTTAACACTGTTGGGCTGTTAAGAGGAAAATTAACAATGAAAAAGCAGAAGACAATACAAAGGCTCCGAATTCTTACACTTAAAGCTAGAATATTTGGCCTAATAGGATTAGAGTTACTAGTGAAAGTTGCAGGTCTCTGCTCTAATTAGCATTCTTGGAAATGAATGTATAGGTATGCTCAAATAAGTGACCTCTCTGTCTGTGGATGAAAGATGGATGTTACTGCTGCCATTTCTGATGGATACATAGTGGGGCCCAGGACAGCAACGTCAGCCTTGCCTTATTTTCTTCAGATCTGAAAGGTATCACAAGAAGCAGCTTGTATTAGCAGGAAGATGGATCAGTAACCTAACCTGTTTTGGTGCTGTGATGCTGCCCTGGGAATTGACTGGGGAGCTGCTGCAGCAAAATGAGCATTTCCTCATCCCCAGACAACATCAAGGGGGTGATTCAGTAAGGAGGTGCATCTCCTTCTTAAAAGGCTGTGTGCTTGCTAATGTTAGTCATAAGTGCACAGCTTCACAAATTACAACTTTAGCAATGATGGATTTAGGGACAGAACTTCCAGAAAGGAGGTTTTACTTAGGTATTCAAGGCCAGATACTGTGTCAACAAATTATCACTGCCTTGCCTACCAGTTAGCTTGCAGGAGAGTTCATGCAACTGACTCAGGACTTTTATTTTTGAAGAATATAGTTAATGTCATCATTTTCTTCAAAAATTATTCTGAAGCATCTCCTGACTAGGGTGATAAATTGGAAAATGACAGTGTTTACTGGAAGGGGAGTAAGAGAAGGTTCAGCAAGTACAGGACAGAGTGTACACTGACTGAGTGAATCCAGTGCATTGCAAATTCTGCAGAAAGCAGAGGCATTTTAGGACAACCTGTTTTTGCAAGTAAAATTAATGTGTAGGAATAACATTGTGCAATTATTGGAATACTTCTTGACAGAAGTTATAAGGGCCTTGGCATCTAATACAAGGGTACCACTTGAGATGTCTGCCAACCTGCTGGACTGAGTTGCAGATTAATTTTTTAATGAAACTTCCTCAAGATGATAGTTGGTCAGTTTGACCTCCAAAAACAAAGGAATTTAGTTAGATTCTCCTTTCTGTACCAACTTTAACTTAAGCTATGAAAGAAAGTGTTTGCTCTCTAGATTTCAAAAAAGAGCTGATCTAATCCTTCCTTTAGCTGAACAGCCTGAAGTTTTAAAAAATTTCAGTCTTTGCCTTCTGGTGATGGAGAGTAATGAGGATGAAGCACCAGTTAATAATTTTTCAAACCCTTTGAAGAATTATTAGGCTTTCTAGCATTTTAAGGCATCTCAAATAATGTGATGCTGTTACTTGCTGGTTTCTCAATTAAGTAAGTGGATAGTCATTTGAGTTACTTGATGGTATTTGAATATTTTAAAAATTGCTTCTTTGTATTTTCCTTCACAAGTAAGCTCAAACTCCTGTTGTTATTTCGATTTGGTGTAAATCTTCTGTAATTTTAGGGCTGTTCTTTGGAAATAATCTACATCTTACAGTATGTGCTTAGGAAAGAGTTGTGACTGTAACACAGACAGTAAATTTAGACTGCTCATTTCCATGGCTGTTTATTCACCTGATGTGTCAGAGCATCAGTACCTTCATTAGTCACATGAACTTCAGCAATTCAAAGATTCAAATGATATTTTAATGACAAAAGAGTGAGCTTAAGCTTCCATTCAAACCCCTTGCCTCTGCACATTTTGGTTGGGCTCAGTTGACACATCCCTACAATGGTGTATCAGAATTGGAAGAATTAAGCAGTGTGTGCAATCATGTTAAATTTTTTTCTCCCTTTTTTTTTTATGCAATCCCCCTTTTCCTAGGCTAAAGAAGTTTTGTGTCTTCCTGGCAGCAGTAAATTTGCAAAGCTTCCACTGACAGAACAATGGCATTTTACCTGTTACTACCCACATGAGGCATTCCCAGGAAATAATTATATGGGAATAGAGACCTTTGTGGACTGGAGCCATAAAGGGTAGTGAGAAATTGGGCTAGCCAGTACCTGTCATGCTGATTCACTCTTCTTATTGTTTTCTTATACTTTCTCATCTGCTTTTTCACTCTTAAAAGTGCATTCTTTGGGGAGGGACTGTCAGTCTATTCTGCACAAGACCAGTTCTAACTTACTTTTCAGGTAGACAGCAATATTTCTTTATCACTGTTTATTAGAGCTTGGAGAGTTTTGAATGACTTGGCAAGCGCAGAAATGAGGTTTCATTGATTTCTCCCACTTTAAAAGGAAATCATACACACATGCATATTTCAAATTTGCCTTTTTTTTTTTTTTTTTTTGCCAGTATTAAAGTCAGGCTGGAATAGATTGTCCCTTAAGTGCTCTGGACTGTGCTTAGGTAGTGTCCAGTACAAGTGTGGCTCTTGTGCAAGCTTGGTCTCACTGGTTTTTCAAGCCTGAAGGATGGAAGGCTCCCCTAACTTCCCTGAAGAGAACATGTCAATAGCCTAGTAAAGTCAGAGGACTGCAAGGGAGCCAAAACAACTGGTAACCCATGAAAAGAAAATTAATGTCATTTTACTTCTACTCATGAGGCACCTGGGAAACAGAAATACTCCTCAAACTTAGGAGATTTGTAGATACTTTCTTTTCCTAAAGTTAGGGTTCAATCCATAACATAAGACTTAAAACCTAACAGTAAAATTAAAATAATTGTTGAGAAAGCCAGTATGCTGATTATGCTGAAAAGCTGAGTGAAAACACACAGTGAGGACACCAAAGCATCCTAAGGTTGTTCCCATAGTGATACCCCGAAGGCAGTGTTTTCAGCCAGTCCATACATGGGAACCTGAGAAACCCAACACTGGAATGTTTTACTCAGAGTTGTGTAATAGCATTCCAAATTTTGCATTTCACATCCACACCCTCTCCAAAGGAAGAGAGAAAAAAGCTGACATAGAGACTCTAGGCCACTCCCCTGCAGTTTGCAAAGGAGCAGTGGCACTTCTGCTGTCTCTTTTTCTACTGTCCAGAAACAAAACTTCCCCATCAGGTTACTGTGAAACTGGAGCTCTCCTGCAGGGACAGCAGGCAGAGCAGGTGTATGGTGCAGTGGCTGTATTCCCACTGGCATTCAAAAGCTCTGGAGGAACTGTGTCTGCTTGACTGTCCCAGACTTCCTTAATTTTGGCTGACCTTAGGCAAGGCACAGTCTTGAGTCATAACTGAGCACAGAGATCCCTCAAGCCACCAGAGAACCCTGTTACAGATAAACAGTTTGAAATCCTGCTGCAGTTTGTCCTGATGTCAAAGTAATCTTAGTATCACACCTCACTCCTTAAAAAGTGTTACTTTTATTGACAAGTCAGTGGTTGAAATGTAATAAATACTAAACCAACCTTATCCATCATACACAATGGATCAGTTGGCTTTTTGGCCTCAGGAAATGTGTCAGCAAGTGACCACACTATTCACAGTCGTGCACACAAATCACCCAGATTGCAGTTCACAGTTCAAAGGATGTGATTACACACCACAGCTTAAATGGTGGCTTATGAAACTTCATCGTGGGATTTCAGATATATTGGCTTAGAAATCTTCCTTAACCTCTCCTGGTGTCGCAATGCACGGCCTTGTTTATGGGCAAGGCCCATAGGAGGCAGATGGATCTGGAAAAGAAAATCCCACCAGTTAGGTGCATATTGGGAAGGAAACTACGGAATAAGTTTCACTGAGTTTTAAATAATTTCTTCACACTTTGGAGAGGTTAACACTATTGTCTCAAGCCAGGTTATTAGATTTCTAGGAGGAGCACTCTCTGGGGAGTGATTAGTGGTGTAACTTTCAGAACTAATTAGTGGTATAACTAAAACAGAACTAATTGTTCTGTTTATTAAAATCCTATATATTTTAGGCCTTAATTAAATCGTATATATGCAAGGCCTTAGTAACTTTGTTTTGCAGTTTGGTATCAGACTGCAATGATACTTGATGAAATAGGATTGCTGACAGTGTTCCAGAACAGTAAGAACTAGAAACCCTAAAAATTCTTGAGTAATGTCTTGAATCACTGTGTGATTTATTCATACCTACTTAGCAAGTTACAAAATAACCCCAAACTGTATGTACTGAAAGCCTGCCTTTTTACTGTCATGATTATATCTATATGGCACATTAAAATGCACAATCAATGTCATTGACTCCATAAGTAGAAGGAGCAATAGGTGACAGACTCTTCCTTTGATTGACAAAGTCTTTATATTTCATGAGACTTTTAGTGGGAATCATGCAGCTGTAACCCTGAAATGACTGAAAAATGTAGGTGTTAGCAGTCAGGTGTTACTGTTGCTGAGGCTGTCATCCTGTAAGATGGGTGTTTAGGTGCAAACAGTAGTAAAAGCACTGACTAAAGCAGCAGTAGAGATTTCTAGAATCTGAGAAATAATAATCATCCAGTTTGTCTGAGAGAGATTTTGAATCCACTGCAGAGCACACATTTTAGGCCCATTTCTAGGAACGTTGTTTGCCAGCTGTACATTGCTATTCTGTGTATTGAAACAGATGGTAACAGTGACCATAGTCTAGACAAGCATCCGATTAAGATACAATTTAAATTTGACCATGACTGCCTTGATAAGGGAACCATAGATGTGAAAATATAAACTCATCAACAGGAGTAGAGAGGGAGGCAGCATAAACTATTACTGACAGAAGTGACTGGGCAGTGAGGAAACTGTATTGAATATTGCACTAGAAAATTTTGCTGTAACTTCCACCATTTCAGTAATCTTGGACATGTTCTTCTGTAGGAAGAAGGAAAAAGAAGCAGCAACACAGACAGGTATTTCATAAGGCCTGATCTGTGACCAGGAGAACAGTTAACAGTAATGTAGGCTATAAAAATTATTGTACCTATGGCAGATGTAATTAGGTACTTTTATTCTCTCATTCTCTTCTATTATTTGATTCCATTACCATGCTTCTCTATATTCATTGGTTGGCTAAATATTCAGAGGCCTTGGGAGTTTAGTTAATACAAGTCCATTTAGGCTTTGACTCCTTCCTTTGAGAAGGAATTCTCCAATTTACAGTGAAAGATAAAGAACATCTCAATGTACATTTGGCTCTGCTTTAGCGTACATTTAAATGCCAGCTCATCTAAAAATGCAGTGCAGTGAGAGTGATGGAAACTGATGGTTTTGTTGTACAGGGAAAGTTCAGCAGGTACCAGTGAAAACTTTGTGATTTATACTCACAGGTCTCGGGTAGGGGATGTTATAGTGAAGTCCAATTTCTATTCTTGCCTCACATTCTTCTATGCACTGCTTAATCAGATTTGGATCTGTTACCTATGATGATCAGACAAGTGTTTTATATGAGTACAGTAATTAGCAATTGGAAGCCCAAGTGTAAATGATGCCCAGCATGTGGCTTTCCTTAGCTTATTTTGGCAAACTCAAGGATACAATTAATTGTTTTTCACACCCATAAAAGGTAACACTGGTATTTTCCTGGACTAAACAGTTCTGGGCTTGATGGTGCTGAGTGTTAACGCCCAGAGGCTTTCCGGGCTGAGGCTACAGAAGTTTTTTACCCAAACATGGTATTTTTTCTGTAGAAATACAATACACATGTAAACTACTACTACATCTATGAAAAAAACATACTCATCTGTTCATCACTCTGTAAGGTCTACCAGTGGAGAAAGGAAAGACACTGCTTGATGAACATTCTGTTATCATCCCATCCAGAAACTCTCTTTGAAGTGAGAAATGTGGTGTAAATTATGACTTAAATTCATTTTTTTTGATTTTGCATTGCTTCAATTTAGTTCCAGACCAATATGGGATATAAATAAGTGTTGTGATCTTGAATTACAAGAAGGGCCTTTGATTACCAGGGTTTGAAATTTCTTCCTTAAGAAAAAAATTAAAGTGCTTCTTTTAAAAGAAGTGCCAATAATTGCAGCTTTGAAAAGAAAAAAAAGAAGCTGCTGAGTTCTGTTTGCCATTGCATGGGTAATGATACACTTAGCTAACTTTGTAAAGATCAAAAGCTGCTTCAATTACACAAGCAGTATCTTTGGAATTTAGTTTTTTCTTGGCACTTTCTTACTGAAAAAAGACCTTTTAGACTTCTACAGTAGTTAATGAAGAGCTGAAATGGTTTGTTTTCTCAGGGATGATATTTAAACTGTAACCCATATACACCAGCATTTAAGGTGAATGAAATCTTGGGAACTCAACCCTTATATTCCTATCTTAGCATCCAACCACAGAGTGCAAAGAGCAAGAGATGAGTAATTTGGAAATTCAACACCATGAGGACACTCACGTTTTTGTTTTTTCGGAATAATGTTCTGGCTTCATTTCTAATGTACTCTTTCTCTCTCATGGTTTCCTCAATCTGTCCTGATGCCGACTGCCAGTTTTTGGCTATTCGGAAAACTTTGCGGTAAAGGCCAAGAACTTCTTGTCGAGTTGCTGGTGTCATCTGAAAAAACAAGACAAACCCCCCAACATATGCATGAACATTTGAGTTGCCAAAAGGCCAGCAAGCAGGACATTTGTTCACACAATTAAATTAGTTTAAAAATATTTCCACCATCCAAAGATATGCTGAGCTATATGAAAAAACCCTGAAATAGTTGAATATATAGTGAATAATAATTAGCTGTTGAAAGCTGTTGAATATATAGTGAACAATAATTAGCTGTTGAAAGTTGGAGCCTCAGTCCAGCAAAGAATTTATACAGATACTTAAATGTATCTCCATTCAAACACCTTGAGCTCTTGCTCAAAGTTAAGCACTTGGTTTAGTGCTTTGCTGAATCAAGCCTGGTACAAGAATGCCTTGGTTCTATTTCAGTGATGTTTTGCAACAGACATTGGGCAAATCACCGAAACTCTACGTGTCCCCCTTCCTGAGACATTGTTGCACCAGTGCTGACCCTATCTTTGCAAATCTGTGAATGAAATACATGATAAAACCACCACAATATTGCTGAAAACTTGTACAGGCTCCAGGGGCTGAGAGGATTGTGATAGCATGACAGTAGGCAGTAATGATTCAGCTGGAGTTTGATGTGATGAAAAGGTGATGAAAGCTATTTTATCTAAGCACTCAGGAGAGGCAGACTAACTGTGCATTTAGGAAAGTCTTGAATGTCTTGATTTTCAGAGAGCTGTGCACCTTCTGAGCCCACTGAATCAGCCTCCAGGTGTGATTAGACGATTTGTCAGAAGAAAGAATGAAATCTTATTCTTGTTTTATGTAAGCGAGTATTTTATCATGTAAGTGGCTACACTGTTTCATGACAGACCACAAATATCCCTGAGACAAATCCACTTCTGGATAACAAAATTTCTGTCATAAATTAAATTTACAGAAACAGTGACTTTTGCTTAAGGGGCACTGTCACAGGTGCCTTACTGTCCCAAAGGAAGGTGCAGCCGCCCTGCCAAGTAAGTACACGGATGCAATGAGGAACAAGTGTCAGGGACAGGACATTATCTGACGATCAGGATCCATTTGCCAACCTGGATCTCTAATTACTCTGGGTGAATCTACCCTGAAATCAGACCTGTGTGCTGGGAATGGACAGTTTGGAGCAGAGTAATTCAGACAGCCTGACCTTCCCCCTGGAGGGGGCACACTCTTGGCCATGAGGAAAAGCTGCTTCCTAATGCAGCACCCAAACTACCATGGGATGTTTGGCAGTGTGCTGTGGCTCAAATCCCTGCAGTCTGTGGCAATTCCTAGGATGCTGGGTTGGAAAAGAGGGGCTAGAGCCTCTCAGGCTGTACTGTTCTTTAGCTGCTGCCTCCAGCACAGTGAGGCAGCCTGACCAGAACCAGCCTCCTGTGGCTCCAGACACTCACACCCTCTTTTCCTCACTAAAGCTGGAATTACAGATGCTAACCTGAACACAGGATTTGGCTCCTGAACACAGGATTTGGCTTATAAGAAATCCTGAACTATAAACTCCTAGCTTTATCTTAACTGTTGCTGTCATCTAAAGACCTTTTGTGTTTTCAAGAACTATTTTTCTCTGATTCTTAAGAGCAACTATTTTTGGTTTGCTATTTGTATTTTAACATGTTTAACCAATCATATATTTTTTCCCCATATAGAAAATTATTCTTCTTACACAGCAGAAAGTACTTCTAGTAAATGTTTATAGTATTTCTAGGAAATTAATTCCACAATAATATAAGTAGGTAGTCCCAGCTCATCAAACAGTTTGGAGTAAGTGCTTCACTTTATCCACTGTAGAGCTCCATTTTGGGCAATGAAATCAGTCAGATACAAAAGCACAGATGTACATGTATCTGAAAAATCACTGCTTCTCCCTGCTAGGTGCATATTTTGTACAGAAAATAAATAGTTCAGTTACAAGGGTTAACCTAGCAAAAGCAGAGTCCTAAATCCTAGCCTCACCTAGAGCCTCTCCTGACTTCCCTCCTCTGCTTTTATCTGAAAGTGTCACCTCCGAGAAACTGATAACAGGTTAGGTTTTCATGTAATCCATAGAGAAAATAAAAGGAACAGTGTTGGCGATAAAAATGTTTAAAAGACAGGTTTCAGTTCTGATCTATGCATCAGAGAATTTCCAAAGTGACAGCTTGGGACAGCACATGCCCTTTGTTCAGAGCTGACTACACCTGCTGCCCTTGGATTTTAAACATACCAAGAATCTGTTTAGAAATATTTTATTGAAAAGACTAGAACCAACAATTATTTTCCCCACTAGCTGCTTCCCCTCCCCCACCTACAACTTATTCTTTTGCTCTTTAACTCCTCTGTGCTGGAATTGCTACAGAACTGTGTAGCCCCTCATCTAGGCACGGGCTGCACTTCTGCATTCTTACTCGCCTTCCCACATATGACGGATGATGTAAAAGACATTAAGCAGCTTTTCATCTATACTCAGAAACCAGCTGCTCCCAGGGCTCATTTAGTCAACAATTCTTATCATTACAGACCTGCTCATAAGCCATTTCTGCAAAGATACATAAATGAAAGTATGAGGAGCCCTTTACAGATCAAGGACTTCTGTCTATGGCAGGAAAGGATGAGAGCAAATAAGACAAAATTCAAAGGCTGGGTCAGATTCTGATCTGAGTGGGAGTATAAATAGGGAGTAATTCCACTGAGAGCAAAATTACTTCCAACTTAAAATGTTGTAAATGAGATTGGAATTTTTCCTTTGTTATAAACAGAGCCCACACTGACAGAAATGTAAGTGATGGTACAAGTCATGTATCAGGTGCAATTTCATCAAGTGACACTACTTGTATTAGTTTTGTGGGTGTGCAAAATGATTCTGAGTGGGATAGAAAGGAAGATAAGGGAGGCTTTCATGTCCTTGTAGTTACTCATCTTGCAACTTACATCTTTGGCATTTAAATCATAATTATATTTCACATCTCTGGAATGCTAAGTGGATGTTACACCACTTTCCCACTAACACCCATCTTGCGGTAGTCACACCCATTGTTTAACTTCTACCACCCTTCATTTTACTGCAGCTCGCAGCCCACAGAGGTTAACCACAGGCATTTCTATCAAAAAGTACAGGGCTATTGTCTTAGCTGAGCAAATTTCGGGTGTTCACTGCCACAGAGCAAACCGGGAGAGGTCAGAGGTAGGTGTGCCTGTCGGGGGAAAAGCGGAGGTCGCAGTTCGGAGCGCAGTGTTCTGGAAACAAATAGACATGCCTTTGGCTTGTTAGTTGGTTGACCCAAAATTTCAATAATCTGAATAATCAACGAAACACCAGTCTTATTTTGCTATTTGCAGGTTTTAAATTTGCAAAATTTAAAATAATAAAAGGAATCTGCCAACTGTACTATCCAATGACCCCAACAGTGCAGTGTCAAAGCACAGCTAGGACAGAAGACAGGCTGCACCAAGACTTGACTACAGATCCAGGAGCAGCTAAACCACAGCTGCTTCCCAGCAGGGGATGCTTGGCTGGGAACACATGTCCAGCCCTCTGCTCCTCTGCACAGCTCCTTTGGTGAAGTTGAAAGTCTATTTTATTTCATCCTTTCTTCTCAAGTCAAGCATTAGCTACTCACTTTAAGCATAAAATCTGCCAGCAGTGAGTACATAGAGGATTTTAGAAAATAAAGGTCGAAAGGAAAAGCCCATGGGGAAAAAGGGTATTTTAAAACAATTGATCTCTTCGTTCACATCCCAGCTAACTGGGGCACGCGTTAGTAACACACACCTAGTATTGGTGCTGAAACTGGATTTACTTTGGAGCAGGTGGGGAACAAAACCCTGCAGGAAATAATTTGAAAAGGCAGCTTTGAACTTCTCAGATGTAAAATGTTTTATTTAGAAGCAACACAATTTCTATTTGACAGCTGGTTTGCTACTGGCAAGGAGTCTAAAGGCAGTGACAAACTGCTGGGCTGACTGCCTTCCAGACTAAGCTGGGGTCACATCTCTGTTACCGAAGTAAATGGTGTCATTCCAGACCACGGTGTATCAACACCATAGTAGGGAACACCACCATGTTCCTATACTATGTGCCGTGAGACAGTCCAGCCTGTATGTCAATCTACAGCTCCTATTTTCAAATGCCCTCTTTGGCTAATGTTTATTTAAAGAGATGCAGAAAAATTCATTTATCTGGGTATTTTTTTAAGGAGCTAAATGATGCCACTTAGCTAAAAAGTGACCTGCAGTCTCTCTCCTGCTGCTAATGCAGCAGATAATCAATCATTCCTTTCAGAGCTCTCCACAGCAACAAGAGGTCAGTAATCCATATTCCTCTTTCATGCAAGTCTGCCACAATGAGTCTGTGGTTCCTAAGGCAGCAGTGGATTTGGGCTGTCACTTCCTTGAGGGCCAACAACTGAGACAATGAGTTCCTGTAGCACAGGGGGCAGAGAAGGGGTCACAGATTCCTGTGATAGCTGGATAGGTCACATGCCTTCCAGCAATATTAAGTTTCAAAATCTAGTTTCCACAAAAGTAATTTTGTTTTCTTTTACCCAAATCAATGACTCAGTGGCGTGTGACAGTACCCTGCAAATGCTGACCACACATGGCTACAGTATGTACTGGCAAAGTAAAAATTTCATTTGAATTTCATTCTTGATTGAACATTCATTACTTTTTTTAAAGATTCAGACAAAACCAATTCCTAGCAAAACCTCAATCACAGCTAAAGTATTCCATCTCCACATGGTGAAAAATGACTGGAATGAAAGATCACGTTCTTCCATGATGGTATTACATCTTCATTTCTACCAGTGACACAAATCTGTAAATTTCCAGACATTCCCATCAATTTGACTCAAAGATTTATTTCTCACTCTTTCCATCTACACTTGCAATCATAAATATATGCAGATTTGGTGAAAAAGAATGAAGTTACTGAACCAAGATATTCCATAACAGTATCTAAAAGCAGGGTGACTATGACAGGGTTTAGGATTTTGTCATGCCAGTGTCTGTTTGCTGGCCAGCTGAAGTGATCTGAAACCCCGATGAACACCTCTGAACCAGACTCCCTAAGTCATTGTACTCACACTGTTCATCACTGGGATGGGAACTCTGCTGTTCTATCTGTGCCTCAGATTTCTGACTGAACTTGGATCTCTTTTAAGCTTGCTTTTGCATATGGAGCAGTCTTTTGATCAGAAAAAGCAAACTGCATGCAAAGAGTATATAATTAAATAGTAAAAGCAAGGACACGGATTTTATCACTGTTTCCTATGTCAGTTCAAATAAGCCAATTTGCACAAAATTAAGGTTCTACAACATTTTTTTCACTTGGAATAAAAGAAGGTGGAAACCTTAAGTAGTTGCTTTTGGTCGAGGCATTATCTGGTTTTAGTAGGACTTACAGACTTGCCCTGGGAGTGCCTCCTGTGCTGCAGGAGCCTCAAGAAGAATAGAAATGCTGACTTAGACTGTGGAAAGGGGGAAGGGAAACAAAAAATTTGCTTTACTTATTTCTTGGCTTTCTCATGAAAAGCACACAGTGTCCAGGTAAACTCTAAAGCAATATGAACTCGTCTCTAGTTGTTCATACTTTCACACCATTTTCTTCTCCTGTGTGTTTAGTTCTCTATCACTTACAAGCAGAGAAAGACTTTAATGCAGAGAAATTTAGGAGAGAAAATGAATTCTCAGCTATCCTTGGATGGCCTTGCTTATATAATATAGAAGCACACAGAAATATAACAACACAGACACAGGCTCCAGTATAGATTTATGCACCTTATTCATACCTTGGCTTCCAGCCAAATGCAACTGAATGCCTGAATAGAAATATTTCCCAGCATTGGAAACACTCCCAAGCTCGAGAACAGGTATAAATATTAATGCTAGCAGAGACAAAATCCTCTCTGACCCTTTTCTTACTTAATTCTGAGGGTCACTCAATGAAACTCATTGATAGACATGATTTTCAGTTGCTATTTGAGAACCACAGCGTGGCTGTGGGCATGGAGGGCTGTGGGACACAGAATCAGGCGAGTTAGAAAAGACCTCTGAGCCCATCAAGTCCCATGTGTGACCAAACACCACCTTGTCAACCAGACCATGTCCAGGCTTTCCTCAACACCTCCAGGGATGGTGACTCCAGCAAGCACCAAACTGGGCAGCCCATTCCCATGTCTAATCACCTGTTCTGTGATGTTCTTCCTCATGTCCAACCTAAACCTTTGCTGGCGCAGCTGCCAATGGAGATTTAAATGCTGCCTTCTCCTGCTGTGGGTCTCAGACTGCTGTGGGTCAATGAGCCCTGTGGGTCACTGAGCGCTGTGGGTCAGTGAGGGCTGAGGGCACCAGGTGCTGTGGGCACTGGGGGCTTGGACCACTGTGGGTCACAGACCGCTGTGGGTCACTGAGCCCTGTGGGTCACGGACTGCTGTGGGTCATGGACCGCTGTGGGTCATGGACCACTGTGGGTCACAGACCCCTGTGGGTCACAAACCACTGTGAGCAATGAGCCCTGTGGGTCACAGACCGCTGTGGGTCACTGAGCGCTGTGGATTACTGACTGCTGTGGGTCACTGAGCCCCGTGGGTCACGGACCGCTGTGGGTCACGGACCGCTGTGGGTCACTGACTGCTGTGGGTCACTGAGCCCCGTGGGTCACGGACCGCTGTGGGTCACGGACCGCTGTGGATTACTGACTGCTGTGGGTCACTGAGCCCCGTGGGTCACGGACCGCTGTGGGTCACGGACCGCTGTGGGTCACAGACCGCTGTGGGTCACTGAGCCCTGTGGGTCACAGACCGCTGTGGGTCACGGACCGCTATGGATTACTGACTGCTGTGGGTCACGGACCGCTGTGGGTCACAGACCGCTGTGGGTCACTGAGCCCTGTGGGTCACGGACCGCTGTGGGTCACTGAGCGCTGTGGGTCACTGAGCGCTGCCCCTCCGGGCGCCCCTCGCGGCCGCGGCCAGTGCCAAGATGGCGCTGCCGGCCCCATGGCCTGACCCGCGCGGCCACCGGGGGGCGCTGCCGGTGCGAGGGGGGTAGCGCGCGTCCTTGCGCCCCCTGGCGGCCGGGGCGGCCCTACCCCCGCAGCCGGGCGGAACCAACGCGCAAAGCAGAGGGGGGGTCGGCCCACCGCACGCGCCTCCGGCCTCTGCACTCCCTCCGCCCTCCCCGCCTGTACGGCCGCCGTGCCCCCCCTCCCCGCTTTACCTTGGTGCAGTGTGCCCCGCCCCGCCCCGCCGGGTGCCCCGCTCCGGTGGGCGCGGGAGGCGCGAGCCGCCGCCTTCCCTGCCCTCCCCGCGCGTGCGGCCCGGCGCCCCGCCCCCCGCGCGGCACGTCACGGTACGTCACGGCACGTCACGGCACGTCACGGCGCGTCCGCCAGCTGAGCGCCCGCCCGGAAGTGATGCGGCGGAGGCAGAGCCGCTCGCTGGGGCCGCGGAGGTGAGTGAATTGGACCGGAGCTCTTCCCGTCCGCCCGGGCTGCGGGGCAGCGGCGGCGGCGGCGCGGGGCTCGGCCCGGCCCGGCACGGTCCGGGCGGCGGCGCGGGCGGCGGGGTCCGTCCGTGCCCGCCGCGCTGCTCTCAGCCCCGCCGGGGCCGGTTGTGCTCGGGGGGCCCCGCGCCGCCGCCCCCTCACGTCAGGGTCCCCCGAGCCGCAGCCCTGCAGCGCCGGGACAGCCCGCCGGGAGCGGCCGGCAGGCGCTGCCCCGGTGCCCGGCCGGGCGCTGCTCCGGGCGGTGCCGGTGGGCTGCGGTGCCGCCGGGCCGTGCCCAGCCCACACTCATCGCCGTGCCCCGAGCGGCGGTGCTGCCCGGCCCCGGGGTGTGCTTCTCCGGGCTTTCTCCGTTCCGGTGTGCGGGGTCCGAACGCGTCCCTTGGGTGGTCGCTGCGGGCGGCCCCGGGCCCCAGAGCCGCTGCTTTGTTCGGGGGCGCTCCGTGCCCACCTTCTCCCGTGCCACGCGGGAACGGGAGCGTTCGACGTGTTTCCAGGGGAAAGGCAGAGAGATAAACTGCACAGCGATTTGTCTCCTAGGTAGTTCTCGCCATCTGAACGTACCCCCTTCGCACAGCCACTTTTTTTTCCTGCTTCAGCTCTCCCTCCCTCCCCTCAGCGTGTTTACCCTTCCTGTGCAAGCTGCAATCTGCATTAATCACTCTCTGGGGCTGTGGTGGTACTAATAAGCTACTCATAACAACTTAAATTATAACTTGCATAATCAGTGTTTTGAGCAAATATTGGTTGGGAGAATATGCCTATCCTATCAGTGCTGTGGTTGCTGGAAAGAATCATTGATTATCTTTTAAATAGTTAACACTGCTGATATGCTGCCCTTCAAAATGTTACATTGATAACTGAGCAGGCTGATGCCAAGTGTCAGAATACAGCATTGATCCACAGCTGGTAACTTTTTTTGAATGACAGTGTCTGTCATATAATTTAAAGGGGTAATGAGTTAAGTGCTCTGAAAAAAAAAGGGTGCATAGCTGTATAAACAAAAAAGCATGGAGCTGCCCTACCTTTTTGAAAATTACAGGTCTCACTGGCATGGTCTGTATGTTTTTGAGAGAGAGAACAGTTGACCAAAAGACGTTATGTAAACAAACTCTTACGTGTTTAAAAACCGCTTTGTTAAACAGTTAATTTGTAGCTACAGTATTAGTGTTTTATTTGGGCTACAGGAATGAGGAGAGAGAGTGTCTGAGTACTTGTGTCCCTTGCCTGCATCTGAACACTGCTGCATGTTTCCCTGGTGAAAGATAATCCTCAGAAAAGGCAGCACAGTCCCTTAGTTAAGATTGCATGTGGCAGTAAAGAGATCTCACGCCATGTTATTGCCAGTTCTGTAGGCTGTCCTCAGAGTCTCCCCCACAAAGGTGTGTTGTGGTGGTCTGTGGAAAGCCTTCGCTTTTACATGGCAGGCAGCTGACAGTCTAAAGCAAAGGCTTTCTGCACATCAGCAGAAAAAGGAGAGCTTGTGATCTGTGTTGAATTAGTTCAGATTTGCAAAGTGCAACTGGCTTTACAAACTTATTGCGAATGCTGGCTCTTGTAATGATTTCTAAAACTCTGATTATTTCCTAATAGCAAGTTGTATGTAGGCATGAATACCGTAATTCTTAAAAAAAAAAAAAAGTAACACAACTAATAACAGGGAACGTACAGCTTTGGTACTGCTTGGCTGCTTTCTTTGTGAGACTGACAGCCTGCAATATGAACTGTAATCAGCTCATGTAATCAGGATCTGTAAGGCTGTGTTAGGTGCCTTTTCTGCCCAGATTCTTGCTTTATTTTGAAGTTGAATGTTGTGTTCATAGCAAATTCTCAATGATTTGTGTCAGTAGTTATTATAATTTGTTGATCTTGGAAATTCGTTAATAATTACATCTTGCTTCCATTTAACATGAATTGTGTTGAAAAAAGACAATCAGATGAAGGAGTGGCTTTGAGAGAAAACTAAGAACAGCTCTTTTGGAAGACCCTTATTGAAATTTTATTGAAATTAATTGAAGAAGTATATATTGAGCAGGAAGGCTGTCAGACAGTTTGACAGACTTCTGTGTTCTGACAAATTTGTGAGTGGATAAGGAAGAGGCTTGGTTCTGCTGCCTTCTTTGGTTCAGCTTAAGGAACAGGAAGAAATCCTCTGTGTTGGGTATGTCTATGGGGGCAGTGGGGTATAAAGTGGATGGAAGAAGAGGGAACAGACATGGCTTCTGCACATGCATTTCCTCATGGCAGAAAGGAATGCATGGAGAGTTTGGATACAGAGATGCATGGCTGCAGGTTGGAGGAGTGAGAGGGCCCCAGCACTCCTCTGATCTGTCCCACACTGAAGCACTTGATTTTCTTCACTGGTGCCAGGGAAATGTTGGTAAATTTAATTTAGAGCCTTGGAGCACTATAAAACCCATCATGATGGGGTTTTGGCAGTTTGTAAGAACTTGCAAATTGCAGAAACAATGTTATTGTTCCATTAGGCACTTGGGTCTGTACATGAATGTAACAGGAAAACTCTGAGTAAGAAGAGACTGTAAAAATAGAAGCATGGGATATTAGAAAAACAGTCCTTTCTTTCATCCTCAAAACTACAGAAGGAGCTGAATACTGGTAGCCATAATTCTTGGAAGGCTGAGAGAATAATCTATAAACACTCGAGGGACTTGGTAGTCACAGCAAGATAAGGGGGAACCCCCTTAACAGTTTCATCAGAATTCCCTGGCTGGGCTCCTTCTCTTTGGCTGCTTCTCCCTAGGGGTCTGCATCTTATCTCACTGCCTTCCTTTCCTCTATTTGCCTCTGACTAATGGGCTTTGTCTTCTGCTTACTGGAAGTCTAATAAGTTCTTTTGTCTCTTAACCCTTCCTCCTTTTTAAAAATACTAGATTAATGGCTGTAATGTTTTGCAGACTATCTGCATTGGTGACATGGATTAATTGTGTACTTGACTCTTAAGTTACCCAGCAGTAATGGCATAGTAACTTGACTTAAAACAATGGTATTTTCATGGTAAATGTTCAAGGCAAATGGTTGCCTTCTGGTAAAGTGCCAACTGCAATTTATGCCCTGTAAACATGTGACACAAGTAAACTGTCTATGCAGATTTTCTCAGTGTCTTCTGTACAGTAGTCTTTTGAAACAGTGATCTCTTTCCTCCTGCCCCCACCTTTCTTTTGACTCTCACTTGAGTCAGGTAATTACAGATCTGGGTTGAAAGCATGCCAGGGAGTGATCAGGAAAGCCAAGGCTTGCAGACTGCTCCCATTGCTCACTGGCACCTTGGCTCCCCCTCCCTGAGGAGGATTTGGGCTCTTGGCGATGGGCTGTGGGTGTGTGAATTGGAGAGCCCAGGAAGGTGGGGGTTGGCAAAGCCGAGGGGAGCCCTGATTACCCCTGCACAAGTGCCAGTGTTCTTTGTGCTCACATGAGGGGGTCCTCCTTGTCACATGTGGCTTTGGTGTGACAGTGTGGTGATGTTTTATATTCTGATCTCAGTGCTGACTATAACAGAGCAAGGAGTCAAAGCCTCTTGCCTAAAAGATAATCTGAGAACTGACCCATTTAGGTCTCCATTTTATCCATGTGTCTTGGGGGCAGCTCTCTGGTCCAATGGTCTGCAAGTAAAGGAAGCAGAAAATCTGGATTTTAGTTAAAGGTTATTTAATTGCAATATTCTGCTGCTAGAAGAATGACAGTTAGGGGACTACTTAGATGTAAGTATTAAAGAACTCTTTCACAGAAATATGAATACTGTAGAGAAACCAACAAAAGCATAGGTGGTGAGACAGGATTCCAGTACAGAGAGTAAGCTAGTATAATCTTCTGGTGTCTCAGAAAGAATAGTTATAAGTGCTGTTCTGTCTACAGCATCTGTTTCGTGAAAGACAAAACTTACTTTGCAAAATGTGAGAATGCTGTTCCTGACCTCCTGTCACAGTTTGTTATTCCCACAAAGTCAGACTGCCAGAGACAGTATGACAGTCGTAGTTGTTTGTTGTCTCACTTTTCCTGTTTAGTGAACAGAAGTGGGTTTTTTTTGAACCAAAAGGATTATGTGCTCCTGAAATATACCAGTCTTTATTTTTGCATCCATGTAGTAGCAGAAAGTGACAGTTTTTAGTTTTTTTTCTTTGATTTTTTTTTTTTTTTGCATGATGCTTTTCCTCCTGCAACTTTGGAACTTGTGATTCAGTCAGTCTTATCCTTTTGTTTTAAAATGGAAAGGGAGGGAAAAAATCATCTTAGCACCTATGATTGTGGGAGGAATGTGTAGCTTAGTAATAGACTCACAAACACAAATGTCCTAACTCTTGGTTTTGGTCATATGCTGACTGTTCAATATTTTCATTGCCAGTGAGTCTGTACAGAAAGCCTTGAGTATTATGGATCAGCATGTAAATGGGTGGCCTGGAGTGCCAAAGGTCTGATGTATTCCAGCTTCCAGCAGTTACCTATGGTTGGAGTTAGTGATTATGTCTCATGAAGCACAGGATAGATACCTACACACTGGGCTCTTGTGGGGTGCAGGATGTCAAGAGAAATCAAAAATATGTGAAAACTTACGGAAAAAAAGTATGCGTTGAGTGTCTTTGTTACAACTGATGACCAAGTTTGAGTACTCAAAGGAGCTCCTTTGAAGCTACTGATACAGTTAGCATCAAAATACTGCAGCATCCTTTGTACAGTAGGAAATGTTGGTGTTGTTCACTGAAATAGGGAAGCTGCAAATCAAATCAGGAGAGAGAATTAGGGCTTTTGCAGGTGACTGTGTGTATTTTCTGCTTTAGAAACTGCAGTCCGTTTAAAAATCCAAGCATATACTCTTAAGGCACTTTCGTATGTCAGTGCTTTCACTTAGAACAATTTGTTGTACATAACTTAGATATGATTCCAGTATTTATGTGGTCAGCTGGTACTGGAGTTCCTCACAACTGTGTGCAATGAGTGATTCTTTTGGCTGGCAGCCTGTAAACTGTATTACAGTCACTGAGATGCCAGTGGGCCTTCTGTAAATTCCTTCTGAGCATCTGCTGGCAGCAGGGATCTTACGAGGTGGTCTGGTTCTTGTCTTTAGACTTGTCCTTTCAGTGTTGGGTGCCGTGTGGGCCACTGTTCTCACAGCTGCTTTCTGCTGGAGAAGGGAGACTGTTAGCCAGAGCTGCTGGAAGGGCTTCTTTTTTGTGTGACTGCTGTCTTTTCTTCATGGTTGAGAACAGCAAGAAATATGAAGCTATTCACCTACTACAATTAGTTTAAAGCATATCCTATTATTACAGGAGTCACTTGATATATACCTGAATTATATTCAGCTGAATGTAATTGGTGACGGCACCTCAGACACTTCAGGGTGACATCTGATAGCTGAACTCAGTGTAGAAGAAAATCTCTGCACACTTAGCTCAGTTTAAAAGTAAATGTTTTTCTTTCCATAGCCAAGAAGATTGTAGACCGAGGTGGTTTTCCAAAGTTATTCTGGTTTGGCTGCAGTGAATTGCAATTTTCCGTAGGTTAATTTGCAGAATGGATTGAGCCAGGGTAAGGTGAATATTTGTAGCACAACTACTTTCAGATGCTTTCCATGGGCTGCATCTCTGTTGAATACCCAGGGGCTGTGGTTTCCTTTGGTCCCATAATCTGCAGTTTTGCTGTAGAAATGTGAACTGTTTGTGTCAGCACAGAGTAGCTCTTCCCCTGGCATGAGCTGCTTTAATTATTCATAATACATACTGAGGTGTTAAAGGTCTGTCATGCTGTGCAAAAGTTACAGTGTACCCTGGAAAAATACTGAAGGATTTTTCTTTTACAACCCTTTGCACATGAAAAAGGAAAAACCACATGAACTCTCATTAGAAGATTATTTGCTTTTTTTGTACATGCTGGACTTTTTATGGTCTTTGACAAGGATCTTGAGGGAGAAGGGGAATATTGGTAGTTTTTAAATGGATGGAGATAAATTGCTCAGTGACTGAACCTTTGTTTTCTGAAGGTGGTTGAATTATGTGCAGCGAAATAAATGAGTTTGTTCATGTCTGAGTATGTATGAGGTAGGGAATTGGATGGAATCTAATTTGGGTTCTGGTTTCAGCTTTACTGAAAACTGATGGCATGATCTTGAACAGCCCTGTTGTGTGGCTGTCTTGATTTCCCCTCTGCCCATTCTCTTGCTCATAGCTTAAATAGACTTCTCAAAACAAGTACTGCTGCTGCTTGAATTAGTTCATTAATTTATTTACATTACAAAAGCACCTGAAGGCACCCTGCTAAAATTATATTCTGTTTAGCTAACCGGACTTGGGTTTGTTTTTTGAAAATGCAATAATCCTAACAAATCATTCCACCCACCTAATAAAGAAAGATGAAGCACATAATAGGAAACAATTGAAAACTTTTTAATGGGGCCAAATGGAAAAACAATGAGAAGCAATCAGTAAGTAAGGTATTGTGTGGTTAGAGAGTGTAAAGGGAAGGGAGGGATTCAAGGATGATGCATTTGTTTCTGCTGAAAAAGCTACTTAAGGAATGTATCTTCCATAAGAAAAAGTGGTAAGGTGCTCAAGTCTTTCTCTGGCTGTCATTTTTCACATTATTATTCATTTTTCCTTAAGCTAGCCTTACACAATTAGCTGCACACAGTGAACTACAGATCTGAAATATCTGTTCCACCTTTTCATGAGACTACTTGTTGAACTTTGAACATGAAATGTGGTGTCATGCTCTGTGAGTGCATGCAAAGTCAGGTGCTCTTCATGAGTGCAGAAAGCAGGTTTCTTCTGCCCAGTGTTGAATGGAAAAATCTCCTTTGATGAGTAAGCTCTGGATTTGGAGTGACAGCACAGGTCAAGGCTCAGGTAAAGAGACTTTTGCCTGCATCCTGGTGACTGGGGGGGGTGGTTTCCTCTAGGAAGAGATTTGGTGATAGCTCTGATTCTTGACCCTGAGACCTGGCCCAGTTTTATGGACTGTAAATATAGTGAAGAATATTGTTCCTGATTTTTTAAAAAAATTTTTGTACCTGTCCTTCTCTTCCAAAGTAGTTAAGCGTTTCCAGTATGACTTTTCTCAGAGAAGCCCACTTCTCATTTGAGAAAGTATTCAGGCTTCTACCATAGCTGCTGCCTGGCTTGGTTTTCCCCAGACTGCCATGTAGCCTTCTGCCAAGTGGCAGCTGGAACTCTGCATGATGCTTTTTCAGGTGTCTGTATAACTAGCTTCTACTGTATGCAGGCATGTTCTGTAGAGACAAATTTTACCCAGTTTGATAACATTTCTAAAGCTGTTTTGTTTCCAAAGCTCAAACTGAGTTTAATCAGAAATAGTTCTGTTATCTTGTTTTGGAACAGACTGGTCAAGTTCTCATGTATCTGCCCACAAAACCATTACTGTCTGCAATTCATTGAAATGTTCTTCAACTGCAGGAAGCCTCACAAACTAATAATTTGTTTTAACTAATTGCAGCAGGACCTTCCTGCTTTTAGACTTCCTCTTGAGTAACTTTGCATAAAAGTATTTGTGCAGCAGTGGTGTGGAGCAGATCAGCGTGACACAGGTGCTATGCAGCGCTGGTTGGGGATGTGGTGAGGTGTGTTCTGGGCTCATGAGAGCCCATAATGTGCCATTGTGCTGCACTCAGAGGGCTTCTGCTGAGGAAGTGTCATTGCAGGTTCTGGCTTGAAATAAGCAGTTCCTGTAACATGCTGGCTTTGACTGAAGTTTGGTCTGTGCTGTAACACTTGTGCTCCAAGTGCATGGAGCTCTGGTGTAGAACTCTGAACTGCTCGGTGAAAGCTTCCAGGTAGAGCTGATCCTTTCCATTTCTGCCTGCTGAAGAGGGAAACAATACCATTGTTCCTTCACTGATTCCCCACAGGGGAGCAAAGAAAGTTGCTTTTGGTGAGAAGGCTGCCTGCTTTTACCTCTGGGAAAGCTGCTGGGGGTGTGGAGGGCCTGCACTGATCCTCCTGCCCAGTGCTCAGGAGAGCCAAGTCCCGGGGCTTAGACACAGCTATGAAAAGAGCCAGATGAGCAAAACAAAGGCCTCCATCATCCCAAGGGTCCACATTATTTACTTACTTCCCTCCCGGTGGGTTTCTCAGTGGTTGCTAATGAGCCTAATGAGCAGTGCAGGCTGTTGTCTGAGTTACTGTGCTGTGATGCTGCTGCTCCACAGCAGTGCAGCAGAGGGGTGCTGGTGACCACAGCCTGCAGCTGCACCTTGCAGCTCTGGCCCAGGGACTGCACCAAAACCTGTGCTACCAATGTGCTGATGCTTCTCCACCCCCACCGCACTCACTGTGCATGATTTAGGGCGAAGTCAGTGCATTGCTGTGCTATGACAGCTTTTAAATACAGCCTTGAAGAGCTTGATCTTTTAACTGCTAACTCATACTGACTTTTTGTTCCATATCCCATGATTGTGTTGTCAAAGTTTACACATGCTACTACATTAAAAAATCTGAAAATATTAAATGGACAACTCAAGAATAGAAATATAAAGAGAGGGGAAGAATTGTAGCAGAAGGTTCTAACATGCTAAAATTTCTGGGTCCAGTCAGTGTGCATGTGTGTATAGGTCAGTAAACATGGAAATTACTTCAAACAACCTGAAAAAATTTGGCTTTTGCTGGGTAGGGCTGATCTCCATCAGATTCAGCTTCTTTTGAACTTGAAGTAAGTGTTTGCTTCCAGTATGTGCAGTATGTCGACTAGAAATGTCGATTTGGTGGATCATGGGATCATAGATCTCTTCCAAAGAAATACAAATATGTTTGAAAAGTAGTTCATTGCAAAAAGTTGCCATGACAATGATTTTTCAAAATGTGAACTGTGAGATGTTTAAACAGGTTCCTGGGGAATGAGGCTGCATAGCACCCTGTTTTCCTCTGTGGTGATTTATAAAAGGAAGTATTTAGATGCAGGAGGCCAAAAGAAATTAACATAGATGTGCCAGATGTTGCATTTTCTTAAATTCTTGAAATTCATGGCATGCTATGGTCAAATAGGAAGAAATTCAAGCTAGTACTTCCACCGTGAGAGAGGCAGACATTCCTCTGCTCCCCGGCACATTAAGCTGCCCTGTGGCTGTGCATCCACTGGAGTGTCTGCTAAAAGAACTGTGAAGCCATGGAGGAGGGAAAAAGGGTGGTTGGTTGTGTGGAAAATGAAGTTTGGGAGCAGAATACCAGTGTGAAATAGACTTTTTGGTCTCCATCTCAACAATAAATGCCTAAAAATGATTCGGTGGAGATACATTTTTGCTCTGTGTGTGTATATGAGTGAAACACTCCAGAGTTTCCTGCATTTTGAAATGTTTGGGGCTTTCAAGCTCTATCAACAGCTTTGGTCTGAACTAAGTTTTATGTGTCAGTCAAATTTTCCTAATCCACATATAGGCTTCAGGTTTGGGGAAAACTCATGGAGATTGGCATGTGTGACAAGATGTTGTTTCATGGTTGTCTTTCTGTATTCCTCCTCCTCTTTCTGCTGAAGGAAGCTCTGAACAAGCTAATGTTCCTACTTGTTTCCTAAGAAGTAAATCTCATGTAAAAGGTAAGTATGCAGCAAGGCAGCTTTTGATCACCTGTCTGCTCCCTAGATGTACTAAGAGCTGTAAAAACAAGATGTTTTAGTCTTTATGTTAGTATGGTAGAGCAGGGCAGCTTTGCCAGAGATTTCTTGTTTGTTGTGTTTTTCTACTAGGTCAGGTACAGAGGTGTTGACTAGGGGCTGCAGTTGCAGCTCTTGCTACACAAACCAGACATACCTTTGTCTGTCCTCTTCAGAGGTTTCTAGTTATACAGCAAAGCTGCCAATTTAAGAGTAGCAAAGTGGAGCCAGCTCGACTGAACATGGGAAAACAAACATGGAAAAGAATGTGCTAGAGAATGAAAAAAGAGAATTACTCTCCAGACCCAAATTATGCTTTGCTAGGTAGCAGCTGTCTGGCATTCACAGATTAAACAGTGCTCAGCTAACGTGCAGTGACAGTGATAGCATGTCCTCTGCTTTGCTTTGAGTGCATAAAATGAGGAATTAATGCTCCCATGCTCCCAAAGCCATGAAAGTATCCGGAAGTGTGTATTTACTCCAAACAAACCTGTTCTATGGTTTATATGACAATGCAGAGTTAATGGTGTTAATGCTACTTTGTGAGTCAAAAAAGTGAAGTAGTTTTTCATAAAATGACTCTGAATAAATGGAGTTTGGCTCTGAAGAGTTTTATTAAATACACCGTTGTCTCTCGGCATTTGGTGCATTTCATGGTTTTCATAGCCTTTCTAAATGTAAAGATTTGTGTGGTCTTTTGTCTTCCAGCATTCTATGTAGAACCCAGGGAGCCTGAAGGACGCTGTGAAGCTAGTGGAATGATTCCCTGCGTAGCTCAAACTGTGTAAGTATTAGATGTTTGCTTACAAGACCACTTGTCCAGCCCCGTTGTTAGAGCAGCAATTGCCTCTGCTGCAGCAGTGGCAGTGAGCGTCTCCTGCCGCCCCACTGGGAAGCTCTGTGCATCTCCTCAGGGCTGGAAACCGACAGGGCATCCATGATACTATTCCCTACTCTCAGCTCTCTTTAAAGTCATGTGTCCTATCCATTGAAAGGTAAATAATACATAGTGGAATTCTGTAAAATTCTTAGACTATGCTCAAGTGTTTGTGAAAAGCTGAGGCTGGGTTGAGGCTTAGTTAAGCTCTAGTTATGTTGTCTCTGCCTTAGCTAGTGAAATGCTACTTGGAAAGGGATTTAATGGTTGGCTGAGCTGTCTCCCCTTTTGTTATGAGATTTCCTAAATTTGTCTTTGAGGTCTTCTTGAATGTATGGAATGCTTCTTCTCTACTCTCTTGATACTTTCTGTGTTTTGAAACTCATTACAAATACCTTCTGATGCAACACTTTATTAAGCAGCATAATGCTTGTTTTGCTTGTTATTCTCTGGACATATCCAATAATTTCTATTACTACAATAACATCAGTCATTATAGAAAAATACCGGGTTACTGAAATATCTCCTTTGCATCTTCTCTCCTCCTGCCAGCTCCCCCCCACACTTCATTACTGCTGTTTTCAATTGTGCCACGGTGTGCTTGTATGATTGAGAGTTATTACTGAGTCACTTTGTTTTGCTCCCTTCAAGTTCTAGGTTATGTGTGATTTGTCCACTTGGAAATAGAGGAAAAATGTTACAAATTCCTTACAGCACTTAGAAAAAGGTCCCACACAAAACCCCTACAAAATCAAAAAGCCCCACCAAGCATTAGCCAAGGCCTTTGTAATCTTCTCTAGGTTTTCATTTAATGTGTGGGGCCATATGGCTCTGCACATCCTTTGTTCTTAGAGGGTGACTTTGCTTTAGCTGGCTGTATTCAGCACTCATCTTCCTGTGTTACCAGCTGCTGACTCCTTTCTAGAAAGGTGCAGAGAAGGTCACTGTGGATCTCTGCTTTGAAAGAGGAAAATGGCCTCATGGGCATCTTGGTGATTAATATGTACTGGAGATCATTGCTCAATGCTTTTCTGAGTAATAGACTTCTTTGGGAGCACTGCATCCTGTAGCACTGAACACATTCCAACCTTAGCCCTGAATTTTGATCCTTTTTAGTAGAATAGCAAAAGCAGTGGTCGTTGCTGCCTTCTATATCTTGCTTTTATGCTGTACAAGCCTCTTAGTGATTTTGCTCTTGGGAACTGATGCTTTTGGGAATTGATGCTTTGCCACCAATCCAGTCTAACCTTTGGGTACACAAGAACTTGTAGTTCCTGATCCAGCTGGGAGAAATCCCTCTGCAGGTCCTTGTGCTGTGTGACAGTCGCTTTGCTCTGGAGCTGAACACACAGCTCTGTTCACCTTCCTGAGGGTGCTCTCTCCCACTCCTTGAGCTCTGGCTTCACTGCAGCTCCTGATGCTGCAATTAGATCCTCTCTCCAGCCTTCCATAACAAAAGGACCGACTTCTCCCACTTGTTTCTGTCTCCTTCCACGGCTCTTGTTCCTTTCATGCCTTGAAACCTGAGTCACGTAGGAAGCTGAGGTGACTAGTTAGTGAAGTGGATCCAGCTCACAAGGCAGTTTACAAAAGGGTAACTGATGGACTGCCAAAAGTCTTTTCTCTTACAAAACCAGATACATCCACAAGCTGCCAGCGGATGCAGTCTGGTTTTTTTTTTTTTTTTCCCAAGCTGGTTTTGCTATTTTTGGGGTAGAATGCTTCTAAGTATCTGGCACATGGCATCAAGTTTCTTGTAGAAGAAAAGTGAGGAATTACAGCAACTGTGCATCAGTATCTTCTAGTGTTTGTTCATAAGGAGTAGGACTGTGCTCTGAAAACTTCCTTGGTGGGAAGGAGGAAAGAAGAACTCTGTTACTGCAGGGAAGAGCAGTGAAGAGGAAGGTAAGAGCTAGCAGTGCCCATGCAGTGGCTGTTCAGGAGCAGCATTCAGCTCTTTGTAAGGCAAGTAGGAGTACAGAAGATATTTTTGTTAGAGGGGTACAATGTGAGGGAGGAGGATAACTTACCCTCTAGGGGTTAATGCTACTGGGATTGCTTGTTTTTGGAAACTGCCATGGGACACCTCCTTACATACAGGTGTCTAATAATGCTGGCAGATCCTTCCTCTGTGAATTGTAGTGCTCTTTTTGTGACAGCAAATGACTTTAAAGCCCATCAGTTTCATCACACCGGTGATGTAACTTTGGAAACCTGAACATTAGATTGTTATCATTAATACAAGTTGTTGCTTAGGAAGCATGGCAGCATTAGTCACTTTTATTAGGAAAATTATGGACACAGTATGTCATCTTGCAAACTGCCTTTAAAAAAATTAAAATTGAGATTCCTCAAGTGAATTGGATTAATCTGTCAATTATGATGTGTGTGATTTGACTACTTTAGAGGAAAGTACTGTTCACTAATGGCAGCTGTTCCTTAACCTTCCCCGTAGGGCAAAGCTGCTCCAAATCACCAATAGCTAATAACTGCTGTTACATCTTCGAGCAGAAAGTTTTCTATACTACCTAAACTCTGCTTTAAACTCTATTGCTAGTCTGAACTCAGAATGTTTTATTCTGTTCTTTTAGCTGCATGCTTCTCTCTAAAGAAAAATTTGTCCAGTGTCGTGCTAGCTGAGAAACTGATGGAAGAGCAAGAATTAGTGTAGATTGAGCATTTGAATTCAGATGAATTTAAAGATTGGGAGGGGAAAGCTGGTATGTGGGAGTTAATCACTAAGCAGTTTTTATACTGCCTACTAGTATCCTGTTTGTTTTGGTGTAATGAAATAATGACTGGTGTAGACTGGAGAGGATGATGTTGCTCAGGCACCTGGCAGCACAGAAATCTGTGCCAGGCTGTGCACTGCAACTCACAGAGCTGTGAAATACTAAGGACCAGTGAAATTGCCTTATGGATCATTTATATCGACATGCATATTTTTATAAATCCTTTCAAATACAAATTATTGCAAATTTCTTGAATACTTTAAATCAAATTTTGCTTGCCTATAAAAATGATGCTGCAAAGTCAATCTTTAAAACATTGAGATGAAAGAATATATAATACCTTTCTTCCTTTGCTTAAAAAAATAGGTATTTGCTAGTTTTGTGTGTGGGTTATGTGCTTAAGAAAAGGGACTGGAGAGGGAAAGGGAAGCCAGGTAGTCAAAACCAGCATCTTTGCTGTTGTAGTTCCACTGGCAAAATTTTTTGCTCATGAAGCTGCACACGTACTGTTTTGTCAAAACAGATATAGCTGAGACATTTATTTTTATAATCCTAATATCTGAGAATTCATCTGTACTTATTGCTGCTGTTGGTTTACAGCTTTAAAGAGGACTTCAGTCTCAGTAAAGCTTTGCCCAAGAAAGAATACAGTAAAACTTACATGACAGCTATTGTATTTCTTAATTTTAAATTTTTTATCTCTTCTCTTTCTTGTTCTAATTCTAAACTGGAAGGTGTACACAAAGTCAAAGCAAACCCAATTTTTATGTTTGAAGCTTTTGCCTAACTGACAGCAGAGGTGAAATGCAAATTAGTGGGTAAAGGAGGACTATGATAAGCAATTGCTTTCTTGGAGCTGACATTTCTGAGAAGCAGACTGTCCTTGGTGTGGCTGCTTGCTGATAGGGCAGTGTCAGTGTTAGATTGGTTTTAACAGGGAAAATTGGAGAGCCCTTTTCACTGGGCAAAATATTTTTTCCAAATACGCAGGGCTTTCTGATTTATAAAAAGAGAGTATGATGAAATAATTTTGGCATTTAAATTTTTGTTAAAAAAAACCTCCTCTGACCTGGAATTACTACTTCTTATCTGCATGTGTGTTGGTTTGAAGAAGTTTCATTAAGAAGGCTCCCTCCCCTGTCTCCTTACCTGAGGGGAGGAGCCCACTTGAAACAATGAACAATTTCTGAATACCCTCTTGCATAAGAAGTGTTGCCTCCTTTCTGCAGACACACTCTGTGTATGTTTTAAGTACAAAACCTAGATTCCAAACTCTGCTTAAAAACAAACACGCAACTTTCACTCTCTCTCCTCCTCCCCAAAACCAGCCAACAGCCCTGCTCCCCCCTTCCATGAGAAGTCCCTTTTTCTGATTTGCTGGGGGTGCAGTCTAGATCTAATGCTTAAATCTCTAGCATGTGATATCAACAGTGTCCTTATCCTCCCTTCCCTGCTTTGTTTCAGTGTTTTATATTCTATATACAAAATGTGGGTATACTTTTAAAAACCATTTCCTTTAAAGTATTTCTGGGTTAGAGTAGTCTGTTGTGACGAAGCCTGTACATGAATCAACCTCTTTGTAACCTATGCTGCAGTAAGAATTTTAGGAATTTCCTTTATTAGGACCCATTAGTATAGTGTAGCCACTGAGTGAGCTGCATTGATTTCTAGGTAAAACAGCCCGAAATTGCCTGAAATTTATGGCATATTCCAGCCTTGTGTACACTGCTCCTTTTCAGTATGCAAAGCTTAAATATCCTGAAGTCAGTCTCTTAATGGCAAGTGTTATCCCACATTTAATACTTCAGCTGCTCTTTATAGAGAGACAGCAGTTTGACTCTGAAACTGTTTTTCAGGTTAGCTGAGTGCTGCTAATGGCATGGTGAGATGTGTTGAAGAGCAGCTGCGAGGGTGTCCAAGGGCAGGGGGACCACGCTAGGAGCTGGGCTTACAACATCATGGGCCAGTGTGTCACCAAGTGCAAGAACCCTTCTTCTACCCTTGGCAGCAAAAATGGGGAGAGAGAATCTGGCAGCAAGTCCCACAGCAAGAGAAGTGCAGTCCACAAAGACGACCATGGCTCAGCTTGCGGGAAGGCTTCAGGAGACATTCTTGTGAACGGGACAAAGAAAACAGACGCTGCTGTAGAGTCCAGTCAGCCTCCGACGTTTTCTGGAGATACAAAGAAAGACTCTGTTTGCAGTGCAGAGGAATCCTCTCTACAAAGGATTGGGGAGTTATTCAGGAGGTATAAGGACGAGCGGGAAGATGCCATACTGGAAGAAGGAATGGAACGATTTTGCAATGACCTCTGTGTTGATCCCACTGAATTTAAAGTACTAGTTTTGGCTTGGAAATTTCAGGCTGCTACCATGTGCAAATTTACAAGGTTAGTTCTTGTAGAACTTGTAATTATTTTCATATGTTAAAGTATATCCTGTCAGCAGTATGTTGGAGAGACAGCCTCATTAGCTTCACTTACTTATTTCTTCTAACACTTGCATTTTGATCAAAATAATTCCTGCCTCTGTAGAAGGTAAGCTTTGGTCTTCTTTTCCCCTTCCCCTCACACTGGATTTTAGAAGATGTGGTTTTGGTCATTATGCTGCTAGTGATGAACAGTGTTGTGAGATTCTGTAGACATTAATTTATTCTTGATTTACCAGAAGCAATTTACTGTATCCAGCATTATCTTTGTGATGAGACTGGCCACTGAAATTAATTTTTCCTTTAAAATAATGTGAGCTTCTTTAGTAATTGCTACTAACTTTGTTAACAGTCTGTGAAAGAATGACAGAAGTGTTCCTGTCCAACCAGTGTAACACTTAATGTCTTTTTCCAAGAGTAATCTTGTTAAAGCGTAGAGAGGGAAGGAAATGTGAGGGTTCTGACACTTGTAGCTTCTTCATACTAGCTGACAAATGATTGCTGTTCAAAGTGCTTTGTGCCCTTCTGGACAAGGGCTCAGTCAGCCAGCTGACAGCATGTGTCATGCTACAGAAAACAATGGAATGGCTAAAACTCCCCCCACAAAGCAGTAGGCAAACCCAAACTGCAGCAGAGTCCCCCAGCTTGATTAGCAATGTCCAGGTAAGAGCAAGGGAGACTGCCTACAAGGATTGGCAGGGAGAGAAGGAATTTCTTATATTTTGATCTATCTAGATTGGTTTGAGTCATGCTGCTTATTTTTACTGAGCTTATTGCTTTGGTGTTCAGAGCCTTGACCCAAGCCTCTGCTGTGCACTGGACAGCATCTTCAGAGTCTTTGTGACTGAGGGTGTGTGTCAAAGGGATGAGTTACTCTGGAATGCAAATGTGGATTTACTGGAGGCTGATGATGCAGGTATTTGCTAAGCTGGTGAAGGCATTGTAAGTAGTGTCTGTGATTCTGCACAACTACCATGAGTATTATTAACATGGTTTTAATTTCCTTGGAGAGGACACATGTAGTTGTGAGAGGTTATATTTGGTGAAGGGCATGCTCCATGGTACAGGTGCTGATGGATTCTTCCATCAAGGAAAGCACTGTGGTCTGTTCTCCTGAGTGCTGCTCCACCTCTGTTCCCTCCAGCCCGTCCTGTGTCAGCCTGCTGGCTCTCCTGGCTGGTTGCAACACCTTCTCACAAGCATCAGAGAAACTGGAGCTAAACGTGTCCCACTTGGCCACTTGGCACAGGGCTGGTGCTTCGAGCAGTGTCCATACATTGTGCTGTAGCCCCTGTGAGGCTGTACTTCCTTCCATGCTCTCAGCAGATGCCTTGCTGACTGACACCAGTGGCTCCCCTTTGGTTTTGCAGGCTGAAAGAGCAACCAAAAAACACAGCAAAAGTAGAAGTGAACTGCTCTGTCCCTTGCAAACGGCTTGCTCAGAGCATGGGCATGTAAACATCAGCAGTATTGAATCAAATTGGGGTAAAAGTGTTAGTTTCAAACATTTAGAATTTCTTCTGTGGCAAATTAGATTCACTTTTTAATGTGAAAGGCATTCCAGGATGTGGAAGTGTCCAGAAAAGCCAGAGAACAGAATCTTTCAAATGTTAACAGTGCCCCAGCAGATCTGGGGGTCGTGTGTGGTTCCCCAGGCCTTAAGGAATGCCTTGGAACTGTCTGTCTTTCCAGTGGCTCTTGTTGCCAAAATCTGTGTGCCACTGGGGCTGAGGGTACACCTTGTCTTGTCCAGGTGACTCTCTTAGATTCGGTGTAGCTGAACGGAGACGGGATGTGTTTGTGAGGTTGGTGGGAAGGGCTCACTAATTTTTCTGCTCTTGCTTAACAGGAAGGAGTTTTTTGAAGGCTGCAAAGCCATAAATGCAGACAGCATTGATGGCATTTGTGCAAGGTTCCCCAGCCTCCTTAATGAAGCCAAGCAGGAGCATAAATTCAAGGATCTCTATCGTTTCACCTTCCAGTTTGGCCTGGACTCTGAAGAAGGACAGAGGTCGCTACATCGGGAAATAGCCATTGCCCTTTGGAAATTAGTCTTCACCCAAAACAAGCCCCCTATTTTGGACCAGTGGTTACACTTCCTAATCAAGAACCCCTCAGGAATCAAGGGAATCTCCCGGGACACATGGAACATGTTTCTAAATTTTACTCAGGTGATTGGACCAGACCTTAGCAACTACAGCGAGGACGAGGCCTGGCCGAGTCTCTTCGATACCTTTGTGGAGTGGGAAATGGAGCGAAGGAAAAAGGAAGAGGAAACCAAATGTGTTCTGTCTTCGGACACAGAGGGCCTGTGTGCGGACGAACAGACTTAGCGGTGGCAAAGCAGCAGTGACAAAAGCAACTTGTTGCCCTTCACAAAATGTAACTCTGGATGTTTCTGGAAATTACCGAGGCTCCAGATTTTTCTACTTTACACCTTTTTCTGCCTTGTCTATGAAAGGGCTCTAAAATGCTGTATCATGTTTTAGGCACTTTCTTAATTTTGGTTATTCCTTTTACTTTTGCCCTGAAATATTTGACCCTGGCTACAAGTTAAGCTTTTTTTTTTTTTTTTTTTTTTTTTTAAGACTTCAGATTAGTATAAGTAAGTCTGATACTTCTTGCACAATGTAGATCTTTTTAGTTAGGTTAAATTAACATTGCTAAATTATACAGTGCCAGATTAAGTTTTTCATACTACATCTGTCAGGGCAGGTCTGTACTGTGTGTAGTGCTGTTTACATTGTTGAAATTTTAGGCTGTAATAATTTTAAGGTTTTATACCGAGATGAACAGCAGTGTTAACTATAAATGCATTAATCTTGGTTAATAAGGCTCTAAAAACCAACATAAGCAACAGCTTTTTGTAATATGGCTAATTCCCACTTTGAGCTAACTCCTAGTGAATGAGTCCAGATCATTCCTTTTTTGGACTTTGAAACTAAATGTTGGGATTGTTTTATAAAATTACTGTACCTGTCAGTCAACTGAGTGGTAGATGACGATTTATATCTAAATCTCTTTACACATTCATGTAATAAAAGAGCAGTACTACCTCAGTTTTATTGAAAGTGGACTTGTTGATGGACTTCCATTTTCTCTGGAAGTTGTATTTTTGTGGTTACATGAGAATATTTTTACTTGACTAAAAGAACCAAAGGTTCTGCTTCTTAAGTTTGCTAAACATTGCGAGAAGCAACACACAAATCCTAAGTCTTCAAGGAAAACTGTGGTATAATTCTGCTTTAATTTGTTTGATTTATACCTAAAGTATTACCTTACTTGTCTGGCAAGCACAGTACTTCTATGTAAGGAACTATCTTTTGCATTAATATTGACAAACCAATTTTTTAAAGCATATGTTTAATTGCTAAATTGCAGTTAATACACCACACTTTCTGGAGCAACAATATCGGCATCTGATGACAAAGTGAATTCTTAATGTGTTCTTAATGACAGCAGTGTAGATGAGTCATTTTTAGACTGATTTGATAATATTTGGATAGGAGTCAATTTATTATTTTACAATGCCTGTATTGGGACTATTTGCCTGTTGAAATTGTTGTGACTTAAAGGGAGTTTTATTAACACTGGTTGAAACTTTTTTGGTTATTGATGCTACCTTTTTTAATTTTAGTATGTCAACTTTTTTACACCTTTTGGTAAAAGGTTTGATTGCCAAGGCTTTCTGTATAGCCAAGTGCTGGCTTAATGAATTTGATACACTTCTGTTACACACCTTTTATTTTCAGAGCTGCATTTCAGGATCATAAGCCAACTTCAACTGAAAAAAAAACAAAGCAAAAAGCCTGGACAGTCATCCATAGCATCTAATGGCTTTTGTGATATAAGGGTTTTAAAACTAAAGGGAAACAGGTTTTAATGGTGTGCTTGTCACCAGGTCCAGAGTGTCATGGTTTGCACATATGTTGTGCTCCACAGGGATCAGCAGAGAGAGGAGTAGAATCTACCCAAATTTTGGGACTGGCTTTGCTGGTGTGCAGCCCTGCAGTAGCTTGGCTTGGCGGTCATAAATCACTAACAAAATGTGGGTAATGCAAACTGTTTAAAAACAAACCCACAAGCCACAGATAGCATCTCCTTCATCTAATAAAAGGAGAGTGTGGTCCCTGCTGCTCTTGCTGGGAAACAAGCTGTGGAAAACAAATGTGGTTGTTTTAGATGCAGCTGAGTCTGTCCCTTTGCAGGGGAGCCCTAAAGTTGCTGCTTTATGGGTAAATACACCCAAAGCTTTGTCCCTCCTTCTTCCAACTTTCTGTGGCACAGAATTGTTTGGCAGCAAAACCTTATTCTGATTTGGTGAGCAAAGCAGGCCAAAGCACTCTTGCTGGAATAGTTGAATTTATGGTGAGACTTTTTCTGGTGCTGTTATTTTTAAAAGACTAAAATAAATGCCCCAACAGAGGATGCTTTGTTAGGAAAAGTTCCAAATGGAGACTGATTTGATAGTAAATGAAGACTGTATTTGTCAGTTGGAGGCTCTTCATTCATTCAGCTATTAAATGCTTTGTTCATCACTTACTTATTTTCCCCCTAAAGGAAATTTAAAATGTCCAGAGTGTGAAGAGTAACTATTCAAGTGGGTAGCTCACCAGATGGCAGCTTCTGATTTACACCCTAGAATGCAGCAGCCCCAGAGGATGAGGGATAGAGCTCTTTAAAGAAGGTTTTATCTTGTGGTTGGAATGTGGACAGCAGTAAGGAAATCAATCTGTAGTGCATCGGGCTCAGCCATTTTAATGTGTCAGAGGTAACACAGCTGCTTTTTAAAGGCAGAGGTGAACACACAGGAAGGGAAAATCTGGTTTCCCGTTGGGGAAAGGACATACCATTACCCACGTGTTCAGTGTGGGAGACAGTCCTGCTCCTGTTCTGCTGCTTCCAGCCAGGCAGGAGCAACTCCACCCACTGGGCAGGGAACTTGCAAAAATAGCCAGATGATCCATCTAGCAAAGTATCACTTATCTTTAGCCTAATTTTAGTCCTTTAATTATAATTTACAGAATGCAAACCAGACCTGTGTCAGTTTTAAACTCCTGAATCAGGAGCTGAAGCTGCAGCTCTGTGGCAGTGCTGGCAGTGAGTGGGGCTGTCAGACCTTCTCTTGGATTGCCTGGTGGTTTTGTGGTCCCAGATGAGACTGCCTGGACTCTGTAATGTTGGGGTGAGGGAGCAGGGTTTGTGTGTGTCTCTGAGAAGTCTTTAATGATATTGGAGCCTCTGAATATGTGCTTGTTTAATGGTTAAACTGTGAATATCTGCGGAACAGGCCAAATACATTCACTCTTCATTTTTATATAATTCTTCATTGTGTAGGGGACAGGAAGTGAGCAGTGATGCTGATGGAATCCTTGAAACCATTGCAACTGTTTAATTTTTTTAAAATTAGATTATGCATTAGGAAACTTTATGCATGTAGTGAATCTGCTGCAACTTGGGATAGATAACTATAGATAACTATATAGATAGTTGGAGTAATATACTGGAAAATTGGTCTGATATCCACAGTCTGTGGCATTTGACTGCCTTCTCTTATATGCAAAGAAATACAACTCCTGTAAACTGTAGCCCCTAGTAATAAAACACTGACCACCTACATGATATTATATCTTGCAACACCTTTAAAATTTGGCTTCCAGTTCAATTGGAGGCTTAATTGTGCTAATTTTTACTTGTGTGGGTGTGTTTCTGAGGTCAAAGACTATCTATTGATTCAAGTTAGGATTTGAAAGATCCTGCCCATAGCTGGCCATAAAACATGACTGAGGCAATGAGTTGGAATTGAACACCAAATCCTGAGTTTATTTGCTGCTGGTGCTATTCTACATGGAGAATTACAGCTTTTTAGTACTGTGCAATCCTAGTGAAAGGACCACAGGAAAATGGCCACAGGTCTGGCAGGTGGCACAAGAGCAGCTGGGACTGTGAGAGCTGCTCCCCCAGGCTGGCCCAAGAGATCTCCTGGTACAGCTCTGAGCCAGGACAGTTCTCTGCCAAGCCCAGTTCAGAGCATGAAATGAGCTCAGGCTGCTCTGCTGAGGACAGAGTGGCTCGGGCTGGTGGCAGAGGGTGCAGCCCCTCCTCTTGTGGACAGTGCTGGGGGGCAGCAGCAGCTCTGCTGGGTGACTTTTATTTCTCTCTGTGTCCATCAGAGCCTGAAGAACCCATGGATCCAGGAGTAGCCTGTCACCCGTGGTTCCTAGGCCTGTGCCCTGACCAGTGACCTTAGACTTTTTGTGACACTGTCAACATGAGCCTTGTTTCCAAAAAAGCCCAACAAAGTTAAAGAAACACCATGTAGTTAATAGCCACCTCAGTTGTGATACAGTTTGTTGGCTGAGGTTACATCATTCCCATTCTTTGGTAAATAATAATTCATTGTGAGTTCCTGGGTCTTGCAGCCTTGCATTCTGCAGTGTGATGCTTTTTTAGAAGGTCCTCAGTAAATTGGGCACGCAGTTCTTCCCTTGAGCCCACTCTGCTCAAAGTATGTGCATGTGGATTTAGCCTATCATATTAAAAAGGAAGATGCTTAACCTGAAACTCAAAATTCTTCAGAGTAGTGCTTCAATGTGGAGAAAAACATATTTTTTACAAATAAGTATTAAAGTGTCTACTTAAATTTTATTGTGTGCAAACAAACCCACCAGTGTTAACATTTTCTCTCTGGTCTATTGAAGATCGAACCTTTGGTTTTATAGTGTGAACTGAAGTGAAATTCATGAGATTGTAAGACAGAAAGAAGGCTGTAACTCCTTCACCATGAAGTACGTAGGTATCTCTACCTCTTGTTCTTAGACTTGAATAGTTTAAGGCTACCATCCTTTTGTCCCAGGATTTTATGCCTGGATATGAATAATCTATTTTTTTTAATTGACCCAAGTTAAGTATTATCTATTTGCCATAGTTTTTGGTATCCTGTGTTTAACCTGTATGCAAAGGACCCTTTGGAAGGGGGCCGGGTCAAGCTGCAGACCAGAGTTGGTCCTCCCGGGTGCTACTTTTGGAGTGCAATAGAGCGACCGAGCAGAGCTACGTGGCCTGAGGCTCAGGGGCTTCTGCCACCACCACATCCTCTTCCCTGGTCAGGCTGCCTGTGCTGACAGTGAATTGAAGATAGAGCAGCTGCTCCCCAAGAGGGAGCCACCAGCCTTTTCATTTGCCCTTGAAAAGCTTTAGGAACCCACCTGATGCAGTGCCATGAGTGTATTTTTTTTTTTTTTTTCTAATCAGAAATACTGTGTTTTGTTCCATGTTGGACCAGACTTGTAACCACCCGGCAAAGATGGGAGCTGCCAAAGTGCAAAGGCTACACGCATCCTTTTTCTCCCTGAGGTCAGAATCCCGCTCAGGATAAAACCCTTGTGCTTGAGTAAAGCTGGAGTGTTCTCAAGAGACCTGGAGATGCCAGAGTGGCTTTGGTGCTCAGCTGTGTTCATTAATGCACTGGGGGGTTATTCTCCATGCAGCACATCTGTGCCCTTCCTCTCCTCCCCCAGAGCAAACTGCAACACGGTTGCTGTAGTGGCAAATCCACCATAGTGCGATGCTGTGGCAGCTGCTGCTGCAAGATCCTTCCAGTGTGAGGCTGGTTTGGGGTGTGACTTTTTGCACTCTCAGGATGGGCATGTATTTTAAGAGAACAGGGGAACATGTGAGACAGTAGGTAAAAAGAGCATGTATGTTCTTGTCCTAACAGCTTGCCTTAAATCACTGACATTGCAGCGGTTCCTTGCTACTATTGCAATCCTCAGTCTTTGAAAATCCAACAGGTTCTGTAGGTAATACTTTTTTTTGTTTAATTTTTAATAAGTTTCTATCTTTGCGTAATTGCACTCTTCAGATAAGCCCTTTTTGGATAACGTGTTATTTCACACACAGGAAAAATAGTCCATCTCCAGTGTTTGTGCTGTAAAGTGTTTCTTTTTATGTCCTGTAAATTTTATCTGGACTAAAGGTTGCCTACTGTTGAAGCAGTGTGTTTACTTGAATGTTGCCATTTTATGCAGTTACAACTGCTGACTCTTGCTCTTCTCTGAGCCTGTGAGAGTGGAGATGGTGTGACCAGAGCTGGCAAACCTGCACAGAGGATTGGTGAGCTGAAGGCTGGCTGCTGCTCTCATGTGTGTTACACGTTAGAGGACTTCACAGATTAGTGCTCCATATTGGAAGTTGTGACTTTTTAAGTCATGCTCAAGAAAGTTATTTGAAAATACACTTGGAGGGTTGGAGGGCCTCGTGCTGTGAGTTGTTGAGTAACTCAAGTTCCAGGAGCCGTGGATGGGACTGGCAGGATTGTGTCCCGAGCCAGCGCTGTTGGGGTGTGCACTGGCTGGTCTTGAGGGCATGAAGCAACCACAAGGCCTTGATGGGCTGTGTGGAGAAGGGTCAGCCTGGGAGCACTGGTTGGTGCAGCCTCATTTCTTTCTTGTGGGTCTTGAGGCCCCAGTTGAGCCTCAAGTCCCTCTCTGTGGAAGGAAGGTGTTTTGGTAGTGTTTGCTCCCAGAGAAGGAACTCAGTGTGACTGAGGAAGTAACGGGAGCAGGGCTTTGTGTGGCTGTCACTGCATCTCTGTGAGCACAGCTCCCTGATGGGCCTCTGGGCTCCTCAGTGAACCAGCCAGGGTGGGCAGGATCACATCTGCTGTTCTTTGTGCCTGGGGGTGTTTTGCCTTTTCAGACTTCCCCAGGAGATAACCCTGTGTGAGGCAGTTTTCTCACTCTGGGAATGATGAATGTGTCGCAGGTCACGGAGCAGCCCCGTGGTTCCTCTTTGGGACAGCACTATCAGAAGTGCTATAAAATGTAATGCTTGAAAACAGCTGGAGTAAATTCTGTTTCGTGTAGGATCTTTAATTCAAAGGGATGCAGCAAAATTTGAAACCTGATCTAGAGAATTGGGAGAATTCCAGGGCAATGCATCTACTGAATCCCAATCTACTGAATTGGTTTGGTTTGTAGTTTTACAGTTACCTTTCTTACATCAAATTTTCTCACCATAGGTGTCTGGAACAGAATGGAAACAGCATCTTATGGAATGTGCAATCTAAGGCACAATGCAAATAGGGTGTGATAAGAAGGTTGTCTTTACTTGATAGCAATCCTGAGTGCAATGTTCTTGTTGTGTCCCTTTTGGAAGAAGAGCATTAAGTACAGTCTGAGGTTTTTCTTTTCTTACAAGCAAAACATTGGTTTGTCCATTACTGACTTCTTGTGAAATTTGTGCCAGATGTATATTAAATATTTTGGTGCTTTTTCTAATCCAAGCTGCCATTCATTTACCTGTGAAATTATTGTACTTCTGTATATTTAAATGACCAACCCCTTAAAGAAAAAAACAAAAAAATTCCTTTAGTCACAGTGTATCCTGACTACTGTAGCCTGTAAATGTTCCAAAGCTTCTGGGTTTCCTGTATTCCAGTAAGGTCTGAGGGGAGGGGAACAGCTACAGAAATCTCACCCACTGGAAAGGGAACTCGCACGCTGTTCTGTGCGTTACTGAACAAATGAGTAACATTTGTGGTGTTTACATAACGACACATTGGTGTTCACTTTTTTGTGCTCAAGCTTTGTACAAAATGTCTTATTTAAAGTTGAAGTCCTTTTTACATTTTTCAATTAAAAAGGGACAAATTACTTATTTTTTCATGCCTATGAATAGGACTCTTGCTAGTTTTATTTGTCATGTGAGTTTCTCAAGCAGGACTCCTGGATGCTCACTAAGTCCTGGCAGAGAGGTGACCACATAATTTTTAAGCGTGTGGAAGGAAAACTAGCTGGTTTTTTTTTTTTCAACTTTGCAGTGCAAGTGTCTGCAACAAGGAGATGCTGGATGTGAACAGCCTGAACAGGAGTAAATCCTTAGAGAGGGATGAGTGCTGGGGTCAGTCTGCCCTGAGCTGCCTGAGCTCCCGGTCTCTTCTGGACTGGCTCAGCAGCAGGGGCTGCCTGTGCAGCTGCAGGCACTGGCTCCCTTTCACAGGCTGCAGTAGCACTGATGTTCTTGTGTAACCCAGCTTGCAATAGCTGCAGCCAAAGGAATGCCAGGCTGACTTGGAGTGGCCAAAATACCTTTGTGTGAGTAAAAATTGGCTGCATTCTTCTTGCTGAATAATAGATTTAATTTTCATGTGGCTTTAAATTTAGCCATTAATGACACTGACATGAGCATCTCCTGCCTGCTCACTGCTGCTTCTGGGCTTGTGCTGAACTTGCCTTTCTCCTGCTTTCCTGTATTTGTGCCTGCTCCTCCATGCAGCAACTCCCACCTTCCAAATCCCAACATAAGGAGAGAGCCCAGCCCAACACAGTGAACTTAGTTGGAAACTAGGAGGGTGTAAATATTCCATCAGCTGTATTTAATAATTTCTGGAATTATAACTATTTTAGATTTATCTTGGCCTATTCCAATTCACATGAAAAAATCCCTAATCTCATGGTCAAACCTTTTAACAAACATTTCCTTTTAATTTTTTTTTCTGAGTGCCTAAAACTCTCCTCAGCATCTTTTTGCTTGGAAATTCTTTATAAACAAGCGATGCTCAAGCAGCCTATATTTCAAGTGGCAGTGGCTGCAAAGGACAGGTTGCAAATCACCTCATGCTGCTTCCAGCTCCCTGTGGAAAGCGATGCTGTGCAAAGTGCACAGCCATGTGCTTTCCTTAAAACATCCCTTGCCCCTCCCACAGCCACAAGGAAACTTCTTTTTTCTTTTTTTTTTGTGTGTGAGGGGAGGGTGGGGGTGGTCAGGGAGGGAGGAGAAAGTGGAGATGGTCCAAGCAGTATGAATCACCAATTCCTCCTTTCCATGGACTAAGTACAGCACTTTCCCAGAAAGGAGGCAGTGACTCCACTTCAGGAGTTGGCACTGCACAGTTCCAGAAATCCACGCAGTTCCTGGGGTAGCTGTTAACTGCTGAGCAGCTGCTGCCTGGTTAATGTTCCAGGGGAGGTCCCCAGCTGGTACCTTGGTGTCCAGCAAGGAATGACATCCACAGGCCAATCCTGCCCAGCTCCTATGGAGCACTGCTCCAGCTGGCCCCAGCACTGCCTAAGAACCTGCCTGGCTCGACCTTCCCACAGCAAGAAGGGTTAATGGAAAAGCTTTTGTGCTTTAAGACACTTTGAATGGCTTTTATTTTTAGACATTGTAGAAGATACAAAGTGAAAGCCTATTGTTCTTATGGTAAGAGATCTTTACAAAGACATCAATATTTAAAGTAATTAAAAATATCTTAACAAAAGACTTTGCTTAAAAACTTGGCAGTTTAACAAGCACTCCTCCCTTCATCGTGTTTTATTCCCATCAGACCAAGGCCGGATTGTGATCCTTGTGTGCTGCAACACAAATAAGAAGTGTTTTAGTTCTGCTCAGTTCAGCCTTCATGCACATAGCTCTGCTGGGCTGGCGGTGAGAGGCCTGCAACCCCCTGGGTTAGCACATTGAAAAAATAATTATTTTTCCACCCCACAATTATTTGACATCCTTTTTAATCAAGAAGCCTCCTCTGAAATGCTGGTCTCAGGGAAACAGTAATATAGGAACCTCACACTTGGCAAGAAATCTTCCCAGCCTGAGATGGAGCTCCCTTCCAACCCACTCAGCAGCCTGAGAGTGTGAGCCAAGCTCTGTGGGCTTCCACAGGCACCCTGTGGATGCAGATTCCCAAATCCACCTGTTCTGCTGGTGGGATTCCTACCCCTCGGTGATGGAAGACTGTGCTAAGCAAGAACAGTTGGAAATGGCCCTTGAAAAGTAAACAGGGCTGTGCTGAGCCCAGTGACTCTGCTGCAGAGGACACGAGGTGTGAACTGCAACTCATAGCCATCCATGCCTCAAACCTGCCCCTGGGGTGACAGGTGAGTGTGCAAGGTACCTGAGGTGATACAGGGTGTAGAGAGGCAAATGTTTGCTTGGAAATGCACAAACAGATGCAGTTTTAGCCCAAAGAAGGCAGCAGAAAGGTAGCTGACCAGTGACAACGAGCAGAGAAGGCTGTTGAAGTATGTCCTCAGTAACCAGGGCTTTGCTTTGGAAAGACTGAACCTTTCTGGTTAATAATTAGTGAGACTGTGGCAGTTCAGGCCCAGGGGCTGAAATGCAGGCAGCCCACTCCAGGGAAGTATTCCTGACAGCACTGCTGCAGCCCAACTCAAATGCACAACCTGTTCCTTCCTACAAAAGCTGAAGGACTTAACAAATTTGGGTTTTCTCATTTTTGTCCATCATATGAGAGAACAAGGGCATGAAGCACATGCAGCTCTGGCTGAAGCACATTTTGGGTACCACAACACAACAACTGGTAGGTAAGGCCTTGGCTGCAGTAATTAGGTGGTTTTAGAAACCAAACACCTCAAAAACTCCTGCCTGCTGTGGAAACTCTGCTTGATTCTCTCATGGCCACATTGTCAATGGGGATGAAACATCCTCTGGGGAAGGTGGGTGAACTGATAAGATCTCTACAATTAATCAACACTGTGAACCCTCAGATACATGAACTGTGACTCAGGCCTGATTTGTGGGCAGAACTTAAGGCTGAGGTTTTATTGGCTCAACATGAAAGTCAGATTAAGTACAACAGCTTCTTCAGGCCTCTCTTGGGCTCTCTCTCTTCCTTGTGCAGAGCTTTAAGTTTTAATAGAGTAAGATAAAAATATTCAGCTTTGTATTTTCCTTGGTTCTTTGCAAAATAGGTAGCAAGTTACCTGCTCACTCCAGGAAAGAGAACAACGCACAGGGTGTTATTCTGCAGGCTCCTATAAAGCTTTTTGATATGGTGGTCTAACTTCTTCACCTTCTTCCTTAAGTCCTGCTCCTGCATAAGAGAATAGAAAGAATAAAATCCCCCATTCATCAGGGATTATGCTTCTAAGTCTGTGGGAAGGTGACCTGTGGGATGGCACAGGTGAGGGCAGCAGTGATGCTGCTCCTGCTTGGCAGTGCAGTGGCCCAGCTGCAGGGAGAACCACAGGCCCTGCTCAAATGGCACCGTGGCAAAAATGGGAGCTGCACCTCCAGAGCTCTCAGCTAGAGCTCTTCTTTCCTGTGCAGCCACACAGCCACTCACCTCTCCCTGTGACTCCTGTGCCCCGTCAGCTTCAGTTCTGGGCAGCACCACCCACGGCCCCGTGCAGCTATCTGGTTGTAACATGATGCAGTGCCCTGCAAACACCACGTTATCTCGTGTGGTATTATCTCTCAAACTGCTCTGTGGGAACTGATCCTTGGCAGCTTCCTTGCTCCAGCACAAGGAGACCCTTCTGTCACAAGCAGCTCTGCACCTCAGTCAGCTCAAAGTTACCTCTCCAGGTTCCCAGGGCAGTCCCTCCTCACTAATTGCAACAAACAGCAGCAGAACCTCACACTCACAGAGTCAGACAGCTGCTCCATTTTCTCATAGAAGATGTGCTTTCCTTGCTTCCCATTGCTGTGATTCATTTGCCAAATCCATCTCCAGAGGTGACCTGGAGCAAGGGCATTCCTACTTCTTAGCTCACTACCCTTCATGGTCCATCCATTTATGGTTTCAACGGCCTCCACAGCACTCTGGGTTTTCTGGAATTCTGAAATGCAAAGAGAAGGGAACGTGGTTTGGCAATGCTATTGCTGCCCTCCTTGGCACCTGCAAGGCAGGGCTAAAGGTGTGGAGCAGGAGGGAGATGAGAAACAAATCACTGCAGCAAGCAGATTCTCATCTTGCTACAGATAAACATCAGACTAGAAATGCCAATTGGCTGCAGCAGCACTCACTGAGCTGTTCTCACCTTTCAGAGGTGATTACTGGGCTGTGTGGAGCTGCACAGTAGCCACCCCTCACATGGAAGTACTGGAGCCCGTTAGTTACCCTGGAGTTTTTCTAAGTAAATGTCTGGGGTTTTTTTTAAGCAGGTGTTTTTTCCTCTTAAATATTTAGCTGTAAAGTGCTTCTCCAAACAATATGTGCTTTCACAGGAGCATTTAAAATACCATCCCTTTGAGCCTACCTGGTTTTCAGCAGCTCTTGCTGTGCCTGTGCAAAGTCCCAAGGGCTGCTGAATGAGCTTATTTGAAGGAAATATGCAGTCTGTGTGTGAAGCTACTTACTGAGGAAACAGCAGTTCCTGTGCTTTCCACTCTGAAGATCCTTTGGCAGGAACAGTGTTTCCAGGTCTTTCAACTGGCTGAATTCTTCTTGCAAGTCTGTCTCTGTTAATGACTTCTTTAGGCCAGCCACATAAATTACACCTTCATTTTCTACATCCAGTTCTAATTCCTTAATCAGAACATTGCAGTCCAGCATTGCTGCAGTGACTGGTCTCTGGACCTGGGGTGGATGCAGCAGGAATAAAAAGCATGTCAGCCTACACTGCTCTGTGTTCTAAGCTTCTATTTTAAAGTATTTTTCTCCCATTACCAAAAGTAGACAGGTTATTTTCCATCACTTGAAATAAATATGACTAATGAAGGCCAACTTAATTAGTCATGATAAAGGGAGATTATATTTGTAATGGAGAAACACTACAAAACTAAAATGCCATACTCTATATGGCCCTGAATTGTGCAGGGACAGGGAGATTTTAACAGTACAAGCATTTGCCCGGACACACTGCTGTGATGTTTCAGATGTATTGGAGGCTGTGCCTGGGCTGAACATAACTTTTGTTGTTTGCCTTTACCTTAATGCAGGATCCTGCTACCTCAGCTCCATTCAGGCTTTCCACAGCAAGCTGGGCAGCTTCCAGCACTTCGTATTGGATACAGACATATGGCTTGAAATAGCAGAGTAAGATACTTCAGGTTTATCAGGGAGACACACATTGGCCCCCCCTTTTAAAAAGTCAGGTCTCAAGATTAGGTTTTGCTTTCTTTTAAAACTAGAATAATATAAAAAAGTTTGAGGGTAAGATATTTAATACTCCATATACTCTAGCTGTTTAAAACCCCCTTCAATTAACTCTTCAATTAGTACTACCTTTTTTTTTCTCCTTTGGCTGTTAAAGGCCTTAACATATCAGCTCTCTTTAGAAGGACAAAAATCACCTCAGCTTCCCCAGCACTCCAAGTCCTCTGAGCAGCACATGAGCTGCACTTGTTCCCATCATTGTGTGGAGTAGCTCTTTAGGTACCCTGAATGATTGTAGTGGATGTCTAAACTACCACAAAAAAACCTCTAAACAGAATAAGTGGTATTTCTTTGGTTCTAATCCATAACTTTCCAAGAGTTTACTCAGACCTTCCAGGTCTGTCAGCAACCTTTGAGTGCTCCTCACCTGGAATGTTTCAGTTACCACTGTAAGGGACTGGATTGGTCCACACCTCCCAAATTCTTTCTTCACAGACTTCATGCAAAAGTTTTCTTCAAAAGGACCTGCGTAAATTGTCAGCATGTCAGTCAGCTTGCTTCTCACCTGTTGGAACACAGATTAGAGAAGGCACTTCACAGAGCAAAGGAACTAACTACTCAGTGCCTCCTGATAAATCACATCTCTCTACAAGCTCAGCATGAAGACTATTCTCAAACAAAAAACAATACCTTTTCATGAAGTCCAGCATGAAGGTGAGATGCAAGGTACTCTGGACCCAAACTGAACTGGATGATACTGAATTTGGACAGGGGAACATCTTCCAAGGCTCTCTGAAGGATCTGGAGGGACAAGAGCAAACAAGGTTCAAAGAGGTACAAGACAATTGTACTGCAGAGGATCAAAAACAAGCCTATTGAATTTAACTCCCAACTTTAATTTTCATTATTGTCTAAGAAAGTCCTCAGGCAGAAATTCTTTGGTGAGTCATGAGAGGATGCAGAGGATCAAAGCTCATTTCCGAAATGCTCAAATGGATTTAGCTAACCTGGTATTAACACTATTGCTAACAGTACTGTCAGTCAGCTTTTAAAATAGGACTCATCTACCCACTCCCAGAACAAGAACAACTTTGAACTATTTTGATGCTTAGACCAACCCACTCTAAGTCCATTCACCTGTTTGTTTGAAGTGTTCAGGTTACTCTGACACAGGCCAGAAGAGTCTAATCCCTGTCTGCCCAAAAGGAGGAGTTTTTGGCCAGTCACCTGCAGCCAATCTAAAAAACTAGCAGAGAGAAGTACATTGTGAATCACAATACTTTTCAACATGGGGAATAAACACTTTCAAGAAATGCTTGTCAGAGAATTACAATGCAATTAAGAAATCTGAAAGAATATTATTGTCCACAACATCAAAAGAAGCCTAGGAAATACTCTGTGAAATTTAAGATGAAACTGTTTAGAAGTTTTTCAGCACTATGCTGCAATTATTTGTGTCTGTCTGAAAATCCTGATGGCTGCTGAAAAACATAAGGCACTTGTTTGATTTTACTGAGGATTCAACCGAAGGAAAAACAGACATATGTGAGAATCTTATTACCATGGTTTGGATAATGGTGGAGGCTCATTCAGCTGTTCCTGGAACCCACATCCTTGTAGCACAGCTTTGTTCTGTGAGACCTCAGCCAGTTTTTCAGCTGTCAGAAGCATCTCCAAGTTTAATTCTGCTACCTTGAGGAAGGAAGAAGATTATTAGCTGGCTTTCATCTCATCAGCTAATTGTAGCTGACAAAAAGCCTGTGCTTTCCCTGTGAGTCACGTAAGCACACTCCAGCAGTGAAGAAACATGGACATTAATTTCTTGCCTTATTATTTTCTGTTGTCATTTTCAAGCATGCAGCACGCACAGCATCAACAGGCAGTCATCTCCAAAAATATTCTTTCAGAAATCAACAACACAAGGGACTCATAAAGCCAGCTGAATCACTACCACAACACACAAGGTCTCTGTCTTCTTTGATCTAGAAAAATTACAGGCATTCCTGCAGGCTGGAAATGTCTGTCCTTTACCCAGGGCCCCTCTTCAGGATCAGCAGCAATGCTGGCTGATGTCAATGAGTACTGAGCACTGGCAGTGCCCAGGTTATTCAGGTACCTGGATACAGGCTGGAAGTAACAAGCTGTCAAAACTGGGCCCTCTACCACAGCTCCATTTTCTCTTTAAAATTAACAGGAGAATGGGATGCTTGTCTTGGAAAGCACAACATTATGTTCTGTAGTTTAGGACAGAAATCTCAATTAGATATAAATACCTTTGTTGGTCCTTGCTCAATGAAGAATTGAGCTAACTCCAATGCAGCTCTAGCATCTTCTGTAGGATCATGCCCAAGCTTCTGTTCACACTGAATCTCTTTCCTAGGGCATCAAAATTAGGTGTACAGGCAGGTTATCTGTTTTTCCACACTGACCAACATCCTGTCTTTTCTAAACTGGGTCCTTTTCGGGCAAAAGAGCTTTCCCCTCTCCAAAAAGGATTTCAGTTCTGTGCAGCAGCATTCTTGTGAAATATTCCCAAAAGTTACTGCAAGAAATGTTTTTGCAATTTTGAGCAAAATGGTTTATGGAATTTACAGAATCACAGAATCACTAGGTTGGAAGAGATCTTCAAGATCATCAAATCCAACTCAGCCTTAACACTTCAACTAAACCATGGCACCGAGTGCCACATCCAATCTTGTTTTAAACACATCCAGAGATGGTGACTCCACCACCTCCCTGGGCAGACCATTCCAGAACTTTATCACTCTTTCTGTAAAAAACTTTTTCCTAAGATCCAACGTATATTTCTCCTGACACTCCTTAAGACTCTGGTTCTGTCAGTGCTGCCTGAAGAAAGAGCCCAACCCCACCTGAGCACAGCCACCTTTCAGGATCTGTAGAGAGTGATAAAGGTCACCCCTGAGTCTCCTTTTCTCCAGGCTGAACAACCCCAGCTCCCTCAGCCATTCCTCACAGGGTTTGTGTTCCCAGCCCCTCTCCAGCCTCGCTGCCTCCCCTGAATATGCTCAAGCATCTCAATGTCCTTCTCAAACTGAGGGGCCAGAACTGGACACAGCACTCGAGGAGAGGCCTCACCAGTGCCAAGTACAGGGGAAATCCGACAGAGGCAGTGCTAATACTTGCTACTCTGATGCATGACTACTTTAAAAGTTTACTTCTTTCTTGACCAATGGCCCAACTCACAATTTGCACACAGAGAGGAAGGCAGCATCCAGTTCAGTGAAGTTTGGCACTGCAGAGTATGACCATTCACTGTGAGTGTGAGGAGAACTAGCTCACTAAGATACTACCCAGTGGTAGCTGATACACTGGGAAATATGATTTAAGTCAGTAAATCAGACTTTAATGCATTGACCTTTCTTTCTTGCCAACTGAAAGCTCTCACCTATGTGAGCCAGAGTGCCTCTGTTGCTCTACAATTCAACATACCTCTACAGCCCTGCAGGAAGGTGAGTTATGCTGGGACTCAGATCTGGTTGGGTCACAGCATTCTGCTTGCTCAAAGACTAGCCCATTTATTATGCTGCCTGATGTTTCAAGCAGCCAGTAAATTCCTTTTTACCGTGTCTTACTTGCACAACCTGCTCCTTTCTTTTGAATCTTAGTAACAAAATAATAATTCTCATACTATTAGCAGCAGAGTAAGACCATATGACCCACCATGACAGTTTCTAATCTTTCCCATGACAGTACAGTAATAATCTTACCCTAAAACCGCTTTGGCTAGAAATTTTAGCTTAAATCTTCGACCTTCACTTCTGGCAAAAAGCAGTGAAGTATCAATAACACTGGGGTGGATCATCTGCAGGAGAAAAATCATCACCACTTTAGTTTAAGAGCAGCAGATATACAGAACTGGACAGTAACTCCACAATTTTCTGTGCCTCTGCCTTTTCATTTCAGTTGCCAGTTTCTCCCTGACAGATACCTCATTCACAAGACAGCAAAAGGAATAATGAAACAAGTCCAACTTTCCTTTCTATTTCCCGCTCTAGTGGGAAGATCTAGCTAGAATTGGTTAGAAAGATTAATTATGATTCAAGCATTTTAGATTGGATAAATTACCCACAGAAAGGACTTCAGTTCTCCCCATGACACAGCTAGCAGAAGCATCTGGCTGAAGCAGGGGGTAAAGCTGCATTTGCAACAATATCTGTATCTGGACAGACTTCTCTCTTTTGGGTTCTGAACAGCCCCTTGCAAATTTTATAGCTATAAGGAGAGTTCTTGACTTTTAAATCCCTACAGACATGGGGCTATTCATAATAAAAAACAATTAACAAGCGTTCATGAATAAAAAGAGCAATCGTTAAAGAGTTTTCAGGTGTGAAATGAGTAACACAGGGTCAGGAAAAACAGTCTTAAAAACATACTCACTTCCAAAGCCTGAAGATCAGAATTTAAAGAATGACCCACCAATACTGCATCATGGGGAAGAATTTTTTTTAGCCTGGTTTGGATGTCTGACAGTCTTGTCTTCACTGGAAGAAGCATTTTCTTTGTGATTCCTGAGAATCTTCAAAACAAAAGTTGGGTGAGTTAATAGCAATACATTTGCAACAGTGTATGCTGGTAAACATTACAAGGAGGTCCTGTTAAATATGAACTCAGTGCAGCTAACCACAGAATGCTATTTACTGTTTTCTGTTCCAACATCAGAGGATATACTGCAGCTAAACTGCTAAGAGTACTACAACATCTGTTTCAAAAGTTTATTTCTCCCAGATATTCTTAAGTAATGCAGTTGGCATAAGATAGCACAGGTGAGGAAATACTGCAAGTCTGATGGTGGAAGGAGATGCTTCCAAGTAACCTGAGGAGACTGGGACACTGCCTCCTGGATAAAGCCAGGTGAAGTTTTGAAGAAGACAAGCCTTGAGTTTTGCCTGCTTTTGTTATAATCCTGAGCCCCACCTAATGGTGTGTACAAGCTCTATGCATTTTTTACATATGAGCAAATTTAGCTATGGACTCCATCTTATTTTATAACCATGAGTGAAGAGTAACTTGTACTGTGTATCATTGATTTGTAACAGAACTTTCCCATGGACACTGCAGAATGGCAATGGCTCTGCCTGGCAGCCCCACGGGCACTGTGCAGCACATTGTACACATAATGTTGGTCACTTTAGTCACACAGCAAGATCTGCATTCCTAACACTGAGGGAAATGCAGCAGGCATCTCTGCAAACAAGGGGTTTCTGAAAGGTCCTGTGTAACAGGCTGAATTGGAAAGGGCTGCAGCTCTGAAAGACAAAGAGATAAGAAGAGTTTGTGCAAGTGACCTGGTGCGGTAGTTCAGCACCGTGCTCTCAGGTTTGACCAGCTCATTCAGCAGGCACTGACCCCGTGCATCCACCAAAGACACACGGGTGACTTCGTTCCCTTTGGCAGTCTGGCACTGTCAGGAAGAAGCAGAGGCAGTTGTTGAATCAGCACGATGCTGCCACTCAAAAACCTTAACCAACATCTGCTTTGGCTGCAGCAGCATCACTGCAAAGGAGTTCCTTGACTTAGAGATCTACCACTCGCAGCTGGTGGGCTTATACTCTACTGTGCTTCATTTTCATTGTTAAATGTGCACTGTAAGCACACCAAACACACAAGCAAGCACAGCACAGCAAAGCATTGTAAAGAAGTGCTGATTTCACAGAATCTGTCTGTGCTCTGCACTGTAAAAGTGCCACTGACAGCACCAGCCCCACAGACACTGTACAGTTTAAAGGCAGAGCCCATATTGTATCAATAGTTAATGCTGATGCCAAACAGGCATCTCTGCAAGGCTAAAACTGCACTAAAGGAGGACTCTTCACCACAGCAGCTGCCAAAGGAACTGTGATGACTAAAGGAAAGATGTGTGACAGGAAAGTATCTTTCCTTTCCCAAACCTTGGAGAGAGCTGAGGAGGAATTCCACAGCAATCTCATGGGTATTTGCAGCATTGCTGACAGGCCTGGCAGATCCAGCTGCTGCTTGGGGAGCCAACAGAACTGAGCTCTCTGCTCAGGATATTATTTCTGTCTCATAGCCAGAACCACTGCTGTGGCCTCTCCATGGCTGCATTAGCACTGGTACCATCAAGGAAGGGACTGGCAGCAGATATCAAGATATCAGAAGTGATTTAACAAATACACAGAGTGCTTGGCTTACTTGGGAACAGCTGATAAGAGCTGGGTGCCTGACTCTATTTTCTAAGGCCACACACACTGATTTTTACCATTTCACAATCCAGACCAAAGAGGGGGCTGCTGTCTGTCCTCTGCTGATCACATTCTGTGGAGATGTAGCCCTTGCATCCAGGGGAACCTGGAGGGAAAACACACCCAGGAATAAGAAAAAAGACCTTTCTTCTACAATTCATATGACAAAATGTATCACTAAACTGTCAAAACTAAAACCAACCCCCAGCACAACAAAACAACTCTCACTCAAAAACTGACCTTCTATGGGATAGTCATTTTTTTTCTGCTCTTCTAAAGTTAGAGTATAGCTTGTAAGGCCTTGTTTTTTTTCTCCATATCTCTGAATGATGGGATCACATTGCAAGTCTGAGCTTTTAGTAATGCATTCACTGCTGCTGGAAGTCAAGCCTGTAAAATACAGAAGCATCTGTCAAGCTCAGTTTCTGCATCAGATCAACACTTGGAGGCTGCACCATTCCAGGTCACTACCAGGAACAATAGACTGGAGAAAAGGGTCAGAGAAAAACACAGAGTCTTCCCAGCTCAAATCTAATTTATATCTGTCTCTTTGATTAGATACATCTTAGAAGGGGTAGTAAAGCAGCAGGGATTTGGACTAAATATGTTAAAAACTTTCTCTCATTTTGCATTCACTTTGACAATCAGCCCAAAATGAGTTACTGAACTAGTCAGGGTAAGAAGTCTCATGGTTCAAGCCATTGTATGTGTTCCTTTCTAAACAAGTTTACCATGGCAGCACACTGGGATTGCAGGGGATGCAAAGTCATAAATTTCTGTTCAAAATGAGTCACTGTCTTGAAAGAGAAAATGCAAACCCAAATAAAATACCTTTTGGAACGTTTTGAGGTTTCAGGTTTGTTCCTTCTCCATACAAGCTGACTGGCAAGTTAGCAGAAGGTGCTAATGTGAATCTCTGAAAAAAGAAAATGTGAAAACATGTTAGTGACTTTGAAAGACAGGCAAAAATAAGAAAAAAATGAGGCGTTCATTAATCCCCAAGCCAGCCAAATTCAGAGGAGACTGAAAAAAGAAATAGTGGAAATACATTTGGTGTTTTATCAAGTAGACAAACCCAACACAAATCAAACTTGTTCCAATGAGGGATGATACAGGATTCTTTGTACTACAGGACAGATTTGCCTTGCCTGATATGATCAAGAAGGCAAATCTCAAGAACTTCTTTGATAGAAACTAAAGCTAGTTCCAGTCTTTCCAGTTAAGTTGTAATTTACATTTACTGCAGTTCAGGAAGAACTATCTAGAAACTTCAATTCAAGTCCTTCTTTCTTTCTATCTTCTTTCAAAAATGTTGCTTGTAAGTCCAAAAATCAAAATAATTATTTTAATAATCTCTTTGGGAAATGGGAGAAACTTAACATAAAGTGCAAATAATAGAAGTGGTATTTTTCAACCAGTGGGACTACCATAACTCTATTGAGAGTCTCCTCCCTCAGAGTAAATTCCAAATTATTGAAATTGTTCCAAGATATTTATAATCTAATTGTGCTTTCAGGACTGGAAGTTTAGAAGAGAACGATGCAGTCTGGGGACTTACATGGCGGAACACTTTCCTGAGGTGTTTGAACTGTAAATAGAATCTGTAGAAATGGAGTTGGCTCATTTCGTGTAGAATAACAACCACAACCCCAGCCAGGTGGCTTTGGTGAGATATACGGCACCAGCTGCAGTTAAAAAAAGAGCAATAATTAAAAAAAAAAACCCAAACAAACAAAAAACATAAAAATCAAAGCAAAACAATTATCAAGCACTCTTAAAAAAAATGTTGGAACCCACCCAGCTTTTAAGTCAGTAAATGGCAAAGTGCCAAATGACTTCAATAAGAAAAGGCTTTATAGCTTATCTCAAACAGCCACATATTTCTGGAAGCAACAGAGTATAGGAGACAGAGAAAGAAGTTATTGCAAATTTCTGCTGCATACCATTTCAAGACATGTATACCTCATTCATATACATCAGAATGTGATTATACCAGCAACTTCAATTGTAGTGACATAGTCTGGTGAATTAATGAATCAAAGTAAGTTTCACAAAATAATTTTCTATTCACTATTAAAATCTAAAGTGAGGTATTTCCTGCTTTGAGTTTCATCTGAAGATTAATTTCATTTAATTTTTGCCATTCAAGGTTATAAACCCTCCTCAGTCTTTCCCTTCCAGTACTGAGAAGTGGCCCAGAGAAAGGGAGAAGTGACTAAAATGGTTTTTGTTTTTTTTTTTCCTAAAATGCTCTAGAACACCCTGTTTCAATTATATCTAACATGAAATGCATTAATATTTGTGTTAATATTTTAACAGGGTAATTTGTTTCCTCAGTGTGTGGAGCTTCTTCAGTTCCACAGCAGTCATTTAGTTTTTCAAAACTGCATGAAACAAAACTGTGGAGTTGTAGGAGTTCTGCCAGAAGAGGAATTCTGCTTCCTGGCCAAGTCTAACCATAACTGTATCTGCACAATCCAGGCTGCCATTATGGCAACACCACAGCGAGTGCTCCAAAGCCAGCGTGGCCAATACTCCTCCAGGAATGTTTTCACACCAGGGAGAACACGAGGCCAGGCTGATTGCAGCTGGGGATGTACCTGGGCTGTGCTGTGCTGTGGCATTTCCCCAGAGCCGCGTATTTCAGCAGCTCATACAGCTGCTCCTGGCTGATTTCGGAGTCCTCGCCCAGCAGAGCTGCTGACAAATGACAGGACTTTTCCTGTGGAAAGGGAAATGCTGGTAAAGAGAGGTTTCATGTAATCACACCAGCCCATGAAGAAAGAAGGAAAAAGAAACTACTTGGATACAACCAGCTACATTTAAAGTAACTCTTCCATTCCTCCTTTCAGAACCCACTGTAATATTAAATTTAGTCAACATTTCAGTAACCCAGGTACTCTAACTTCAAAGATTTATTTAACAAAGATTAACATAAGCAGATGTATGCAGTAAGGAGCAATTGATATGCAAAAGCAATATCTCCCCCACTTGCTGCTGTAGAGCTTTAAACATTTGTACAAGTATTGCACTCTGTGTGAGGTTTTCTCTATCTACAGCGTGGGATCCGCTCTGCCACAAGGGTTTGCTGACCCCTGCAGGGAAAAATGCTTCAGTAAAATCCAAGGAAGATGCAGAAAGGAAGCACTGAGGAAATGAGGTGGGGACTGTGCCACACAGTTCTACATAGCAGTTCTTTAAGCCTAAACGCACAAATTCTTCTAAATGCTAATTATCAAGTAAATGTGGCATTTTGGTGACCTCCACTGACCAGACAGCCTGTTCCAAAGAACTCCTGTAAAGATTTTCTTATTATAGGTGATGAAAAGACACCAAGGCATACAGGGGGAAAAACACCTCACAACATTAAAGAATGTAAAACCTCACAGCATGAACAACCACTGGAAGTTCTTTTCCCCCACACACTAACAAGCCATGTGCTCAGTAATTTACACAGAGCCTGCCCACGTGGGACTGGGCTGGTGTGCTCTTCAAGACATTTGTCACTGGGTAAGAAAGTTAAAGAGAGGTGACAATGTTTGTTGTTCCAGTGGTTAAGGATCGTCTGGCAATAACAGTCCAGGCTGGTGTAATTGCTAGTGCCTCATCTCTCAAGCTGAGACAAGTAATGACACCGTTGTTTCCAATACAGCCTAATTAAAGCTTTGCAAAGAAAAAAAAAACAAAAAACCAAACAAAGAGCAGAGGTTTTGGTTCACCAAGGAGAGGGTACTGCCAACCACAGGAATTCGCCTCTAACCGGGTACAAACAGGACAGATCTCACAGGCTGGAGACGCCAACTCCTATTCCACGGGCACTGACTCAGTGTGCCCTGGCTGAGGTGCTCCTGTGGGGCTGCTCCGCGTCCTTCAGCCGCGCATATGCTGAGCACACACAACGCTCCTTTCAAGATCGGCTTTGTTTTCGAGAATATTATATTGGAGAATGTACCTATTTTTTAAACAAAATTCCTTAAATGTAATGCTGAGCACTCCAAACGAGTTACTTTCCACATCTCTTGGAGCAGAATCCAAGTCATTATCAGGCTCCGCAGGGCAGCGGTCACGGCCCCAAACCTGCCAAGTTCGAGGAGCGTTTGGACAATGCTCTCAGGCACATGGTGGGATCGGACTGGCCACACCTCCAGGGCCAGGAGCCGGACTCGATGAGCGCTGTGCACAGCTCAGGACATTCTGCGCTGTTACCTGCGGGCACTGGCTGTACCAGACCCTCCGCGTACACTGCCGGTGTGCACGGCTTTGCGGAGCTCCCAGCGCGGGACACAGCAGCACCGCCGAGAAGCGCCCGCGGGGGACACGGGGCCCGCGGGGGACACGGGGCCCGCGGGGGGACACGGGGCCCGCGGGGGGACACGGGGCCCGCGGGGGGACACGGGGCCCGCGGGGGGACACGGGGCCCGCGGGGGGACACGGGGCCCGCGGGGGACACGGGGCCCGCGGGGGGACACGGGGCCCGCACCTCGCTGCTCCCGGCGCTCGGCTCTCACCTCGGGGCCCAGGCCCGGGCCGCCGCCGTCGGCCTTCCGCCTCTTCCGCGCCTCCCGCGGCCCCTCCGCGGCTTCGCCGGGCCGCTTGCGCCCGTTGAGGCGCAGCCCCTTCGCCATGGCCCGCCCGGCTCCGGCCGCCCCTCACGGCCCGGCACGGCCCCGCGCTCCCAGCGGCCCTCGGATCGCGCCGGGCGGCGCCGGGGCCGCGGCCGGAGCAGCCGAGCGCCGAGAGCGCGATGGGGGCGGGCCCGCGGGAGCTTGGAGATGGCGGCGGCCCGCTGAGGCGGCGGGTGCCCATGGCCACCAAGCACCTGGCCAGGTGCGCTGTCCGGGCGCGGAGGCGGTGTCCGGGCGCGGAGGGGCCGCGGGCCCCTGGCTGAGCTCGGTCGGTGTCCGCAGGCGGCTGGGGCTGGCGCGGAGCAGCGCACGGGCGCGGAGCGGGGCGCGGGCGGCCGCGGGGCAGCGCTTCGCCTTCCTGATCGTCCTGGACTTCGAGGCCACGTGCTGGGGGGACCGCGGGCGGCGCGGGCCCGAGATCAGTGAGTGCCGGTGTAATGGAGTAATAAATATATCAATGATAGATTTTTTTTTATATATATCTCACAAAATATTCTGAACTGGAACAGGCTGACAAGGATCACCAAGTCCAGCTCTTAAGCAAATGATCCACCCAGGGATCAAACACACAAGCTTGCCCATATCAGCATCATGCTTGAACTCTGTGAACTCTGTGTTTATATATATATATATATATATATATATACATACACACACACACACACACACACACACACACACATATATATATAAAATCAAATCGTGGCATATGCTCAGTATATCAGGGGCTGGTATGAAAATGGTCTTATTCCTGTGAACAGTTTTAACCTTTCTGGCTTTTGTGTTATGGTTCTGTTTTGTTTTGTTTCTTCTTCTCCTTCTGTGTTTTTTTGCAGTTGAATTTCCAGCAGTCCTGTTAAACACCTCAACAGGAGCAATTGAATCTGAATTCCACATGTATGTTCAGCCTCAGGAGCATCCTATTCTCTCTGAATTCTGTACAGAACTAACTGGCATAACACAGGTATAATTGTGACTTAACACTGTTTTACAATTTTATAATTGCTGTTTATTGTTTTATTTAAAGAGACTTTTCAACAGTTAAAAAGAAATAAACCTCAAATGAATTTCAGCGCATTCTAACACATACATGCTTCATGTTCTGTTCCTTGAAGAATCAAGTTGACCAAGGGGTGCCTCTCAACATTTGCTTATCACAGTTTCTGAAATGGGTCCAAAAGTTACAAAAGGAGAAGAAAATTACATTCAGTACAGATAGTCAGAGTAATTCTACTTCAGAAGCAAAAGCGTGTGCCTTTGTTACATGGACAGGTAAATAACATTTTCATTTGCTTTTTCTGCACAGTAATAACATTAGGTGGCACTAGTGAGATTGTGTCTTCACTTCCACTCAGCCAGACTCCTATTATCAGGTATTAAAAATGTGGAATATTGGGATAAGACTGAAAATATGGAATCCTGACATGTTTGCTGCATCTTTGACTCCAGGGTCTGACACGGTTACATTTTTCTGCTTTAGTGTACTGTATGATCATTCTTAGTGAGTCTAAAGGAATTAATGATGTCTTTGAGATCCTTAACTGTCTGAAGCTAATTACTAACAACAGGGGTTTGCTTCTTTTGGTGTGCCATTGCAGCAATCCCAGTGTTTCCCTTGGACAACTGCTTCACAGCCTGTGCCTCCTGCCATCCAGCAGCACAGGATGCTGACAGTGTGTTGGTGTTGTGTCCCTTTATGTGGCCTAAAAACCTACATAAAGGGATACATAGGCCACATTATGTGGATTTTAAGCCAGTTCTGCAGTGGTGGATTGACTGTGGTTTTCCCTGCACAGACTGGGACCTGGGTGTGTGTTTGCACTACGAGTGTAAAAGGAAGCAGCTGCGCAAACCTGACATTCTGAATTCCTGGATTGATCTCAAAGCAACGTACAGGGTGAGAGGATTGACAGACTGAAACATTTCTATTCACACTGACCTCAAAGACTGACTATACCTGAGCTTACAAGGCAATGCTGCATGTCCCAGTGATCAGAGTAACCTGGTTTTATTCAGTGTTGGTACTGCTCAGTAACCAGCTGCCCTAGAACTGTGTGAATTTGAATAGAAATCTTCATGTTAGGAAAAGATTGTTGTTTGATAAAATCATGATAATTATGAGAATTTATGAGCTGCTCTTCCTTTCCTGATAAGTTTTGCTCTCCTTGCTTCCTATCTTTTTTGTTTTGTGTGCTCTTATTGCTGCCTTGTATTGCTGTGTAGAAGTTGTCATTATAGTGTAGAAGTACTCAGAGGTACCTTACAGGTAGGCAGAAGAATTAGGTCTCTAAAGATAGTGTGAATATTCCCCCTTTCTAGTGATCAAATCAGATAATCATATCAGGAGCAAGAAGTAGCACTCACTTTTTTCATTTACAAAAAATCCATACCTATGCCAAATCTATTCATGCCCATGCCTTTGATTGCATCTTAAGGTATTATTTATAGTTGTATTCTTCCATGCCGGTCTGTTAAGACTTTCATCAGTGTAAGCCATAGAGTGCAGACAAATTACTCCAGAGCTCAGACAGAATGGATTTGCTTAAGACTGAGAGAAGGGATTCATGTTTATTTCCATTCTGATTTCTAACAGGGTAAGTAACTTATGGTCTTATCCTCACTGTAAAATGCAGATACCCATTTCGCTTAATTGCCTTGTGAGATTTATTATTTGTAAGGGGATATTTCTGAAATGGCTTTGCTTCACTAGGGAAAGATTTTTAAATGCTTCATGTTAAGCACCTGCATTTCTTTCCTTAGGCCTTCTATAACAGAAAGCCTAAAGGGCTAAATGGAGCTTTGCAGGATTTGGGGATAGCTTTTGAAGGACGGGAACATTCTGGTAAGCGTGGTGATCCTCATTTTAATATATATATAAATATCTGTATCTTAGAAAGCTAAATAGTACTATTTAGCTCTAGTTAACCTAAAGCAGCTATTTATTACTCTGAGTAGTTACTACTCAGTTTCAGGTTATGCCATGTTCTGCCCAACAGACCTTCAAAACAAGGAAGGCAAAGTGCTCTGAGATAAGTTTGTTATTTCTAACCTCATACTTCATTTCGGAAATCTCTTCTACTGCTCCTGAAAGTATGTTCACAATTTTCACAATCAATTTATGAATTTCTAGGATGAAAAAGGAAAGAGGTGGAGGGAAGATAAAGAAACTTGATTTTACCTGATAGATCTGGATATTATGTTAATGTGAGAGAATTCCAGCACAGTATGTTGTTTTTTTTTTTAACTTGATTAATAAAAAGAGCAAGGATATTTAAAATTGTGAATAGCTATTCAGCTCTATGGATAATCATTCAGATGTTTCAGCACAGAGAATTATTTGGAATTTTCTACTTCATTCTCTTTTTTGAACTAGATGACTAAGTGTCACAGTTCTGTGACTCCTTGTCATTCATGTAAGGCTTACCTAGATTACATTTCTCCAGTAATAAGAACTATCCCCAGTAGCAGTTAAAAAGAAGACATTAATATAACCATACTTTTGAAGGGTTGGATGATTCCCGGAATACTGCTCGTCTTGCTTGGAGGCTGATTTGTGATGGATGTGTGCTGAAAGTTACTAAATCTTTGGATAAGGTTGGTCACTACTTTGTATCTTCCCGTCTACTTGCTTTGTAGCCTGGAATACAGATGAAAGGTGAGCTATTCAAATAATAAACCCAGCATCCTGACTGTGATTTGGAAAGAACATCCTTAGGCTGATACGCTTATTAATTTTGTGCATTTATTCCCAAAATGTCTGGGTATTCACTTTCCAAAATCTGCTTTTGTTTATGGACTCCCTAGGCACATCAGAAGAGTAATTTAATTTCCAGAACACTGACTGTAAATGTCACTGACAAGACTCCACTGGGAAGTAAGAGCAGACCTGAAACATCTAGAGATGGAACTTGTGAAACAAAATCTCTGGCTGAGAACAAACACGAGAGTATTGCTGGAAACAAGATAAATTCCAATGTACAGACTGGGGAACAGCAGATCACTTGCACTGATCCCTCTGCAGATGTCCGTGTTGTACCCAGCAGCTCAAGGACTGAATTCCATGCTCAATCCCAAAGCTCTTCAGCAGCATTTCCTGACAGATTTCCCATTCCTCAGGGTCTGGCACAGCCATGTGCCAGTCCTGCATTGACAGGCATCCAGCAGGGACTGAGCATTGGGCAGCCTCTGAGAACAGCCAGGCTCAGCCTCCCAGCACAGGGATCAGGGCTGGTGCTGGTCTCCACCACCATCCCCTCAGTTACTCTCTCCAGTGGGGACATCAGCACCAGTTCCGAGTGCTTGTCTCTGCTGACAGACTGGGAAGATGTTGCTTTGATACCAGAATCTCAATATGAACAAAATTCAGACTCTGTTCAGCTCAAGGATTACTCAAGTGCAGATAATCTAACAGTGTCTGAAGAAGAAACTATTTCAAAACAGTTGGCTGTGACAAGTTCAGATAATCAGAGTTCAGAGGAAAGTGTAGCACCCATGGAACCTCTGAGGTCTGTTGTTTACAAAAGTCCTGATACTACAATCTATAATATAGGGACAGTACAAAGGGAGAGTTCAAAATGTTCAGCTTTTAAGTTGCCATCTGCAAAAGGAAATGCTGTTTCAGCACAATCAGCATTAATTGGAAATTATTCTACTCCTTTAGAAGCTCCTAAAAGAAAGCCAACTAGTCCAAAAACATGCCCACCAGCAAAAAAGCAGTCTTTTCATATATATCAAGAGAAAACGTCCTCTTTTGATCACTCCTTACCTTCGAGAAGTTCAAATTTGCCGAGAGTATTTCCTGCAGTTCTGAACTCCACAGTCAATTTGAATGAATCTGTAAGAGCTGTGAGAAATGGAAAATCAACTCCCCCTCTGTGTAACTGCGGCCGAAGAGCCAAAAAACTCTCTGTGTCAAATGCTGGCCCAAATCATGGCAGAGCATTTTTTTGTTGTCCTGTTGGCAAGCAAGGAGGTAATAAGAAAAGTTGTGGATACTTCAAGTGGGAATATGCGCTTCTGAAAGAGAAATCTAGTGGTCTCACCTTTAATGCAGATGCTTTGACCTCTCTTAGAACTGTTCCTAGTAATTCAGAAAATTCTTCCAACAAAAAGTATTTGTGTCTTAGACCCTCTATGAGAACTTGAGAATGGATACAATTTTTTGTCTGAATCCTAAACTCTCTAAGTTTCATGCTTAATGGAATCAGGACAGTCAAATGATGTCAGATATGTATTCTCAGAATGGGATGAAGAGGACAGTTCTTGGTTACCGTAGAAAGGAAAGTTGGTCAAACACATAAAAATACCAGCAGATCATGAAGCAACTCCTAAATTAAGTGTGAGAGAACAGATAAAACTGTAGCTGTTGCTACAATTTTTAAATTTCTGTTCTATCATATGTTTTAAACACTTTACTAGTCCAGTCCTTAAAGATTTCAATGACAGATTTTATTTGCCCTTTTTTCCCTAAATATACTTGTGATGCTTCCAACTTTTAATTTTTGAAACTTTTGAAACATTTTAAAATCTCTTTACAAGATGTCACACATCAAAAGTGATTCTTGAAGCAATAGTATTCTGTTAAACTCTTACAGAGTTTTTTGTCCTTTAAGTAACAATAAAGATAAGATACTGATATTTCATTAAATACTTTATTTAACACATTACTGTTTTGCTCTTGCCTTTCTGGGTTTCCCATTTCGTTGTATCAGTGTCTGCTTTAGCTTGTTGTATAGCCCCTGGGACAGATAATTGATAGGAAATCAGGTAAGAATGTATTCAAACCTAAACTAAGAAGGATATAGTGTATCCTTCTTATACTTTATACATAAAGTAATGTCTTACTTTACATTACTGTGCAAAACTGCAATGTCTTTCTTTGTAAAAAATCCTGCAAAAAAAGCAGCAAGTACTTTAATTTTTTCTCCACTTTTAGCACAGTTTGCTTCCAGTGGTGATTTTCTTATGTTGGATTTGGACCAACTGCCTTGGTCAGTTTTTTCCACAGATCAGAACCTGTAACAATTCTTACCCCCTTAATTGTCCAAAAATTTTAAGTTGCAGCAGGGAGAGGCGGCTCTTACTGACCAGGATGCACACCCACACCTTCCTTTAGGAACTACGCTACGGGCTACGACTGTTCTGTTAGCACATGTTCGTTATTTTCCCAAGCCTCCATTTACCTGTTCAAAGTTTCAGGCTTACCTGGTCCCTATTAGCCGTGACACCTCTGGCAGTCGGACAGGCGGGGAAGTGACCGAAGCATCCCTCATCCCTGTCCATGGAGCGCACGGGTCGGTGTCGGACGCGGCGTTGCAGAGCTGGACCGAGGGCTGCCCGCTCCCGTCCGCTCCGGAATTACTGTCACAGACTTTGACTCTAGAACCGCAGCTCGGGGGAAGCGAAAGCAGCAAGGGCTATGAGTTTGGCCGCGGCTGAGCGCGTCACCAGAGTGCTCGGCACCCCGGCTCCGCGGTCCGCGCTCCGAGGGCTCGTTCCCGGCGGCTCGGTTCCCGGCGGCTCGGTCCCCGGTGTCTCGGTGTCTCGGTGCCCGCGGCTCGGTGCCCGGTGTCTCGATCCCCGGCGGCTCGGTCCCCGGTGGCTCGGTCCCCGGTGGCTCGGTCCCCGGTGTCTCGGTTCCCGGCGGCTCGTTCCCGGCGGCTCGGTGCCCGCGGCTCGGTGCCCGCGGCTCGTTCCCTGTGGCTCGGTCCCGGCGGCTCGGTCCCGGTGGCTCGGTCCCCGGTGGCTCGGTGCCCGGTGGCTCGGTCCCCGGTGGCTCGGTCCCCGGTGGCTCGGTCCCGGCGGCTCGGTCCCGGCGGCTCGGTCCCGGTGGCTCGGTGCCCGCGGCTCGGTCCCGGTGGCTCGGTCCCGGTGGCTCGGTCCCCGGTGGCTCGGTCCCCGGTGTCTCGGTCCCCGGCGGCTCGGTCCCGGTGTCTCGGTGCCCGGTGTCTCGGTGCCCGCGGCTCGGTCCCGGTGGCTCGGTGCCCGGTGTCTCGGTGCCCGGTGCCGGTGCCGCGGCCGCCGCTCCAGGCGCGGCGCTGTACCGGCCGGTGAGGCGGGCGCGGCGCTGACGCCATCGCGGCGGCGCTGGCGGAGCTCCCGATGGCGGCGGCCGAGCCGGCGGCGCGGAAGCGGCGGCCCAAGGGACACTTCGCGGCGGGGCCCGGCCGGGCCAAGCGGCCCCGCGGCGCCGGGCGGCAGCTGGAGGCCGGCATGCGCGGCATCCTCATCACCTGCAACATGAACGAGCGCAAGTGCGTGGGGGAGGCCTACAGCCTGCTCGGCGAGTACGGGGACCTGCTCTACGGGCCCGAGCAGGTGCGTGCGGCCGGGCCGGCGGCGCTCGGGCCGGGCCGGCGGGGCGGGGGGCGCACCCCGAGGCCGCGGCTCCCGCCGTGCGTGCCGGAGCCGCGGGTGTGCAGCACGGCCCGAGTGTCCCGGGTTCCGCGGGCCAGCCCCCTCCAGCCCCGCCGGATCCCGCCCGGGCCGTGCCCCGTGTGGCGGGCCCAGCGCGGGCCGTGAGCCGGGCACTGCCGCTCACCGAGCGATGGTGCCTGTGTGAAGTTTTCAGATCACGAGGAGAGGCTGTCTGGAAGCGACAGGGAGGAGGATGAAGATGATGTCGAGGCAGCTCTGAAGAACGAGGTTGGCCAGATCCGTGCCTCGACGGAGCAGAAGCTGCGGCGGTTCCAGTCGGTGGAGAGTGGTGCCAACAACGTGGTCTTCATCAGAACCCAGGGCATAGGTGGGACTTGAGCTGATACTGAGTAATGCAAACTCTCAGCGCTGTTAGTAGAAGGCCACGGTGTGGCTTCCAAGTGACACGTGTATATCAAATACCCTTCCCTTTGGCCGTGCCACTGAATGTTTTTGTTAGTGAGGAAGCTAAAGGTAGAGGAAACTGCTTTGATGAAACACTTTGATTCTCTAGTTTTGGTATTCTAAAACAATGCTTTACTTAAAAGGATTTGAGGCTGACAGCCGTGCAGCCAAGTTCCCAGCTTATTATGTAGATTGGGAAGAGGAGAGATAATGCCTTCAATTTTTTGCTCATACCCAACTGTTTTTCTTGTAGAACCTGAGAACCTGGTGCACCATATACTAAAGGATATGCACACCACTAAAAAGAAGAAAACAAGAGTCATTCTACGCATGCTGCCCATTTCTGGAACTTGCAAAGCTTTTATGGAAGATATGAAAAAATACACAGAAACGTTTTTTGAGCCTTGGTTTAAAGCCCCTAACAAGGGTACTTATCAGATTGTTTATAAAGCTCGTAATAACAGCCACATGAGTAGGGAAGAAGTAATTAAGGAACTGGCAGGTATGTATGGATTTCACACAAAACGGAGCAAGTTTGCATGCAAAACATGGGGCAGACTATTAACACATTTTTTTGCTTAAAACCTCTATGTTGAATCCTAAAAGCTTCTCTAAGACTTAAAAAAAGCTTGACATCAGTATTCCTTGTTGGTGTTGATGTCTTAAGAGACTGTAAGCAGAAGAGAGAACAATGTTGAATATAATTTGCAGTATCAGTTATATGTGCTTTGAAGTGACTGCTATTAGGCTTTGGTATGCTGTGTTGAAATAATAATGTTGCTATTTCTGTTTGATATTGGACTCATATAAAAGCTCCACCTTACTTGAGTATTTTATTGAATGGATAAAAATTAAGAGAGAAGAGGCAAGATCCCCCTCAGTTATAGCCAATTATTTTTGTAATTGCTTAAAATAGAGGAACAGAGCAGGAATCTCAGAATGTACCAGTAGGACTGAAGTAACTGAAAAATTATCTCACTGCAATTACTGAGAAACAAGACATGCTTATGCTCTTAATGAGTTTTCCCAGCATCTTTTAAATTGCATCTTCTTTTACAGGAATTGTGGGCAGCCTCAATCCAGAAAACAAGGTTGATCTTAATAATCCACAATACACAATTGTGGTGGAAATAATAAAAACCGTCTGTTGCTTAAGCGTGGTGAGGGACTATGTTCTGTTCAGAAAATACAATCTACAGGAGGTGGTGAAGAGCAACAAAGAAGATGCACAACAAAACCCATCAAGTGTGACAAAAGAACAGAATTCAGAGGTAGTTAAAGCAGAAGCTGAGGAGCAGGAGAAGAGCTCTAAAGAAGTAAAAGAAGAGAACAAGAATCAAAGTGAAATAGGATCTGAGTCCAAGGGGACTGATGCTCTGTCAGTGTAGAAAATGGGATATAAGGGAAAGGTAAAAGTAATCCAAACATAAGAAAAGTTGCCCTAGAGTTCTGAAATGGTGTTGGAATGAGGAGAGGGTTTTGTTTTGAAGTCCTGGTTTTAAAATCCACATGTGTAAGAATTTTAATGCTCATTGCAGGTGGAGCTGACATTTCAGCAGATAAAAGGGTGCTCAAGGGTGCATTACCTTTCTGGTGAAGCTTGCTGTCCTCCTGCAGCTTTGTTCTGCATTTCCTGTACCTGGCACAAAAGCTGGGGTCTGTGCATGTATATGTAGATGTGTCCACCCTGACATGTATGGACTCTCCTTTGTTATATCTGGAGGCTACAGAAGCCAAAAGGCAGCACAGAAGCAGCTCTGAGCTATTATTGTCAGAGAGAGCTCTGGAAAAGAGTTGGTTGCAGAGGGTTTTGGGAAGGAAGTGAGCTGACAGCTGCAGAACTTGGTAACATTTTTCTTTGTTAACAATCTGATAATTTGCTGAATATATGTATTTATACATATATTTATATATACACACAGATATGCTGTCTTGACTGGAAAGAACTGTTATATATATAAATACTTGAATATTATGAGATGATTTAGAGTAAAAGATTGGACTGTTTTAGAACAATACAAGTATAGTGCAGGCATTGCAGATGGTATTATCAAAAACTACATGTGTGTTTACATTAGCTGTGTATGCAGCACTTACTGGTTTATAGTAAATGCTGTAATCACTGAATGGAATCCTTTTGAGTAATTCCCTGCAGATAGCCTTTTGCTGCTCTTTCCAAAGACTCAATCCTTGGGGGATTTTATGAAGTGTTTCTGGTTTTATTTTTTTTTTTTAAGTGTCAAAGTTTGAATTTAAATATTGATTGGAAGCTTCTTATGAGAGAAGCTCTCCATTATAGAATACTAGATAAGGGGAATTAAATGTTAAATTTTGGTACAGTTTTAGCTTTTTGGCATTTATTTTGTTTCAGATTGAAAGTAATGCTAGTGAGTCTTTCTGTTGTCTTATTGTTGCAGTGGACTGTCCCTGTGACTCCTAAAAACCAGCCAAAACCAGTGCAGCTATAACTTGCTTTCCAACAGGGTTTTGAGTATGCCTTCTGTAGAACTTTCTTTAGTATTTCATTTCTAGCATAAAAGCCTTTGTGTTGCTAATGGGAAAACTTATCTTGAAGAACACAATATGCCACTTTTCTTGGTTTAATGAAAAGGATGTGTTCAAGTCTTTCATAATTTATATTTTCCTCTTCTTTCAAAATGGTTTCAAAAGTTGGAAAATGAAGATGACTTTCATTTCCCTAGTCCTATCTCCGTTGCAGCCCATGTATTAAATTCTGCTTTCTTATGTCCTATGTGGTGTTTTCTTTAAATTTTTGAAGATTTTTGTGTGTGGATTATGACCATAAGTGTCTGAGTCACACAAAGGAAAGAATATCTGAGACCAGACACAAAGGCCAACTGCGAATGTTTATAGATGGCTGATGTTGGTAATTACGATTCATGACAGCCTGCTTAACTTCTAAGGACAAAACTCAGGGTTTTACTGGGATTTTTTGTTTTCTTTTCTCCTCTCTCATTGACCTGTCTGCCTACAGGGCTTACAGTTTACTTCTGATTGTTCACAGTTTGCACTTACTGAACAGTCATTGTTAAGACATAATTCCCTGGCTTTTCTGCTGTGCCATCACTTTTGGGCTCAGTGGTTCTCCCATGGTCAGATGGTGCTTCAGTGTTGCAAATTCAAACCTTCATGGACAAACTATAAGACATTATTATGTTCTCTGTTACATGAAAAGCCAAATAATTGCTGTCACTGTCATTGCTGAGGAAAGATGTAACAGTGCCCAAACATCAGCTGAAGAGGTGATACACTGATGGTGGAATGTGGTATATTTAATTTGTCCTAATGCTGACTTGGAACTCAAGGATCATCCTTTTGTATGAAAACCTATCCCTGAGATTCACTATTCCCCGTGTGCTAAATTAAAACTCAGATTGGCTTGGGAAACTTGAAGATAATTTCTTCTAAGCCAGTCTCACAGCCTCGGTGTTTTCCAGTACTGATTTACCTTTCTTGAGGGTCACAGCTGTATAATTGAAATATGAATTTACATGTAATTCAGTTCATTTATCATTTCAGTAGTGAAATACAGTAGGGGAGACCTTTAAGTAACACCAGTAACTCCCACTGATTGGAAGCAGCTGGTAATATCCTGTGCCCAAAAGAATCATGCTGCAAAATCATTCCTGTATTATATTCCTGTTCAATGAGCAAACACCCTGTGGTTATGCCATCTTAAAACAGCTAATCCTGTAAACCTAAGAGGCTTAGTTTTGTGGCCTGCCTAGAAAACAACATGAAATATGAGTAACTGTTCATTGTGGGCATGGTGTTCTTACATTTGAGGCTGCTCTTGGATCGAACTGTGGCATGGAATGTACAAAAATGGATGAAAAACGCTCTGCCAGGACTGCTGTTTGTTGGCTTGGCATGCAAGCACTGCCCACTCCTGCAAGGTTATGTGTGGGCAGTCTGCCTCCCCGGCCCAGCCGTGTCCTGGTGCTGGCTAGTGGCTCCTGCTGCCACTCAGAGCCCCAGAGCCTCCTGGCCAGCTCAGCACTCAGCTGTGGGCAGCAGGGAAGTCAGGGCAGTGATCCTGCGTCTAGAGGATGCCTAAAGGCATTAAGTTCATTTTACAGTACCCTTTTTAGCCTTTCATCGTGAAGAGCTGTTCATCATTATCATCAAGTTTTAGGAATATGGAATAATTTGTATGGAATACTTGTCTTTTAGAGAGTAAACTTGCCACAGCTGTCAATCAAAGTCATTGCTGCCCGCTTTTCTGTGTTTTATGGTCTTATTTAACAAATCTAGACATCATAAGGCTACTTATTTTTATAATTAGCAGTTTGGCTATTCCTTAATATTGCTTTTGTATATAAAAAAGAGACTAAATTGCCTCTTCTCCTGAGCCCTTAGAGGTCTCTCATTCATTAATGAGATACAAGTGTACAAGGGTGTTCAAACATGAGGAAATTTCCACTGGAGACAAGTCTAACAGGACTGAGGTAGAAGGCACTTACTTGAGCAAATGGCTGAAGCTCAGCCACTCAGCCCTGCTGCTTTCAGACACAATCAGCTTTGTTTTCAGAGACTGGCACCTGGATGCAACCGAGTCCACCACAGGAGCAAGAGCATGGGTTGTATAACACACCTGACCTTCAAAGCCAGCGATTGATAGCAAATGTCAGGTGCTGTCAGTTGTGTTGTCCCTGGGGTGATGATAACACCTGAAAGTGCAATAAAATTGGTAATGTATTAGGTGTTTTTCCCTTTCAGTCCTGATCACAGCTTTTCCTAATTTGCTGGCTACCAGTACCATACAATCCAGAAACAAGAAGGTGGTAAAACAAGTCTCACACATCTGAACTTGAATAGAGATGTGCAGACTTGAAGAACAAAATAGCACCTTTGCTATAGGTGCAGTGAAAGCAGGATGCATAACTGTGAGGCAGAAAACACTGCCAACTTTAACTTGAGTCTGTCCCAGTTAAACTGATTGAACATAAGCCATAGGAAGTGAAAGAAAAATGATGAAGGTAATTATATCAGTTGTTAGAGACTACCCCAGTCCCCCCTTTCATTGTCAAATGTTCAAGCAAGGAAGTCAAATAAGAAATATAATTGTTAAATGAATTGTTAACTTTGGGCATAGAAGGTAATAATCTACAGACCACGAGGAATTACACAATTCACCTGTTTGAATACAAACCATGCTCAGCTGCCCCCACTCTGGGATTTGAGGTAGAATCACTAAAACTCGGTCTCCTCTTTGCAGACTGCATGGCCCAGAGAGCACACTGACCACTTTTTGGGACATGAAACCCAGCTCTTCAAAGCTCCACTTCATTTCATCTCTTTTTCCAAGAAATAAAGTCGCAACTATCCTCTGGTTTCAGTAGTGCAAGTTCAGATCCATTAAGATTAATGTAATGGACACATTACATTAATGCATTTTGTGCATTTGTTTTCTATTTCTGACCTCAGACAGTAATGAGCTTGATAGCTGGAAAGCAAAGAAATATCCATTTCAGAGCTTGAGGGTGTGAAAGAGGCGAGAGGCACCTGCAAAACCTCCTGGCACAAGCCTGGGACTTGTGTTTATTAGCCAGTTGATAACAATTAGTTGTCCTGAAAGGTCATGTGAACAGTTTTACTACACAGCACCTTTGCTGTTTTCCCAGGCTCCTGCTACCAGCAGATACGTTTATGGGTTGTGTGTAGTGGGTTTACAGCAGAACAAGGAAAATCCAAGATAAATAACCCTGTGCTTTGTTGTTGTTGTTTTTTGGTTTGTTTTTTCTTGGTTCACTGGTGTTTTTGTGCTCAATACAGCCTTGGTCATAGAGTTCAGCTGCTGCTTATATCTTCTGAATCAAGTGCTGTAGCAGCACGGTGTGAAGTGCAAGGGCTACATAGAGGTAACAAGAAACGTGAGATGTGACCTAGTAGGGATGATCTAAACCTCTGCTGCTCCCATAACCTTGGAACAGCTTGATTGTTATGGAAATATCTCACAGTCTGAACTGACACCTCAGTCCAGGAAATCCTTGATTATATTTAATCCTGAAACTCTATGCAACCCAGTACTGGCTAGACCTGGAAGTCTGATCACCAACAATATTAAAAAACATTCTCACAAAATAATATTTGGCACAGAGTTATATATATTGTGGCTTTCAGTAACAGCACTGCAAATGCAAAAATAAGGACTAGTCCATTTTTCCCTCTTCTATCACTATTTTCTCACATGTACATTTAAAGTTAGAGAGAATATATTGCTTTAGAAATATTTCAAAGCAGCAGAACAGCAATGTGTATCTTCCACCCTTATTCAGAAGGTCGTCCTCTTAAGACTGACAGGAAACAGGATGGAATACACAAAATGGAAAACACAAAAGTCCAGGATGAGCATGTTCTGATGAGGAGCTCAACAGCAAAGAGCACCACTCTGTGTTTCTCAATTTCTTCCTCTGAATGTTCCTAGCGATCATCTTTGATAGTTATTGAACAAACCCCAACTTGTCTGTGCAGAGAAAAAAATAACACCACTTAGCAGTTTAATTGCAAACTATGCTCCTTTTCTGTGGCAAGCCTGCAAATTTAAAAGCTTCAGTCTCTTCTTAGAATTTAGCTGGTAGGTACCACATCACTCCCACTGCCCAACAAAAAGAGTAAGTAAGCATTTCAAGAAATAAAATTAAATATTAACTTTCTCTCTGAAGAAAGCTGTAATACAGGAAAAGGGAAGGGAAGTTTAAAACCCTGCTACAGCCAGGTTTGAGCACAATCTTATTTTGTTCACTTTTCTTTTGGTAGAATCACATTAAACAAACTACTTGCTCCCATGGAGGATTCAATTTTCTACACCCACTAGAAGCCTGTGAGATTGTATTTGAAGATAACTTTATTTTGGATTTTAAGGACTGTAAATGTCGTAAAGGAGCCCATTAACAAATTAGCAGCTGCTGAGCTCTGTTGCTCTGCCACAGCTGATGGAAGCTCAGACAGCGATGGCAAGTTCTGAATCTTAGATCTAACACTTGAGTGTGATGGCCAAACTTGGCAAATTACCCCTTCTCTTACTGATCTTTTCAATAACAAACCCTTTTCAAACAGATAAGCTTATGTACATTTCATTTATAATTTCAGTTTTTATTCTTAGAGGATGACTATTTAGGCCCCGATCAAGTATTAGCAGAAGAGTTAGTTTTATATCAACAATCTGAAATCCTTTCGAATAACTAAACCCAAACTCATCTAAAGGCTGCTCTTCTTTTCATTAAAACTTAATTCCAACTTTTGATATTGTGGGAAAGGAGATGAAGTTGTAGATCACTTATAAAATGCTCATTGGACTGGCTAAAATAACTCATGCAAAGTCACAAAAAATCACAATCCAGAAAATCTGAAGGACCAAGTTCCAAACCCATTCTGGAAATGTATTAAGCATTTCAAGACATAAAATTAAATATTAACTTTCTTACTATGCAAGCATAGCAATTTTATGTGCCAAATGCATACAAAATCCATATATTTATATACACCCTATATATGTATATGTGCAACATTAAGTACATACCGTGAATTCTACAACTTACTAATTTCTCATTATGCATAACAGCATCATCTGTTAAAAGATTATTTCTCGCATACTGAACATAAACTCAAGTCCAATTTCATTTACCTCAGAGGGTTTTTAAAGCAAAAGCTTTAGGTTTTTTAAAGCTCATGTCTATTTCAGAATACTTCCAGCCTTGCACTGAGAATTCCACTCCTGGCTAGTGCTTGGAAGATACAAGACATTTTCAAAAGAAAGGATACATACACATGGTTCTCATCCTACCAGCAAAAATGTGGATTTTGGACCTATCCAATAAAACTGCTAATCCCCTATCTGTAACAATGCATTTTTAGGACTTTTACTGCCACTTTTATTGCCACTATCCAGTGGCACCAGATCAGATGTTATTTTCCAACCTCTTAATAATGTTGCATTTTTGGAACCCATTTAGTGACCATACCAGTCACCATGTCCTTTCCATAAGCTTTGGATATCAGGGTAAACTCTCAGGAAATAGTGAATCAAAATATATTTGATGTAAAATACCTTTTCAAATGTGGGCATTATATTTTTTGTTGTCTCTCAAGAATATCAAATAGAAGCTGGGCTGCAAGAGGAATGGTAAGGAGGTCTCAAAGGGAAAGGCTATTGAAGTTGTCTATTGAAAAATTTATTTTTCACCCAGAATAATACAATTCACTCAGGTATTGACATTGGAAACTCTGCAAGCAGGCACAAATATCACATCTTGATGTTACCTGTAGTTTTTTGATGCTCAGGCACTTAACAAAAAGAGATCAGAATAATGGCAGCTATAGTAGTGAAATGTATATAGTGCTAATGGAACGAAAGAAGTTTTGTTAAATTCCAAACAATGCTATATCCGTCCCCACTCTTTATCTCTTAATTCATTCCTCTTGATCTTCCCAGTGACTGTCTTTGGCAATTCTTTGACAAATTCCACCTAGATAAAATAAAGAGAGAAAGCAATGCAGCACGTTCTACAGAGTTGGTGTTCCAAGGCTCTCCAAGCATATGTGGAAAACTGAGAGAACTCCCATCAGTAAGAACTGCCTGCCTCAAATCCAAGCCAAACCAAAGAGCACATTGTGCCACTTGTGAAACCATCTCTGTGGCTGCCTAGATGGCCAAACATCTGTACAGCTGCCTCTCAGCTGACCAAACTGAGTACAGCAGAAGGGCAAATGCCTGAGTGGTACCAGAGTCAGAGATGAATGACAAAAAGAAGAAAGAAAAGGATGTTACAGGCCCGAGGTCTTTAATGGTTATTAGTTCTGTGAGTTCTGCTCCAGTTAGCTAAGGCATTGCAGTAGCTCTTGTCCTGTGGTGCTGGATTACTAAGAAACACCAAGTGTATCCTCTTGGGCTTGTGTCTATTTATCAGTTGTGATGATCAGTAGACAAAAACTTACTCAGATTCAGTCATGTGCCACCCTAAAGGCAAATGCTTGTTTGAAGGTTAAACACAAAACAGAGAGTTGTGATTTTGAGTCTGATTGAGAACATGGAGATCTAACTGGGATATATAAAACCTAGAAAATTCTGAGAAGTTTGAACAAGTACTTTATGCAAATTCACGAAAAACAATCGAAATTAATGTTATTTAGGAAAGGTCTTCTGGAGTCAGTGGTCTAGATGAATCTTTACTGCTGGCTCTTTCAAGTGAATCATGAAAATCTAAATGGTAATTCTCCTGAGCTATAGGGAAGGGTGCCTGTTTTAAAGTTTCTCCTCAGAAATATTTACCTTTCTAGGGTATTTATAGGGAGCAGTAGTTTTCTTGACATGGTCCTGCAAGTCACGAATTAAGCTCTTCAGGTCAGTGGATGAAAAGGTTGGGGACAGAACCACAAATGCTTTCACGACCTGTAAGGTAAAATTAACAAAAGTGATCTGATACCATCTGTTTTTTAAGGGCTGATGAGCAGTTACCAGTGAGCAGTGCTGCTCAGTCACAACAGTCATGAGGAACAGAGAAACCAGCACATGATAAAAAATTCTTGTGCCCAGCTTCTGCATGTGTATGTGCAGAAGCTAAAGTTTAAAGGACAGTTTTTGTGCCCTCATTACAAATAAGGGCCTTTCCCTTTTCTTCTCAGCAGCAGCTGAGAGGACAATGCAGTAAAATGTCTCTCTGTGGAGTTCTCTCTGAAGCTAAAGGACATTTTATTTCTCTCTGAAGTTCACACTGAGGACAGTAAGCACTCTTATCCTGGCACAGGATTGTGATTCACCACACCTGCAGCCCATGTCTAATGCTTGGGCAATTGCAGTAGAACTTTGGCTACACCAAGAGTCATAAATGACAATTTAAGTGCATAGACAAATGCTTAAGAACAAGGGCAAAGTAAACATCACAGTAGTGTTCTCCACAGAGAAGAACTTGGGATGAAAAGAAACTCAGAAGAGCAAAGGCATGTAAATGGGAAAGGATTTTGCTTGTCAACCCCACTAGGATTATCCATGATGGAAGTAGATGGGGTGCTTAGGGACATGGTGTATTTGAGGACCTGACAGTGCTGGGTTCATAGTTGGACTCAGTGATCTCAGAGGTATTTTCCAACCTAAACAATTCCATGATTCTAAGATGACATTATTGCCTTAGAGCTGTAAGTTTTTCAGTAAAGTAGAAATTCCTTGATATCATTATATATTTGGACAAATGCATTGCTTTCCCCCCTCCATTCAGCATCATTACCTCTCCTCTGAGGGGGTCTGGGCTGCTGACAACAGCTGTTTCCACCACAGCTGGGTGCTCTATCAGGGCACTCTCTACTTCAAATGGCCCAATTCGATATCTAGGCAAGGAAAAATAAAAATTAGGCTTGGCTCTTATTTTTTGTCTGGAAAAAACAGCACCAAATGTTTTTAAATTTTCATGTTGAAATAAAAAAACAAAGCCAGAACAAATCAATAACCAACTATAGAAGTTTTAGGCAAAATGGGGCATCTGGCTGGGTTAGAAGGAGGAGCATTTCATAGTGGTCTTTGTGGCAGAGGACTGCTGGGGCTGTGGATATTTCTCCATCTGTCCTCTCTCCTTGGGGCTCTTAGGCTGCAGGTCCATCCCACCCTGTAGCTGAGGTCTGCAGCAGCAGCCTGTGCCATGTTATGGAATCACATCATAAAATATCAAGTTCTTTCCTTTCAACATGTTAAAAATAAATTGTTTCAAAAGCTCTTTGAATCCAATAGAGGTTCCTTCAGTTTTAGTCAAAAAATAAACTAGATAAACATCCCTCCTTTGCCAACTGAAGTCTTCATTCTTTGTTGAAACACATGAGATATTGCAGGGGAAATGGATCCAGTATCATCACAGATGTGGGTCTGTGAAAGATAGTAATAACAGCAAGCACTCCAAAGTCAAGAGGTCAATGCATTCCTGTCACAGGATTATGATGCCAGAAGCTCACGTGTAAGAATATACAACACATGTGAGAATATACAATGGCAGATTTAGAATGTGCATGTGCAGACTAACCCTGAAGAAATGATGATGTCATCGTTTCTGCCAATAAACTGGAAATATCCCTCTTCATCCATAGTCCCTCTGTCTCCAGTGACATAAAAATCCCCACGTTCGCTTTCTGCAGTTTTCTTGGGGTTATCCTTAAAGTGGTTTACAAGCAGTAGTTTAGATTTTGAGCATGCATTAGCTATACGTTATGCTATAACATACATAACATCAAATGCACTGGAACTTAATTTTTCAGTCAAGGATGTACTGATATTGCTAAAAAATACAATAGTTTTAAAATAATTTATATTCTTTAAGGAAAAAAAAAAAACTCAATTTGATCCTAAATTGTTTCCTTTTACACCACCAATTCAAGTAAACAAATTACTCTGGTAATAAATAATAAAATGGTGAAAAATATCCAGCCTTTAGGACCACTATGCAATTGGAGAGCTTTTGGGGAGATTGGTAGTGGTGGTGAGGAATAAAATAAAGTTCTTACTAAGTATTCAGAGAAAAAACCAAGTGGCCTTTTAGGTTTGCTTCTGATAGCAATTTCCCCCTGTTGTCCTGGAGGCAGGATATTGGCATTTTTGTCTATGATCTAGAATGAAAAACAGTTCATAATTTAGTCCAGTGGAAAAACAAACTCCAAACACAAACACAACCAAACAAAAAATCCCCCATGACGGAACCAAAGAGCAGTCAACAAACCTGAACATCATAAAGGGGAGCTGCTTTCCCCATTGATCCCGGTTTAATCTTCATTCCTTTAAAAACAGAGCAGATTATTCCCTGTAAAAATCAAAATCAAACCAAAGCTTTTTAAAAGAAAATTGCTACATTCACACTTAATTCATTAAATGCAGTTTCTAGACTAATTCCAAAGTAAAGAATTAAGATTCATAGGATCCTATATGTCAGTGCTGTGTGGTACTGATAAGCAAAATCATAAAACTCCCTGAAATTATCCTGTTCCATTATCTGTGAAAAATTCATGTCCTCTGCTAACCAGTCTTCTTCCCTTAGATTCAAACTCTGATCTCTTGACTGACACTGTTACTTGGAATTAGCTGAAGGACATTTGTGGAAATATTATAGCACATTCCCTCCCAAACCCTCATGTTTCTGACAGGTTCTGTGAGGAGAGCCATGAGAGGGAGTTCTTTCAGAGGTTACCAGGAAAGGGAGTTACTGAAACATTCACAGAAATGTGAAGGAAGGAACAGACTGTGTTCTTACATAGCAAACCTTACAGCAAAAAGAAATTCCAAAGATTTAATAGGCTATTTTCCCTACAGATGTACCGTTTCAGTCTGGCCATATACTTCATGGATGTCCAGCCCAGTCTGGCTCTTCCACTGCTCCATGACTTCTGGGTTGAGTGGTTCCCCTCCACTCATGCAGTACTTCAGGTTCATGAATTTGTATCTTCACAGGGAATTAAAAACAAGAAAGGGAATACTTAAATCTAGAGGGAGAGACCAGGAGCACGCAAGGGTGAACACCATGGGAGAGCTGTTTACTGGGAGAGTTAGTGCCACAAAGTGGGGAAATCAGAGGGGCCCTGATCCCACTGTTCCCAATACAACAAGGATATCACTGTGTTCAACACTCTATGTAAGTAGCAGTCAGAATTAAGCATGTGAAAAATAAAATTGTTGCTGAGGTCAGCTGGGATTATAAATAACCAAATACTGATCTGCTGAGCCAGGGCCCTGATTGCTGACCCTCTGCAACAGGCCAAGCAGGAAAGTTCAAGAGGGAAGGAAGGAACAATGACAGGCAGTGAGAACTAGAACAGGGGGTGAGGTACAACTGCCACAACAAATAATTCCCTCACAGTTATGCTGACGTGCACTTTCTAGGATGAAGTCCTTCCCAAAGTCTGGACAATTAATGTGGGAGACAAAAATTACGACAAAGTATTTAACAGATTCTCAGTTTCACACTCACAAGTACAGTTGCATAGATCTCAAACTTCTGAGGGAAAACATCAAGTTTCTCTGACCAAAAACTCAGCAAAACTCAAATTTTGCATGATGGTCTTCTCGTGAAGGATATTTTAAACTAAATTATTACCCTATTTTGGGTCAAGCAGTTAGATATAGGAGATGACTACATTTAGTTAGGGTAAATTAAACATTATTAAACAATTTTTTACATACTTAGACAGATCATTTTGCACCAGCATGCGGAACAATGTTGGAGCACCAACTAGGGCGTCAATTGGGAATCTGCAGAGAGTCTAGAGGGTTAAACAATAAGAAGGACATGTGAAGCTCAGGCAAAAAACTGCCTTTGGAATGTACAGTAAACAGGTGACACAGGAAGGAGAAGTACATTTGTCCCTATATAAAAGCACCACATCCTCTGTTGGGTGAAGAACCCTCCTGCAGTTGGTGCAATATGCAGAGATTGTAGATTTGATTACAAAAATCCCATGCTAATACATCTACCTGACACCAGGACCTCACAGTCTGGGACATGGCCAGAATAGTTCCTCCTCTGTCTACATCACAGGGAGGTGTTCACTTTCATCTTGGCTGGTGTGGGCACAGAAACACTTCATTTCTGCATTAATACCCACTGATACTATTTCCATGGTCACTAGAGTGAATGGCAGGTACTTAAAGCTGCTTTTGGAAGATTTTTTTCACGTGCTTACCAGCTATGAGTAAAATGTATGAACCATTGCATGTTTGTTCCCTTCTGTATACATTAAAAATTAAAATAGGGCTTTACACAGCAAATACAATATCTCAAACACCACTATAAACACAACCCTCATGAAATCCGTGGATGTCAAGAATTGGTTTTGGCATGCTTTCTGCAGATGAATACATTTCCATGAGTTTTCCCCTTACATTCAGGATGACTTCTGAGTCGGTCTGTGGTAGGTTATGTATAAAGATGCATGATCCAAAAACCCAAGGATCAAAAAAAGATGCTATTGAAGTTAGTATCCATCCTGTGTCTGCAGTGGTCCATATCATCTGAGAGGGAGTCAAATCCAACCAGTACCTGATAAGGAAAAAAAAAAAAAAGTATAACAAAATATACCCAGAAAGAGGGTAAGAGATATTAATTGGAAGATTGAGACACTGGGGTGACCCTAGTCCCTAGCAATTTGATGGGGTTTTTACTCTGATTTGACAGGGAGAAAGGCCAGGGATGCACACTGGTATTTCTTATTCAGTAATATTTTACAATAGCTCTACTATGCAGCTTCAATTATCTTATGTTCAACCAGGCTTAACTCTTTCATACCTTTCACTTAAAAGGGGTCTGAAACCAAGACTACCCTGGGAATGTTGAGTCATCTTTGGAAAACCTGTAGTTCCACTGGTAAAGAAGATAATCATTGGGTCTTGAATGCTTGTTTTGATGCAGGAATGGTCAGCAGATTGGTTTCTGTAAACAGGAGAATGTAATTATAACTTCAGTGGCTGTAGTTGATGTAAATGAGTGCTTGTGGGAACAGGTCTGCTTCGTCCTCGTGACTGCAGTGGCACTCAGTCGTACTCACTGGTACAGCTCAGTGAAGTTCAGCCATCCCTCCCTGCTGCCTTTGGACACCATTAGCTTGGTTTTCAGGAGATGGCACTGGGATGCCACTGAGTCCACTGCAGGAGCCAGTTTGTCAGTGGTAATGATGCTCTTAGCCTTTGATGCCTGGAGTCGGTACAGTATGTCTTTGGCAGATAATTGGGATGTTCCTGGGATTATGACAATTCCTGCATGAGAGATAAAGTTAGTTTGTGTTGGCATTTTTTCTATGTCTGATTCTTTTCTAAGAACCTAAGCTACTAAATATTCCCAAACTGACCTCTGATACAGATTTGCCCTGGTGTTCCCCAGCTAAAGAGTTAGATTAGATTAATGCAGATGCCTGTGCTCTCCTGTCAGGAATTAAATGTGGACCTGCCTGGTGACTCCCATGGCTCTTCCCTGCCTTCTGGCTTCTTCTTGCCCATTGCATGAGCTACCTTTCCTATGGCCCCCAGTGAAAACCCTTCAGGACTGCCCGGCAGCTAGTCCACTCACTGGATTATTACACTATTTTCCCTTGATAAACCATATCCATTCTTGATCCTCTCAACCAATTTGCAATGACCATTTGACCTCACTAACCTGCTCGCATACAAGCCACATTGACCAGCCACCATTCTGGAATTCGTGGTAGGATCAGGATAAGCCTGTCTCCCTTCTGCAGTCCACATTCTTTAGTCAGTGCATTGGCCACTTTGCGAGACAGGAACCCCAGCTCCTCAAAGCTCCACTTCACTTCTTCTCCTTCACTATTTATCCACCAGAAAGCAGGGTTTGATGGTCTCTTTCCAGCCTACAAAACATAGGAATTCAAACATAAAAGATTTTCTTCTGAAAGACCATGAAATAATAATGCACAGACATCTGTAAATTATGGAAGATCTGAGTATTTGACAGCTGGCATATAACCTTTTTTATTTTCTTGTCCTTAAAGGATCGAGACTTGCTATTCATCAAGCTCAGTTATTCCCAAAAGATTCTCCTTTTCTGAACCTGAAATGTTTACCAGCCTAATTGCCTCCCAACCCAAATCCTAGTCTGGATCCTATTTCAGTTTAAAACTTTTACTGTGCATCAATGCTCCTAAATAAATAACAATAAATGAAGCAAGAAAGAATGAACTTTTGTATAATTTCCTAATGCAAATTTGGTTTGGCAACTGATTGCTTTTAAAAAGAAAAAAACCCCAGCTTATTCCAAATGAAATTTAAAATTAAAGTATTTAATTGGCACAACAGAAGATCACCTACCTTTTCAATCTCAGACCATTTGTCCAGTACATCACTTGCAAAGTTAAAGTACTTTGGTATTTCCTGTTTGCCCTGTCTGATGGACTCATACTGGGAATATACGTCAGAGGAAAGCAGCCTGGGATGTCCATGGAAAGTCCTATTAAGAGGCTTCAGAGTCCACAAGAGTTTCAGATTCTGTAACTTCAACAGCAGCTTCATGGCAGAAGACTATGTGTCTAGATGCTGTAGACTGTATAAGAAAATTGCAGAATTGTTGCTATGAACATTGCAATAACCAAAAAATCAAAACCCAAACCAACAAAAAAAGAAAAAGAATATTGAGATTATACAAAGATAATCCAGTTATGAATTAATGAGATTTTCATTTAAGTCACTTAGGCTAGTCAGAGCCAGACTGATTACTTTAACATGCTAATTAAATGTTAAGTTCCCTATCTTGCTTTCTTGTGTTTTTAATTTTTAAATTAATTATCCACAACTCTCCATAGTAAAACACAACATCAGATGTTATTGTTTATATTAGAAGAATATATAGAAGAATATACTGCTTCATACATTCAGTACCCGAGCCTCTATTCCTTTTTCTTTTTTGCTTGTTTCCAAACTAGTTCCATCAACAATCTCACTGCTTTAGCCTGAGCAGTTGCTGACTGATTCATCCATTCACCACATCAATCCCAAGAACCTTCACTTTGTTATGTAGCCCCTGAGTTTTATAAAGACTTTTCTACTCATTTTCCTCACCTGTCTGCTGTGGACAGGAAAGATCAGGAGCTGCTGGGGGAGATCCTCTTCATTCATTTCACTCACCTGTTAGGACATGTTTCCCATAAGAGACACTGCAAGGATCAGCTGTTCCCTGGAGATGTGAAACCTGGAAACTCCTTCATAAAGGTTCTGGAGTGAAACTCTTCTGACTTTATTGCTCACTTCTTCCGGAGTAACGAGAACAGAATGTGGCACAAAACAGACCAAGCAGCAGAATTCTTTCTGTGGAGTAACTTTTTTCTTGTAATCATTTACATCATTGTTAATTGTGGATCATTTGCACCTTAACCTAAAGCATTCTGGGTCTTCTTTTTCCTCCAGTTTAACCATTTAAGTACATCACAAATTCATCATGATGAAGAGAAGCATTAAAAAGATTTTTTTTTTCTTTCCACTCTGAAAGAATTTAGGATGTTACAGTGGTAGTTATTGACAAGAATATGTCAATGTGCTGCTAATACCCACCACAGGACAAAGATTACTTTTATAAATTTCTCTTTTATTTATATGTATCTAAGAGTTGTAGTTATACTTTGTTCGAGTGTTTTCTACTTTTTCTTCCACAAGTTGTTTTTTGCAATGTTTCCATGTGTTCTGGGTCCTAAACATGTGCCATGTTTGATATGTTATGGTTGGCACAGGTAATGGAATATTTATCTCCTTGTTTTCCAGATTAGTCTTGCTCTTTTTATACTTTTGCCCACTCTTTGCTCCTTAGAACATTTCTCTGGATTTTCCCAGTAACTGTCTTTGGCAGGTCCTGAACAAACTCCACCTGAAAGGCAAAAATACGTCCTGGTTAAACTCCCAGCTGAAGGAAAGACAATATTTCATTATGGCTGGGGATGAAAGAATGGGAAGCTGCACAGCCAGGGCTGGGATGATGAAATGCTGACTGAATGCCTTGCCCATTTGAGCTGCAGTGAAAACTCCAGGATTCCACAAAGAAAGACTGGGCCCTCATAAAATAAAATTTCACCACCATTGCCTCCCTCTGGGTCCATTCTAGCACACACAGCTAACCCAAGGCTACAGCTGCAACAAACCCTATTATCAACTTTTATTTTATCTACCTCTGGTCGCAGTGTTTGTCAGAAAGCTGTTGAAAAAGAGCTGAGGCAGGACAAAAATTGCCCAGTTTCTGGTACAATGAGAGAACGTGTCCTTTTGGGCTGGACTTACCTTCCTTGGATACTTGTACGGTGCAGTGACCTTCTTAACATGCTGTTGAAGCTCATGAATTAATTTTTCTGGATCATGTGATACAAAAGCAGGAGCTAAAACAATGAAGGCTTTGACCACCTGTGCCACAAAAATGAAGGGGTTCCATTAACTTCCAGAGCTGGCAATAAGGGAATATATCTGCTGTGAAAAGTGAATGTCAACATTCAGAATGCCAAAATTTGATATTTTTCTTTAATTTCCCTTTTCAATAGCTGTTTATTACAGAATGCTCTGCTATGAAGGACTCATTCTGCAGCAGAGGATTTTTTCCATATTTCCAGCTTTTTTTTTCCCTTAAAGTTATATCATAATAAAGCTGAAAATCTTGACTCTGTTGCTCAAAGAAATGTTGCAAATGTAGAAAATATAAAACAAAAATTAAACACTCTGGATGTCATTGCTACAGTGCACTAGGTGACAAAACAAGAAATAATCAAAATTTCATTGCTTAGAAAAAAAAATATCTTTACTAGTCTGAAAAGCCAAACTATATTTCCACATGAAAAGATGCAAACAAATAAAAAATTTTGATACTGTAAGATCTATTAAGATATGGATTTAAAAAAAATTTAGCCCACCCAATTTCAAAATATACAACATATTGAATTCCAAGGAAGCCTAGTACATATAAGGAAGTTAATACTTAGTAGAAAGGGTATTTATTTTAGATTTTTTCCTATTTTGTTTTACCTCCCCTCGCACTGGGTCAGGACTGCTGACAACAGCCACCTCTGAGACTGCTGGGTGCTCAATCAACGCACTCTCCACTTCAAATGGGCCAATGCGATACCTGGGGAGCACAAAGGCAGCTCAGCCCAGCAGCATGGACCAGTCCTTTGCTCCTTCCAGGCTGCGTTTCAGGAGGCAAATCTAAAAGGAAATGCCTTACCCAGCAGAGTTAATGATATCATCAGCTCTTCCAACAAACCAGACATATCCCTCTTCATCCATAACGCCTCTGTCCCCGGTGAGATAAAAATCTCCACACACAGAGGCAGCAGTTTTCTCTGGATTATCCTGACAACAATCAAATATTTCAGAAAACATTTCTGATTATTAGTGAAGCATAATGCATTTCCTTAGCAGTGGTGCAAAGAATGATAGAAGTAATTTTTTCAGTTGTTCTGAAAATTAGTGTGTTTAATACTGTTTCATATTTTCAACTAAAAGACCCAGAGCCATATTAATTAGCAGTTTAATGCCTGAAGTATGTGACAGGTGGAAAAGAGCACTGCACACTAAAGAGTGTATGTAGAGATTTCTGTTCAAGAGAGAAAAGGTTATGGTCTATCAAAATGCCCATCCATCACAGCAAATGTGTAACCCACAAAAATGTGTAACCCATTCTGTCCAGGGAAATGATTTATCATTGCAGGGAGTTACCACAATAACATCCTGTCAAAAAAACCTTTTTACCCTTAACTGACAGGACCAAAACTCAAATGAGGTCACCTGCAGGAAAAATTTCATTATTTGCATTGACTTATGGAACCTCTACATCCAGTGTAACCTTGGTTACACATTTGGACAACAGAGGACAGACTGAAAACCAGAAGCTATGGTCTTGAACTTGTAGAAGTTTCTTATCCCCTAGCAAGAAAATACATTTTACAAGTTGTTGTTTGAGGATGCTACAAATACCCCAATATTATGGGGGTTCAGAAAATGATAAAAACCATAGATAGGTCCCCCAAAGTTTATTCATTGTGACAGTTTAGTTGCAGGGGAGACTATCGTTAAGTTTGCCTCAGTCCACTGTTTTCTTAAGAATGTCCTGCACCTCAGCATCACCACACACTGATCAGGCTCAAAGTCCTCAAGTAACCCAGTGAGGCTTTCTGAGGATCCTGCATGGAATTCTGCTCCTGGCAGACCTTTGCCCTGGCTCTCTGCTGAGTCTCCCAGCAGACACAGACACAGCAGGTCAGGCTCACCAAGTACTCGGAGAACAGACAGAAGGGTCGTGTGGGCTGCACCCGGACAGCAATGGTGCCCTCTTCTCCTCTAGGCACAACAGCCCCACGGTCATCTACGATCTGCAGAAAGGACAGACACAGCATTGTGCTTTGATCAGCTCACAGGAACATCTGCTGCAGCTCAGTGCAGGGCACAGAGGGACGCAGACAGCACTGCCTTGCTGTTCTACCCACAGCTGCCACATACCTGCACATCATAAGGGGGAACAGCTTTTCCCAAAGAGCCAGGTTTAATTTTCATTCCTTTCATATTGGCACAAATTGCCACCTGCAGAATACATTTTTTTAAAAAGATTTTTAAAAATTGTTGCAACATCTTGTAAATTTTATTATTGTTTGTATTAGGCATCTTTCCATGATTTTGCTGTGACAAGGGCTGAATCAGGACCAAAGAACTATGATTTTTTTGAGAACATAAGAGTGGGGTTGAGAGGCATTTCACATCAGACCTGTGTGAGCTTTGTTTTGTTGGGTCTGAGCTAGTGGATTGTCCTGTAAACACTTGACTTTTATTTTGCAGGACAGCAGATTATTATTACAGATCTTATTTCAATACTGGGACAATTAATTTGGAAACATTTCAAGGGCAAAATGAAAGAAATCCTGAGATCTCAGTCTTAATATTTTTGTTAATGTTCACTTACAGAGAAATCTGGGATGTGAGCTGGTTTAATATTTGCCATTAAAAACTCAGACAGGCCAAATTGATAGCTGGAGCAAATTATGTTTTCAGGGTTGTTTGAAGTAAAGATGATAAAGGGATCTCCTACAACTTATTTGATTGGAAGTGTCTCTGGCATGGTTTTTGCAGGGGTCTAAACCATTAGAACATGCAGCTTGCTGATTCTGGAACTGTATAATTACAATTATACAAAGTATTTTTTTTTTTTTTTTAATCATATAAGTGATTCTCACTTTTTCCATTGATTTATCAAGGACATAGTGGCTCTGGTATTCTTACCCTTGAATGGGTATACTACAAGAATTAATGCAAACGTACTGTTTCGGTCTGGCCATAACCTTCATGGATATCCAGCCCTGTCTGGATTTTCCACTTTGCAAGTACTTCAGGATTCAGTGCTTCTCCTCCAGTTGTGCAGTGCTTCAGACTTGGGAACTTGTAGCTTGAGAGGAAGAGCAAATGAAATAATTCCCTTAACTCCTAAAATGAGCAGTAAGCAACCCTAACTAAACAGACTTCCTCAGCTTTCCAAGTACATCTAAGGCTGAAGGAAAGACTAAATAGGAAGACAGAGCCTGAGCTCTCTGTTAAACCTGGGTTGGTTTTTGGCAGGATGAAAGACCTATGTGACCAGAATGAGTACCTTACCAAAGATGTGAAAACTCCTTACAAACCACTTCTCACAACCTGGGTATTTCACAGAGTAACAAACCAGGAAGAACAGCTACCAAATAGCTCTCAGCATGTGGAACTCTGCTAACTGCTCCCTTCATTCTCAAACATGTGAGAACAACTCCATGGTGTACCAGCTGATCCAATGCTGCCTAAAACATTGACTGAAATTGAACTGTGAAGCCTAAATTCAGAGGAAGTTACAGCTTAAAAAAAAAAAATCTTCCTTGTTTCCTATGTGCTGTCTATTCAAAGACCAAGTGCTGAAGCCCAAGCAGCGTATGGTGTGGCTAATTCTTCTCACATTTGAAAACTGAGAGCCTTCTTTACTGAGAGCAAGCTTTGCTAATTAGGTTTCCTTGAACTGAAAAAGAGAATTAAGGAAGCTAAGGAAGTAATCATGCAGAACTGTCCCAGCATTATACCCCAGCCTCCCTCCCCTCCCTGCGGTACCTGCTCACATCATGTTGGACCAGCATGCGGAAGGCGGTGGGAGCCGTGCAGAAGGTGGTGATGGGATATTTTGAGAGAGTCTAGAAAAATAGGAAGTTGTTGTGCTGGACATGAAGTGTAATGCTGGGTCTGACCTTGTGAATGTGCAGGTGATTAACACAATTTACATGCTCAAATGTCTGCAAGATGAAAACCCTAAAAATGCTGTACCAGACAGTCCAACTCCTGCAGAAAATATAGAACTTTCTGTCCAACAGAAGTCATTCATGTAAATGAAGGACCAGTGAGAACAGTAGTTCCAATTAAAGGGTTTTTTGGGGTGTTTTCCAAGGTGTCTTTGTCCTAGGCTCAAGCCTAATTTGTGATAGGGAACTATACCACAGCTTTTCCAGTATTATTCTTGGGAAAGTCAGAGTTTCTGCCCCACACAAGAGGCCAATGTTGAGGAGAATCATCCAGCTGAGTGGTTTTGAAAAAGACCTGGGAAGAGGAGTAGGCATTCTGGTACCTTTGGATTGCTTGAGATGTGGGGATTACGCACCTCTGCAATAACTTCTGGTTGAAACTGTGGTATATTGTGTACAAAGACACAGGATCCACAGATCCATGGTGAAAAAACACTGCCGTAGGCTGATTTTGCCCAGCCAGTATCAGAGGTATTCCACATTACATCTGAAGGAGTCAAGTTCAACCAATACCTGATGAAAAAGCAGAGATGAAAAAAACTTTCAGGGAAAGCAAATCAATACCAAGCCACAGATTTAACTTTTAAGACATAACAAAATGGCCCAAGGTTGCTCAGGTTCTCATGGAAGGTTGACTCAACATGAGAGCACTTGACTTCCTCTGGTGAAGCTGTAGGGATGTTTCCTTATTGCTCCTCTGCTTTCAGCCCTGCAAGTGACACAACTCTGCATGATGAGTGCAATTGGGTCTTCAAGAAGCTTTTAATAACAAGGGTTTTACAATGAGAAGGGAAAGATGAAGAAGGTGCAAATCCTACAGTTATGAAATGCCTGTATTTACCTGAATGTTATGGCTTCATGTTCAGTTTAATGCTCATCACAGCATTTAATCAGGACTGTGGGAGGAATTGCAAGGTAATACCTGCCAGTGGTTGCAAATCCAATGCCGTAACTGCTGTGGGAATGCAGCACCATTTTTGGAAAGCCCGTAGTTCCGCTGGTAAAATACACGAGCATTGGGTCTTGACTCCTCGTCTTGACACATTTATGGTCAGCAGATGCAACCCTTCAGAAGAAATTATATATTCCAGTCACTACACACAGTTTTCCACTAGGGAAGCAGTATTTTTATTGTTTAGGAGTTCAACAGGAAAGCTGCCCCAAATTATATGATCTTACTAAATCCATTATATATCACAGGGAAAAGTTAGAGAACACATTTTGCCTTATGCATACACTCTGAATCACAAGGCTGAGGAGCAAGAAGAAGCTGAAGGACCTGAACTTGGGTCCCAGAACCTGGGTTGCATGAATCTGTACTTAATGCAGCGTAATTACAATGCTGAAAGTTGACAGAGAAACGTAACTCATTTGCATTTTGAAAATTACCCCCACAACTCAGCAATGTCATCTAACTAATACAGCTCCCTTCACCTCAAAGATCTGGGAAGAAAAGAGCTGGATACTCACACAAGGAGTTCTTTGAAGTTCAGCCACCCATCCCTGCTCCCTTGGCCTACAATGAGTTTACTTTTCAGGAACTGGCTGCCAGGCAGGACAGATTCCACTGCAGGTGCCAGCGTGTCATTGGTAACAATGCACTTGGCTTTTGAAGCCTGCAGTCGGTATGAGATGTCTTTGGCTGTTAATTGAGATGTTCCTGGAATAAGGACAATTCCTGGAAAAAAAGCAAGGAGCAATTGAGAAAACTCAGCATTTCCCAAAAACGTTTGATAATGTGTCTCTGTTGATGCTGATTTTATCCATCATGGATGTTTATCAGTTTAAAAGCAGAGCAAAATAGATATATTGAATTATTAATGACTCTAATGATATAAGTTCTTCCATTATAAATTCAGCTGCCTTCCAATGTATGTGGTCAAGTCTGGCCCTTGGTTGCAGCCATTCAGCCCTCACTGGCTTCACCTGAGGATGCTGTTAGACTGGACCATGTCTGGCCCTGTGCTTCCTGTGTGGGTGCTGCCAATTCTCCTTCTAGGCCAAAGATCACTTCTAGAGGTCACAACAGAATACTCCTGTTTACATTGTCTTGTATGCTCTCTTTGCCTTCTGTCTGCACCCAAGAAGTCAGTGAGTCACTCACCTGCTCGCATGCAGGCCACATTCAGGAGCCACCACTCAGGAACACGAGGCAGAACTGCCAAAACCCTGTCTCCTCTCTGCAAACCACAGGCCTCAGAAAGGACATTGGCTGCCTTCCTGGACAGAGAGCCCAGCTCCTCAAAGCTCCACTTCACCTCCTCTCCCTCATCATTGACCCACCAAAAAGCTGGATTTGCTGGCTTTTTTCCAACCTACAACACATTAGGAGATATTAAAATAAGACAAACTTTAAAACATTTCATCATCCCTAGCAATCACTCTCTTAGGGTGATACCTGTATTTCTGATAAACAAAATAAAATATTGCTTTCCACTCTGCAGTCAATACTGCCCAGTACCCATGAGAAAACAGATTTGTATAATCTGAGATTTGTTCCACTGTGTCCTTGTTTTGGCTGGAATAGAGTCAATTTTCTTACCATGTCCTGATAAAGTGCTGTGGTTTATGAATTTAGGATCAGTGCAGTTTTGATAACACACTGATGTTTTAGTTGTTGCTAAGCAGTGCTTACTGTAGGTCAAGGACGTTCCAGTTTCCCACACTCCGCCAACAAAGAGGCACACAAAAATCTGGGAGAGACCATAGACAGGGCAGCTGATCTGAACTGCCTGAAGGGTTATTCCACATCACAGGAGGTCCTGCTCAGTTTATAACCTGGGAGGAAATTTCCTGGGAGGTGTTTGGAAATTGGCTGGGCATCAATCAGTGGGCACTGAGATACTACTGCTACTAGTATGATTATTATTATTACTATTATATTTCAATTCTTAAGCTGTTTGTTCCTCAACCCATGTGTTTTACCTTTTTTTTCTCCTGATTCTCCTCTCCATCCCACTGTGTGTGTGTGTGTATGTGTGTGTGTGAGATCCAGGGGCTCTGTGGTTCTTAGTTGACAGCTGGGGTTAAACTACAATTCAATGTCTAGAAAAGACAAATACTACCTTTTCCAGTCGTGCCCACTCATCTAACACATCACTTGCAAAGTTGAAGTATTCTGGCAGTTCCTTTTTACCCTGGTTTATAGATTCATAATGGGAAATAATCTGAGATGTAAGAAGCCTGTTGTTTCCATGGAATTTTCTGGAAGGTGACCCGAGAATCCACAAACACTGAGGAATGCAGGATTTAATAAATGTTCTCATGATAAATGATGTTTTATCAGATGGTGAGGGGAAGGAATTTGGTGTACACCTAAGGAATCAGTCACCTGGAATGAAAGAAAATACATTTAAAACCAGACAGTTATTGGATGCTGTCCCATGTATGATATAGGATAAATGAATGCAAACCAGCTTGAAAAAATAGGCTGTTTATACACATCCTCATTTTGTATCATGTTACCTGTATTTTTGTGATGTGAGTATTCAACATTATGGTATACAGAAGGAATAAGCATAGTCATCTTGAGGTTAATAAAATTAGCAGAGTTGTTACTATCAATCCTGGAACAAAAACAACTGTGGAATCTCATTCAGCTGGGATAAACGGTGGTTTAACCTCAGTAGCATATGCAGGAGGCATCAATCTGAGGCCATGGGAAACAGGACACTGAAGAAAGGACACCTAGCTAAGTCATGGCAAGAAGAGTGGGGACATGGGAGTCAATATCTTAATAGAACTATCCTATATTTGGTCCGGTTTCTGTTTCTTGCTCTCAGCTGGTTTGGTACCTTTTACAAATAAGGTCATGTTCCAAGTCCGTGTTCCTGATTGGATCCTTACCCTCAGAAGACCCCTATACCTTTTGGTGTTCGCCACGCCTCCCATTTTTAGATCTTGCCCCTTGACTCTGCAGTTTCTACATCTGTTATTTTGCTATTAAGTCTTTATTTTTCAGGCAAAACCATAATTATCATCCTTTATTTTGCCAGTTCCCCCAGCCAAGTTGAACTAGGGATCGCAGTGAGTGAAGACTACAATAAATGGGGCCCGAACAGGGACCTCATATTGAGGGATCTACTTTGGCTCGATTTGGCTGGGTTTTGGCCAATCAACAGGACATCTCTTTTTTCTTTGCTGTGGATTAAATTGGAAGGCTTGACATGATTACAAGCAACCCTTGGAGCTGGCTCAGATCTTTTGGATGCCTGCCCGAAAAAGCAGGTAAGCGGATAATAGAGACACTTATTCCTGCTGTTCCTACCCCAACCAGGTGGGCACACCTCACCTAATCCCGATTATTATGGGAATAAGACTGGCAAGACTAAACAGGGACATATACGATAGCTTTAAATTTTTCTTCGCAGTTCACAGAAGGGCCCAAAATCGTGAGGTAAAAAAACCTCCTAAAATGAGTGTTTCAGAATTTTCCAGTGACTGCAGCCAGGAGTGCTGCGCCAAGCTCTGCTGCCGCCAGGGCCTTGCGTTCGCCCACCTGGCGCTGCCTCAGCCCAGCCACTTCTGCCTCGCCAGCTGCAGCCCATGGGACAAGCCTGCCTGCTGCCCGCTCAGCCCCTCACAGCGCTGCGGAAAACAGCACAGACTGTGGAATTTTCTCTGCAGGATTTTGAGATTTTGTGGGTGTCACACTTCATGACCTAGCTACCAAGGGGGCCCTCTCATGATGTGTCTGCTGCCTGCTTTCCATGTGATTCTCAAAATGCTCAAAGCCAAAGAGCACCAACTCCCAGTGCTCGGCCCCTCCCCGGCCTTGCTGGAGTGGCAGGAATCCGAGGGGTCTGGGGCCACTCCACCTTGCAGGATCCCTTCCCACACTGAGACTGCTTTTAACCCCTCTAACCCTGGGGATGAAACTCGAGGGCGGAACCTGTCCCAGACACAGGACGGTGTGTCTACCCCTGCCCCTTTCCCCATCGCAGAGGAAAAGATACAGCAAACATTACCCTAGAAATATTTGGAACTTAAAATTCTCTCTCAGACTGTTACAAACTATTAATTGGGTTAAGCCTTTGCTAAAGATAATTCCTGTTGTTTCTTTTGTTACATTCCTTTTTAATTTGGTAATTGATTCTGCTTATTTTACAGGTATTTTTAAGAGAGCTGAAAATTCCTTCCTAGAGACAGTTACTAATGATCAGTTATACTCCTTGCTTAAAACTTTTAATTTTTATTTTTTCTCAGAAACAGCATCCCTATTTTGTCATGCATATATGTTTTCATTCTTCTTTGCCAAGATTCCTAACAGAAGGTAATAAACAAACTAACATGCATTGTCACTACATGCTCTGGCTGCCAGAAATATTCTCTACTGTCTGTTAAGGCAGGAGTAAATTCTAGAGGATTTCACAGATTACAAATCTGGCAGAGCAATGCTACCCATTATGTGTCTTTTGGTCGCTTTAAATGTATGCATGTTTCCAGAGACACTTTCTTAGGAGCAATCTTTGCCTCTGCTCACATAGGTGAAACTGGAAAAGATGTTATTAAACATTTCCTACAAGCACCTTCAACTCTAGGCATCCCACAAGAAATAAAAACAGATCATGGACCTGCCTATATATTTTACCCCTTGTCGCATGTCTTCAATTGTAACTATTTATTCTCACATCTTTGGTGCATGGATCTCAGCATTGGTCAAATTTTACTTCTCAAGAAAAGTTACTTATTTAACATTGGAACTGTTGCCTTATTCCTTAGTAGAACCTTATACAGTAATATTTAATCTGCCTATCAGGCAAATGAGTTCAAATACCCAGAGCTTAACACAATGTAATCTTTTCAGTGATGTCTGCCAGCATAAACAATCTGGGTGCACATTTTTTCCCCCAGATAGATGTTTTGTCAAAAGCAAAAGAAATTCATGATGTTCTGCATAATCCTTGGACATTGTGGCAGAGAAATACTGATGAGTTGTAAACAATCCTTAATCACGTAGGAAAATGCTTCTCCTTTCTTGGTCTGCTCTAATTCTCTTATTTATCTGTAACTTGCATATTTCAGAGCATTACAATGACAAATGTAATATACATATACAAAATATACATAATAGCCTATAAGAGAAAGAGGAGGGACATAATATTTAGGAATATTTAGGGAAATGATATTCAAGACTGACAAGATGAAACACATTTAGAGTTTGGGATTCCCAAGTGCTCTGCAACAACATCTGCAAGAAGACTGTGTAAACCTTCAAGTTCTTAGCACTTTCTCACCTGCAAATGTAGAGGTGAAAATGAAGACAAAAAACTCAGGAAAAGACCCAGTAATGGCAAAGTTCTCAGAATGAGAAGTGATAATCAAAAATAGTTATTCCTGATTTAATATCATTTGCTTTGCTCAGTGATCATAAACATGAGGAGTTCAGATAAATAACATTTTCCTCACATGTCTGCTATGGACAGGAAAGATCAGGAGCTGCTGGGGGAGATCCTCTTCATTCATTTCACTCACCTGTTAGGACATGTTTCCCATAAGAGACACTGCAAGGATCAGCTGTTCCCTGGAGATGTGAAACCTGGAAACTCCTTCATAAAGGTTCTGGAGTGAAACTCTTCTGACTTTATTGCTCACTTCTGGAGCAGTGAGAAAAGAATGTGGCAGAAAACAGACCAAGCAGCAGAATTCTTTCTGTGGAGTAACTTTTTTCTTGTAATCATTTACACCATTGTTAATTGTGCATAATTTGCACCTTAACCTAAAGCATTTTTTTCCTCCAGTTTAACCATTTAAGTACATCACAAATTCATCATGATGAAGAGAAGCATTAAAAAGAAATGCATTTTTTCCTTCCACTCTGAAAAAAATTGACAATATTACAATGTTAGGTTTTGGATGTTAATTAATTGTTGATACCCACCTCAGGACAAACATATCTTCTTATTAATTTCTCATTTATTTGTAATGTTCAAAGCCCTGTAGTTTCACCCATTTTTAAGGGAGATGTTTATACAAATTGCAGTAAAAATAAATAAGTCCTCTGTATGCACTTGAGTCCTTCTCTCCCCCATTCCACACTTTGAATTACTTGCACTTCATTCCAAACATTTGTAGGTTGATGGCAAATGTGGCTTCAATACCACATATCCTCAAGAATGTTTTCTCCTTTTTCTTCCAGTTTGTTTTTCCTGATGTTCTCTTTCTGCTCTGGGTCAATACAACCTGCTCTATGTCTTGTGTTATGGCTGGTACACATGATGGAGAATTTCTTTCCTCGTTTCCCAGATCACTCTTGCTCTTTTTATAGCTTTGCCCACTCTTTGTTCTTTAGAGCCTTTCTCTGGATTTTCCCAGTAACTGTCTTTGGCAGATGCTGAACAAACTCCACCTGAAAGGCAAAAATGCTCCCTGTAGCCAAATAATTTGTGGGTAATTTACCAGGTGAAACAAAAGATTGTGAAAACACTTCAAGCATGGGATAGCTGGGGATAAAGGATGGGAAGCTGTACAACCAGGGCTGGAATGGTGAAATTCCTTACTACACCTTGTGGCTACTGCACAGACAGTACTTGCAGGGAGACATATCACAATCTCTAGGAGCTGAGAGCTTCAGCTTTCAGGACAGGGAGTTACTGGTGTCTTTCCTAGTGAGAAGACATGGATTCTAACCTACTGATGCTAACAGGAACTTTTTTTGATTTAGGTGTCTGTCAGAGGAGAGGTCAAGGTAGAGCTGGTTAGAATAGAATGATTTGTCCATTTGAGCTGCAGTGAAAACTCCAGGATTCCACGAAGAAAGACTGGGCCCTCATAAAGTAAAATTTCACCACCATTGCCTCCCTCTGGGTCCATTCTAGCACACACAGCTAACCCAAGGCTACAGCTGCAACAAACCCTATTATCAACTTTTATTTTATCTACCTCTGGTCGCAGTGTTCGTCAGAAAGCTGTTGAAAAAGAGCTGAGGCAGGACAAAAATTGCCCAGTTTCTGGTACACTGAGAGAACCTGTCCTTTTGGGCTGGACTTACCTTCCTTGGATACTTGTATGGTGCAGTCACCTTCTTAACATGCTGTTGAAGCTCATGAATTAATTTTTCTGGATCATGTGATACAAAAGCAGGAGCTAAAACAATGAAGGCTTTGACCACCTGTGCCACAAAAATGAAGGGGTTCCATTAACTTCCAGAGCTGGCAATAAGGGAATCTATCTGTTGTGAAAAGTGAATGTCAACATTCAGAATGCCAATATTTGATATTTTTCTTTAATTTCCCTTTTCAATAGCTGTTTGCTATCAACTGCTGTGCTATGAAGGACTCATTCTGTAGCAGAGAATGTTTTCCTATTTTCCCCTTGTTTTCTTAACTTTATACATCATTAAACTTTCAAAAAGTTCTGGTATGGAAAATAAAGAGAGATTAAAATCTCATCCCAGCTGCTCAAAGAAATGTTGCAAAGCTGGAAAATATAAAGCAAAAATTAAACACTCTGGATATCATTGCCCCCATATGCTTAGGGGTAAATGAGAAATAATCAAAGTTTCACTGCTAAGACAAAAAGATCACATGATTAGTCTGAAAAACCATTTTTTCCCCCCCACATAAAACCCTGCAAAGAAATAATTCTGAATTTGTGATATCTGTCAAGATACGCATTTTAAAAATGTTTATGCTCACAAAATTTCAAAAATATACAACATACTGAATTCCAAAGAAGCCTAGTACATATAAGGAAGTTAATACTTAGTAGAAAGGGTATTTATTTTAGATTTTTTCCTATTTTGTTTTACCTCCCCTCGCACTGGGTCAGGACTGCTGACAACAGCCGCCTCTGAGACTGCTGGGTGCTCAATCAACGCACTCTCCACTTCAAACGGGCCAATGCGATACCTGGGGAGCACAAAGGCAGCTCAGCCCAGCAGCATGGACCAGTCCTTTGCTCCTTCCAGGCTGCGTTTCAGGAGGCAAATCTAAAAGGAAATGCCTTACCCAGCAGAGTTAATGATATCATCAGCTCTTCCAACAAACCAGACATATCCCTCTTCATCCATAACGCCTCTGTCCCCAGTGAGATAAAAATCTCTGCACACAGAAGCAGCAGTTTTCTCTGGATTATCCTGGCAACAATCAAACATTTTTAAAAAAGTATCTTATTGCATTTCCTTAGCAGTGATGCTAAAAATGAACAATAAAATTGTACTCAAGATGAGTGTGTTCAATACTGCTTTATATTTTCACTGAGGTGTTGCTACCTCAGAGCCACATGGTCATATACATGTGAGGGATTTGTGCTGTAGTTTGTGTTTGTGCTGTTGATCTTGTGCACAAGTTGTGTGTGACAGACATCTGTACAAAGGTTTCTCTGACTGCAGTGCCTGCTGGAATGGGGGTACCTCTGACAGTGGTATGAGGGAATAAAATACCTGTCCCTTGGAAAGCCTAACTGAGCTTCTGATGTATTGGAGTAGAATTTATGGGCTTGCTTCAATAATGTTTAACCAAAGATAGGAATGGAATAGAGAGAAAAGAGTGATGCTCTGAACATTAAACACATGGCACATATCTGGAACAAGGCATCCCCTGGTTTGTGGTGCATTTTAAAACTACGCTCTGTCAGTCAGTCTGTTCCTGAAACTATGCACTGATCAGGCTCAAAGTCCTCAAGTAACCCAGCGAGGCTTTCTGAGGATCCTGCATGGAATTCTGCTCCTGGCAGACCTTTGCCCTGGCTCTCTGCTGAGTCTCCCAGCAGACACAGACACAGCAGGTCAGGCTCACCAAGTACTCGGAGAACAGACAGAAGGGTCGTGTGGGCTGCACCCGGACAGCAATGGTGCCCTCTTCTCCTCTAGGCACAACAGCCCCACGGTCATCTACGATCTGCAGAAAGGACAGACACAGCATTGTGCTTTGATCAGCTCAGAGGAACATCTGCTGCAGCTCAGTGCAGGGCACAGAGGGACGCATGCAGCACTGCCTTGCTGTTCTACCCACAGCTGCCACATACCTGCACATCATAAGGGGGAACAGCTTTTCCCAAAGAGCCAGGTTTAATTTTCATTCCTTTCATATTGGCACAGATTGTCACCTGCAGAGTAGATGTTTTTAAAGATTTTTAAAAATTGTTGCAACATCTTGTAAATTTTATTATTGTTTCCATTAGTCAGAACTCCTCTTTGTGACTTTGTTGTGACAAGGGCTGAATCAGGACCAAAGAACTGTGATTTTTTTGAGAACATCAGAGTCTGGGATGTGAGCTGCTTTAATATTTTTCATTAAAACCTCACACAAAATAAATTAATGCCCAGAGAAAATAATCTAATTTAGCTTTGCTTTTGAAGTAAAGATGGTGAAGAGTTTTACTACCAGTAATTACATTTATTGCAAACGTACTGTTTCGGTCTGGCCATAACCTTCATGGATATCCAGCCCTGTCTGGATTTTCCACTTCGTCAACACTTCAGGATTCAGTGCTTCCCCTCCAGTTATGCAGTGCTTCAGACTTGGGAACTTGTAGCTTGAGAGGAAGAACAAATGAAATAATTTTCTTAACTCTTGCAAAGAACAGTAAATAGACTTAACTGAACAGCCTCCCTCAGCTTTCCAAGGGCATACACCTAAAGCTTCACAAGCTCTTTTGGAAATGACAATCATCATCCTGTTATGCACACCTCAACTAGAATCCTAGACTGCTTGAGTTGCCACTGAAGATGATGTGGTTTACCTCTGTGCCAATTGAAGTAGGTTTTTCTGCTGGAAAAAGTGAGCAAAAGTGTTTCCGTGGGAGAACTGACATAAAAGGAGGAATCTGAACAGGCACATCAGATGTGTGTGGAAAGCTGAGTTATGTGCCAACATCTAACATCAGATATAACACAGAGAACTTTCTAGAGCAAAAGGAAGGATGAATAGATACACAGAGGCTGAGCTTTGCTAAAGCTGGATTGGCTTTTGGCAAGATGAAAGACCTATGTGACCAGAATGAGTACCTTACCAAAGATGTGAAAACTCCTTACAAACCACTTCTCACAACCTGGGTATTTCACAGAGTACCAAACCAGGAAGAACAGCTACCAAATAACTCTCAGCATGTGGAACTCCTCTAACTGCTCCCTTCATTCTCAAACATGTGAGAACAACTCCATGGTGTACCAGCTGATCTAATGCTGCCTAAAACATTGACTGAAATTGAACTGTGAAGCCTAAATTCAGAGGAAGTTACAGCTTAAAAGAAAAAATCTTCCTTGTTTCCTCTGCGCTGTCTATTCAAAGACCAAGTGCTGAAGCCCAAGTAGCGTATGGTGTGGCTAATTCTTCTCACATTTGAAAACTGAGAACCTTCTTTACTGAGAGCAAGCTTTGCTGATTAGGTTTCCTTGAACTGAAAAAGAGAATTAAGGAAGCTAAGGAACTAACCATGCAGAACTGTCCCAGCATTATACCCCAGCCTCCCTCCCCTCCCTGCGGTACCTGCTCACATCATGTTGGACCAGCATGCGGAAGGCGGTGGGAGCCGTGCAGAAGGTGGTGATGGGATATTTTGAGAGAGTCTAGAAAAATAGGAAGTTGTTGTGCTGGACAGAAAGTGTAATGCTGGGTCTGACCTTGTGAATGTGCAGGTGATTAACAAAAGAGGCCAATGTTGAGGGGAATCAGCCAACTGATTGGTTTAAAGTGCCTTAAGGGGGGAATAGACACTCTGGCAACTCACTGAAAATTCAGAGAAACAGAGCCTTGATTCAGGTTTATGCTATATTCTGAGTACTGGCCCATACTCAGCCTAAACCCAGAGCAGATGGAAGTTCATACCTGAAGTAAGCCTTAGGTTCAATATTGGACAACACAGCAGTGATCCCAAGATCTTTATATCCTGTGTCTTTATCCAATTGTCCTCTGCACTCAAACCATGACATATGGCCTAACCAGGAGGGAAAACACTTGTTCCTTGAGCTTAATGGGCACCAAATTCCTTGGGATGTGGGAAGTAGTATCCCTGCTGCTACTAAGCAATGGCACCCATAGACTGGAGCCCAGTTTGTTTCCTTCACTTCTGTAAAACGGAAATAAATATTTCAGTATAAAATGTTAAGCTTACCTCTGCAATAACTTCTGGTTTAAACTGTGGCATATTGTGTATAAAGACACAGGATCCACAGATCCACGGTGAAAAAACACTGCTCCAAGCTGCTTTTACCCAGCCAGTATCAGAGGTATTCCACATTATATCTGAAGGAGTCAAGTTCAACCAACACCTGACGAAAAAGCAGAGATGAAAGAAATGCTGCAGAGAATGTGAGAGACTCGGGCCCAGGTCTATGGGCTCTTCTAATGGAAGCATGAGGCTTCCATTAGAAGATGTAGTGTCAGCAAGTGGGGCTCTGTGTAAAGTTTGGGAGAGTTGAAAAATCTTAAATATTCTCTGATTTCTCTTCCTTTCCTCCTGCTTAATATTTTGAGCATTTATTTTTCTTGTGAGCAGTGCAAAACATCTTTGTCTTGAGTTGCAGAATCTGGATCTAGAGCAGAACCCAAACAGATCATCTGGAATAGGCATTCCCTACCTGGTGCAGTTGAGACATCAGCTAAGTCAAAGCTCATTTCTCCAGGAAACTAAACAAGTTACTTCTCTGGATCCTTGATCACCAGCTTCCAAGTCTGAATGCTTTGGGAAAGGTTATCCTTTAACTTTCAAGATGAGGAAGATGCAAGATCCTACAGTCATGAAATACCTGCATTTACTGGAATGTTATGGTCTCATGTTCAGTTTAATGCTCATCACAGCATTTAATCAGGACCCTGGGAGGAACTGCAAGGTAATACCTGCCACTGATTGCAAATCCAATGCCGTAACTGCTGTGGGACTGCACCACCATTTTTGGGAAGCCCGTGGTTCCGCTGGTAAAATAGATCAGCATCGGGTCTTGACTCCTCGTCTTGACACATTTATGGTCAACAGATGCAACCCTTCAGAAGAAATTATATATTCCAGTCACTACACTATATTTTCCACCAGGGCAACAGCATTTTTATTGTTTAGGAGTTCAACAGGAGAATTGCCCCAAAGTGAATGATCTCACTAAATAAGTGGTAACATAGGTAAGAACACTCAGAGAACACATTTTGCTTGTAACAAATATGCTGTGTATGCCATAACTTTTAAGATATGAGCACCTACAGAATATTTCAGTGACTTTGTATCTGTTTTAGCAAGGGCACTCCAGGTGTTGGTTATGGAGCAGCAGCCAGGAATCAGTGTCTGCCTCATACAAGCAAAAACCAGCACGCAACTTGAAATTGGTAACTGAGGTTATTGTGCCAAGTACATTGGTCTTATTACTAATAGTATATAATTTATGTTCAAGAGACTGATGGACAATTCAAATCCTCTGAGCTACCAGGATAGTAGAGGGAAGAAAGAACTGAACATCAAGAGCTGGAATGGGTATTTTCCCATTTAATCAATAACCATTAGAATGGGCTCCAGCAGACAAGCTCATAACAATTGTTTAGAACTCTGTGCGCTTGTCTGATGACCACAGTAGAAGCAGAGAGCTTCTATAAACTAGGAGGCTGCTAAGCAAAGCTGAAGGACATGAATGAAATTCCAAAAACCTGGATTAGATGAACCTCTACCATTGTAACCAGAAAACAGGGAACTGACAGAGGGATGCAAAAACATAAATCATTTGTATTTTGAGAATTATTCCAACAACTCAGCAATATCACCTGACTGATGCAACCCGCTTCACCTCAAAGATCTGGGAAGAAAAGAGCTGGATACTCACACAAGGAGTTCTTTGAAGTTCAGCCACCCATTCCTGCTCCCTTGGCCTACAATGAGTTTACTTTTCAGGAACTGGCTGCCAGGCAGGACAGATTCCACTGCAGGTGCCAGCGTGTCATTGGTAACAATGCACTTGGCTTTTGAAGCCTGCAGTCGGTATGAGATGTCTTTGGCTGTTAATTGAGATGTTCCTGGAATAAGGACAATTCCTGGAAAAAAAGCAAGGAGCAATTGAGAAAACTCAGCATTTCCCAAAAACGTTTGATAATGTGTCTCTGTTGATGCTGATTTTATCCATCATGGATGTTTATCAGTTTAAAAGCAGAGCAAAATAGATATATTGAATTATTAATGACTCTAATGATATAAGTTCTTCCATTATAAATTCAGCTGCCTTCCAATGTATGTGGTCAAGTCTGGCCCTTGGTTGCAGCCATTCAGCCCTCACTGGCTTCACCTGAGGATGCTGTTAGACTGGACCATGTCTGGCCCTGTGCTTCCTGTGTGGGTGCTGCCAATTCTCCTTCTAGGCCAAAGATCACTTCTAGAGGTCACAACAGAATATTCCTGTTTAGATTGTCTTGTATGCTCTCTTTGCCTTCTGTCTGCACCCAGGAAGTCAGTGAGTCACTCACCTGCTCGCATGCAGGCCACATTCAGGAGCCACCACTCAGGAACACGAGGCAGAACTGCCAAAACCCTGTCTCCTCTCTGCAAACCACAGGCCTCAGAAAGGACATTGGCTGCCTTCCTGGACAGAGAGCCCAGCTCCTCAAAGCTCCACTTCACCTCCTCTCCCTCCTCATTGACCCACCAAAAAGCTGGATTTGCTGGCTTTCTTCCATCCTACAACATGCGAGAAGATATTAAAAGAGGACAAACTTTAAAAGGTTTCACTTCAATATAAACCATCCTTGGCAACTACTCTCTTGGAGTGATACTCAGATATCTTTCTGATAAACAAAATACAATGGTGCCAGTACTATCCAGTACCCATTAATAAAATTGTATCATCTGAGATTTGTTCCACCATGTCCTGGTTTTGACTGGGATAGTGTAAGCACTGCTTAGCAACAACTAAGTCAAGGACTTCCCAGTTTTCCACACTCTGCCAACAAGCTGGTGCATGAAAACCTAGGGGAGATCACAGACAGAACAGCTGACTTGAACTGCCCAGAGGGATATTCCAAGCACAGGAGGTCCTGCTCAGTTTATACCCTGGTGGGAAGTTGGTCGAGAGGTGCCAATCACTGTTTGGGGACAGGCTGGGTGTCGATCAGTGGGCAGTGGGCAATTGTGTTGTGCATCATTCATCCTTTCTGGGTCTTCTTTGTTCCTCTCTCTTTTTTGTTATGTCCCTTTTAATCACTACTACTTCTACTAATATTTCTACAATAGTGATAATTATTATTAATATTCCTTATTACTATATTATATATATATATACATACTGTATGCATTATATTTTACTTATTATTATATTTGTTTCAATTTATTTCAATTCTTAAACTGTTCTTTCCTCAATCCATGTGTTTTACCTTTTTTTTCTCCTGATTCTCCTCCCCATCCCACTGTGTGTGTGTGTGTGTATGTGTGTGTATGTGTGTGAGATCCAGGGGCTCTGTGGTTCTCAGCTGACAGCTGGGGTTAAACTACAATTCAATGTCTAGAAAAGAAAAGACAAATACTACCTTTTCCAGTCGTGCCCACTCATCTAACACATCACTTGCAAAGTTGAAGTATTCTGGCAGTTCCTTTTTACCCTGGTTTATAGATTCATAATGGGAAATAATCTGAGATGTAAGAAGCCTGTTGTTTCCATGGAATGTTCTGGAAGGTGATCCGAGAATCCACAAACACTGAGGAATGCAGGATTTAATAAATGTTCTCATGATAAATGATGCTTTATCAGAGGTTGAGGGGAAGGAATTTGGTGTACACCTAAGGAATCAGTCACCTGGAATGAAAGAAAATACATTTAAAACCAGGCAGTTATTGGATGTTGTCTAGTTTCTGATGCTGGATGAATTAATGCAAACCAGCTAAAATAAATAGGTTGTTTGAACACATCTGTATCTTCCTTATTATTTTATGTTCCTCCTTTTCTTGTAAAGGGATTGTGCACTGCTTTTCATTAGAATATTTGTCCTCTACCTTGTCAGCTGATGAATGACTCTCATATTTCACCTCTAAAATTTTACTTGCTAGTCCTTTTCTCTATATCTATGTCTGTATTCCTGTAAATTTTATGTTACTTTTCCTGCTTACAGAAATAAAATACCACTACTTTTGAAGTGGTTTAGGAGACTATCACCTTGACTCAAAACTGTCTCTGTAATTATGTTATGCCTTAAACCTGCACTAGATGGCGAGTCACACTGAATTTATGCACCAATAAACCTGATGAATCTTTGAATTATTTTCTTATGAGTTCTATTTTCTTTGAGGGCATGAAATAAACACAAAATAGACAGTAAGTGAGCAAAGGTGAAGTGCCAAAGGCTTCCATTTTCTATGCACTTCAGCTGAAGTGTGCAGCTTGGGAAAAGATACATGCTGTAAAATAAACTTGCAAAGGAAGTGCCAATATTTGCAGTTTTTCCTAGTCTGTCCTACACAACATACAGGTACATGTGGAAGAGACAGAATGGATAATGCCACAGGTATTTAAAGCCCAAGCCTGAAAGTCAGGAAAACTTGATTTTCACTCACAGGTGCTGAATCATCAGATAAACTTGTTTTGAGTGTAATGAACTCCTTAAGGATGTACCCATATGTCTAAGGGAATTTTTCCCCAATTCAATGAAATCAGCTTTGCATTTAAAATTTTTTTGTGCCACTATGTTGTCCTTATTTAACAGCCAGCAGTACATATCTGTCTCCCAGGTATTCTTTGCAGTTACTTTCACCTTTGCATTATTTATTGCAAGCGTAGGTGTAGTGAGAGCTTCCAGTGTTCAGTGCCAATAAATAACAATATCTGGCATCACTCTGAAATCACTGTATTTGTGAGGCAAACCTGAGAAACTGAGACAGAAAGCGCACACGTGAGGCACGTCTCAACGGCTCTTGACCACATATTTGACAGGTGTGAGTGGTAGCTAAGCAGAAGGCTCTAGATTAAGATTCATCCTCAATCCAGTGCTTCCTGCTGACTGGACTCTGACTTCTGCGGAGGGAAGATTTTCCACAGCTCTTAAATTACAAAGCACAAAAAGAAAGCCAAAGCTAGTATTTCACTGATGGAGAAATGCACAGAATGTGACCTTATCTGCTCTATGTCTAAAAGAGAACATTGTTCTCCACCAGTTCAGTTCTACTAAATCTCATTCCTCATTGCAAATCTGTCCTGGTAAAATGGACTGTTGTGTGATCTTCCTTTTTCTGCAGTTTCCTTTCAGGACACAGAGGTTAGAAACCGTCTCATGACAGAGCCTATTTACTGGTAGAAGGTTTCCAGGAGGGATTTAAGTTGATGGCTATCTGTTTTAGGGCCAGACAGGGGAAACCAGCTCTCTCAGCAAATGGTTTTGTCCTCCTACCTTTGTTCTGGGAGCCTCAGGCTGCGTTCTGAGCTTAAACACTGCCTCCCCAGATCAAACAGGCCTTGTTAGTTTTAACCTGCAATTCTGAGAGATGCTTTATAACCTTACCAGTATGTTTCTTGAAAGACATCTTTGAAATGGAGCTGTTATGAAGAGAAAGAGACCACAAAGTCAAATGGGAGACTCTTATCTTTCTGCTTCTTTTTTCTCCTTTAGTACCTGATTGCTGAATCTGTATTTATGTGTGATCTTATCTTGCAAGCAGCCTGAATATACAGCTCCCAATTTCATTAGGCACACTCTACAAGTACTGATGGAACACATCTCAAGGTGCATTACAATGCAAAGCTTTTGAGACTGATAGAAAAGAGCTTGCTGGAAACCCAGCCCCACTCACAGCAGGCATGGAAACAATAAATTGCAGCAATATGCCCCCCAAGATCCTTCACCCACAGATAATGGAGGCTACCACATCAACCCCCACTATGAACATTCCTTCTTTTCAGTGGTGCCCTCCTGGATAAAAAGTCTGCTAAAGGCACGAGGTGCAAAGCATCACTTGCTACTCCTCAAGAAGAAGAAACAGTCATTATTGAAGGAATTTCTTCTTGATTCTACTAATCCAGACCCACCTGTTGTCAAGTCAGCTCTGTCCTTTGTGCCACTGAAACAACCACTAGAATACCTGGTCTCTTCTACCAGCTACAGTTTTGGGGTTAAAGTTCCAAAATTTCATCAGAGTTCAAGGGTCAAAGGTGTTTCTCCTACAACTACAGGCTGGCAGGTATTTACAGAAATAATAATTCCTTAGTAAATTGAAGGAATTCCAGAATCTCAATATTTCTGTAAGATATTTTTTAAGTGTTCTGAAAGGATTGTCTAGGGAGGCCTCATAGTTCATGTGGACAGCTGATAGCTCTCCTAAGGATGAATTGGTACATTTAGCCCCTTCCATTTATTGCACAGAAAACTGTGTTACTACTGAAAACCAATGGCAAAATCTTCTGGTTTAACCCATGAGGTAGTATCTTACTTGAGCTACAACTTAGCACTTAAGTAGAGAGGAAAGCCTCACAGACAAGATGTCGAAGAGTTGCAGACATTAAAATTACCTACGCAAAGAAGTGAGAGTTTTTCCCTGACTTCAGCACACTCTCAGTCAGATCCACAATTAGTAGATCCATAAGTGCAAGAGACAAGCAGAAATTAGGCAGAGGAGCAACCCTCAAATACTGTCCCAGGAGCTGGGCAAAGCTCACAGGGCAAGCACTCAGTGTGACAGCAAAGCATGGACCCAGAAACCCAGCACTGTTCCTCTCTCTCTCATCCCAGCTGTTCTGTGCAACAAGACATGTCTGAAAACCATGCAAGCATCACCCAGCAATGTGTGAGTCCTGCCCAGCACCTCATCTCAGCACTCAATTGAAAGTGCTCTTCTGCTGCAGGCTGTGGCATCTCCTAATCCACGTTAAACTGATCTAAATTCCACATAAAGGCTTATGAGCACAGGGAATTCAGAGCACTTGTCACCAGCAGAAGGTAGACCTTTGATCAGCACTGCCTGCATGGGAGAGATTCAATGTTTACACTACACACTGCCTGAATCTAAGTCCCTCTGTTGACTTTCACTGCAGAGAAAAGCAAATAAGCACCATAAAAAGTCTCAATCACTCTAACAAATACATCCATTACAGAGAGAATGAACTTTGTACACTTACTAAAAGCACAGCCTTCAGAGCACATGCTAACACCATTTCCTCCAACTTATCAGAAGAATTCATGGAAAGACACAGACCCCAGTGAATGCTTGATTCCACAGGCTTCTGAGAATGCCTGCTGCTGCTCTTTCCAGTGAAAAGTTTTCAGATCCTAGAGAAACTTGGATAACGTCAGGACGAGCACACAAGAGGTGCAGACATTGTGCTGCTGCTTTGTGTGCTAAGCATGCTCTCATTTATGAGAAGGTGATGTTTACCTTTTCTAGCAGAACATTTGTACATCTAGTGAGGCACTGGGTCAGGCACAGAATTCCTGCAACCTGTGACTGAGATAATGACATTTAATAGGCAAGATGAGGGTTACTCTTGAAGACAAACATCTCCTTTTTAAGGCACAACAGCTGAAGGTGATGTTATTAAGAAGAAATTGCAGTTACCTGCAGCAGAATTACTTACTAGCAGGAGTCCCTCATGTGTCTCTCACACACGCTTATTTTAGTGAATGCTTACAATAATCCAAACTTAGAATAAATCCTGGTGTTTACATAGAAGGAAATCTCAAAAGAACTGCAAACCTCAGTTAAGAAGTAGAGAGGTCAGCACAGAAGGTTATGCCTGTATTTCACTCTAGAAGAGAAGGGGAGACTTCAAGGTCACACAAGCAAGCTTGCAACTGCAGCAAGATTAACATTCTTCTTTTCTCTGATATGCTAAACATTAATCTATCCTTCATCTCAAGACTCTTCTGCAGAGAAATTTATATATCTGTAGTGCAACTGTAAAAGCAGCCTGCACAGATGAGAAATGGGACTGCTGAAATGGTTTTGTGACCATGTCAGAAACTAACAGCCGGGAAATCTGTATCTGGCAGGACAACAGGTACATTCACAATGACTGCAGCAATCCCTAAACCATCAATTCAGACAGAATAATGAGATTAGAGGCCACCAGCAATTAGCTAAAGGAAAATTAACTCATTGTGCTTCTATGTACAGCCACTTCAAGAATTCTTTAGGGTAATTAAACACATTCATGTGTCAGCAAAAGATTTATCTGTCCACATTTCAGTATATTTTAGCTCAGTAAACTGCACCAAAAGAAGTAGCAGCTTACTCAGGTTGTCAATGTACTGAGGAGGTAAGAGTCCAAATACAGGATTTATGGTTCTCTTCCCACTTTTAATTTTCAAACCCTTGCTTTATCCTTGTTTTTATTTACAACCCAGCTAAAAACTAAAACTACTGATAATGGAAACATTCTCCCATGTTAATACTGTTCTTGAGCCTTTGAAGGGCCTCTTGCTTCTGGCAGCTGTGGCACAGCACACTGGTTTGCACAGGTGTCCTGCCACCCCCACTGCCTGCCCTGGGCACCCTGCTCTGTTGCCTCTTATCCGTGTCTCTTGTTCCCTGCTGATGCTCCTCGAGTTTGGAGCCTGTGATGCCACATTAGCCCCAGCAGCTGCTTCCTCATCCCACGGCCTGAAGTGATCAGTGTCAATAAAAATCTAAACCAGAGGAAGCGAAACAAAACTCAAGAAAAGGCTCCCAATAAAAGGAGTGATGATTTCCTGCAACACTCAAATGACTTGAAAGATAAAGCACCTGGGAGGCAAATAGAGAATGAGTGGAATGAAAAGGAATTGATGGAGAGCTGAAGAGGAGTCTAATCACTGAGGAAAGCAGGGGAAAGGTGCATGATGGATGTTTCCACATGATTTCTGGGTAGTCAAGGAAACAGTTTTTATCTGTTCACTCACTGAACTTGTGTCTCACAGTTAGCAGGTTAATGGTACTTAAAGTTCTCCTGCCTCTGACTGCTGGAGTCATGCACTGCTCCCAGCTGCAGCACGGAGCTGCTAACTCTACCAGCTCTCATTATCTAAGCATGCTACTTACATTCCTAGTTAGCTGCAACTCTCACTACTCAGGTCATTCAGTGATAAGAGATCATTCCTAAAATATCTCTTTGGAATTAAAATATTTCAGAGAAAAATGGATCCTCTGCCCTCTTCCCCACAGACAATCTACTCAAATGTCTAGTATCTAAGCTTAACATTTCTTTTATGTTTGTGAGACATCTGTTTCTGGAGTTCACCAACAGTTTCTTCTGTCCCTTCTTATTTCTCTGTGCAAAAAGCATTTCAGCTTCCACTTTCCCAGCTGTGGTAAAACTGCTGTGCAACCTTAGGTTTTTAGGAAAAAAATCATTATACTGAAATTGCCTCTGGTGTAAAACACTGCCCTAGAATTAGCTGAGAGCTGCTGGATCCTGGTTTGCTGTGGAGTTTCCTGCTCCTTACTCCAGCTGCATTCTGCCCAGAGCCACACACCCTTCCTCTTGGAAAGCCCAGTAGCTGTTCTGGGCTAGCCCTGCCACCTGCAGTCTCTATCAGCATTCTCAAATTGCATTGCAAGTACTCCATGTCTTATTGAATAGTCCACCTTTGCAATCATTTTCAGCAAAAATATTTCATAAAGGCTCAACACACAGTGCCCCTAAAAGCAGCAATATTTTTATAGGGTAGATATGCAATTTTTTACATTGTCAGGTCAGAATTGCAGGTTTTCTGCTGTTGCCTCTTGAGCATGTTGAGGTACAACTGGAGATACTTTCCCCCCTTTTTTTTTTGGTGCTAGGAGATAACACTTTACAATCCTGTTGAGGGAAAGGTTTATGAGACCATTTTTATCAAGTGGAAATAGGAAATTAAAGTTTGGGTAAAATTTCTTTGAACAATCATAATAAGCTTATTAGATGAAACACTAATTTTACAGGCAATTAGAACACAGCTTGGGTTTGGACTGTTGTCTTCAGGCTCATTTACTTTATTTAGAGAAGCACCTTCTCTTCATCACATGGTATCTGAGTATCCCCTGAGCAGACTTTGTTTTGTTCTACCAACAGAAGTCCTTTGGTATATTAGCAGCTGGAGCAGCTCTTCCAGTGCAGGGGTTCTGTGAGCCTCTGCCAAGATGGGTCTGTATGTGGAAGGGCCTAGTACTGTCACTTTAATATTTTGAGAAAATAGCATTATTTGATACTAATCTTCACACTTGCTGCAGCAGTAAGGGGGAGAAAATGATTGATGGCTGGGATTCAGAGCAAGGATAATGATGAATGATGCAAGGAATGTAACTCAGCACTGAGTTAGAATATGGATTCTAAGAAATGTCCATTTACTTTTTGGTTATAACCCCATTGGGCAATATCTTCTTCACAAGGTATGTTCTAGAGAAGTGCATCTGCTATTTTGTGAAAGAACAAAAGACAGTTATTTTGTTATATTTATGCTTTGGTGTGTTTGTGTGTGTGCTTGTGCAGTTATATATCTGAACGTGTGTATACACAAAAACACCCATCTATACACAAAAGAGCAAACACCATTTTATGAAACCAAATTTGACTGCATGTTCTTCATCTCTTCCTATTTGCAAAGTATATTGAAGAAACAAAAAATTTTATGTGCATAATCTAAAGAAAAAAAGTTTTGTTGTTTATAATAAAAGCCATTTAATAAGACAGAGTATCTCAATTTCAATTAAAATTCGCATTTTTTTTCAACCAAAGTTACAAAAATATAAATCTCCAGGTCTTTATCTCTTACTTGTCTTTGAAAGCAGAGAAGTCTGTGTCCCTGGTTTCCTTCTCTTGTCCTTTTTTAATGTTAATATAACTTTACAGGGCCCAGCCTAGGATGAGCCCTCAGCTTCCACCAAACACAGAGGTGCCATTTGAGCTGGAGAAGGGCTGGCCCCCAGGACAGCATGAGGAATACACTGCCCACTGCCAGCCTTTTTCAACACCACCCTCCATATCTCATCTGAAAAAGTACTTTCTGCATTACAAAAGTCTGCCTCACTGAAGCGCTTACAAAAATGGGATCATAGAGTCCCAATGTGAGCAATATTTAACTCTATTCTTCACCTCTCTTAAACTCATAGTCAGTCAAATTACTTTTTAATGGCTCCACATATTTTCCCAACAAAAGAATATTGAAATATTGCTGGTTGTTCATTGTTATTGGTTCAAGGACATATGGAGTGGTGAAAAAACAGCATCAATATAAAGAAGTAAATATAATCCCTCATTTATTTCTGAGTCATAGAAGACCTTATTCAAACCCTCCAGCTACCACTTGATACAACAACCTCCACTGGAAAGCTTCACACTGTGGCTTATGTAACCCATTTGCTTTTGATTGGCCTTTTCCAGATGTTACTTTATCTCAGTCTTCTCAGAATTTATCTGAAGAATTTGCTGAGGCTGCACAACAGCTTAAAAAAGAAGCTCCAAGAATCCAGTTTGGCAAAATTGATGTGACACACCAACATGATTTGAGAAAAGAATTTAATATTCAAGCCTTTCCTACTGTTAAGTTTTTTGTGAATGGCAGCAGGGAAGATCCCACAGACTGCAAAGGTAAACTGTCTCATGCACTGATAAGATAATGATATGTAATGACAGGATGTACCATCTATTACCCTGCTGAGAAGAAAAATATAGATGCTCAGATAAAAAATAGACAAGGTGGGAAGCTGGTTTTGCCCATGGTGTTAAATATGCAATTGCCTCTGTACCAACACAGGAACTTGAATCTGAATTCATCTTCCAAGGGCATAACTGAGTATCTTCTCTATATTAAGTTCACACAGTCAAATTAATTACCGCTGTTATTCCACCGAGTACAGAATCATCCCAACAAGACAACTTACTCACAATTATTACAATAAACATTAATGAGTTGTGCCAAACAAGAACTGGGTCCCCAAACTGCTCCATTACTCTTCTGGTCCACTGCAATTCCCATGGGCAGTGTGCCTACAGAAACAGGCTGGAGCAACACTATATCTAACAAAGAACTGGGAATTCACAGGGTCCTCAACATACAGGTCCACTTCCTAAGCTAAGGAAAACAATTTTGCCATTTAACCATCAGAGGGAGCTCATATGTGGCTTAGAATACAAGGAATAATTTGAAATATTTTACAGAAAGCTATTAAGCAAAGGCATCCACAGACTTGAGCAAGCCTAGAAATCCAGGTCTTATTAAACATTTTTGTTCACTTACAGTACATACAAGAAAGGTTATGTTTTTCATAAAATGATGAACTTTTACAGAGGTGATAAAAACTGCATGACTTAGCCAAGCATCTGATGGTGTACTCTGAGCACATACAGGTGAGCCACAAGTTTAATACAACAAACAAAAAAAGGAACCCAAAGTTTGCCTCCTGAACTTGTACACGACCTAGTGCTAAGATATCTTTAACTGCTGAGCCCCCAGTGGCTCCTGCTGAAACCTGATCTTCAGTATTTTTAGCAACTTGCTCCTCCTTGCTATTGGATTTCTTACCAAGTTCCCACTACCTAGACTTGTGCAAACAGCAGCCTCTGCACAAATGCCACCGAAAGCGTGATGTGCCATACTGAACTTTTATTAGAGGTGCTGATGCCTGAAAGCAAAAGCCCCCACCTTCAGCCTCTGATTAAATCTACAGCATTGACAAGAAAACCTCTCTTAAACTGGTAAACCTGACAGATTTTCTGGTGTGAAACAGTGAGTACAGAGAACTGTAACAACACACACATATTTGCCCTGCAGCAGAGAGCTGCTATTTCAGGCACACTTTCTAGCAAGATGCAGGAATTAGGAAACTGGCTGCTGCTCTGTGCTTTTTATAAGGCAGACAGCACCAATCTTTAGAGGACATGTGTCACCAACAATGCTTAAATTACATTTTGTTCCCTGGTAAATGCTTATGTGCAACACTGAGTAAAACCTCATGTACCATGTTTGCTTTTTAAACCACTGAGCACTGGCAATTGGAAATGTGTATTGGCCACCCAGTGACTTCTCATAGAGGGCTTGGTACATTCTTCATACCACAAAAGAAACTGCAGACCTTGCTTAAATCAATAAATTAATTCAATTCTTTATGGGAGATGGAATTTTTGAATGGTTCCCTGGCAATGGACATAACATGAGAGCCAAATTCTAGGCTTTGTAAAATCACAATTTACAACTGCAAGGTCAGAATTTGGCCAGGCTGGTTAAAGGAACTCAATAGAAAGATTAACTGCACAGAAAAGATTCTTAAGGGCTATAGCACTGACATAAGTGACAAGACCTCAATTCTGCCTTTAGACAGCAGAAGTCAAGCACTGTGTGACCACTAGATACTGCTCTGCACTTTGTTCTGCAGCCTATACACTCCAGAGCAGATGACTGCCTGCTTCATTTAAATAAAACAAATGTATTTTAAACTAGTTGCATGCTGTCTGCTGCAAAACTGTGTCAGTAAAACAGTCTGACTCAATTTTGATCTTGTCAGACTGCTAAAATACACAGTACCAGGACTTGCATCTCTGATAATCCACTTGTACCATGCATCTTGACTCTAACACTTAAATTTTTTCTTTTTCATGTATGATTTTAATTAATCCTTACTCTGGTCCAATAAGCCTGTCTGTCATACAGAGATTTTAATGGCCTGAGCCTCAGTTTGTTGCCTCAAATTCCTCTGAAAACATGACAGCTTAAAATTTTAATTTTTAAAGAGACTCAATAAAACTTCTGAAAGCTTAGGACAGTTTACCAAATAAACAGACTGACTATAATCTCAGTAAAACTGGTAGTAGTAATTTGGAAGCCAAAAGATGGAACAATCTAGAACTAAATGACAACTTTAACACTTCAGCTTTGTTTCTTATGTCTAAACTGAAGTGATGCTATGGCCCCACAGAGGAATTTTAACATGTCTCTGTGCCTATCAGATCCCTCTTGCAGCATCAAAGGAACAATTTTGACACCTAATGTAATTGAACAAACAGTTCAATAAAATCTGCAATTGGTTTGAAGCCATTGTGGATTAAACCTTAGATCGATAGCACTTTATAGCTTACTGTGATTTTGGGACACATGAAATCTTGCAGGACAGGTTTTCTACTTGTCTGAGTTTCCTCATCTCTATTCTCCATGTGTGATTAATCATTTAGCTGGACAAAAATCCACTTGCAGAGGTCTCAGAAAAAGCTGTACTTCCACTGTTTGTCTTCTAGAGCCACAATAGTTTAAATGGTGACAAGAACCTGAGGTTGAACTTGGATACCTCAAGCCCCCTCTCAATTGGCTTTGACCTCAGTCCTAAGGAGCCCAAGTCCATTTGTATTCAGCATCCCTCTGCACCTCCACTGCCTCTGTCCTGATTGCACAGAAACTTCTGCCATTCATTTTGAATTTCATTTTAACTCTCTTTTCCTTCCACAGGAGTCAGAAAAGCCTCAACCTTTATTACATGGGTAAAAAGAAGAACAGGACCTAGCGCTGTTTTAATCAACTCTACTGATCAGGCTGAAGCCATCATAAAAACTGATGACTTAGCAGTGATTGGCTTCTTTAGGGTAATTACCTGGACAACTCAAAAGGCTGGTTCTGTTCCAGCTTTGGGATATACTGCTTTCTATCTCCACCAGAGCCCACACATCCAAAAGACCAAGAACTCGCCAGAAAAATGCAGACACTCAGTTTTCACTTCATTTGAAAAAAAAAAGAAAAAAATTAACAGTCTCTGTCTATTTTTTCACACTTTTAGACAAGCAGCCAAGGCAGAAATAAGTAAATCTTACACCACAGCACATTTCCTTAACAGAGACTCTGTGAGCAGGGTGCTCCAGCAGTGTTTGCACAGCTCTGGCTGGTCACAGCAGTGTTTCCTGCATCCTCAGAGAAAGGCCTTCTGCCTAACTCTCCCAAATTTGTCTGGTGTAAAGAAGGTCAAATCTGCAGAGATAGAAAGTCATAAAATATTACCACTGTATATGATCCAACACATGTTTGCTTTCTCAAGCAAATTCTACCAGTTTCCAGAGCAGAATAATGTTGTTAGGATTTGGGCTGAGTGCTAGTGATCAAAAGTCAATAGAAATGCTGTCAGAGCGAGTAAAATAGGAACAGTATTTTCCTGCTTTTTCAATGTGTCCTTGAGATCTTTAATATCTGGAAATTCAATCAAGGATTTTTACTAACTAAAGAGACTTTTATTCTGATATCTCTCTGGGCTGTTAAAAGCACAATGTCTGGACTCATACCTGAACTGATAATATCCCAAATGTGCTGGCTAGAGCAGATAGTCAAGTTCTGTGGATATGGAAAACAGGATTCATTACCAAAATGCCCCATAGTAACGAAGCTGGTGAGCACATAGAACATAACAGGACAAACTGTGAAAATGCTCAGTGCCCAGAATTTTGCTTTGCAGCAATCTGCTTGCAGCTGTTTAAGAAGGAAGGCAGTTTTCCAGTGCTGGGGGAAATTGAGATGCTCTTTCTATCACAGTGGTGCCAGAGAGTTCCCTGAACCATACTGATAGCAGATATTGCCTGCAGATGTGTTTGACTGGACACTGGTTTTGCTTGGGCTGAAATGACAATATATGAGCATGAGCTAGGGCATGTCAGAGATTTAATGGGTGAAAGGCAACAAAACAATGTCCAAGCAAATAAAGAGCCATATTTGGCTTCTATTACTCACAGATTGCTCACAAATATGAGTGCCAGGATGTGTTGGAAGGTCTCAGCATATAAATTACTATTCATCTAGCATGAAATAATTGTCTGATTAAATCAAATCTGGAAGAGCTGTTGCCTTTCATCCTGCTTATTTACTATTAGTGTGAGGGTGGACAGCACAGTGACTATTTGACAGATGCAGGAGTCAAGGTCCCTGCCTGAAGAGCACTCAGTCAAAAGCCCCAGATGTGCCAGTCAGCTCCTCTTGTGAGCAGAGAGCTCTCCTGTGATCCCTCACTCCTGCCAGCTGTGCAGGGGCAGCTGCTGGCACCATCCCTCCCAGCCTGCAGAAGGCTTTGCAGAGGGTGGCAGTGCCAGGGGAGAGCAGGGAGGATGAGATCAGTGCAGGGAGGACAGAGAGGACCCTACACCATCTCTGCTGACCCAGGCCAGCCAACAAAAGCTGTGTCACAGCACTCCTAGGTTTCCCCCTTAGAAATAACCTTGGAAAGCATCATCCACTTTACAATTATACTCTGCTCTTCACAAGATTTTAGGGGCCTGCTTCACCTGCAGCGCTAACTCCTACACACCTTAGCAGGATGTAGGGCAAAGTCTTAATAAATACTCTTTCTGGGACGAGGAACTTTGCAATGACAGTGTGGAAGTTTTCTGTGAGACAGCAAGAGATGTGCCAGAGATGCCTTTTGGGATGACAGTCAGTGAGGATGTCTGTGCTAACTACGGTGTCCAAAGGAACTCTCTCATTGTGTTTAAGAAGGTAGGAGTACAAAAGTCTAGCAGGTAAGGTGTCGTGACAGCTGTGGGCTCTGGAAAGGCAGTCTGGGAATTTTTCAGAATATATATAAATTTTATGCTTAAGGATCTGGGTATAACAGCTTTACTTTCCAGACATTCACCTCTTTTTTTTGTGTGTTGCTTTTGACTAGGAATCTTCTTCCAGTCCACAACAGAAGAAGTGGCCAACAACAAAACCAAAACTGCACAGAGTAGCAGCAATATTTAGACTAGGAAGTAGTCAGACCAGTGATTTCCTGAGTGAGCATATCTCACAGATACTGTGTATAGATGTAGGAAAGATCTTTCAGTATGTCAACTTTACTGAACAAATTAAAACTGTCAGCTGTACCTTGAATTTTAGCTGTAATCTTGTTCTGCAATCTAGCTGTGACATTCATTTTACAAGCTATGGAATTTCAGTTGCTGAGGATCATAAAATTCACTTTTAAACCCTGTCATTTTGCTCCTATAGTTGATAAGGCCACTAACCTCACAAACTTCACTATTTGTCCAGGGAAAACCTGGGCATAATGAAGTGCTTGAAGATGGTAAACAGAGCAAACTGGGCCTGACAAGGCTAATCAAAACCTTTACCTTGGATTTGGTCACTGAATACAATATTGAGGTATGTGCATTTCACTGTATTAGCAAAACCTATGGGAGAAAGACAGAAATCCATGCAGAAAATGACCTAGGGAGCTACTCTACACCTTAGGGAGTGAGAGTTTTCTTTGCTTGACAAGGCCACTCTTAAACACATCTAGAAATGCCAGCAGACCCCAGCAGGCAGCTCCTGGTCTAACCTATGCGAAATGATGCTTCCCTCTGGCAGGATGCTGTTTGCTAGAGGAGGTGAGGAGTGGCTGGTGAACAGTGAGCTCTGACCAGGTAAAGACCTCCCAGCTGGGTGGGGTGGGAGGGTGGAGGGTCAGTCCCCAGTCCTGGCTCCAAACATTCCCCCCCAATGCAGCCACAGGGAGCTCAGGGCCAAGGCAAGAAGGAAAGGAACCAGCAGTAATTGTTGCTAGTGCAGGTAGGAAAGGAAAGACATGGAAATACCTGCTTGGCTTCAGAACACCCCATTGCCTCTGACTTTGGGCTGGCATGAGGAAAAAGGTAGTCCTGTGCAGGGAAGGAGATACAAGCTGCTGATGCCACCTAGAAGGGAAGGAAGTGCCCAGCCAGGTCTTTCCCCCACAGCAGCTGGGCCTCCCTAGGTAACACCACCTTTTACTTTCAGCATTCATCCTTGTCTGTGTGTTATACAGGAGGTCAGACTAGAAGATCACAGTCCCTTCTGACTGTAAAAATCTATGAATAACTATGAGGTTTTTCCTGGGGAAAAAAAAAAAAAAAAAACCCACCTCAGCAACTGCTTATTCTTCTTATTTTATCTGCTTTAAAACAATGAAACAAAATCCAATGCTTATGGAAATGACTGGGAACTGAGTCTTGAAAAGTAAAATTTGCAAGAGCAGAGCCTAGGGATACTGATATGCTGAGCCTCTGATTCACTGTTCTGCCTACAAAGAGTGGAGCAGATGTTGAGTCTTTTATTTCCCAGACATCTGTGAAGATTTTTGATGTCCCTGTTGAAAATCACATCCTGCTGTTCACCCCAATGAACTCAGAGTCGTTCAATGAGATTTACAAAAACTACCAGTCTGCTGCTGCAGAATTCAGAGGAAAGGTTTGTAACACTGAATCCAGATTTGCAAATAGGAATGCTGAAAGATCAGTATTACTGGTAAAAATACACAGCTGTCAGTCCAGCTTCAAACTCCACCAAACCATTTAAAAACAGTTTCAGAAACTATTATTTGAATTTGTTAAGGACAAGCTGAAAGACAAACTTCACTTGGAAATGATTATTTAAAGCACAAAGACCATAAAGAAGAGCACTAATTCCAGCTGCTCCAAATTAACCTGTTTCTGATTTTACAAATACTATTTTCTGGGAGCAACTTCTAACCAAAGGTAGTTTTAGCAAAATTCTGGCAATTTCTGGCTCTACCAGGAAATATTCTGAGGATCTCAGAATATTGTCTGAAGAAAAGGCTGGAGCCATCTACAAAACCTGAGGAATATTGCAAGGTATGTGCATAGCCTTGCCTGCAGCAGTGTGTTTGCATGTATAGAGATAGTTATAGGCAGTATATACAATACCCAAGTATTTTGGTTTTCTGTGGTGCTACTCCTGTTCCAGGTACATGAGACACTGAAGAATAGGAAGTCATCTTGTAGCCAAATATCACATATTGGTAAATACATATGGATTACAGGTGTTTCAGCTCTTCTGTCCTGTTAAGATTTATGAAGAAGTGTAATAAGCACTTTGGGGGGGTAATTTAGAAGTGTTACTGGAAGACATGATAGCAAAGCACTGTGAAGGGACAGAGGGAAAAACTTCAGTACTTCTGTTTGCTTTAGCATTTGTTATTAACTAGGATCAAGGTGTAATAAAGTCCACAGAGCTTCTGGGTTTTGGTCTGAGACCAAAATGATTCTGCACAGTTCCTTGAATTTAAGGTTAGATCCTACCCCACATCCAAGCTCCACAACCCATTTGTCCGAAATGGCTAAACCAAAGCTGGAAGTTCAACCTGATGCATGATTCTCTCTTTATCATCAGATATTGTTTGTTTTGGTGGATACTAATGAAGCAAGGAATGGCCGGATTTTTGAGTATTTTCGCATCAGGGACATTGATGTTCCTGCTGTGAGAATCCTAAATCTGACCAGCGATGCCAGGTACAAAATGCCTGCAGATGAGGTGACTGTGGAGAACCTGAAAGAATTTTGCCAGAACTACCTAAATGGAAAAGCAAAGGTATGTCCATTACTCATGAGACATCTCTCTAGTACCCCAGCTAAAACATTACAGCTTGGCAGAGCACCCCCTTTAAAAATTAGAACAGTGTCCTGTTGTGATCACTGGTTTATTAATCTACTGTCACCCTCATGTATTCATCTACCATCTACAGCTGTTGTCAGAGCATTCCTCTGTATTTAACAACTGAGGTGGACTACAAGTCCTCCAATGAAAATCCTGGATTGATCATTTTTGCCCAATATTTTAACTGATGCCAGCTGTTTTATTTTAGTGGTTTAAAAACTCCCTGTGCCTCTATCTTTCCAATACTATAATGGAGATATTTCCTTTCCTTTGCTGAGGAGAGATGCAAATAATCATTGCAACAGATCTTAAGGTTACAGAAAAATCCAGTAAATCAAAAAGTGACAGTTTCAGAGGGGATTAACATTCGGTATTTGTTTAAAGCAAGTTTAGCAAAGTTAATTTTCCGGGGGGATCATTCCCAATGGTAAATATAGCATTTGTTGCCATAATGAGGCATCATCACACTCCTGTGAAAAATACATTAAAACGTTGTGCTTATTCAGTGCTCCTCATGGTGATTTACAGGGAGAAAACATAAAGCAGTCGAATTGAGGAAGAATTAAGTAGGCAGAATTAAGGAAATGTGAGTAGGTAGATCCTGTATTTAGGGTTGGAAGGGAGCAGAAGGATGGAAGCAGAGGGGATGTGGCCTCTCTCACCAAGATCTGCTTCCATGGGGTACATGTGCCTTTCTGCTACTGTGCCATGGTGCTAAAGAAGATAAATTCCCAGCTACTGCACTGTAAATTGTAGAAGTCATGTGAGGACCATGACTGGTGGTGAAAGCAGAGATTTAAGCAGCAATGCACAATTCCTGGTGTGTTTTACATCACTTTTGAAAGCCCACAACACCCAATACCAAACTGTTCAGTAGTCCAGCTTCTGAACATTGGGCAACAAGAATTCAGGACAAGGAACACAACTGTGTTCCAAGGGGTCATTTTCAGACAGTCTGCTACAGATCTGTACTCAAGGGAGGACAAGTAGTTCTGAGTACCAACTACCCTGGGGTGTGAGATCCCAGCTCCTGCTGAAGGGCTAGAAGGTGGAACCATGGCTGACAAGGATGTAATGATATAAAAGAGTTATCAGACAGTAACAGAGCACATTAGGTAATGTCCCATCAGTCTCACATTAACTTGAGCTAGAGTACAGTTTCTCAATGTTCCCTGCACTTTCACAGCAATGTTTCTTTTTCTGCTCAGCAACATCTCCCTAGTGAAGAAATTCCACAAGACTGGGACAAGATGCCTGTCAAAGTACTTGTTGGGAAGAGTTTCAACAGTATCATCTTCTTCCACCCTTATCTGACACCCACCACATTTTCCCAGAAGATTGCAATATTAGACCATTTGCAGTGCAGTGCTTGATATGAACTTCCCTCTTGAAGTAATTCTCCATCCTCACCTCAGGGCATTCCCAAACACACAAACAAGATAAATAGGGTAGTTTCTTTTGAGATTACCAAAGAAAGACTGTCTTGTACCCATCAGCACACGTGGTATTCTAAGTTCATAATAAATCTTCATACAAAACTTCATCTAAGCTTTGCCATAAACCAGTGAGAATGTTTGAAAACAAAGTGCATTTTAGCAATAGCTGCACAATTTCTGACCTCATTAACAAGACCGCAAGTTCCTTGGTTGAAAAAATGAAAAATCTGCATTTCAACCAATCTTAAAATGTTTTATTTTTTTTTTTTTAAGATTTACTAGAGTCTTTGTGAACATTTGTAATAAGCAATTTTAATTTTGCATTTCCTTTTTTTAAAAGGATCCTTTGGGAGGAATCAAAGAGGATTTCAGCCTAAAGGAAACTGTAATAACAGAGAAAGAACTTTAATAGTACAGAGAAAGATTCTCAGGATTGTGAGGAATCCTTCCTGGAAGGAGCTCACTGGAAGAATGATTCATCTCAAGTGAACACAGAGCTGAATAAAAAAAATAAAAGTAAAGAATTTAGTACCCATGGCTTCTTATGTGTGACTTCTCTTCTGAATCCAATTTAACTCCTAAGTTTTACTGGGATCAGTTCTCATGGGTTCTTAAAATACTGTCAATTTTGCTTAAGCAGTGGCTTTATTATTAATAAAACTACTCTTCTTTAGAAAGGTGTGTATGCTGTGGCAAACAGACCAAGATATAAAATTACACAATCTGAACAAGATCTGCAACAAGATTACAACTGATTGCTCTCCAAAACAGCCCTCTTGTTCTCAAAGGAGCTTAAAGAAGGGTCCCAAAAAGAAGGGACTAGCACTGCAAAAAGCATACCAGAGTGATCTTCAGAAGAAGTAATCGAAGCTAGGGGCTGTGCCCAGAGGGGCAGCAAGGAACAGCTCATGATTTTTTTATTATGAAGTACTAAAAATGCAGAAATAGAGATAAAATTTAATTCCAGTTAGAAAAATAGCATAGCTAACACACAAAGTCACAAATATTACTCACATTTTAGTTATATGAGGTCCCTTAACCACTCCTCACATGTTGAAGAAGTGAGACAGGTGAAACTGCTGGACAATAGTAATTTCTTCCTGCAAGGACCAGATAAAGTATAAATTATTCCAAAAATTTGAAACATTTTCTTACACAATTAGGGAAGGAAGAACACTTATCAGAATTTAATTTCAAAAACAAGTGTTCAAAATCTCTGTTTCCAAATTGTTAATTCTAATAATCACTTTTTTATGTAAGCAGGGGAAAAATAGGGAAGACTTAGAAAAGGAAGGAACACCCATTTGAACGGAAGAAGACTCCATCACTGCAGTGAAGAATACAGCACTGAGAGGAAGGATGGAGACCTCCTAACCCTCACCTGTCACACCAGTCAGCAAGAGAGGGACAGGTTTAAAGTACTGGACCCCTTACGTTTTATGATGGTTTCTAAAAGGTCTCAGCCATGGTAGAAGGAGCCCGTGGTGCCAAACAAGTGACCTGGCACATTACCTTGTTCTCCCTCTGACTCATGTCAGCTACAGAATATATTCCTGGAACAAAAATTTAAAAGTATCACAATGAGAATTGAGCTCTAAGTTTGTGAAATGCAATCCCTTCCTCAAGCTTTGCTAAGTCAAACATTACTTCTTTTATTTCAGTCTAAACATGAAGAGAATCTGTTTAATTTTAAAGCGTACATCATTATAACTGTGCTTAGACATTCTAAATATTACTTAGAACCATTAAAATTTTAAAAATCAATATTTATTAGCCAAACTTGTTTCTGTAAATGAATACCAATATTTTGAATGCCCCACTCACATGAATAATCTCCTCATGCACATAAATAAGTCCTATCAATTAAGACAGACAGGACTAAGTAAAGAGATATGAATGCATACCAGCAATGGAGTTGCTTTAATCTGCACTGGTTATAAATATGAAGCAGCAGAAGCAACACTCTCAGCTATGAATCTTAATTATAAACAGCATCACAAAGTTTAGAACAAAAAAGGGACAAACTTGAACCATCCCCAAGAAATGCTGACTTGTGTTTTTTATTCTGTGATAGCCTATTCTGCCTTAAAATACAAGCTTTGAGCACCTTGCAGATAGAAATTAATCTCATTAAGTTCTATTCTTAAATCCTGGAGAAGAAAAATGTTGTTCAGAACTGACAATCATTCATAGATGCTCAGATGAACAGGAAAAAAAATAATCAATCTTAATGAGAACTATAATAATTCCTTTCCTCTTTACAACAGATTAATCCTAAGTAATTTCCCTGGAATTACTTTCAGCTGGCATTAGCATAACAACAATACATTAAGAGAGATTAATACAAATACAAAACAAATGCAACAACTGTTCAAAAAATCCCCTTGATGTGTGGCAGTGGCATAATTGGTATAAATCAAAAGGTCTGGCTTGGAGGTCACAAACTCCTATTGGTAGAAATAGATGTGTGCTTTATGCCTGAAGACTGACAGGATAATCAGGGACAGGGGTCTAAAGCCAGTATTTCAGACATTTCATTCAGAGAATTGCATTGTCAAACTCATTAGGAAGTTTGAAACTCTTGTCTTTCCTTTCTCTCACACTGCTGATAGCAAAGAGAGGAGAGTTTGCTCCAAGGACACAATGATTTAATGCAGATATATTAATAAAAAGGAACGACTCACAGGTCTATAAAAACGTGCTCTTGTGTTAACTCAAGTGAAGTTGGGCCAGTGGAAATTACTCAGCTCCGATATTTGAAAACCATGCTTGGTATAATCAGCTGTGAAGGGGCAAGGAGCCTGTGTTCATTTGCAGCTTTGCTGTGGGAAAAGCTTTAAACCCATTTGTCCCCTGGGCTTGTGGCCACGCTGTTGTGCTGTGCAGCAGGAGTCTCACACAGGCTGTCAGTCATCCTATCAAGCTTGTGTCCAACTCAGAGGGCTTCCAGGAGCACCTCACTGCTCACGTTTTGGACTTGATTCACCACATCTGAGGGGTGACATGGCTGGGGGGCCCAGCCAAAGGCAGCTCTGTCACTGGAGCAGGCAGCTGTCCCTCCTGGAGCAGTCCAGCAGGGTCACACATCGCCCTCAGCTTGCACTTTCTGAGAGTCACCTTGGAAATATTTGCTTTCTGTGAAACACTGACAGAGCTAAAGCTGTGCCAGTGCTGCTGCTGAACAAACATGCAGTGGCTGCCTTTTCCCCAGAGCCTGCCAGCTGCTCCACACCAGCTCCTGTGTGGGAATTTCCTGCACAGAGACCCTCACTATTCACACACTGGACCTGCATCACCACTTCAACACATACAGTGAACACAAACAGCTAAAGAATAATTTTCTCCCCCTCCCAAGGAAGAAACAACATGCTGTATTTCATTTGAGATCTCCTGTCAATAGGATATAAAACCAGTTCCCTGAAATTTTCCTGATCGTGAAGTTTCTATTAAAGTTGTGCAGTATACTCTGTGGAAGTGTTACACCAGGCTGTGCTGGGTTATTTCCCAAGTACAATCAAGTAAAGCATTGTCATGTTGTCAGGATAAACACCAAGTACAGCTGAGAGATTATGACATCCCATGACGGCACCATCCTTGACTCAAGCATGAGAGGTAAAATGTTAATCTCAGGAATGGCAGAACAGCCCTCATTCTCATTCCAGAAGACACCAACAAGTGGGTTTTAGTTAGAAGTACTGTAATTATCCGCTGATGTTCACTGTTTCTAATTAAAGGTAGCTAACCGTACAGAACTTTGCAATTATGTGGGATAATCTTTGCATCAAAACAAGACAGAGCCCACACTTCATTTGCATGGACCATGTGCACGCCAAAAACATTTCACTTCTAGCCAGCTACACCAAAAGCAGAGGAACAGAACTGTATAAAGAAGATCATACTCCTGTAAAATGCATTTCACTCAGGGAACTAGCATGCACACACCAATTTGGGTGGCATAAATAGTACCTACAAGGAAAGTTTGCCAGGCAGATCACCAGATACAAACTGAAGCTTCAACCATACAGTTCCAGCCCATTTCAAAGAAATGATTGGACATCACTTTGAGGAATAGACCCTCTGGGAAGTGGCATTTCATCTTAACCCCCTCCACAATTGTTTCTACAGTCTTGAGCCAAGCTGCTTTCTGGCACAAACCCTTCAGCTTGGCCAGGTGGTCAACCATAACCCAGGCAGAGAAATCCCAGGCAATCACTCTCCTAAACAACCCCACGTTTCAGGGACATGAGTAGAAGCAGCTATGCCCAGAATGGTCTATAGACCATCAATATATAAGTTATGCAATATATTACTTGATGGGACTCAGAGCTGCACTTTCAAATCAACAATTTATTCTTCATTTTCTGACTATCCTGTCCTCATGGCAAATCACTTTGATGGTTTTGTATCCAGAATGAACCTGCCTCTCTGTGCTTATGGCTGCTCCTTCAGTTTCTACACATTTTTTCTCCTTGCTTCAGCACAGCGATAGGAAAAGACAATGATTGCTTCGAGACAGTGGTAGAGCAAGGTAATAGGGAGCAGTGATGAAGGAATGTGGATGGAGGTGTTACCATGGCAACAGAGAGTTTTCCAGCTTTGGGAAAGCAAGCACATTTTTCATCACTGTTTCTTCTCTGAGTTCTGAGCAGCACTTGTGACTTTTAGGGTGAGGGACAAAAGTGCAAACAGCATTTGGCACCAGGGAGCTGTTCCATCATTGCAAAAGTTAAAGAGCAGCCGAGAAAGCCACACAGAAATTCAAACTGGTGTTCAGGTCAACACCTTCAGCAGAAGCTTATGTTACTGAATTGTGTAGTAGATCCATAAATCCATTATTTTTCAGAATAACTTCTAAAAATACAATTTCTGTACTCTGAAAAGAAATGTTTATTATCACATTCCCAAGCACTGGCTATATCTGCCATATGTGTCACGTAGGCACTGTACAGTCAGCATTTCCCTGCCAAATTTGAGTCCAAGAAGAAAGAGCAGGACATAACAACAACAGTAGTGAAATAATTGCACTATGAGCAGGGACTATAACAGGAATATAACAGAAATAAGAGCATCTATTGATAGTCCTTTATCAGTAGTAACTTTACCCCTTTTGGATGGTACACGTTTTGCAAATGAACAGCACAGCACAAGGGATGCACAGAAAGCTACACATGGCTGTGGCATAGTTTGAGTACAACATTCCCTCTTTATCAGACATAACAGTGAGGGTACATATTGCACACACCAGTTATCACTTACATTAACTGTTGTTCCTAATGAGCTCAGCATAAGGAAGGCCAAAACCAGATCTCCTTTCCCCCCAATAAAGTTACCAAAAGATCACAAGACTGAACAGCTAACCCGGCTGTGCTATGGCCGGGAACACCAAATTTAATTTAAATGTATAGAAAAATAGCAAGAAGGCTTCAATGCTTTTCTGAGTTAAGATGAAAAACTCACAGAAAGGATGTCTTTATGTATTCTTAATTATAAAGAAACTGTTAAAGGATGAACCATAATACAAAAAAGCCTAAAGGATGAACCACATGAACTTTGCAAGTTGGCAGAAGACTTACAGAGATGCAAAGCTGCCAATTTTCAGAGAACACCTCCTGGAGCAAGCAGTCTACAGCTTCTAATTTGTGAAAGAGACTGTAGGAATGCTATTTAAGAGAAGTGCTGTTTGGAGTAAAGTGAAAAATGCAAGAAATTGTATTTGAATATGTAGGTCTGCAAATGGTCAATACCAATACATTTTTAAGAAATAATAATAGTTCTAATGTTAATGTAAAGGCTGATAATATCAGCAAGAAGACGCAAACCTTTCACCTTCTTAGGGGCATGATACAGCTGACAGTGATACATGATATAATCTCTCCATCTGCTTCTCAGGGAAGCTGACCATGACAGATAATCTCACACTGTTTATTTTGGAGGAGTAGATAAATTCACCTGGAGAGCCATGAAGACCCTTGTTGAGGTCACAGCAGTTTTTGGAGGATATGCCACATCATTTACGCTTTCCAATTTGTTTCTGATTCTGTTCACAATCAGACCTCAGCAGCACACAGAATGAAATCCAGAAAGTTTTAAAATTTGAAACAACAGCCCAGGAGCAGGAGGCTCATGGTATTAACACACCATCAGTAGTGCCTGCTGAGGCATTCAGGCTGCTGGTCACAGTAAACAGAAACCCACAGATACTTTGCCTGCCTCTGGCTGACAGCTCACCTAAGGCAGCAAAAAGCAAATCCTGTAGCCTACTACTTTGCATTTGTGGGATGGGAGCATTAAAAGACTAAACTGATTCTTCAGCCAATGACACTGAAGACAGTTGTGATCTCCAGGTTTTCTAGGGCCAAAGGATGCTCAGTTGCTGTGCTGCTGTTGGTCAGGATAGAGTTATTTTTCGTCACAGCAGCTGTACATCTTGGATTTGTGCTGGAGACACAGCTGATAGTGCAGAATTGTTCTCATTGTTGCTGAGCAATGTTTACACAGAGCTAAGGCCTTTTGTGTTCCTCAACCCATCTCACCAGCAAAGAGGCTGTGCAGGAGTGCACCCCAGCTGCCCCACGGGACATTGCAGACAATATGGTGTTGTGCTGGGGAAAGAAGGAAGGGAAGAATGTTTGGATGGAGTGTTTGTCCTCCTAAGTCACCATTACATGGAGCTCTGCTTTCCTGGGATGGCTGAATGCCTCTCTGCCCTTGGGCAGAGATGGATGAGCTCCTTGTGTTGGTTTGCTTGAGTGTGTGACTTTTGCTTTACCTATTAAGCTGAGCTGTCTTTATCTCATCCCAGGAGTTTTCTCACTTTTCCCTTTCTGATTCTCTCCCCAGTCCCACTGGCAGGAGTGAGTGGCTGCATGGGGATGAGTTTCTGTCTAGGGTTGAACCACAAAAGCTGCTCTCAGCTGGGCAAAGCCTCTGCTGAAGTCTCTGCAGGCCTTTAGAAGAAATTCTATGGATACAACTATCATATAATATCCCATACTCAGGTAATCTCTGTTATCAAAAACACACAGTACACTCCCAGGCACCTCACACCTCTCATTTCCCACATCTGGTCTTTGATGTATTCCACTTGCTGGTAAATGTGAAGTACCAACCACTGTCACCTTCAGTCAAATACACAGGAAAAATAAAAACCTTATATTTTCTGAGAGGGCCCAACATCATCCATTGATCTAAGGTGGAGGAAAATATGGAATAACAAATTTGTCTCAGTCAGAAGATACAGAAACAGTTCTGTGTGAGCCTAGATGTGCCTCTGAGAAAATGAGAGGTCAGGTAGTAGCTGTAGGAAAATGGATATGGTCACCAGCTTTGTAACTCCCAGAGGTTGTCTGGCTGTTTATTAACTCCCAGGAAAATTGAAGTTACGTGGTTTCAATCGTTACAAGCAACCTTATCAGAAATAACTGCCCTCATGCCTTAAATGATGGCTTTCTTTATCAAGCAGAGTACTCCTCTCCCCTTCCTATATCCCCTCAAACGGTAATCCTGCAATTTAGCAGATGATAGTGCTTGCAGAAGCAGCTTTTTTCACTTTTAAAATGGTCCCTGACAGTTCCTGTCCTGTCATAAAGAGCATGTTTATATTCACAGTGGGGTGGGTACCTTCTATACTGGCAGGTTAATACACTATCAGACTTTTCTAAATAAATAATTCAATTTTTCCTTATTCAAACCTCAGTCCCTAAAGGAGTTTTCTGCTACCACCCTGCTACAGTGGTCTGGATAAAAATAATGTAGTGGCTGCAGGCAGCTGGTCTAGCAGGAGGATTTTAATCAGCATTCCCTGAGGTTTCTGTGGAGTGAGGACTTCACTTACACATGGCAATCACAGGCAGGAATGATACTGCGCTGTCTAAATGTATGCATTTTGGGTGGGAAAAGTTCATCAGCTCAAGTCTTGAACCTGAACTCTGTTCCTAACTTCCACACACGAGGCAATAGTGAATGCTGGCTAGAAGTATTCACTAGGAGAATTTATCACCAGGAGGCTTCATCCTCCAGGCTGCAACCTGACCAAATCATTGCTCAGGGTGGGCTGGAGGTCTGAATAACTTTGACCTGAACAAACAGATGGTCCCCAGGTGCTCCAATACATCTTCTTTTACACCTGGGATGAAAAAGAAAGAACAGTTTCTCACTTTGCCAGCCTACCACCAAGCCATGTTTCCAAGCAAACTGGGTGATCTTGGATAAATTTCTGTAATGCTGTACCAGGTGTTCCTGGAATACCACAACAGCAAATCAAAGTAAGATATAAACTATATTTGCCCAACTTCTTCATGCAACTATAACCTTCTGTCTTGCTACAGAAAAGAAAAAAGAAACAAGAGACCACTCCTCAAGCATTTCTCTTGGGGGAGGTGGGGGAAAAGAAAAGCAAAAGAAACCAAACAGAACAGATCCAAGCAAACTCTGCCACACATTCTTCAAGGCTTTTGAAGCTTAACATGGAAGAAACACTGAAAGCAGAACCACAAGCTGCAAATCTTTCCTATTTCTGTTAAAAATCTTGTCAATCACATCTCAGCACTGCTGGCAGTTCCACCTTACCATAGGCATCATCTCGTCTTCAGTCAGCAGACATGAGCAGGTTTTCATTTGCTTTGGAAAATCCTGCAGATCTACTTGGATAGGAAAATTCCCAGCTCAGGAGTCCCTCAAGCCATAAGCCAGCAGAAAAGCCTCAGCAGAAGGGGGTTACTCTGAGCTGCTTGCACCAAGTGCTGCAGCAACACTTCCAGAGCTGCAGGACAGAGCTGTGGGCTGAGGAACTGAAATGCCCTGAAGTCCAGACTCCAACTTGTTCCCTTAACACAGCACCTGGCCTTTGTGAAGCGGTTGTTTAAAAATCTTGGGAGGAAAAAAACCTTCCAGAAGCAATGAAACTATTTCCCAGCTGCTCCTGCCTTTCCTGCTTCATTCCCAAGGCACACAGCAGCCTGGCTGGCCATCCTTCCTCTTTCACCACTGCATAAACCTCCAGGTAAGAAGACACTCGTTGTCAGAACTGATTCCTCCCAGCCTCCAAGCTGACTCCTTGACTTTGCTTTATTCAGTTAGTGCCTCTGACCATGACAGCACAGCTACTATTCTATCCTCTTTTGACCTAAACTTCTTTACATAATTTAGGCACACAGGGGAAGAAAAAAGAACAACATCAAATAATTTTATTCTTGCAGAACAATCTATTTGCAGGAGAAAAGGGATGGTAAATTGCTGCTATTTTACTGTCTTGTTTGAATAATTTTCTATAGGAGAATTTTTAATGCCTTGTGTATCAGGAAGGGGCAGCTGCTCCTTTTCCATATGGGTATTATGGTACAAGGCACTGATGCAATTTGGAAGATGGACTATTGACTGTTGTGAAATGATGCTGAAAATGATGTAATCAATTTAATTCTCTAATGGCCTAAGTAAAAGAGGGGAAACTTTCTGGGCATTGTTTGACCTGCCTTATGAGAGACTGAAATTTCTGTTCTGAGTAATCAGAAGATGGATCTCATGTTATACAACTTTGTTTGATTCAGTAGCTGAAGGAGGAAGAACTGAATCTCAATTTATAATTCTAGTTCCTTCCACTATTACTCAAAATGAATAAAGATGACAGTTTTCATTCCAAAACCTGGAGTGCTTCAAGCCTTTAGATGACCTTCAAGAAAACAGCAAGACAGACTGACTCTAGCCATCAAAAGATTTCTGGTTTAATTGGTTCTTGTAGAAGTGTACTCTTCTATTAAAAAATTGTGGCAATGAATTGGTTTGAGCTTTTCTTTTTAAAAAATTAACTACAGAGTGAGATGGCTGTATCATAGGATGAAGGGAAGCACCATTTTGGTTCCCTGTTCTGACCAAGACAGGGATACCTGGGATAAAAAATCACATAAGTTTGTGAACCTCTGTGTGTGAGTTAGAGGATGAGAGAGCACACGCATCTTGGTATCCAACAGAAAAATGGACTTTCATTCTGAAAATACATATTATGGCAATTCTACATTCACATTAAAAATAAAGGGTCCATATTGCTCCACATCAGAATTAACAAGAAAACTGGATGAAATTAGAATGGCTGCCTTTTCATCAATAAAATACTGACATCAAAAAAGAGGGAAACTGTCACATCCTCTGGATCAATACAGGATGCTTCAGGGAGTGTGTGTACCACAGAAACCATCATTTCTGGTACATCATTAGGTACAGTGGAAGACAAAGATCATGTTACCATGTTTCTATTTTTTTTAAATGAAGAATTTATTTAAACAAACAGGAAAACTACAAAAGCTTGTTTTACTTCACACCTAGTGAATTGAGATTCCATGGACATGTTCAAAATAGGTAGCATTTAAATAAACTAGCCCTAAGTTCAGAGCACTGTCTGCTGCTCTGCATCTGAAGAGTTCCTTTGCTCCCCAACCATTCCCTGGGCCACATTATAGGGACAGTTCTGGTATTTCTCTCTGTTTACTGTATCATGAATTATCCCTTTGAAATGTTCTTCTGACCCTAAACACATTAACCTGAGTTGCTCTCAATCAAGGTCCAGGGAGAAATGCTAGTCCAAAATTTGAGGGGCCACATTAACTTGGTTCTATCTCTAAAGGAGACTCGGATTCATGAGTTCTGTTTTTAATTCTCAGTTCCACTACAAGTTTCCTGAGCAGGGCATTTAATTTCATTACAGCTGTCACCTACTTCAAGCATACATTTACTACTAAAACTGTAAATTACCCACGACAGGGCTCCCTAACCCTGAGTACCTGTAACAGCTGGCAGAGAGCAGAGAAAGGGTCACAGCTGGACTCCACAACACCATTTTGTGTCCTGTTATGACACAAAGCAAGGCCCTCCCAGGCAGTGCACCCCAGCTGGGCATTTCTCCCACTTTTGCACAGGCATTCACAGGCTGAACATGCTCTGATGCTCTGAGCAAAAAGTCAGACAGGACTTTGCTGGTTCAGCCTGCCTGCCCTGTATCCACCACATATTCCCTTTATAATGAGTTTTCAGGATAAACAATGCCTGAACATTTTTGATTAAATGCATTTCAAGCTCTTAAAGTCTCTAGCAAGTGAGTTAGTTTGCTTTGTGATATTGCATTATACAAGAATGATTGATTGAAACAAACCTTTCCCCCTCTCACTCCATAGCTATTTCCACAAGTATTTTGAATCTGGCAAGAAGTATGACATTATTGATTTGCTCTGCACTGCTTGTTCTGGAGCCTCATCTGCAAACACATTATTCTTTATTGCTTCAATAATTTCCCTGAGTGCACAGAACTCCATTGTATTTTTTTTAACTTAGCATGTAGTGATTCTTTAAATTTTTTATGTGCTCTGAAGCAGAATATCAGCCATTTGCAGCAACTCTCTGGAAGGCAACCAGAATTTCAGATGTTTCCATAGACATGTAACTACTACTTTTGCTTATCCAAAGTTCCCCACAGAGGTTTTGCTTGGTCTGGGACACTAGTAGCAGACTGCATTTAGGCAAGGCTTTAAGAGGTGAGGAGGACTGGGCAGAGAAGAGAAACTCATTCTGAGCTCAGGACAGAACTCATTTCTGTGCTGAAATGGCTCCTGGTCAGTAGAAATAAAAGCAGTGCTTGGTGCCTCAGCCAGGCCCTCAGCAGACCCTAGCAATGGGTCTCAAAGCACCTTCATTTTAACCCTCTTCCTTTCCAAAGCCCACTGCTCACAGTGCTGGATGCACAGCACAATCTTAAATTGCACTAAATGCACAGCCTTAAAAACCCTGCATGATTTTGATTTGAACACCTGCTCCTTGAGAGGTGAACTATAGACCCAATGGGATTGGAAAATCAGTGCTGGGAGAAGGAGCATCTACAACGTCAGGCTATGAGGCATTCATCCTAGAAGCCACTTCTGTGTGGAGGAGATAACAGACTGGCACTGGGGTCAGAAATGTGCTGGAGACTCTGAGGAAGTGCAGTTCTGTAGCCCACTTGAACTAAAGGAAGCCCAAGAATACAAAAATGCAGGCTGGTGTGACTTGAAGGAGCTTTGGTCCAGTGGTTTTGTGATGGGCCAAACCCATCAGAACCACTGAGTGCTGCTTATTTTCTCAGGCTGCTTCCTTGTGTTTCAGCCACCTGCCGTAACCCTGCCTGCAGGTTGAGGACCAAAACAATTACAGTAAGACATAAAACCTCCTACTCTCATTAGAGATGTGAATGAGCTGTGATCTTCACATTTAGAAGCATTTTAAAGTTTCCAGGATACTGCAACATACAGAGTTACTTAGCAGCCTGGAAAGGTCATATCTACTCTGCCTCCCATCACTGTTTACAGAGCACAGTAGGCATCAAAAACAATAGATCATGTATTTTCATGTTCTAGATTCAGGAGGAACCGAAATTGGAAAAAAGAATGTGTTTGCAAAATGACAAAACTGTGAATGAGGCAAGCAGACAGTAAATACATCTTAGGTCACATGGAAGTCACCTTTCACTGGTCTTAAGAGGAACACTGAACATTTTCCACATCTGAGGAATCAGATGCAAGCCTTGGATAATGAGCCAAGAATAAATCCACAGAGTAAGATTTCATTATACACAACATCTGCCCAGAAGCCATTTTACTCCTTAGTCTTAGCTTTATTACCAAAGAAATTAACAGCTTTACGTGAAGTGTTGGGCAGTGAGTTCATAAAACCAAAACCCCAAAGCTTCCCTTTGTCAAGCTGCTAACTTGTCTATTTTGACTATCAAAGGGTGTTCCAAAATAAAGAACAGTTTTACACCCCAAGATATACCAATATGACACTTTAAAGATGCATGGTCTTATAACAGAGAATGTGGTAATCTTCCCATGTAGAAGATAAATATCTTTAGAGGGTATGTTTAGAGGAAGGAGAATGCTATAAATTGTGCAATGCTGCAAGCATATACTGAAACTCAAGATATAAAACCTTCTCACATGTTTTCCCTCTCTCAGAGCAGCTGGGTGATGTGATGCAACAAGACTGACTCATTCCCATTGCCATTAACCCCAGAGAGCTTTTCCTTGCAGGGTGGAGGCAGAACATCATCCCAATAACAAACCTTACTTCTAGGAGTGCTTCACTTTGCTGCAACCATCTCCTTCCCTACTTAAAAAGCACAAGATCTCTTTTTATCATAGTGGAAATCATACCCAAATCCTCACATAAACAGCTCTCCATGAAAGCACAGAGCCTGCAGCTGAACACAGAGCCTGGACTGCCGCTGTCACTGGCCCTGCAGCACGGCTCTGTTGCATTATTTGCTGCAGGCACAAACAGAGGTGCTACTCAGAGCAAGGCTGCATCAAAGCACCAGGTTCTGGTTTTGTCTGAGTGAAAACTGGGTCAGGTCTATTGCAATCAGCAGAGTGCTGCCTCCACACCAGGCTCAAAACTAATTTTATCATATTTTTAAAGATTGCCTCAATGGTTTTAAACGTATTTCTTTGGTTGTGCATTTTTTGACCTTATTTAAGAGTCTTTTCAGCAGCTCTAATCTGCGCATCTGTTCAATGCAACAACAGGGCAATTACAAAGGCAATTTCAAAAAATAGTTCTAGTATTTAGGAATGACAGATTCTTGCAGGTGACAGCTGTTTTGCCACACTGCCAAATTCACAGCAAGCTTTGTATCACACCCAGAACAGCTTCACGAAAACTATACCCAGGCCACAAGTCTCTGTGGTGACATGAGGACTTTGTCAATGGCCAAAACATCACAGGGTCCTGCCAGGGCACAGGGAGCCTGGGCTCACCTCAGCTCACCTCCAGCACTGCCAGCTCTGTGCACCTCGTCCTGTGCCAGCACCTCTGGCTTCTGGACACAGAAACATCCTCCTTCTTCCAGACACCTTTGCTACATCAGCATCTTTCAGACACACTTGGGAGAAACTGAAATGGCGGGTTAAGAGGAGAGGACACTATTTTTGTCTTGTTTGCACATTTACAGATTTAGGCTAAGCCTCTTAAAATAAGGGGTACATGTCTGTTGATTTCAGGGAAATCGGGGGCAGTTTAAAAACTCTTGAGCATTTTTTCCCTTTTAAATTAACACCTACATTTGTTTTTCCATGTTTAATACAAACCTTGCTAATAACAGCTAGATATTAATTACCATCCTGCAGGCCATCAGCCAGCATCAAGCTCAGTGAGGGACAAAGGCACTGACTGCAGAGCTGCAGTATCTGTTACTGATAGATCACACCAAGAAATTGGGATGTGCTATTGATCACAGCTGCTCTTCAATGCTCCCCTAACATCTGCTCTGATTTAAACCCTTTCTTCTGATTTTAATTCTTAGGGCAATCAATGTCATTGCAGTAAGTGGCTTCCTTGTCTCCACCCCTGCTTATATTGTACTGAATTATGTACTTTAAGAACATCTTTCCAACTAACTGATCAAAACTATTATTGCTGGGTGAACTCTGGCTTTAATATTGTGTCAGAAACACATGGAGTCCTTAGCCTGTTGGGAATAAAGTTTACTGAAATATTGTAAGAGGCTCTTCTCTAAGAAGTCATTAGAGCAAATTACTTTCTCTGTAAGTAAACAGATATACTTCCTATGAAACACTAAACATTTCCTGCTTTCATTACTTCAGTATGAAAATTGTGCTTTTCTTTTTCTAAGCCATTTAGACCTTCAAACTGAAGGTCTAAATGAGACTCAGATGTGTAATGTCTCTGCATCTAATTTAATATTTACCTCTACTGCAAAAGTTCTTCTCAGTTATTTTGATTTTGGATTTGTGAGTCAAAGGAATTTATCTGCTCATTGTTTGCACATTCCTCCACAGAAATGGTACCTAATATATTTAATGAGGACTGGAATAAAGAGAGTGAAGTTAGGTGGGAATTTTGCTCCCTCTTTGTTGCCACTTTCCTGATGGCATTCCCTGCTTCCCATCCTAGACAGCACCAGCTGCAGATAGTTACATGTCAGGCACATTTCTGGAGGCCTCACAACTGCCAGTTACAGAAATCTTACTTCATCTGTTGGCTGTCAAGTGCTATAACAAAGAACAACTCCATGGCTAACAGCAGTATCTCTTCAAAATATGACTCTTAATACAGTAGATTTAAAAGCTGTTGCCTGATTTATTTAAAAATCACATATGGTTCAGGATATACACCTTTTTTTGCTAGTTCAAAGTGCTTTTAAAATGAAAGAAGATAAATGGATTACAAGTAAGGAATTATATAAGGAGCTATATAATAGAGACACAGAAAATCGCTGTGGAGCACTGGAGAATAATACAGCTACTCTCCTCTCTCACACCAGGCAGTCAGCTGACTGAAATCACCATTTATAATTCCATTTGCATCATCTGAAATGAAGCACTGTGTTAGTGTGCTTTGTCAAATAAGGAATGGTGGAGATCTGTTCAGCACTTACACAAGAAGATGGAGCAGGAGTTGATTCCTGAATTCAGTGTGTAGGTAGCACTCAGAACCTGCCCCTGCTCTGCACCAGGAGGGCAGACTGGGGACTTTCCCCTCTGCCCCCTGCCAAAAATCCTCTCTGGTAGTTGTTCATTTCTCATAGAAGCCCATTACCTTTCATAATACAGGAAAACAGTATCAGACTACAGTAAGAGGACTCAGCACCCTCTTTGCCTCTGTTTTCCCCACAGCCTGTTCTCCTTTGGTTATTTTTTTCCTCAGTAAAGGACAGCAAATCAATTATATAAGAAAAACTGCAGCCCTTGGGGTTATTTTGGACACTTGGATGACTTTAGGAGAGGGCCTGTATGAACAAGTTGAGTTCATGCCCACTACACTTGTGTTTTAATCCACACGTCTAGCAAAAGCTCCAACTCTGCATTTTATCTGGCTCCATGTGTCATTCAGTTAGGATGAGGTGCCAAGTGGTACATTTTCCTTGGCTAAACATTTTATAAAGTATATATTTCAGCTACCCAGGACACACTGATCAATCCAAAATACACCCTTCTGCTTTTGAATGGTCTCTGTTAAGTAAGCAGGAGCAGGAGACCCCAAAGCTGTGCTAAAGCAGCACTGACACTCTGAGTGCAGAGTGCTCTGGGGGCTTGGGAGCCTCCTGCTTCTGCTTGGACTTCAGATGAAATAAGGGCAACTGGAGTCTTGATCAAAGCTTTTCACAGACATTTACACTAAGCTGATCCCAGAGGATAACAGCTAGGAGACAACCATGCTGGATGGCAGAACTTGGCCCCACAAATACAGGGAGATATTCCAGGATGTTTCCTGTATTAATTTCCTCCAATAAATTTGCCCAATGATTTGAAGGAATTGAGGTTTTGGTTTTTATTTTCTTTTAAATCTGAGGTCAAAACAGAAGATTAGCAAGTTTTCTGTCAGCAGTTTACTGCCTATCTAACTATTTACTGGATTTAGGTAGTTATACCCAGTCTGCCAATATCTGATTTTCTGTCTAGATTTGTGAAGGAACATAAATCTGGAGAATGACTGCAGATCCTTTTTTTCTTGAAAAATCTAATTTTATTTTGAGCTTAGTGCTGATTCATATAACAGCTGATTTTTAAAAAGCACATTTTCAGATATTTCAATCTTACAAGTGTTTTTAAATTCAAGAGCTTCATCCACATTGGGAAACCACTCAGAGAATACATACAGAAAATTAATTAGAGTTCAGTTCCTGACAGAAGCTGAGCATCTGCTGAGTACACAGATCCCATTTCCAATGGGAAATAAATAAATAAAAATCAAACCCTAAATTAAATCAATTTGTATTACAGGCACTCAGAAGCATTCAGAACTGGGCATTTGTGATCTAACTTTAACATAAAGATGTTCAGAGCTAGCTGGGGTAAGCAGCTTTTTCCCACCAGTCCTACCATCAGTATAGCATTAGCTCTAAGCATTTTCGGACTACCTCAGAAAAAGCAGGAGCTGCCTGCAGTGACCTGGGTCATGCCCAGTTTTGATTAAAGGCTGAGGTATTTTATCACATACTTTGACAGATAAAAGTATGATAATTGCTATTAAATGCATCTGGTCTTATAGCAGAATTTAGTTCCTTGTCAAGAAATAATTAAACCCTCGGGTTGAGTTTTTAGTATAATTTTCAGTGATTTAACTCTTGATTCATTGGAAGTCACTTTCCTTAAAGCCTCTATGTTGACTGTGAAATTTTGGCTGTTGCTTCAGATTTTCCTGTTATCTCTCCTCTCTGCAGTTCGTATCAATAGATCCCTTTCAGGATTATCTTTGTACTTTATTCTGTGTATTGAAAACACCCTCCCACCTGGGCCACTCATATCATTAACTCTCAATGCACATATTCTTACCTTCCCCTCTCTAACCTCAACAGGAAAAGCATCTTATGCCCTATAAAGATGGTAGCACAAATCCATGTATGAATGTGAATTAGAAGATCATTTGAAGAAACAGTTTTTTTATGCACATGATTCATTCAAAGACAACACAGTTACCCAAAAGGTACAAAGATGAAAATTTTAATTTCAGAGGGTCATTAGTTCATGAGAGCAGGAAGGAGCAGATACAATCTTTTAGGGTAATTAACTTTGCAATGCACAGAGGAGCCTGCAGACAGGCCATGCTCAGATCAAAGCACCATGCTCACTGTGCTGTTAAATGCTGCCAATACCTAAGTTATTGATAACTTAAAGTGTCATTATCCTAACTAGGTTATTGCTGACCTAAAAATGCCAATAGATATTTAAGACTCATTCAATATGAGTCGAGTCTACTTGTGATACACTGGCAGGGCAGATACAGGTTTGTGTGCAGAGCTTGGAAAATACCTATATCCCCAAAGCCCTGGCCTTCAAAATTCTGTCCTGGACAGACAGGCTTTGTTTGCAACATGGAACCAATGTCTCAGGAGGGAGACATAGTAATAAATTATGCACCTCTCACTGTTTTAGGATGCTACTGTTACTTATTAATCCTTCCATTCTCTCTGTTGTCTTTAAAAGACAAAATCTCTCACTAAGCATTCTGTACATAACCTTTGGGCATATTTCAATACAGGATCAGAAAACAAAACCAATAGGGAAATATACACCGTCTCTACTTGGTAATTAAAAAGGATGACCAGTTACAGTCTAAACCAAAATCTATCACATCACTGAAACAGTGCAGGATGGTAATTAATAGCAAATTGCTGCATTATTACAGCACTAACGCAGAGCAGTCATGTGGGAATACTGAAATCCCTGGAATGTGAGAAGAATTTAAAATCCAGCTGATAAGGCTGTAAATCATCACTCAGTCAGTAGGATTGCAGGTATGAATTGAAAAAAAACAGAGTGGCAAAACTCCATCATTCATTTTGCTATTTTCTTTCCCCTTCTATGTCTCCCTCCCTCTCCTCAGTTTCAGTTTCTAACAAAATTATGGCAAAATTCTTGTCCTTTTCCATCACTTTGCCTATTCTCTTCTAGCTAGAACTATCATTAGAATGAAAAATGTTTTCTTGCTTTTTCACTGCCTTTAGTAATACACAAGACTAATTATTTATCATGCCACAGTTTAATTTGCAGCCAGAATACAGTGAAGATACAGTGCATGCCATCTTGCCAAAATGACAGGGTAACAGTAAACAGGATTATCAGTTGACATGGCCAGAGACAGGCCCACAATTTAGGGAAATTTTTATTACCCTTTATTTTTTAATCTACCATGACTACCAATTGATATGTAAAATGGATCCAAGACATTTTTTACATTATTTTAGTTTGGATGTAGTCAGAAGAAAGAAGCTGGATCAAGTCCCTGTTTTGTGAAGTTTAGAAAAGTCTCACCTGAGCCACAAAATGAAGATAAAGTACTGAAATGTCAGATGAACTAGAAGATTCTGTTCTTTGAAAATTAGATAACTGTAGGCTTCAATGAATTTTTAAGTGACTGAGTTGGGCCTACTTCAATATAGTTCTGCCTTTCTAGCCAGCTCTCCTGTACTTGCTTTCCTCTGACTTTGGAAGTGGTTTATTACATTCTGTAAATAATTACCTGGAAAATTAGTACTGGCAAAAAATGCCTAGAAACCTGAAAAGTCTTCCCTTTAAAAGCTGATGTGTAAAAAACCACATTTAAAGAATCTATGCAAAAAAGCTATTCCTACTGCACACCAAATTATTTCCACGCCCTGTTCTATTCTGCCTACATGAAAGCTTTCCTTTCAGAGGGTCATTAGCAGGGTGGGTGTCCCTGAGGTCACACAGGACTTGCAGACTGGCTCAGACCTGGTGTCCGTGTCCCTCTGTCCACAAGGAATGAGCAGCTGGTTCCAGTGGCACAGGGCTTGGTGTCCTTTGCTACCTGACATCTCCCCCTTGCCAAGACCAGCTTCTTAGAGGGAAAAATTCTCCTTTCCACAAAGGAACAAGCTCTGTGCCAGTCTTCTCCCCTTTGCTCAGGCTATTCCTTGCCCAGCACAGCTAAACGTGTTTTCTCCTTTTTTTGTTTCAGAAGCACAGGCAACATAGGGCAGGGATCAAATCATCACATTCACAGCAAAAATGAGAGGAAGTGTTTTCTCAACAGGAGACAGCAGCTGCATTATTTACCAAGACTTAACCAATACCCTGAGAGGGGAATAACCATAAGTCAAGGAAAACCATCACTTTTCAGAAGCCAGGTCATGCCTGGAGAAAGTGCCACCTATAAAAAGATTTTGCTCAGGTTGTTGCCAGCCATGAATAATGTTCTGCATGCATTCAAGGTTTGGTGAAATCAAGACCTGAATAACTTCAGAAATACAGATTGAAACATCCTCTGTACTATTGATGTGTCATGCAATGCTGGAAACATTTTAAGATGTTCTTATTTTCAACCAGCATGGTATGACAATACCTTTACTATTCATTAACAAGAACACAGCAGAATCACGGGTTTATTCAGAAGATTAGTGGCATTGCAGTATATTACCAAATCCATGTTCCCACCAGATCAAACATACCACACTTTAGATTGGCATTTAATACAGATATTTGTAGCCTGCAGGAATAATAAATGAAACTAATTAAGTTTAATAATTCAAGAGAACTTGGCATGCCTGATTGCTACATAAGGGCTAATTATCTTTCTCTTTTTCTTCCGATCTCCCCCTCCTCTCACCAAATTAATCTGGAAACTTCATAAAATATGAAAATATTAAGAAAAAAATCCTTTCAACACAGAAAACTACCTGCAACATTTACAGCTGATTCAAACTTGACTAAAATCCTACAGATGTTTTAAAGAGTAATGTCTGCTTTTACAAGTAGCAAGCTTAGTCATAAAGGAGATTTATTTTCTTATACATACTCTCATCACAATAACAGGACCCAAAAATTGTCTTAGGCAGACCTTACTAAATCCAAGTCACCAGCAACGCTTCAGCAGGGATCTCAGATATTGCAATCTCTGTACCAATTATTTCACTTGTGTTGGCACACAGTAACTTTTATTGAAGATCTACTTAATTCAGCAGTGAACTATTTAAAAACACTTATATTTCCAGAAAATTACTGCTCTCTTTTTTTCCTACATTTACGAGACAGGGTCAATCAAAACACAAGCCTGAATTAATTTTTTGAAACCTTAATAGTGTCTTAGGCTGAGAGAAAAACAATTTGTCAGTTAAGAGAAGATAAAATTGAGAGAAGGCTTTATCAGAAGCACGGGGACTCAAGAGAGGAAGTTTATGTGAAAAGAGTTTGCCCTGGATACAAAATAGTGTGAAGCACTCCAAATCAGCAGCTACCCACACAAAAAGTAATATACAGGTTGTTTCATTCTCACACAGAATGTACCACCAAATTACTACAAAACCCAAACTCCAATCCCAGCTGCCTCTATTAATTTTCTTCCAAAATCCACTTCTAGCCAATAGTCTTTTTCCAAGGTGAAGAATTAAAGAAAATACTCTTTAACAGATGATTAATTTCATTTACAGTACAGTGAAAGTCTTTAGAGCCAGAGGTTGACTTAGATTACCTTGCTAACTAATAAAGAGACCAGGTTTTTAATTAGGTTGCCTAAAGCTCATTCTCCCTTCATTATTTATGATTCTTCCTTTGCACAATGTAATTATTACCAGCAATATATATATGTTTCAAAAAACACCTACACACACATATATATGTATACAGAGAGAACTCCATGCCAATAAGAAGCTTCCTCCTCCTCACAGGCATTTCTGCTGAACAGTAACCATGCAAAGAGAGCCTTGACACATGCAAACATCAGTTTTCTCCTTCAGGTCCCTCTTCTCCTGGGACATCCATAAGATGCATCTAATAGGAGTGCTGCTGGGCAGTGTAACTATAAGCATGGTGTATCTTCTCATGGTGTACATCCATTGGATATTAATTTTTGACTGGAAACTCTTCCACTTGTTTTCTCTTTTAGCCTAGCAACACAAGGCCTTAACCACCAGTAGTGGATTCTCAGCAGCATCATGAAACCATTTTTTTGTGTGTAAAACATGTGCAACATTGCCTGATAGAACAGCACTGAACAAGGCTGGCTCCCACACTGATGTTTGAAATTCCTGGAATTTCATGTGTGTTTCATGTGTACACAGTGTGGGATGTGCAGAGAGCTGCATAAAGGCTGTGAATGGTTCCCAGTTTTGGCATTATTCCTTGCAGAGGAGCTGCCTTTGCTCCCCAGGTGCCACGTCTCCTCCTTTAGTGTGCCCAGCAGGGAGGCTGTGTCAGCCAGCAGACCTCAGCAGAGCCTGTGCTGGGCTCACTCCTCAGCCAGGGCTGGAACTGCAGCAGCTCTGGGGAAACTCTGCTGTGGCACGAGGGGGGGTACCAGAGCCAAGCAGCTCCTCTGGAATGTTCAGCTGTCATTATTTTCATTGTTTTCAGGCAGAGATGGCTACTGAATTCAGGCAAGAAGAATGTAAGCCTACATGCCACTAAAATTTACTTCCCAGGCTAAAAGGACTGTTTGCCAAGTCTTCAAATGCTGCAAGCACTGCTTAAAGCAAAACCTGCAAAGGCTCCACACTTTCCACAATATTTGCTTTTGTAAGAATCTTTAGGACAGACTTTGTTGACTTCTGTATTTCACCTGTGCAGGTTTCTTCATTTTCCTCTGCTGTGCCCAGAGAGATCATTTGAGGCCAGTAATCACATACCCACAGCACATCCTCCTGCTATTGTACACTGTGCTTTTTCAAAGTTTAATAAGCCTCTGAAAAAAATGAGCATTCCTGCTCAGTTGCATTGGGGTGTAATAAAGTTGTTTCTTTTTTTTCCCCAAGGGCTCTATTTATTCACTCTAGCACCCTGCCTATGCAGATATACTGCCACCATTATTTGGGCACAGGGAAAAGAAAGTTTGTGGCATTGTTCAATGCAAATGAACAGTCCTAAAAGCCCTGTCATTGACCAAGCAATGCCTTTGGATCCTAAGAGACCAGGCAGAGCAGCTCCAGTCAATGGGCTCATAATCCAATTTAACAGGGAAATTTTTACTGCTTTTCTATCTGTGGCATGTAAAAAAAGCAAAACAAAACAAAACAAAACAAAACAAAAAAAAAAAAAGGAAAGCTTATTAGGCTCAGTACGTCCATGTACTTTGCATGCACAAATCAAAAAATCTGGTGCCAGTCCATTGAAAAACAAAGAGTAGAAAATATATATTAAACCATCGGCACCACCAAAAAAAAAAAAAAATCCCAAAAAACTTCCCAAAAACCCAAAAACCCCCCAAAAAATAACAACAAAAAAAATCAACCAACCAACAAAAAAACTAAAAAACCAAACCATAATTGCTTTTTGCTTTAAAGCACATGAAAGGGGTAGTAGAAGGCAGCCAGGCTTGCTGTTAAAGTAGCTTACTAGCTTATAAACATATGGCACAGCAGCTTCCCAGCAGAAATGCAGGGCTCAGCTCTCTGCTCGGTCAGGCTGGTGTGCAAGGCCCTGCAGGAGGAGGGACACTGCCAGGGGCCTTTTCTTTGCACCAGGAGTGCAGGGAGCAGCTCAGGACAGCCAGCCCCACAGCACAGGCATGGCCACAGTGAAAAATGCACTTGGTGGCTTTGCTGTTCCATACAATCCATGCCCAAGGAGCCACACAACATTCTCCTGGCTCTGGCTATCTACAACTGCAGGAAAGACCTCTGGGGCCACAGGTACAGGAATAAATTAGTTCACATATAAATTAGTACAGATCCGTGCCTGCCTTGATGCAGGGCTCTCTCTTCTGTTCAGATCAGCATATTTCAGTTAATTGTGAGTAAAACTGGACACCAGAGCTCAGGCTGAGATGTGCAGGACAGACAGACTGTCTGCAGGAAATGCGGGGAATTGCTGAAGGTCTCCCTGGCTCACTCAAGAGAGTTTTTCCCCCTTTGTGTTTATAAGATTTAAATAACCTCACTCCCCGAATGATTCTTAACTTGTTACTTGTCTCTGATATAAAGTTTCCCTGCTTGAAGTGGGTCAGGTCTTCATGCAGAAGATTTTCTGTTCCTGTAGGGAATTACTCAGCAGAACTTTGAATTATCAATGGAATTATGGTACGCTCAGATTTCCCCTTGCTGATTTTATAATAAGAAGAGCCCTTGCCCTTCTTTTGGAAGCTTTGTTCATTTGGCTGGTGGATCCTCAAACATTTGAATTTTGCATTCCTAGAAGTCTGGTATTCAAGCCTTCAAAGTGTATCATATCCCCAGAAAAAAATAGAATGTATTTGCGAGACAGCAACAAGAGCCTTCTCTACTTAATCCTGATATGCTAAAGCACTAATTTTTGTTACACCTACTTACAACCAGTACTGCAAGCAGACTTCAGAAGAAGAGACATGGAAACAGCTAACACACAAGTTATGATAATTCCAGGTTTATTTTGCTCATGAGCTAGTGATGACCAGTGAGGCTTTCCTTCCTCCCTGAGCAGAGATAATACAGAAATTTGCACATGTACACACAAGGTTTTAAAGCAGGGAAGAGGTACTGGCACTGCTGAACTCTGTGGACATTCAGTGCACAGAATGTTGTTGCCTACCACACATTCAGTCATGTGCCTGCAGTGCTCCTGGCAATGATTATAATTGCCCATAGTTGATTTACATGTCGCATTTTAAACACTAGAGATGAGTGTAAAGTTGCCTCAAGGTTTGAATCCTTTTGAAAACATTGTATATCATGTTAGGGGAGCTAGATGAACAGTTCTCTGACAATGCAACAGCAGGAAGAAAGCTCCCTCCAGTACTTCTGCAGCATCTATTCCATACATCAATGACTAATTTGGACTACTATACCTTCACTTAGGCCCATCCAGTCGCATTGAGAAGAAGAATTACACCATTGTGTCTGTACAAGGGCCTATCCCATGCTTATTGCAAAAATAAGTGCCTTTTAAATATATACATATTGGTGAATCCAGCTTAGGCAGGAGGAATACTGATACACTCAGCCAGCCAACAACAGGACAGATTCCAACAGTGTTCCTGGTTTGGGTTTCACAGCCTGTCCCTCCAGTGGGGCTGTTGTGTGAGGTCTGCACTGCTTGGTGCAAGTGAGACCACCCAGAACCTAACCCTGCATTAGTGATTCACCCAGGAAATGTCATGAAGCAGCAGCCTTTAGAACCTCAAAGGCATATTCAAAGGTAAATACATATGTAGATTTATAAGTATGATCCTGTCAGATACTGTCAGAGAGGTTTCACTCCCTGTTCTGGATAGATCCTTTGAAATATCTGGTTAACTTTAAACACATGCTAAAGAAACAAGTGAGAAATAAAGGCCAGCCTTTGAACAGATGCTTCTGTCCAGCAAGTCTGTTGGATCAGAGGCCTATATTTACCAAAATGATATTACTTATCAACTCACCAGGAAAAAAAAATTAATTCAATATCTCCCCATGCAAATTTTAATCACTTTTTCAATGTCAAACCTTTAATTAGGCTGTTCCTAGGAAGCAGTGTAACCAGGCCATTAGCAATGCAGCCATAGAACAAAACTCTATTAGGAAAGTGACACTTTCACTTCAGCAGACTCATACACCAGTGTAGTTACTCTTAATCAGATTCTAAGTAAAAACAAGAAAATACTGCAACAGTGTTCTGAATGCCCCCAACTGCTCATGAGAACTGTAATTTGTATGTATATGATACAGTAAAAGTGTTCAGAGAGAAAGTCTAAGTTTACTAAAAAGAAAATGTGACACTATGTCATTTTTGCAACTGTTATGAAATTTCTGTCAAAAGCAGCACTTCCTTCATTTGCATCCACCACAGGGAAACAGACGTTTCTTCATTTTATGTAGGAGAGCACTGGGACAACTTGTGGAACAATGAACTTGCAGTACTGAAACACTGAATGAGCACATAACCACGGTTAACAATTGCTTACACTAATTACAGGGTTGACAGACAAGGAGCTGGACTCCTCCAAAACACACTAGTTTGTAGTACCTAACCATAGCTAACCATTATTTGAAGTTATGCTGTCCTCTTGGGTATTGGGAACTACTGCCCTGGTAGTTCTTTCCTCAGACACACTTGTGCATTCTCCAGGGTTCAAGTTGTATTGCAGAGAATTGAAGCAGAATACAGCCTCAGAAGGGCATGGAAAAGCAAGAAAGACAAGCAAGGAGAACAGGGAAGAAAGGAAAAAAAAATACCATTATATCCAAGTTGTAAAAGGGTGAGCAGAAAATAGATTTTAAACAGTAAGTGGAAAAGCAAGAAAGCTATAGCTAGAGATTAAAAGAGGAAAGTGGCTAGACGTTGATGACTTGAAGAGAGTTTATTTGAAGAGCCTGAATTGAAACAAAAGCTCCTCCATTTGTATTAGTAATGGAATACTAATCAACCCTCTGGGCAAAATATGGGAGCAAGGCACATCAGAGCTCAAGTGCAAGACGTGAACATTTTATGCTCAGTCTTAGAAGTGAAATGTTTTTATCTGAGGAGGTTATTGTAAACAGTTTTATTTTAGGAGCTGCCCTTTGAGAAGCTACTACATAAAAATGCACATAGAAGAAAGCAAGATGCTTTTCTCTATTTGAACTTTGCCTTAACAGAAAAAATGCTTTTTGCTATTTATAAAAATATCTGAGAGCTGGCAGCTCTTAAAGCATGTCCCCATACTTAAATGCTTTTATAGTTTCAAAAATCTCAAATAATCAAGTGATGCTCATATGAAACTCATGAAGAGCTGCTGAGTCTCTTGTAAAGCTGTAAGTACAGCCCAGGAGAACTCATCTTTGCTTTATACATTTAGAAATATGGATGAGTTCAATTCCAATTTTAACATCCATGGTCAAATCAGCCTATGAACCTCTCATGCACCAGAAGAAATAGTCTCCATGAATCTTCCATTTCTTCAATAAGCAATAAAATACATCTTAGTTGTTAATACTTACCATTTAAAATGGCAATGTGGAAATTGCCAAGTGACAGAAGTGCAGAGACATTAGACAACAGGGTGCAGTGAACTTTATGGGACATGGCAATTGTCATTTTCAGGAGTATTAAATTTTATAAGCACCAGAGCTCTGCTGTGACTTTGAGTTTGGTACAATGAACTAGCTCTTACTAAGGATGGCAACACAGAACATCTACCCAAGTTGATCTTGGCTGTTTATCTAACTCCAGTGTAGAAGTTTCTTGCACACAGCTCTGATACTCAAAAATCAACCCCAAACCCAACCTAAAACACTGGTAGAAGACAAACTCTCCTCATGTAATGATTGTTTTAAACTCAGAAAACAGAATTCTGGAGCCCCACTCCCCTCTACTTCTCATGTCTGACAGCAAGTCCCCTAACGTGGCACTGTGCTCTGTACCATGGGGTAAGGCACTGTTCTGGGGACACTTTCTCTAAAGCATCACCTGGAATGATTTTCTTCTTCAGCAAGTTATTTGACCAAGCTGAGCTCTATGACAGCAGAAATACTGCTCATAGATTTTTTCCCCCACAGTATTTAAAAATTGATTCATTTTTCTACCATATAGACCTACAAAAATGCTTCACCAGCAATTCCCTGCTTCCCCACAAGCTACTACTCTAACCCCAGCATCTTGATTTAGTCCAGCTAACTCCAGGAAATAAAACAGGAGCTAAACAACACTACTTTCAGCCATTAACATCCTGACAATGCATAATGGAACATGGAACAGTTTCAGACTCCACGATGGAAGTGGACACATGGCACCAGATCCATGCGGGCTCTGCACTGCCAGCCCAGGCCAGGCTGTCCCCAGCACACATCCCATGGATGACACTGATAGAAATTCTCCTGGGAGCATGTGCCAATGGATATTTGTTAATTTGCTGTGCAAATTGCACTTGGCTTTTCTTCTCATGTGAGGGGGGAAAAGCTGGCTGAGGAGATCCAGCAGCTACAGCCCTGCATGGAGAGTTCTCCACCTGCACACCTACTCCATAGGAACTGGCACCCTGCAGAGGGTTTGATGACCCTAAATACGAACAAAGATTTCTCTACACCACCCAGTAACCTTGCTGATGTACCTGAGCCATGGTGGTGTTCTACCCTTGATAGTTCTCCTCCCAGACACGTCTCACTTGCTCTATAGGAGACAGTCATAAATTCAGTGATGTACTCAGCAGGTACCGATCCTGGCTGAAGTGTAGTTTTACTGCCATGCATGAAGTTACATCAGGATTGATTTACTCCAGTAAGTTAGATTTTAGCTCACTATCTGCATCCTTGTTGCCTTTCAGAAGTGTGTGTGCAGTCAGCCCACAAGGACAGACTCATTGCTTGCTTGAACTCAAGCCCTAGGAGGTGCTCTCATGGTTAGGCAGAGCAGGCTAAAAGGCCCAAATTCACCTGGTGCCTTGGGAGGTTGGGAGTATTTTTTCAAGGGGGTCAAACACCACAATGACATGCCCTGGCAGGCAGGCAAAGCCTCCAGCCTTCCACAAAAAGGCAGAGAGCACATTTTGGCTATTCCTGAATATGAGCCGTAAAAAGCCTCCGGGTCAGTTCTGTAGCTCTTATATAATATATGTTAGGACTTGGTGATCCAAAGGATCTAAACGAGTTTGGTGGGAATGCTCCTGAGAATAACTGATTTAAAAGTTTTTTTTCTTTAAAGAGTACAAAGATTTTCTTTCCAGAAGCTCTTTTCTTGTTGATGGTGAGGTTTTGGGTGCCCTTGGCTTCTTGTGATCAGTGGGACATTCAGCAGCAAGCACTCTTGGAGATTCATCGATATTTTCAAGGGTAGGAGAGAACTTCACTCCTTTCGAGCACCACTCAGACAAAGATGAAAAGCTTGTGAGGGTGCCAATTATATAACCTGGCTGAGCCATCTTGCCAGGGAAAAGCTTTGCAGGATGCATTTTGGCTTCACAAGATAGAAATTCAGCTTTTATTCAATAGTTTGATTTGGTGACTTCACTGTTTAATCCATGTAGCCACAGTGATGGGTCAGAAGCAGTAACTGAAAAGGAGGTAGCTCAAATTAATTCTACCAGGATTTCACAGTGTTTACTATTCTGTATCTCTCTGGCAGCATGCCAGCGGGACAAGAGTTCAAGACAGCAGTTGATGTGTTCTGCGCTGGAAAAATATATTCTTACACTACATGACAGAGCCTTAAGCTGAGCTGCTGGATGAGCCCCAAGTAGGTTCCCACAGTGCAGATCAGGCCTGAAAGTTGCATAGCCACATTTGTGCTGAATTAAATCCATATCAGTAAAACCTGTCTCCTGGCTTAGTACTGTGGGCAAGGTACCAAGATATATACAGCCAATACTAGTTTCCATTCTAAACAGACCTGTGTGCAGCTGACTGTCACTCAGAAACAGCATTTCTCCTCTCCCCAGTCTGTGCATATGTGGACTTTAATTATTAAAGTGCCTTGGATTGCCAGGCCTTTGGGACAGGGACAGTCTTTTTCTTACAGGTCTGGGTGGTACCTTCCATTTTCTGTCTCGCACAAATACACAACTGCTCCTGCAGTCAAGTAACAGCAGCTCTTCCTCACTGAAGGCTGAGCAATAAAACTGCTGCTCTGGTAGAAACTGAGATAAAAATATTATCAAAATGTATGATGGAGATGAAGGAAGACCAGTGCAGAGCTTATTAGCCAAGTTGCATACAAGCTTAAAAAATACATCAGCCTAGACCTGGAAATTTATGATCAAAGCCACGAATTCAGAGTTAATTTATTATGCAGTAGATTTCCAGCTCCACTGAGCTAATGGGATTTGTTACTCTGTTAAATGGGCTTTTCCCTCAGAGCACCTTGTTTAATTAGACCATTTAACAAAGGTTTGGGAGAATGAGGTGTGTAAACACAGCACAGCCGTGCCAGCTGCCTCTTTGTTTTGCACACTGAAGTGCTAATTCCTCTTAGAGACTATGGGTGCACATGTACTGCACTCTATGCAGGAGGCATAGGGATTTAACTTTATTAAAAGCTAAAGAGAAAGTGCAGAAAATTTCTCAGATTTCTTGAGAGAAAACGTTTCCAGGTGTGTTTAGAGTTAAAAATTAGAACAATCTTCCTGGCACTAAAAGTGTTGATTACAGGTTCTCCAGGAGCCAACTAGCAACTTTGTGAAATGGTAGATGTAAACAGAACTGTCTGTAATTAATAACACTTTAATTAATAGCAGGAATAAGTGGACCAGACAAAATCAAGCCCCTGAGAGTCTCTGTTTCCTGTAAAGTATCAACACAGAAAAAAAAAAAAAAAAAAAAAAAAAAAAAAAAAAAAAGGAAGGTGAAAGATCAAGCTCCGTTTCATGGAAACGAAACCAAGTCATGGAAGAAGCATATGAGCCTGGCAACAGTCCCAGGAGTAAGCTTGAGCCCTGCTTGTTCATTCAACACCCAAATGAAACTCTTTTCCTGATATTCCTCACAGAATCCTATCCCAGTGTGCCCAAACTACATGTTGTTCTTCCCAATATCCATATCTCTGGTGAGAAAAGCACTTCTTTCACTCCAGGAATAACCGGAGCATTAATTTTCTATCAACTTTAAGCTTTTAAAATGAGAGTTGTTTGCCATTCTGATCAGCAAGTTGAGAGGAAATTTGTAAAGCAATGCATCCATTAGGGAGACATTCTGCACCTTTTCAGGATGCAGTCTTATACTATACAACTGATTGACCTCCATATTCCCACTGTTTACAAGAATTCAATTTTCAGTTGTAATATTTTGATTTTTCCCAAGGAAAAATTAAAAGTAATTCCAGCAGCTATTAGGCATTGCCAGTGAAGCTCCATTCATGATGAAAATAATAAACCTGACAAAACTGTCAAGGAAACCAGAAGAGTCAGTGTCTGCATTCCTGACAACATCAGGAATAACAAATCTATTTTTAAATGGCATGAGTTTTCTCCAGATATCCATTTTATAACTGGTACAGAATAGAAATCTTGTTGAAAATAAAATTAATGTACAGAACAGAGACTGAAAAAATTAATAAAAGCTATGGGACTTGAGAAGAAATAGTTTCTTTCTCTGTCGCCTTTATTTGTGTGTGCATTCATGACTGTGTATAAATCTAAATACATTCCCAAGCCTGAGGGCAATGTTGATTCAGAAACACAGAATAAAAATAAAAGAACCAATGGCCTGTTGAAATAAATGGCAAAACCCCCTTGACTTCAGCAGAGACAGAATTTTGCCCCAGATATTTGGGCCAAAGTTACCAACAGCCAGGAGGTAGTAAATTTGACCTTTGAAAACCAGTAAACAGGTGAAAGAAAATGGCCTTTGAATTGCCCACCTGTTCTATAAAATCTTCCTGAAAATATGACAGAAAGTGTTGAAAACTTGCTTTCCTACCCCACCCTCTTTGGATCTGGCGCTGTTTCTTTCTCCACTACCTCAGGGGTGGTGCAAGCTCATTCACAGATGTGCTGGTCTGGAGTCAGGTGGGGTAATCACACCTTCAACTTCATGGAAGATAGGGCAGATAAGGATTTACTTTCAAGACCTCTCAGATGGCTTCACACTTACTTTGTGTGAGGAGTGTGTAGTGGAGGGGAAGAGTGCAGACTAACCCATGGTGTACCATCCATGGCACTTCCACATGGAGACAAGCCTGAGCTGCTTACCCTGAAGTTTCTCACCTTCTCACAGCCCTGCAGCTGCTGTGCTCAAATACAGAGAAGAACCACGGTCCCTCATTTCCAGATGGAGGCTCTGAAAAAAAGAGAGACTGTAACTCAGCATCCCTGGTGTATTTATACTGATTTCAGAGGCTGGCTTGCAGAAACTCGGGTTGGAAGATGGGCTCAGAGGTGCCAGTCACACTCGGGCTGTGGGAGGCTGGGAGGGACAGCCATTCTCTCAAACCTGGAGTAGGTTCCTCCAGGGGACAGTGAGGATGCTGATGGGATGTCTCCAGCTCCCCACAGACCCTGTGTAGGGCCCTGGCCCACACGAGCTTTGGCACCTACTGCTGGCGGTCCTGTGGTCCCAAGCTTGTCTCTGGCACCCAGCCCCTGCTGAGGATGGCACAGCAAAAGGCTGCTCCCTCTCTGTGGTGCCAGGGAAAATGAGGTGAAGTAGGCCAAACAATGCTTGTTACAGGAGCTGCCTGAGCTCACAAATGAACCTTCTTTCTACTGGCATGAGCCCAGCTCTTCCCTCTCCTTGTTACTGTAAAGCAGCAGCCACCAGGCAGGTAGGATTTAACAATGCCATTATAATAACAGCAGCCAGAGAGGAAGCCCTGGCAGAACAAAGCCCAGCTGAAGGTGGAATAATGCATGCCTGGGACAACCCCTACTGCTCTAATTTTTCTTATGTATTTACGTTTAATTAACTGGTGATTCACAATGGCTCTGGGAGTAAATCCCTCCTGGATGAATCCCAAGGTCACTTCCTTAGCTGCAGGATGGAGAAATGCATTGAAGCCTGGCCAGTTGATAATCTTTTGCTTGCTTATACCAATTGAATCCTTTTTTCTCTTGGATGAACTTATCTGGGAGCTAGCTAGGCTGTAGGCCCCTGTTAAATAATGATGGTTATGTTCTTTTTGCTCACTGTCGACAAAGAATTATAGCCCCTCATTTAGAGCTCATTTCAAAACCATAAGATTCTGTAATTGAAAGTGGCTGAAGCTAATTTGATAACCCAGTTCTGAACACAGCTGAATAACTACTTTCCCTTTGTCCTTTCAACAGTAATGGCCTTGTCAGGAAAGTCTTCTGTTCTACTTTAAAGAGAGCAATTATGACAAAGGTTAAAAACTATTGTCCTGTGACAGTGTGCAATTTCAACATCGCCTTCAGGTTCCCAGCAAGGCCAGGACATGGCAGGAGGGTCAAACTCCCTCCAGCCACAGCTGCCCTCTCAAACACCCACCCAGTGCTCACTCTCTTGACTGACTCTGGTGCACTCCCAGGATACAGGCTCCATCCAGGAGAACTCCTGACTCTTCCTCTGATCACCTGGAGGTTTGCTGGGCTCTCCCAGGATGGGAGGGGAAGAGTTCCTCATTGTCTGTGTCTTGCCTGGCAGCTCCCTCAGACACACCAGACCATCTGCCCTTGTGATTAAAATCCCACACCAGGACACCCCGAGGGCTCATTCTCCCTTACAGCAGCCCAGCTGGCTGCACTGGTGGTGCAGGAGAAAGTGAATCCTCCTTTTGCGCCCAAGAGATGGATAAATTCTTACAGCACAGACGGGCAGGAGAACAGCCCCGTGTGGACGAGCAGGACACCCTGGCTCTCAGCAAGGGCAAAGCAGCCTAACACCACCCAAGACAGAACATAAAGCCTAAATGGGATGCCCACCTGGTGCTCTGTCTGCTGTCCCTGAGGCTGCCTGGCTCTTGTGATTAACCCTGACCCCTGAACACATTCACTGGTACAAGCAGCAGTGCAAGAAACCCCCTTTGCCTCCAGTTCCTGTCTCCTGTTCACACCTGCACCTGGGCATTCAGTGATTTCAGGAGATGAGAGCAGCTTTCCTTAAGCCTCCTTTCCCGTGATCATGAAGGGAAACTCACTGATTGCAAGCTGAATATTTCTGATATCTTAGTCAATTTTCCTTATGTATGTTGGATTCTGGGCCTTTCCCAAGGTAAGTGGGGGAAATGTAAATGACATGGCAAACATTTCTCTAGCCATAGCCTGGAGCTGTGCTCAGAACTGCTCTGGCTGCTGTAGTAATTAGCACAAGCAAATTGCTAAATTGTGTGCTGTGATAAAATGATGGATTACTGCATGGGAGAAATCATTAACTCATTGATTAGCAGCACATGCCTTCAAAAATACTATCTTAGCAAATTCTGAGCATTGTGGCAGCTTTGTAAATGTTAGAATTGTTGTCTCCCATAAGCAATAAAAATATATAAATCACAAAAATTAAAATTTAACTATTAAAATTGGTTCTCAAGTGGTTTCTAATATTTACTGTTTCTGCTCATGTGGGGCTCCTGTGCTGTGTCTCCCTATACTCACAGAGAGAAGGCTGCACTTACATGTTGAGAGCATCTCCTGCTTGAAGTCAGTGTGGTTCACTGGCAGCATCTGTTTCTAGGTATTCCCTCCTGGTGGCTTTAATAACCAAAGCAGCCTGATGCTGCTTTGTTATTGCCATATCTAATAGCAGTAGGCTTCACTTCTTATTCAGCACGACTGCTCAGTAGTTTATAAAATTACTCATTTAAATGGGCTTCCTTTTATTAGGATTAGCAGGCCAATCCCACATCTCTCCCCCTCCTGTTCTAAGTAAGATGAGACACTGACACTGAATATTAGTACATAATTGTAACAGAAATGTGTGTGTCAATAGCTGCTGTGAAAGTGGGATGTTATCAGTCCTCCCCACAGTTCTGTGTCAGCATGGATCCTATACCTAATCCCTGAGGATCCCCAAATTCATTGTCAGTAGAACAGAAGATCAACACCAGGCTGTGATTTCATCTATTGACTTGGGTACAATAGAGAGGGGTGTACCCACACCCAGCCACCTTGCTGTGGTGCTCACTGCCAGTTTGAACACCCACTGATGATGGGAGGATAAATCCAGGGGCAGGGACACCAAAGGGTCAGTCCAGGCTGGAGAAATGCTCAGCTGGGCCCCTCCCTACCTCTAACCACACTCAACATCCCTGACCAGTGTGATTCAGGGAACAACCCCACCTGAAAAGGGCCAGGTTACCACAGCTTGGTGCTGGGGAGGCTCCCCTTTGCTCCCACACTTCTCTCTGCCTTTGTCTGCTGGCATTTCTAGCACTTCCCTCCAGCCAGCTCATGCACCTGCCTCTGCTTTTCCTTTATTTCTGACACCATTACACCTTTGAAAGGTGCTGGTCTCTCCCAAGGTTATGCTATTCTGATTATTTTACAGATCCCACAGCCAGGTCATTATATCTGTTTCTGGGTCCTCCAGTGGAATGGAAAGGAAGAAGAGAAAGAGATCTGAAAAAAACATTTGTATCTGTTTTGCCAGAGGTGAATATCAGAGTTTCCCTTTGTTTCACTGTCAGATTAAATCATAGACATGGGAACTAGTGACCAGTGATTTCAGGGTCTGCATCTGTAAATGAAAGAGAGTTTCAATATGAGGGCAATTTATTTCACTTAATTAAACCTACTGATTCGCAGTATGAATCCATTCAGTAAAATGCCCTTTTAATAAGCAAAAGAATACCTTTCAGAATTGATAGATTTGCAGTTGTGATCTTCAGTTCCCACTTCAATTCTGCTGCAAGGCTTTTCTTGGAAATGAGAGGCAAAGCATTCCTCTCCAAGGAGAGTCCATTTTATGAGTGTCTGGTGGCATATGTATCTGCTCACTCTCTCTCTCCCAAAATCTAGCATCTCGTTGGAATTCTTTTTTTCTTAAACTAATTAGGCAATTTTATACATAGTTCCAGGAGTACCTCTTAGGACAGCATTCATTTTAATAGCATCTTAAAATGACAAATTCAAGATATGCCGCTAACAGTGAATACATGCAGTTAATAGATTTTCTTCATGCTGCTCTTGCTTGACACTACATTTGTCATAGCAGTGGTCCTGCTTCAGCACCATTCTCATCCATTCTTTATCCACTGATTTTTCTATCATAACTTATCTTTTACTAGCAGCATAATTTCTGCATTACCATACAGGCAATGTCACATACTTAACAAACTCTTCATAAACATTTACATCAGCAGCTGTCTGTTAGACATCAAATGTTCTTTCCTGGAGGAGTCTGCAGTTTCAACTATTATTATTATGGTAAATCATCTCCCAGAAACAGTCTTAGGAATATCCCTCATAAATTTAAGCAGTTAGGTTCCACCAGCAGCCCTCCCTGAGCCGGCTGTGGGAAATTGTCCCTGATCTTTGTCAGCAATGTGCAGGCAGTGCTGAGGAATGGCACAGTAGCCACCCCTCCACTAGATAGCCCCCATCAGCCCAGCCTGACTGGCCATCTCATGGCACAAGTCCCTGTTTTCCTATTTTTACTAGAATCTTCCCTTTTCTGCATTTCTTCAGAGAGTCCGGACCACTTAATGTTATTTGTGGCTGTTTGAAGAAAAAGTGCTGTTTTGCAGTGACACAAAGCAGCATGGTAATACCAAAATTTATCTTTCGTGCTGTTTTTGTTAGGAAGGCTGGTTTGTAAGACAAGGCTTGTGGGTACTTACTCAAATGGGGTTTGCACCTAAAAGCAGTGTGAGAGCAGAAACAAAGTTTGGTGCCATTAGTCACAGAATAATGCATACATCAAAAATCTGAAACCCAGGAAGAACAGTCCTATTTTCCAGGTATGTTTGAGTGATTTCATTTGAGTACTTACAATAGTTTTTTGGTACTTCATGCTGGAGGTAGCCAGGAACAGCACAAGACTGCAGAGCTGAAACTGCCTGCCATGCTCTCCAGCACAGTGTAGCTATCTGGTTATCCACTAAAACACAACACTTATTTTCCTTCTAGAGTCATCTCGAATCTGGTCAACTGAAGAAAACAAAACTACTGATAAATCTTTACAGTACAGAGTTATTGCTTGAGTGTTTGACTTTGGGTTGTATCTCACTGGAGCCTGGCAATAGTCTGCACCTGGAGACCTAATGCTATCCAGCTGGGGCAAGGAGCAGGCATGCACAAGGATGGAGGCTGCAAAAGGGCCTGTGTTTTCTTCCTTCTGCTAAAAGTGCATGGGGACAGTGAAGAGGGGAAGAAAAGCTGATTTGTCAGGTCTGGAGACTACTCCTCAGGCGTGTCAGCTGAGGGAAGTTGTCCTAGAGATCCTTGGAGAAAACAGAGGGGAGGATTTTTACGTATGGAAAGAAAACACCTCTGTAGGTTTAGAAAGATGAGATGAGTTGAGATGAGATGAGGAAGAAAAGAGCTGACCTGGCTGCAGAAATGGGAGGAATGCCAAGCAGCAAGGCTTGCCCTGCTGTGCAGGCTTCCCCCTGAGCTGTTTCCACCCCTCCCAGCCATCACCTGACAGCACCTACCTGGAGCCAGCTGATGCCTGCAGCAAACAGGAGCTCAGGACACAGCATCCTCCTTAGGAAAAGCACTATAAATCTGTGGTGTGTTAAACATTATATTTGATGAAATCCTCATTCCATTGAAGGCAATGCCAAAACTACCTCTGATTTCAATGGAGCAAGTATTTTTCCCATCCCACTGTCTCTCTGATCAGATCTCTGTTCCCTTTGTCACCCATTCTATTTTTCTGAAGCTCTTTTGAACATTTTCAGAGGAAATTAACTGATTTCATATCTTCTAGTTTTAACATTTCTGTAATATAATTGTATTTTTTGTCCTGAAAGGGAGCTCTGGCAGTATACTTTTTGAGTTTTCCATCTTGCACAGTTCATTTCTGTAGGAATCAATAAAGGTCACACTATTTAAAAATGCACAGCCTGAGCAGAGTGCAGAAAAGACCACAGAACTGCTCAGTGTTGCCACAGCAATGCATGTATTTTTTTTCAGCAGCAGATGGTAGGGCTGACATCTGCAAAAGCAAAGGGCACAGCTGGGTTACATCTCAGGTTATGGAAAGCAACAACATCTACTATGTGTCACCTGTTTTGACTGCATAATTCATTTTTCTCTGAGAACAAAGAGCTTCCCCTATGCATAGAAAATGACTCTGTGTTTCCTATTTAAAGTGATGCCTCTTATCCAGTGGGGATAAAAAAATCAAGTGCCTATAGTACTAACATGACATTCATAACAAAAAGCAAAGCTAACAGCCTCCAAGGTGTTTTCTACATTCTGGAATTAAAACTATTTTTATGACAGATATTAACCTAAGAGCAAAAATCAGTATTTTAACAAGAAAAGGAAAGCCATTTTCTGTGGGATTGTGTGTGTCTCATTACTGCACTCTTTTTAAAGCAATGGTGATGTTTACATTGAGGATGCCAGCTGATGTGATTTTGTTGTGGCTGGAGCACTGTAGGGGCAGTGAGAGCTGGGGAAAAGGGGTTCCCACATGTCCAGGGGACACCAGAAAAGCCCCAGCTCTGCTCCCCCTCCCCAGCTGGCTGCAATCTTTGTACCCAAATGCAGAGGAAAACAGCTTTTGGTCCTGAGGAAGGAGTTAGCAAACAAACCCAAAGAAAGCATACAGCTAGTTTACAACCACTGAGCAGAAACTGGTGGATTTTATATCACACTAATTGTATCTTTCTGGCTTTACTGTCCAGCACTGCTGAAAAGAGCTTTTTATAACTCTGTTTTGATTCAGACTGTGCCAAGTGCTTCCCAGTCTGGATTCCACCCCAGGTATTCTACCTCTGTGCATTACTTGGATGTTCTGACCCAGCACAAAACATCACAGATAAGGAACTTCTGCAGAGGAGGATATTCCCAAATGCAGAGCAAACACCTGATGCTGTCAGATGCCCTAATCTCAGTTGTGTCATTCAGAGCAGCTGACAATGCCATTTGGTGTTTCCTTGGAAGCAGGCAGAGGGCATGCACTCTCAGAGGAAGAGATGGCATGGCTGCAAGAGCACCCCAAAGTTCAGTCCCACCCCCTTATTTGTCCTGTATTCAAGATACTCTGTGTGCTTTCTGTCAGGGACTTTTCTGCATGCTGGTGATAATGTTGCCTTGTTCAGAGGGGTCAGCAAGAACAGTACAGAGTATTTTCCAATTAAATTGTTGGAATTACCAAGCTGAGTCCTCTTATTTAAAAAAAAATTAAAAAGTAGCTTAACATTTCTGCAAAACAAGATCTCTTTGGCTTGATTCAGGCTTGCATCTAAAAACAAAAAGGGCAAGAGCACAAATGGCATCCTGTCCTTGGAGTGGGAAACAAACCCAAAAGAGGGGCTACTCCTTCTGCAATTACCTCTGGATGTGAACTCCTGATATCAGAGCTCAGCACTGAAGTGCTCATTCCTCAGGCATTTTTGGTTTTTTCATCTCATGTATACATAGTCTCAGTGGTTTAGCATTTCACAGCCTAATGGGAAACTGCAATGCTGTGGACAGCTTTTGAGAAGGTCCTGAAAATCCTACAAAATAGCAGTGAGATTAGATACAAACAGTAAGATTTAAATACCTCACACTAAGGCATTCCAATCACTATCTTGTTATTATTTATATTTGGCTAATATCAATATCTATCAAGAGTGTAATTCTACACTATCAGACAATAGGTCTCTATCCCCTAAATCTGAGAGGCAGTTGATACCCAGGTCACAGAGGGTACTGCTGATTAGGAGAAATGACAGTGAACAACAAAATAGGATTTTAATGCATCACTCAGGCCTGGAGATGTCCTTGGTCTCTAGAAATTGGAAAAGATCTCCCCAGTCTTACTTGTCAAAGCAAAACCTCTGCAAGCATGGCTTTGAAATCTGGGCTAGGGCACCCTGGGCATCCCTTCTCAAGCAGAAATCAAGTGATTGGCCTGTAATCTCAAAATAAATTTGGATCTTTAATAAAGGAAACACTTTAAGTACCATTGGGAGCATCTAAAAGCTGAAAGAGCAGTTTATGTCTTTTAGGGGCCCAGTGACTTTGGAGCCAGCACTGTCTCCAGCAGCACCAGGAAGAAGGGCTCCAGGACTCCTCTGCAGCTACAGACTAAAATCTTAAATTCCTGGGGACAGATCCACGGAGCCACTGGCACTGCAGGCATTTGAGGAACTGCAGAGTAGTCTCTAGCTGTTCTTTCTGTTTTCTCTGTCAGATGGAGAAACTTTTCCAAAGGAACAGAGACTCTGCAGTAGATGGACGAGGTCTTACAGGGTGGGTAAGAGCAGGAAGCAAGAAACTGGATTAATACTATCATTAAATAATAGCAATGTGTATTTAAAAGCCTCATTTTGCAGGGCTTCAGACCTCTCATTTTGTGCTCCTTATAACAGGAACAATCAAAAGCACCTGTAGGGACCACAGAGAAGCTTTCCTCAGCCTTGCCCTCACCCTGGTGGAATGCAGGAAAGGACTCTCATCAAATGCTGTAAGCTAAAGGTCATTTTCCAGCTGAAATCAGTGAGAGCTGCAATAGCTTCTGTTCTCCGCTTCTTCCTTCTACCCAAGAACAAAAGTCTGCAAGACTTTCAGATATTTGACTTCTAAACAGATTAAACTGGATTTGAGGTGCCCATCATCCTTCCTCCTAATCTCCCTGTAAAAGGCAACGAGGTGCTCCTGCCTCTGAAAGTGACATAATCATAATAAATGCATTTGCTGGAAGAAATTAAACAACAACAGGTGTCCTTCAGAGTCCACAATGATTGTTAAAGGAATTTACATTTGTGAATAAACAGCAGCAGAAATTCTTTTTCTGACAGATTCTCATTATTAAAATTAGGACCCTGCTTAATCCTGCACACGTCAGTGGGACCCAGGATGACCTGCTAAGTGCTGGTCACAAAAGTTAATGTTGCATAAGGGAAGCACTAATGGAAACAGCCCTTAAAAAATAGTTTAAATATATTTTGGATGTTGAAGTCCATAGCAAAATGCCCCAGCTTTCAGTGAAGCAATGAAGCAGAGCTTTTAGAGACTGTCTGCAACCAGGCCCCTGTGCAATAGCTCAGTTTTAGGGACTTACACTGGGAGGAAGGTTGTTCCTATACAGCCAGATGTGCTCCACCAAACACTGCCCAAAGCTGAAGCTGCACATCCACTTGGAGAAGATTCCTTATCTGCTCCAGAGACTTCCTATCACCTTGACAGATCTTTTTCCTCTCTGCCTGCAAAATGAGGATGTTGTGGTCATCTGTACTTCTAAGATGCTTTTAAAGTTTAATACACTTGGAAAGTTTCTCCCTAGTATTGTTAAATTACCCATTTTGAGAAATAAGATATCCCACAATGCCATAACTATGAGTAAGACCTTAAATTCAGACTCTGATCACTTAGCAGAAAGCATACACCACATATGCTTAATGAGGCTTACTGTGAGCAATGTTAAGAAAAATAGGGAAGCTTTTATGCTGACTAGCTTTCTTTTTCTTTTGCCCCAGTATATTTTATTGCTACTCAAAAGTTAAGGATTGATAGGAAAACCATGCATTTGCAGCAGATTTGTCAAAAGGTAAAATTATTGATTTTTGAAGGAGCTTGCCCACAGTGTAAAAGTAAGTTAAAATCAATAGGGATAAATCAGGACTTCTCCAGCTATATAAATGTTGCAATAACAGAGCCTTTAATGCATAAAAATACTGTACATCAGATGACACAAGTAAGTTTAAACTTACTTTTTACTTAAATTTTAAAAGGCAAAGTAAAATTACCTGCCAGTCTAAATTTTGAACAGTAGGGTAGGTAATTTTATAAGAGATATTATTTTCCATATATAGCACCAAGAGTCCCATCAGTGCTTGTTATCCTCACATGGTCATGCTCAGTCTCTGCTCTACCAACATGGGACTGCAAAGCTATTCCCTGGGGAAGATACTCTTGTCCCAGAAGTGCAGAGAAGCACCAGTTGGGCAAATTTTATAATCCTTTTTGTGGCCACCACCAAAGGTTTCCACCTGTCTGTGAAGCCCTTGTCCCAGACTCCAGAGCCATGTCCCACACCAATGGGGCTTTTCACCCTGAGCTGCTCACCAATGGAATTAGTGAAGGGATAACCCTGTTCTGAGCCTTTCTGCTAAATTAGGCACCATTAGGATGATAAGTCCTTAATTATTTTTTCACTCCAGGGTGCATGAAACATTGTCCTTCAATAACTTCTTTGCTATTCCTGGGCCTGTACTACACCTGTTCCCATCTTGTTTTCTCATTTTTGTTTTTCAGCAATTATAGCAAGTTTCTAGCATAGCCACCTACTTGACCCAGTTGTCCTCCTGCTTCTCCCCAGTTATTTCAACCTTGTAATGTCAGTCTGCATTAGGCCAGAGACCACAGAAGAGCAGGATTCCCATGGAGCAGCAGATGTGGCCACTCCTCTGACCTTGCCCCATCTTCCTGGAGAGTTTGGCCTGGTAATTTTAAATGTCTCCTTGTCTCAGATCACTAAACAAGGGGAGCACTGCCCCTCAGGCACTTTTTGGCACCAGTATGAAATATATGAATATTTTCCTGTATATGAAATTCTTCTAGGGACCTAAAGAAACACTCTGGATTGTTGGGAATACCCTGTGACTGAGCACAAAAAGGGTCAGCCCCACAGGTCTGTGGGCTCAGCTGTGGTGAGATCGCAGGAAGAGATGAGACAAAAATTCATCTTCCAAGTGCTGCCTGTCTTACCAACAATTCAGCCAGAACTTTCCTGTGAGAGAAGGTCAGCAGCTATTCCCCTTGAATCTGAGAACAGATTGTTTAAATACTTAGGATGGGCTCTCAGACCATACATTTTTGCTGCAGTTATGCTATTCACGAAAAGTGGCTCAAAGGAGACTTTCAATTGCTTATATGGGAGGAAGCATTTGGCAACCAGACAGAGAAAACCTGATTTTTTTTTTTTTGGAGGTGCCTTATCCCCAAAGTACAATTGTGTTGTCACACATTTTTTTCAGTCTCTCAAGGTTGAAAAGTTTTTTGGCAGCAATAAATGTGGAGCTTGCAAAAGACATGGTTTCCAGCCCATTGTGTCAGATGACCCTAATGAGACAGAACCCTGGTTTCTGTAAGTGGGTCCAGCTTCATTACAATGGGACAAGACTGATTTACACTGCAGAAAATAAGACCCAAAATGTTTTAAACTTGGAGGCTACAATTGTAACTCTGAACACAGTTTTGTGGCTCAAACCTTTACTCTGCTTCAGTACTGTGCATGATGCCACTTCCATGAACTGTAGTAATGAAAATTATACCATTACAATAGTTTTGGTTGGCTTCTTCTTTCTCCTTTTTTTTTTTAGGTGGTTGTGTTTTGCATGTAAATAGATTTCTTTTACAGTTCTGGATATAAAATGGCTTTTTAACAATATTTTCATTGCATCTGCTCTAGTAGATGATTAGACCTGAGAAAGGGAAATCTTGTTTCCTACACTTTCTTGACTAGAGGCTGGTGAATGTCCTGGTGCCAAGCTGAGCACAGGTGTTACCCCACAGTGAGGGATGCAGGGTCATGCTGCACAGGTTCAGATGTCCTGTGGAACTCCCTGGTCATTTATCTTAGCAAAAGTGGGCTCCAGGGCCCAATATCTTTATCTGAGAGGGCATCCCATTCTCATGGCTTTTCCTTGCTAGAAAGGGCATAATCAGGCCCTGAGTGTTAAGCAGCAATCTAGATCTATTTCTCATGTTTGTAAAATCCAACAGTGTTTGAGCTCTCTAAAGAGTCATTATGTGCACTTTACACAAAATTTAACTAATTTCTTTATAAAATTCTCCATACAGAGCTTCCCAAAATGTTTACTGGTGCAATAAACCATTACATGGATTGTTTTAAGTCATTTGCCTCCAGACAAAACAGACATTTCAGAGCATTTTGATTTCTGCTATCTAATAAATGAAGTGCTACAATTCTAAATTTAATATCTATCATCACCATTATTTTTTCTTACTTTACATCTTTCCTAGAGGTTCATCATGACACAAAAAGATAAATTGTTGTAATATTTTCTGCACATACGGCAACGTTTATTTTTTCCTCCAAGTTTGTCTTTCAAGATGACTTACTGTAGGTTGCCTTTTTTTATTTTCCAACTATGTTTAGTTTATAAAAACTTGACCTCTGATTAGAGCCTAATTCACTGGAGCTTAGAAATGCTCTGTACTAATTGGGAATTGTGGATTTTTGGACAGAATTCCACTGCCTGTGAACGGACCTTGTCCTTGAAGAGCCTATCACACTTGACATTCTTCATTTATTTAAAGCATTGATGTTTTAAACATGAGCTATTTTATAGTTTTCCCTGTATTTGTGATTATTGTAAAAGAAAATCTGCCAATGTCTTATACTGTTGCATAAACACTCCCCACTCTCACCAAGGATATTTTAATTGATAAAATTGAGAATTTTATGGCAGCTCTTTCCAGACTGGACACTTTGGCAGCTCATCATTATTCTACAATTGACCAAAGCAGTTAAGTTTATGATGTCCAGTTGTTGAGTCTGAAGTTTGTAGCAGAAGTCCCTGTAGCCTCTGAGTCTGTGTCCATCTTGTATGACACAAATGCTGGGACACAACCTCATGGCTCCTTCATCCCTCATTTCTTTCCATCCCTTCCCTGCCCCTGCCAGCACCAGCTCTGCCAGTGTTAAAAGCCATTTCAGCAGGGATCACCAGCCTCTGCCAGTGCCAGGACACAGAAGTCTCTTTGACCTTAAATAGGGTCAGAGAAACCAACTGTAAAAAAGTCCATTCCATGTTCTTATTTTTTCTTCTCATTCTGCCATCTAAATGCCAGCAAAAATTAATGCTTTACCTCAGACATGGTTCCCATGTCTCTCTGTGGCTCTGGAGCTGTTTAACCATTCTAGCTGCACTCATTCTTTCATCCATCACCCATTATGTCACTTAGCTCTTAGCTTCCTGCAGCCTTACAACTTTAAGACCTATATTGTAAGGGCTGTAAATACATTTGATGCAGCTTCCCTGCTATTGAAAATAAAACTAAGAGCTTGGAAATGGAAAAACACTAAGTCCAGGCATGCTTTATACAAATTATATCATACTATATGAATAATACTTGGGGAAAAATTTGAAAAAATTAACTGAGTTTCAGTGTGCATCCACTAGGTACATAGAATTTAAGAGCTTTCCTTTACAGGGAATCACATATTTCAAAACATTAGTTTAAAAAGGTAATGTATTTTACATTCTTAAAACCTAATTTCTATCTGGTGCAATCTATTTACATCATCCTGCACTGAAAGTTCCCACGTGATGATTTCAGACTGCTGTGCTCAGTTCAGCAGAACTGGTTACCCAGTTTCCCAGCCTGATGGGGGTTACTCCAGGCTTTGTGTAGTCTCACTTGTGCCTTGCAAAATGCTTCCTTGTGGAGGAATTTTTTTCCCCAAATATCATTCGTATAGTATGATATAATTTGTATAAAGAATGTCTGGACTTAGTGTTTTCCCATTTCCAAGCTCTTAGTTTTATTTTCAATAGCAGGGAAGCTGCATCAAATCTATTTACAGCCCTTACCCAGTTTCCCAGACTGATGGGGGTTATTACTACAGGCTTTGAGTAGTTTCACGTGTGCCTTCCAAAAATATTCACAAAAATATGTGAATCCTGCTTCCTGATCCATTGCCTCCTCCAGCACCATCTTCAGGGGGTTCTATTTACAAGGAGGATTATTATCTGGAAGAGCCATGAATTATATATATATTGAAACCATGGAGACTTGGTCATCTACATCAGTGCTTCCTGAAGGAACTCGAGTCTTCATTTTGCACAGGACTGACACAACAATTGTACCATGATTAGAAATGTACCATGACCAACAATCAACTGTAAGACATCTTTAAGCATGGAAATTAGTTACCAAATTAGAGCCATTCTTGACCTTTCTCTTCAGCCATTTGCATTTCTAAAAAGTCTCATCTCTTAAATAATGCCAGAGAACATGCCAGAAGAGTTTCTCTCCATAACATGCTGTAGTCCTAAAACTGAAAGTAGAAATCATTCTTTATTACCACTTCCAAAGGAGCCACATCAGAACTTTACAATATCAACAGAATGGAACCCTTCTAAATGAAATGTCCCAATGTTCACCTGTAACAGTGTCAGCTCTCCCAGCAATCTCCTAACTCAAAACAGATTGTCTGTCTCTATTCTGGGATTAGACTGACTTCACTCATCAACACCATCAATGCATAATCATAACTTCTGGTGCCAATTTGCCAAAAAGTGACTCGACACAAACAGAGCCAATGCTGCCATGCCTCAGTATCTGGTATGTGCTCAGCTGCACTGGAGGTGGCCTGGAAATACATGTGGGGAGGAGATGGCAAGAGCACCAGAGACTGAGTCATGCAAGCCCTGATGGTGTTTGCAGAAAATCTGCCTGACTGGCTCCCTCAGGACGTGCACCTCGAGGAGGCACTGCTTGTACCTGCCCTGCATTCAGGTCAGAACATCACCCTCCACACCCACGTTCAGGAGCATTTCAGTGGAACCGCTAGGAAAGGATAGACACAACGCATTGAAAATGGGAATCTCTTGTGGAACTGCTCGGGTCAGAGGAATGTAGGGATGTTCCTGCTCCTTCTTCCTGGGAAGCTCTTCACCCCACTCTCTGAGTCACAGCACCATCACTTAGGATGGGCTTTGTAGCTTTTTCTTAACCAGAGGTCCCTGTGAGTAGTGCAGGCACAGCCTCCTCTGCAGGTCAGCGCTGTCCTGCTGCGTTCACTGCACTGGCTACACCCACACTTTACAACATCTGAGAGCTGCTCTTCTCTCTGCCTCCATGTTACTATCTTCAGGGAGACTAAATAAAAAATTCAGACAAAAAAAACTTTTCTTCGAAGCTGAATTTGGAGGATTGAATCTGCAGTGTTTGTCTCTCAGTGGTTGAGACAGTCAAGGAAAAAAATTATACCAGAGCCAAGGTCTAACTTATCTCTAAGAGAGAGGAACACTGCCCTTTTTATTTATTTATTTGGCCTTTGTATTGCAGTGCTATAATGAATAGAAGGAAATAAATACAGCAGAAATTAACTTCAGCTTGTGGAGTTTATTTTATTCAAGGCTTTATTTAACTCTCTGCTTTCTAAATATACTATGGTACTCTTCTTGTATCTAGTTTTGCTTAATTAAAAAAAAAAACCCTTCCACTGTCAGTCCTGAAAACATAGGAAAAGTGTCTCAACAAAATGCTAAGAAAATGATGCAGTGAAATATTTGGAAACAGGAATGTACCTTGATAGGAGCAACTGGGATTAGCCTCAAGTTATGTGATAGGAAAATGCATGCAAATAACAAACTCACTGTCATTTTCTTTTTTTCCCTTTCCTCCTTTGACTGAAAATTCATCATTTGGTTGAAAAAGTCAACACTCTCCCCAAGAAAGGGAAAACGGAGGTGCCAGGATTAGCCAGTTTCTATTATTTCTGCTTGATTAAGTAGATTAAGGGCTGATGATCATGCACTGCACCACAAGAAGGCTCCATTTTTTCTATTTCTGCAGCTAAGAGCTGACATTTACAGTCTGCTGAAGTACAGGGGACAGCTCCCATCTCTGTAAACTGGCACATCACAATGACTGCACTGGAAGGAATTGCTTTATACAACTGGAGCACTGGCTATAAAATCAGGGTAGGTGCTTGTTAGAATCCCCACCTTTTATTTCCAAACACTGGAGTAGTGATGACTGATCTTTTCATCTTCTCATCAGCACCAGACAGCTTTGTGTTAAGTGCATGCTTTCATTTTTTTGCTCCTCACGTTTTTCTAGCTTTGAAAGTCTCCCTTAGGGCCAGCAATTTATCATCAAGGCTACCAAATCTCTTTGAAGAGTAGCAGCACTCTTCCTCAGGATTTAGGATTCCACCAGGTCAGTCAGACTTCAGTTGAAGAAGCTTAATAGAACAAATATTAGTTATTAATGAATTTTACCCTTGAGAACTCCACTGCAAATCTGACAGAAGTGCCTGGATGGATCATTATCAGGCATCTTCATTTTAACACTGAAAACTACTGCTAGAGTGGAAAAACAGAAAAAAGAATATGCAGAACCAACATTCCTCACTTTCAGTAATATTATTTACCAGCCCATTATGACACCAAAACATCATCCAGATGTTACTGCAGCCCTTTCAGATCTCTATACATATGTCTCAAAGCAGAGAAACTCAGGCTGAATATGTAACAGCAATTACAAGAGACATCTGCAGCACTCCTTATTTCACTGGAAAATTCTTCAGCTAGTCTGTCTTGGGTTTCTCCATGTTCTTTAAACATGATTTGGCAAAATAATTACAGTCAGAAATCAGAACAACACTCTGTTGGAATGCACTGTCTTTCTTTTCTTTGAAAGCATGTATTGCTCCATTGGATTTCATGTCTGTGTTAGTGTTTGCAGTGTTCATTTAAATTTTGTACAGCATGCCTTAGAATTATTCTTTATTTCATCTGTCCTTGTTCAGGAATCCCAGGTCAAAGGACTTTCAAAACTCAGCAGCACAATCTCCTCGTGCCTGTCATATGTATCAGACAGACACCTGGGAAGCACAAAATGCTCCTGCCCAAGCAGAATGCTGACAGGAAAGTGGCTTCTCCCTTCTGCTCCTCGCTAGGGCTTTTCCCAGGAGAGAGGAACTCCTTCAGTACATATTCAAACGGAATTTGTACAGCTGAATCTCATTCATACTCCCAGAACACCATCAAAGCAATCCCTTGGGTCCAAGACACAGAGGCATGCGTGGGCCCCTCCTGGGAAGGCAGGAGCAGCTGTGCCACCCCACAGCCCCCAGGGAACAGCTGGCAGTGCTGGAGGGATGCTCCCGTCCTGCTGGACTTGCAAAGCCAAGTGAAACCCCATGAACACAGCCCCCCACCCAGCCCAGCCTGTGCACACTCTTACTCTATACCATTTTCACAGTGTGCTGAGGTGAAAGCAGTTCTACAGCAACAGGCTAGAGAGAAGGCAGCTGAGTTCAGGACATGGAGAAATTCCCTGGACCTGGCATGCTACTGAAGGCAGCATGAAAAACACAAATTCCTTGTCCTTCCACAGACTACTCCACAGTCTGTTCACTACTCCAAAGTAGGATACAAACTTTTCATCACACCAAGACTTTAATTGACAACAAAAAATATTCATGAACCAGGTAAACCCAGACCTGTCTGCCCTACATGGGTGCTGGGAAGAATCCAGACACAGAAAGTCATAACACAGGCTGTGAGTAGATGCAGACTTCTACACCTGAATTTATTCCGACCAAGGATTTCAGAGCCATCAGGTAACATTGAGAAGTGGCCTTACCACAAATTAACTTAAAATGAGCCATCAAAAGAGGTGAGTAGGTTATGCTGCCTTCCATTCTTTCCACATCTTAATGCTGACAGAGGGATCCTTGAGCATCCAGCTCTATGAAGAGATGGTAACACACACATATCAAGGAACAGGGCCCTCGACTAGGCAATGTCCTAAAATACTCTCCAAAATTAATTCATAGTGTACATTTTAAGAATAGTAATACCCTTCCCCCCTCCAGTCTCTTCATTAGCCTTTACTTGTGACTCTTGTTACTCAGGTCTCAGCAACACAGATATGCCAGGCTGGGTTTGTCTTCCCTGACATTCTCCCTTTGGAACCTTGGCATTTGACATTTTAGAGGACTAAAAACAGAATTATACAGAATAACAACCTGGCCTCAATGCAACAGTGGAAACAACATACAAGTGACCACGGCTGCTGTAGGCAGTCTGGGTGGATGCTGATCTTCACAGCAGTCATCCAACCACCTGCACACTGGCAACTAGGCTTCAGTCTGGCTTCTGGATGAGTTTTGGTTTCATCCTCAGCTATGGCAGTTTCTATATGCTCTTTTTCCCCTTTCTCCCAACACCTGAACTTTCACATTTGCAGATACAAGCTCAAGAACAAAATATGGCTTAGTCAGAGCAAAGCCTTCCAGAGAGCAAGCCCCTCTCACTGCTGAACTGAGGAAGTGCCTGTTCTGCCTTCAGCATAATCTTCAAACAGTGCACTTGGCATCATAAAAAGAGCCTGGGCTTTTTTTTTTTTTTTTTTTTTTTTTTTTTTCCCTGATCTACAGGAAAAGCATGCAGTATTACAGAAGGCTCCACAAGCTTTAGAAAGTCTCTAGAAGATCATAGTCTTACACAAATACATCCTGTCTTTGGGATAGCCCTTGGAGAGTAATAAAAGCTGAAAGAAATCACTGCCCACCCAAGTATTTGCAAAAGCAGTTTGTTGGTGTTGAAAGCAGCTGTAGGTGTTTTCAGGGGCTTTTTGGTGAGTCTGTAGTACTGTAGGTAGGGCCAATGTGCTGTAAATCACAGAATAAGATTAACTGATTAATTAATTAGAATGAGATTAGCTAACATATACTTTCTTTACAAGCATAGGGTGATGGAAACATGCAGTACTTCTATGGTCTGAAGTCCTGCAAAACATCATAGTCTGTAGGGAGTTACTTCTCCATGTAGAATAATTGCTTTGCAGCCAGAATATCTGATTTTAAAATTATTTCTTCTTTTTTCATCATCCATTTTATTAGGACACACAGTACTCCTTGTCCCAGCAGACAAAGATTTGGATTCACTAGAGATGACCTTCTGGAAGTGGCAGCTTCCAGATCTCTACCTGCTGTACAGATGGAACTGGGAACTAGGAAGCCAGAAAATTGCATTTATCACTCAAAGGAGAGTCTTATTATACTTACATTAAAATATCTTAATAGCCCCTAATGGGAGGAATAGAGAGAGCAGATATTCTCCCCAGCTGAACTGAGCCTGATTGCAGCCTGACCCCTTCTAGTGTGACACTTCATGACTGGAACACACAACTTGTGTGACTTGGCTCCCAGGACAAGCAGGAACATATCTTTATGCTGTGCAGCTGCTCTGACCATAATGACAATGAATGGCATAATCTGGTGCTGATCACACTTTCTTCTAGACAAATCTGAGCCCTCGAATGAACATTAGGCTAATTTGATACTCATTGATTGAGGAGAAGGCCAGAGACAGCCATTGAGTTTCCCTGTGCTCTAGCTTCCCATTTGTAAAATGGATATGATATTACTTCAGGGGTGATGCAAGGACAAGGGAATTGCAATTTGCAAAGGTCTTCATAACTGTTACTGATGGGAATAGGATGGGAATAACTCTGATTGAGCTGTGACCATGAGCAGGACAGTTTTCCTTGCAACAGCACATCCAGTGCTCTGTGTCCAGGGTATAGGTCCTATACATATACATACACATATATATATTTATCTCATTATACATTATTCTCACTGTGTCAATGCTATATATACAACTATGCCTGAGAATACAGATATAGGTAACTCCAAAAAAACACAGACACTTTTGTTGAATAGTACAAAGTGATCTTGAATTTGATCTCCAGTGCTACCTTAATCCACCAAATCATCACAGTTCACTTCATTGCACACTGGGGTTCTCCATCTAGATAGGTTTTCTGCTTGAAATTAGACTCCATTCCTAGCAGGTTTTAGAAGAATGGATTCATAATTTCAGGCTGGTTTACTCATTCCCATGAAGATTTGATGACACAGTTTATCTCATGATCTCCTGAAATAATATTTAGCATCCAACTAACACTACCCATCCAATGAAAAAGGTAAATAAATCAAGACATAGACAAATAATCATACCTATAAAATCTCTGTTATTAAAATCTCTGTGATTAGAGCAGTGCTAGCCTACAGCTACAGAGTATTTTCATGGTACATGAGGACCCTTAATTTACACTTAGATCTCCAAAGAATAAATCAAGAATTAATTCCTACAAACAACTGGGCAACTCTAATGCAGGAGTTCAGTGACTTCAGAGGATCTGTCTGTCCTGGGCTGCACCAGCTGATGCATCAGCTCACTGCAGTTAATTATGGCTGCGAAACTTCTGAATAAAAGGCTCCAGAGAAAAATGTCCCAGTACATTCCTCAATTATTTCAAAAGTAGCACTGTGAACCATCAAGGCTATCTACACTGGGTTTCAGGATGAGCAGATCTTTAGTATTGTGTTGGTTCATTAATGCAGGAAACAACCGGGGTGTGACTGCTCTGTGTATTTACCACACTGGCTGGAAAAGCATCTTCTATTGCTGCAGATAAGGTTGCTCTGTAGCTAGGCTTCCTAATAACCAGTTTTCCTTTGCAAAGATATATGAGAGCTAGAAATAATGATAATAGTTGCAGAATCATCTTTTATTATTTTTCTTTCATAGCAAAGCAAACTGAAGCATATGAATATACACAAGAGGCAATAAAAATGGGGATCAGAATATAGGAGGTTCTTATGAATCAAATTAATAAATTAATGCAAACCTATGCCTACATTGTTATGTATGCAGATGTATGCATATGCTAATGTATGCAGATATTTTGGTTCATGTACAATGCCACCAGGTTACTCACTGGTTCCAACACTTGATCATCCCCACCAGGCATTACTGGTTTGCTTGGGTGAGTTGCAATCCAAACACAGCAGCTGCAGTGATGCTCCCAGACAGTTACTCCAGAGCACAGATGCCGAAGGGTTTGCGTGTTTCTGAATCCTCTCTTCCTTTCCTGATGTCTCAGGCATGGGACACTTCATGTCATCATAGTCTGAGCCCCAGCCCAGCACCAGCATCCTGCAGTGAGGCTGCAGAAAGGACACAACCAGGAGGGGACAAAACCCTGGAGATTTCTGTTTCTGCTATCTGGGAGAATGGAGAAAAGTATGAAGGCAGCACTGGAAGAACCAGTGAGAGCTTCCTGCTTCTCCCTCCTCCCCTGGCAGAGGGCTGGGGGATCTGGGAGTAGTGCGGAGCTCTTCTCATCCCTCCCCATGACCTCCCCATTTCTGGTAGCCCTGGAGGAGGAGAGGTGTCCCCTGCAGCCTGGACCTCTGCTGGGACAAGTTCTCTTCCCAGCTCCATCACAAAATATTATGTTTAGAATTATATAACCCAATTCATGTCCAGTTTAGCCTAACCTCATAAATGATTAAACAATAAAAATTATTATTGCTCTTCCACCTAGTCCAGGAGGCAGCATAACAAAATAGCACATCTGGAAGAAACGCAAGCAGTTGAGCAACTGCAGACAGGGATCCAGAGGAGGAATGAAAGCCCAGCCAGGGCGTTTAATGAGTGTCTGGGTTACCACTTCAAAGGGCTTCATTCTTCCAGGCTTCCCTGTCCCTCAGCATCTTGCAGACAAGGTCACTGTTACCAGCTGCCAAATGCTGGCTGTGAGCGTGAAGTACAAATGAGTGCAAGCGCTGGATCAGAGAAGCTGAGAGCTGCTGGATCCTTCCCATCTGCAGGTAACAGCCATCCCTGTTGGGATGACTCTGACCTCTGATGGTGTGGGACCTGGGCAGCAGAGAGCTGGCCCTTCCCCTGGCACAGCTGTGACCCAGCAGACAGGAGCAGGATTCACTTTCCAGGAGGCACCGGAGCACACCGACATCGCTCCTTACTGCAGCTGCTTTGGTGGAAGAGAATATTCAGTGATAAGGAATTACCAGTGAAAACACTTCACCCATGGACAATGCCTTCCCCCTTTTCCTGCCATATTTTCATGGCATGCTGTATCTCTTGTATTTTCTCTCAGGCATTTTGGAAAGTTGGTCATTTAAGGACAAGAAGGAAAAATCAGTAATGTGCTACTTTGGCAAGGCTCTGAAGCTCTCCTTCATTTAAAACCTGCCAATAGCTCAACCAAATACAAGACAGTTTTCATTAAAATATTGCCAAAACACAATTCATTCTTTTAGAATATCATATCCATGGTAAAAAGAAAATTGATGCAGAATTGTTAGTCAGATCTTTATATCTCAAACATAAAACTAATATGTCTTTTTCAAATTTTCTAGAAATCTGGAGGAGGCTGAATTAAAATTCCTGGACCAAAATCCCTCTTCAAATCTGTTGTTCTGTGTAGCATTCAAAGCACAGGCTCTCATCACTGGCTATCATTAGATGCAGCCCAGGCAACAAGTATTGTGTGTAGAGCTGATATCAACAAAACCTGAACCTCTTCCTCTAGCTCACTGCTAATCCTTACAAAGCCAGTGCAGAGTGTAAGGTTGCTTCCTTACACATCTGGTTTGTTTTGCTTCATTTTCATCCTATTATTTCCCACAAACACATGGTATAATTATCTGATCTATAATTTATGCTGCTATTCAGAGCAGTATAAATAGTTTGCTTTATTGCTGCAGGAGCACAGCATGTCCAGATAACATCAATATTTTATTTATCTGTGTTTCTGTCTCTGTTTGGTTATCTAGGTGCTTATTAAGTACAGAATTATTATAATAGCCAAGCATAAATAGCAACTGAAAAGAAGCAAAAATAAGACTGGAAACAAAATGTGTCTGAAATTGTGTCTGCTCTTTCTATTCATCTCCTGTCCACCAAGTCTCTGAAAAAAAGAGCATTTTCAGGGAATTTCCAAAGAGCTAAACCCAGCTCCATGGGTGGGGATGGACAATTCTCATTAGTGGTGTCTCTCACATTTCCAGAAACTGTCTTAGCTAGAAGGTCTGAATTGAACCACTAGCATTTTCAGGGTTCTTAAAAGCAAGTGAAATCCTTCAGGGTATTGTTTTTAATTACCAATTTGAATTTCATCATCTTAACAGTGATATAATGTGACACCCAAAATTCAAGCAAGAATTGAGCTGAATGGAACTTCATACAAATAGATTTGTTTACAAGAAGTGAAACAACTTTCTAATTTATTAAAAAGTGACTCGGGTAATTAAACAAAAATTGGAAAACTTTGTGTTGGTTCAATTTTATCTTAATACAGCAAGAAAACGTTAACAGCTCCAGTCTTCTGACACATTACACAGTGATGGTGGCTTCTGAAGCATTTAGCTTTTAATGTGGATTCCAAGTTAAGTGGGCTAAAAGCATGCAGAAAGTGGCTGAAAATTTCACAAAGTTTATGAACCTGATCCTGCATTGCTTGTGCATCATGATCTTAAGCAGATCCAACCCCATGTGCTAATCTATTTCATGAATTGTTCAATCACATTTACTTTGGATATATAGATGGAAAAAGAAGCATTACTGCCTGATAGAAGGGAGAAGGAAGGTGTAACCAGCACCAACAACTTGGTTTGGTTGTTGTCTCATGAACAGGAAAAATTAAAGTATGTGAATAATAATGCAGGCACACAAATATATTATTATGTTACAACCATATACCCTTGCTCAAAATCACTTCCCTTTTCCCTTTTGTGCATAGAAATATTGTCTGAAGCCTAATGATACTCATGTAGAAATAGCAATGGGTGATTTCAACGAAACACTTTTCCTGCAGCTGCTCAAATTTTGTCAAGTTTTAAGAGAGAATCTGCAGGGGGTTTTCACTGTTACAGATAATGAGGAAGTAAGGGAGGAAAAGGTTTCATCCAAGGACAAATACAGAACATTTTGGAGTCACTTGCTCAGCCTTTGAGTTGGTTGAAATTCTGAGCAATTAACTTATTTTCAAAAATCTCAATAGCCAGTAAAGAAAGGCAAAAAAAAAAAAAAAAAAAAAAAAATCCACTCTTAAAGTAATTTTCCTGATTTTTTCCCTTCCACATGATTTTCAGAAGCTTCCCCAAACCCAGTCACTTCCCAAGCTCTCCAGGTACTGTAATACATTGTCACAGCTCTCCTGTGGTGGAACATCATCTTTCATGCCACAGTACAGCCACCATAAAAACAGGATCCCATAGTGGGACTGCTGTCATGGTGTGATATGAAAAATTACAAGGATTGTTCAGAAAAGAAATTTCAACTCTCACAGTCCCTCACTTTCTCTTCAAGAAATAAAAGTGGTTCTGTAAAAAATAGGCTAATATGATTTATGTACAATGTTATTCATTTATTTTGGGGTGGGTTTTTTTGCATTTCACCCATACTTTCTAGTATTAAATTGTGGTTTTACCAGTGCCTGTGTAATATAAGCTTCTTAAAGAACAAATGAATACCAAAGGGAGTTGTTTTCTGAGACATATATACAGGCTTGTGCAGGTAGCCCATCATTACCACAGTTAGCATTACACAACTCCCATCCCACTAGAATATTCAAGTAAAAGGTACTGAAGGCAGAAAAATAGCCATCCTACCAGCAGGCCATTAGTTAGCTCATGCCAGACACTACATATATTATTTGTGGCAGGCTTCTACTTTGAGAATAATGATAAAAAAGCTTGTGATGAGGACAAGCCCCAAATGGTCCATCACTAGGAGCTGTATGGCTTTTGCAAATACTTCAGTCAGCCAGCCTGATGTGGCTGATGTACCTGGCACCAGTTGGATAAGATACCGAGGTCTTGAGAAAAATAATGTGATTTATTTGAAGAAAGGTAATGTTCAACTTCTCTAGTGTCAGAAAGCTTCAGAGCAGAGGACCTCTTTGAACCCAAAGCTGAGAAATTTCACCACCAAGAGCTACGTTCCCTGTGAGTGGGTTAATTCAAAATGCTCGTACCTGAACCTGGAGATACTCAGGAGCCCCAGCCATGAACGTGTCCTACAACGTGTCCTACAGAAGTACACAGAGAGCAGAGAGACTGAAGTCTGTTCTGCCTGGGTTCACTCCAGAACCAGGGATGCTTGTGCAGAACCATTCCAGTAAAAACCAGCCATTTAGGCTGTGAAGTTGTCCGGTTGCATCCATACAGTTCCCCACACATGCATGCACTGTGCACACAGATCCACAAGCATGAGTTAAAACCCAAAATTGTCAGTACTGAAATGGGGCAGAAAAGTGAGCTCTAGGGGGACAGGTTCCTTTATAGAAAACTGAGAATGTGTAGAAAAGCAAAACCTGAGCTTCTCACTTCCAGGATTTTTTCAGTTGCCTGAGCAGAGCTTTGCCTCTGCACAAACAATGGTGTTCAGAGGCAGCAACCACTGCCACACAATTAGTGGGCTCAAGAATAACAAGCTGATGAGTGGATTTGGCATCCCCACAGCCACAGCCCAAAGATTCATTGCTCTGGAGTGGTGCACGTCAGTTTTCTTTATCACTGGAGTCCCACAGCAGATTTATACATGGTGACGTTAATTGGAAAGGAATAAAGACACACATTCTCCTAACAACTGAGGCTCAGCATCTCTGACTGGCAGCCCAGCAACCACTGCTCTCATCAGGGTCAGGCACCTGGCACTGAGAATAGCCCTTCAGAGAAACAGGGTCACAGCTGGGCTCTGTGTTGAAGGATGCTTTAACCAAATGCCAGCTATTTCCAAGGAATCTATTCATCTTGTACAGCTCGAACCTGGAGTCCATTAAATGCAGCTCTTCCTTGCTTCTCGTGGCCTAAATGGTTTATGATGTCTTCTCTATATGCCTAAGAGAAGATCGACTTCCCCCTTTTTATTTAGTTTACTCTGCAGAGAAGTGGGAAAGCCCTTCCCCTGCTTTACAGCAGCCCTCGTTTCCATAACATACCCTGGCTCTGGCCCGCTTGTTTGAGCCTTCCCACTGCCATGTCCATTACTACCAGAGAGTCACTCCACGTGTTCTCTTCTCTGGGTCATTTGCCAAGCTTGTGGTAGGCACTGACTGCTAGAAAGAAAACCTGAAAACCAAGCAGAATGGAGTAAATAAGCAGGAAACTGTTCTCTCCTCTGCATGTTAAAAAATAAGTGGGAGTTGTGCTTGATAATCTTTCCCTAAGGCCAAGTGCTTCGGCAGATCACAGAGCCTTCTTGCATAAAATATAATCCCAGTTCCTGCTCCTCCACAGCACATGGCCAGGGGACATGGTTCTGCTCCCTTTGAAACCCCAGGTATTTGTCTGGGAGCAGAGTCAAAGCAGCTCCTTCAGTGCTGAAAATCCCCCTGGAAAGCCCAGGCTCAGGACCTGCCTGGACACAGGGTGGGCTCATGGACTCTCCTGGAAGGTGCTGATTTCATGAGCTCATCCGCAAATTCCTGGCTTGGAGGGTGAGCAGCTGCTCATAGGTTTTGAGAGGTTTTTTAGGGTTTTTCTGTCCTGATGATACCTGTGAGTCCTGCCACTGACTCAGCCTACCTCACCCTGTGCCAGGGACCAGCCACCACCCTGCAGGGAACAGCAAACGCTATCCCAGGAAAAGGCAGTTTTATAAGGAGAGAAACATTGTTCTTTCTTCCCTGGACCTTATTGGCTTTTGTGGTTTCCATTAACTTTTAGGAGTTTAATAAATATGCCCAACTTAAAAAAATAAATTTTTCCTAGCCTTTGAAATTGGATTTTCTATGTTGTCAAAACACACAGCTGTTTTAAACTGTTCACCAGGAGAAAACACTGAAACAACACTTCTGAATATTTTGTGTTATTTCACTGTAAAGAACACAGAGATTATTTGGAATATAGTCTCTAAATTGATTGCATTCACTGTTGTATAAACCCAGTGAAAGAGCAAAACCAGCAAAGAACATCTTCCCCTATGGGATGACCTGACTTAAAGTCTTTTCTGCTCAGCTGCTCATTGGCCAAATATTAAACATAGTGACTCCATTCATTAGTGTATTTAATCTCTTTTGTGATGGCAAAAGTCAGACGTAAAAATAGCAGCATCAACACAGTGACTCAATGAGACTTTACATAAAGTCAGCTGGAAGTGTTAATGGTGCTCCTGTCTCAGAAACATGTAAATGATGGCAAAGAAAAGAGATCATACCCAGATAAAATCTAGTTTCCCTTGCAGTTTTTCCTTCGGAGCTCACCAATCCCACAATTACTGGAGCACAGTGGTATCTCAAAGTCACCTTTATTAAACCAGCCAAGCTTCACTCTGTGCAAGTCCCTGCAGCCCCAGCTCTGCACCAACGTCTGGCTGAATTAAAATAGGTGTGAACCCTTCCCAAAAGCTGAAAGGTCTTTGCAAGGACTAAAAGTGTTACTTGATTATAAGTAAGGTGTCAGCTGAGGAAAAAACAGCTAATTTAAGGATAGCAGGACCTGAAAGGCAGCCCAATTGTCCAGAAGGTTTTGGCAAGTGAGGTCACCTGCCTAATTACTCCCCCTGAGCTAAATGTGGATGTGAACATTCGGTCACTACTGAAAAGCAACTCCACTGACTCTCAATAGATACAGAAATTTAATAGCAACTTACTGAAACCTGCATTTCTTTCTGAAAATGCAGTACATATTTAAACGCCTTTCCAGTAAACCCAGAATTATAATCTAGGAATACCTGGATTTTCATCTAGCCTCTGTGGAATTCTGCTTTATCTATCCTCTACCAAAACAAACCTAATCAGTTTACAGATACTGCAAGTCCCAAGAAAAATAATGTGGAGTGTTTGATAAAAATTGAGCTGCCTTTCCTGATGATTCCCATGTTACTGCACTGGGGTAAACTGTAATGAGATGGGCAGTGAGATGAAGGCCTTCCCCTCTCCTCAGCTCCTGTTCAAATTACTATTATAAAACCATTTCCAGCAAAACCATATTTACTTGGCCCAGGCTCTAGGGCAAAAATTCTCTATCTGATGTTTAAATAATGACAACCAATTTGCAGAATACTGGTAATCTTTTGCCCACAAGCTGTTAAAAAAAAATATTAAAACCCCTTCTCTGCACACTCTTCAGCAGAATGTGAGCAGGCTGCAAAGTGGGAAAGCTGCAGAGCAGGGAGAGAATGGAGAATCAGACCAACAGTCTCAGTGACGCTGTGCAACCAGCAGCTGCAATCTGGAAGAAAATGCTATTTAAAAGTCTACTTCCAATGAAAACATTTGTCTTCACACCTGTAAGCCACACAGAATAACTATTTTGTTATTCTCCTCCCACTATTTTGTTCCTTTGGGGTTTTTTTTATCTTCTAGCTGAAATGTTCAGGTTTTGGGTCAGCTGGAACACATTCCCCTCCAGTGCAGCCCTTCCTCAGTAGAAGAGAGTGGCAGAAGTGGCCATCCCTGCAGGGAGCAGAACAGGCAGCACCAGTGGGTCGGTATGGGGCACTCTCAGCTGCACAAGGAACCATCCTCACACAAAACAAAGAACCCAGGAGGTCAGAAGACTTTGGAGCTGCTCTGAGTCTCAGCTGTACCCACCCTGTGCAGCCACCTGCCCCATGGGGGCTGTCTCCCACAGGCAGGGAGATGTTCTATCACCCTCTGGAAGGAGTAACAGTGATCTTCCCCCAGGACTGCAAAGCTGCCCAACAGAGTTCCACCATAGAGACAAAATTCTCTGTAAAAATCTGTATATGGCATTCAAGTAGTCGCTACAGAACTCTGCTCTCTTCAAGTTCACTCCAATTAACAAGATGGGTACTTACAGATGGAAAAAAAAAAAGCACAGTTATTTGGTTTTGCCTCATAAGCAAGAGTTAGTTACAAAAATACTTGGTATTTTTAGTACAATCTGGGAAATTGTAGCTGGGCTACATAAAATATCTCATTTTCTAACTTCTGTTTCTCAGCATCAAGATTAACTCTGTCCCTCACTCTTCTCTATTGCTGCAGCCTGTGGGCTGTCACTGGAACAACTACAAACTGGACACTTTGGTTTCCTCTTTCTGATCACACATGATTAACTGAAAATTCTGAATTTCAAAGAATTCCAGTAAGAAACAGAGCGCTCTGTAGTCCCAGTAGGTGAGGATAAAGCAGGATTATACACCCACTGCTGCTGTCATCCACCAGCGCACCTGGCTAGCAGCTGCCTTCTGTCATAAAGCCACATTTAAAGGACTTGATCAGCCCTCAGCTGCAAGAAGGAAAATTCAAACCAAACCTGCTGACTTCAGTGACATTTCAGTGACTGGGTGTAAAAGCAAGATCTGAGTGTGGAGCTGTCTCCTTTTGCTGACCCACAGCTGTCTCCCACCGCCAGCACACACAACATGGAACGACACCAGGCGAGGTGGCCCCTGCAGAGGATTTTTTCTTTCTTGCTGCACATCCCAGCCAAAGCTGGACCTTTTATTTGGGGAGTAGAAGAGCCCTGAGCACAGAGCTGTAGGATTCCCTCTGGCAGTAATTCAGCTTCACTGGAGACAACCAACTTAATGCAATCTTAATGTGATAAACTGCTAACTTGATTGGATTCAATGAGATGTAAATTATTAGATTCAATAAGTACACAGAGAGCATTTCACCTTACATTCTGCTCAAAAGGGCTCTGCTTTCAGCCTCTTCATCATTCCTCTTAATTATATGCAATGCATCATAAAGATGGGAACAGTTTGGGACTTAGGCTGTCCTCTGACTCCTCACAAGCACTGGGTATGTGTCTTTCATTATAACTTTTTTTCATACCAGTTGCCATCACTTACAGACACAAACTGATCTTCAGCATGGTCAAATTTGATCTAAAAAAACTTATATTCTCTCATATTTCTTCAAAATTCCCACATGTTTAATGCCTTCCCACATGTTTAATTAATGTGGATTCATTTCTAGTAACCAAAAAGTTTGTGGCAGCCAGCAGACTTTTATAGCTTCTTATTCACTGAAAGATTCTTTAAAATCTGTTTGGCTGAGCAAAGAAATCTGCACTACCATTCCAAAAAAGGGGAAAAAATGATGGGACACTAAATATGTACAAAGAGATTCACAAAAATATGAGTCCAATGCAGTGTCTCTGGGCTTGTAAACCTCAAGTGGGATTTACATTCCCTTGTGGTTCATAAACATTTTGGAAAGATTTCTTCTTATAACCTTTTTCAGATTCTGACTCAGACAAGTGATTTTTAAATTATATTTAACTGGAGTATTTCTGATCAGAGAAAAGTGTTGGTTTACACTTTGTGCCACTCGCCTTCTCCTCACCTTTAATTTCCCTGTCTGCCATTTGGAGGTATTTTTACCACCCAACTCCTCACACAGTATCTTCAGATGTTTCCAATTTACTAAGAAGTAATTAATAACTACCACCCCTTATGACAATTAACCTTTGCTGTGAGAAAGGCACACCTTCCACTTTACAGATGTTGCTTTTTCATTGAACAAGGACCACAGACTTTTCTTCTTGAATATATTTATTTGTCCTTCATGTTAAAAACCTTTGAGAAAATAACACATAATCTTTTGGTCCTATTTAGAACACCATAGTGTACCGTTTAGCAGAGATCATAGGTATTCCATCACTTCAGGCATCTCTGAAAGGAATTCCATAAATAAAAAACCTCCTACTTGAATTTGTACAGCAGTTTTATACTGAATAAGGCTCTTTCAAAATACAGATTCTGACCAATGCTCTCAAAGGATTTGTTTAAGAGTCCAAAGCCAAATCAAAACAGTTAATTTCAGACTCCACACCTCAAGCTTTTTAATTTTGCCTTAGAGGAGTGTTTCAGAGATCCCAAGTGATGTTAAGGCTGTTGCCCCATAGTTCCCCAAATGCAGACACTCAGCATGACATTCTCCATGTCATCTCTGAGAGTGTTATGTGTTTCCTTGACAAATGGAAACCAAATAATTGCCTATGCAGAACAGATCTCTTGGGAGAACATCCAAGGAAGAGAGCAAGGGATTTCTAGTTCTCCTATAACTCATTAGCCCTCAGAGGAGAGGGACAAAGCCTAAGCAACTCCTCCTAAAAGTCTGCAGCAGCCAGCCCTGTTACACCCACACTTTGCTTCTCCTTTTCCTAGGCGGATTTTCTGCTGGCTTGGCCTGGATTGGAGCTGCTCAGGGTCTGCCATCACTAAAATGAGTTTTTCAGAGTCCCAGCTGACACCACACCAGGGACACCACCACAGCTGCCATGGACTCGTCCTGCAAATGTTTTACAGCCTGATGAGAAGGTGGATTTGTGTCCTCCATCTGCTAAGAATCCAGCTTCAGTGTGAGAGGAGGCTGCTGGTTTGTTCAGCTGGCCCTAGATGACTGAGGTTTCACATATGGTCCTTCTCATGGGACTTTCAAATGGATGCCTAAGGCACTGATGCCACTCACTTTGAAGTTATCATCTCTGTTTCTCCTCTTTCAGCTTAACACAGAGTTTTTTGGCATTTTAGTGTGCAGTTGCTAAACAGAGGCATGGCAAAGGAGTCAGCAACACCAGCAGTACCTTCAAAATGACAGTTCTGCACATGTAAGAGCTGCTCATGCTGCTCTTTTCACTCAGACTAGAACTGAGTTTCATGCTCCCTGCAATTCTCAGAAATGCAACCTGCTGTCTGACTTGGTGGGCATTCTTCATCTCATTTGTTTTCCTACACTTGCTGACAGGTCAGTTATTTCAAGTTTATTGCTGGTGAGTAATGAGCCATTGCATTCCCAGCGAGAAAATCCCTTTGGGATGCAAAGCCACAAACGCTGCAGTATGGACAGATAGATAATTAAGAGGCCAGTTTAATGCAAAATCCACTGAAATCAAGACACAAGAAAGGAGGAAGTATACTGAGTAATTGCTGGCCAAAACTACCAGTGCAACTTCTGCAGGGAACCTGTTGAAGTATCTCTAAAGTATTTTGGTGGTGGATTTGGGAAAAAAAGGGAAAAAAAAAAAAAGGAAAAGATTGGGAAATTCATCCAGCTGTCAACCAGGACCTCTACAGCCATCACCTCACCTTGATGGTGAAAAAAAATGTGAACCTCTTGAGGACAGCCTGAACTGAGAAAAGAATTTTGGGGTGTGAGGTAGCTTAGAGAGAGGTCAAGCCTGAACAGGCCCTTAGCTGGCAGTACTTTTACAGGCTCTGCCTCCAGAAAATTAACTGCTCATCCATAATTGTGTGTTTCCTTCCCTAGTGCATACTGCCATGGGCTACTCTGAAAGTCAGAGAGAAGAATTAGAGCATCATTTTCACACAGGTTATTAATACTCAGCCTTAGAAACCCAAAGGAAGGCACTCTGCTCACTCTGCTAGATTAATACAAATGGGGACTTTTATTTCCCATTGACTTTTGTGTACTTAGCCATATTATCACCTGGTACTAATGTGTAGCCCAAAGGACAGGATTTGAGCCCAGCTTTAATTAGTTTACTGTAATGAGGTAAACCACATTTCACCTTTCCAAGGAAGTAATTATTTGTACTCTTCTTGCTTTTCAGTACTTGCACCACCTTCTTCATTTACAGTGGGGTGAAGCTACTGTCTGATTTATCAGAAATTCAGCACACATATACAGAAATGACAAGGAAAAGCTCCTGAAAAGGACAGAATGGACCAGAGGTAAGCAAAAGGGCAAACCCAGCCTTAAGAAAAAGTGCTTTTAAGACATGTCACCTCATTAGTGTCCAGCTTGGGCAGGGAAGAAGCCACTCTGCTGCCCTGTGGTCCTCCAGTGTCCCTGAGGCACCTTGTGTGCTGAGCTTGACAAGAGCATTTCCAGGAGCTCTGCACCTCTCAGAGAGGCTGGTGGGGATGTCCTGGGCCCATCCACCCCTGTGGCTCAAGGCTGCAGTGCTCCAGGGTGGCTCAGGTGGGCAGGACCTGCTCAGCATCACAGCCCTGCTGCTGTCAGCCGGCCTGGGGGGAGGAAGGAAACAGATCTGCGTAGAGCTCATGGAAACTAAACAAAAATTAGGACTTTGAAATCGTCTTGGCTTCACAGGGCAGCTCCTCTTACCTGGGGATTATGCAGCAAGGTGTTTTTATGCTAGCATTCAGTGTACAGGAACACTTTCCATTTTCTGAATGCACTAATGCGATCCCCAAGCTGGGGCTTCTCCCCACCACTTTCCCTTAACTCAGGATACTTACATGAGTGTAAAAGTAAGCTAAAATCAAAAACCCAGACCTTGAAAAAAAATTTGGTTATCAGTAAGGTACACTCAGGATAGTTAGGGATGGCATCTGCTAAACGGGAAGCTTTTAGTTTTTACAAAAGATTAGGACAAATAAAGTATTTATTTTTCATAATGGGGCATTTCTTCTTTAAAAGTGGTTTAGATCCTGCTTTCACACAATGCTAACCTCTGCAGGTGCTAAGCAGTTCCTGCCCTCAGGGGAGCAAATGGGCCAGGGCTGCCCTGATAATAGAGATTTTTGTCTTCATATGAAATAATCACATGTTTTTCAAAAAGTATTGCTTAGACTGTTGCCTAAGCAATTCTGAAAATCCCAGTTGTTAGTCTCATCTATAGATAGATAAATATCTTTTAAAATTTTGTTCTAAATAAAATTGAGTAAGGCTCCCATCCTGGCTCAGCATACTCCAACTAAACTCTTCCTGGAGATTTGCTTTTTAGCTTTTTTTCAGAAAAGGTGTTGCTGCTGCAAAAATTTAACTCAGGTTTTTAAATCACCTCATCTATAAAAAAGGATAATATTAAACAAGAGAGCCATGAAATAAGAATGATCAAATACTTCCATGCGTTATCATCAATAAGACTGTAAATCTGGCCACACCAGTTCACTTCGGGGCATCTGCTCACATTTAATTGAATGATTGTTTTAATTTTTCATTGTTTAAAACCACTCAACCACTTATCAAAAGCCAGTTCTGCTCCTAGAGTTGGGCATAAAACCTTCTTGCTCAGCTCCATTGAAAGGTCCTTGTTTTTTTCAGGAGTCCTGGACCCTGTGAGAGCTGCATAAGCCCAGACCATGGGGTTTTTCAGGCACAATTCCATGTGTGGGAATCTCAGACATCTCCTCGGGGCTGTTGCTTGCTTTTATCAAAGGAAAGCTGGGTGCTGTTTCCTCCCCAAAACTATCAAGAGGCTGTTTCCTCTCCAGCTTTTTGTTTATTTAAGAAATCTCAGAGGCTGAACTTCACATGAAATAATGCAGATAAAGGATTGGTGTCCTTCTCCAAACAGCTTTAGTATATGGATTATTTTCTGTAGGGTCAGATGTTTCCAGAAGGTCTGGAGCAAGTGATGCAGCAACGTGGACCAGTGCTGGCACCGAAGTGTAGCAGTGACCTCGTGAATACAAGTGATGGCATCAGTTGACACCTATAAGGCCTGAAGTCCTCAGCTCATACTGGACACTGTACAGATGGCAAACTGACCATCCCTACCTCGAAGAGCTTCCATTCTATAAGATTTTGGCAAAAAAAGAGAAGAAATCCTTGTCACAGGGGTGCTGGCAGAGGCGCACAGTGACCTGGTCCCTTCCTTGCCATGCTCAGAGAGCTCTGGCAGTGCTGCAGGAAGGGAGGCACAGCCCTGGTGCCCACTGCAGCCCCCCGTGCCACCCCTTACCCTGGCACAGCCTGCAGGGGCTCAGAGCCCCAGGGAAAGCCCCTGAGAGGCAGCAAGGGCAGCAGTCAGAAAAAAAGCCCCATTCAGGGTCAGTATCCTTGGGCTTCACAAAGTGATCTAACATAACCTCAGAACTCCTGTTGAACCAAGGCTTAGATTGCATTTTTAAGTCCTGCTGATTACACCTAGGAAGATGAGACAGGTGATCTCAGTTTGTGGCAAGAAAGCCAAAGGAAAGGAACTCCATAATTCTTGCACACACATAAAAAAAACTTCTGCTGTCTTTAGGAAAGAGGTCACATTCTCAGGAGTGCTGGGTTTTCTCCTTTGGTACTAAGGGCACGAACCAGTGCAGCACATTTAAAATCCAGCCTCAGTTTATTTTTTCCAGGGCAGCTTTCCCTGCAGCATTCATCCCCAAAAAAACCTGATCTCCAGAATAAGAGTTGTACATATAATGGGTGTATAATTTGTCAAATGTCTGTACCTTCCAAATTTTAATCCCTATTGTTTTGTTTATTTTCTTTGTTTAATTTACTTTTTTAATAACAACTCAATTTTGGAATGTAAACACTGCGTCAAAGCAAAAGCTAGGATGCTTGAGAAAAATTACTCAGCTTATCCAAAGCAAATGTCTCCAGTTTTTCTCCCAAAGTATTTGCTTAACATCATCTGAATTCACAGAAGGTTTCAGATCTGCAGAAAATGCTGTTGTTGGGTTTGGGACTTTTTTTAAAAAATAAAACTTTGCATTTACTGGAGGCAACTTCCCACTATGAGATTGGCTCTATTGTGAGATGGATTCTAAAATCATGAGATGTTAAATAACAAAAGTGAGATTCTTTAGTCCTCTGGTCTGTAAGCCTTGCCTCAGCTCATCTGTGGAAGCTACTCTGCAGTACAGAAACTTATTTTTTCTTTTAAATGAAACTGAGAATCTTATGTAATTGAATGACTCCAGCATCAAATATTGTGATACAATCTCAGTTTGGGAGACTTGCAATTGCAGATGTCTTAGGGCTAAAACCTATCATTTCCCTGAGTCTGGACTGATTGTGTAGAATTACTGTGGGCTTTCCTCAGTACAGCAGATGTTGGAGGCTCAAGGGAATCAGTTCCAGGTCCCTGATTCTCCTTCCCACCCATGCCCTATTCTGTATTAAATAGTCCATTATCTTGCTGCTGGCAAGGAAAATGCCCCATTCTCATGCATGATGCTCACCTTATACTCAGAGAAGACATGAGCAGAAGTGCAAGGGCCACATTCTCCTGAAGATGCTCACCCCAGCCTTCCTTGCATTGTAGAAATTTGCTGGGGTCAACCTGCAAGCAAAATCAGATGTTTGCCCCTCCCCAGCCCCATGTGGCACAGACACACTGGAATCACAGGCAACAGCCCACCCGAGATGGCAGCAGGGGCTGAGAGACCACCAAATTAACCCAGATGGATGGCAAAATTGAGGAGAACTCCAGATTCCTAGAACTATGAAACCTCTGGGGCCCAGTGCAAGGATAATTGTCTACTTTAGGTCTTTGAGTGCAATTACCAGCACTAATGGTTATGAGAACAGATTCCAAGCAAGCACTATTTAAAACTCAGAACTGGAGGGTTTGGGATAATGCTAAAACCAAGCAGATAGCCTTTATAGAAGAAGAAAACAAAACTGTGATTACACCAGTGCCATGCTCACCTGGTATTATAAATTATTTGGAAGTTATACCAGGACACACAATACTGAGAAGGAACAATCTGGATTTTTTTTTTTTTTTTTTTTTGCAAATGCTGTCGGTGGTTGATATCCAGACATTGGTCATTAGATCTAGTTTTATTGCAGCCATAAAAGAAGTGAGTCAACAGCTTAGTCACATCAGGCAGGATATGCTTCAAGCACAGCCTGAATGAAAGAATGAAGTTAAACACTGAGAAATACAAGGTAATTAGAAAAAGAACCTGATAGTTTCTTCCCCAAACCAGCACGAGGTAACGTGCAGGACAGTTTTCCAGCCAGACTGCACCTGTGAGGCAGCAGGGTATGGATTTAAAGGAAATAAGCTGGGCTTATCAGCATGTACATCAGGACAGTGGTTTATTAGCTATCACTACAGTCTTCTGGCTTTCAAGTGTATCAGGTACCTTCATCTTGTAAAAGAAATGCAAAGAAAGATATGAAATCTGGTTCTTGTCCTACATCTGCCACCTGTTGACTCTATTTGTGCAGATGATGTAACTACTGAAGGCAGGTTCTGTTAGTGTGAAGGATGTAAAATAAATAAGAGAAACAGGGCAGCAGGCTCTGGTAACTTCAACATGGCACAGGAGTCAGGGGTGACCTTTCAAGAGTGATTCAGAAGAATCTGGTAGATAGACCTCAGACCATTATTTATTTATTTTAACTGAGTAGTAGCTAAGCTCTGTGCCTGCAGGAAGAGAAGAGAAAGATACAGTGAGTGGGATGGGAAGAGAGGAAGGCAGGAAGCTTCTGCAGGTAAGTCAAAATTATCATGTCACTGCAGGACTAGAAATAAATCTTTCCCAGACAGCATGGCAGATTTATACTGCTCTAGGCTTGACTCCAGGAGGCTGGAAAGTTGGAGCGAGTTTTTCAGAGTGTCATTTTATTTCAATGTAAGTACACACAAAAACTCAACATTGAAGAAGTTTAGTGACACTATATTCTCAAGGGAAACATGAAATATATATAAACATGGTCACATATGCCTCCTATCTGATGGGTAGGACTAGCATTTTCTATTGCAATAGAAATAATGAATGGGATTGGGGTTTTGTGAGTAACACTCTGGGATGAGGGCAGGGGACTCTGGATCTGCTCCTGAACCCCTGGAGGCCATCAAAGCAGTTAACAAGGTCTTTGCACAGCTGGTTTGCACTATGTTCAAAAAAGGACATTAATTTCTCCTTTGGGATCCACAGATGCAAAGGAGCTGTGAGGAGGGATCAATATGGGTAAAAGTGGATATGCCCCCAGAGGACAGTGAATGAAATGGGTTTTGTTTGTAAGAGACAAGGTACATAGATAAAACCACCAAACCAGCTAAATTCTACACTTACCGACACCTCCTGGCCTGCTTTGCTGCTGGTTTGGTGATTCACTGTCAGTCTGATGCTGGAATGGCTTGGTGGGAACCAGAGGAGCTGCGTGGGTACAAAATCTCTTCAAGGAAGTGTCCAGTCAGTGCTGCTGTGCTGGGAACTGCAATGGGTGAGGCAGGGAAACAATGACCTACAGGAGGAACCTTCCCCTAAACACACAAAGCCAAAACTTCCCCTAAACACACACAAAGCCAAAAGCTTCCAGCAGAGGGGAAGCCTCCTCAGACTCCCAGCACAGATAACCTCAGGCACACAGGCAGGCAGCCCTGCAGGCGGGGGGACACAGGGCTGTGGGACACAGCACCACCTGCCCCAAGGGCTGTGGGACACAGCACCACCCGCCCCAAGGGCTGTGGGACACAGCACCACCTGCCCCAAGGGCTGTGGGACACAGCACCACCCGCCCCAAGGGCTGCTCTGCCCTGGGTTTGTGCCAGTGGGACTCACACACCACCAATGCTCACTCCACCTGGCTGTCAAAGCATCCTTCACCCAAGGGAATATCCTTCCTATGGACTGGGAGGAGGTGAGGGCAGCTGCTGCAGCTCATCTGCTTTCTTCTGCTCTGTCCTCAGTGTGCAATTACCCAAAACACAGAGTCACAAGACACAATTTACAATCCCTGCAGCTTTTTGGCATCCCACCGTATTGGCTTACAGATAGAATTGGTAGTAGGATGAAGCAGATAGAGACAGCACTCTAATTACAGATTTACATTAAGAGGAAGGTTTAAAAGCTAATAGGACATTATTAGAATAATGATCCCTCGATGTTCTCCCAGCTGAACATCTGCCATTACTAATTAAAAAAAATTTAAAGTCAACCTGTTCAACGAGAAATCAATATTTACAGAAACTAGATACCACCCTAATATTAGACATGGTGCTAACCTACAAGTCCCATCCCACATGCCACACCAAATCAAGGATCTCAGAAACCACACTGGTTATAAATCATAGCCTGTGCAAAAACCACCTTTGTAAAACTGACTCAGAAATTTGACTTATGTACAGCCTGTATCTTTCATTAATCAGCTGCCCAACAGTTTTAAATTATTGCCTCATAAAATGATAGGTTACCCACTTTCTCAGACTGGGGTGTCATTTTTCCAAAAGCAGGTTAGAAATTGCATTTCGAGTGGCAGATGAAAATAATCTTGCTGCCTCTGTCTCCTCGGTTTGCAGCCCTGATTGCTATTGAACAGTGTCATTTTGTGAACAGAATCTGCATCAATCCCACTACATGGCAATGTAAGAGTCACTCCTGGAAGTGAAGGCATACAGTTACAGACAGAAAACAATTAGGCAGAAAAATTACAATAGCAAATAGCTTTGAAATCCATTAGCTACCTCAAACTGCAAAACAAGTGCTTATTTCATTGTGCAACCATCACAAAACACTACAAATCTCTGAAAATGGGGAAGCACTCAGCTTCCAATATGTATTCTAAGATCTACCACCAGTATCTTGCAAGAGAAGTCCGAAAATACATGGGCTCATACAAAAATTAAAAGAAGAGCATCCAACCCACAGCTGCAGGCAACTCCTTGCTATCACAGCACCCCATGAAAGTCTGCCTGCACAGGAATTAACAAAATTAACATGGGGTCACTTGCATCAGCTGGCCCAGGACACTGGCTGGTACAGAGGAAAAAAAAAGGAAAGGGTTGAAATCCTCCTATGATTTGCCTTTCCCTTCTCACATAAATTCAAATCTATTAAAAATTATTAAAGCCAAGTCTGACTCTGGAATTTAATTTTGCCATTGATCTGACAAAGCCCTTGCATATCAACCATGAGGAGCATGTGCATGATGATCAATGTGAGGCCTCAGTCTGGAATTGTTGGCCACTGACAGCTTCCACAGGCAAAGATCAGTGGCCCCTTTCTGTTTGTGTCTGGAAGACAAGCTCTGTGGTCAGTAAGTGCTCTCCTGTTCCCAGGCCAACAGCAGTGGGAGAGAAGAGTCAATGGCAGAGGAGTCTCTGCTTTTATGGCAGTGCCCAAGTTGGACTTCAGGGGCCAATAGCAAGCACTGCATGACCCTGCATTTCTGATTCCATAGGCTGTATTATTGGAGACTTCTGTGTTTGCAGTGTGGGAGCAATAAAGAGCAAAGGCAAGAAATAAAGAGCCTCCGGGTGCTGACATAAAATTAAATCCTGACTTCTCTTTCAAGTTCAAGGTAGGAAAATCACAGCTGTATGTCTTTGTCAAAAGTGTGCCCAAGCACTAATATCATCAAGGACAGAAACTTTTACCATGTAATCTTACCACACACTGTATATCATCCAGAGCCTTTGTGGACTTGGATGTAAAATAAACTACTAACCCTCTTTAAAACATTCCAGCACGCAGGATTTGGCCCCATTTTAGTAACTTTAGATTACCGATGCCTGATCCACAGGGAGGCCAAAACTCCCTTCAGGGCAATATCTGATTAGAGGAGAAACAGTTGTTGGCCTCTAGGAAACTGCAAATAATTTTTTGTTCAAACCCACAGAGATTTTTGCAAGGCCTGCTGAGCCAATTTAAACAGGGGAAAATATCTGAGAACCCTGCAATAGTATTCTCTGCAGTTTTCTAAAGCCCAAATCCTGCTCATCCCACTCAGTGAAGCAATCTCACTGAAGTTAATGGAAGCAGTCCCCACCTGGAAGCCAGGCTGCTGCAGCTCTGCTGCTGCACAGAGAATTGCTCCACGGTCTCAGCTGAGCTGAACCACATCAGGTTGTTTGCAGTTACATCCCTCTCCCTACTCATACTGACAAGTTCAATGTTTTCCTTTTGTTTTCCTCCCCTTTTTTTCCCTTCCTTTCTTCAGTGATGGGTTCCAACATTTTTTCCCTCCTGCCATAAACAGAGGCAGGTGAACTGCAGAATAAACATAAAGATATCAGAGCACTGCACCTGCCTGTAAAATGACATGAATTTAATCAAAACCATTTCTAGCCTCAGGGCTCAGGCACACAACTGGTCTTGTTGCTCTTCCCCTGGGCAACTGCTGGTGGTGCCTCTAGTGTAGGCTTGGACACATGTTTGACATCAGCAGCAAGCACTGAGCTGAGCTGTAGGAGGATTGTATTATTTGATTTCTGATTATGTAGAGCTTCCTTCCTTTGGTGCTCTCATTGACCTCCTGGATTACAGTAAAGCTGTGGCTAACCCGAGATGGATTCTGCTTATGCCTCATTTATGCCAAAGTAAATCAAGAGAAACAATGGAACAGTTGGTGGAACGACACGAGAGTAAGACTGGATAAAAAGTTCATTAACATTTTTAATGGCACTACTTTTTGATTAAACAGTTACTCTTTTTACCTAGAACAATAACAATGACAAAAATTCAACCCTGAAGGAGGAGAATATGTGTCCACTGACAGACAAATTACTCCTGCTGAAAATTCAAAATAGGATTTTTTTATATCAAGGAAATAAAACTAAATTACTAGTGGCTTTTATAACCACTTAAAGCATCCACCTGCAGTGATTTTTGCTGTATCTGCTATGTGTGGTACCTAAAAATACCCACAATACCTAGAAAGTGAGAAAAAACTCAGTCTTTTCTTCTGATCGTTTTATAATAGTTACATCTAATTCAAAGCGTATCAGACAAGAAAAGCAGAGTTCATGGAAGCCAGAACCTTTAATCTTCTTAATTAATAGGGGGATAGCATGTGAAAGCTTTATGTAAAATGAGAAAGTAATCTTATTCTGCTCAGGCTGGCTGCTCATTTGGTGGATGGGCAGAAGTTAACAAGGGGCCTTGCAATCTATTTAATTGGCCACAAAATCAGAGTCTGCATCAGCTCCTTTTCCATGGAGCCTCACTCCCTTGTGCCTCCTGTTCCTTCCGACAGAAATGGAGCGATGCTGCAGGAGCTTTGAGCTCTCAGCACCCGCGCAGCTGCAGCACTGCAGGGCTTGCAGGGGCTGCAGGGGCTGCAGGGGTGCTGCAGGGGTGCTGCAGGGGTGCTGCAGGGGTGCTGCAGGGGCTGCAGGGGTGCTGCTGTGCGTGCCCATGCCAGAACCACCCCCTGACAATACACCCTCTGTAGGAGCCGTGCCACCAGCCAGTGACACCCGTGCCACACAGGAGCCACTCCAGCCCCATGAACAGGAGCATTGATGAGGCTCCAGTAACACAAAAGCACCAACGAGTAAATATGGGGAGGATTATGTATTTTCTTAAAGAAAAGCTCCAAATCCAAATTATGTAGCTTATTCTGAGACGTGCAGGGAGGATTTAACCACACCAGCCAAGCGTGGCATTTGCACAGGAAACCCTAAACTGCAGAACAGGGTACTTAACTTTGTGACTTGATCCTGAAATTAGGCCTAATGAGGTTTAGCATGGAAAATAGTAATGCATTGAAATGTTTTAATAATACATTTGTTTTTCTTAATAATTAGTAAAAATTATTAGTACAATGATTTTTAAAATTAGAGATAATCTAAACTGTTTTCACCCTCCTTTGTGGTATTCACAGGCTGGAGTTGATTTATGCTCAGTAGTGGGGTAAGGAAGTGTCACCTCCACTTGTCAGCATTCCACTGCGAGGTCTGTGCATGCCACACCATTTCTGCAGTTAAACCACTTGGAATTTCCAGCCCAAGCAAACTTGAACATTTAAGTATTTTCTAATACAACTTCTTAAAATCACAGTAGAGGAAATGCAGAGTCTGTGACATGAATTTCATGTGCTTTCTTTTCACTTTGGGGAGAGGATAAATTAGTCTCTACCTTCAGAAATATGTGTCAAGTAGTTACACTTTAATCCTATTTTTTTTGTGTCTAAATCCAGCAAAGGATTTCAGCATATGCTTATGCTAAAGATATGAATTAGCCCAGTAATTCCATAGTTGAGCATCATAAAATTGCATCATACCAGCTTCTGGTGGATCCTTTTCACTTTCTTGTCTTCCAGAAAGAGTTTGACTTCTATTGTCTGTAACAGATTCATTTTTATCTGAAACACCACCTATATGCTGACTATTGCAAAAAGAGCACTAATTTGTCATAACCACTGCAAGCTGGACAGGTCAAGTGAGTTTATCTCAGTGCATATTTCTGTCTGATGTTTTCAGTGTAACCTGAAAATGTACAATGGAAAATCAGGTGTATCATCGACCAATTAAACACAAACAGAACACAGTTTGTTTTGTAACTCTTCTTTAAAACAACAGATGTTAGGTTAAATCTCATGTTCAGGCATTTATCACATCTGCTTTCTGTTCCCTTGGAAAATGTATTCACAATAGAGTTCAAATTAATTTCAATGAGATTTGTCAGTTGAAACCCAAAAGGGAGTTCAGGGAAAAAACATTTAATTCTAGAAGGACATAACTGGTATTTAAAAGCTTTAAACTTGTTTTCAGTAGGTTCATATAGGCAAAGCTCCATTGCAGTGTTTGAGACCTGTTGTAACCTTCATGGTGTCTCCAAGGAGATATGAGGCCAGAGGAAGAAGAGATGAAGTCCACAGGCTGTGGAGCCTGAGGGTGCAGGCTATGAACCTACAGCACAAGCTGCATGATGTACCCACAGCTTTCCCTGGCAACAAGAAACACTTCTGGCCTAAAAAATTAATAAATCTTCACTATTCTCTCATAAAACTAGAGCCTGCCAATGCATAGGCACTGAGGAGGCTCTTGTAAAGAACTTACATAATCACCTTTTTACCTTAATGGCTTTTATGAGAGCATAGAAAGGTCTCCCTCACCTTCCAAGTCTGGAGAGACCTGCAGAATGCTGTTGATAACTTCTTTAAGTTCTTTAACTCAAAAGGAGTAGAATTTGACTCGATTATCCTGCATCCTAACAGTATGGAAAAATAAAAATATAGCTTTTAAGAAAAGGGTTTCATTGCAGCAAAATTACATACATCTAATAAGGTATAATCTAAGACTTGTCATTCCTATAGGTATCATTTTCTCTGTAGCAGCTCTGAGTTTAATTCCTGTAAGGTAAGACAGCCTTGATCAGGCCCTAAAACAGTTCTCTTACCAATGTCCCTGGCCTCTTGTAACTGTTTAAACACATGTTTTTGGCCAAACAGCACCTCTTCCTTTGAGAGACACCTCTGCCCTCACACAGCCTCTCCCAATCCATTTACACACTCCACCATTGCCTTTCCAGTTTCACCTTTGCTATCTTTCAGGCACGTTACTCACACCAGTGTGCTGCAACAACTCAATATTTGGCATTTGTCTCCTGAAGTTGCCAGTACTTTGTTCCACAGCCCGAGGGATAGGAGTGTGTGTGACTAACTTGTCACTCCACCCTCCTGCCCCCAGGAATTTTAAAGTGAAGTACATCCATAATGTTATTGTTATGTAGCATTGTAGCATGTCTTGATAAGAATAAACTGCTCTTAGGAAAAGCATAAATATCATTCACTGTCTAAGCATGTGGCTGTTTAGAAGATGAACTTCAGGAACTGTTCTGCTCAAGGCTCCAGAGGCATCTGTGAATTCAGCAGCAGAGTGACCTCCTCACTGTGGCCCTGATGTTACACATAAATGTCATTTCTTTAGAAAACAGCAAGAAGCTTAAAAATAAATACCTATAAGTAGAAGCAAGCATTGTGGTTCGTTTTGAATTGGCTTTATTGACGTTTCTGTCTGGGGTTCTGTTACTGCACAATTCAGAGAGCAGAACAACCAAATTCATTTCATTTAGGCCAAAAGTGGTTTGAAGTTGTTTGAAGGACAAAAATCCCTCCAAAAACTATTTACACACAGAACATAAGAGCAATCTTCACCTTTACTTTGGGCCCTTAATTCTTATATATTACAAAGTATTTCATTAATTTTACTCCAGTGAAGCAAAAGAAAATCAGATGTGGAAACCCAGTTCATCCTGCTTTGGGAGCTCTTGGTGCAGCAAGGCAGAAAAGTTCTTCAAGAAGCTTCAACGAAGTCAACTGAGATGTGAGGAGCAGATTTACTTTCTGTGGCCTCTCTCTCCATTTGCAGGGCAGAAGAGAGGGAACCATAAGTGAATGTGAACAAATTTCCCAGTTTTCCTCCTCTTACAACATAGCAACATGTCACAGGCATCAGAGCCTCCTGTGAGGCTCCATGGGAGCTCCAGATGGGAAGAGAGGAGAAGATTCTTACTACAATCAGCTCTCCTCAGCACATGAGCAGCTACCTGGACTGTGCCCTGGAGACAATTCTAGCTCTGAGGAAACATATGCTTCTATTATAGAAATAGCCCTCTCCAGGGAAGCCCTATTGCTCAGGATGTTCAAAACTAGGCCAGACTTAAAAGTGGCAGCAGCACAACAGAAACTAGATGGCAGAGGTTCTTCCTTTGCCTCCAGCTTCTTGTGGCATTTCACTGTTATTAACTGGAAAGTTGAGAAACTCATAGCCTGCAAACTGGATGTGGCACTTTTCAACCATCACTTGGTCCACTGCCATCCCCTTCTTTTGTGTTTTGTTTTGCTGATGAGCTTCACTTAGCTTCCAAACAGTGAGTCAGGCTTCCAGCCCTGCTGATACTGCCCCCAAGAAAAGGCTCCAGGGAAAATCACTTCTCTTTCAGGAGGCAATAAAAGATCTCTTTCCTCCTCAGGTCTGTTGCAGAAACATGAGAAGAACTTAAAAGAAAAAAAAAGAAAAAAAGGTTCTATAGCTGGGGGGAAAACCAGACAAAGCTGAATTCACAGGACTTTATGCTATATAATCACCCCCACATACACTGCTTTATGCACTTCTGCTGGTTATTTGAATGAATGCTTTAGAAAATAGTCTTTTCAAAAGGAATCTTACTGACTTTCTGAGCAAAGTACTCAAGTCCTCACAAAACCAAAGCCTTACTTCCTCCTGGTTGTGTTTCCAAACAGAAGCTAAACTCCTTTTCAAACAAGACCATGGAAAAATCCAAAGGTGCAGAAGCCCTTACTTAGTCACCTGATGGTCCACCATTACCCACGTAAGCAGTCAGATGTTTTCAGGGAGTAAGGATCACATCTTTATTTACTTCTGTGAGCCACCTACTGTATCTTGTGTGTATCCCATCAGACACACCTCCTTGACCAGCCTCACACACACTGCACTCTGTACGTCCCTCTTGGCTTTCCCTGGCAGCCTCAGAGAACCAGGGGGTTCTTCCAGCACACGGTGCTGGTCTGTGTGGCTCAACACTACACACTTTGGGTGAAAAGACATCTTGTTTTCTGCTCAGTAGGTATGCACTGTAATGAAACATCTATTTTTTCATTAAACCATGACCTCCTGGACATATCAATGTACTTACACCTGACCAGACCACTCAGTAGCACAAAGGACAGGGCTTGATCACCCCAACGTAACAAGCCTAACTAATCCTGTATTAGCTATACCTGGGACTATGTACTGAAGTACACAAGCCTTAAGGATTGGGTGAAGAAGGTTTTAGAAATGCTGATTTCCTTTCAGCATTGTCCTGCGGGAGCTGTCCACAGGGACATCCCTGCTGGAGCATGCTGTGTGTCATTGCTGGAGCAAGGTTGTGTCCCCGCTTGAACACGGCTGTGTCCCCGCTGGAGCACGGCTGTGTCCCCGCTAGAACAAGGCTGTGTCCCCGCTGGAACACAGCTGTGTCCCCGCTAGAACAAGGCTGTGTCCCCGCTGGAACAGGGCTGTGTCCCCGCTGGAACACGGCTGTGTCCCCGCTGGAACAAGGCTGTGTCCCCGCTGGAGCAAGGCTGTGTCCCCGCTAGAACACGGCTGTGTCCCCGCTGGAGCACGGCTGTGTCCCCGCTGGAACAAGGCTGTGTCCCCGCTGGAACAGGGCTGTGTCCCCGCTGGAACAAGGCTGTGTCCCCGCTGGAACAAGGCTGTGTCCCCGCTGGCCGCCCCGTCCTTCGCCCCGCGGCACTGCGGGGAGAAGAGGGGGACAGAGCAATATTAACCCGCCCTGCGTTTTGCTGCCGCAGACACAAGCGCCCATTGCCGGCTGAGCCCCTGGCTCCCAGCCGGCCCGAAGCACAGCCCAGGGCTGCAGCCGGCGCGGCGCTGGCAGCCCTCGCCCCTGCCCTGCGCCAACTTGGAGGAAAAACCCTTTTCCTGCCCGCTCGGCGAGCTGCCCGGCGGGACGGCGGCGGCTCCCGGCGGAGCTCCGCGCTCTCCGCCGGGCTGGGGGGGCGGCCCGAGGCGGGGGCCGGTCCCGCCCCGCCCCGCCCCGCCCCGCCCCGCCCGGCCCGGCCCGGCCCGGCCCGGCCCCGCCGGCCGCCGGGGGCCGCGCCATGTGCCGCCGCCGCCGCGGGGCCGCGCCGCGCTCCCGCCGCCGCGGAGCGTGCGAGGGGCGGCCCGTGCGGCGGAGCGAGCGCCGGCAGCGGGCACGGCGGGTCCATGGAGCACAACCACCTCCACCTCCACAACGGCTCGCTCCTGGCGCACCGCCGCTATGGCTGCGGCTTGGGGTACGCACCTGTCGTCTACTACAGCCTGCTGCTCTGCCTCGGGCTGCCGGGTGAGTGCCGCGGGACGGGCGAGGCTGCGGGGCCCCGGCAGCGCCCGCCGGAGCGGCTCCTGCCCGCGGGGCGGGGCGGGGCGGGCGAGGGATGCCCCGGGCTCGGCGTGCCCGGCGGGATGAGTGCGGGCGGTTCGGACAGCAGCGTCTCCCCGACCCCAGCATCTCCCCGACAGCAGCATCTCCCTGACCCCAGCATCTCCCGGACAGCAGCATCGCCCTGACCCCAGCATCTCCCGGACAGCAGCATCGCCCTGACCCCAGCATCTCCCGGACAGCAGCATCTCCCGGACAGCAGCATCTTCCTGCCCGGCTGCCGTCCCGGCGCTGCCTCCCTCGCCGGGGTTTGTCCCTGCCTGTCCTCTCCCTCTCCCCGGCTTCGGGCATCCTGACTTTGAACTTGACATACAGAGTCAGCCTGTGGTGAAGTTTGTGCTGTTGGTGTTTTGGCCATGCGGGTACCGGAGCGGTACCCAAGCGGCCGGGTCCCCGCCGAGCGCCTGCCCGGCCGGCAGTGAGCGCAGATGTAGCTGCTGAGTTTTGCTGCTGCAAATCCCCACCCGGCTCCGTGGGGCAGGGCTGACTTTAGGAAATGACACGCCACCGCCACAGAACTTGACTGGGGAAGGAGCACGCTGTCAGGAGCTTAGCAGACAGTTGTCATACTCGTGAGCCTGTCCCTGTGGTTGGTGGAGCAGGACAGGAGGTAGAAAGTCCAGTCTTCAGGTCAGTGTGCTGCAAAGGCAATGGAAATGCTGACACTGAGACAGGTACAGGGCTCGGAAGAAAGTCCCAGCTGACAGGCAGAAGTCTCTAGAGTGTATAATCCTGAGCAAAATTTCCTGCTTAAAAACGGGACAAAGACATTATAGAGATGCTTGGAACAAGAAAAGCTAGAGACAGCATAAATAAGGGAGGAAAGGATGTCCCAAGCTTGTATGTGAGCATCTGTGAGGCAGCACTGCCAGCACACAGCCCCAAATGTGCAGATACCACACGAGCATCACATCGGCAGTACTGTCTGAGCCCAGACAGGGACTGAGCAGGTGCTTCCTCCCGGAGGGGGCTGCCTTGGCTGCCAGTGAGATCCTTGCACGCAGGACTGAGGGGAGCTGCAGTAGTCACAGTGGGCAGAGCTGCCATCCCAGCACAGCTTGGGTGGACAAACAGCATGTCTTGCTCACTGGCTTAACAACTCCAGCCTGAGAGTGACTTAGAGTGATCCCAAGGACAAGAAGAATAAGTTGGGGAAAAGTTCAGATGCAGCAAGGTGAATTGGTGTTTTAAGGGTGATAAAGGAGAGTTTGGTTGTGTCTGTGTAGAGCTACACATTTTACGTGCCATGTGGAATGGCAAGCAGCAATGATAGGTAATACTCTACAGTTTCTAAATGCTTGTTCACCTCAATTCCTTCTTCAAGCAATTATTTCATAGAAAAATTTTTAATCAGACATGAAGAGAAGCCTGCCTCTGAGCAGGATGCATGCAATTACCACTCTCCTTATGAATTTATGTGCTTTGTGTTGTTTTGGTTTGGGTTTTTTTTCCCCATTTCTGGCTTATAATTAAAATTTGCCAGTTGGTGAATAGTTCAGAGAACTGGGAAGTTAAGTCCTGTATTTACCCAGAGAGGATGCAGGGCACAGGCAAGTATCGGTGCTCCAAAACATTGATGAGTCTCAGCCTGACCTGAAGAGACCCAGCCAGCAGGGATAGGAGGTAGTTTCCTCTTTATTAATTCCTATGGGGCTGCTTAGATGTCCATAGTAATGACAGGCTCTGATTTCAGCACCAGTCCTCTAGGAACTGAACAAGACCTTCTCAGGATTATCAGGTGAAGAAGTAATCATGAAGCACTCTGTGGCTAAGCTTGCCTTTGTATGTTTCTGAAATGGGGAAAAGTCTTGCGTGCACAGACAAGAGAAATCATTTAAGGAACATTCTGAACATACTTGCACAAGCTCCCTGAGGATACTGCATTGTAATTACAGACCTAACACGGTCATTCTAAGAACATGGTTAAAATCAGACATGGTCCAAGTTAGCAGTGGTCTCCTGTATTTCTCAAGGGATCAGACATCAGTTGATTAGAGCAGTGGCACTAGTGACAGTGCTTACCAGAACTAGCCAAAGCATGTGGTGGTGCAGCACTGCTGGGTTCAGTGGGCTTACATCAGGTGTGGATGTGTCCAGAGCACATTGTCTGAGTACAGCATTGGCACTGACACCTGGACTCACTGCACATGTACAGTGTGCTGAGTAAATGCACAGTGTGCTGAGTGCATGAGAAATTCATGAGACTTCACAGAGATGAGAACAAGCTGGATGTGCTTAGGGGAAGACTCACACAGGCAGGCTTCATTGAGGATGGGGTACAGGGTGACAGCAGCATTAAAAAGAGCCTTTTCATGTTTTAATTTGAAGCTTCTCTTCAGTTTTTAACAATGTAAATTTGTAAAGGTAGCAGACTTTACTGGCTGTTAGAAAAAGAGTCCTGAACTATGTGGGATCTCAATCAGCTCCGTGTGATGCCAAGAATTTAAAAGAAACCCTGTCCTCAAGCACAGCACTAGTGCAGTGTTTTGCTGAAATGGAAAGCGTTAACTCCTTGCCACAAATCTTGAAGAAAGACTGAAGAGAAGAGAAGCCAGTTAACTGTTTCTACCTTTCCTGCTGTACTGTCTGAAGGAAATTTCACTAACTCAACAACTCCACGTTGAGGCCAAGCACTGCCAGGCCTGGCTGTGTGTGCAGTAGAAGCATCCTCTGCCTCCCACCCCTGTATAAACCAGGCACCTCAGCAGACCCTGTTGTCACCAGTGGCTCATTCTTCCTCTCTGTTCAACCAGGCACTAGAAAACCTGTACAAAGCAGAGAGGAGAGCAAAGTGAACTCCCTTCAGCCCTGCTCTGGCAGTAGCACACAGAGATAAGGACCAGGCTGCACCCTAGGGAGCCACCACTGCACCCTGACCCTGCACGGCTGGTACTGCACCCGAGGTGCCTGCAGCCCTACCAGGGGTCATTGTGCCTTCAGACTCCTGGGCCAGGAGGCTGCTTCTTTTCCCACTAAGCAGAGGCTGGTAAGGCTGAGACAGTCTTTTGAAGCTTGAGTGCAGGCGTGCAGAGGTGTCCTGCAGGTACACGGTGTCTCAGGATAAGGCTGCAGGGAACAAGGAGAAAATGCCAGTGCAAGGAGGAGGCAGAAGCACTGGAAGTGGGGTCCTCTCCCATTTAGAGGGGAAGGTTTTATGGAGCATTTTTGGAGCTGTTCTGCAGCCTCTGCTCTGTTAACCCTCTACTCCCCTTTTCTATCAGAGAGAACCTCTGAAGCACCTGCCGTTAGCTGGGATGCAAGAGAAGGGCTGGAAAAAGTCTTAATAGAAGTATTTCTTGCTTTAGTGTGAGAAAATGCTAGGGAAGGGATGGTATTGGACGTGGAGGAGGGAATAAATTGCTCTGATTCAGTCCAAGAGGGGGCTGGTAAAGGTGAGAAAGCAAAAATCAACAGGTATCACTCTCAGTCAGTCCCTTTGTCAGTGAGAGCAGCACCAAGCAGCTGCACTGAAGAGCTCCTTCTGTGGTGGGCCACTGAACACAACCAAGAAGGTCAGGCACAGAAGCAGCACTGCTTGCTGCAGACACCTGGCTTTGACCTTGATTCCTGCTTCATTTGGGGGAGCAGCAGCAATGGAGTTGCCTTGCATGCAGTCACTTTTCCATCAGGAATAAGAGTGTATTGCTGCTGAAAGGACAGAGCATCAGCATTTCCTAGATCAGGATCTGGCCTGACCCAAGTTCCCAGGGCTCATTTCCTGACAGTGTAAGAGGCAGAGTGAAATCTGGCTTTCCTAGGCAGTCCCAGTGGGATGGCTGGTTCCATTTTGCTCCATCAGTTGCCTACCTGGGATGTGCCTTGGCTCCGGGGATCATTGCATCTCAGTGACACAAAACACAACACCTTTACAGCATCTCCAGGAGGCAACAGAGTCACAGCAATGCCCCGGGGAAGTGCCACTCCAAAGTTCAGGAGCCTGGTCCACAACTGTTTCTTTTATTTGTACTTTAGGCTTTTGCATTAAACCAGTCACACTGATCTAAATGTAGATTCAGGACTTCACAAGCTTGGGAGAGCAGCCTGGATGTGCTTGGATGCTCCCAGCTGGAAGGTGCAAACAGGTAGTGTTCATGTCAGACCTGCTGCTGACCAAGGTGACGTGGAGATGGGGACAACCTGGGTCATTCAAAGCCCAGCCAAGCACAGAGTGCATTCACAGGGCTCCATGTGGAGGGAGAGAAGCTGCAGTCCTCACCTGGAGGAACATGTCAGCTCAGCAGGGGTGCCTAACTGGTTTAACACTCTGTGAAGAGACAGATACAAGACAGATCAGTTATGGACCTTGCCCTAACAGATTACAGACTGGCTGTCCTTGCACAGCAAGGCAGATGTGCAAGGTGTCGGGTGTTGGATTGACACATGGGTGCACTGTGCCTGTGCAAACTGCAGTATAGGCATAGGCAAGGTGAAAAATGGAAACCTGATCCTTCTGGAGCCTTCTCTCTATATAAAGTTTGGAATAAGGAGAATGTCTGGGAGATGTGCATGCCTGGGTCATCATCCTGGCAAGGCAGGTACTGTTGGTGGGCTGAGCACCACTGATCAAGAGACCACCACCATGCAGCAGCCCAGCCTTGTTCCCTCCACTCCTTGGCTGTGTGGGGAGTGTGGAGAGCATTGCTGTCCTTGTGCCCACAGCTGTGACCCAGCTGGTACCATGAGCAGTAAGGGGAACAGGTAGCAATGTTTGTTGGTGACTCACGTGGTGTGTAGTAGCAGTAAATGCCAAAGCAGGCAGAGGTAGGTGTACACAGAGCACACAGCACTGTAGAAGTGCCTGACTTGTTTTGGATTCTTGCCATCTACTGCCTAGTATATTCTTCTGCAGTCACAGAACAGGCTCCTGATTAAAGAGACCATTTCCAACACCTGGATAAATAGCCTTTCTCATAGCAGCATACCTGAAAAATAGAAGTGCTAAAGGAAGATCTGAAAATATGAGTGGGAGAGTTGTTACAGTGTAGAGTTATGACCTTGAAAAAACAGCACTCAAAAAACAGCACTCTGCTGCTGCCGTTCATTAGTGAATAAGAACCAAACCCTCCTGAAACCTAATTCAACCACCCTTATTACTCAAAGGCCATATATTCTCTGACTTAAAATCTGAATTGGACGCAAGGCCAGTACATTGCATCCTACTAAAAAGGGGACAAATAGGTTGCCAGAACTTTAGCTTGGCTATTGGAGCAACTAAAGACCACTACAGCTCATTTACAGTAGCAGTACTGGACAGAGGGGAACAAAACTGCAGCTCACATGCTTAAAATGAGTAATTTCCTATTGTAAAATGAATGCTTGTTCTTTAGGAGAGAAAAACCATTATGAAAAATAATAGATTCATTCTGTTCCTGCACAGAACTGATGACAGCAGAGGTGTGCAGATGGGAGTGATTTTGTTTGGTCAATACATACAGAGCTGCTAAAATCTTGCAGCCTGAAAGGCAGCATGTGGCTGAATCCATGCTAATGCATGGATTGTGGAGAAGTTGATTGTACATTTCTGGATGCCACTAGACAGAGTGCAATTGCTAACTTTGGATTTCTTCTGCCACGTCAGTAGGAAGCAACACTGTCGGGGCTGTAATGATAATGAGGTGCCATATTTGGGAGGCTCAGCAGACTATGAAGTGCACAACCTTGCATGGCAGGCTGCTAAAATGGATTGGAAAGGAAAAACTCCAAAGTACATTTTTCCTTGAAATGACAACGACACAAAAGAGAGAGCACAGCCAGTTTTCACGGTAGGTGGGTAATGCAGAGCCCCCAGTTGTAAAGTCAAAACAGTCAGAAGCACTAGGCAGTCTAATATCCTGCTGTTCTTCATCCACCCCCTTACTTAGTTCTCTCATCCTCATCCTCTTTATGCTTCCTTCTGTGAAACAGAGGTGAATCAGCAGAAACAAGCCAGCAGAAGGCCTTTAACCACACACGTCACAATTCGGTGTGGGCAAACAAACAACACGAGATGTCCTGGTGGGGTGTGTGCTCTGCTTTCACACGCCAAGGGCAAAGCAATCCCTGTCCACAAAAGCTTCCACCTGCTGTTTCAGGTGGTCTTTTTGAGCCTAAAATATCTTTTCTCATTAGCTTTAGACACCAGAAAAGGAAACAAAGCCAAAATTCACTTCTTGATCTCAGGAGGCCTTACACACAAATCAATTTTCATTTTGCAGAATACAGATATGTACTTATAGATACTAAAACCCAATGTCTGGAATGCCCTTGGTGCTGTTCTTGGGGTGACTTCATGGGAGAAGATGGTGTTAGGTTGCCCCTCAGGACCCCAGTGTGGTTGTGCAGAGAGAATGAAGTGCAGGCTGCCAAGCAGGACCAGAATTAGCAGAAAATGACCGAAAATAATTTTATGGAAGAAAAGAGAAGCTTGCCTGTTGTAGCGCTGAAATCTTCCCTTCTGCCACCTGAAACAGAGTCCCTGCAATGTACAGTCATTAATCCTCTCCATCTTTTCCATCATATGGAGCACTGCCTTCATGGACAGGTGCTCTAGAGGTTGCTTTGGGTCTCAAGACAAATGACCTGTCAGTCAGTTACATCAGACTAAGATATTTGTCACATATTTGTTCACTATAAGTGTGTTTTCTTCCACGTCCTGACTACCACACCAAAGAGTGATATATCTAGTGGGGATGCAGTATATTCTCCGTGGGGGAATAAAGCCAAACTGCAGTGGTTTTACAAAGCCTGTAATTTCCTGCATACTGTGTAAAATTGGCGTTGTCTCTGAGAAAGCTTGGCCATGGGGTTTGCAAGCATGAGCTCCTATTGCATTACCTAATGCTTTAGGAAGACATAAAGACTGGTTTATTTTAGCAAAACCACAATCAAAGGTAAAATCCTCTTAATTATTCAAGTTCAGTAAAGAATTCATGGCAATGCCCTTATGAAATCACATCCTCTCTCCATCCCAGTCATCCCATGAAACCTTTGGTACCTGCCTCAGTACTTTGGCATTTGGTATCAAAAGGGTAGAATGGTTTTGTCACCCTGGAGCTCGAGTTACTCAGCTTGAGACCCCTTACACTGCACTGACAGCCCACATTTAGAAGCCACAGACACCTGCCAAATGAGACACCCACATTGCCTTGAAAATCCCTGTCTGTCCAGATACGTTGCATGAATAACCAAATTCCTTTTATGATTTCTGCATCATTTTGCCGCTCACTTTTTCTGTTCCCAGCACCAGTTTCCATCAGAAAGCTGTACTGCTCTAGTAGCAAGATACAAGGCTAGACTTTGAGATATGCATTTTAGACATTTTGATCCTTTTGTAGGTACCTCTAAATAAGGATTTGGTGTGGCAGGAGGAATTTCTGGGATTCATTAGAGACTTTCTGCTCTGCAGGGCCATCTCATGAAGGTGGACAAGGAGGGTGAATACGGCAAGAGGAGAACCAGATCCCTGTCACATTCACACACGTGTGGCCTCAGTGAGCCCAAACCAGAACCTCCCCACATCCCAGCCCAGTGTTCCTTCTGGGCCATTCTCATACTGCAGAAATAGCCCAATTTTATACAGACTACTCCAGTAAAACTCCAGTGGTCTAGGAGAGCCAAAAGCAGCACGGTGTAATGACACCTTTCAGCCAGACAAGCTGCAGCACTCCAGCCTCGGTGCTGGCAAGGCTCAAAGGCAGTATCAGCCCCTGGCAGCTCCGAGCCATTGCTGTGGCTGTGCCCTCCAACAGTGAGGAAGTGCTTGTGCTGGATTGGAATCCTTCTCTGGCCTCTGTGCCCCACTGATGGCCAATGCCAGCTGCAGAGCAGAGTGCCTCATTCACTGCATCCTTCCCCAGGGCCATCTCAGCTAATAAACGCTGCCAGTGAGAAAAACGGCCCCAGAGGCCAGATTTCATTGTCAGGATCTGGCCTCTGGCACTGACTGCCTCATTCACTTGTGACTTGGAAGCACAAGGCCGTGCTGTGTTTTCCTGGCAGTAGCTAACCCAGGCTCCTGCACACAGGAGGGAGTTTGGGCTGTCCAGGACAGGAGCTTGGGCATCCTCTACCACCAGGTTCTCTTCCACCCTCAGAACTGGCATGGCCTGTCCCTGCACATGGGATTTTCTAAGCACAAGCCACATGAGAGCCTTCGCACAAGATGTGAAATCTCCTCCAGTAGCAACCCTGCATTTGTGCCTGCCATAGTTTTATGATGCTCTTTTTTTTTTCTTTCTTTTTTTTTTTTTTTTGGCATATATCCCCTCTCCATTCCCTGGGAGATGATGCAGGCACTAGCAGAAGCTGATAGCTCTTCCCTCATGGGGTGCCTTGCTGTGTGCTGTTTGACAACACTCAGACAGCTGAACAACAAATAAATCCATTTATTTTCAAAAATCAATCCTCACAGGAACTCCCTGGGAAGACAAAACTTGTATTGCACTAATTACATTCTATAAAGTATCCCTTTATGCTTCACAACAGTTTAACTCAGGATATGATAATAAAAGAGAGGAACAAACTGAAGCACTGTTCAGTCTGTCCCCATCTGCTCTAGTACTGAGTTTGATCTACATTGGTTGTAAGAGGAAAATGTAGACCTAACCTATCGTCTTTAAGGGAAAACAGCATCCAGAGGTCATTTTAAAAGATCATATAACCAGCTAAAGCCAACATAAGTAATTATAATGTATTTACCTTGCCACAATATTCTTGGCTGTTTTTTGTTAATAACCTCTGTTATGTAGCACCTTTGTCAGAAATCACCCATTGTCATCAGCTTCTCCAGAGAGCTCCCACACAAAATAAGGGCTGAATGCCATCCTCATCTCCAGTCTGGCAGCTATTGGTGAGCAGCTGTGTTAGGAACTGTGGTCAGATCTGCCTGCTAGACACAGTACCTGTTTACATTTGAATATTGCCTCCTAGCTTGGAGGAAATAATCTATTCCCATCAAGCCAGAACATCCCTTTTTCTCACAGCTTATTTTTAGCATATTGTACTTACATTCTTGGAGTTCTTAAATCTGAAAAGGAGGTATTACTAACATTTTTTCTGAAGCAACTTGAAATTTCCCATTTGTAAGCTGTCTCTCTGTGCCAGTCAGGTGACTACTGCTAAGCTCCAGAGAAGTTTCACACGTTACACAATAATTTGTGGTGATCCTAGCAACAACTGTGTTGGGTAAAAGGTGTCCATTATATTCCATGACCTAATGTTTATCACGCTCAGTGATCAACACTCGTGGCTGCTTCATGTAGGTGGTTTGTGAAGCTGAACTGCTGTACTAGAGCACCAGCCTTGTTCCCAGTGCAGGGAGCTACTGCTGGTGTTGTAAAGGCCACTGACTGCACAGGCTGCTGTGTACGTGCAAAGTGCTCTCAATTTAAAAAAACAAAACCCACAAATAAAGCCCAGAACTTTGTCTATTTCTTCTTTAGACAGATACAATCATTCCTGATTAAGCTCACATGCATTGAAAATAGTGATTGAAAGGAGCTCTTCAAATCCCCTGCAAAGGCCGAGTTAGACACTATTTGAGTGATGACTGTAATCCACAAAATGAGAAGCTGGGGTTAAAACTGTCCTAGGGCACAGGCACTGCTTGGAGGCACAGAAGACTGCCCAGGCTCTGCAGCCAAGGCAGCACAGCTTTGGTATGGGAAGTAAACCCAAAGCCACACAGGGACCAAAGTTACTCCGAAAGGAAGATCCCTCTCAGACACAAAGAACCTCCAATGGCATGAATTTTGGTGCTGCAATTTGTACCCAGGAGCCGATAAAGTCAGAAGAGGTGTCAAAGGAGGGATGTAGGTGTCCTGTGGTGAAGCCTGGCTGAGTAGGAAGGTTGCCTTAGTGCCTTAGAAGCAGCCTGGAACAAAGGTGTTCAGGTACCAGAAACTCTTGGATGCTGTGTCTCAAATGTCTCAAGTCCTCATGCCTGGAGGGAAAGAATTGAGACTGCCATTTGTCCAGTTGCTTCTAAATCTGCCAGCAGCACCTCAAGGCTTCAGCCAGCTAGTCCCCAATCAAGCCCTGGTTCTCAAACAGATATTTATAAATTCAGAATACTGCACTGCAGCAAGTGATGCTGGCATAAATTCCCATCTGTCATCCCCTAATCATCTCCCAGCACAGTGATCAATCTCTTTCAAATTCAAATGATCTTAACCACTTAGTATCTAGAAAATACCCTGCAAGAAATGGGCAGTGTACCATCCAGGACAATTTAGGGGTACTGACCTATCCAGCAGCTCTATGTAGCTGCACCTACATTACAGCAGAGACAAATATTTTTGTATCTCCATCATCCTCATCATCATCATCATCATCACCACCATCATCTCTGCCATAGTTCTCATCACAGACTACCATGCTAGTGCAAGAATTAGTGTCAGCAGGGTTAAAATTTGGTCACAAATACTCTTCTATCACCTTTCACCCACAGTGGGTAATTTTTGCCCACAGGAGAGCAAGACACTGAGGAGACAGGAGCTACTGAGAGACTGGCACAAGGACACAGCTGGTCACACAGAGTGGTGTATCCACCCATTTTTCCATTTTCCTGAGATTTAGATACTGTTTGAGGACACACCAAGGACCAACTTAACACTGGCTAGGAAATGGATGCAAGACTGACGCATCCACAGCTCATCTACACTTTCCCTAAACTGTTTGCAGCAGGAAAAATACTCACAGACCCTGTTCTAAGACAATGGCATACTGGCAACTTTCTGCTGCAGCCCAGAAAGTATCTGTTTTCACAAAGTAAATGTTGTTACTATATTTTATATCATCCAGCAAGAAAAAAGGTCTAATGTGATCTCAGGGAAAGCGTTTCCAATACAAGATACAGTAACTCTTGCAGAAAAAAAAAAAAAAAAAAAAAAAAAGGTAGATCTGGTGTGTACTTGGTCAGATCAATTTTCTAATCTGCCTCACCAAGTAAGGCTAGCTGGCCTTAGATAAATAACTTGCATTTCAGCACACTGCTGTGGCTGGGATTCCTGAGAGAAGCAGGGGCAAAGGGTGTAAGGGACTGCTCATAAATCTGCTTCTGTAGCAAAACAGAGTGGGGTTAGACCCATCAGCAGGACCCCTGCAAAAGGCAGAAAGTGTGAGGAGCAGGGCTGCTGTACCTGCACACAGCACAGCTTCAGCATCCCTGCAGGAGCTGCTCTGGCAGTCAGGCCAGAGCTACCAGCAGGGACCAGTGCCTCCAGACATCCCCGTGCTGCTCACTGGCTCCAGCTGCTGGGGCTGGAATGAGTCAAATCCAGAGGAGTTAAAGAGAAGATGCACCCCGTGGGTCACATCCAATATCTGTGAAGCTGAGCCAGTCGGCCTGGCTGGCCAAAACCAGCAGTGGCTGCAGAGCCATGATAAACACTCCAGCTCGAGGATTTCCTTGACAGTACATCACTCACTGCATCTCAGGGCTCATCAGCAGGCACAGCAGAGGCATCTAAGCAAGTAAGTGAAAAATGACACAGCAGTTCTGGCTGTATCACCTCTTGTCTCCCACGTCTGTGCTGAGCTGAAATCAATACAGTTGCATTCACGTAAATGGAGGACAGAATTGGGAAAATTCCCCTGAAGACAATTTGAGAGAGTACCATTGGAAAGATTTTTTTTTTTTTTTTTTTTTTTTTTTTATATAGGAGACTAGTCAGTTGATTGTCATGTTTGGCTTCTTTTTTTCTTTTCAAGATATATAATTCAGTTAACAAAAAATAGGTGAGGGCTGTTAGTCAAGATCACTCACTTTGCTGCAGTTCATTTCCCTGGTGGCAGAAATCTGCTCCCAGACAGCAGGCTTTGAAGGCATTCATGAAGGAGGAAGTTTTTTCAGTGCCAAGTAAAACAGTTTTTTAAAAAGCAAGCATTTTCAGTTGTAGGACATGTCCTAGGCTGTCATTACCTTTTTGTCACCAACTTCCTTATTCTCTGGTTTAAAGACATCTTTACAATTATTGTTGATTTGTTTTGGGAAATCCATCAAAGCTGGCAGAAATGTTTGAAGCACTGAATGCACAGAAGAGGTGATTTACAGAACTTGGGAAAGTACCAACTACAAACATTTGGCAGTCACTTGTACAGTAAAGCAGAAGTCTGATTTTTAAGCACTTCTTCAAGTATTCTAGCCAAGTGATACCAGCCTCGGATCGGAACAATCTTGTCTGTCTCATTCTAGCCAAACTGATAGTAGGAATAATAGGAATTTTTTTTCCCCAATTCAAGACTACACAGTAAATTCTAGTAAACAAGAGGAAGTAGTTAAAATTTGGGTACACCTTAGTGCTCCAGCAAATCCCTCAAGTACTACAAGGGCTGTTTATATAAATATAAATTACACTTCTCATTCATCCCTTGTTATATGAAAAAGTGAAAAAACAAGGTGGGGAACAAGAATAAATGTGTGAGTGATCTTTTTTTCTCCTGCTACCACTCCTTTTGTGTGCTCAGGTAGGAGTCCCAGCACCCCCTGCTCCACAGATGAGAGCAGGGCCACATGCTCCTGTCATTGCAACAGCTTCTCTGAGAGACCCAACTGGGTGTTTTCCTTTTGGTTTCTTGAACTTTATTACGGTGATCATGTTGTCAAGTGGTTGGAGAACTTCAAGGACGTGCTCAGAAAAGCTGATGTTACATCTTAATAGCCTAACTCTGTGTTTCTTTCTCCACAGCAAACATCTTGACAGTCATCATCCTCTCGCAGCTTGTAGCTCGCAGGCAGAAGTCCTCCTATAATTACCTTCTAGCTCTAGCTGCTGCTGACATCCTGGTTCTCTTCTTCATCGTCTTTGTTGACTTCCTCATGGAAGACTTCATCTTAAACAAACAGATGCCTCAGGTACTGGACAAAATAATTGAGGTTTTGGAATTTTCTTCCATCCACACGTCGATTTGGATTACGGTCCCGCTGACCATCGACCGGTACATCGCTGTGTGCCACCCCCTCAAGTACCACACGGTCTCCTACCCCGCTCGCACTCGCAAAGTCATCGTCAGCGTCTACATCACCTGCTTTTTGACCAGCATCCCCTACTACTGGTGGCCCAACATTTGGATTGAAGACTACATCAGCACATCCATGCACCACGTCCTCATCTGGGTCCACTGCTTCACCGTGTACTTAGTGCCCTGCTCCATCTTCTTCATCCTGAACTCCATCATTGTGTACAAGCTGCGGCGAAAGAGCAATTTCCGCCTGCGAGGGTACTCCACAGGGAAAACAACAGCCATTTTATTTACTATAACTTCTATTTTCGCCATACTGTGGGCGCCAAGAATAATCATGATATTGTATCACCTCTACGTGTCTCCTATAAACAACAGCTGGGTGGTCCATATTGTGTCGGACATCGCCAATATGCTGGCACTGCTGAACACTGCAATTAATTTCTTCCTCTACTGTTTTATTAGCAAGAGATTTCGCACTATGGCAGCTGCCACCTTGAAAGCCTTCTTTAAGTGTCAGAAGCAACCTGTGCAATTCTATACAAACCATAACTTTTCCATAACAAGCAGCCCTTGGATTTCCCCAGCCAATTCTCACTGCATCAAAATGCTTGTTTACCAGTATGATAAGAACGGGAAGCCTATAAAAATATCACCATGAAAAGGCTAATAGTTGGAGTTTCTGGTTGCAAGTTCCTTTCAAGTGGTTACATCTTCAGGATGTAATTTTCTGAAGTGGCTGATTTGAAGAGAAGTCATTGGATTTCATTTCCCTGGGTGGCCAGGGGCAGATCAGACTGTCGGGAGGAAACAGGAGCACTTGATTTTAGGAGCAAAAGTGAGAAGGCAAACACCTCCATCTCTTATATAGCATTTTGAATATGCTTCAGAGTTCAAGTCTTAGTGTTCAGTCACACTCAAACGTTTTGCATCCCAACACCAGTGCAATCCAAAGTCATCAGAAGGGCAAAGCCACAGCAGTGTTTAATTACAACCTTTTAAAACACAACAAAACCTTACTTGACCATCAGTTTGCTATTGAGAAAGTAAACAGATACTTTTGTGCACTGTGGAAGATGCCATTTCTGGAGTGTGCACTTGCCAAAAAGTATGTGTTGATTCTGGCATGAAATGCCACCACACACAGTTGTGCTGTCAAGACCTCCTTGCAGGAGGCAGCCTGTGAGACACAAATGGTGACAAGCCTGGTTTTGGCTCATTTGAACAAGGCTTGAGGACCAATACAGTACCTGTTGCAGCCTTGGCATGGAAAGCAATCCTGCAAGCTGCCAATATTTGCATGTTTTAAGTTGTTATTTAAGAATGTGACTGAGACCGGGGAGCTGAAGGGAGGGAGGGATGTTTCTAGAGCCAAGAACAAAAGCAGCATCTTTCCCCAGCTATTTCAGTCATGGTGTCTAAGGATTTTCAAGGGTGAAACAAAGTACTGCCTAAAGCAGAGCTCTCACTGAAGCTGTTCCTGTGAGCAGTGATCGGAGCCTTCAAGTTCCTTCTTAATCAATACAGATTCTGTTAGTTGTCCCCTGTGTTCAGGCCTTTAGGGATTAACATATAAAAACCTCAACCTAAGATTTTTTCCTGATGGATGATGCCATCCTATTTCAGGTTTGCCATTTAGTTGTTAAAAAAAAAAAAAAACAACTGTGAAAGAAATTCATTAAATACCCAACAGCACTAAAAACATTAAAGCCTTAGTTTAAGCTGGTCTAAGTATTTCACTTATTTAAAGGAGGTTAACTTCTCTTCCTTCACATTCAAAGACCAGCATCTTATCAATGCTAAGTATAGAAAATAAGAGATTTACAGGAAGGCTGAAAATGCATTTCTTTTAATTTCTTTCCCTTTCAGATCTTGGCATGTGGTCTCTTGGAGCCACATGCCACAAACTATTCATTGGGCACTTACTAGAGCCTCACTGGTGTGAGGGCAGTGAAGGTGTGTGGTGAACACGAGCCCAGCGTGGTCAGTGCACACAGCAGAACCTCAGGATCAGTGGCAGCTTGGTGCTAACGCTGTGTTTGTGCCTGTGCCCATCTCCAGTGCCAGCAGGGAGCTCGTGGTGCATCAGGAACTAACACAGAGAGGTCCTCTGAGGAGGGATCCAGTCAGTCCTGCTATGATGGGATCAGAGGGCTGAAAACATCTCTCTAAAACACATGGATGGCTCAGCTTTGGTGCAAATCCCCTAAGAAATGCCAAGTGAAGACAAGAGCCTGGTTCCCTTGTGCACAGAGGTTGTGTTTGCACGATGCCTGGTACCCACATCCTGCAAGAGCCAACCCCACCAAACCCGGGCTCACCTTCCCCAGAAGGGAATGGCAGCAGAAGGCACAGGCCATGGACACCAGGAGGCAAAGGGGTGTTCTCCAGAGAGATCTGGGCTCGCTCAGGGCAGGGAGGGGATGCCCAGGGCCCCAGGACCACACGCTGCCAGGGCCCTCCCCGTGGCAGAGCTGCTCAGCAATTCTCTGCAGGGTGCTGAGGCACCCCAGGGACCCCAGGCCAGAGCAAGGAGAGGGGCACATCTGGGGAAATGGGGACTGAGGGCAAAAGCTGACCCTCTCCAGCCTCACCCACCAAAGGGATGGCATCCATTTAAATGTGTCCAAAGAGAAATGAGCGTCTCAGTCTGCTGGCTGTTCATCCTTGTGATCTCAAAGCTTCACCCTTGCAATAATAAAGTGTAAAAGGGATGCTCAGCCTTGCTGTATTTGTCACGACAAGGTTAAAATTATTGCTCCCTTCATAGTGTTTTACAGAAAATCAGTTTTGTGGCCATCCTCCCTGCCCTTCTCTCAGAAACCTCCCCCAGTCTTTGTCAGTTGATAGTAACCAAAGTTACCTTATGGAAAAGGTACTGTATGTTTCATTTTGGAAAAACACTGTATTGATAACTTATTTTTATTCTACATTTGTTATGAGGAATGCTTGTCTGAGTTAAATGTGAATGAGTCTGAAGTGCAATATCTATATAGATAAGTGGTTCATTTTCGAGAATGTATCTATTGAAAAAATACCTATTTATACAAGAAATTCACTATTCTACTTAATATAATAGTAACCTTAAAGAAAATAGTGAATGTTTAGGGCTTTTATTTATTAAAAAAATTCAATTAAGTGCATGGCATATGCTGCCATTCACATGCTGTGACTTATTAATTTTTGTAACATAATGTTTATCCTGCAAACTATCAGTGTCATCTGATTTTTTCTGTCCTGATAATGTATTTTTGTAAATTACCATATTTTAAAACAAAAATCTTTCTGCATATTTTTTTCCCTATGAAAATAATGCATTAAATTCTTGTAACTTATTTGGAAAAACTCGCAATTGTTTTCCATATCCTTTTAGAAATGACAAGGTGCAATTTTCATGTACAGTGGATTGATCATTTCACTTCTGATAATTTAGGGCTTTAAAAGCTTGCTTCCAAAGCCCTTTGAAGTCAAAAGGGAAGGTTGCTCATGGGTTTTGTGGTTGGTTTTTCCAATCCACATCGTTTTAGGAGGGCTTTGGATCAAGCTGTATCTTGCTAGCAAACATTCAAAGCCTTCTTAGAGTCCAGTTTGGATAATAAAGCCTTGACTTTTTAGTCTGCCATATGGGAGCTGCTGTTGATAATACTTGCCTTATTTTTGGTTGTGTGAAGCATCTTGCAATGACTGTTGCTAACTAGCCATTGTCTTGTTGTATTATTTGTACATCCTAATTTTCCAATAGTAGAAACTTAACCAAGCACATATAGTGTCATTATTTAGGGAAAAACATCCTGGAGACAAAACCATCTTTGTTGTGGGGATGGTCTTTTGTACTCTAATTTATATTTCAAATATCTACAATTAGAAAAAATAAGCTGTGAATGGACAGTTTTACAATTACTAATAGGTATACGTTCTTGAAGACCACAGCTAGGAACAAAATACTTTTTAGATGAGTTGCTGGTATATAAAATTATGGGACCTATCACCTATTTAAATTGTGAATATTGATATTTTCATAAGTAGACAATATATTGTGTTTGACAAACTTGTTTGTATTATAATAAATTATGGTGCATAACTTACTACCGTGTTTGGAGCTATTGTTTGATTTATGGATTCTTATTAGATACTTCTGATTTACAGATACTTATGATACACTACAAGTAGGAGATAGAAAGTGGATTCTGAACCTCAGGAGACTGCACATGGAAGAAGCCAAACATTTTTTCAAATTAACATGACTAACACTGCAGATTTCATACCCCTGGCAAATGTAAAACTATCTGGGATCAAGCTCCTTATTTCTCTGGAGAAGTAAAAAGGCAAAAAATACTAAAACTAAGCTGATAATAGAGAAGAACCTGACCAGAAAATTTCAAGAGATCAGAAGAGATCAAGAGACCAGAAAATGTCTTGGAGATCAAACACTGAAGGGTTAAGCACACTGAGAGGACCATGCAGGAAGTGCTTGTCAGATTTCCCTGCTGTAAAAGGCTTGGGAACAGGTTTAAATACAGCTTCAAAGAGACAAATGAGGGGAAAGGGGCACTGTCAGACTTGATGGAGCTAATCTGCGTTGTTCCTTAAGCAAGGAGCCTGGGGTCTGCCTGTCTTGATTCTTTCATTAACAGCTGTGGCATGAGAAGTACTGATGAAGTGTACAGGTTATAAAAATGGAATTATAGTGCTGGCAGAGGACTGAAGGACAGGTGTTTCATGTAAGAATCAGATGACCTTGTAGATTGCAGTGATAAAAATGGGATGAATTCAACAGTAATAAACACAAGGTTCTCCCCTTGTCTGCCTCTAACAATACATTTGCTATAAAACCTCAGCAGTCAGAAACAACCAAGAACCCAGTTGTGCCAGCTGGGCTTGAATGACAATGAGTCACCAACACAAAGCAGCTGAGAGAAATCCCAGACTGTAATCGCAGACACTTCTAACGATACAGCACGCTATTAATTGCATTTTATAAGACTTCATGCGCTATATGCATATGTATATAAAGGGATAAATAGAAGTGCAGAAAAATTCTATTTAACTGAGCTGGAAGAAAAATAAGCAGTTACGAATTTTCCTCAGGTAAATTTGTCCTGGAAGTTAGAAGACATTCTAACTCCCATAGCAGGGAGGCTCAGCAAAAGCCTTGCTAACAGCCCAGATCTCCCCACTGGTTTTAAATGGAGCCTGGTGGGTCCAGGCACAGAATTATGAGAAGGGGCAGGTGGCAAAACACATTGGGACTGCGCTTCCTGGGAGCTGGCAGGTCCCTAGCCAAGCTCAAAGGACAGCACAAGTGTCCATTCATTCCATCTCATGCTGAGGGGCAGCAGGAGAACCATGAGAGCCAGCAGCTACTCAGAGCAGTTCCTGCAGTAAGCCACAGTTCCCTCAGCAGCTCTCACTGTGGGTGCTGCAGGTGGGGCCACTCCAGCACGCCCCACTGAACTCACACCAACTTCTGCCGCGGCTTTCAGTTCTTCAAACACTCTTTAAGCCCACCAAGAAGAGAAGAATTTTAAAAAGCAGCCTCATATAGTCCTGAACAATTAAATAATTCACTCTTAGCAGGCTGGGGCTGGATTTGCAGGATCTGCATTTCTGACAGCATGCAATTAATTCCCAAGAGTTGCCAGACACACTAAAGGGGTTGAAAGGCTCCAGCCTTTTCTAATAAATAGGCACCAAAAATGAATTTACTATTAGCTTCCTACAGGGAACCAAATACACATAAATAGTTATTAGAATTACAAAATTGTATCAAAAAATGTCAAAGGCTCATGTTTTCCTGCCTTACCAACAGGCTAGAAATGCTGCTCCACCTATTTCTCCCAATCTGCACCTTTTTCTAGCAGACTAAATGGACAAGATGAACTGCAGGCAAAAGTGTGATAGTGAATATTACAGCCTTACAGATTAATGTGCTGCATACTGAAGACCTGCAGCTGTGCATGGCTCAGCACTGGCTGGTGCTGTACAGCAGCATCATGAAACACCCCCTGGTCTGAGGATTTTGCAGGGACATGTGGTGTCCAGGCAGAGCCTTGTGCTCCAGCAGGACCAGCAGGTGTGGGTCAGCCTTGGAAAGGGGTGGTGGGAAAGGCAAAAATGTGGAACAGAAAGAGGCACACTGTGATGCTGTCCCTGCCATGGCAAGGAGAGAGACCCTGGGATGGGTTCTGCTGCTGGAACCTGGCCCCAAATGGGGCAGTGACCCCCAGGGATGGGCACAGCCCTGCAGATAGACTCATCCCATCCAGCAGAGAGAAATTAATCTTGGCCACTGCAAATGCCCAAAGTGCAGCAGAGGGGGCACATGCCATGGCCCCAAGCTGTACATCATACAAATGAGGACAATGAGCCCTGCCCCTGCCAGCCACCCTTCCCACGGGGAAAATGGCAAAGAATTTAAACAGTCAAGACTTTTCCCTCCTGGATTTTGTAATGGAGTTTGCAGCCCAGCCTCAGGACAACCAGACTTTCCAACAACAGGATGGAGACATTCAGCCTTGTGAATAAAATATCACTGTGAGCCTGGTGACAGGCAGTGGCTTCCAGCAGTACCTTCCTGGTCATTTGTCACAGTCTTCTTTGTAAATGTAATTGATTCTGCTGGACTGAGCTCCCACAGGTTTCTGTCCTGCAGGTACAGACCTTCAATGTTGCTACATTTCTAGAATAAAAGTATGAGTAAAAGACCAAATCTGAGATGTCATGTTCAGGAGGAAATCCGTCAGCCTATGACTAGTGCATGTCTCAGGTATTGAGCTAAAATCACACAAAGCTGCAACCAAACAAAATTTTAGAAACATTGCTTAAAATGGTCTTTAGCAGAGATCCATTTTCCTGAATTTCTTCTGGGTTTTTTGTTTTTTTTTTTTTTATAGGTCTCCACTCTCCCCCATATCCTTTAATGAAGAAAAATAGAGTACATACTGTGGAGTTTTTCCTCATTTTTCTTTCTTTTATCTGCTTATGAGTTTCAGAAAAGCAACCTAATTGAACTGTGGGCAGTTTAAAGGAAGGGATGACTGTGCCCAGTAACACAGGAGCAGAGGAGCCATTTGTATTACCTCCTCTTTTAAGCTTTATTTCTGGGGTCAATTTAGAAACAACCCAACCCCCTGTCTCCTGCTGTGCATCCTAAACAGGTCAGATGATGTCAGATAATTGCTTTGCTTGTGTTTAAGACAAGAAGTTCATGTTGGTGATGTTGAACCATGAGGTGCAACATGCCCCAGCTCCTCCAGAGCTTCTGCTCTTTCTGAGCTATCAGCCCAGCTCCAGGCTGAAAAATCACCTGTCCTCCCCCTGTGACCCACAGAGCCCAGCACCCCCACTCGGACCCCCTTTCCCTGCTCACAGACAGACAGGGCTTCTGCACACCCTGTCCCCTTGTCCAGCCTGGCAGGGACACTGCGCAGCTTTGCTGCAAGGCAAGTTTGCTTGGAGGGGGAAATGGGGCAATCTGGGCAGGTGCTGCTATGAGCAGCCCCTTATCCCTAGACTAGAGAGCATTATACAGAGCCCAGGGGCGCAGAAGCCAAGACCAGAAGATGCTTCTATTTTGATTTTAAATTGTAGATATAAAATGAATAATATTGCCTACATCTCCCCAATCTGACCAGACACTTTAAAACAGCACCTGTCAGCTGGTCACTTAGGACAAGCTTCTGCTGCAAAGACACTTTACTTCATAGCTTCATTGTAGAGGAAAAGCTGAAGTTTTTTTTAGTGGTTTAAGGATCCAGGAACAAGAACTCTGCATATTTCCAGGGAATAATTCCAATATCCAGTGTCCAGCAATTTAGGTTATGCTGGCCTTGTTATGCTGAAGACTTCTGCTCTGAGACAAGCAGCTAGCTCAGAGGACAGGGCCCTAACACATCAAACCAGGTGATTAACACAGAGAGGCCAAGAGCTTCATGCTACACTTCTTGTGCCAAATGCACTTGAAGGACTGATATGAAAGACTAAGAGAAGTCACAAATGGACAGAAGGCTGCAAACTGTGGAAACAGAGCCAGGGCTGGGAAATCCAGGAGACCAGCCAGGGTGTACTTTCCACAACAGCTGGTAATGCATTTTAGCCATTTTTACCATCTTGAAATCCCTGGGGGGATGGTGGGGGAGCACCACCTTGCAAGTCCTGAGCAAGCACAGCATTCAAGTGCATAGAGAGACTGTGCTGGCATGTCCTGCAGCCCAGCACAAGGTGGGAGATCTACAAGTAGGCATGGGACATCCCAGCCACCCAGCAGCAGAGCAGTGACACTGATGGCAGCTCTCAGCCTGGCCCATGTCCCAGACCTCACTCAGCTCTTGGGACACAGGCCACTGGATAATCATGTAATGACACTTCAGCAGACATTGTGACAAATTCAGAGTCCTGGGAATGGTCCCAGCACGAGCAGATAACCTCTCACCCCTGCATTTCCTACCTGCCCACAGCAGGCTGAGGAGCTCACCACTGTGCTTTGGACGTGCCCTGGCAGGGACTGCTGCAGCAGTGGAGCCCAACGTGAGGCAGCCACGCTGCAGATCTGATCCTGCAGGAGCAGAGGGCTCCAGGGAGCCTCCAGATGGTACTTCTGGCACTGCTTGATTGTATTTGCCAGGGACACCCCAGAAAACTGTATGCAGGCATTGTAACTCAATGAAACTAGCTGCTAGGCATGAAGGGTTAACAGTTCATCTAGAAAGATTAATTTATGCCCAAAACCCTTTCTGTTGTCACTCACTGAGAGAAAAAAGTTAAGCACTGTAAAATGGGCAGCGATAATTGCATTTCCTTAAGGACTGTCTGGCAGGAGGTCGCTATCTGCTCCACGAAGTACGTGACCATGATACTGTCATTTTGACAGAATCAATGTATGCAGTCATTAATCTTACAAATTAAAAACCCATAAATCTCTGTTAAACCCACTGTCATTGATTAGGAATTACATTACCACAATACACAGAAGCCTTTTAATTTTGTTTTTCCTCTAAAATGAATAAACAGGTCTGTTCAGTTTATCTTCTCCTATGCTGGAGTGATAAAGGGCAAAGCCATTTCATGGCTATGCATCATTGTTTTGGAACAAAATCATACCTAAGAAGCTCAGGGAAGGGGGGAATGAAGAAGAAAAATCGGTTTCCAGGGATGCCATTCAGCCCAACTACCTATTATTACTTCTCAGGAGTACCAAACACTGAGGCAGAATTTGTCAAACCTTAAATCTTGTAAATTTGGTTGATATACACCCTGTGAATAATCCAGCATGTCTCCTCATGAAAAGGATGAGGACAACTTTTCTGTTGGATTTTTACCTGGTTGGTTACTTTTTTAAATGCTCCTAGTCATTGGAAATAGTCCAGTTTGATCAGTTATCCAATGAATCGACCTTCCAAGGTAACAGATAATTACTTCTCATTGCAATAATGACTCAATAATTCACATAAATGACTAGGAAATTCACTGCTTTCTTCTGAATTTTGACATCTGGGTGGTGTTCTAAAATGCAAAGGCAGACATGAACTTCAGAATAGAGACAATTCAATTAGAGGCAGGGACTGATCTTCTGATAGTTCAATACACAAATGCTCAGCTAGACCAGCTTGACTAATCTTCACTACAAACCCTGCAGTTCTGGTGTGATTAGGTCACCACTTCATCTTGTTCAAGTATTTGGGAAGCAAAGTAAGCAAACTGATAATTAGTTATAACATTGGGGCCTACTGTTCAGATTTAGCCATCTGTCAGTTTTTCTACATATAAAAGAAGACTTCTGAGGATAAGGACTCAGACAAGAACCCTCTGGAGGATGTTTCTGAGAACAGCTGGTGAGCACAGGAATGGGAGAGTGAGCACCCATGGATACACACCCAAGGCAAGGCCAATGTCCCAGCTGCATTCCAATAGCTCCAGCAGGAAGCAGAAAGGGCTCAAGGATTGGAATTTGTTCAACTCTTCTGTCTTCTTCACTCACCTTTTCTAACAATGCCCATCCCCCGTGACTACCCCAGGCTTCAAACAAGGGGGAAAGAAACTCTACAAGCTGTCAGAGTTTGGATGCAAGCACCTCAATGGAGGGTAATTAAATATAGCATATGTTCTCTTTTAGTACTTGTTTACAGCTGCAAGATCAAATGGTTTTCTCAGACTTTGATCCTGATGCTTCTCCTTGAAAAAACACACAGACACGTTCAGTGGACCCTAGTTACAACTTTTTAGGGATGATGTTGATTGGATTCAGTGTCCTTTGGCAGAGCTGCACACCTTCAGATTGGGGAAACACAGTTTTTCCAGTTTGTAAGGGGTACATACCCACAAATTAAACTGAAAAGATGGGGAAGTTCAGGGTACAGACCCCAAACCAGCAGCTTAGGAACAGAAGTTAAAGAAGCAGCCATCCAGTGTCTCATCCAAACCTCAGGCTGCTCTCTTTGCTTTGTCCCATACCTGCTCTGAAGTTTTGGCTGGCTTGGGACACACTTATCACTGCAACTGCACCAAGGGCAGTAGCCTTTTTTTTTTTTTTTTTTTTTTTTTTTTTTTTTTTTTTAACAGAAAATTACATCTATTTTGTGTAAAAAATCTTATTGGCACAAACAAGTCTTATGCAGGAATTTAGTAATGTTCTTACATAGTTAACATCAGGAAGTTTTCCTGATTTTCTGGGTAAGCTGCTGCTCTAAGGACACAAGGCAAGTTGTATAATTTAAATAGTCCCCAAGACCAAGCCCAGCCAGAGGAAGCTATGGGACACTAAGACCAGTCAACAATTTAATTTGTCTGAGGGCTAGAAAGTTAGAGAGTAGTACAGGATCCTCTGAACACCAAGTAGCCCTAACAATATCCCCCTTCAGAAACATTGCAGCTGAATCTCGCCTTTGACTGTGTCACAACAGGAGCCACTTAGGAGCTTGCCAGTTCTCAAATTGGCCAGCAAGTCCAAGCCAATCCAATTGGAATAGGAATAGAAACATTTGCCAGAGTGAAGCAAACCACACAAAATCAATAATATAGATCCTGGGACAAGGAAAAATTACTGTGTCTGAAGAAGGAAACAAATGAGAGAAAAATCCCAAATCAATTTTTACCAGGATCTGAGGAAAAATGAAATAGAATGTGGAGTAGCAGAATGGCATTTCAGTGTGAAATGAGTGGATATGGGGAAAAATGCATGTTTACTTTTCACGCACAAAAGACAACTCCCACTCCACATTCACACAGCTCCTTCCTTAGCTGCATGCAAGTGTAGAAAGAACACATACACTGGATTCAACGGGAAAACAGTGAAAAACATGAGAAAAGATGGGAAGGTTAACTCCTGCAGATGCACCTTTCCAAAGGGCACAGAATGAGTAATCCTGAGCAGCCCCCACGGGGCTTTGAAGAGAAACATTACATCCATTTGCTGAGTCTACTTTGAGTGTAAATACAGCATTTGATAACTCATTCCTTGCAAAAACATACAGGTAACAGGTAACAAAAGCAGCTAATGACTCAATCACCTGCCAGCCAGTGACAGAAACAGGTTGCCAAAATATGGACTTTTGGTATGATTCAGTACATTAACCCCTACAAGAATGGGATGTGAATAAAAATTACAACTCCACAATGAAGCCAGGCAGATTTTCAGGGACATACACACTCATACATATTCAAGATAACCTTCTTAATCACCCAGCTATGATTTACAGCACTTAAGGTGGTATCTATTGTCATAGACTTGAGTATACAGGATCAAATTTCAATATTTTGCCTTTCAAACCAACAAATGATGACCTGTCTTGGATACTAGAGGAGAAAGTGGAATTCCATTTTGAACATTGTGCACTTTAGACAGCAAAATAATTATGTATTTTATGGCTTATCGGAGTCAGAACTTTTTCTGTTGGCATCATCTGGGAAAGACCTGCCCTTCCAGTCTTAGCAACAGACAAAAATGTCATTTGCTCTGTGTGCTTGATCTAAATTTACAAAAGCAATGGAGTATCTAAAATATTGAAACACAGTTTGAAATATTAATGTTTTACCAGTGACTGCAACCAGAAGTTTTTTTCTGTTCATGAATTAGTCAGCTGCTAAAGTTAATTCCTCTCTGAAGTTTAGATTGCCAGGGACCCCATAATTTGTAAGTCACCAGACTAATTTTGCTATTTCCTATAGACAGATTTCTAGTGATTCCAGCTTCAAGAAACCCTGTGAACAGTTTGATCCTATTTAGATAATTCCATATCACCTTTCTGCCAAACCCAAGTCTTTGCAGTCTTGTTCACATGGGAGTACAGATTACAAGGCAGCAGCTATCAGCTGGCACAGCCTGCACTGCATACAGGGCTCTCCTACCTCCTTGTATAGTTTCACTGAGCCCACAGGACTCATGGATGTTTTTTCCCCAGCCCAAATGTGACTTCCATGCACAAGACACATGTCCAGCATGTGTTCTGGTAAGGCCTATTTGCCATCAGCAGCAGTGCCAGTGCAGAGACAAGAGTCCTGCTCCAAACACACTCCCTGAAGCCATTCCAGCATCAGCAATGCTGCCTGGGTTTGTTCAGAATCACTTGCTGAGTTCATCGTTTCAGGGGAGGTAGGAAGCCAGTGCCCAAATCAAGACTCCTAAACCAGAATCAGAGCTTTCTTCCCACCCCATATTAAGTGGGAGAGAGATGCAGGGACACACTTGCAAGTCACTGCATTGTCTTTGGTGACATGGACGCAATTTTAAACAAAACCTTTGTGTGTGTCTCAACCCCCTCCAGGTACTAAACCTTAATCCTTCTCCACCCCATCTTGAGAGTCTCTCAGCCAGCACAGCTTTTACAATGACATGCTCCTTCCCTGACTTATGCTAATGTTCCTCTGGAATTGATTACTAGGGCAAACTGCTTAGTGGAGTCTCTCCAAATCAATATTTCACTGTTCTCAAACCACTCAGTTGTCCTCCCCCAGAGCAGAGCCCATGTGAAGTGCTCAGTAACTTTAGCAGAATTTCAGTGAAGGCCAGCATTGCAGATCCTCCACCACGCTCAGTCGATCAATCTTTATGGATTTCAGTGGAGCTGCACTGATCTGCACTAGCTGGTGATTTGGACCAGCATCATTACCCAGCAGGGGCCTAAAGACGTTTTTATACCTTTTCACATCACCTATAAAGCAAGGCCTGGTAACATCTGCAATGGGCAGATCTGCAGCAGCTCCTTCTGAGTGGTTTACAGCCCACACAGCAGCAAATCACCGCTAATGTCTGGTTCTCACACCACACGGGGCTACAGAGCAAAACCACCTCGAGAGCTGCACTCAGAGCTGCTGCAGCTGAAACTCCATCCATCTCCACAGAGGCCAACTTCATCATGCCTTAAAATCCTTCCTCACCTCCCCCTTCAGGGATCTCTCTTGGAGCAGAAGCAGGTGCCCCTAGCCCAGGGGGCTGTGGTGGTGGGCACACAGGCAGGGCAGGAGAGCAGTGCCCAGCTCCATCTGTGGAGATGAAAGCCTGGGGTTTTACAGGTATTTCCACTCCCAGCAGTGTCTGGAAGGGGCAGGTTGTACAACCCTTTCCAGTTTAGGCCATGATAAAGAATGTGATTCACAGACCTAAATGCAGGTGAATGCAAGGATCTGTCCTAACCCACATACAAGGAAGGTACAAAGGTGTGGGTCCTAAAGTAATTTGATTTCTCCCCAATAAAATGTATCTAGGCCTGAAGTCACTTACTTCAGTGTATGTTTCATGCTAACATTTAGGTGTAAAGCAATTGAATTAAACAAATTCAAATTCCATTTGAATTTTTAGTCTTTATTATGGTTTGCCTTAAAAGAAGACTGGTTTTCAGAAAGTCCCAGGCAACTGAGTAAATTGAGGCATTTGTAGTCTCAAGCTGGGCACCCAAAAAAAGGGAGAGGGAAGACATGAGCACTGCTGCTGGGCACTGGTCTGGTAAAAGAGGAAATTATTCCCAGCTCCCAAACTGTAAAGAATTTGGGTAGAGTTTCTTATTTTTTAAATGTGAATTTATTTTAATTAAAATTGTTTGGCATTATTTCAGCACTGTTTAAATTATTTTGGCCAAACTAGTAAATCTGATAATTCAGGTCTGAATATAACCAATTAGATTTACTGTATGATACACTATAATCTGATCAAGCAGTCTCAAAGGATTTGACTTGTTAGCATTTCAAAAGCATAGGAGGTTTTTGAATAATTTATTACATTTCTTTCAAGCTCATTTTTGTTAATTCATTATGTAAAGATAAGGCAGATGTTTTACAGACTTGTGCCATATCTATTTTAACTTGTATTTATCTGTTGCCAAAGACACCCCCTTTTGACAGGCAGCTTAGTGAAAATAACAGGTACTGAAAAAGTTTTAGGAGCAGATGAGGGTTGTGGCTTTCAAAATTCAGTTTCAGAGATAAGGGAATTTCCCACAAACCCCTCCACCCTTTCTGAGAAAGAAATTTTGTTCATTTACTTCTCCCTGATTTCCTGTCTCCAGCTACTCTTTCTCACTCAAGTTTAGTTTTAACACATCCACTCATCCTTCTACTAGGAGCTGCAACATTTCCTTCATCAAAACCTCTGGAAATAGAATTGTTAGCTGGGTTAAACAAACCCACAGCACCTCAGTTCAGCCTGATGGAGGTATTTTCCCCCTGCCCACTAACAGGGGCTGTGAGCAGGCATTTGCTCACCCAGCTCAGTACCAGATATCTCTCCCTTCCTGCCTCCCTTGCATCCCCAGGGCACACTCACCACGGGTTATTTTGCTTTGTTCTTGTTCTGCCCAGAAACAAGCTATTCACCAGAGGCTTGGATTCCTGAGAACAAACTTTATGGAGTGTATTTGGAAAAGGGCACACAGCCATTGCTTGCTTTCTTTTCTGGGAGCTCAGGGCAGCAGGGTAACTCTCTACAAACACATCTCAGCACTGGGGCCTCCCCTACATGTCAACACCAAATAGTGACCAACTGTGCTCCCCTGGAAACCCACTGTGAAAATCATCTCACCTCATAAGTGGTAAGTAGTTATCACACAAGCAGCTGCAATTCAGACACTTCTCTTGGAATATGATGGATCTGGAGCTGTTCCTTCTTATTGGATATAGGAGCGTGGACAGCTACCCTAAACTTGGCAGATGTCTGAACTAGGATGATAGAAAAGCCAGTGTTTTCTATCAGGGGGCTAAAATTCTGCACTTTGAGGCTGCAGTAGTGAAAAACAGCTCTGCTGATGTATGCAAGCAAGATTATTGTCTTACACAAGGGAAAGAAGAAATTACTTGGAGATTTCCTAGAAATCTATGCCAGGTCAAAAGATTTAGGCAGCTTGAAAGGATGTTTGCTGGAACTGAAGGCTTCTTGAAAGCAGGATTGTATTAGCAAAAGCTACAGACATGTAAATGAGAACTCTGTAACCCAGCAAGCACAATTAATGAGTTAATTACAGCTCTAAGTGAGGGCTGGGACCATCTGAGGAAGCTGCTGCTACACCCAGTTCAATATTGTGCTACCCAACAACCCTTCATGGGAAAGCAGCCATTGAAGTGTCCTTTGAGCCAAGGCTGACAGTGTTTGCTATCACAGGTCAGCCCAGCTCCTCCATTATGTCTTTTGAGGGTCAGGACTCAAAGTCTGGCTAAGTTACCTGTCAGCATCTGCATCAAGAAGAAAAAACTGTGCATGCAAGCACATGGTAAGATGGCTTTTTAACTCATATCTGTGATGATGCTCTTGTGCAATACTGAGCTAAAAAAGAAATCCAGCAATAAAGCTGGAATGATCCCAACATCTAATAATCTTCCTTAGCAATTTAGATTTTTAAAAAAAAAACAATAATGAGCTTTGAATTATATCATTAGCTAGAATGCAAATTCTGATCCAGGAAGTTGTATTTTATCTTGATTCCATTTTCAAAACCATCTGGACGTAAACCACACAGATGAAGTAGCATCAAAAATACACGGCTATTACTAATTATGGTATGCTGTGCCATTTCTCCCACCACCTGCTAGCAATGACACAACATTACTCAAGAATCAAGCTTGATAAGCTTGATGAATAATTTTAATATTATTTTATTCAGCTTGCAAATTATCTCTGAGCAGATTTTTTTCTCCCCCCACCCCTCCCCATATCTATCTTGTTATTTAAAGTTAGTCACAATGGTTTTGGTGACTAATTTCTGATCTGTAACTTGTTTATGAGAACTGTGTTGCAAGCGTTTGAGATTTGAAATTCAAAATTTGGTGTAGTTTAGATTAGACATGTATTTCAATAGCGGTTTACCCTGTGACTAGATAACAACCCAGTCATCCTCCCAGGGTGAATATTTGCATATGAGGACTCAAAGCTCACTTTTTACCAATGTATAGTGGTTCCTTACAGTTTGCTGCACCTTCATAGAACACTCTAAGAATGCAGCAACAATAAAAATATTAAGGAAGCTTGAGGGCTGAAGAAAAGGAAGATGTAAGGAATTGCCTGAGTTTTTCTGGTTTTACAGGATTAGCTTCAAAAATAGCACTAGAGTCAGCTGTTCCAAGCAATACTTCCAAACATGTTCACCACTGGGTCAGTTAACAGGAGCCTTCAGGAGCACCTGCAGGCAAAGGCAATGAGCTTGTGAAACAACTGTCCCTGTCCCTGTCCCTGTCCCTGTCCCTGTCCCAGCCATCCTCCCGCACAGCTCAGAGTGGCCTCGTTAAGGCAGAGCTCTAATCCTGTCACACTGCTCACCTAATGAAGCTTCTGCTTCCTCACATTTCCCATCTTTTAACCTCCAGGACATGCATCAGTTTCATTTTGAAGCTGGACATATTTGAAAGCGCAACATAACTGAGGCACTTCTCACTTCATGGGAGAGGGGTAAAGCAGGACTATTCCTACAATTCTCCCTTTTTCTCCCCGGCTGCTCAGATCCAAGCCCACCTTTTGGGAGGGGTGTTGTCACACTGTGGGTCAAAGGAGACAGCACATCCCCCTCCTCTGTAAGCCAGAGCAGCTCAGGAAGTCTCCCAGTTTCCATTCAGCCCTGTGCAATTCTGAAGGAAGCTTAAACACAAGGCAGGCAGCCCCAGGAGAGGCATTTTTAACCTGCCCACATGGAGCAGAAGGCTGGGAGAAAGAAGTGCCTGGGACTGGGGAGCTGAACACTGAGAAAGAGCAGAGCCATGCAAACCACAGGGTCAGACCTGCTGTCACCCAGCCTCTACAGACACTGACACTATTCCTGCAGTCAAATATTTCTGGAAATATCCTGCAGCACATGCTGGATTAAAAAAAAAAAAAAAAAAAAAATAATAATAATAATAACAATACAGAGACAATTCTCTGGCTGATATTTTGCACGGGTCTGAAGTACTCTAAAAGGATGATCTTTGAAATTTATGAGAAAAACTTGCACTTTCAGTACAAAACAGACTGACCAAGGAGTAGAAAGGGTTTATGGGGCAGCTATAGCATCTGCCCTGTCAGACAGGCAGCCCCTCATGTAACAGCACCCTGGGCCCAAATGCTCTGATCTTATCACACTGGTTCTTTACTCAGGGTAGCACAAGCAAATCACAAAGGTCCCTCCAGCCTAATGTTTATGAATGTGCCATCACAGAAGATTCTAGAACTGCAATGCTCTCCCAACTGCCCTGTCACAGGCATTTGAGAACACGCGAAGATGTGTCATAAACAATATTAAACTTAATTATTAATTAAAACACCTGAGAAGAGTTAAAGTTTGGTATTAATTTTATTCAATTAATTATGATTAAAGTACTTTTCACAACTTGCTAGTAGCATTGTCTTCATTAAGGCAGTAATTTCACCATTAGTTTTCAAACTGCAAGGCAGTTTCATGCTGGCACTTGGGTTTGCTTTGTAAAAATAAAAGAATCAAAAAGAGGAACCAAAGCTACACTTTCCAAGGAAAAGTTCTTCTGTGCTTCAGCTCAGGAAGTTAATTCAGCTATATGCTCCTAATTTACAGCTCTGCCCCAGGGAGATGAAATGCACAGTCAAGTTCCTTACAGGTTTAATTGAGTAAGACAGGACCACTTTGACAGAAGATTTAACTGAGAAAGAGGGGGAAACATCCTCAAAGCTAGATTAACACTCCAGTGGTTGCTTCAGATTAACTCACATGTTCTGCCTGCTTCTCAACTCTGCAAAACAGTCACAAGTTTGCAGTTTCTTGGGAAAAAAAATCCTGAAAGTTTTTTGTCCTGGTGTTCAGGGGTGAAATGCTCAGGTTCCCCCCTCCACAGTGATGTTTCCCAGCAGTGCACAAGATCTTTGGCTATCTGTCAGGGTGACTCACACATTCAGACTGGCTCCTGTTTGATGTTACTCACCAGGAAAACAAATCTTTTGCCTTCCTTCATATGACTTCTTTATCCCCAAATCATAATTTATTGTGTCCTCCTTACCAAGGAAAATTTTATTTAATGGAGAAGAAACCAAACTAGGTTTTAGAATCATTTTGCTGAAAATAAAATGCTTTGTCTGGCACAGCTGGGCATGGACAGCACACATTACTGGCAGCAGCAAGTGGCTAAAGCAAAGATAACAAACATGAAAGGACAAAATCCAAAAAGTGGGGAAAGGACCTTGGCACTAGGACTGCAGGCTGCAAATCTGTTTCCTGTTGTTGTGTTTAACCCCAGGGGAAAGGGGAAGAACTGGGGTTTGGCTCTGTGGGACCAGGAATAGGACAGCAGGAGCTGCCTCTGGACAAAGCCCTGCTACACCAGGGCAGCAGGCACAGCCTTGTCACCACACCGTGCTGGGGAGAGGCACCAGCAGGCACCAGGTGAACGGCTCTGGGCTTCACCAAAAATTGCAAACTACTGTAGGAGGGGAAGGAAAGAGAAGGAGATACTCATCAAATTTTTTAGACCTCCACCACAGCTGCCTAACTGCAACTGGCTTGGGAAATGACTGTCATGGGGCCCAGCTCTCCACCAGTCAGTGACATTTCTCCTACTCGGTGCCTCCCAGAGAGCTCAGGAGAATGTCAGTGGTCTCAGAGCCCTAAGCCACACACCCACTGTGATCTCTTGGATGTCAAGACTATAAAAACACAGTCATTTCCTCAAAAGCACCTGCTCAGAAACAACCTGAAGTGTCTCATTTTGAAACTACATGAGTACCCACACAAATCTTTAAATAAGAACCTGGACTTCATATCCAACAGGCTTCTGAAGAGACTGAAGGTCACCCAGAGGATTTGTTATTGGGGAGTCCAGCCCTGACATTATAGAAGCAGCCAGGTTTCATTAGCACAGCTCCTGCACATTTCAGAACACCATGGACCACCAATCTATAAACCACACAGCCATGCTCTAAAGACAGTAACAAAGCTTGTAGTGCTTGCAAGCCACAAACATTAAATTGTGTGTATTGTTTATTTAAAAGCATCACAAGGTTCTCATCTGTGTGATTAACAACCTGCTCAGTGCTATAATCAAATGAAAATCCCGGATCTTTGCTGACCCCAAAATACTTAAAACAATCAGGAACAGCTATATAAGAACTGTCCTCCATTTTACTTTCCTATTTTACCTTTCCATAGAGCTTTCTCCTCTATGTCATCTGCCCCAGCAAGATGACATAAGTCCTTCCAGGTCCTTAAAAGCATTCCCACAGACCTATTTTTAAGCCTGCTAAAGTCACCTTGTTAATAGTGTCTTCTCAACTTCCTCAGCTGACCACTATCAAGGGTGTCTTCATTTTAGGGGGGAATTTGACTTTTTTTTGTGGCTATTCAAACAGCACAAACTTTAGCAGAACAAACATCTGAGCTGGGTCCTGCTGTTCTGTCACACAAGTGTTAACACCAGCAGGGCTGTATTTTGGGGTTGAGGATTTGGTGAGCACCTGTGTTGGTAAGGAATGTTAAACAGCTCATGCTCAGGGGGATGCTGCAAACATGGTGTCCTAACCCCCTCACTGTCTTCCCCAGCAGCCAGGGAAATGCTGTGCATGGCTCAGGTGTAGGAGACAGGCAAAGTACCTGATTTTAAACAACCCCAAGCTGGAATTAATAGAAACACAGGAGGGAGCTTGGCTGGCCCAGTCCAGCTGGGGAGCAGAGCCTGGACCTGACAAGTCACCTCGTGGTGGTTGTGTGGCTGCAGCCACGCTGCTGGCAGTAAATCTGGCTCCAGCAGAGCCCACTCAGGGGGACAGCACAAACCACATTCACACTCTGCATTTTCTTTGCCCTCAGACCCACTCCCCTGACCCACCGTGTCACCTCTGCAGTCACCAAAGTGGCAATGGGAGGCTGTATTAACCCTGCTTGCTGTCATCTTACCTCCTCCTCTGGGAACGTTTTGAGCCTCCTAACTCTTGCCACCAGCTGTCAAGATAATTACAGTTATTGTTGATCACAGCAAAGCCCTTTGATTGACATCCCTGTGAGAGGGCAGAGCCACAGCCCTCTGGCAGATCTGGAGATAAGCACAGAGTGCCATTAGTTTTGAGGCAGGTAGAGAAGAGCAGGGATGTTACTCCTCCTTTGGCTTCCCTTTTATAGCTCTTATTTAAGAGATGGCAGTGCTTTTTCTTGAGTTTAGCTTTACCTTAAGTGGGTCAGACAGTCCTGGCTGCTGTTTCTTAATGCAATGCTACATCCTGAGAGGGAAGAACAAAGTCCAGCAAATCTGGGGAGGAAGATGCATTTTCACACTTTTATAAAGGGCCCCAGCATCAGTTTGGAAGTGTCAACAAAACTTCTCTAACTCTAGCCTCAGGAGCTTTGTTAGGTCCTTGCTTCTCAGTCATACACATTACAAAGCAAGAACAGACATAAATGGCTTAAAAATACCTTTACACAGGTCAGCATTGGTCCTTCCCTGGGTTACATCTAGGAGGTTTTCCGGTTTTATCTCTATGAATCTACTCTTCAAATAATGTTTTGCTATGGCACAAAACCCTCAAGAATAAAATAAGAACAAGTCTGCAGTAACGAGGGCAGACCTGGCTACATAAGAAAATGCAAAAAAACCACAAAACTTGACATTTTGGCTAAAAGATAACCTGCTGGAAGATTGTGTTAGGAATTGAGGTTTAGAGTTTGTTGTAGTTTATAGTTTGTTTAAATACCCATTGGGCTTTAATGCTTAAGAAAATGTGAGATACCATCAGCTGGTTGGGTTCACCCAGGACAAGCATAGCTTTACTTTCATCTCAGGTCTTTCTCCTCCATGCAGGAAAGTAATACATTTCCCAAAATGCAAAGATGACATAGAAGATTTCACCAGAAATTACTCTGCTCTTATAAAACTGCAATAAACCAAAACCTGACTTGATAAATCAGCAAGTAATTGGCACCCTCATTGAGTTCTGTTTTTCAGTAGATGTTGTGGCATGCAATGTCTGACCCCTGAGCCCAGGATCAGGCTCTGGCAAACACCCATCCCAAAAAGTCACAACTCTGCTCTCTATTTCCAATATGCATTAACAGGAAACAGTGCTCAGCATCTGACCTTTCCAGATACATTATTCTCATGTGAATGTACTATAAACCTCCTACATGGCTGCATTCACCCTAAACTGTCTAAACCAGCTGCTATTCCACCACTTTTACTCCCACTCAGTACCAAGCTGATGAAAGAGCATCTCCTAAGCATTCCTGACTCTAAGTAAGATATGTAGGGAAAACCAGATCTCATTTTATGAGGCATCCTAATCATCATCAAAATCTATCTTCCATGGATGTTTAATGTTTTAAAATAGTAAAAAAAAATTGGCTGAGAAGATTAAAGATTTTTCAAAGGTTTTAAGCTGAAGTTGGCACAAGCTCAAAGGTGCTGTAGTTTGTTAAAAGGAAGAAGTGAGAAGAATTTTAATAACAGAGGTTTACTAGTCCATCCCTAATTAACAACATGAAGAAGTTTTCACTACAGCAGGGTGATTTTGGGTAGAGAAAACACAGTATTAGCAGTAAATAGATATTTATATTGTAACTGTATTTACACTTGGGCTCAGCATTGCAAAGCACATCCAGAAAATATAGAGGAAACCCCAGAGTTCATCCATTCTCCAGCAGTTTCTGCACTCCCTATTTTCTCCCTTTTCCCCGTAATGTGGCCCAGAGCTCTCTGATGTAGCACCACAACCCATGTGCTCACACCTCCCTGGGGCTCCAGCAGGACCACCAGGACATGGAGCTGAACTTCTGCCTGGGGGTCTGTGTGTCCCACTTCCCCGTGACAGCACCAGGCATCCAAGCCCTTTCTGCACTCACACTGAACTCCACCTAGAATAAAAATTAATCCAGCCACACTAACTAGCAACAGCCAAAGTCCTCCCAGCACTTTTTGCCAGGCAAGAATAGGGAGGCAGAAACCTGCTGCTTAACTGCATCTCCATGCTGTAATGACCTGCCATGCCCTGCCCTTATTGAAGGCAGTGGGGTGGCCTTGATCCCTTAAAAGATATTGGCTCTCAGTGCACGATGAGCATCTGCAATTAGCAGCACAGACTGGTTTCATCCCTCCCCAGTGCCCGGGGAGCCGGCTCTCAGAATAGCTCCAGCTGTTTAATAAAGCTCAGGCCTGCTCTCTAAAGGTTAGACCCTTTCTAAACCACAGTAAACACTTCAGGTGGCCTGGCTTTGTGGGCCACTTGCACAAAGGACTCTGCATCCCTTGTCCTTCTGTGATTTAATGGCATAAAGGGAATAGAGCAAGAGGCAGAGCTGATGTGGGGGTCCCACCAGCCACAGAGGGGAGGGCAGAGAGCACCACTGCCAAAGCCTGGACACACAAAGGACTGACAGCACATAAAGGGCAGCCCATGGGCTGCAGAGGGAGGTGGAGCCCAAGAGACGAACTGCACACAGTAACAAGGGATGCTGAACACCTCCAGGCACCTCTGCAGAGGGGAGAGGACGCTGCTGCAGTTCATCCTACTCTAATGATGGACTGTAAACACAAAGACATGTAGCAAGCTGGTGTGCAGTGCAATAACGAAAAACCAAACCATGTCACATTAGAAAGGGATGGGGGTGATGCCAGTTATGAGAGCAGAATTGTGTGCAGCCTCTCAGGGAGGTACCACCCTCCCAAAGCAGACATGGAGCATTCATCCTCCTTCAGATCAGGCCCTCGGTGCAGGCAGTCACACTTGTCAAGGTCTTCTCACCCATTTCCCATCTTTCTGGTGTGAAAACAGATACTATTCAAAAGAAAAGAGGTAAAAATCTGGAGAATGGGGAATATTTGTATAAAATCAGATTGGAGAAGTTTTCAGCATCAGTTTTTGGGTAGTTCAGGGTGGCTGCCGAACTATCAATTCCACTACCTCAGAATCTAAATGGAGCAACACTATGTTTTTGAGACAGTGGCCTTGACACAACTGTTATTTCTTTTTCTTTTACTCTGAAGTTTCATACCTGCTGTGCAGCATCCTGCTGAGGCCAATGCAGCTGCCAGACACCAACACCAGCACTCTGTGGGGCAGCTGAGCCATTTGTGCTGTCCTTGGAACCTCCGTGGCCTCACTTGACAAGCAGCTTGTGCTCTGCATGTTTTGGCAAAGTTCCACCTGCTGTCAAACCTGCCACCCTCCAGCAAGTCCCCAGGGACCTCAGGACCAGCTCATTTAACTCAAGCCTCTTCTGCTCAGATCACTGCAGGGCACCTTTGCAGCAACTCAAACCAGTGTCTCCACTGCACCCTGGCTTTTAAAGAGGGATGTTCAAACACAGAACCCTTCTCTGTGCCTCACCAAGCTTAAAAAAAAAAATAAATAAATAAATCTCCTTCCACTGCTTGCTGAAGGCTGAGATGGGGAGACAATTTCCTTGGCCAACAGAATTGGGAGAAAGCTTTTCTTTCAAATGAGAGATTATACTTTAAGAACCAATTGCAACTTAACATCACAAAACATTTCCTGTCCATGCTTCTCCTGATTAGCAGATGAAAAGAAGCTGGTCTAAGTGTGGAAGGCTGAGAAATCAAAGATATACAGCCCATAGCACTGTACCTGCACACAGGAACACAAGCTATGGGATCAGCCTCTGGTAAGCTCACCCTGCTTCTCAGAAAACAAAGAAATAAGGAAATCGTCCCAGAATTTTACCCCTTGGGTTTTATTTGAAGACTCCTTTCCCTAAAGCTAAGGTTCCAACACAGCAATTAATTTGTAAAGAGAGGAACTGGACAGCAAACAGCAGAGCTCAGGATAGCTGGAACAAGGAGGCAACACCCAGCAGGCTGAAATTCCCTTGGCAAGGACAGTAGCAGCTCCAGCCTGGCCAAGCAGTGTCACTGACACCAGGCAGTGTTAAACACTGCCAGCAGCATGTGCAAACAGTGATTCAGTGTCTCTTCTGAGCTTCTAAAGGAAATAACCTCTTGGTATAAGGATGGGTCAGTCTGTCTAATCAACCAGAGGTTAGGAAAGAGCAAAATGGGAAGAAAGGATGAACATACAGTGCCAATTATTTCTTTATCCTCATTTTGGAGTCTCTCCACCCCCACCTGAGTCTCTATCCCTTACAGCCTCTAGCTTTTTCCCCTTCAACATCATGCATCACTTTTATCACTCCTGCCATTTGGTTTCTTAAGTCTGGCTCATCTAATCAGTGAAAACTTTATCTGCCTCTCCCCAAAACAAAGTCTGAGGGAACTATTTTGGAAGAGATGCCAAGAGCATATCTTTGTGCTGACAGGGAAAGTCTGAGAAACTGCCTAATCATGGTCCTGATACCCTGTGTGACAGTCAATTCAATGCATTAACTGATACTTCATGGCATTAAAGAGATAACATAAGTTTTTTAAAAAGCTCCTGATGCCTAATCTCCAGTGACATCTTTAACTCCGACTGCCAAAACTTGTGCTTACTCATCCATTGTTATTCACTGTCCCATGTTTTCTGAATGGGAAGTCAAAAAGCTGAGCATTCACTGATACCAACAGCAGCAACAGCTATACATCACTGACATGTTTTATATTTTAAGGGGAAATGAGTTTTTTGCACTGTATTTCAGCTGTTGCCCTTCCCAGGGAGAAGAAGCAGTATGGGAGTCAATGGGGTCAGTGCTGGGCAGGCAGGAGCAGACACAGCAGGCAGATTGTGAAGAAAGAGTTCCACGTGATTTTCCATAGAGAGACAAGCTTGAACCAAAGGTAGAAAAACTTACCTAAGCAAATAATGACATATTATTAGTGTATAGTCATGGTATTATAGTGGGTAATAGGATAATGTATTAATAGAAAAAATATAATAACCATCTAAGCTTTAATACATTAGTAGTAACTACAGGAATTTCACACTGCGTTCTCTGAGTCAGCCCAAGAGTCAGTCCAAGGTCCTCCCTTGGAGTGGTCCACTCCAGTTTAGTCCTGATCATCATGGAGTGGAGATGGGAACAATTGGGTAACAGCAACAAAAGGGTATTTTACATATGTTTCTCATAACATCATAGCAAATGTTAATCAGTCATTATACAGTTATAGTAACTTATTTTAATTAGATATGATAATTTGTCTCAATTTTTCTGCATGTAGTCTATTATCCCTTCCTATCCCAGCACTATTTTTCCTTTACTTCACACTTGGGTTGCATTGCAGAAGCGGGACATGAAATATTTACAACCATAATACCCCCAGAAAGTATTTCTTTCCAAATCCAAAAACTAGATCCACTAGTTCCACTGAAGGCTTTGATTAATATTATATGTTAATAAAAATCTCGTAGGAAAAACCCCTTGTGAGCAGCTCTTGCTGCAGTTCTTGCTCATGCCCTGCCAGCAGTGCCCACAGCAATCCCGCCAGCACAGGCGGTCCGAGCACAGCCGGGCTTGTGGCGAGCGCCTCGTCGTGAGCAACGAGGGCAGCGCAAGGGGCCAGAAAGGGAAAGATGAGAAAGCGAAAGACGGAAAAGCAAACTCCTCTCCTTCCCACCGCCAGGAGGGCAGATTCCCCGGGCAGGCTGCAGGGTGCCCGCAGGGTCCGAGAGCTGTGCCCGGCCCCGCGGCCCGGCCCGGGGCTGCGCCCGCAGCGGAGAGGCTCCGGCCCGGGGCTGCGCCCGCAGCGGAGAGGCTCCGGCCCGGGGCTGCGCCCGCAGCGGAGAGGCTCCGGCCCGGGGCTGCGCCCGCAGCGGAGAGGCTCCGGCCCGGGGCTGCGCCCGCAGCGGAGAGGCTCCGGCCCGGGGCTGCGCCCGCAGCGGAGAGGCTCCGGGCCGGGGCTGCGCCCGCAGCGGAGAGGCTCCGGGCCGGGGCTGCGCCCGCAGCGGAGAGGCTCCGGGCCGGGGCTGCGCCCGCAGCGGAGAGGCTCCGGGCCGGGGCTGCGCCCGCAGCGGAGAGGCTCCGGCCCGGGGCTGCGCCCGCAGCGGAGAGGCTCCGGCCCGGGGCTGCGCCCGCAGCGGAGAGGCTCCGGCCCGGGGCTGCGCCCGCAGCGGAGAGGCTCCGGCCCGGGGCTGCGCCCGCAGCGGAGAGGCTCCGGCCCGGGGCTGCGCCCGCAGCGGAGGGGCTCCGGCCCGGGGCTGCGCCCGCAGCGGAGGGGCTCCGGGCCGGGGCTGTGCCCGCAGCGGAGGGGCTCCGGGCCGCAAGCGCGGAGAGCGGGCCCGGGCAGCGCCGGGCCGGGTGCTGAGCGTGAGGGACGGACCGCCCTGGCACCGGGTGCCCCGGCTGCATGCAGACACCGCGGGGCAGCTCTCCCCGGTCCCTGGGCAGGCCGCGGCTGGCTCCCGAGTCCTGCACGTCCCATCCCCGCTCCTGATTCAATGGTGCCACCTAGTGCCACCGGCCCCTATGGGACAGCCCGGCCGGTGTCACCCAGTGCCACCAACCCAGCACGGGACAGCCCGGCCGGTGCCACCCAGTGCCACCAGCCCCTATGGGACAGCCTGGCTGCTGCCACCAACCCCTATGGGACAGCCCAGCCGGTGTCACCCAGTGCCACCAACCCAGCACGGGACAGCCCGGTCAGTGCCACCCAGTGCCACCAGCCCCTATGGGACAGCCCAGCTGCTGCCACCAGCCCCTATGGGACAGCCCGGCTGCTGCCACCAGCCCCTATGGGACAGCCCGGCTGCTGCCACCAGCCCCTATGGGACAGCCCGTCTCTCCCTGCGCCGGATGCTTCACTCGTGTCCCTCCCCTGGGCAAACTGCCCAGCGTGGGCTGGCAGTAGGCCGGATCTCGGTGGGGTCAGGGCATCACCCACCACCACACTGGTAAAGGGAAGAGGGGCAAGGGAAGGAGCCATGGGGAGCAAAACTCCTGAGCTTTGGGATCCAGGATCTTGGGGACACGCTCTGGAGAGGGCAGCTGTGGTGGTGCTCCTGCTTCCTGCAAGAGCTGAGCCTAACCTGGCCTTCCATGGCCTGCCTTCACACCCTGTCTGGTCTGTACAGTGTCACCTGTCACCTGTCACAGCCACAGCCAGCACTCCTCCTCACAGACCCCTCCACATTCCCAGCAGGGCCGCCCACTCTTCAGGCCTCCAGGGGCAGTGCAAACTGGGCGTAGGCAGAAATCATATTGCACACAAGCCGTAGGTTAAAATCTCACTTTATGGGCCCAGAAAACCTGCAGAGGGTAATTGAACTGTCAAACCTCCCTGAACTGGGGATTATCATCTTTAAGAATTCCAGGGCTAGTGCAGATGTGCTGGGCCAAAAGAAGAGGAGTTTGTGGTGACACCAGGAGTTTGTGGTGACACCAGTAGAGATGAGAAGCTCCAGAGGGCCCATCTGGGAGGTTCCCATGTGACAAACAGTCAGTGGCTCAGATGACTGCAGCAGCAGACACATGAACAGTGATGCAGCTGCTCTGGGCTTGCACCAGCATCAATCCTGGATGCATTAGCCAAGATCCCAACAAAGCCTGCACAGAGCAGCAGGCAGGCAGGCAAGTCCCAAAAGCTTTGGTGCTTTGCAGGAGCAAGACCCTGTGCAGAGACCCACCCAGTTCCTGGGTTTCACTGCTCAGGAAGAAGCCAAATCCCCAAAAGCAGGAGGCAGAATGGAACTTCAGCCCCACCAAGACCAGAGCCATGGCCCACTGGCATTGCTGTAAGGGCAGAGTGGAGGAAGCACATTCACCCTGCTTCTCCTCAAAGCAGGTATGTGACAAAGCCTGCCTTAGACACAAGACTGATCAATACCTCACTCAGGAAGTATCTTCCTGGCATCTCTTTGTGCTATAAGCTGGAGTTCACAGGCTGAAGGCAGAAGAAGAAAGGAGATTGGCTGCCTTGCTGAGTTTCTCACCAGCCACACATGAGTACAACAAACCTATCAACACCACCCTCCAGGACAGTACCTCAGCCCAAGAAGGGACACAGCATTGAATTTTTTTTTTTTCTGAAATCAGCAACACTGCATGCACTGGAAAAACATTCATGTGAGAATAGAGTCAAAATTTTGTACTATTCCAAAGCACAGCCATGCATACACCAAAGATAATTTCAACTAAATTGAATTGATATCAGCATCATTTCCTCTACACAGAGGTGGGGATCAAATTTTACTGTCAGCATTAATTAGGGGAACTAGTCACTTGATTGCGCATTTATTCAAGGGTTCCCCTGGGTTTCTGGAGAATCAGCCTGGTCTGTGCTTTTCAGGGGTGCACATGACCTGAAAAGGAATCGCTTAATTTCATGGCCTGAGATACAAAAGGGCAATTTTAGTTTTTGGCAAGAGAATGAAGTTTGGCCTGAAAGATTGGGTACTCATTTAATCAAAGTCCTGGCTAGCCAGCACAGTGCTGCCAGCTCACAGATCAATGCCCAAGCTGCTTTTGAGTCTCTTAATAATTGGACATGATGGGTGCCTTGAGAGGCACCATCTCAGCCATGCTTCCTGGTGATGGGAGCCACGCAGGCTCTGCAAGGCTGGGTAGCAACATAATGAACTCCTGTAAAGTGAGTTTGTTCAGTTCTTTGAATGTATTTTCCCATTTTCCATATTGTCTTCTTTAAGCACAATTATTGTACAACGGCAGTAAATGCATCATCAAGTGCAGGCAGACTGCAAAGACACAGGGCCAAGAGAAGCTGGCACGCAGGGAGCACGAGGAAGGTGTGTGAGCAGGTTGGAGTGTTTGTGCAGGTCTGCACAAACAACAGCCTGAGCAAGGCAGAAAACATCCTGTGCTGGCTGCTGCTCCCAGCACCACCCTCTCAACACCCTGCCACAGCTGCTGCCTCTGCCTTGCCACCTCTCCAGTGTTAATGCCACCACAACTCACAACCACAGCTGACACAGGATCCTCCCAACACCTCTTTGGGGATGGAGAGGAAGGAACAGACCTGTCAATTCCCTGTGAAAGGACCAGGAGTTCTTCTAGAGATGAGTAGATGAAAGGGCCCAGATGGCCCCAGCTCCTCGTGGCCATCAGCTCCTCACCCTGCTATGCATAGGCTTCATCCAAATCACACACAGCACATCTAGAGTCCTCCCCAGGCTTCTGTCCTCTCCACCTTCCTGAGGGATCCTCTGGCTTTAGATACTCCTGAGAGAGGCTGTACCAAAAGCAGCAAGACTTCAGTGTGCAGGGAAAAAGGAATCTCCGTCTCTCCAAGCCAGGGCAAGGGAGCTCCTCGCTGCAGGGGAGGCTGGAGAGAGAAGGGACAGGAAGGTCCATGCAGCCTTTCCTAACCCAGGGAGCCTTACTGGCTGCAGGCAGAGCCAAGCTGTGTTAAACACAACGTCATGTGTATTCCCCAGGATGCAGCAGTGTAGTTACACTCTTGAAGAGACATTGTGCCCTGTGCCACTGAGACCAGGTGACACAGGTGGCACCCTGTCCTCCCTACTGGGGTTCAGTGGCTGTGCAAGCAGAGGCCAAAATCCCCAAAACCAGAGGCAGAGTGGAACTGCAGCCTCACCAAGGCCAGAGCCGTGGCCTGACGCTGTTGAAGCAGGACAGGAATGAAAAGACTCTGACTCAGAAGGCTGTGAGAGTAAAACTCTGATTTAATTCAAAATGCACCACTCTATACAGAGCTTCGTGCAGACCGATTCCATAGGTCCTGAAACAACTTACACCATTGGTGCAGACTTCTTGATGCACAGTGATAGAAGTATAAACAATGTGAACAATAAGGAGATAAACCTCTTATTTACATTCTTTTCCAACAGATTCCCAGGCTTCTGCCTGGTTAGAAACTCTCAGTTTAGAGAAACTTTGAATCTGAGACCCACAGTGATCCACTGACAGTGCTGTAAGGGCAGGATGGATCCTGCCCGCCGGATGCTGCTGGGCTGGCAGGGATAATCACTGAAGCCAGATGAAGCCTGTGCAGGTTGTTGTGGGGAAAACAAAACCCGCTCCAATTCAACGGGAACACCGTGGGGGAAAGTGCAGGGAGCAGGGGATGTCCCTGAAACCTCTGTTCCATGCCTTGATCTTTCGGTGGCAGCGCAGCACCATCTGTAGGGAATGCACGGAAAGCAGCCAGGGCTGGGACAGGCACCGTGCCCTGCTCACACAGCCACCGGTGCCCTGGTTCAGCCCCGTGCTTATCAACCAGAAGGTGGTAAACGTGTGCCTCCCCTTCAGAAGAAAACCTTTTTAAACCCTGTCAGATCTGACACCCACCCCAGACGAGGGTGCTCCTTTCAGCTGCTGGAGCTGGTGACTGCAGCAGCAGCAGGACGTGGCACGGCCCTCGGCAGTGCAGTGTGAAATGCAGGAGCCTCATGAAGAAGAGATGTCAGAGAGGGGTCACCACATCCTGAGCCTGTGCCACAAGCTGCACAGACACCGTGGCTCGTGGGAAATTGCTCAGCAAGGGATGATAGATTTGCTCTAGGAACAAAATTTAGCCCTTTGTGACCTTTTCAGACACAGTGCTGATCTTTACACTTGGAAAGGTTGACACAGGTTGAAACAAAGAATTACATATGGATTATGGCTTTCTCATGGGAGAGCTCTGATTTCTTGTCTGAAATTCAGTAGGGCAGGCCAAGTGGCACAAACCTCCAGTCTGTCTCCCTTCCCACTGGCAGGCACAGTGCCCTTGCACCAGGAAAGCAGCCAGAGCAAGAGTGTTACCTGTGGAAAAGGTGAGCACGCTGTAGTGGTCCTTGTATGCTGAGCAGAGTCCGTGTTTGGATTTGGGCTGATCACCTACTACCTGCCCAAACAATTCTAAACTTCATTTTCACTGAGAAAAGCCCTTCTCAATGCCCTGTGCCAGCTTCAGGGATCTCAGAGCAGTGAGTCCTGCCCTGGGAGCTGAGCTGAAGCATTCACTCCACTGGGCATTCCTGCCATGGCCTCTCTGGGCTGTGCCCACACACATTAAACCAGCACTAGCACTGCCCCCTCCTACTGCTGCCACGGCAGAGCTGCCCCTGCCCTCTGTCCTGCAGCTCACTGAACACATTTCAGTTTGAAATGCAACCAAGAGAGGCAGATTTCCAAAGGCTGTGTCTGCTGACCTGTGCTGCTGCGTGGCCTCGCTGTGCCTGGTGCCTGCAGGGGCATTGCCATCTGCCTGCATCCAGCACAGGGCTGCAGCAGGAGGATTCCTGCTGCACTTGCTCCAAGTCAGCAGCGCCTGGTGATTCCTGGACAGGCTTAAATGTACCAGCCTGGAGACCCTCCTCCTGCTTCATTCCCAGCACCTGCAGTGACTCCAGCTCCACTACTGCAGCCAGATTCCTTCTCTGTGTTCAAGCACTGCCTTCCTCCCTTGGATTTCCATTTTATGTAATTGGCCATGTCAAAAGAGCCCTTACATAACCACAGCCACCCCAGGCACATGTCTTGAAACACATGCATGCCTCCCCTCTCTGTCAGTTGGGATCTTTTGCACATGGATGGATTCAGCCCTTACCAGGAACTACTAAAAATAAAGAAACCACACTGGCAAACATCAGGGACTCACAGAGCTTGGCATAACAGCTTTTCATGTCTCTCACAGACAGTGTCTGTACACTGGAATATAAAGACCTGGGCACAACACATGCCAGTGGGAAAAGAATAGCTTGCTTTACTGAGTCGCCTTCTCTGCATTCAAGCAGAGAAAGTTTTCTTAATGAAAATGTTATTTTTTAATCTTTGCAAGTGTGCAAGCCATCCATACAGATCAGGGACCTGTACAGAGGCTAAAAACACTTTGGACAAAGTTATTTTAATCATCTAAGTGATACCATTGATTTTCCTGGGCTACTTGCATATCTAAATTAATCTGAACATTTGCATAACTTCTGCCCAAAAGTTTACTGTCTAAAAGCGTTGGCACAACTCCCCATGAGATCAGCTTTATCACTGGCACAGGGAATCACACTGACTGCTCACATGGATCATTTGCAGGGGCAGAGTATCACTTACAGATGAAACAAGCTGGAGCCTGTTGGGCAGTGGTGAACCAAGGGGCACTTTGGCACCCACTTCAGGGAAAGCCAGATCAGGGTCTAGATAACCATGGCATGATTTGTTTGCAAAGCCAAGAGACATTCACTCCACCTGACCAGGCACTGCAGCCTCACTTCTCTCTGACAGCAAGACTTGGTAGTTTCTTTTTCTGTTCATCCCCCTACTCCGCTACCACGTCCCTTGTGCCCTAGCAGGTGGCACTTCCCACCCCTGCCCTCAGTAACTGCAAAGCTGTTAACTCCATGCTAAAAGGAGATGGCATCTGGTCACATCTATTTAAATTATTTTGGCCACATACAACTTCCAGAATGCTGAAGGCAAACAGTTGTTTGTTCCTTTTTATATCCAGCATTTCATTTTACAAGGCTCATTGCAGCAGCCCTTCAATTCCCACATAGACTACTAAAGTGTTGTCTGGCCTGAAAATCTTCCTAATTTATGAGATGATATCAAAGCGTTGGACTTGGGAGGCTGTGCTGACATCAGTCCACCTAATGATGGTCTTTTTGGAAGGATCACAGATTGTGTTAAGGTTATTGATGGTGATGGAGTCACCACATAGAGGCCAATCAGTAATCATTTACTTACATGAATGACTTTTCCAGCCCAGCAATTCAGCTGGCACAGAAATGACTGACAGTGGCTTTCTCCTGCTTGGATTTGGGTCGAGCTGGGCTTTGTCCAGACCTGGACATCAGCTCACTGTCAGCCTCTGGGCAGGACTGCCTCTCTGAGATTCCCAGCAGAGAGGCTGCAGTGCCCAGCAAGTACTCAGCATTTAGAGAAGAGCAGGAGAGCAGGGAATCTGGGGACAGGAGATGCACTCTTTTGCACTCTTTTCATTCTTTTGCACTGAGGTGCTCTTTTTTTTTTTTTGACTGCCACCGCCCCCACTCCCACTGGGCTGCTTTCCTTGGGAGAGCTCTCTGTCCTACAAGCATTAATTAATTAACTCCTCACATGCTTGAGCTGCTTCCTGTGAGGTGAGGCAAGGATTTCTGGATGGCTTCTCTGCTGCCTGAGCTCGTCTGTGCTGCTGCTGCTGCAGAACCGCAGAGCATGGCCCAGCCAGAGCAGCAGTGATGGGGAAATGTGGGAAATGCTTGGGAACCCAGAGACAGGCAAGGCACCCACTGGAGTTTGCTTATGCTCAGTGCCTTCCTCCTGTTAGGAATGGTGGATGGGCTTTTTCTAAGCTGGCTGAGATTCCCAGCAAAGCTATTTTACTTTAAAAGTTAAGCTCTCTGTAATAGCAGAACTGCATTACGAAAGATCAGCAGCCTGAGCACTCATCAGAGCATATTATTGCACGATTCACACTGAGAGAAACACCCAAAATGTTTGCATTTTCCCAAAGATATAATTCAATCATGCTCAGTCTCAGAGCAGAGCAAATGAGCAAATGAGCAGGGATAGGGAAGCACAATGCAGTGCACACAAACACTACACAAACTAAAGCCTGTTTTCCTCCTCCTGGCTTCCCGCAGATCCTCCACATCTCTGCTCCCAAATGCACAGGACTGTCATAGGAATAAAGGCATGAAGGCTGCATGTCCTGAGCTGCAGTGGTAGGTAGGACCATAACACAGAGCAAATGCCTTGCCAGAATTACAGAAAAAAATTGCATAGAATTGTTCATATGAGAGAAGTTTGGCTCATTTAGCTTCAAACAACGAGTTGTTCACCCATTTCTTCTTGAGGCACAAGGACCTTGCTGAACAAACACAAGTTTACTTCTGAGCCAGCCACCCACATTCCCAGGTGTCAAAGTCAGGAACTGGGATCTGGCAGCTGTGGTCCAATACAGAGTTCATCATGCTCTGCACAAACACACAGCAAGGACATGAGCATTGACATAAATATGCTTCTATTTTTGCTGGGATGGCACTGGGCTGCCAGTGACAGATGCCAGGGGTAACCCTGCAGACCCAGGGACCAGCACAGGAGGATGCTGTAGGTGGGAGGCAGCCTGATGGTTTCAGTGCTGTGCTTAGCAGCAGTTTGGGTAAAAATGTTAAATTCACCCCAATTTTAAAAAATCTGGTTCAGCATTAAAAAGTTTATTCAGATTGAGCAACAAATGATGTTTTAATAACCAATCCATCTTTTGTGGTCAGTCACCAGCCTCACTATTTACCCCATACATCCCCCCTGTTTACTCAACCCTGCTCTTAACTTTTCCTGTGGGATCTTAAATCTGCACTTGGAAATTTCATTTTAATGTCTTTATTTCCCACCTTTCTTTCCTTTCTCCTGTAATCAATGCCGTAGAGCAAAACACTGGGATGCTTCATGGAGTTGTTGTGAAACCAAAAACCCTCTGGCTTAGGAGTCTTCCTCAGCAAGCTTTGTCAGCTCCCCCAGTTCCAGGAAAGTAAAGCTGGGTTGAGTCAACAGCACAGCTCGTGACAGCACAAAGTACCCATCTCTGGGGATAAACAAGTTATTTGCATGCTTTTTCACTCTTCACCATCCTGCTTTCCAGCCACTGTAAACAGCAAAACAAAGCCACGCTTCATCCTGCTGGCCAGGGGCCTCCATCTTCTGAGGATGCAATGGCAAACAACAGGCAAGTGAATTCTCTCCCAAATACAAACAAAACAATGATTCAACCCAGTTGTTGTTCTCTTTTTTTCCACATGGGTGTACAAATTAAGCTGCCAGATTAGGAAAGTATAAATATTATGTGGGTCCATCTCTGTGTGTAGCACCTGGAGCAGTGTCTGCAGGGAGCTGGAGCTCTCACACCCCCAGGAGTGGGACCTCTCCACTGGCCAGGTCAGAGCTGGGAAATATTCACAGAGCCATGACACCTGAGGGACTTGCTAACAGACACAGTGCTGCTTGCATCCATGTTTGCAAAATCAAACACCTTAAATGCACTTTCAGGCTTCAAACCCTGGCTGTGGCAGCCCAGCTCCTGCCCCAGGGCACAGTCCCTGGTCCTGCCTGCCAGCTGGGAGCACTCCAGGGCTGGGGTGCACAGCCAACAAATGCTGCCCTTCCAGGGATGCTGCAGAGACAGTCTGTGTGCACACATCCCATTCCAACACAGACTTCCTGCCTGGGTAGCACCTCTTGGATACCATTCCTTAAGGCCAAGAGTTCATTAAATTCAACCATTAATATTTCTAAAATGAAATTTGTCATTTTCTGTCTGCTCAGTTCCTTCATTTTAGATCCTGGAGATGGAAAGAGCCTTTTATTCTTCCCTACTGCAATATTAACCCTAAGAAAGAGCAGAAACCAGAAGGAGCCTGGAAGAACATGACCCTCGTGGCCTCAGAAATATCAAATGTCCTCCAAAGCCCCTTCCAATATCAGCCAGATTTGCAGCCTGAACCTGAGTAAAATAAAATCCTTCTGTATCATGTAGGAGGAACATCAGCTGGCCAAACGGAGGGGGAGGAAAAGGGCCACATTTCTGCAGCTGTGTTTGCTAGGTAGCTTTGCTAATGATAATTTAATCCATAGCCCCACTGGTCTGGCTGTATCTGGTGGCACTGAGTGCCCCTTCAAGAGCTGCTGTCTCATTGCAGGCCTCAGACTCGCCAGTTTTCCAGCTGGCTGCAGCAAGGACAACCTGCCCTTCCATAGCTCCAGGGAGGCAGAGGAAGGGCCCAAAGTCCTGCCCAAGAGGCAGGAGGGAGCACACTTGGGCTGCCTCTTGTCAGCAGGGCAGTGGCTCCTATAAAAGCATCCTGACAAATGTGTGTTTCTGGCCTTTCATTGCCTCTCAAAGTGTGACAGCAGCGGCATCCTGCACCAAGGAGAGGGGGTGAAAGGTGCAGATCTTTGAATTAGGTACACCTAAGTGTCTCCCTCATGGTGAGCTCCATGAAGAAGATCAAAAGGCTTCTGACCTCAAAGCTAGGCATCACCTGAAAGAGAGAAAAAAAAAGACAGTTAACTTTCTAAACAAATTCAAAGTCAAACTACTGGTGGCAGAACATGCTGCTCTCTGCCTACCCTATCTGAAGGCTTGGCTGCGAGTCAGTGGCGTTTGAGCTGCAGCCAGCTGTGCCTGTCCAAGTGGATCCCTGGGGAGCCCCGAGCCTGGCTGCTCTGCCCACGCCTCTGCAGTGCCCCGATCTCTGTGAGACAGGCTGGATGCTGTGCTGCAAGCCATGGCTGAGTCTCCCCAGGAAACCTTCTCCCAAGCTGCCCAGCCAGCTGGTGTGGCTCCCCTCTCCTCCCCAGGCAAAGGCAGCATTCCTAAGGGCAGCTGCCAAGGAAACCTCCTGCCTCCATGGCACAAGAGCTCCACTCTCCTTCCTCAACAACCTCAGTCAAAAATTCTGTGCCTTGACCCAGCCCCAGCAACTGTTTCAGCCCCAAGCCTTGGGCAGATGTTCACCATCCCAGGACTGAAATACAAGACAGAAACAGTGCCTGTTAACTATGGGACTGTTTCTGAGGGAAGGCACATGAGCAGGATTGGCTCATCTCAAACATCACCGAGTCCAGACAGGCTTCAGGTGATGAAAACTGTAATGCAGCACAGGGACTCTTGACCTTCAGTTCTCCTTTTGCTGAGATACGTCACTGTGCTCTCACAGCTTGAGCAGTGCCTTTGCTGGATCCATTTGTGACGTGTCGTGTTCTTGCCCAAACTCCATTTCCTTCCTTCCAAAGCACTAAGATTTGCTTATGACTCAGCCTCAATAAAACACACAGCAAAGACCATCAAAATGTATGCGCAGTGCAGGGATAAAATTCACAGGCTACATTCTTTAGGCTAGGATCTCCACTGCCCTTTATCTCCCCTCAAAAAGAATATTAACTCACACTTAAGTCTCGGTGCAAAGTAAATCTACCAGCAAAAGAGAAGTTTTAAAGGGAATCTATCTCCATGTGATAAATAAAGTGATGGATGGGGCTGCAGAGGCTGTGATGGCCCTGCAGAGCCCACAGTCCCAAGCCTGTACAGGACTGAGAGCAGCAGAGCTGCCCAACCATCCTCTGCCTGAGCAGAGATCCCAGCAGCTCCCAGGAAATCACTCGCTGAGGAGTGTGGGCGGGAAGCAGAGAAGGAAGCCACGGGGATTTTTTCTAGTTTAGCATTCACAGATTTGAAAAGAGCATTTCAGGAAAAGCCTCGTTTATTCTCAATGAAGATGGAGAGGCTGTGGGTTCTCCCTGTTGGTGTTTGAGAGCTGGCTCCAGGGCTTACCTGGTTGGGAGCCAGAGCTCTTCAAATTCTCTTGACACAGACTGGCCTTGAAGAGCCTTGCTCTTTCCAGCAGCACACGAGAAGGGAGAAGGGAGAAGGGAGAAGGGAGGCAGCTCTGGGGCAGGTAAATGGCATTATCTGTCCTGCACAGGGGTGGAGACTGAGACTCAGCACCCTGTATTAATCCACCAGTTTCAAAAGTCTCTCATGATATGCATTTGAAATCTGATCCTAAATTCTTTGAAGTTATGCTTTTCCCTGAATTTAGTGGAATTTCACACGGTCTCTAATCTCTCTGGTTTTCTTTTTTAAGCAGCCACTTGCTTTCATGAGACAGACATCCAGGCACCCGTGTTCTCTAGCAACAATAAAGTTTGTAAGTATCCAAGCACAAGAACAGAGGGAAGGGAAATAAAAGGAAATTATAAACCCAAAAAGCAAGCAACCAAAAAAAAAACCCACCGAAAAAATAATTTCTAATAAGAAATAAAAATATGGCCACTTTGCATAAATTCACTTCCAGGGATTGACTCCAGAGTCAAAAAATATCTTTAAAGTGCATGAAATCCATCTTTTACAGATGTGAACTAAGAGGCTTATGGAAAAACATCCATAAAAAAATCTCTTCTTAAAGTTTCAGTACGACATGCAGCACTGAACTTGAGGGTTACTTTAGATGTGCTTTCAGGCAGCAATACCCTGTGTAAGACCAAGTGAGCTGAGGATAATTGTAATGAAACAGCCTCTATGGCACCAGCTTTCCTTCCTATCAGCAATCCTGCAGGATGCTGGTAACACAGCTCAATTACATAAGAAAAAACCAGATTTTTGGGAAGAACTCTAGAGGGTGTTGCTCCACTGGAATAAGAGGTGCAGTTCAGCACCTGTTGTACAGCTCAGATCTCATTTCTGTGTCTGAAACAGAAAAATCACAACTGAACAATGCATTCCAGGCACTGTAGTAACCTGCTCTCAGATCTGGGGGGAACAGGGGAGCACTTTCAAAATGAGGAGAATAAACCACCCTGCAAACCCTCATTCCAGCTGTGAATTCAGACTTGCTCAGATTTACACCAGCTGAGATTCTGGCCCAAAGACTGGCAGAAAATGAGCTATCAGTGACAACAGATGGAAGGGCAGGACAAGCGCAGGGCTGAAAGAGCTTTTCAGAGCAATTCTTTTCCTTTCCTGCAAAAGCTCTAGTGTAGAGCCTCAGTAAAGGTCCTTTGATTTCTGTTGAGCTCTGCTGGTCAGTACAAAGATGTGACCCTTTCCTAAGGTCATCTTGTATCCATGGCTTAATGTGACAGAAATCTGCCAGAGGCAGGATAACCAGCCTTTAGTTTCTTTTTTTTTTTCCCCTTTCCCCTGCTTATTGGTTGTGGCTTAGTTTGCCATAGTTAAGCTCAGTTAAATTTACTGGAACCAGCATTTTACCCCACATGTTCACTGTGATTAGAACTCAGTTTCCTTTGCATTAAAACTGCATGAAATTTAAAAGTTTTATAAATGAGGAAGCTTTCCTGGTCTACCTCCACTTATAGAATTACCATCCTGTTTAGAGTTAGATAAAGCAGGAACCTCTCAATGTGTAATTTCTAAAGGCAAACCTGAGAATTTAATCTATCAGCTTCTGAGGTTTTTCCCGAGATCCTGGCGAGCTTCTTCGTGGCCAGCAGGTGACAGTCTCAGCAACAGAAACCCTGAGCACATCACGAAGATGAGATTGTTCAATCCACTGCGGGGATACAAACCTTTTTTTTTTGTTTTTTTTTTTTAAGATACATAGACAGTCCACAACAGGGGCCAATATTTTTCACCAAACATGCCACTAAAGAGGAAGTCCAGAAAAAATTCTGGGTATGATTTCCCACTTCCATGAGGAGATATTACAGATAAGGGCATTAATGACACTGCATTCAAGAGGTACCAGCACCATTCTTAGCAGCATTCAGAAAAAACCCTTTACACCTCAGCGTAAGTGTGAAACCAGCAGATGTAAATAAAAGCACTTATAAATCAAGCCCATTTTCTGCATAAGTGCATTCAAGGGTGGCACAGTTACCCTGGCTGGTATCTGTAGTGTGCTGAGGAGTGAACAGGATGTGGAGAATCTCTCTGTGCAGTGTAGGTGACTGTAACAATTCCCTGCAGCAGCCGCCCTAACAAACCTCACTGCACCCAGCACCATCCACAGATGCACACCAGAAGGAAGCTCAAGGTTCTCCAGCAGAAGTTGCTGTTCTTGGCCAGGGTCACTATCTCCCCAACACAAGGAAGTTTTCTCATGCTCAGAACAGAAAGCCACAAATCATTCGCTTGATCAAATTCATTTTAATACAATTGGGACTTTGTCTGTGCAAAGGTCAAGTATAAACTTTTCAAATCCAAATGGTTTGGCCAGTTTGAAATTTATCTGGGCAGAACCTCAGAGAGGCTATAGCAATAACTCACTGTACCAGAGATATGCTGATTTAAATACCTATCTCCGGTGGTTTTCCTTGTGAAATAAAGATTTGAATGTGTGCAAATTCCCAGTCATAAGGACTTTAATCTCATGCCTAGTGTAACAGACCATCCATTGTGTTTTAAGTGAACTCTTACCAGCTGCATTAAATCATAAAACTTGTCCATGATTCTCTACAGTTTAGAAAAAGCACGTGTGCATTACTAGTGAGATAAAGGAATGTGTTGAGAAAACAAAAAAATGTCATATTGACTGCACTGTAAATCTCACCTGCATCACTGCTCCCTTGTCCTGGTGCTCAGAGCTGACTGTTACATGGAGGAGACTCGCTCCTTCCCTGTATGGCCAAACAAGTGATGGGTGAACCACAGGACAGGTTGTATTTATTACCAAACAGAAAAGGAATTATCAGTAGGTGCGCTGTCATAAAGGTGTGTCTTTACCTTGGTTTGTTTAACCAAGCTGAAAAAACAGGGATAATTTGGATTTGAATGTGGATGTGACATCCAACACTATGGCCATTTACCCACACTTTCCCTCCTGAGAGCACCTTTCTTTTGTGCCATGGATAGTTTTTCCAGATTATGTTTCTCCATAATGTTTCAATAATTCTTTCTTTCTCTGTCCCCCGTGCATTCATCTCCTTCCTGACGCCCATCCTTTTCTCCACAGTGATTTCAAGATTCTCCCTTTTCATTTTCCCTTCACTAACGCCACTTGGTGACTCAGACCCATTTCACAGAACACCGTGGAGAGCAGACTCTGCCCTGGGCAGTGCCAGGAGTGAGGTGTGAAACCCTCTGCAGTGACAGAGAATCCATCTCACGGTGGTCACACAAATCCCACTGCCTCCTTGATGGTGCCAACCAATGCGAGCACCAGGATTTGTATCCTGCCCTGAGAAAAAGCAGGGCATGTATTAGGCAAACTAATCACGCTGCAGGGATTTGTGTAATGAAAAGCACCTCTGCTCAGGGCTCAGAAATGGTGTGAATCAACCACACACCACTGCCAGGGGCAAATTCACCTGGTATCTCCTTATTCTCTTCTGTCGTATTCATTATTGCAGCATCTCAGCCTCCAGGACAGATAGCAGAGCCTGGCTGCCCCATGCTGAAGGCACTCAGTGTGTCCCAGGCAATCTGCAGGGATTTACAGAGGGCTGGCTGCCCCTGTGCCTGCAGCCCTGCTGTGCCTGGGGCCTCCACTGCTCCCCAGTGCAAACAGAGTAATGCAGACTTAATGATCGCTGTCATTTCCATGTGCCTGCTGCTGATCTCTTAATGAAATATCCCACTTAAATTGCACTGGCACAAGCACAGTTCCCTGCTGGCAGGAGCTGCAAAACCGGAGTACCCAGTGAAAAGGTTCTGCAGTACAAAGGAAAGCTGGTGGTGAAACACTGCTCGACTGTTTGTGTGCCTGCTCCTGCAATAAACACACCTGCCAGGCTTTCTGAGGGGTTAAAGGAGAGCTGAGGATGGAAATTGCCTTTGTCTCAGCTTGGGACAGGGGAAAACCAGCTGAAATGAGGATGGCAGTCTGTGGGGATATGGATTTGGCATTCATGGGTGGGTGAGTGGTGGCCGCTCAGCGCTGCTCTGGCAGCCTTGCTCCCCCCTGTCAAATCCTGCTGGGAGCACTGCTGCAGAAGAGAAACTCTGGGAACATGCAGCACCACACAGTCTCTTTGTTTACCTATTGTAACAAGCAGTAAACCAAATATTGGTGGGGGGAAAGTTAAAAATTAAAAACTAAATTGATTTAATGACCCAATGTGTGTTGTATAGGAAATAGGAGGGGTAAAATTACTGAAAGCAGTGGGGTTTTCAAAAGTTGACTATGTTGTACACTCAGCCTAAAACAAAACCAAATAGATATTGTACACGCTCTTTGCTGTTCCAGAGATGAACAAAAACATCGAGCTCACCATTTTTTAAGCTATCAGCTCTTGCAGAATTGCATGGTATAAGTGGAGATCTCTAAATTTTGCCTCTGCTTTGGCCTTGCACACTTCACCCCTTCCCCAGCCTCCTCTAAGCACTGATGACATGCAAGCAGTCACTGGCTACAGGAACTGATGTAGGAGTGGAGAGCATCATCTGAAATCAGGGAATTCACACAGTCTGCCTGGGTCACAGCACCCACTCCACCCTTCTACCTGCTCTCTCATGGTGGGGAAATGCTGAAGGTGCTGATGAGTTTGTGGTTGACTGGTAGAAATAATTTTTCCCTAAATAAAAGCCTATTTTAAGAGCATATTTTTTCAAAGCTAACTAGGTGGAATGTAATGCAACAGGAGCTGTGATTTAGTCCATCTATTCTACCAAGCCCTCCTATAATTTCCTGGATGATTTGGAGTCCTGTCCTATACTTTTTCATGGTAGCTAACACTAAAAACTGCTTCAGAAGGCAAGAAATCAGGACTATTCAGTACTCACCCACTAGCCATGGTTGAGAGAGGCATTATCTTCCCTGTTCTATCAGTACAAGGCAAATGAGGGAGGCAGTTTCCTTCAGGGAACCAGGGCTGTGTTAGAGACACAGGAAGAAGGGAACAATGCCCAAGATTTGCATTTGCTGAAGGGCTCAGCACATTGCTCCCTTGTGAGCCGGCCAAGACCGACAGCACATGAATCCTTGTGATTCATCCTTCCCCCTGGTCTACCTCTCTGTATCCAGCACGGCACAGAGAACTCTGTGTGTTCATTTGTACACAAAAAGGTCTTTACTTGGTACTGTAGTATTTGGGTGCTTGGCTCAGGCTCCCAAGATGGAGCAGGGGTACAGACTGATCTGTTGAACCAGTATTTTACACTTTTCTGCCAGACTGCTGGGTGACCTTGGGCAGTTTATAGCAACTTCATCTCTCACCACCTCGGTTTCTGTAAAATTATCCTGCTTAACTTTGAATGGAGTGTAGCTGTCAACTGATGCAAGGGCAGGGTATGTTGTTAACATGTGACTAAAAAATAAATTTAAAAAAAAAACATTAAAAAAAAAAACAAACCACCAAACAGTGCCTAAAACCTGAAAGCAGCAAGATAGAGAAATTGAGAAAGAACAGAGTAGAAATGTGAAATTGTCCCTCAGCCTCAGCTTTTCTTCACCTGCTGCCCTTCCTAAACACAGGCAATTACAGTCCAACCCCACCATCCAATTTACTCCCTGTCAACCACGCTGAGAAGTTCAGGTTACCCCCCAGGGCATCATAAATGACAGGTAAATAAGCCCACGCACGTTAGGAAGAGTCTTTTTAAAGGTTACAGTTCTGCTGCGCTGAAGAACGCACGTTTCAGGGCAGATATGTCCCCGTGGAAGGCTCTGGATATGGAAACCTGGCAAGAAGGGCAGGTGTTCAGGAAGGACACATTCCAGGCACTCCCTGCTGCTGGTGCCGTGTCAGCTGTGCCTGCCCAGACCGTTGTTAGTGGTTTTAGGGGAAGAATAACCCAGGGATGCAGGGGTGCATAACCCAGGGATGCACAACACGGTGAGGTTGTTGTTCATGGACGTGTCAGGCAGATGGACTCTAAGCTGTTGAAATGGCTCATGAGCATTATATACAGAAACTGTCTTTTCCTCCTACAAATAACTGCTCCTGGAGTTTGTGGGAAGCCCTGTGTAAGGGTTCTGAGTGTCTCAGGGTTGAGCTGTGGAGAAGCTGAACAGCAGGACAGCAGCTGCCCGCTGTGGGTAGGAGGCAGACAGGGGCAGAGCCCAGAACCTTGGCGGGACCTCCCACCCTGCGTGTGAAGCATCGCTTGCACCCTACACACGCTCCCAAGGTTTTCTCTTCCGAATGCTTGTTTAGCTGTTGTCTCCGGCTGTGGCAGGTCGGAAGCTACACCTAGAGAAGGTTTGAACGTAAAAAAGCCCCCGTTATCAGAGGGCAGAAAAGCCCTCACCTCTGCAGCCCCACAGCTGGCCGTAGGTGCGTGCATGCCCCGCCAGCCTGCCCGGGAGGGGCTTCCCAGCCCTCGCTCTCGCATTCCTTTGCGAGGCAGGAGCAGGCAGGAATGCCCGTCCGTGTCCTGCCCCCGTGTCCTGCCCCGTGTCACCGGAGCACGCAGGGCTGCGGCCGTGCCGGTGCGCCCCGAGCCAGCCCCGCTTCAGCGCCGGGACGGGCCCGGCTGCACACGGGCTGGGGAGCGGGAGAGGGGCACTGGGAGGATGTGGCAGCGTGTTTGAGTGTGTGTGTGTGAGCAGGGTGTGTGTGTGTGTGTGAGCAGGGGGTGTGTGTGTGTGTGTGTGAGCAGGGTGTGTGTGTGTGTGTGTGTGTGTGTGTGTGTGTGAGCAGGGTGTGTGTGAGCAGTGTGTGTGTGTGTGTGTGTCTGTGTGAGCGGTGTGTGTGTGTGTGTGTGTGTGTGTCTGTGTGAGCAGTGTGTGTGTGTGTGTGTGAGCAGGGTGTGAGCAGTGTGTGTGTAAGTGTAAGCCCGCACCCTCACCGTGCCCCTGCCCTGGAGCCGGGCAGCTCCGCGCAGCCAGGGCGCCCCGGCGCTGTGGGACGCCCCGTCCCTGTCCCGGGTGCCCCTGCCCCGCCGAGCCGTGCCGTGCCGGGCCGTGCCGAGCGGGGCGGGGCGGTGGGAGGGGGCTGGCGGCGGGGCCGTGGCGCGGCGGAGCGGCGGAGCGGCGGGCGCAGAGCGCGGCGGACACCGCTCCGCTCCGCTCCGCTCCGCCGGGCGCGCACCGGGCCGAGCGCTCCATGAGCCGCCGCGGGCGCTGCGCTCGCTCCCCGCCGCGGAGCCGCCGCGCCGCCGGAGCCGGGATGTGACTCGCGGAGGGCTGGCGCACAGAGCTGCCCCGCCGCCCCCGGCCGCAGCAGACAGCGGGTGAGCCGGCGGGCGGGGGGACAGCGGCCCCGGGCCGGCTCCGGGGGTGCGCCCGGGGTAGGGCTGCGGGCCGGGGCACCCCGCTCTGCGCCCTGCGCCGCCCGCAGAATTAGCTTGGTGGCCGCCAGCAGACAGCAGGCTGGATATAGGAATCCTGGGGGGGATTAGACGGGATATAGGGCAGGACGAGGGGGGCTCGGAGCAGGGGGCTGCGCTGCGGGGAGTGGGGCGGAAGGCTGGCGAGGAGGGCAGTGGAGTTCGGACAGGATGGGGAAGAAGAGCGGGGACAGGCGGGGGAGGAAGAGACGGGAGAAAGAAACCGAAGAGAGAAATGAGCGAAGGGACAACAAGCGGAGGCTGAAGGGAGATAGGTGTCGTCCAGCAGGAGGAGGCTGCAGCGGATTAAGGCGAGCGCGGAGGGGCCGCCTGGCCTCGCACCGCGGTCGGACGGGGGTGGCTGAGCCGAGCCCGGCCCCTCACCGCATTCCCCAGCGGGAGCTCAGGGACAGGGACAGGGACAGGGACAGGGACAGGGAAGGAGCCTTTGTTGGCCCCTGGCCGCCGCGGTCCGGTCCCGGGGCTGGCGGGAGCTCCGGCTGGGTGCGGGTGCGCAGCAGTTTTCTCTCCAGTTAATAAAAGCTCTGTCTCTATGTTACCTCTCCGCAAAGCCACGCAGAGAGAGGATTTAGCACTTACGTGAACCCTTTGTTTACACCTGCCCTTAATGTTTATCCCAAGGCTAACAGGATTTCCTGCGTGCTGAACCCAAACACCCAGCTCGGTAATCAGCGCTAGTACCGAGTAGCTGTTTAACGGGGATCCCCTTGCTGCTTACCAGCAGGGAATATCGGGGTTGGAGTGTTGTCTCGCTACATCAGGAGAAATCAGGTGACAGATATAGCCATCTGCTAGAAGGCTATGACATAAATAGAAGCAGTCTGAGAATTAGCAAAGAAAATAAAAACGTTGATTACTGTAATTGATTGCTATCGCTTGTGAATTCAACACCAGGCACTGTGGTCAGAAGTACCTAGGCACGCGTGATACACAGATCTGACCACAGGGAATTCAGCTCCTAGAAAATGAGAGAGCTCATTTCATAGGGTATTCAGCATCACAAAGTTATTTCTAAATGAAAACAATACTTTTTCTGCATATCCTTTTCGGAGTGGAGTCTTGCCTTCTGTAACCACGAGGCTGTAACAGAGCACGATGTGTATCTGATGCAGGGGCTGTCAAAATCACTGCTGTATTTTTGCCTGCAAAGCTCAATTGCACTATTAATTATTATTCTGGAAATATACACGTCTCTTGAGTAGTCTGATCTCAACTTGGCTGTTGCTGCTCTGTTATCAGTCCTGGAGCTCATTCTTCAGTTCTGATCAAAAGCAGCTGGCAGAGATCCTGTGTTGTGATTAATTCCTCACTCACTCGCATCTCCCCACAACACTTTGTGGCGAGGGTTGTTTTCTTTTGGAAATCACACAGTGAACCAGTCTTCTGCTTGGGTGGCAGAGCAGGTTACTATTTGTGCTATTATTGCTTATATTTACTCGATTGTTTTTTTCTTCTCTGCCATTGAATGCATCTCCCTGTGTCAGTTGACTAACATTTGAACTCCAGGTACAGGAGCAGATAATGCATCTAACCATGAATAGCCTAACCTTAACTATTTGCATGATTACACATTTATTCTGTGTATATATCATGCAGCAGCATACAGCTGTGTCTTTTTGATCCCTTTGCAAGCTTTGGTCAGAAGACTTTAGCTACAGAAAGCCTCATTGATTTTTAACTGTGACAACTTTTTGATGACAACTAGGAGATTTTCTGTTTCTGCTTAGTTGCTTGTAATTGTAGTTTGTACCCGCTGGGGCAGCTTTGTCTCTGCAATTTCTGTAGTGACTCTATGCCAGATAATGGAATGTAATGAAGGGGACTTCACTCTGTAGAAAACAGTGGAGTTATTACAGCTGTCATTGAGAGCAGATTTTGAGCCAAAAATTGAGTAATGCATTTGAAGCTGTCCTGCTAATTGTTCGCTTCTTTTGTCTAAAATGTGTAAGGCTTATTGATTAGAATATTGATTGTAAGTGTTCCTGATTGCTCTGGTTTCAGGTATGTTGCCTTAATGGCTTTACCAAAATAAAATTTTGGAGAGGAATCTGGGAGAGAAAAAAAAAATCTCAAGTTACTTTTGTTCCCTGTGCACAGTTCATTGGAGTATGCAGGGGTTGTGTCTGTGCTGGGGTGTTTCGGTGGCACTCCTGTGTTACTGTGGCTCTCTGGCAGCAGGAGTGAAGTGCCAGCCGAATAGAGCGCTATTGTTACTACTGTGAGCTTGCATAACTTTTGTAAGACCTAATCTAGACATAAAGAGGTAAAAATACTCTTCCTCTACAGTTACTGATTTAAGTAACAGCCAAAAAGAATGTGCAGTAAAATTTTACCATAAATTCTCAAGAGACACAGAATTCTGCCATCCTACCCACTGCACAGGCTTGAGGAAGGTGCTATTTTAATAAAACCCTCATAATGATGTATTTCTGTTTTTTTGCAAAAACAACTTTTCTGAAAAATAAACTTCACAGTTTTCCCTTACGATGATAGGATCTGTGGTTTTAGATGAAGTTGTAGTTTTTTATTTGCCAAACTTCTGTGTTGAAAACAGTGTTTTCCCTTGTTTTTATAACTGTCTGTGTTCAGTGCTGAGTATCAGTATTAGAAAGGAATTTTTTTTGGCTTGTAATGTCTCAGGGGGCAGATTATTAATATTGCCTGTTTTTACCCTGTTAGGCAGAAATTGATAGTAAACAGGTTGGAAACAAACTGCTTTGTTGATAGCAGTTAGGAGGAAAAGATTCTTCCTTTGGAGACTTCAAGCTCTGCTTGCCAGCTTTGGTCTGGGCAGGATCTAGAGATTAGTGAGACTCACTGACACTTGGTTGGAAATTATTTCACCAGGAATAACTGTCAGCAGCCCTAGAGATTTTCTTGGTCAGTACTGTGGCTATCTGTGACCTTTCTAAGAGGACCACAGATTATGTCCCATCAGCTTTCCCAAAAGTAGAAAGTAACTTGGGAAATCTTGAGTTGAACACCTCTGTATTTCAGAATATGTATTTTAAATTCTGAATATATTTTGTCACAGCTTAATTCCCCCTTTCCAAAACTAACCACTTATTCATGGAGGGGGAAATACTCAAATTCATTAACTCTCCCTTCCCCCTCCCAAACACTTCCAAATAGGAAGAGGAAACAAATGATGCCCTGACAATATGACTGCTTACCCATGCAGCACAATCTCCATGGAAACAGACTGTCCTAGAATAGCTCAATCACATGAGGGTTACATGACATGAATAAAGTAACCAGAAAACTGGAAAATATCCTAGAACTGGGGATACTTGCACTTAATTAATTACCCCCCAGGTCGTTAGACAGTAGCTAATAAACAAAGCTAGTATTGGAAGCAATTTAGTCCATGCTTACCATAATTTGTAAGTGATGGGATAGTGGAAAGTTAACATGACCCTCACTTTAGGACTGTTTATTGTTTCTAGTTTGGGTGACATTTAGAATGAATTCTGAATCATTTTCCACATGACCTCCTGCTTCTTGAAATGGTTTGGGGTATTGCCTTAGTAGATCCCAGTGGATTTCCCCCTCGTGTGTCACTGTGAAATTGCACTGACCATTTCACACTTTTCAGGACGTTTCAAATGCTCTAAAGAGGAAATTCACTAGTTGCAGTAGGAATTGACTGTGCATAACAGGAATTGGAGAATTATCTTTGGAATGTTTTTGTCTAGTTAATTATGTACTCGAAGGGCAAGGAAGTTTATTGAGCGTATATTCAATACAAAAATGAATATATTTCACTGATGATTAGTTTTCTGTCTGTAAAGTCAATGTTTTTAACATGGGTGTTGCAACAGAGTCAGTGAATAACCTGTTACACAGATCAGATATAAAAAAGTGTATATTCTACCAATCAACCATAAAGTACCTTACAGATAGGTAGAAAAAACAAAATAATTTGTCCTTAGCAGGTCATTGCACCATTAGAACATTGCAGCCCTTCCAGCAGTGCAAAGATTAACATCTATGGGCTGGCAGAGATTGCCCATTATCCATTTCCTGTTTGTCCAAGCCCACATCACATTATTTGTCACAGCTTCCACTTCTGAGATGGTTTGTACTGGGATGTTTTGTACCCTGTGTGAGTGAAGACCAGAGAGTCATTACAGGTTTACAGTGGCATGTTTGCGGTCTCGGTGCCCCTGACAGGAAACATCCTGAGCTTCATCATCTGTCCCTGATAGAGGCTGAAAATGGCCATTGATCACGACACTGGTTTGAAGATTCTGATGCTCAGGATTTGACTTTGGCCATTACAGGATTGTAAAGCACAAGAAAATCCATAGTTCTCATCTCTAAGAGACACAGTACAGTTTCAGACAGTCTATGTAAATAGTTTTTGTGTTGGTTATGACTGATAGTGCTCAATGCAACATTGCACCACTACTTTAAATAATTTTCAATTCTCAATTAAGTTTTCATTAAAGGCAGTTCTAATCTGTGAAATCTCTTTGGACAGGTATTTAGGGCTGTTGTATGGCTTACAAAAGAGCTCCTGATAGTTTGTCTGCTTTTCACTTTGCATCCCGAACATGTCCCATGAGCTGTGTGGCTCACATGGACTAACATTCCTGCCTTTCTTCCTCGTGGTCATACAGTACCAGGGGGAGTCTGAAACGTCCCCCACATCAACGAGGAGAATCCTGCTGGAACCTGCAGCACTAACTGCTGGTGAAGGTTAACAGAGTCAGGTTTCAGATCTGCTCCTCACAGTGTTCACTCCAGACTGCCCTTACAGGGCTGTGGCTGAGGCAGACTGGGAATTAAAGGTTACATTTTTTAACAATCTCCTTTGCCCTGTTTTGCTTAGTGAAAGCAAATGCCATAATGTGTATTTTTGAAGCACCTAACCCATGTTCCTCCTAAAACTAAGTTGGGATTTGTCTAGGCTTATGGTCCTAGTGGTTAAGTGGGATGTATTGGGTTCCTGGAGAGTTTGCCATTGTCCACTCTCTGGATCCAAGAAAGAGATGCTCTAGTTTTTGTTATTTGTTTCCTTCGAATGGCTTTGGACTGGGTAAGAAGCACAATGAGGCATTTATTTTTGATTAGTTAATTGATGACACTGCATGTGTACACCATTGTCACAGAACATGGGATTTTTCTAGGCTACCATTCCCATTTCCAAATGCAATCTAATATCTGGGCTTTGGAAGAGGATGAAATAAATTAATATGATAACTGCCTATTGACCAAGCATGAAAACAAGATTTTTCTTTTTTTTTTTGAATATACAATGTTTATTTTCCTTGGATTGCTTTATCCTTTAAAAAGTAGTAATTTAAAAAGTGGTTTTGATTCTGTCTTTGTTCCAGTAAAAGGAGCAAGGCTGTGGGACAGTCTAATTGTGATATTGCTCACACCTGCATCAGGCCCTGTGCTACTTAAACATGCCTTAAGAACCTTGATTTGAATGGGATATTACATTTAAACAGGTAGTAAGTGTCCAAGTGTTGCAGATAATGTAATATTTGCAACAGGATACATATTTTTTTCTGGCTGGTGTAGGCCATTTGCAGGGTCAGAGTTTGGAAACGTTGTTTTCAATCTGTGCAAACAGAGCAATGAGTCACTTTTCATTCTGAGTACAACAGGCAAAAGCAGCTTTTGGGAGGGCACTGGAGGGGCTGGGGGAGGCTGTGCCAGCTCGGATCCAGTGCAAAAACTGTAAACATGGGCTACTGAAACGAGCTGGGCTTCAGTGGCTGTGAAATCCTCCAAACTCAGCTCTAGCTAAACAAATACTTTGTTGTCTCAGACAGAAAAATGAAAACCTACCCAGCCATTGGTTTCTTCCTCCTCTTGGTGATCAGCTATGGCTCTTCAGAGAACTCCAGCACTCCCCGAGGGTGCGGGCTGGATCTCCTCCCGCAGTACGTGTACCTGTGTGACCTGGATGCCATCTGGGGGATCGTTCTGGAGGCGGTGGCAGGGGCAGGTGTGCTGACCACCTTACTGCTGATGCTGATTTTGCTGGTGAGGCTGCCCTTCATCAAGGACAAAGAGAAGAAGAGCCCCCTGGGAATGCACTTCCTCTTTCTCTTTGGGACTCTGGGACTGTTTGGGCTGACGTTTGCTTTCATCATCCAGGAAGATGAAGTGGTGTGCTCTACCCGAAGGTTCCTGTGGGGAGTTGTCTTTGCTTTGTGCTTCTCCTGCTTGCTAGCCCAGGCCTGGAGGCTTCGCAGACTCGTTCGCCATGGGAAGAGCCCGTCTGGCTGGCACCTGGCCGGGGTGGCCACCTGCCTGATGCTGGTGCAGGTCATCATCGCAACCGAGTGGCTGATCCTGACCATTGTCAGAGATAACAAGCTGGCCTGCAGCTACGAGCCCATGGATTTTGTGATGGCTTCCATTTACGTTATGTTCCTGATGGTATTTACCATGGGATTTTCGTTTTTCACTCTCTGTGGGAAGTTTAAGAAATGGAAGAAGAACGGAGTATGCCTCATTATAACGCTTTTCTTTTCCATTCTGATCTGGGTAGCCTGGATGACTATGTACCTCTTCGGTAATGCCGAGCTCCAGAGAAGAGACAAATGGAGTGATCCCACTCTGGCTATTGCACTGGTGTCCAGTGGCTGGGTGTTTGTTATCTTTCATGCCATCCCAGAGGTCCACTGTACCATCCTTCCATCACAGCAGGAAAACACACCCAATTATTTTGACACTTCACAGCCAAGGATGCGTGAAACCACTTTTGAGGAAGATATACAGCTTCCTCGGAGCTACATGGAAAATAAAGCCTTTTCAATGGATGAACATAATGCAGGTAAAAATTGGCTATAAAGGACTATATTTTTTTGTAGTGTAAAGAAGACTCTCTGTATGAGACATTTTTCAGGTATTTAAAACAAAGGTCATGATAAAAACAATAATTTCCATACTACACCTTGTTCCCTTTTACAATTTTCATTAAGAAATCATCTAGTTAGAGAGGAAAAAAAATGCAAACAATACAATGGTTAAAATTATCTTATGCATGTTGATTTTTCTTTGAAAAATGGAACAACTTAAAATGCAAAGGTAACACCAAAAGAATAAAAAAAAAATCATTGTGGAAAAAATAACCTTTAAATAATTTAAATGACATTTTTTGTAATTAGGAGTTTTCAACATTTGATACAAAATATTTTCCCAAAACTTCAGAAAAAAATGAAGTGGTCTGTATTACAAATTGCTCAACCATTTGAGCAACAAAATAATTGTTATTAATTACCTTTCCATTGAAATAGATTCAGTGCCACTTTATGTCCTTGTGGGGGAAAAATGCCTAGTGGCTTACAGACAGTTCAAACACAGCCTTTGTTCTGAAGGCTTCAACATCTGAGGTTTCACAGGGGTTTTGAGGTAATTTGCCTTCCTTGTTGTAGATCACATATCATTAAAATTTGCAGTGGAAATGTTTTTGAGTGATTGCTGAACGGAGCAGCCACAGCTGGGTGCTTCAGAGACCCAAAGCCTTGCTGAAGGTTCACCCCGTGTCAGAAATGCCAGCGCTGCCTCTGTGACCCGCAGTGGGGAGCAGGAGCCCTCTGGGGTTCCCAGGGGGTTGTGGTCTGCTGCTGCCCCACACCTGGATAAAGGATTTTGTTACAAGCCACACTGATATTTTCCCTCTAATTGAGAAGAATACTGGCCTGGTAGCCCAGGCAGCAGTTGCCACATTGCTCTGGCAGCCCCTGAAAAAGGCTTAGGGCAAGTGGTCCAGGCACTTCACCTTCCTATGCACCTTCATGTGTCTTTGATTTCCTCTGGGTTTGATGTGTCCCTGGGTACTGACCAGCCACAGAGGAAAACAGCACTTCTGTTTCGCACAGTGTCGGGTCAGGAAGGCATTTTTTCCTCTAAGTTTTTTAGCAGGAATTTTAAAGGTCTCTTTCTAGTAGGGAAGTTTGTTCTGTGAGTAGATACCATGAGGGCAGTAGTAAAACAAAAAAAATCACATGTATAAAAGAAGGTTGTTATTACTAATGTTCCAAAGCAAGAGGCAGTTGCACTGTGGACTGTTAAAACCACTCTTTTTTTTTTTTTTTTTTTTTTTTTCTTTTTTTTTTTTTATGCTGTTTTTTTTTTTTTTAATTAATTTCATAGTAAAGTAACTGCAGTGGCTTCAGTGAAGCTATTTCTGGCTAAGGCAGATCTAAGAACAAAATTGGATCTCTCACTCTGTATCATTCCCATTCATGGATGCATTTTTAAAAAAGAACTGGAAACTCCTTTTTGATCTAATCATTCAGTAATTAAGGTTTTTTCTGTGAAATGGATAGATGTATGATAGCTACAAAATCATTATACTGCAATTTATGTTCTGTTTTAATCTATCTGAATTATAGTACAATACAAAATAGCTTTCCTTATCTGATGCCCTTGTTAATGTATACTGTAATAAGTGCCTGTCATTCTTATTCCCATGGCATATAGGAATTTTTATACATCAAAACAGATTAAATATTCTTTGCAGCAGTTCTTTAGGGACTGGCTTGGGACAGCAGTGTTTGGAGAAAAACCTTAGTAGCATGGTAGAGACTTAAAATAAATACTTTAATAATAACCAAGTCACTAAGTCAGATCCCCGTGCTGATGGTTGTCAGTGGCAAAGCACCTGGAGGCTGTGAGCAATTGGCTCTGCAGGTATGAAGAGAATGTTCTCTTCTTTCATCCATTTAATCAGACTCAGTTTGAGAATTCATCATCAAGAGTTTAGGAATTATTGGAAGGGTACTTTCTTCAACTACTTCATACTTAAGAATGGTGTTTAAGAATGGAAGATCTACTAGTTGTAAAGTTTGGAAGACATGCTAAGCAGAAAACTGTAATACTTGTTTCAGTAAATAGTTAAAAGTAGAAAATATGCCTGGACAAACATATTTTCCATTAATTCTTTTTATTTCCACTAATATTTGTATAAAACAATTTCATAACTTTGCTCTTTTTAAAGATTTTAAGCAGCATTTCAGGAATCTGAACAGCATTCAGGTTCAAACAAGCATATTTCCTCCTTGATTCCTTCTTTCTTAGCAAAAATGTACCTTCAAGGTGTGCATTGCAACAAGAGCTGCTCTATTCCAGGAACAACATTAAACATTAATAAAGCAAACCTATTTTAAAGTCACTAACGTAAACATCATTTAAAGAGCATACAAATCTGGGATATGATAGGTTGAAATATCTCTTTAGAAGAGTTATTTTCATAGGTGTGCCTTCTAAACTTATATTAAAGTCTTTAGGAAGCCAGGACAAAGGGCAGTTGACTGAGTTCCCAGTGCCCTTTGGAAGTGCAGTGCACACTAGTAGGGCAGCCTCTGTAGGCAGAGAGAATTTTCCTTAAACAAGAGAAATCTGGATGTGAAATGTAGAATGCTACAGCTGTCAGGAAACCCAAGCCCAAGCAGCTCTGGTATCATTAAATTTCATTTAATAACTTCTAGTACTACCAGTCATCGTCACAGCCAATGCCTAAAAGCAAAGTGAACAAAATTTCAAAAGTGTTAAAAAGAGGCATTGACAATATCAAATATCCTCAGTACTGCTTGTTTTTTTACCTATACATACCCTATGCAAGTGGATTTATTAATTAGTAATGTAAAAAGTACAAGGAAAAATAGTAAAACTGGTGTGAGAAAAAGAATCCAAAATGAGTATTTTGCCTACAAGCTTTGTCACAGATTCTCACCTCAAAAAAGTGTAGCTGTTTGCAGTAATGGGGAAAATTTAGCAATGTGAAATTGAATTTACTGGCTCTTTAAGATAGCTTTGAAATGATGACATATATTTTGTGTAAATATCCTGTATAAATACTTTTATGATGGTGTGCATGATACAGGTTTTTTTTTGTGTCTGCGTGTACTAGCAAATACCAGTGCAATCATGTGTGTTTATCACAAAAGAAGCAGTCAAATAGCAAAAAAAAAGTTACTGACCTTGAGATGGTTAAATATCTAATAAAAAATATTTAGTTCCAGTTTAGGCATTTTCATAATTTTTTCTCCCAGTGTTCTGCAAAAATATGTAATTTCCAAATAGAGAGCAAGTGAGGGTCTATATGTATCTGATGTCAACAGCTGAGCATTTGCAGGGTGGAATTTCTAAATTTCCATGCTAAATCAGTACTGTGCTTCATCTTGGTGCACAACTCCCAAAGAGAGAAGTAGCAGTGGATAGAGGACAGCATATGGCACTAGGATCCATTTAAATCTTCTACACAGAGCAACTACATTGGAGATAAATCCTGGCCCCATTAAAGTCTCTGCTGAAATTTTCATAAATTTCAGCTCATTCATGATTTCAGCCAGAGACTGTAGAATTGTAATTGGAACTAAATCTAAGAGAAGTTCTTGCCCCAGGTGCCTGAACTGGGCATGTTTATATTTAGCAGCTGACAGATGAGTTTTGCCCGTTGTGACCACGCACATTGTGTGGATAAATGAGCTCTGTTCCCTGGCCACGTCTTGAGTTCGCTGAAGTCATTATTTACCCTCAAAATTAAAGAGGGAGTTTGTATGTGCCAATCCTCAGACTGCTTTAGAGAGAGCAGCATGTCCCTCATTATGCATATCTCATTCAGAATTTACATCTTGAACCCAAACTTGTACTAAAATTAATGGGGAGACTGTTTTGTTCCTGGTATAAACATTCAAAAGGACACTCAGTATCTTCTCTTTGGCTTCAGTGATTTGCCATGTTTAAGCTGTTCAAAAGCAATATTTACTCCATCTTTTTAGTTTCTCAGAGTAAATATAATCTGAAACATCTGGAAAACCCTTATGTGCTAGTCATGCTGAAGTAATGCTCAGGGGGTTGTGAGCATTGCTTACTGGCTTGAGCAAGGCTTTGGATCCCTGTCCACTGAGTTTGATAGAAAGCAAAGTCTGTAACACATTTTACTTAACCCCACAGTATCCAGACCAACTCAGGGAGCACTTTGCAAAACAAATTGTGCAAGATACATCACAGGTTTGGTGACTAAAGACACTGAGCTCCCACTGAAATGAGATTAAGCAAGCTTCAAAAATTTGGTTCTTTTTTCCCCCTCCTTAGAAACAATTCATTTAATGTAAATCTGATTTTTCTGAGATCCATTCCCAACATGTAAGGGAAACAGCTGTTCGAAAGCAACATGAAAGTTAAAATCAGTGGCAAAGTTCCCAATAACTAAACTGGAGGGAAAAGACTCTGTGATTGCACAGCTTTAATTGTGTTCTAAGAGTGCTCTCTCTTTTCCAAACAGCGCTAAGAACGGCGGGATTTCGGAACGGCAGTTTGGGAAGCCGGCCTAGTGCTCCTTTTAGAAGCAATGTTTATCAGCCAACTGAGATGGCAGTTGTGCTAAATGGTGGGACTGTAAGTATCAAAATGTGATGATTTAAGAAATCTTTGAAATGCACTGAGATATACAACCATTACTAATTGAAAAACCTGCTTTAGCTTATTCACAGCAGGGGGAAACCTATAAATGAAAATTTAAGGCAGCAAGTATGCATGTAATGTTTCCCTTCCCTCTAGAAAATATGTAGTTAACAAGTATTTTGCATATGTTTACTTGGCTATTCACATTTAGCAGTGCAGCTTCAGTGAACCAAGTTTTTTTGCAAGTCAACATATTCAATGGCCCTTTCAAATTAAATTTGTGTTAAGGTATTTAACATAACTATTAAGTGACACCATTTCTAACCTGATTTTTTTCAAGATGGTGTGAGTTACACAGATGTTTTCAGAGAGTACATTACTTTAAATAATTGTAGATAATGGTTGTCTCTCACATATATTCCATTTTCTTGTAAAATACACATAATTCTTTGTAACTTACATATTTGTACATATTTTGAAAAGGGATTCATAAAAGAGGAATATAGAATATTTTCATGTTAATAGCATCAATTTTTCTTCCTTGGACAATGGTTTGGCATATCTTTGATAGACCTGTATTTTGCAGCCTGGTTGTTGTAAGATTTATATAGTGATGCCAAACAGACTTTACAAATGTTTTTCACATTATGTCTAATTTTCACCTAAGACATTTCATGTAGAAGGCATACTGTTGAAAAAGAAAAATTTTCATCCCCACATTTTCCATGCATATTTACATGCTTCTTAAAAATCTACTCATGAGCCAGTTTGTGCTCATGTGAGTTGGGCTTTCTTTCTTTTGAATCATGAGCTGATTCCATAACTCAACCTCTACATTTAAAACCAGTTTAAAATGAACTGATTGGAGGTTTGGTTTTGTTTTTAAGTAAGTAAAGTTTTGGTTGATTTTAGTGGACAAGAGGTAATAGATACAAGAATTCCCCGTGGGTAAGACTCTGTGAAACATGTAAACTTGAGTAAAATGAAAAGGCTTGGCTTTGCTGTCATTAATGGATTGCATCTTTCTGATGTTTTAATTCATCTCTGCCAGAATGTGCAGCTCAGGGAGAAGGCAGTTAAAGGATGAGAAGCTTTAGAATTTGTTTTGTTTGTATTGCTTTATTCTGAGCTGGATACAAAGCCCATGTGTATATATAGTCATGGTTTTACAGAGAGAAAAATGCACTGTATGGGTGGAAGATGAGTTTCTTTGTATCGCTTTGCTCTAGAACTACCATCTGGAAAGCTTGTTGTGTACCTGTAGCGTGATAACACTGATTTTTGAACAGTCTAGATCTCTCAGTTATGGGTTTATTATCCTTATTTCCAGATACCAACTGCTCCGCCAAGTTACACTGGACGACACCTCTGGTGAAAGGCTGTAGGCTGTAGAGAGTAAGAATCCTTGTTGCAGATGTTGTTCCCTGGCAGTGTGTCTTTGAGGGAAGGAATCCATAACAGTACCAGAACAAAGCAACAAAACATCCAGGATCTTTCTAAATCCTGCTGAGGATTTTGCCTAAATGTGAACACCACTGAATGGAGAATTGCAAAAGCAAAATTGTAAAACCGAAGCTGAATCTAATTTAAAACAGAAGTAGGCACACCTTAAATTGGCAGAGGGGATATTGTATTCTGAAGTGTAAGATATTCTCCTGTCTGTAATTTGTGTGCCAGGCAAGCCTGGTTTTGGTAGTTGCCAGTTGCTTGCAAAATACCTTCCTCTCACCTAAACTTAATTCATGTTGCCACAAGAGATTGCCGCTACGGTGTGAAAACACGCGGGATTTCTTTCCGTTTTCCTCCTTTTGCTGTCATTTCCAAGGCCACGGGAAGTCCCGCGCTGGCTGCCTGCCGAGCTGTTCCGTGGGCTCCTGGGGCCCGGCACACGCGTGGGGCCCGGCACACGCGTGGGGCAGCGCCCGGCCGCAGGGATGAGCCCTGGGGCGAGCCCAAGGCGCTGCCCGAGGGATGTTTGGGCTGGTTTGGGCCGGGCCGGGCTGAGCTGGGCCGGGCTGGGCCGGGCCGGGGGTCAGGCAGGGCTGGCAGCGCAGAGGGTGAGACCCCCGAGCCCCCGTTCGTACGAGCGGTCCGCTCCCCTCCACTGCAGTTGTTCGTGCATTTACATGTGGTTGTGCATTTAGTGCCTAGAGAGTAGAATCTCTGTGCTGGAGGTGGTTTGTTGTTGTTTTTGTTTATTTAAGGTGGTTTCTTCCCTAGTCCTCCCCTCCCCGTCCATTTTCTTGAGTTGATATAAGGCAGACTTTTCAAAGCTTTTCATCTTCGTTTTCTCCAGGTTATTTAAACAGTTCCCATTGCCCATTTGTTGTGCCATGGTTTTTCATTATGTTCAAGCAATCATTCCTTTCTTTAACATTTAATACATATCGGACATTGAAAACATCACTGTATCCTTACTGTTTGGCCAATGTTAATCTTAGCTTTCCTCAATACTAAAAGCTAATTGTTTTTACTTGAAGGCATAGGAAACGTATAACAATTAAACTTTGCATATGCTGTAATAAAAATATATATTTTCAAACTAAAAAAAAAGTACAAATAACTGAATAGCTTAGTAGCTTCACAGAGAGAAGTTACTTGCTGTATACTGTAGAAGAAAGACAAGCTTTTTATTTTTCAAGAGTCTTCCTGATCCCTCATGTACCTCCATTTCTACTGAATTAGGAGCCTAGTCCTGCAGACCTGTACTCCCACGAGTAGTCCCATGGACACCAGTAGGTCTTCGTAAGGTACAGAGGCTGCAAGACCAGTCCCTAAGTGTTGCACACAGATATATGTATATATATATATGGGAAAATATCTATTGCCATTCTTGCCATGATCATCTTATGGGGTTTTATTTCAAAGCCCTTCTCCTCCAGAAGCAATGTTTTTCTGTCATGCATGAGTGAAGGAGTATGTCAGCTCCCCCCTGCCCTCCCCTCCTCGAGGCAAAGGAAGCATGTGCTTGTTTTAGGGATCCTTTATTTCATTTTGTATGTAACTAGATGGCCTTAGTAACCAAGTAGGGTAGGGGTGGATATTGCATGCTATCCAGTGACTTAGAAATACATTTTGCTTGTTATGAGCAGAGCGTTGATCAAATAAGATATTTAAGATAATGATAGCCACCCAGAAGACACGTAATTTGGAACAATAAAAAAAATTATTGCCACCACTTGCCTGCAGAATTTTGCTTTTAAAAATCAGTTAGAAAAAAATCCCTTGTAAAACTCTTACCATAAAAACATATAAGATGACCATGGCATAAATGGTAGGATAGGTTTCTTTTAAAAAGTTTATCATGCTACAACCAAGACTTATGAATTATAATACACATTTTACAGACCTTTGACAAAATCTATACAGGACATTGTTATCTTAAGAAACTTGCTTTTTCTTTTTCTAGATGTGACTGAATTGATAAATAGAATTCCCAATCCTGCTTCTGATGAAGTTGTTTGGAATTTCAGGGCTTATGCAAAGATATGGCCAGATCTTACAAACTGCAATTCACATGACTAGTCTCACTGGGTTAGTCATGTGGACTATTCACTGAATTAAAAATTAGCAGGATTGGGTTTAATGTGTGGTGGTGAAAGTGTGGCAATAGATTTAGGAGGGTCTTTATTTTCCAACTTTATACAATTAGTAATGAGCAACTTTTTTTTGTAAGTCACTAGTCTGTGATGTAAAATGCTCCAAAATAAAACTGTAATTGAAGAAAGGCACCTTTATGTTAACTTATATTTTTGTTACAGTATTTACTTTTGCCTTTTTTGAAAGTTTTCTAGAATGTAGAGCATCTGTGAACAACATGAATAAGTAACTAAGCACAAGCCTTTCGCAGTTCTCCTGATTATAATTAGCTTTTATACTATAAAAGCTACTATGTTGTCCCTTGATGGTTATGTGCTCATGGTGTTTCCATGCAGAAAAAGGAAATCAAAAAGCATCTGTTAGCAAAACAAGATTTAAAATGACCAGCTTTTGATCAATGGCAGGAAAAGAGTTCCAAGTCCTACAGATCGTGTCCCGCTTTCAGATGGGTTGAGCGTGTTTGACACTTGCCAGAAAATATGTAGCATCTTCAGAAGAACACTCTCAACACATCCAGCTGTTTCTATAAACAAGGTACATGAAATACTATAGAATTAGCTGTGTCTGCTTTTAGTCTAAACACAGGCATCTTGGTTGGCTTTGTTTGAGCTCGATGCCTTGGGTCTAACCAAAGGCCATACAAAAGGGAGCATTGTAGCTTTTATAATAAAACAATTGGATTATTCTACCAACTTACAGGATTACAAAGCAGGTGCTTTTTATTAATTGATGAGAGCAAAAGCTCATTTTTGATAGATAATATGTATTTATTAAATGTATTAACGTGTGTTTTATAACGTACCCTTTTTTCCGCTGATTGTTGCATACTGGTATCTTATTAAGGACATCTTTAAAGGATTTTCAAGACAATCAATGTGTACCATGATGACTGTACATAAGTATACAAAACTACAAAGGTTGTAAAGCATGGGCAAATGTTTTATTTTCAAAATGCTGTTCTTAACGAGAATAAAGGCTTTACTATTTACTTACAATGTTTGTGTCCACTTGGTTTTAAAATCCACACAGATTTTTTCCATTGCAGTGACCACTGCCACAGACAGGATTGCCCCTGGTGCAGTTCCTCAATGTAAGCAAAGTTAAACTGAAGAAAAGGGCTCCTAAAGCACATTCCTGCACCTTTGGCCACATTCCCACACTTACCCTCAGCTCTGGCACCTCTCAAACCCATGGTGAGCCACTCAAGGAGTTCAGCAGCCAAACTCTTAACACAAAAGGGATATTTTTTTTTCCCCTGTTGGCTCAGCAGTTTCCTGTTCTGGTTCAATTGCTTGTGCTTGTGAAAAGAACAGGACTGAAGAATTCAGCTGGGCTTGAAGAGTGCAGAATGAGAGTTTTTTCTTCAAATGGTTTGATTTTCCAGATCTGGTGCAAGAACAATCATCACCAACCAAGAAAAAAACCCAAGGGGTGGGTACTGGCGTAACAGTGAAGACAAAGTCTGTGCAAGTGAAGGAAGAAATCCATGTGGAACCACAGCAAATGCTAGAGACCACCCATGTTTTATTAGTCAAAACAGCTACACCTTTGACTTACATGGAATTATTTCTAGTTCTGCTACTATCTTCTCTAATTGTGAAATTATAAAGGCATAAATAGAACTGTTCTTGACAGGGGTAAGTTAAAAAAATAACAAGGGTTCCTTAGCAAGGGGCCCAATCTGATTTTTACTGTGCTTGGACCTGATATAAGTAAGTAGCCTGCATAAGATTGCTGAAAATGCTGACACTGGGATCTTAATTCTACACTTTCTCAGCACATGTGCTAAGTGGTAACAAAAGGGCCTTTGACTTTTCTCCCCTGCAGAAATGCAGAGCAGCCCCAGCTCTCATTGCCTTCCATTGGAATGGCAGGGGCACAGTGTTTCTGCAAATTAGACCATTCTGAACATAGCCTGGATTTGTGCAAATTGTTGTAGCTCTGCAGGAGTCAGAGAAGTCCAGTTTATGATAAATGAAGATTTAACACTTGCCTACGTATGGGTAGAACCACATTTAATTTCACCCAGAGTTTTGTTCCTGTCAGAAAAGGTTTTAAGTGAGCATTCAGGAACACAAGATAAACACAGATTCAACATTTTTGGCTAGATGTGCCCCATTCCATCTGTTTTAACAGAATTGTGCTCACTTAGACTAAGACTGAATTTTGTCTCGGCATGCTGGGTCCTTACATAACCTGCCTTTGATTTACAATACCTCACATGTAAAACTTTAATGCTAAAAGTGTTTCTAAATCAGTATCACAAAGTCCATGAGCTCTGTGCTTTGCAATTTTAGTGAGGAAGCTAAAATTGAGATGTTGAAGGATTTTGTGTACGTTAGTCCAGCTCTTCTGATTTGCTTCCCACTGCAACCATAAAAAAAAAAAAAAATTAACAGGCACAGAAACATCCATACTTCCACAGCAAATACTCTGTTGTTCAATAATAAATAAAAATCCCCTGCCTGACCCAAAACGTGTATTTCTTCTTTGCATGGCATTTTTTTTTCATGTTTTGACACAGCTTCAGCACTCAGATACTTGCACACAGATCTTTGTGCCAGCTGTGGGAGTTGTGCATGTGTAGCTGCGGGCAGAGCTAGTAAGAAGCCACTGGATTGTTTAAAAAAAAATGAAAGCAGCTCTTTGAGGTTTTTGCTTTGAAGAATTTTCAATTAAAAGTCAGTGATGAAGTCATTCAGTTCACCTAGCATATAAATATATTTTTGTCACTTAGGACAACAAGCAAGGTCAATAAAGAATAGTTTCTCTATGTCTCAGTGGAAAGAAGAATGTTATCCATGTGATTGCAAAGGGTCTGCCAAATGGGAAAAATCAGTCAAACAAAGAGCACAGGGTTGCTTGCTGGAGTAAACAATTCTAAATGAACAAAAGCTCTACATAAAAGTAAAATGTCCCACCCCCTAGTGAAAGCTGTTTTCAAAGCTCTGTATTCTTTCAGAATGTTGTAATACAGATTAACCTAATGTTTTTCTTCTGCTGATACAACAGTCTGGTTCCTCATTCTACTTGCGTGACTTCAGCTATCTTATTCTGGTTTTGATATTTTAAAATTTTACAAACTGCCTTTCAACTTAAAAAAATCTACTTTTCTATTTCCTACACTTCAGAAGATGTGTCTGAACTATACACCTTTTATATCAAGCAAGTTTATTGGGAGATTTAAATATAAAAGCTATGCTAGAGGCAAAGAAAGTCAAATAAGCCCAAAAAAAATTACCCTTTTGAACATACGGTTTCAGGAGAGCTTAGTTACCCTTCCAAGGCATGCAACTGAAAACCAGCAGGCAAAATCCTCTTGGTACATAGCAGGAATACTGGGCTGCAACAGGCCCATGTGCTAATTTAAGGTGCTCAGTGTGCTCCCAACCTGGAGAATGTCAGCTCATAGAAAGCATACAGGAAAAGTGCTGTGTGAGGAGGGACACAGCAACCCCCTAGAAACCCAAAACGAAACTGCAGCAGCAGGAGAAATCCTGTTTTACAATGGTCAAGGCAATACGTGCCCAGTGCCTCGATGGCACAAGACCTTTCTGGATTTTAGGGCTTCTGTTTGTACAGTTAAGGAGAAAAATCAAGAGTGGATTTAATATCCCATATGACTATGAATGTCCTGTATACAAAATATTTTCTATTGCATTGAATTTTAGCTAATATTCCTTCATGTGATGCAGCTGACATTTGCAAATGTTTAATAAAAATTGCAACATTCAGAAACCTCAGGGCTCACACACTTTCACATTAAAATGAGCAGGTGTTTTAGGTATCTGCTAGCAGTGCTTTTAGTCAGTAGTGTCCTTGTCTTATCATAACCTGTGTTACTTAAGCATAACAATTTCCAATCACATCACACCAAGCAGGAAGCACAGGCTGTCAGCATAAATCTGGATTTCAGGCAGTTATTTAAATAGTTTTTGACATATACTTGCTTCCTATGCAGACAGAAAAGTAAGATGTCCTCAGGATTCAGATAAGCTGGAAAGATGGAGAAAGAAGCTGCCTGGCTATGTTTTTTTGCTAGAAGTTTCCATTGGAGAAATGTATTTTTCAGACTGTGACACCTCAAACTGAAGTAACTTGCTTCAAATATTTTGAAATGCATAAGGAAGATGTTTAAAACAACTTACACCGCCTGATAATCCAGCCCATTTCTTTCAGACAACATATATCTAAAGCAATGAACAGTGGAAACATCAACATCAACAACCTGGCTTACAACTGTGCCATTCCTTATGCTGAATTTTCGCCATTTCCGTCCTAGAAGTCCTATCATTCTTTCAACAGAGCAAGAAACCCATTTCAGTTTTCAGTGCACTTCAAAAGTTATTAAAATCTGAGCTTGAGCAGCAGGGTTCCCATTCCATCCCTGTGTCCCCGCAGTCACCGTGTGCAGCCACGCAGGGCCAGCTCCCCCCACTGTGGAACCACAGCCGTGCTTCTGCTGCAATGGAAACCATTCCCTCTGCTCTGCTGAGATGTCCTGCACACTGGGGAAAGGTGTAGGGACATAACTGGGCAGAACAAACTGCCCCAGGATGCCATTCACACAGCACATTGCAACTGTGCGCTGCTGCCAGTCTCGGGGCAGTGCCAAGAAAGCTGTTCTCACAGAAATTCAGGAAAACCACAAGCACTTTAAATCCCAAGATGTTTGTGTGACTGAATGTATGAAAATTATCTATAGAGAATGCCTAATTTAAGGAGGCACTATATTAGAATTAAATAACACAATCATGCTCATGGAAGCATGATCAGTATTTCAAATACTTTTAAAACATCAGCTCCTGTTTGAAGTCCTGAGACACAGAGGAACCGAGGCCCTTAAGTGCTGTAACAGTGTAAGTTAAGACAAAAATAAAAACTCGCATCTCACTTATTTCTTCTAGTACTGGTATTTCTACCTGAATAGGCCATATGGTTTCTCCTATCAGAACAGTTTAATTTTTTTAGCACTATGTTTCAGTCTCTTTACTGTATTTTTCAGACTTTTTACTCCTTACTCTTATTTTTTCATAGTCAGAAAACCTGATTAAACTATGCTTTAGTAACATGCAAATTCTAAATCACAGGACACTTACAGCCACCACTGCAGTAATAAGCACCAGGGGGGATAAGTGATTAATTTCTTTGGAGATGAGCTGGGGGTGTTCTTGAGGAGCACAACTGTTACCTGCTATTTTTGACCTGTTACTCCTACTAGAATAAAGTAGTCTATTACTTGGTCTGCCACATTCCTTGGGAATGCAGCTCATTTGACACAGTTTATCATGTCTGTGCTGCAATGCTGAGGCACAGGTGATGGCTAAAGGAAACACTGGAATGTATCTGGGAAGGGAAAATTCAAAAATCTGCAAAACTTGGAGTGGAATTTTGTCCTATTTATTTAAGCAATAAGTTCAAATATCATCTAATTTGGATGGCAGACATAATTTTCCCTCATCTTAATGTACAGGACTGATGTTTTGGTTTGACATTTGGTTGTTTCAGCATTACAGTGAATAAACTATGGCCTACTTTGTGCACTACTGAATAACACAACTGGCTTGTGACAGTAGCTTAGGAAAGGTTTATGCTCCCACACTCTATAAAGAGTGCCCTTCTTGTTCAAAGGACTCTAAGAACTACATTTAGTAATTGAAACAGTTGAAATCAGGAATGAAAAACACTATAGACTCAGACTGTAAGAAGATGAAAATCCATTAAAGAAAATCTATTGGAATAACTTATTAGCAGGGGCTTAGAGTAAAATATATATATAGAAAGGAGTTTCACCCTAGCCTCCAATGAAATGCCAAAGAAGCCTGAACATGAAATTGGAGCCACCAGCAATCTTGCTGAAATAAGACCTGACTTTTAAAGAGAAAGTTTTTTTTATAAAGTGCTTATAATTTTAGCCTCCTTCTATTGGAAGTCTGCCTGTATACAGTTATTAGTGAAACCTTTCATTCCAGGAAATATTCAGTAACTAGTGATAGGGAAATGATCTATTGAATACAGATACATTAACCAAACAAATGATAAAATGGTACCTAATCATAGACACTCCTGTAAGTCATGAATCTGAAATGGAACTGTTAGAGGATCACTCGGCAGAAGAGGCTTCTGCAAAATGGATTTTTAAAAGTGACAGGACACACCTAATTCTCAAAATCAGGAACAGAGTTTGTCAAATGCTTAGCCTTGCTTTCATGATTGCAGAGGACAAAACGTTTCAGGGCATTTTTTAATTCACTTAGTATCAGATTAGCAAAGCAAGAGCTGACATACAGGAGACTTCCAAACACCAACATTCAGTGATGCACATGGGAAATATGGGCTGAAAGATCTCTAGCAGAATTTGTTTGTGTAATGCACCAAATATGCCTTCATATTTAGACAGGAAGATTCAGAATTCATTAGAATACATCTGAATGGTATTTTTACAATTCAAGGTGTAAAAAAAGAAGAGAAATATGGGAAGATACAAGTATTGGAGTAGATGAACAACAGCCATTAACACTTGACTTAGGAGAAAAAAAAAACTATAGAGAATTAGATGTACTGGAGACTATTTATTTAAAAGTATCCAAGTGTCCTCCAAATCATTCAATGACCTGAGATTTATGAAGAGACAGCCACAGAAACACAACACTTTATGGCACACAACCCTGGACTGAGAAGAAAATCTGGAACGAAGGCAACAAGCACATTTCCAGAGCATCTGATTAATGCAGTATTTTTCAATGTAAATACTCAAGATAGAAAAAGAGAATGATGAAAACAGAAAGAACTGACCAGAAATAGAAATCATCCTAGAGTGGCAGGTCCTCAGCTAAAAGCATTTGGGGATTTACAGGCAGAAACCAACACGGGCAGAAACCCAGAACTCCAGTTTTGCTGGGCAGCTTCATGAAAACTGCATTTATACCCATTAGCCCCTCTTATTTCTGACATGATTCCAACTTGCAAAATGTGATGGGTTGTGTGAGGTTACCCAATTTAAACTCTTGTGCAGATTAAAACAAAGCATCAGGTAAGAAAATACATCCTGGTGACTGATGCCACAGGGAGGGCTCCAAGGGAGCTCCTGGGTTCTGCAATCTGTCACACACTTCTTTGTAATCCCCGAGTTCTATTTCAGCACTCCACTATCAGCTCATGGTTGTTCTTTCCCTGCTCCACTTACCCCATCTTTCTTTTTAACCAAGAGTTTCAAATCTTGTTTTGCTGCAGGACTATTTGGAGGCTTAATTTTTCAGCTGGTGACAGCCTTTTCTCCAGGCTTCTAACACATCTCATAGTTATAAATAGAAAATTGGGGTTTGCTTATCTAAATGGCTTATAAAAAACACCAGCACCATTTTCAATAAAAATGCTCCAATGTTTTTCACTTTTAAGGTTAAAAGCAGAAAAAGGAACCTAAGAAGATTGCAGAACCCATGAAGAATTTATTCCCTCCTTAAAAAAAAAAAAAAAAAGTTTATATAATCACAGAAAAGTCACCAAATTGCAATTTTCCTTTATTCTTTTTTTTTTTCCCATTACAAATGATTATTAACAACTGCAGAGTGATGAGTGAAAATACAGCTTTGGTGCTGGAGGATTAGTTCAGACTTGTGCTCACAGGCCCACTGCTGTGCCTGTGCAAGCACAGTTCAGAAGATCACATGCTGCAGTTTATCTAAATTATCATCTTTCCTTTTTATTTTTTCAAACATTCCCAACGTAGTTTCAGAAATTAAATGTTACTGTAATATTTATAAATTTTCAAAGATGTCTGAGTCCGGGGTGTGGACTAATAAATTGGATTCTGTATCATGAGTCTTATGACTTTTATCACTACATTCTCAGCTGTTAGTGCCAAGATTAAACTTTCAGAAACATCTCAAGCATTTTGAATTAAGCTTGATGAAAACCACCAGCACATACTCAGCCTTCGGTACTGCTTTGTTCTTTGATTTTTTTTTTTCTTAAAAAAAAAAAAAAAAAAAGAAATTTTAAGGTCTTTTTCCATGTAAGTCAAATTTTATACATGTGCTTTTAAATCAAAAGCAATCATATATATGCCCCCTTTAAAATCATTATAACTGCAGCACTTATGTCTTCAGAAAGAAAAAAATAAATACCTGTAAATACAGTCATGTTTTAAAAAAAAGGAGAGTGAAATTATTTTAAGTGCAGTGTCCTAGTGACAGCAAGCAGCCTTCCACTTTTAACCTGTTTATAAAGCTTAGTTTGAAACCAAATTATTAGAAAAAAATACATTCAACATATAAGATCTTAATATATATATGTGTGTGTATATAAATCTGTCATATAATATAACAGAAGTGTAAAACCATAGAATATGAGGAGGTCATCACTTACAAGAATTCCATTATGAGATTAATTAAAGAATTACAACTGCAATAAAATGAGGGCAGATGAAATTAGAAACAAATTATTTTGTTTAAAATCTTCCTCAATTATTTCAACCACCCTTGGTGAAAGTGGCAGTGGAAAAAAGAAACTCTCACATAAAACTGATTAATTCCTAACATTTTAAGGGCTGAATTTTCCTAAATAAACCACAGAGATGCAGTCTTTAAGAAACCTGTTAGCTAAGCAGAGTATGCCTTTTCCTAATCCAACATTATTACCTGCAGTAATTTTAAATATTATCTTAAGCCATTTATAAATATATCCTCTTTTCAATATTTTCTTGGGGAAACTACTCAGTCCTACAAACATGCACGTGGCTGTAAATTCATTTATGACCCAAATAATAAGGATGTTTATGGATTGAATTTAAGGAAATTTCACAGTGTAGCCATTTTTTCCTGGTTCTGAATTTAACATTTTTCTATTCGCCAATTAATTCTGCTTTGATGTGATATGATTGCATACAGGCATCCTTCAAAGATTTGCAGACTAGACTTCTCCTGTTCAGTTTAAATTGATATTTAGCTTTTGAAGCCTTCCTCATGGTTCAGGTGGAGGCATCACAGCTGTAGGAGTGAGTGACTGCAGTTATTTGCTTCCTGACACTCTGCATCTGTTCCTGCTCTAGCACCATAAATATGCAGCCTGTTCTCCCCTGTATCTCATTGATATTTGCAAGGATTTTTCCAGAACACCTCCATTTTGAGTTCTTCAGAGTACTGCTGCATGCATCTTCCCAAGGGAAAAGATTATTGCCATGAAAGAAGCATTTTTTAAATCTCTCCAGATAGGTAAGTAATAACTTCTACTGCCAAAGGAAAAATACAGCTTGAAAATTGAATAAAATATAAAAGAATATTCCCTTCTGTATCTGGAAATCACCCCCCTCACCTGCTGTGAAGATTACTTTCTGTCTTATTTTGATTTAAGTACATTTTCCACACACTGTGCCCTCTCTGTTACACAAGTGCCTTGCAAATCCCAAGCTATGGTTGATTTGTAAGACCTGCCAGCTAACAGGGTCACAATTGGTATTGCCATAAACCCATGAATATTTTTTTCTTTTACTATTTTCCCTAAGAATACTGATTTTTAAAACTAAAATGTTACAAATTTAATGCAGATTAGAACAAGAAAAAATTCCCTTAGGACATAACATAGCTGAAAGTACTGTTTGTGTAACAGCAGCAATGGTCCTTCCAACAGCAGAGAAGCAACCACTGCAACAGAATTCACATAAGTGATGAATGAAGATGTTGGTATTTTCTTTAAAAAGTTTAAATATTTTTCTAATTCTTTCATTGTAGAACAGACACTTTTTCAGTTCCAGTGCTTTCCTATAGTACTAAATCTGCACAAAACAGTGCTCAGAACCAAAATCTGCTATTCACTCATATTCTCTGGAGGTTGAGTTTTAATTAACTGTATTTTCTGAAAAAGTAAACAATTTTTTAATTCTGTAAAAAACTGTGGAACAAATTTATCCCATCAGCTGTGCTATATTAGAGAAAATTCCTTCTCCCCTCAAGCCTAAAGTTGTGAGCCAATAAACTGAGTCTTAAGAGTTATGCTTATCTCTGTATTTTCAGTCTGAAATTGTTCAGAGTAAGGACTGTCATACCTTAAATATAGATCATTTTGTGGAATGTAATTTTACACAGCAGTGAACAGTATAGCAAATAAAATGTCAGCCAAGAATGCTGTAGCTTTATTATCCTGGATACATGCTGAAGGAAACACACTTTTTTCTTTGCACTCAAAAAGAAATTTTGCCAGCATATGCATTAACAGGTCAATGGTCCTGCAAGGTGCTATTAATGCATAAAGTAATCCTCATGCAATTTTCACACTTTCTATCCTAGAGCACTTTGCAAAACTAATAATAAAGAGTAGAAAAGATGGACTGAGAGAAGACTAAAGAACCTCACAGGAACAAATAGGAAAGTTTCTCATGCTGTGAAGCAGGGGCTGAAGCAGTGGTTTGCATGGGGCACCATCACAGCCCTGCCTGCAAACCACGCAGAGTTTTTGGGGACTGGGACATGTCCCAGGGCACAGCAGCTCCTCTGACACCCAGTGGCCATCCCAGAGGGGCACCTCTCCTCCCCTGCATCGCTGCTGCACCGTGATCTGCATGCAGGGGCTGTGTCCCTGCTGTCCTCCCCTGCATCGCTGCTGCACCGTGTTCTGCATGCAGGGGCTGTCCCTGCTGTCCTCCCCTGCATCGCTGCTGCACCGTGTTCTGCATGCAGGGCTGTGTCCCTGCTGTCCTCCCCTGCATCGCTGCTGCACCGTGTTCTGCATGCAGGGGCTGTGTCCCTGCTGTCCTCCCCTGCATCGCTGCTGCACCGTGTTCTGCATGCAGGGGCTGTGTCCCTGCTGTCCTCCCCTGCATCGCTGCTGCACCGTGCTCTGCATGCAGGGCTGTGTCCCTGCTGTCCTCCCCTGTGTTCTGCATGCAGGGGCTGTCCTCCCCTGCATCACTGCTGCACCATGTTCTGCATGCAGGGGCTGTCCCTGCTGTCCTCCCCTGTGTTCTGCATGCAGGGCTGTCCCTGCTGTCACTGGCTGGTCAGGCTGAGCAGCAGAAAAGCCTCCCAGGGGTGGCAGAGCAGAGGAAGCTCAGTGAAGCCACCAGTGCCCCTGCCAAGGGAGGGGAGCAGGGCAGCAGCCTTGGCCAAGGCAGCACAGGGCTGCCTTTTAATGGGGAAGTGGCTGGATCACTCCATAAAAATGAGACTTTTGGTCTCAGCTGGAAAAAGAAACAATCCTCCAGAAGTATTTCATTCTGGTGCAGTTCTAATGAAAATTCAGCTGTTTGTTTCAAAATGGACATGTTTTAACAAACTTTCTGAAACCCAAAAAATAAGTGAAGAGTTACTTTGGATTTGTTAATTACAATCTGTTTACATTTCTAATGTCTTCTTACTATCTTTTTTAAAGTATCATATACAAATATATTTTCATAAAATTGTTTTTACGTAGGACATACCCTTGCAATAAGGTTTCATTGTGCTGAAAATCCCAACAATGCAGACTCTGCCTGTTAGCTCACATTAACTGAGTCTTTGGCTGATATTTCCATGGGAGGTATGCTGATCTTTCTAGTAGTGTCAATAGAATCACATTACTGCTCGAGTCATCATTTTCTAAAAGCTATTTGGCAGCTCACCATTCATCCCCTACAGTTAGATTCAACACTGTTTACAGCATCTAAAAAACAGAGTTAGTTATATACAGATTAAATAGATCCTTCATTATTTTTCCTAATGTGGTTAATTTCATAATAAAATGCTGTACCTACTTAAAATTGCTACTTTATTTTTGACCATAAATCTTAATGCTTTATTTGTGATAGCTGAGGTTTTAGTAACAATAAATGCTTTGTCTGCTTGATACAAGGAGTTCGGTGGTTTAATTAAAGGGGATTAATTGAATTAACCGAATTAATGAATTCAGTTAAACCAAATGCTTAGAAAGACAAGGTTAAAAAGCAGTTGTGTTATCCTGTTCATTACTGTGTGTGCTCACAATCCACTTCAGCACAAAGTCAGCTGGGTTGGATGGAATCACTGGTAAAAGCAGTTAAACTAACCTTGCTGGCTTTACAATGAAATAGGGCTTAATGACACTAATAAGCAGCAGGATAATAAGAGCAGAAAAAAGAGCAGCTGGAGCACTAACAAAATGAATTATGCCATCACAGCTGAGATTGATAATAAAACCCCTGGACAGTAACTTCTCCAACTAGTACAGCTGTTTCCAAACAGCCATCTGTCTGGGCCCCAAGGCTATTTGATGTGTGGATACTCTTAAATTAACTTAGCAGAGCTCAGTTAAGAAATTACAGAAACAGTGTGATAATATTGAAAGTTGATGTGATATTAGCAATATAAACTTATACTGGTTTAAGAAAAAAAAATTGAAAAATGGTCATTTTGCATCTTTCTTTGATGTGATGAAACAGCTGTGTGTCCTAGAGTCCTAAAATAAATGATTTGATGACAGGAAAGCTCTGTGAGAGTGATTAAAAGGAAATTTGTTTTTCCTTTTGAAACAATTGGCAAAGGAATTGCTGAGAGTCCAACCCAGCTGGATCCATTGGTTACTGAACCCAAACAACCTTCACCAGAATCCAACCCAGCAACCACTGCAGGTGAACAATCTCCACACCACATTCCACATGGGCAAAACAAAGGAGCAGAGATAAAGATTGTTTTCTCTTCTTCTCTCTGTGCTTCTCCTGAGAGACAGAATTATGTCAGTGTGTCCTGAAAATGTGAATGTCACATGAGAGCACAGTTGTGACAGTGCCATCAGACTGGAGGGCACACGGCGCTGATGCTACCACATCATTTCCCTCTCTTCCACCTGAACACCACAGCTGAACAACCTCACAGCTCCTCAGCTCCTGCCATGGGTGTGCAGGTCACTTCCTGCACGGATCAGGGCTCAGCCAGCCACAGAGATGGGAAAATGCAGACTGGCTGAGGAGCCAGCGAATCCTGCATTAGCAGACAAAGAGGCTGGGCAAATAATCATAATTTGATTATTATTATTATTTGTGTGTTTAAGTGAATGGTAACTTGGCCCTGTCAGTAGAGCCTTATCCACAAACAGGACAAAAAAATAACACATTACAGTGCCAGTTCTTGCAGCAATCTAGCCTTATTTCCCTTGGCAATTTTTTAGGTTGTTTGGGTTTGTTTTCTAGTTTTTTGGGGTTTTTTTTAGTACTGTACAGACCAAATTCTGGTGTAAATAACTACAGGAAAATGCCAACAGAATATCCACCAGAAAGAAATCCCACAGTTCAGAAAAATTGTACTACAACCCATCTGGTAAAAATCAGCTTTACATGATGAGTAGCTGGTAGGTGTCTAATCATGCCCTAGAAAATACTGTGCCAGCAAATTGTCATAGTTTTCTGAAAATATTGAATTTAGGCCCTATATTGTATTTTCCATTGCCATTTTCAGCTGCACAGGCAACTCAAGTAGAATAAGTATTGACTGTAAAGAAACAGCCAAGCATTTCCACCAGACATTACCTTCTCTCTCAGGATTAGTGTCCTACTGTGTGGCCTATTTTTTAATACAACTCAAAATATAAAAATTCAACACAATGTAAAAAACAAACCAACCAACCAAAAAAACCCATCATTTAATTCACTTACCTTTGGCTTCCTGTTTAGCCCAGAATTTTTTCACTACCTCATGAATGTGCCTCTCCTCTCTCAGCTTCTTTTGCCACTGACGTAGCTCTTGTATTTCACTGTCACAACGAACCTGTGAAAGGGGAATCAGAAAAGTAAACAAAAATTATATACCTTTGTATTTTCCAGGATAATGATACAACTTTTTTTTTCACAAGGCTGTGGCTGGGCAAATATGTGACAGCCATCCTCTTTGCTGGGCCTGAGGTGAAAGCAAAATCCCAGAGGTTTTCAGTTTTCAGCTTACACAGAAATAAAATCCGCATAATTGACAAATCCAATTGAAAACATAAATATGTCTGTTAGGGGATCACTTTGATTACCAAGGACTCCTGAGAATGAGATTGCAGTGAGATGCTAATTCTTTGAGTTAATTAAAATTTAAAGCCTTACGCTGAAGGGTATTAGTCCCTTTAGAAAAGTATAACACTATAAAACCAACCCACTGACCAAAATAATAGAGCAGAAGAGAAGCATGAAGGGTCATGCAGAAGAAAATTTATTCCATCAACCTGATTCACACCTGCCACCAGCTGCAAATAGGCTGACTGGCAATCCCACCCACACAATTTCCACAAACAGGCGAGCCATTAATCTGTTATTTAAAGTAATTGGACTGCATTACATGGTATCTATTCTTTGTCAGTCAATCACTTCATGAAAGGCATAATTCTGCTTCCACAAAAAAAAAAAAAAAAAAAAAAAATTACAACAGTCAAAGGCCTAGATTTCATTTAGATATAAGCTGAATTTTTCTAGTATTGTTTTTGTACTGGTGTAGTTCATACTAACATAGAAGTGAACTAGTTCTGCATCAACAGCTTTTACCACTCTGCTACTTACACTTGTAAGTAGGATTTGATTAATTAGCAGTGTGTTGCCCATGGTTGGCATTCACACAATTACTGCCTCCAGTGCACGAGATCCTGTCCTCAACAGCAGTGGAAAGGGACATGCCAGCATTACCTTGGACACTGAGGATTATTCTCTTTGAGTCATACCCAAATTGTAGTAGAATTATTTTGAAAATGCAGTTTCTGGGGTTTGGGTTTATTCCTTAAATGTTACATACAAAAATGTCATGATGTTTCAGGACTACATTTAGAGAAGCTCTGGCTGCCCCATCCTGGCAGTGTCCATGGCCAGGCTGGATGGGGCTCTGAGCAACCTGCTCTGGTGGAAGGTGTCCCTGCCCATGGCAGCAGGGTTGGAAATGGATGGTCCTTAAGGTTCCTTCCAACCCAAACCATCCCATGATTCTAAGGTTCAATGTCCAGTAATTCAGTCTGAAGTGGAACAACATGGTAGAAACAAGCAGCAATAAGTTCAGCTTCTCCTGGAGACATTTTTGCTTGCAGGAAGGTAACGACTTAGTTCCCTAGAACATTTCCAAATAAAATTGTATATCTTGAATTCTTACAGTTATGGTGAAGAGTTTGCCCTGTGACTTGAACTCTATTATATACTCTTCTCCATTACACTCTGCTTTTCTCCCACTTTACTAAGACACATACAGAACAAAAGAGCACAACTTAGTTTTCCACTAGTTATAAAAAACCCCAAACCTTAAAGAAAACAGTTTAAATTATTTATCAAAAGTATTCTTTCCTCCCAGGATTCCTCCTCTGTGCTGCATCTAAGAATGCAATAAACAGTAGCTGAACTCCCATAGCACTTTTCAATCCACTTAGGAGAAGATAACTTGCTATGTTTCAGACAGTGCAGTGGCAGAGCAGAAATACAATACAAGGTTACTCGATCAATAAAAACAGACAAGACTTTTGCTCAGTGACTTGAGATCAGATACATCTTAGACCTCCAATAATATTCTATTATACTGATATAGTTTTGTTGTATCTTCTATAAAAGTTACAAGGACTTCTTACAAGGTTTCTATGAAATTTTAAAAATTAAAGAAGTTATAGCTATTAGTGACATCTTCAGAGACACAAAAAAAAAAGATATCATTTTCTATTAAATTCATCAACTGCTATTTGCAAAAATATAATTTAAATACAGGATAATTTCTTTAGACTTGCAAGAGACATTTTTTATTTTATGCTGCTATGTATGATTTTTTAAGCCAAATAATTCCTTATTATATGGAGTCAGTTTGCACAGGAAAGGGTTAAGGAAATGCATATGGGACACAAGTATCTAAATGACAGAAGTGCAAGAGGCAGGGAGATAGAGAAATTACTACCTCTATATGTAAATACAACATTTCTGAAAACATGATGTGCGCATTTACAACTTCAGCTGTGTAAGATCTGTATTTTGGCCCATGACAGGGCCACAGCTGTCTCTGTACATTGAAAATAAAGACAATAATTCCTAACAGTTAAAAGTCAAGTATCGTAGCTTCTGTATAGTCTCCTTAAGCAAATAAAACAGTGGCAGTGCAGTGAAATACCCAGTGAAATACAGAGTTCTGAGATAAAGCAGAGTCAGATACTCAAATACTCCAAAGTCAGCATTAAATCCAAGCAGTAAAATTAGCTCCCAGCACAAACAGTCTTTTTAGAAAAGTGACCAAAAAAAAAAAAAAGGACAAAAGAACACAGATATGCCACCTGCAGTAAAACAGGTGATGGAAATGTAACAAAATACATTTAAAAGTTCCAAATATGCTTAATAGACTACAGTTCAGCATAGTTATACTCTAGTTTAGCCTACTCATAATGTCTTAGAAAGTTGTTCTGCTTTGAAACCAGAGTGCAAGGCCAGCATGATGAAAAAGCCATGACTTAGCAGCCAAATCTCCAGGTAAATACAGAGAGAATCCAGAATCTTGTCTAAAGAACTGAAACGTCTCTCCCGCAGACCAGCACTGCCTGAAGCCCTGGAGGTGTTTTAGCTTTGAAGGGAGAGTTCACTCCCACACTTGCTGCGAATAACAGGCAGTATTTGTGTGACCTTCTGGGTTAAAGCCTTTGCTGGTAGCCACAGCTTGCTAGAAAGCAAATATAAACTGTGATAGCAAAAGCACAACTACGCCTTGCGAGATACAAAGCAAAACTGGAGCATTTTTATCTTCCGCTTTTGCTCAAAGGATGTGTAGTAAAAAATAGCACTGAATATTTATATAATGCTGTCCAATTTCAGCTCTAAGATCTTACAAGATTTAGTCCAAAACCCCATGCTTTCAGTGCTAGGTGAGAACATGTAGCACAACAGATAAGTATAACACTAAAGGTTCACCCCCAGACATCAGAGGAAATTCTACTACTGAAAAATTTCTGTTAGTCTAGAATAGTTATGCAAATTTTAAAGATTAAAAAGATCCCATTAAAAGTGGCACTAAGCAAAGATTCTGCAGTAGAGGGATGAAGGAATATATCATATTTTGCTGGAAAAGTGCCTGGGAAATTGACACCTAGCTGAATAGTGCCTTGGCCTGTGACAGATGAATGGGACCTCAATAAAAAAGGATGGTGGAAAGTGGAAATGAAGAATTCTGATGACAGAGCTGTCTCCAGTCTTGCTTGAGTGCTCCTCCTGGCCCTCAAAGAGCCCTCTCAAGATGATGTCCTCCTTTCTGTGATCGCCTCACAGAACTCAGCAGCTCTATTTTCCACTGCTATTTGTTGTGGAATTCAGTTCTTGGTTAAACTTGAAATAATTGTCAGAGTGCCCATCAATGCCTTTGTAGGAAAGACTGTAGCAAGGACTTGGTTGATGGCAGCCATTAATTGATACAACAATTAAACAAGTGTTTTTCTGAATGTGCTGCAGATAAGGATGAATTTACTGTTTTGATCATGCTTTATTTATCAGAGTTCTCAAGATTCTGTACCTATAACTTTTTTCCCCCATTACATTTTACCGCCTGACCCATTTTTGCATTTTTTGCCATGTATTTTTGATACTGGCATGCTCGGACAGCTGGAGGTAGCAGAAACAAGTGAAGTATCTAGAGAAGACCGATGCTCAGTCAGTTATATAACTAGATAAACTCTACTGCCTAAATCAATGTGGGCAAGAAAGTACCTCAAAGAATGGTCTGAGTCCATAGAAAATGTGTCTTAGAAGACCAAGGATGAACTACCCTGTTTCTCCATCAGTGTCACATATATGTGTGCTAATGTTTAATTATCCAGTATTATCACACTGTGTAAATTTTCATTTCAAAAGCAGTATGTCAAAGTTCTAAATCCTCTGAATTAAAAAACAAGGTTTAATGAAAAACTTCAGAAAATAGTTTAAAACTTTGACACAAAAATATCTTTAGAACGCAAAAAGGCATTATTTGTAAGTATTCAGTTATTATCAGCTATTAACATTAAATCAGCATTAGCTGACTGAGTTATTTATTTTAAAAGCAAATAATCTGAATTCTATCGTAATTTTTCATAACATACTTACCATTAATGTGATGAAATCCCATTTAAGATTAGTGTTCTATTAATCTGCAAGCCCAAGGATAACACATTGTTCTATGTAGCAATTCGTTACTAATGGTTTTTATTTTATATTCTGATTGCAATTTTTAATTTTTAAAACCCCATGGTCTTTCACCTCAAATAAGGTAAAGCATTATTAGCTAATTTTATAGCCTGAATTATTTTTTATGTCTCCTACCTTTTATAGCTAGAGTTTCTCATTTATGGGAATTGGTTTAGAATGATAAATACCAGTGTGAAAATGCTGAAGTTCATCTATGCAAGGAAGGATTGTGCCCTTCACAAGCTTTCAGAGAAGCAGAAGATATCTGAGCAACCTTGCAGTGTTCAGCAGACATAACTGTTATTGGATAATGGTTGCCCCACTGTAAGGATGCCTGCAGGGATACTGTCAGTGCTAATTAATGTTAGTGTCAATGCTGCCTCTGCTCAAAAAAAGAAAAATAACGGAAAACAAACAAGCAGAAAGAGTCACAAAAACCCATCAGTCAAGAAGAACATTTCAAGGTATTTTGTTGTCTTTGGCTGCACAGCGCATTATAGGAGCCACTTATATATTCATGCTTGTTAAAAATAGTAGAGAACTTAACAGAGAGTGTTTTAAACTATTGTTATTTAAGGAACACCTGACATCCAGAGATGTCTCACTGTCCCTCACAGCAAAATTGCTGCTATATCTGGAGGCTACTTAGAAGGTTAAGTTTTGATAAAGGAAGTCAAAGACATTTCTTCATGACCAGAGTCACCTGAATTTCAAGTCCATTTCTTCCTGAAGTGTGAAGGTATAGAGCTTTTAAAAAATATATTTGACAGAACTTGTTCAGGACTTTCAAAATAATTTATTTAGTATCCTAGGGTTAGCATGGCTGTTACCCTCCAAAATAATAGCATTGGACAATTTTCTTTGTATTTATCTTGTGCACCTTGCTCTTCCCCCTTAAACTGGGAATGGCACTAGTGCTGTGTTACTAGTGAGCCTTATAACATCTGCTTGTCGTTTTGTTTCCCTTTTCCTTGAACAACAGCCTTCATGCCTCTCATAAATCTCCTGTCCCATTCTTGGTCTCAATTCCTATGCTTTTATTTCTCAACAGACCTCACCAATCCTCCTCATGCATCTCCAGACCCACTCACATATCCCTGCATGAAGCAAAATAACACTCCACCCTTTAGAACTACCCAAAGTAACTTTCAATTAAAGAAAGAAAATTGTTCAGTGTTAACTGTACTTTGGAAAATCGAATTTCTGTGGATTTTCTGTTGTTGAGGAAAACAGTGAGATTACATCAGCATAAATGCCTATGAAAAAATTGTAGTCACTAGGCATAAGGCAGAGCAACATCCAAAGCCAATGAACCATAGGGGTCTCAGCAGCTATTTATAGTATCCCCTACTTAAAATTTATGTAAGGATTTTCCCCGGGGCCTTCACAGTCCTACAGTTTTCAACATCAAGCAAAATAATTATAGATTACTGTTACCCGATAACCTCTCCAGAAGGACTGAATTAGTATGCTTGCTTCTTCTTCTGATAGAAGCAGAGATAAAGGAACTGGTGGTCTAGGACTTAAAAAAAAAAAAAAAAAAAATTAACAGACAGCCTATAAATGTAAAACACTTTCATCCCTAACAGTATATTTTATCAAAAAGAGAAATGTTCTTCAGGAGCCTGAAAGACACAGCTTCTTATTGCTCTGAAAACAAAGTGCCCAAAGAATGTCTCCTTTACAAGTATATTATTATATACACTACCAGAATTCCTTCTTAAAACAATAATTTACAAATGGCACATCAAGCACAGTCATCTTTCTTATTCTTCTACATCTATTTCAAACTCCCCCTATTATGGTAAGGTTTGGGGTGGCAGTGGGAGGTGGGCAAGGGAAGGAGTCTGTCATTTGTAAAGCAGGGAAGGTTTTAGTGTGTGTGCAACAATGAACAGACTTATGATGTAAATGTTTATTACATTAAATACACAGAATATAAACACATCTTGGTACATTCATTTACATTATGGTGTCACTTTAAATTAAAATTTGCTGAAAAATAATGATTATCCTATCTGCATAGCATGAATCCATGTTTAGAAATGTTTAAACTAGTTCTTAAAATGCTGAAATTTTACTTTTGATACCATATACACTTTCTTTTGGTGATAAAAGAATATAATATATTTGTGAACTCAACCATTTTCAGCCAAAATATATGGTAGCTTGGAAGTACATTTGGTGATTCTGTTGTAATCAATTTTAATGGGAACAAGCTAGTAATTAAATTCAGCCATCACTAGCAAAACCTCAAATTACTATATCAAACCTTGCTTCCCAAAAGCCATTTTCTATGGGTTGATTTATTTCTCAGACACAATGACAAAAAAGAAATCATCCATTGGAAAGGACAAAACAAAATTTGTTTCTATACTATCTTTTATAAGAAATGTAATTTGCAGCCAAAGAACTACAGCATAATAACACTGCAACTCATGAAAACACCAGTTCTGAAGAGAAGACTTGGCACAGCATTGGAATGGCTGCCAAGAGCCACTCTCCCTGCATGAGGAACAGACTGAACACAGCCTTGACTTGGAAGAACACATCATGATGAATTTGGATGCAGCACCCACCTGCACATGCCCATGCAGGAACATGATCTATAGTATTTCTATTATAAATACACTGCAAAGCCCATCAATAACAAGCTATTTATTTATGTAGTCTTACATTTTCTGGTTAAAATGCTGCAATATCTTTTGGAAATTTATTTATGGCATATTACAGCCCAAGCTAAGAGGCTTGACATCTTACATTTTCCTTTCACTTAATTTCATTCATATTAGTCTCTGCCCTAGTAAGCTGCCTATGCTCTCTGACGTCTTTCTCTTAGGGCTTGTCTTCACTGCAGGAGCATTTCAACTTGGAGCACAGCCTTAGCTCTTATCTAATGCTACACTGACTCCACTGGTTCACTCTGTGTACTCAGCTAAATTGGTCTCATCATCATGTCAGCTGGGTTTTGCCCTACATTTATTTTAATGTGATGTAAAACCTTGGTCTGTTTGGAAAAGTTGAAATAAGGCAAAAATAAAAAGCAGTCTCTCCATTCAGCTAAACTGTCTTAGCTCTGTGAACATTAATTAGCATTTCTCCTGCTCAGGGGAAATCGTAAGTGCTGGACAAGCAAGGCTTCCTGAGATAACAGCTTCTTATAATCAGACTTAAAAATCTGAAGTTGGACTGTGCTGGTTTCCCTGATAGACTTTCATCCTCTGTTCTATTTTAGATCTTTTTGAAGACCAAAACTTAGGGAAAATCACAGGAAGACCTACATATTTTACAGCAGTTATATCAAAGACACTGAATTTTCTCTATGAATAAGTACATCTCCAAAGAACAACTTGAGATTTCTCCTAGCCTGCAAGGTCAACTCTAGCATTTCTTTGCTTTCATTTTCAAATTATAAAAATGTCTACCTTATAATCCAACACTAAAACTGAGAAAGCAATATAAAAAAATCAAGCAAGAACAGGAATTAATTTTTAGTATGACAGTCACTGGCAGAGATATCAATCCTTTCAATGGCACAATTTTAAAGACCAGAAGTCATGCCAGGTCCAGTTTGGTCTAAGAGAATAAATGGTGAATATACACAATGTCTACAGGTCAAATAAAAATAGAATCTGAGCAGAGGCAATCACCCCTCAGCAGACAACAAGGGAAAGAGGAGTCTGGCATTTGTGGCAGAAGACAGCTGGATGCCTGCAAGATGCAAACTGACAGTACAATGTACACTGACTACATGCTGCTTATTTAGTCCTTGATTATGCACAATCTTAAAAGCCCACATATGAAACAGTGCTATCTATTTAAATATATATATATATTATTTAACACAAGTTGCACCTGTAAAAGAGCATCAGAAAAAAAGATTTTTCTGAAGTATTTTATTTTACCAAATCTGCATAAAGCAGACACTGACCAAAGTTAAATTCCAGAAACATGTTTCTTGCTTTCTGAGCAAACTTGTACAGATCTTGATTCTGTGAGATATTCACTACCCAGATGACATTATAAAAGTGGAATTTTGCACCCAGAAGATACAAAACAGACTTGTATTAAATAAATGTAGGAGGCATTGAAAAGAGTTTTTAATGAAGATATGTATCTGATTTCCTCATGGACAGAAGATGGGGTTCTCAAAGAATTCTGAAAATGGAGGAAAAGAGTCCCTCCATTTTCTTGTCTCCAAAACAGACAAAATAATCTCTGGGGGTTCATAGTCACAGTGAAGGGCACTGAATTCAGGCAGTATTTCCACACACTAATGCCCAGAAACTCTGATTATCTTCACATTCTGTCTTACAAACAGGCCTGATTCCTTCCTTGGAAACAAAACATAAGAAAAAAATGTAATCAAGAAAATGTTCAGTGTATATAATTCAGGGTTTTGTAATGGCTCCTCCTGTTCCAATCTGTCCCCTAAGAGCAGCAGTGCCTGGGGCTCCTGTGTGCAGGCAGGGCTGGAATCTCCAGGTGCAGCCATGCAATGGCCTGGGCTCCTCTCTGCTTTTACAAAGCTCTTCCCTAGAAATATTGAAGTGACCCTGGTGCAAAGGATGAGGCCTCCTAAGTTTCAATACATTGGCCACAGCCAGATTCATTTCACCTTTAGCTTGACTGTGATGGTAATTGTTCTTGAATATTGAGATCATGTACAAACATAGGCAATGACAGAGTCACTGAAAAATTCATAATATAAAGGAACAGACCACAGAACAGGTGTAAATATAATACACACAAGTAAATGACCATGGTGATCTGCATAACTCTTCAAAAAAGGATTCTGAGAAAGATTTTGTTCTGGGAAATACACAAAAAAAATCACGTGCTGGTCTGAATAACCAAAAAAACTCTGCTGGAAATTTCTCAAAGTACTCATCTTTCATGTTTGAAGTATTTCTTATTCCTAATCATAGAATCTAGAAACACGACAGCAAGAGCTGCCTTTTTTAGGTCTTTTGTCTTACATGCCTATCCAGATCCCCAAAATTGTGCAATAATGAGAAAGTATTATTTTTATTCAAACTAAATGTCTCAAAAACCTCTGCTTATAAATACTACTAAGGTCATTTACCCAAAAAGCAGGAAAATGGTGGTTCATTAGCAATCAGAACTGAATTATTGATTCATCTGACCAGGTATTTAAAATCAATAATATGTATTGATCTAGTATTACACAGGCACTGTATGAGCCTCTCAGATTTCAAGGGAAGTATTCCCACAGACACTTGACAAAAATATTCTGGAGCATTTTCACAGGTCAAACAGAGTGTGAACTGAGACCTTTCTTTTTAACATTTTCAGTATTAGTACAACTGTTCCATAGTCAGAAATAAATTCCTAATCACTAGTTTTCTTTTGCAACAATATAAATGCACAAGAATAAGATTATTAATATTTAAGAAAAAAAAGCCTTACAATATACAAGAAAACACTTTAGTGCACTATATGGAGAGTACATTTTTGAAGGATTGTAAATGTGGGAATAACCAAATTTAAACTTCTTAAAAGAGGAACTTCAGCCAAGTAGACATCTTAAAATGTGACTCCTGCTAGTTAGCAGGAGTATCAACTCTTCTTCTCTATCATCTTGTCCAAATAAAAGGTCCTTTATACTGCCAGTAGTGAATTGAATTTAAAAATGTTATAAGTACATTTGAGCGTGTTATCAAAGTGACCATAGTGATAATATGCATTCAACTGCTAGACACATACCAACTATTTATATACTTGCTTCTCTATTTATAATGAAGAAAAGACAAGAGAGTGTGGAACTAACATGAGAAAGTTGTTATGTGGGGAGGCAGAGTCATGTAACCAACAGGAGACTGAGGCAAAACAGGTGATTTGTAACCAGAATGTCAGAGGAATTAAAGGAAGCACAGCAAGAAGTCTTTGCAATGAGAACATGCCAAAAAATAGCAGAGCAGGAATTTTTTGTCTTCAGTTCTGTCTGAAAATTACAGTGGATTTCTTGTCTCAATAGGCTCTCCTTGGGAGGACGCGCCCACCCCAATGCTCCAGCTCAGCTCTCCTGTGCTTGCATACTGCCACATACTTTGGAAGTCACAAAGCATTGCCTCAGCTTTCTCTCTCGTAGGACCAATATTTATGTAGTCTGTGAGAGTGTCTGTGGGCCTGGCCTGAAGGAAACCAAACATGGACCTGTTCCAAAGGCCACTCATGTCAATGGGAAAATTCCCATCGATGTTTGTGTACTTTGGGTCAGACTTTGTAAGCTGAAAACTTGAAAAACTCCCCTTAGTGCTCCAATTAGGGAGATGCCACAAAGCACTAATAAGTTTTCAGTTTTCTCATTGCCATTTTGACAACCTTTACATAAATTTAAAGCATTTTTAATGCATCAGATATTACAGCCATAACACCTTCAACCCCATAAAGCACCACTACAAAATATAACTATTTTACACAGAAAATTTCTGCAGTCTTTCAATACACAGTTTTTAAGTTAAAAAATTCTCCTTTGTTAACCTGAATCCTGCCACATTACTTGAACAGCAATTTTCACTTGGAAATACACAGAGTAATATCCACAGAGATGTATTTGCTGGACTTCCCATTATTACAATAAAATGTTATTTAAAGCTCAAATTATTAATGAAAAAAAAAGAAGAAAATATAAGGCAAATCAAGCACACTCCAAATGTGGCTGGATTAGACACAAACCAATGAAATATAGCAGTGTGCAGAAAGCACAGCCTGTAGAAACTGGGCATATTATGGAAAGAAAAAAAATCAGTCACCCGTGCAAAATTACCCCTATTGGCCATCTGAGAGCTCACAATGAAGTCAACTGTAAAGGCAGCTGAGACCAGCAGACTTCACCCAATTAAAATATCTGGGGGAGGGAGAAAAAATATTCAATGTATATATACGGGTATACAGATATTTGGCAAAAAGCCACTAGTCCAAATTTAGTAATAGTTTATATCTTAGCTGTCCACTTCAGTAAAGCCATGATAAAATTATTTTCTCTGTGTCTGTACACTTGTTTTGGTACACACAGATAGATTAAACCAGGAAATGTGTCCTTCTGAACTGGGTAGCAAGTGAATATCTCCAATAAAAAAGAAGAAAATGCAGATTAAAAAAATCTTGTGAGTTGTTTTTTATCTGAACTTCAAAATCCGGGAAATGCTTGTTCTAACATAGGTGCATATACCACATACCACTCTCTCTCGTTGGATGTAAGGTCGAGGGTTATGTTGAACAATGCTATCATATTACTAAATTTACATGACAGGCTTTTATGATATCACAGTTTTTCAGAGCAGAGGAACAGTATTTTATTGGTTTCTTCCTATTTCTTTCATTAATATGCTAAAGAAGGTTGGGAAATGATGCTGCTATGTTACTCAGACTATCTATGCCAGAAAAGTAAAATTTCAGAGGGATGAGAGCATAATCAGAGCTCACTGACTTTCCCTGGCCCCAACTCAGTACACAGAGCTTGGTTACTTGCAACTGAGCTTCAGTGCTCTTCAACCAGAAACACCACTGGAAAATGCTGACAAAAGGCAACTGTGGTGCTCATTAGCATATTTATAGGATTACAAAACATTCCCAGCTTTAATTCTATTTCTTCACTTGGTTCTTTCAGCAGCCTGGAATGGAGGAACCAGGTACATCAGTTTGTATCCCAGCAGTGCCCAACAAACGTGTGCTGGGTTTGTGTTCAAACTCCACTTTTCTGCCCTCTGAAAGGTGCAGCTGTCCTTTAAGGCAACAGAAATGTCTGGCATGTGATATGGGGATTACCAGTCAGCACTGAAGCTGCTCCTTCCATTGCTTTTGAAATCTGCTTGGGGAATTGCAGATTCCCAAGGGATGGAATATTTTGTCAGCAGTACTGGTAACATGCAGAAGTCAGTGGAAGACAAGGTACCTATACTAAGATGTCACAGCTATTATTACACTAAAGGTGCAAACAAATTCAAATTTTACAAGCTCCTTTACCTACAAAAACTAGATTTTGAAGGTACAAGATTTGCATTTAAAATTTTGAAAACCAGTGCAGCATTTGGGTCTCCAAATTAGGGAAAATAGGCTGCAAGATCTCATTTAGAAATGCATTGCACAGAAAGTGAAGTTCATAAGACTGTGGCTTTGACTAGTCTTAAAAAAAAAAAAAAAGAGCTTCAAAGAAGAAACTGGAGGCACTGGAGGAGAGCCAAAAAAGTCATACTCAAATATGGAATATATTAAAAAAAGCTGGATTCCAGATAGAACAAAAACAATAGTCCTCTGGGTTTTTTTTTTGTTTGTTTTGGTGGTTTTTTTAAGCATTAAGACTGCTTGGCACTGATAAATCCATCTAAACAGTTGGGATAAGGATGATTGCCATCAAGATTTGACCAGCACTTTTAGAATATTGTCTCTTACATATTTTTAATCCTGTTAAAAAAATTGAAACACCTTTAAAAATAGAAATGAAAGTAACAATAAAGAACATACAATCAATTACAATTTAAGTGTGATAGCTGGAAGGATATAACAATAAACTATTTATGACATATCCAGGACATAATAATAAATTCTCTTTTTTTATTCTTATTTAATATTGCAGCCTTTGACTTTGCCCCTATAGTATTTACTTCAGAAGCAGCATTTTTTAAATCTGAAATTTTAGGATAAGATCACTAAAAGTAGTTATTTAATATTTTATTAATGATTAATATATAATCATTTTAATAATTATTATTTTAAGGGCGTACTTGTTTAGAGGATTTAAGATGAAGGGTATCAACTTAAGTAGGAGCCTGACACTCCAGTGTCCTTGTGGAGCTGTCACCACGTTATTTAGGAGCACCACCACTAACAGAAGCTATGAGTCATCCAGGCTGTGATTCCACACTGTATTTCTCTTGTTGGCAAAGCTGACTTAAGCAGTTCCTGCCACCACCTCTCCATCTTAGCAGCTCATTCTATTCCCCTTGCCCTGAGCCCTTCATTTTAATCCTTTGTTTGTGCCAATACACAGGTTTGCCACTCTCCAAGGTGAAGCAGACTGGAGAAATTATCTGCTTTCAATAGCTGTACAAACCTTCCTCACACATTTTGGCAGAGAGATTCCTAACTCAGAGTAGAGCCCTGCTCAGAATAATCAAGCACCATACCAAGCAGACAAGGTGGTATTAGGGTGCCTACAAGCAGGGTGGGGTGAAGAACAGGAGAGAGCAGGGAACGTTTTGTTCAACTCCAAGAGAAATGTTTGAAAAACCGTGACCTTAAAGATTTTATCTTGGGTACAAACATCCATCCACAAACCCACAGCACCAAAACTGCTGTACTGGCCAAGGGAACAACCAGGCTGCAGTTCTGCTCACTTTACAGAGCACTAAACCACAGCCTTAAATGGGCATCTTGTTGGCAAGAACTGTGTTTGACAGAATGAAACAGATGTGTCCCACCAGAGGCAGGTTTGAACAGCAGTGCCAAGGACTGCACAATGGCTGGAGGTACCAGAGTTGAGATGAAATGGGTCATTCTCCAAAGGGGTCTTGTACTGCAGAAATGTCCTACGCAGTTCTCACCACATGATCACCTCTCAGGGAACCAAAGTTAACCAATCAAAGTTAACCCTTTGGACACAATTGCCAGCTTATCCACAAAGACCTGTGATAAGGAGCTTTCCTCTTGCTCCATTGGTGTCTCAAGGTTCCAAGCGCCACATGTCAAGAATTGAAAAAAGTTCAGTTTCCACTTACATCATGTAACAAAGTAAATGTATCTACAAAGATATTAATCTCTACGTTTTCACCAATTATCAACCCAGATTCCAGTTAAGTTTTCAAATTGAAATTTTTCTTTAAAATCTGAACCCCTCTTAGTTTCTTATTCCTTCACTGTGGACTAATCCTTTGCTTTTCTCACACAGCAGCTGTATTTTAAAGTAAATGCAGTCTCAAGGACAGTAGCATTTCTTTCAAAACTATTGTGCTGTTTGGTTCTAAGAAAATAACAAGGACTATATGATTGAGGCTGCCAAAAACAAGTGCTGATTTCTCAAAGTCATAAATGTCTGCAGAAATGCATCCTGATGCCATGGATTGTTACAGGTATTTTGAAAGCAGCTGCTTACAGTTAGAGAAGAATTTCTTGACTATACTCCCTAAGATTTCCATAGGAGAAAGCAGCACTGAAAACATTGCTTTTCTCCTTAATGCAAAGATGTTCATAATACTACCAGACTATTAAAATGTCCTGCATTCTACATTTAAAATGTTTATGAATTCAAAATTAATTTTTCTGTGAGCAATTCTGGTACAAAATACCTTGTAAGTAATACACTGGCCAGTTAGAAACTATCACATAGTTCTTTGTTGCACACAGTAAAGGGCCTTTTTGAGGTCACAGCTGCAACATATTGAGGCTCTATTACTTTTTTAGGATAGCAGAGGCAAAAGAATAAAAGGAGAAAAAATTAGTCTGAGTACTGCAATAACTTACTGGTCCTTTAACCAGTCCTTAACAAAAGGAATGGAAAACAATTCCGTGAATGACTCATCCTTCCTCTTTGGATTATTGCTGAAGAAAAAGAAAAACAACTCATATTAATTTAAATTTCAGCTATTCAATTTGCAAATTAGTGCCTTAGAATCACTGAACATACTTAGTAGCAAAAAACATGATTAACTTACTTGTATAACCACTCAGTTAGGAAATCAGAGGGAATAAATGTGGTTCTTTTTCCCTAAAGACAGAAGAAAGTTTCAAATTATTTATTATCTTTGGATTGGTCATATGTTTAAGATAAATTGACTGCTTTTGTTAAATAAAATATACAGTACATGACTATGTCTACGCTTTATTGCTACTGCCAACAGTCAGTGGCTCAGCCAAAACTTTTAGAAATTTTGTGGAATTATTTCAAGACAAATGATGAGTGGGAAAATTCTACATATATTATCTTGATATTTGCTGCAGTATATCTAGAACAAAGATCTCTGAATGGTGCTCTAAGAGGCAATGTCATTGTGAAGAAATTAACAGAACTCATTCATACGTGAAAATATGTTGTAAATTCCTTGCCATTTTGTTTAAAGTTCTATTATTAAGTATAATAATATAACTTAATTTCTTAATTTCTTCCAAGAGAAAGAGGGAACATTGATTGGATATTGTTTCCTCCTGCATGGAACCAGCTTGAAGATGTTGTGAATACCCACAGGCAGAGTATTGTATGGCTGCTCTGACCAAATCATCTGCTGGGTCCAGAAAGGAAGGCAAAACCAAAAGAAGGCTTTTGTCTGTCCACAGCCACAGAGACCATGGACATTACAGAGAACAAGGTAAAAAGTTCAAAACCTGGAACTTCACAGAAAAACATTTGTGCCCTTTGCTTCCAGTTCCCAAACTTAACCAACAAAGAGGATTTTTCAAAATGTTTTGCAGCAGGTTGTCCTTAGGGACTCAAGCAGCCAGTACCACAGCCAGCCATTCAAAGCCTGAATTTTGATAAAGCCAGAATGGATTAGGAAATCCTTTATTTTTAAAAGCATTTCCTCTGACATTCCATCTTGACAGATTGAATGTATAAATGATACAGGTGCTCATTCTGCTTATCACAAACCACTGTAAGCATAATGTGGAGAGCAGAACATGGAGTTCTGGTTGGAATAACAGAAGAGCTGGAGCAGCAGCTTCAGAACCCCTCAGACATGAGATGTGCTCTGGATGGACACAGTCACAGTGAACCCTAAAAGACATCGAGCCCCTGCAGCCCCGGGGCACCAAGTGCTTCATCACAGTAGCAGCCATTGAGCTAAAAAAACAAGCTGAGCTCCCAGCCCAACACTTGCCCTGTCAAACGGGAGATTCAGCTGTAATAATTCCTTTTAGGAGAATAACTCACACTGGTCAAAAGCTTTTGTGAAACTGCTTAATGTCACAAAAGAGGCTGAAGTATTGATTAAAATGTAAGAGGTTAAGATAGTACTGCCACTTGCTAAGGAAAATACAATAAACATGTAATTGAAAATCTGATGCGTGAAAAATTACTTTATTCTATTCATTATCCTCAGATGTGAACAGAGAGGCAGGAAAAAATGTTCTACATAGAATAATTCTTTCAGTTCATGGGATATGTCATAATTTGGGGGTCAGCCACAGGTGAAGTGGAGGTGAAGAGGAACATTGTGTGAGGCACTGACTGCCCAGGGGAGAACACAGGGCAGGCTCGTAGCTGGGGGATGACAAGTGTGAAGTTTAGTGCTGGACTGCAGGGCAGTCCTACAGGATACCCAGGAAAGCTTTTAATCTTCCAGGAGAATCTTCCCCTTGGTAGAAATACAGTCTGACTCCAACAGGAACAAAAAAAAAAAAAAAAAAAAAGAAAAAAAAGAAAAAAAAAAAGAAAAAAAAAGAGAGCTTTAAAAAAAAAAAGAAAGCAGAAGAACAGAGGATGACATCATCATAAAACAATATTAATCCAGAGCCATATGTGCCTTTATGATCTGTTTTGTGACAACCAAAGCTTTGGGGTACAGGTAGGGCTCCATTAAGTGCTTGGCTGAGAAGAAACACAGATCCTCGTGCAATTTTCACATTTATGCTAATACCAAATGCTGCTCCAAGAAGCCCAACAGCTAAACCTTAAGAGACCAATACCTTCACTGCAGAGCTTTCTATGAGTCACTTCAAATGTTAAATGGACAAATCTTACCTTGCACAGAAGCTGTAAGCAAGCAGCAGAGTCTGAATGTCACTGTACAGCTATTCTCAATCACAGGATGAAAATGGGTCCCATTACTTAGGGAATTGTTTCAGAGAATAAATTCTACACTTTGACAACAAAATTTGATTTAATCTAGCAGTTGTAATTTAATCTGTTTTAAATAAATTGCTTTTCCTTTGCAATGGGAAAAAATTATCAGAACAGTGTTCTCAAAACAGCCATCACCAAAGTGATCAAATTCATCTTGTTTTATCCTTTTAGAGGCAGTGAACTTAGCAGAGAGGAATTCAATCAAGCTGAATATTTTTTATTTTCTTTGCCAGGAAACAGTTTATTTTGCTAGTGATTTAAATCATTAGTTTCACAGCAGTCAACATTTATAAAGGGAAAAAATTACATAAATTGACCTGCCTTTGACACATTCCTCCTATGCTGCATGAATCCGGATAAAAAACAGGAAATATCTGTACAATGTGCATTGTTAACCTGCAGATGTGTTTATAAATTGTTTATATTCAGAATTCATTTTCCATTAAATATGATATGCTTGGTAATAATAATGAAAATATACTGGTGATTGGAAGATGGCAAAGTCATTAGGAAACCTCCTTCCATTCCCTTTCCCTGATCTATCATAATTTTAAATATATTCCATTACAGAGCCTGATACAGCTTCCTCCTTTTGTGATAGCCAACTAGAAAGAAAAGTCAGAGTTACTCTAATAAAAACATTTATACATTGTTCAGTTTAATGCTGAAAAATGAATGCATTAGTTGGTTCTCATGAAAGAAAAGATTTAAGAAAATAGTCTTTCCCCTGTAGGCATTTGACAGCAGATGGGATAAAACACAGGAGAACTTATTATAGGAAAAAAAAAATCAGTGAGGGAATACAGTGGGCAACCTAATAGGTTTCTTTCATCTCTAATTTAAAAATGAAGCTTCTGCAGACTGTTCTCATATTTATGTCAGTTTGAAGTCTAGCAGTTGGTGGTTTTTCTTGGCTTTAGCTTTTCAGAATTTTTGTATGCATCACATAATGCAAGAGAGCCTATTTTAAATTAAATGTATAAATTGTTATGTTTCTTTATCACCTTTCAAAAAAGATCTTTCCTACACAAATCCCTGCTTCCAGCATAACCATTTCCCTTTCCTGACTTTCCTATGTGATTGCACAATTCTTCCTCTCCAGACATGGATGCACCTTCTCTGATCTCTCCCTTGAATTCCCCTGCTGGCCCCAGGATCTGATTTCCTTAACACAATTTCAATTGCTCAAAAGCTCTCCTATTTACCTTTTCCTTCTCTTCTCATTCATCCTAATTTACTTTCAAAACATGAAAACCTTTAGTCTCTCTCATCAAAATCCCACTCTTCTTTCTCTCTCACCATTCCCTCTCTCTTCTCCCGGGCTCATTCAACATTGATTGCAGTCAGTCCGAGTATTCCTCCCTCCCTTCCAGTGCTTCTTCCATTTATCTTCCACTGCTTTGTTCTGTGTAAGTGCCCTTTACAGGCTTTAGTGACTCATGTCTAGCCAGAATTCAAACCCAGTATTCTTTTCTCATCCTTCATGATTTCTGGTAGCTTCATCACAATTAATCTTCATGTCCTGTTTTCTCATGAACTCCATGAATCTTTTGAATCTTTGTTGTCCTCTCATTTTTGTAACCTGTACTCTAATGTGTTTATCACAAGATCCTTTCTCCCTGTTCCTACTTTGGGTTGTATGGACTCTGCTTTTGATCCTAAAATTCAGTTCAAGTTATTTCATTAGCCATTGTAACACAAATTACAGCAATTGGGTTTTTTTCCCTCCAAATCCATACATAACTACATATTTCTTACCAACTAAAGAATAACTAAAAGTCACATATTTATGCCAGATAAGGAAACAGAATGTGCAAGTTCAAGTACCTGGACACCAATGGAAAGGAACATAAATATTCAATTATATGGTAAGCATAAAGAGCTATTGTTTTCCTAGTTATTGTTCAAAAGGAGGAAGAAATGAGGTCACAGTGGAAAACTATCACCTGACCTCAGCTTGCTTTCCTGAGCTTGGCTCCCCAATAGCAGGGTATCTCTTCACATAAGTGTGTTAGCAAACAATTATTTTTAAATCTGCATTTTTATAAACTCATTCATGCCAGATACTCTGTTTTCTAGTTAAATGGGATTTACAGAGAAAAACAAGCTAAAATAGAACATTTTTCTCTATTACAATGCCAGACCAGCAAAAATAATTGAGTCACAAAGTAAAATTCAAGTTCTGTACATCACTCTCAAATGAGTGAAATGCATTAATGTGAAAGGAAGCCTGTTCCTCTAAAACACAACAGTATTTAGGCTAGATACAATCAGACATTTAAGGAGGATTTGTAGAGAGCTAGAGATTGTCATAATGATCAAGTTCATGTAGAATGTAATCTGTTCTGAATTACTGGAGAAAATAACATTTAAAGCCAGATCCAAAAGAACCCATGATATGTTATATCATATTATTATGGATGGTTTTCTTGCAAAAGACAAATTTTAAAAATACTTCCTGTGAAATATAAAGGCTGTAACTTCCAGCCAGTGATTTGAAATGAAAACTACAAACTAACCTCAAAACACTTCTCCTTCTCTGTCTCATGCAGAAGTGCAGCCAGTCCTGGTAAGACCACTGGGAAGATGTAAAACTCCAAATATTCTCGAGGAGAGCCTGAGCAAAACAGGACAGCCTTCACTTACAGCTAAGCACTTGGATTTCACAAAAACACCACCATAAGATAGCATAAAATCAGTACCAGTCATTTTGTCAGTACCATCACAACTTGGACAAAGCAGATTCATTCCCTTCACATACAGTCACAGGTCTGTCTTCACAACACAACACAAACTTGGGTAAATTTCAAACTAAATGTGCACCAATACTGCAAACTCAGTGTGCCTCAGAGATGTCAGATTTAGTTTTAAGGGAATAAAGTCAGACACCAGAAGCAGTTTAGTCACAGAAGTGAAAAGCTCTGTGAATTAATTTACCCTGACAGGAAGAAATTAGCCTGTGCTTCACTCAGTGGTGCTGCAGTTAGATCACTTTGGTATCTCATGCCCTTTGCAATCTGCATTATCAGAGTTAGTCATAAAACTGAATTTCTAGACAGAGGAAAAACCAAAGGTTATATTTTAGTGTTGCTGTGATTTCTTTGTCATAAATTGTTCCACACTTGCCATATCCTTCAGAGATTTTAACATGACTCCATGTACCCAACCCTTCCCCTCTCAGAGGGCTGCCTGCGTTGGCACCTCTCACCATTCAGGCACTATTCAGGTTTTGGTGTGATCAGCACAGATTAAGTCCTAGGAGTGTTCTCTTCTGACAACACAGCTGAAACACTGAATTTATTCTCAGCTTTATACCTTTAATTGGTTCATATACTGCCAGAAAATGCTCATAATTGGGAGGACACTAGTTATGTAAAAGCCAAGGGTAACGCTGCTTCTGACTTGCACCAGGAGCTCCTAATGAGCAAGAATGAATGGAAGAGAAGACAAAATGAAGGGCTAAAATGCATAAAAACACACTGCTGCTTAGTAAATTTATTATAAAGTATAGGAATTGATAAAAGTGGAAGAATAAAACTTCAGAGCTTCTTCCATTCCCGTCTGTAATCAGGTGGGTAAAGACAGTATTTTGACAGCAGTTTTCAAATTCAATTGTCTACTTAGTCTATTGATCCTAGTTTTGCATTATTAAATCAGAGGAAGAAATGCCTACCACTTCTGATTTAAGTGCCTAAATAAAAGGCACTTATTCAGAAGAGCACAGAACTACCTTAGCTAGTTGATGGTTTGTAATGCATAATTTGATATTTCTTCCATTGACCAAGTGGCCAAGCTGGCTCCCTGTTTTCAGGGCAGAGGCCTAACCATGCAAATTCCCCACAAGCAAAGCAGTTGTTGCTGCTAACACTCTAAATTAAATAAATTACAAATCCTTGCCATATGCAAGACAAATAATCACAGCAGGGTTCAAGGTAATATACTCCTACTCACATTTTTTTGGATCAGGGGGTTCTCCAGGGGGAGCTTCCCCGAGTATGGGAAGCAGATATTGGGCTGCAGGGGCAGAAAAAAGTTGTTCCATAGGAATAGCTGCTTCCAAAGGCACCTGCTTAAAATAAATGTATCCTGTCTAAATACCCCAACAGAGTAGACAAAAAAATGCAAACAAAGTAAACAGAAAAAAATTTATAAGGTCAATTAAAAATTATGGAATTAATTAAAATGTTGTATTATTTATCTATTTTCTGAATCCTTGAAAATATATAATTACACTTTAAAAACTTCTGCAGTTTCCAACACAATAAAATCATCCAAACCTAACGAAGGTATATGACTCCTTTTAACAGAATATGGTGAGATATCACAATTTTAAAAATATTTTATCCATTTCAAGAAATAGTAATTATTTGGAAATTAATACTGGTAGCATTTTCTGAATAAGTATTTTCCACTCAGAAGCTTAAATCTCTCTTTCACATTGTTCAGAAGTCCTGGCATTCACCTTTTAAAGAAAATAAACTTTTCTTGTTAGCATTATCCAAGTTGTTTTAAATACAAACAATTATTTGGAATATTACATTTGTTGGTTCAAAGAAGTTGTTTGAAAAATAATAGTTTTGTTTTCATTTTATGAATGAGTCTACCCTGTGGGTACCTAATTTTCACATTTAGTTGTATAAAATATTTTAAAAACATCTCTATGGAGATTTTTTTACTTGAACTGCACTCACTGATTCTTGTTTTGATTCAGGATCTTGTTTTGATTGAGGAACATCTGAAACTTGAGGCTGTTCTGCTTCATGCTCTAAAACTAAAAAAAAAAGAAAGCAACATTTACCAGGAGACTCTAAAAAAATATTTATTTTCCTCCTAAACCAACATTCTTTTAAGGTATTTATTTAGGTTTGAAAGAACAAAAGTTAGTATGCAATAAATATTTGTTTAACATTTAATCTAACGTTTTGAAACAAGCAAGAACTTAAGAGACTCTTGTCATGTCTTCTCTTGAGCTTTCAGTCAAGTGCAAGGCTCTCACTGACAAAAGAACCCTTTATTGGGAAAAAGGTTTTTAACCAAAATAATCATACAAAATATTTCAACAGAAGTAGAATGCACATGCTTGCACTGAATTAACCATTGTTTTTACTAGTGGACAAGACTACTTTTCACAGTGGATTGCTCTATAAACAATTAAGTCCCACGGACATTGCTAAGTATTACTGTCTCCACTTTGGGAAAAAAAATAAGAAAACAAATAAACCTACACAAACAAATAAAAAAACCGACGAACTAAAAGCTGTACACGACCCTCAAGGATTACTGAGTGACTCAGGCTAAGAAAAATAAAGGATCAAGACAAGGACATGAGAACACCTCCAGCTCCCACAGCGCAGCCCCAGCAGCGCACTGAGGTTTGGGCACCACCAAATAAATCCATGGGTCTGCAGGCTTGGCTTGGAACAACCCACCTCCCTGCAGCGCTGAGAATGGGCATTTGAACGCAAACCGCCGGCTCTGGGCGCTAATAAGTGCTGAAGGAAGATAACCCCGCTGGAGAAGCGCAGTGCTGGTCTCCCAGCGGTGCAGTCTCAGCGTTCTCAGACTCTGGGAGAAGCGCAGGGGCTCTGCTATCAGAATGCTGCTCTGAGAACAGTTTTGTATTCATTTAACGTTCATTTAACCAGCACCGACACAGCCGGTCTGCTTTCCCGAGGTAACACCCGACTGCCCCGCTGGACAGCCCACAGAGCGCCGGGGCAACACAGCCGGGCCCTGACCGCCTCGCAGCGGGGCACACACGGAGGGCGGCTGTGGGGAGGTTACGGCAATAAAAGCAACGGAAGGCCCACGAGCAGGACCGCTCCTGCCGGCTTGGGGCACTCTGTGGGGCGGGCACGGCCCCCTCAGCCCGGGGCGGGGAGGGGCCCCGGGGGCCGGGGCAGCAGCGCGGGGCTCGGAGCGGGGCCGGGGCAGCAGCGCGGGGCTCGGAGCGGGGCCGGGGCAGCAGCGCGGGGCTCGGAGCGGGGCCGGGGCAGCGGCGCGGGGCTCGGAGCGGGGCCGGGGCAGCAGCACGAGGGCTCGGAGCGGGGCCGGGGCAGCAGCCCGGGGCTCGGAGCGGGGCCGGGGCAGCGGCCCGGGGCTCGGAGCGGGGCCGGGGCAGCGGCCCGGGGCTCGGAGCGGGGCCGGGCCGCTCTCCCACCTGCGCCCGGCCCCGCCGCCGCCATGGCCGCGTCCCGCGCGTTGCCGGGCAGCGGCTCCGGCAGTGCCCGCGCGGGGCGGGCGCGGCGCGATCGCTTCCGGAGCGGCGGCGGCGCTGCACGTGGCCGCGGGAGGTGAGCACGGCACGGGACGGTACGGGGACCGGCCCGGTATGGCACGGCACGGCACGGCACGGCACGGCACGGCACGGCACGGCACGGCACGGCCCCGCCGCCACCGCATCCCGGGCCGGGCCGGGCCGTGGCGGGGCCCGGAGCGGGCAGACTCGGGCTGACTCCCCCGGCCCGCGGCGGGCCCGGGGCTGAGCGGGGCCTGCACGGGCAGCGGGGCCCCTCCGTGCCTCCCTGTGCTGGGCTGGGGCTCCCCGGGGTTTGACAGCGATAACAGTGGTGTTATTGTAAACCGAGTGGCAATCATTGAGTTTATCGGTAAGTGGGTGCTAAAGGCATCTGTGTTGTAACCAGTTCATTGGCGTAAGTGTCGTGAGCAAAGAAACGGAGAGCAAGGATAAGAAATCACCGATAGAAGGAAATTTAAGGTAATGATTCCGGTGCCGTAGAAGGGTCGGTAATGCTGAGTGGGCTGTAAAGCGGTGTGAAGTTCTGTGCTAAGTGAAAAGTCACAGGTACCTGGAAAACTACTCTGATTGTATTTCTGTATACACATGGATATGTTCTGCCCTTTAGGAAAGATATTTGGAGGGTAGGTATTTCTGTGGAAACCTTCTGTTCTGCTGCTGCGAAACAGACAAATAGAACCTTACAAACTAAGATAAGGTGCACTAAACAACATGATAAAACCAATCACCCCAGTAAACAGTATTTTCTGAATGTGTCTGTATGTCAGTACATTCTGGTTCCCATCATGGAAGGCAGACTGAAATTAGAAAGAATGTCAGGGACAATGGGAGATCAGGAATGGTTTCAGAATAAAGGAAGACCAAGTAGATTGGGACTTATATCATCTCTTTGAAGCAGTTCGCTAATAGCCTCATTTCCTTTTTTAGAATGATAATAAAGAAAAAGAGAAAAGAAATTTGTGAGGAGCCTATTCAGAAAAAGAAAAAGTTGAAGACTACCATTAAAATTGGGGAAGATGTTCAAACTGTCAGTGAAACTAAGGACAATCGCCATTTCAAGAAAAAGACGAAGACAAGGAAAAAGGAAAATTTAAAAGATGAATGCTTACACAAATGGCAACCAAAGAATAATAAGAAAAAGAAGAAGAAAGTTGGCTCTGAATTACTCAGAGAAGATAATTTAGAAAGCTTTGTGAATATAAAAGGTCATTTGGATTTACAACTTCAAGAAAAATCAGAGAAACAAATTAAAATAATCAAAAAGAAGAAAAAAAAAGTCCAGTGTCATTTCTCCTTGGAGAATAATGAGAGTAGTGATGTGGAGCTTTCAAATCATCGCACAGATGGTACTAAGAAAAATGAATTATCTTTAAAAAAAAAGAGAAAGAATACTGCTTCAGATTTGGAATTGGATGGTGAGGTAACAAAGAAAAAAAAGAAGAAATACCGTTTTTTGTTAGAGGACATCCAGGACAGTGAACAAAGGCAATCTGCAAAAGTCTGTAAAAACCCCCACCAATGCACTTCACAAGAAGCAGTTTCTATGGGTGAGGACTATGACACAGATTATGCCCAGAGTGGTGGGGAGAGTTATGTGAGAAGAAAAAAGAAAAAGAAAGGTAAATCTGACAATTTTTTAGCACTGGCAGTTAATGAGGACTACATGCATCGAGTTCCTGGTAACCCCACTGCATTAAGTGACTTCAGAAAAAGGAAGAATGATAATTCCTGGGAATTTACATTGACAAGCAGAGAGGAAGAGGACAAAATTAAGAACTTTGGGCGTATCAAAGAGATGAAAAAGAAGAAAAAAAAAGCTGTTTCTTCCTCAGCCTATGAAGATAAGCAAGACCGAAGTCACTGCATTCCTGATAAGCATCTCCCAGCACAGCAAGAAGTTGAGCTTGAGGAGGAAGAGCTGTCTGGAAAGAAACACAGGAAGACTTTAAAGGATAATAATGAAGTCAGTAAGAAGAAAAAGAAGAAGATTAAGAAAAAGGAGAAGGAAACAACATACTCAGAAGTTTCTTTAAACAATGACAGTGCTTCTAAAAGCCAAAAAACACTGCTAGAAAGCCATAAGAAGAAAGAGAGTGAAATGGAGCGAGCGCAGTGTGTTACAGGGGACACTGCAGATGGGGCATTATGCAGTAGTAATCCTGTACTGTGTGACAGGAAAACGAAAAAAAGGGAAAAAGTACCACCACAGGACTTAGCTGAAGAACCAGGTTCAAAAGCAGTTGCAAGAAAGACGAAGACAGAATCGCCATGGAGTGAGTCAGCGGTAAGTTGTGGAGAGGAGAGCAGCTTTGCTCCCTGCTGCTGAGGAGCTGGAAGCCTTTGGGGCAGAAGCTTTGCAGGCTGCTCTGCCTGTGGGTAGCACTGGGGTCCCTGAGGGCCCCACTGGCTGTGGGGATCAGGATCAGCTGATGTATTTCAGCAGGTCCTGGTTCAGTTCCCAGGACATTCTGGGCTGGAAGGGACCCACGTGGATCATCACATCCAGCTCGTAAAGGAAGGGCCCATACGGGGATCAGAGCCCAGCTGAGCTGATCTGTGGGGAAGCACTGATGCCTGCTGCTGTCACCATGCAGTGTTACAGTTGTGAAAATGTAAATATTACCACTAGCAGCAAGTATTGGCCCCAAAATAAAGTGGGGTTGTACAGTCATAAATGCTCAGTTGCTCTTTGCAAAGTGGCAACGCTCTTCATCAAACAGGAGCTGAATTCCATGTCATTTACCCTGAGCAGTGGTAACCCTGGCAGCATCAGTTCATCTGTTTGTTGGACTTTCCTCAAGCTTTGCTGCTGTCACTGCTGGAGTTAGGTAATATGAGAAACAAAGGGGAAAGTTAGCCAAAACCTGTTCACTAATTCCAACAAAACAACAGAGAAAAAAATCTTAGGAATCCTAAGTGTAGACTGGACCAAGAGCATTGAAATACAAATTCTGGTAGAAAAATACTAAGACCTAAACATACAGTTTTAATTAAAACAATAAATCTATGCAAAAAAAAAAAATAGATGTAAGAACTGTGTGAATTGTAACTGAGGATAACTGGGATTGTATCCTGACTGACTGGTAAAGGAAATCCCATCCAAGAGTCTTGCAGTACTTGCCATTTCTGAGGTAAAATTATCATGGGGAGGAACTGATGAAATATTTGACATATGGACTTTTTTATTTATATAATAAAAAATATATAATATTTTATATCAAATATATTAAAGTTAAGGGTGCCAAAAGTTAGTGCCTACATGCCCAGCTTCTGTTGTCATCATTGGAAATTAAGCTGTGAGACGCTCAGAAAATCAAGAGGTATCTTGTATTTTTAGCTGTTTAAACTTAATTTTGAAAATGACACATTGCAAGTTACTAGGAGGTTGTTTTTATTCCTGTAGGTAATAGGAAGCTGCACTCCAGTTGCTTGCTATCAAGAATTTTGAATGCTTGGCTTATTTAAATTTCAAGCACTAGTTAAGAAAGTATCACTGAAGAGTTTTGCAAGTTAAGGGTAGAGTAAAGCATAATGCAAGCTGCTTTTCACTTCATTTGCTTTGTCATGCACTCAGACGCAGTTACCTCAAGTTCTATGGAAACCTGGCAGCTGCCTGGTGTCTAGTGCTAATAATTAAATGGAGATTCATGTGAAGACCCAGATACAGGCTTTTTTCACAGGGGCTTGTGAGGGGAGTGTGTATGCTTATCAGTCATGAGGTGAGCAGATGTTTGGGGCTTTCAAGTTGGATTTCTCCTTTTGACCTTTCAAAAGGACAAGGTGGTTTTATTGCTGGATATATTTTGTAATTAAATTGGCATTGCCTTTTTGAGATTGTCGGACGTTATTTGGATTTTACAGCTGCCTACATTGTGTGGAGGCCAGATAAGCCCTACAATGACATGTAAACTTCCATGACCAGTTAATATGGAAACCACAGCAAATACCTTGCAAACTGTTGAGAAGAAGGGAGTAGAGTGATGCACGGTTTGTTCCTCTTTTCCATAGGCAGCTCCTTTAATAATAGAAAACTACTCAAAAGAAAATATGAAGATTGAGAGATCTGGGTTAAACAGTTCTAGCGAGTTCTAGTTCCTGCCAGGCTAAAAGACCCTGCACCAATAAATGGCTGATAATGTGCTTTTGCATTTAACTGTGCACAGTCCTGAAATGTTTTAATCTACAGCATGTCACATGCTCTGCATGCCTTGAAAAACCCTCTGTTGGGCTTGCCCTGCAAGTAAAAGAGCAAATTTTAAAGATGTGGAGTGACACCCACTTAGTGGTTGGTGTTTTTCTCGTTGGATCCCATTGCAGTCAGCTCAGGCAGTGAGGAGTGAGGACTCTTTACTGCTTTGATGCTGTTTGCCAGCAGACAGCATAACCCTACCACATGGGAACATGCTCATTTTCCCTTAAGTTGGAGGGAGCTTGGCACACCTCCATGGGGTACTTTTTTCCACTCAGTAACCCTCAGCCTGTCAGCACTGTGCTGGGAATGAGCAGGGATGGGGGTGCTCCCTCCTTCCAGCTAAAAAGAAAAAATATGCTGCAGTTGTTTGCAGAGTCCTGTCAGGACAGTTTACCTGCTTGTTTTAATGGATCTGAAAAGACAGTACCAGGCCATCTAGAAGTAAATTGGGGGTTGTTTTTGGTTTCTTCTGTTCTTCCAAGAGCATGAGCTGTCTTTCCTGCAGACAGTGTTCTCACATTTTTAATAGTGCATGTACTTGTGTGTGTGTGAAAGCAGTGTATAAAAGGTAGCTTTGGAAAATGAGGTAAATCATTGATAGCTTTTAATATAACTAAAGCCTCAAAAAAGTAACAGCAGGTTCTGCTGACAGAAGTATGTTACAGATCTTTTCCTTGTCATTTTCCTGGCTGCTTCATGCTTGGTTTATTATGTTAGCTGTATCAATAGATCTTCTCTAAGGCCACTTTTTCCAGGCTGGTCTAAAGCTTATGGCTCTCATTTACCACTATCCTGGACTTAAAACTTACCCTGTTGTACCGGATGCCCAAAAAGCTTCTCCTTGTTACGCACTTGGAAGAGAAAGGCTGGGGGCAGTGGCTGAGGCACGCCAGTCACTGGGAGCTAAAGCTGCAGCAGGGCTGCGCTTGGTGGAGGTGTGATCAGGACGTGGTTGTGTGTGGACTCTCAGATTTACCTCCTGCCATCCAGCACATCCATTCCTTCTGGAGCTGCTCTGTCTCTTCCATCAGCTCCCTGTCGTTGCTCTCAAAGGTGGAATGATGTGCTGCTGGCTGCCATTGTAGGGGACAGTTCAGGTATGAGTCCTGCCTCTCCCTGTGCTCCTTCCACACTGGGAGCTCCCTGGGCACCGTCATCCACAAGGGAGCACAGTGCAGCTGCCTCTTGGTTGGCTTTTGTTTATTGTTTCAGAGAGATGTTTATTTATTTTACCTCCAACTTCTAATTTTTTTTTTAACTTTCACTGTCTCTGTGCCTTTTTTCAAGTATAAATTTAAGCTTTTACAAAATGGTTTAATTTGAAATTACTCTGCCTGCAGACATTACTGTGCATGCCAGTGTTGTTGGCAGATCCCTATTAATGTGTAAATCTAAAAATAATTCATCGTAATTAAAATAAGAAAATCTCTGTGAGGTTCTTCCATAGGAATACACAGATTTAATTGGCATTTTCATCTTAGAGCTGACTATTCCTTCTTGCCCCTGAATAGTACTACTGATTGCTTACTGTTTTAACTACTTTTGTGGTAAGAGCTGTGTAAATTCCAATTAACCAGAATGTATAAAAATAATCATACAAGCTTTTTCCTGTTCTACAGGAACATCTAGATGATGGTGTAATTATTGTGCAGGAAAAGAAAGGAAACTGTGATGAAATTAACATAGACAAGGTATGCTTTGTCCTAACTGGGTAAGATCTAAAGCAAGTCAGCATTTAACATATGCATAGGAATTGATACCAAAAAACTGCTTTGTTGCTTATCTGTACCTAGATTGCCCCAAAGAAAGCTCTGCTTAAAATGTGCTTTATGAGTGGGTTAAGTCCAAAATGTACATTAATTGTCAGAAGTTACTTACTAAATTAAAGGCACATTTCTTTGTGCCTCTCATCAGTGTTGGCAGTTAGAAAATTAGACGTACCTGATACAGAAACCACTCATTTAACATACACTAAAAAATTACAGTTCTCATGTTGAGTGTGTGAAAGGATCCCATGCACCTTTTAATTATCCTTGCAAAATTCTGAAGATAACTAATTTTTTGGTTTTCTCTTATTATTTCATTTTGAATTAATTGTCATTTAACACATGGGACACAGTCTAATGCTGCACATGGAATTTTTCTGCACACTAGGTGAGGCGGCAGGCCCTGCAAGAAGAAATTGACCGAGAATCTGGCAAAACCAAAGCTCTCAGTTCCAAAGTGGGACAGGTAATGTATGAGTTTAGACCTCAGCCTGATGGAAATACTGCCTCCCAGGGCAAGTTCCTGTAAGAAGCTCTGTGCTCTTTTTTGTATGTGGCTCATGTACAACAGTGTTCCTTCTGACTGCAGATTTCAGGTCATGCTATAGAACAAGTTGGTCCAATGCCAAGAGTCTGAGAGCTGAGCAGTGAACTCCTTGCCACTGCACAGTGCTCTAATTCCCATCATCAGTCCTCAAAAGCAACATTTTTCTCTGGTTCCTCTGGAGAATGAGGCATCAAAAATTGCTACAGAAGCATTTTCTGCTTACTGTGAAATACAAGTAATTTTTGGGCTATGGATGCAGCAGTCACTGAAGTGTATCTGATTTCTTATCTGCAAGGCTTTGCACACATTCAGCAACAGGGACACACCTTGAAAAGAAAAGGGGGTGGCAATTGTAAACACACTTGTGTGATATTTAGAGTCGGTCCTCTCATGGCTTCTGCATCTTCCCTCCACCCCTTTGGAAGATGATTCCTGATTCTTTGCTTTTGCATCCTACTCAGCCTGGCTCCTGACAGATTCACAGTAAGGTAGTGGAAACTTGCTGCAGTGTTTAGCCAGGGGTAAGAAGACTGAGGTGGAGAGAAAGCTTTGCTAGTAATTCAGGCTTCTCTTGTTTTACAGGACTGCCAGAATGCCTAGAAAGCTGGAATATGCCTCAAAAAATGCCAAAAACAACTTCTGTAGATCTAACATAGTGGGAGGGAGTCTGCATAGCTCTGGAACTACAACTGTCTAATAGACTCTGAAGTCATTGAGAAAAATGACATCCTTGGCAGGAGATCTCAGTTATTTGGCACTGATCTGTCTCTGTTTAGTAGTATGCAGAAGAATAGAATCTGTGAAAACTTAATTCATCAGCTCCACAAAGTGAGCTGGAAATGCTTCAGCAAAAGCTGGGTGTAGTGCCTGCCAGCAGCTCACTTAAAAACAGAGTTTTGACAAGTCATAATTATATTTGCATCTGTGCAGATGTCTCCCATTGCAAAGGGAGGATTTATATTTCTTTATCTGTGTCTTGTGTGTATCTGGATGTGTGCATGTATCTGTGTCACAGACTGGGCTTGTGCAGCACCTTGCAAGGTCGAAAGGCTGAACTATTATGGGTAGCTTTCTTTCAATAGCAGGTATTCTGGCCTGTGATAGTGAATGATACTCCAGCCTTGCATTTTTTTACCTTTAAGAACCCCTGCTGCAGCTTGCCTGCAGTTGTGTAGCGTGCTGTGTGTCATGTTGGCTGTCTGCTGGAGAATGACTGTTTCATGCAAGCTGCAACTGTTCTGTTGGAAGGATTTCAGGCTGACATAAGCATATCACTGAATTCACTTTTTTTTTTTCCTTTGATGTAGCCAGCTCAGTCTGTTTAATTAATAATTGGACATTCTGCTATTTAGTATCATGCCCAATTTTAAAGAAAAAATTCTGAGTAAATCCTGCCAAAAACATTTATAAGTGACTGCAGAGCTATAGCTCAGGAGTCAAATACACTTGAATAATGAAGCCTGTTCTTAAGTAAGCCAAAAGTTCATGAACTCTGTAAATCCTACAGTGTATCTGGGTTTTCCACAAACAGCTGAAATCTCATTTTGGCTGGATATTGCCTCCTCAGAAAGGGGCCAGAATCTGCAGACAGAACAAAAAATCTTGAAGGGGTGAAGTAGTTCAGAGAGTATAGTTAAATGCAAGTACAGTAAATACAAAGAGCACAGCAAACTGCAAGAGAGGAGAGGCTTTAAGAGAACTAGAATTAGTCCTGTTGGATAGGGGAGGCCCTCTGGTTTTGCACCCTTGCAATATTACTTGTAATTAGTAGGATTAGAATGCTTAAATTTAAAAGTGGGTTGAGAATTACTTAAAGCTTGTAAGCCAGATTGAACAGTGTCCACAACTAACATAACACTGCTGAAAAGAGCAGCTCCCTAACTCGGCAGTGGAAGAATGAAAAGATGACCCTACAAAGTGACAGTAGAAGAGGATTAAGGCTGACAGTTTTCTTAGAATAGGAGATGCTGTCTGGCTCTTGGAGCAGAGAGGGTGCAGAAAGCCAAGATTGCTAAGGACAGAGGGGAAGGAGAGTCTCCAAGCTCATTAACCCCTGGCTGCAGGTGAAATGGCTGAAATGCTGATGAAGGTGCACTCAGGCAGAGTTGGGTCAGTCTTTTACCAGATCCCTGGAGAGGTACTGCCCATGGAATAACACTTCCCAGCTCTGTCCCCCTGTCAGGCTTTTGTGTTCTGTTCTCATGGTACCCAGCCAGAAATTGTCTTCCTTGGTCTTGGTAGTTTTAAATTTTAGTGTTAACTTTGTTTTGCCTTACAGGATATGAAGCTTGGACAGTGGAGTACAGCTACTTTTAAAAGTTCTGAGCAACAAATGAAGTTTTTTAGACTAATGGGTGGCTTTAAAAAGGGTTCTGTGCCTATTCAAAGTCCCTCAGCAAATACAAACAAACCAAACATGGCTCTGAACCAGGAAGGGCAGGAGAAGTTACAGCAGGCTCTGAAGATGGAGTTTGATAAAGCAATGGACTTGAAGCAACACAGAGGAATTGGTCTTGGATTTCAGCCTAATGCCAACAAAAAAGTATATATAGACAAATATGCATCTAGATCCATAAAATTTGAAGATTAAAACTCAGAAGTAATAAAGAGCGTGAAATTTATTTTTGCCTTCTACATCTCTTTACTTGAAATAAAATAACAAAATGCTGAAGAAATTTCATTTATGAAGTACTTGAAGTACAAGTTTTCAACTGCATATACCAGTGGAGCTGGGTCCTCACTTCACCCAAACAGTAAGTTTTTCAAACCTTTATCATGTTTATCAAGGCAAGAGACAGCCTCCTTCAAAGACTGAAGATGTGTGCCATGCCTGCAGTTAGTTGAAATTCAGTAATTTTTTTTAATGCTGATTTAATAAACTTATTTTTTCTATATCATAAATGACTCAAAAGGATTTTATTGTTTTGTAAAATCTTCACATTTTTTATACTCAGTGGTACAAAATGATGGTGCTTTACTTTGAAGACACACTAGTGGTGTGCCCTCAAATTTGATGAGGGCAGACTTTTAACTCAGAAAGTAATTCTTGAAAATCTAACATCTTCCTTATAATAACAGATAGCATTGAAGATCTCTATATTTGAACTATGTTCTGACAGTTGGATTTTCAATAAGCAGCTGTTATCTAAAAATGAAAGTATAAGATTTGCACAAACAGAACTACTACATTTCTTTAAGACAGCTTCACTTTTCCACAACAGTTTTCTGCAATGAACTGCTCCACCTGAAAGCATCTGCCTCCAGCAGAAAACACACTTAACAAAACAGCACTTGGTTCTGGTGCATTTTGGGCAGCTCTGGAGAGGAAGTGAAAATTCTGCTGAGACTCCACTTAAGGGGTTGCCATGAATCCATTCCTGTATCTGGGAAGAGGAAGATGCTCTTCCTGCAGGGTCTAAACTTCTTGGAGAAAACTTTCTCCTTTAAAGTGTCATTTAAGCCACCACTACCTCAATATGATGCTGATTTGCATCAGTGCTCTCAGTGTTCAGCACCAGCTTCCACCAGCCCTTCTAGGTTTTGGCTCTTGCTGTACTGAAATTCAGGTAGTAAATGTTCTGTTTTCTCTTCTGGTTTGAAACAAATACTGAATTCAAGCCCTCAGCTACTTGCCTGGCAAGGAGTAAAAAAAAAACACTAAGCAAAATTAATAGTAGATGTAAGGTCTTAACATGGTTCCTTACCATGGGGCAGAAGGGATGAGAGAGATTTTATTAGAAATAGTAACAGTACATGTAACTGAATTCCAGAAGGGTAAGGTGATAGATTTGTATACACAAACACCCCCAGAACACACAGATGAGCTGCAAATTGTTTCATTCAGTGATAGTGCACTTTGCAAATATAGAGGACTTGGCATAATTTCCATTTTCCTTTCCAACTCTTAACGATTCCTTCTATTATACAAAACATCACTGGACTAAAATGCAAACATAAACACGTCTATGTAAATGTATTCTAGAAATTAGAACAGTAACACCTCAGCCATTTTTCTCTGCTACTGGAGCCAGTCAGGCAAATGCTGGCAGCATTCCAAAGCAGAGGCACAACTTAGTCTGACTGTTGTATGGAAATGCTGCTTTCTGCAGAGGAGAATGACTGTTCTGCAAGAGGGATGAAGTTTTAAGGCTGTGAACTCATTTGTACAGATTATCTTCCTTTTTTGTTAAAATTACAACAGATCTCAAAAGGCTTTTGCAACCATAGAGGTTCAAGATACTGCTTACTGAATGTAAATCAGCATTTAAAATAACAATACTATGGTAAAACTGGATACAGAAACTCAGGTTAAATTATTGCACTCAGAACAGTTTTACCTTTGCTGTGCCCAAGTAAATTTGTCTCAGTAAGGAAAATAAAAATACACTGAACTCCTGCAGTGAAAATGTAGATGAGTGATTTCTGGCCTTGGTTCCATGCTCCCTTGTGCAGGTGTCTCTGGAAGAGGCACTCATCAGGTCCTGGACTGCAGAGGAAGCCGGAGGGCCAAGTCTGTGAAATGACTCATTTCAGGTTGTTTGCTCCTCCTCTTGATGTACTCTAGGGTTTTCACCTAGATTTGAAAAGAAAGGTATTTGGAGATTTTAATTGTCTTATTTCACAGCCATCAGTTCATCTTTGTGAAGGTGTTTTATCATGCTCATTATCATGTGTATGTTTCTTACAGGCTCTCAAATGCCACTTTCACCAGGCAGTTCCTCCACAAAATAAAAATGCAGTACTTCTCTTTAAGCTAGTTTTCTGTACTGAACAAAAAGTTAAGAACAACCAACACTTTCAGATTTCTTAATGCCTTATATACTATTAAAATTCTAGAAAGATACAGACCACTTGAAATAAGAAAAGCTGCTTGTTCATTAAGAAGCATTTAGAAGAATAACTTGTTGGGGTTTTAAGATAACTTGATTTTTTTTAAGTTAGCTTGTAAAGAGAATGAGGTTTATTCAGATCAAGAAAATGTCACCTTTTCCCAAATAAAGAGTGGAAAAAGATATTAAAAATTAAAACCTCTCTGCATTATCTGTCTCACTCCCTTACCATAGTCTTGGTGTCAGCAAAGCCATGCTTCTGAGCAAGGTTCCAGAGATTGACTGAAAGCTGGTTCAGTCTGTTGTTCCGCAGGTCCCCATGAGCCAGGATGGTGTTAAAGAAATAAAGTGCCAGCTGGCTCTGCCGCTTCAGGGTCTGGGATGAAAACAGAAATATCCCCATGTTACTGTACACTCATCCCAAAACACCCAGCTTAACCTCACCAGCTTCTCTGAACCCCCACAAGTTCAAAGGGCATCCTTTTGTAACACACAGCAATAGTTACAGACAGAAGAATACAGAGTTTTCATATTCCATTCAAAATGCACCAAGCAGCACTAGCTGTAAATCAACATAAGCTGCTGTGAATAAAATAATTACTCAGACTCCTACGTGTCATACCACTTTGGCATAGCACAGTATGTAGGTCTGACACATTTACAACTCCAGACTCCCTACAACTGCATCGAAATCACCCTCACACCAACCAACACACACTTAGAGCACCCTAGCTGTAAATTTTTAGAGACCACTATCATCAATCTAAATGCAACTTCAGGCTTTTTTTTTCCCAGTCTATTCTACTTTTATTTATTTATTTAACCAAAGATGTTTTTTTCCTGCTATTCTTTTACTGAAACTCTGGTGGTATGAACATATTTGTACCATATTTGTAGCTACTTCCCCTAACATTGCTGAGGAGGGACCTTAAGGAGCATAAGAGCAGTTTTCCCCACACAGAGCAGAGAGAATTCACTGCTACATGTTCTCTTAACCAGAAACAGCTTGAACTTTACAGAACTGTCCAGAACTAAAAATTTCCATTCCAGCACTGTCACATAAATGAAGCATTCTCTAATACTGTGAAAAGACCACACTGTGTTAACAATAAGATGCATTGTTCTCTTCCAAGTTGCCATTTTGGTGAAAGGATTTTATTGTGAGAAAATAATTTATGTTATTTTATAGCTTTTAAAGGAAATGAACCAATATAAACACAAAATCATTAAAGCCTTGTTCATTTAAATGAGCAGCCAAGAAGATGAATAATAAAAGGTCACCAACAGTGAAGCAATCCAAATACCAGTGATTTTATGACCAGCTTTACTTTAGCACAATTAGAGCTCTCTGACAATATTCTCATCACTTCTATTTCCTCAGCAACAACAGCTTCCTCAAACAACTATTCATTTTTACAAAGCAATTTTTATCTAAATCTCTCAATGACTTTCACTCAACAAAACAAAACAAATGGTCCCTCTTTGCAAATAAGGATGGCCAGAGGAGCAAATCCAAGGCTGCAGAGGCAAAGGCAGGCCAAGCACCTGTATCTGTGCTGCTCAGCCTTCAATCAGTTTTCTATGCAACAACAGCCTTAGCGAACTAACACAGGATCTCCCTACTCAAAGTGTGCTTGAAAGGAGAAAACAAACAAAAAAAGCCCTTTCAGAAACCATAGATTTCAAGTCCTACAAACATTCCTACCCACAAATTCCATACAGGAGTCAGATGCAAACAAATCCCTAATATACAACCCACAGTCCTGAAAATTTTAAATTTTCTTCTAAGACCTGGAACATTGGACATTGTTTCTGCTGCACTGTTCTGAAAAAGAACTACTATTCCCTGAGGTGATGTGTACAATGATGCAGAGGATTTGAGCAAAGGATATTTTCATCTTATATCTCTGCTATTGCTCAAGGAAGGACAAACAGGATAGCAAAAGCAGAGTAAAGGCTAAACTTAGCCCAGTGTCCTCCCAATATGTATCACTTAACACATTCTGTATTGGCAAACACTCTGTGCTACTGTGTAAAGAGCCCATCTAAAAAATTCCATCCCATCCATCACGCCCTGCCCTCCCATTCCATGCCAGGAGCCACAAGATTTCTATCAATAGCAGCCTCAGTGAGGGCTGACTGGGAAGCTGTCCATTCTCAGAAACAGGTACATTAACAGAACAGTGAGTTCTCATTATTTCAGCAAACATCAGTCACCTGCCTTTCACATACAATCCATTAAGCTAGATTTGATCCCTCAGAGCCTCTGAATTCCAATCAAGAAATCCAATAAGCTGCCTAGAGTTTATTTTATATTGAACAAATATACTAAAGTCAGAGTAAAGACAAAACAACTATTTCCTCCCTCTGTACCTCTCTCCTGACATCATCTCAGTGCCTGGGATGTGAAACTTTTATAATTAAAGGTGGTTTTCATTGTATTTTCCCCAGTAATAAAATAACTGTGAATTCTCACTTTGCTCATTACAGAATTGGACATCATTAGGTCCCCACCACAAGCCTGCCTATGTGATGGTCTCATTTTCCAAACAAGTTAAAATACCCAATTTCCTTTTGTTATGAGGTTCCTGAAGCTTTTGAAAAGACCAAGTCCTGGTCAAAGGTGATCTGTTTCTTCAACTCCAAATTATTTTTGGTTCTGTATTCAGTAAGAACTGAAGTAAGAAGCTGAGTAAGAACATACCTCCTCCTTTCCCAGGGTTTTCAGGTGATCCAGGATCTGTGACACCACTGTTTCACTCAGTTTATTAATTTCAGCCAGGAACTTGGAGTCTCCACCATACAGAGCATCATTGGAATCAACTGCAGAGACAAATTCAAGCTCAGGCCTGGCTAAAGAGCTATACATTTATTTACTATTGGAAACATCATATATTGATAGAAGACCACATTTGGAAGTCATAAAATGCCCCTCCTCCATGAAACACAAACAGAACTATGTCTTTTAAGTGCCTACCACTTGGTTGCATACTATGTCCTTTTGTTTTTAAGAGCAAAACAATGAGAAAAATCTTTTAGCTTAAAGCCAGTCCTGTACTCCTGGATGCAGCCAGGCTCACAAATATCTCCTAGACTTAATGTTAAGCAACATATCATGTTAATTTTCAGGTTTTCCACAGAGACAGACTCCCTGCTTCCATCACTTTAGAAGAGTATGGACATCATCTACAATGACAGCAGCACTGGGCCAAACAATTTGTGTTTCATTTATTGAAAATAACCAGATTTTCAAAACAAACTGCATATTTTTTTTTCCTTAAAATAAACCCATGATTACCTCAAACTGATGGATAGAAATTCAAAAAGCATATTTTCAGTTTCAAAGACCTTAAAGGATTCTTAGGAGGGAGAGAGCTCTTCAAGTTTTTACAGTTTATATAATTGCAATTTTAAACAGGCCTTTTGCCCTAATTTATTTATGTTCTATTAAGAAGTAGAGTAAAAGAAATGTTTAGGTTTAAATATATTCTAGGTAAATCAGAAAGCACAAAAGATGAAAGATAATCCCCTGTTTCCAAGTAAACTTTATTTTAAGACGCTAAGGTACAAGGTCCACCTAGAAAAAAACCCCATTGCTCTACTACAGGGGAAAAATTACTAATTTATATTTCCATGCTTCTCTCCATTAAAATCTAATTAATTTAGATTTCTCATCTTGGGATTATGCAGCTATTTCGGTCATATAGAAAATGGAGTGAAAGAAAAAGCTAAATCACACTTCCTTACAGAATTTGAACAGCAGATTTACTACAGAGTAGCACTTCCACTGACAGCTATTTTCTGTGCTGCTAGCTGCAAGTGGTATTTTGTCATGGGTGGTAAATCTGGCAGAACTGCGGAACACATTCCAGCCTTCCCTCTGTGAAGTCTGTGCAACTGAAAGAAAAAGTCAAACCATCTTGGACTCTCTGACTCATTAATCTTCAGGGTGCTTGAAAGGATTTTTATTTATTACTCCACCTTAATTTAGTAATCTATAATCAGAAGGCAAATATTCAAATTTTAGAGCATATATCAAAATATTCCAAAAATTATTACAAGAAAGATGACAGCTGTTTTTCGAAATGTAAGATCTTTAGAATTTTCTAGCTATTCTGAATATTTTTTTAAGTTACTGCAATTTCCAGAACTCAAAGCATCAAATACATAATTTAAATAATGAAGACTAGGCTTTACATCCTGAAAACTGGAGTTCTTAATAAATGTGGATGAAACACCAATGATAAGTATAAATCAAGTTGATGCTTTTAGACTTAAATAAAACCCTTCATATGCATAATCTTTACTTTAAAAGTTCACATTTATAAGCATTTGCACCAACACCACCAGAAGCAAACTAAGTAACCCACCCTGCACAGATTCACTTTAAAGAACAGACTGCAGCTGTTCAGAAGCCAACTCCTGGAATTATTCTAAATTACAATACCTGGAACTGGATAGGAAAATAATCCATTCTGTGAGACTCATTACCATTGGTCTTCATTAACTGGCTATGGTGATTAGACAATACTACAAATGTCCTGGTGGAATGCAAGGAGCCAGAGTCCCCCTTAGGTATTACCTTTATCTACATGGTAGATAAATGCTTCTTGAGTCATTGCAGACAGCAGATGTAAAACATTAGTATAAATCCTGACTTTGTCATCGCTGTTATCCTCCCAGGTATAATCCTGGATCACATTCAGTAATCCTCGCACAAGAAACAACACTCCTTGTTCTGGATGGTCCTACAGAGAAGAAAAAAGATAGGTCAAAACCAACACCACAACCCCAGAACAAAACCAGGATTATTTGCAGTCATTCAGTGGTGTACAGTCACAGTTTGAGCTCTATAAAAGCGGAATTACAATATAATTAAATCTGACAGCTACTTTTCTTAAGTGTGTTTCCTGCAAATCCTTTAAATTTTTTTCCAGTTTCCATCTAAAATGCCCATTTAACCCATAATTACAACATGATCCAGGCAGCCTTCACAGACAAACTTTGAAATGCTTTGTTTTGTAGTCATGGGGGAGCAGTACAAATTAATTTTCAGCTTCTTAACCGCTAAGCCTCTAAAATTAAACACTGGTAGATTTCATTATTAAAATTGTATCAGTAAGCTGTAGTGTATTACTCATATAATTATGAGTTTCAGAAGAACTCCTACAGTGGGAAGTCAGTTACAGACAATAAACAATCTTTTCACATGAAATTAAAAGAAAGACTCTGCTTTTCATAAGCTGGGAGTTTTTACAAGCAGCTTTATACTGCACCGGGCTAATTCCAGCTGGCAGTTGGAGCAGTGGCACCAAGACACACAGGACAAATCCCAGACCACTGGGGACACTTCCTTTTGATCTTCTGTAAATAGGGAACAAAGTTAGGGAAGCTAATTTCTGAATGCTGGCATCTCATCTAGTTATTTTTCCTTACTGAATCTGAGAGGCTGTGTCACTCACTCCCTTCTTCAATCACCTGCTGATGATCCCAGTCACCCCACAGCCTTCCCTCAGAGCCTGACTGCTGCACTCATGGAAGCAATGACAGCCCAGGGGCAGCTTCCCCTTCCCTTGCAACAGCACAGCACAGCCCCTCCACCTTTCTGAACATGGGAGACCCCTGCCACTGCAGCAGGGGGAATGCACAGCTCTGACAACAAGGCTTTGGACAGCACCACACTGTGTGCTGCTTCTCCAAACAGGCAAAGGAAAAAGGAAGGAGAAAACCATAAGGGAGGTTTCAGTGAGGAGGAAAAACCCACTCTCTCCAAGAATAAATGAATATACAGGTAATTTACAGTTCCCCCTCATCTTTTAGGTATAACTAAAAATATTGGAGAGAAAATTACATCCCTCTCTAAACTTGACAGTTAAAAACTGGAAGGATGTAGAATGGTAGTACTTTGTGAAATATTCATCAGAAGAGGAAGGTTATGCCAAAACACATCTTCTAATTATTGTTTTCACTCCAATGATTAGGCAACCTATACCAAGTAACTGAAACTAGTAAGAACTAGAGCTCTATATTTTCCCCCTCATGTATTACAGATTTTTGAATACTTAGCTAATTAACCAGTAAATGCTGTCTACACAATTAAACAATGGTGAGATTTCACTCTACCCCAAATCCACTTCTAGTGAGAGGTGTTGCTGAGAGTGGCAATGCTGTACCTCCACCTTCACACAGTTCTTCTGCCTCCCCATTTTGCATTGGGGTGAGTGATTTTGCAGTCAGTGAGCAGAATAGTTCATCTTTTCACAGAAAACTAATCCCTGCATTTACCACTCCAGATGCCCAGTCTACTCTAAATGTTTAAACAGGAAAGTCAAAATAGTCTATACTAACCTGTGTGCTACTCATACACACTCAACTTACCGGAACAACTAATAATGTGGAAAAGAAATTACACAGGAATTCCAGGAGGAAGGCATCAGAGGGTCGCATCTTTCCATCTACGCTTATCATTTTTGGCACTTCAGGAACAAGGCTCACTGCAGCTTTGAAAAAAGCATCAGCTACAAAATAAAGATAGAGTTGCTGTTATATCACTCCAGCTGTGATGGCAGCCATGCCTGTAACCCAATGGTTGCTTTGAATTTGTTTCAGAATTCAAAGAAATGACAGAAAATGAATGTGCTGAACAGCAAAGAAACCCAAGACTTGGCAGCGGTCTGATTCTTGAGAAATCTGTTAATTTGAATGATGCTGTTTCTCCAAAAGAAGTTCCCACATCACTCAAAACTTCTGAAAGTATAACTCTTCTCCTTTGCCTAACATGGAGACACCATCATTTCATATGTATTGCATATATAATAAGAAATTAGCACAGGATTCAAAATTGACTTATCAAAGAAAATTCTTATGCCAGGAGAATGGGGACTCCAAAGTGAGGGTAAAAGGTTCATGCTATTTTGTTCACCAATCCATTCACAAAAGGCATTTAAGTTCTATGGAAGTACCAACAACTTCATATTTCTAATTATTAATAATCACTAAAAGTAAAATATTAATATAGTACCAGAACCTGGGGAATTGCTGGTTACCTAGATAAAAGAGTATTTTCCAAGAATCACAATATGGGAATTAGAGAAACCATCCACCATTACAGCCTTGGCAAAATAGCTATTGAGAGGTTTTTCATAACTCTTTATTATGTCTCTAATCTTACAAAAACATAAATTCCAAACACTAGAACATCTATTCCTAAATTTATTAATATTCACAAATTAAAAGCAACAGTATGTTCCCTCTTACACTAGAAGCCCTTCTATATATGCTGGGTTCACAAAAAAATTTCTGACAGCAACACTGTTTTGCACTTCCTTGGCAACATTTCAGAATATCCAAGTATCCACATCCCACTCAAGATGTTGAGCCATATACTTCAAAGCATCCTTCAGAATTAATATTGTATCTTTATTTTACAGGAACAGAGACCCAGGCCATGTAATCAGCTTTTATCAAAAGCAAAAGGAGAATTCTTGGTGAAAGCCAAGAGGTGTTACATGGCTGGGATGGAGATACCACTGACAGGCAGGCATGGGCCTTTCCAGGAGCACAGCTTGCTCTGGAAAAATTCATTTGAGACTCCAAGCAAATTTGCTAAATATAGTACCAACTGATATCTAATTTAAGCTTATGAGGAATACCAGAGAAACATGTGCTTTGGAAAAACTGTAGTTCTTCTCACTCTTGTTTTTTCAGCACAAGTGCTCAAGGACTTTTTAGTGCTTAGAACACAGACCCCTTCTATCAAACACTGTCTTTCCTTTTATTCTGCACATTTGTTTTGAGGTGAAAGAATGTTTATTTCAAACAACTTATAAGTTTAGACAGCCAACCCAAAGGAAGGTAAGGAATCTTTCTCTGCTTTATTTCAGGAAGGAAGGCAGCAGCAGATGTTCATTCTAGCACAAGTAAATGAATTGCTGTCACTTCCACAGTTGTCTCAGCAGAAAAAAAATAAAAGTGCATGTCCCACATCACCATACAATAAAAACATGTGACCAGACAAATGAAAAAATGTGCCTTAGAGAATAGTCTGCATACCAAAGTACCCATGTCTGTGCAGGGAATGCTCCTGCCTTCTAAGTTATTTCATAACAGGACGAGAATGACCTGTGCAGCAATCAGCATCCACAGTGAAAAAGAGCTGCAAAATACCTCACCCTAATTTGCCTGCTCTCCCAGCAATCACAATCCTTCACATTATCCTCTAAACTTCTGCCATAGTGCAAACCCAAAACCTCTTCTTTTCTATTTGAAAACCTGACATTTGATTCAATTTACTGTCCTTGCCTCCCGCCGTGTCTGTGAATGAGAGCTGCCCTGGCTGAGCAGCTCCAGAGCCAGGAGCTGCCAGGTTCCCCGGCTGCTGAGAGCGGTGCCCAGCTGCCCTGGACCTGTCTGTGCTGCCAGCAGCTCCCTGGGCTTCCACCCGTGCCCTCCTGCCCCTGCAGCCACAGCTGCTGCTCCCAGGCTGTCTCCCCTGCAAGCCCCACACGCTGTCCCTGCCCACACAACGCACACCGAGGCTCCTGCCCCACACTTCTAATTCTTGCTCCTTGCCTTTTTCCCCTCTGCTTTCCCCACTCCATGCAGCAAGGCAAGCCAAAAAAGCAATACAGCACAAAACAGTTGTATTTCACTTTGCTACATCCAGAACTGGCAAAGGAGAATATGTTCATTTTGTAGTAAGTCCTGCCAATCTGTGCTAACCATGGAATGGTTTTACGCTGGGACACTAAAAGCACATTTATCCAAGATATATGTGCTTCATAAGAAGGAGAAAAAAAAAAAAAAAGCATATCAATGCAAAGGTTTTTATTTTTTTATTACAGATTGTAGAAAATGACCCGTCCTCTAAACATTAGCATCCTGGCAGAGAGGAGTTAGAGTATGCATTACATGCTCTGAGTTTGGAGAAAAGCCTCACTAAAAAGGTTGTCACAGACATGCTGCTTTTTCAAGTATGAAATTAGCATCAGTGTTTAATTCTGAATTACATTAATTATGAGGTTATGCAATGATGGTTTCTCTGTATCTTTAAAAGTATTTTTTAAAAACTATTACTGTAGAGATGTTTTAAAACAAAACCATACATCACTTTTCGTGGCTTCCAAAAGATATAAGGAACTACTTAAAAAGCACTAAAAACCACAACAATCTTGATTCTTGATTAAAAAACTAAAAATAAGATAAAAAAGGCTTCTTCTGATGAAGGATGCTGTTTTCTTATCTGCCTAAAGTACAACACTGCTTCTGAAGTGAACCACTGTTAAACTGGATAAGGGGAGAGCAGGCTGTGCATTACAGCAAATCACCATGATGGAGCCTTCCCCAACTGCTGTTAATATCTTGTGCAGTGCTCTGAACGTAACATACTTCATGCTTCACTACATTCATCCTTTCACAGCAGCTCCTTCATTCTGGTTGACCATAATCCTATAAATCTTTCCCCAAGCATACATGCTGACCTTCAGGCTACAAAAACTAACAGTCTTGGATATCCAAGTCAGCACTTCCAGAATTAGCCTCCTACAGAAGAAAAAACAAGTGCAATTGGTGCTGAATGTTCTGCTATTGACAATATTCACTATGACATATGTACATGTTTAATTGTACCTACACACAACTATATATACCTCCATATATTTCTACAAATCATTCTCTCTAGATATAAAAATTCAGCTTGCATTGTATTTTCTGTATCTCTGATAGCTAATTAAAGTGCACAAATTCAAGATTTCAGGCAGGCAAAAATAAGGAGGAATTGTTTTCACATGGGAAAACAATTAAACTCCTTAAGGCCACCTTCAAAGAGCAAAAGGGAGCGAGTTTAACATAACTACCCAAAGTATTTTTAGTCACAGCTACAATTACACCATGCTAAATCCACCCAAAGGACAAAACCAAGGACCATACACATCTTCTGCATTCCACACCACTTCCCTGTCTTACACTGTCAAACCTAATTTAATACTCTGAAGATTTTACTTCCACATCCAACAGATGTTGGAAATTTAATGAAGCTTATACTGCAGTGCAAAAAATTATTGAGAAGCAAGCGTGGGGGTTTTGTTACTCTGTTTTTTCTGTTAAATAAATTAATCCATTATTGTTTTGACAACCAAACACTGTAAACAGTTGAATCCTCTTCTTCTTCTTCTCACATTGATGAGGTCAGGAGCATTGTGAGAGTTTTGCCACATTCTTGAAATGTGGTTTTCCCTCAAACTCCTGCTAATTGTTCTCCATCTTAAAGATCTCTACACATCACTTCCAATCCAGAAACAACCAAGAATTCGTTGAAGGAAAAAACTTGAAATTAGAAAATGAATGCGCTGCTGCTTGGTGAGCTGGAATGTACTATGTTAATTCATACTATGAATTAGCTGCAGATAAAAAGGTAGTTATGTGGATGAAGCTTGGCAGAGCCAGTTTTAGGCATAGCTTGATTAAAGACTGTTACAAGGCTTTAGTACTTGGAGACAAAGGCCTACAGAGACATAAGTGGAAGATTCATATAGGGCCATCAGACAGTATCAGCAAGGACACTGGACACAAGAAATTCTATTCTTAAGGTGAAATCAGTAAATGCAACACACACCCCATCCCACTGCCTTATTCACTCAGCATGTTATTTTTCAAGTGAGGCAAAGATTTCACAGCCTTTAAAACAAAAATGCTGCTTCACACACATTACCAGAAAGTTATGTCATCTCTACCACCTGCTAAATGCTGTGACCAAACATTAAAAACTCATGCTGTCTCTTTTTTTTTGACAGACAAAAGCAGCATTTCCACAGGGAGGAAATGTGTGCAATGAAAATGATACCTGTATCTCAGAAGCCCAAAAGAGTGACACAATGGAGCATGCATTTAATCTCAATTTAGTCCAAGCACCCCCACGACAGAAAGCATGACCAATGAGAATTTATTATTCTCTGTTGGCAGCATGCAGTGCTCAGTGGCTCAGTTAAGAAAAATGAAAAGCTCATCTCTGTAAAATCTAGCATCCTCATTTCAAAGGTGGGCCTTTAATAGGCTCTCCAGAGGCACAAACTATGCATCCAGGGCAAATTCACCTAAAACATTTTAAACATAATTACAGATTCATTTCATTTAAAGCAAGTTTTGGGATCTGGCCAAGAAAGAGGCAACAGTCATTTTTAATACATTCTGAACATTCCCAGACAGGCATCCATCAGTGTATTAATGCTGGAGTTTCATGAGCGTATAAATTCACAGTTCTGACCAACGTCATTGTCTTAAAGAAAATCTATTCTATGAAAAAAGTACAATTTTCTAATACTGAAGTATTTGGATGAGTTCAAACACTTCTATTTGATTTAAAATGTGGCAAATCCAAGCAAGCAAGGCTGGGACAGAGGAAATGGGAGCAGTGAGGCACAAGGACTGATGGTTACTACTGCTGCCCCTTGAAATGAGGAATGAGGCAAACTCCAAACTTTTCTAAGCAGATTAGCTGTGGTTCTCCAATTGCTGATAGTTTAGAATGCAATCCTCAGACTCATAAATCCATTTATTGTTATGACCTGCACATCCTTCTTTTTTCAAGATAGATACATTGGCAATTTAGAGAAATCTTCCTATTGCCAACAGAAGTTGTGGTACTCAATTTTGTTATGTGTTCAAGTGAAAAGTCAACTCACTGAAACAGCTGGACTCCCCACAGAAACTTAAAATTGAGAAAAAGCCAAGACTTTACCTTGCTACAAACACCAGCTGGAATCTTTAAAGAGGAAGACACGTGCACCACTGCTGACTGAGCTATCAGATCAGGTACATTACCTTTCAGCTTTATTTCTCTTCACAATTTTAAACTAATTAAGCTAATTCAAATCAGCATGAAATAAAGGTTACAGACAAGGCACAGTTTCCCTTCCTGGCCTAGTGCTACCATTAATGGCACATGCTTAAATCTTCACTTCATGCTGCATTGGTTTTAGCAGATCAGTGTCTAATTGGCACCAGTTAACTGACTGGAGTGAAATTTGCTGTTATGAATTAATCAGTACTTCTTACTTCTTTCTCATTCAGTTGAGATACAGATTAAACTGTGTGAAAAGTAACTTTCAAGGACACATTATGTGACTTCAGTGCATCAACACATGGAAAGACAGTTCACAAAAAAAGTCCCAAGACAGTGCCTGTTTAACATGCTAAATTACTCATGCAAGTGACATGTCTCTGAGTACAACTTATACCCAAAATAGCTTTGCTAGGGGTGCAAAAAAGTGAGTAACTATAAAACCTCGGTAAATGCAGTGAGTTACTGAACATCAGTTTTGCTCTGGCTTCATTTTAACAAAAGCAGAGATGGACCAAATGGTCCTCTCTCTAACTTGTGGGTCCAAAATTCAGGAGAATGTGGTGAATGAACCACACTTTAGAGACTGACTTCATAATACTTTGTATATATCTGCAACCTTAAAAGATTTCAGGATGGGGATCCTATAAATTGCTTTGTGAGTACACTGTATTCATGTGTCAAACAACAGCTGTGCAGATGTGTAAACCCTAACACCGAAAAATCTGGGCAATTTTTGGGGCCCAGGAGTCTCACCCAGAGAAGAACTGGATCACAAAAGTAGTTGAAAAGCAGTTTATAAGTTGAAAGATATTAAATCACAGAGTGGGTCCCAACATGGCCAGGGAATAATTCTCGAAGACCAAATATTACAGAAAAACTGCTTTGGATTTGCTTCCAATAAGAGAAGCTCTGCAACACAACAACAATAACAAAAATTAGCATACAGGATAAGGTAAGCTGATCAATTAAATAAAAGACCATAGAGAGAAAATGTGAGCCCATTTTATGTAAACTCTGAAAGAAACTGCACAATGCTATTTGCACAACAACAGACTTTGCAGATCTTTTATTTGCACAACAAACTTGGACACAACAGTCAGCTTTACTCTAAATCCCTCTGCTTTGCTGTATCTGTCAGCATCAGATTCAAAACAAAGAAATGCAATAGTCACCCTGCAATAAAAAGTCTTAATCAGCATCCTAAGTCAGCTTGTTTGTGCAGCTGGAACTTGCTGGTAAACGCAGAGTTGGAAAACAAGCTCTCGTGAAGAAGCACAGAGCTAACACAAAGAATTAATAGCCACAACAAAAGGTGTTGCAAAGTAACCCAATTTACCACTCTCACAGCTCCAATAGAAACATGAACATGTAAAGAAAGAAAAAGCATTTACTATTGGAGAGCAGACATTTAAAGTCAGGATTAAAATTGCAAAACAAAGTAGAATGACATCATTTCAAAAAGGAAAAGAAGAATACTGCAAGTAGTTAAAAGTATATGAAGATTGGAATAGATATCTGACTTCCATTTGTAACATGAACAAGATCATATTAAATGGTGATACAGACCTAATGCTCACTCTGACACCAGAACAGCTCCCATTCTTCTCCCCAAATCACTTTTTGTCAGAATCTGCTATTACTTAACACTGAACTAACTGCATGGCTGAAAATGTGCTCTGGCACATTTCAATCAATAATTCAGATCCAAAAAAGAAAATATATTTTTCAGTCTTCATATGATCTGATATTACACCATTGTTTCACTCTGATATAGTGACACATTTTCCTGGCTAAGCATTTATCATGCAGGTACCTACAAAGCAAGTTTCTCCTGTCACTGACCTAACCTGAAATTCTTTTCCAGCTCATTGGTGAATTTTGTCAGGCTGTGAACCCCTACACAGATAGCTTTATATCTTTTTTCAGTTATAATAAAGCACACTATTTGTGATTAGAGTGCTTGCATAACTATGCAGGAAAAAAGCTTACCATGCTTTCCATAATTCCTAACTCATTTAGGACAACCTACCTCATGGCCAGGACTGTGTCAACTGCAGTCAGCTCTCCTGGCTACTGAGATCACATTGAGGAGCTGCTTTAACATGACAAGGTTTTCCTTTAACAGTTTGAAACAGAGCTGTATTTTAATTGCATCATAAATATTCATATGACTTAGGATATCAACCAATTTATTATTCAGTTAGATTTCTGAAATAAGAGAACCTTTAAGTAGACAAATTCATGCCTTACCTTGTGAAAGACACTGATTTGCCAGAGCAACCTGTCCAGAGTGTAGATACAGATTAAGACGTGTGAAGATACTGCTCAGAGATGGAATTGTAATGAAGCAGAAGGCAACACAAGCCTAAAGTAAATTTTAAAAAATTGAATAAAATTCCTATCTCAGAGTTATAACAATCTTTACTGATTTAATACACAATTAGGAATCAAAATCTGTAAATCAGTTTTGGAGAAGATTTTCAATACAAAGCAAATATTAAGTGAAGCCCAAAATCAGCAATTTTGAATTTCTAATGAGAATTTCAATAATTATAATTTTTTTAATGGTTACTATTGCTAGATAAGCTCAAAACTGACTCTCTATTACTGTAGCTCAAGGAGTTCCTCTCTCCTCAGTTAACCACCTTGCAGCTCAAGACCAAAAGCTAACTAGAAGAGGAGATTAGTGTGCTCAGGGGGAAGCCGTCTGGCAGAGTGGCCAGAGGAGGTGCCCTGAGTTCCAGGGAGGAAGCAGATGCAGCCCAGGTGCTGCAGCTGCAGACCTGTGGGCACAGCCCAAGGCCTGGCCAGAGCAAGGAGCCCCAGGCAGGGAGAGGCTGCCCAGTGCCAGCCCCTGCCCAGGACACACACAGGTGCCAGGAGCGGGAGTGCCCTGCACACACAAACAGCTGCCCACTGGCACACGGACACACCTTGGCTGCCACATTTCAGCTTAGAAAAAGGGAACACAAGCAACCTGGATATCCTGTGATGGCCTGTGCACAGTTCAAAGCACATTTGACCATCTCTATACAGATTCAGAGGCACTAAAGCTGAAAGGAGCACCTTATTTGAAATTCAAATCCTGATTTCAGCATATCAGCACTGATATTATGAGACAGAAGTTTGAATATATTTTATACCCCATCTCCCATTCTCTCTGTGACCGAGTTACCTAGAAATTTGGTATTTTATTTCAAATATAATTTGAAAAGCTGAGCTTTCCAGAATTCACACAAACACCTCTCTGGTGAACCTTCCTTTGGAGAGGGAGTCAATCTTGCTGCTCTTTTTCAACACAAAATTGCTATTAGATGGTTTGGGTTTTTTTCTCCTTAAACAGCAACATTTGGCTTTAGACAGGAAAGACTGCTCTTAGCGAGAGAAAATGGGACTACAAACAGTGTTAAAAATACTAACATACTGGTTTTACAAAAACTATAAACTTAGGTGGCAGCAGACAGTATTATCTGCAAAAAAAGCAGGCTCAGAGTTTATTAGCCAGACCTACCCTGACAAATGCAGCAGTCTTTCTGGAATGATTTCCTTTCATCACCCTTCTGGTTTCCATTGCTAGTTGGTTCACAGACTACACACACAAAACAAAAGCAAACCATTAGAAAAATGCACAGCCTCAGTGGAAAATAACACCCTGCATGTTTTACTGCATGCACTTAGAGAATAGCCAGTGTCCAAGGAGCCCTGATACAATGTGTCCCCACTGTACTACTTACTTTTTACTGGGAGAATTTTAGTGACTGTTCCTTAAAGCAAATATGACTCAATTTGTGAAAGTAGACTTGTTTTATTCAAGCCTTTAGCTTATCATTTCCTTCCCAGCTATAGCTTTGTCACCTCCTTGCTAGCATAACAACCACGATTTCTAGCTAACACAGATTAAAAAACCATAAACCAGAATAACAGAAGGATTTAAGGGAAGATGCAGTGTTGCAAAGGAATCAGATGCAGTTAATGCACACCTGTGGCTCAATACAGAGAAGAGATTAACCTTCCCAAACACATCAGGACTCTGCCTGGATCTGCAGCCAGACACAGTCTAATCTTTCCTAGATGGAGGATTACAGAAGAGGCAACCCAAATTCTGAATGCACAAAAGTGCCATTTATTTTATTATATATGAAATCTCTTGCAAGGTAACCCATTTTCTTTGTTCCAATGATACAATGCATGCCTGTCAAGTAAAAACTTCAGAGTGTTTCGGGGAATAAAACCAGAGATGAGATCAAAGTCCACTTTATAAACACCAGATTAAAATACTTCAGGCTTATTGTGCAACAGACCAATAATGTGAGCAGAGAATGGCAGAAATGGAAATATATCCCCATTTGTTAAGGAAATGTAGACAAACTGTGGCTTACATGAATCAGCTGGACTAGAACAGGCTCCAGATTGCAAAACATTGACCTGGCTTCAACATAGAAACTCAGCTGTTGCTCAAAGTCACGGCCAAATGAAACCTGGAAGAGAAGAAAGGCCCCTAGACTTCACCACTGTATGCCTTAAATATATGTAAAACTGCATGCAGATAAACCACAGATATTCAAAAGTCAAAATCCCCATATATTGCCAAGGAGAAAACCCAGTAGCAACAAATAGCAGTCAGAGAATCTCTGTTCTTTTAACTGTCTGAAATACTTCAGTTTCAGGGAAATTTGAAAGTTTTAGTGTTTTGGTATTTTGGGGGATTTTTTTGTCTATACTCCACATGATTAAGTATTACAGATTAAGTATTTAAAAAAAAAAAATCCTGTTTATGAAGTGTTTTCAAAACTAGCACAACTCTTGATTCTTTATGGAAGAGATAAAGGCTTGGTTTTGATCATACTTAGAAAACAAGACAAAAAACCCCAGAATAATAGAAATAGATCTGTGAATCTGTATTCAGATTCCTCTAATTTCTAGTTGATAAAGGGCCTGCAACAGAAAATAGCATTTTTCCTCATTAGATAAACCAGTATGAAAAGCAGGTTTCCCTCAAGTTTAGTTAATTAATACCTGTTTATATAGTATGGCAAAAGCCTGTAACCTTGCATTCTGGCAGGGAAGAAGTCAAAAAACAACCTTTGTGTGAGAACAACCCTCTTCCAATCCTGTAGATTTAAAAAAACCCAAGTGCTGTCAGCTGGAGCGTCTCAGCTGTCAATTAAAAGCAGAGCATGAGGAACAGTCTCCAGGCAGTTCATGTATTCTATTGCAATTTTTTTTTGTAATGGAAGTAAAGGTTGCATTATTTATCATTTCTCAAGTCCCATGCCAAAGAATTTTTTACAAAATTAGAATAAAATTTACATTTAATCCATACAGTGAAAGATCAAAGAAACTGCACCAGAAAACAAAGGATTGCTTTTCACATTACAGACAACTGTCTTTGCTTTTCCTCTATTTGTACAACTGCTGATTCTTGAGCCCTAGTCTCAAGGAAACATACTCAAAAATATAAATTTTTCCACAAAAAAGACTGACTGCAAGGATGACTGTAACAATTGCTTTTCTCTCCACATCTTAATGTGTGCTGGTTTAAATGCACAAAAAGTCATTTTGCTGCTATGGGATTTTTTTCCCCCCGAACCAGGACTATCAAGACACATGAAATTTTGTTCAATGCAAGAAATCCTGCTAAAGGAAATTACACTATATTATACTGCATGTAAAGCTTAATAAAGCAAGACTGTATCAGAACATTAATTAGCAAATTATTATAGTTGAAGAAAAAACAACCATCTAGAGTAAATCCATAGAACTGCAACACAGAACAAAGAGGACAAATAGACACAGAGCCTGTCAGCTCTATGTGAAAGAAAAAACAGGCATTGAGAGTACATGGTTAGAGAATACAAAAAGCTTGAGAAAGTCTCCCTAACATCTCAAAACCAACCGAGACCAACAAAAGATTTATTGGAGTAAGAGTGAGGGATGGGTTAAAGACTAATTTCAAGACAAAACATCTGGGGTTCTCCAGGGAATACTAATTTAATGACAGAAATTATCTTATTTATAAATTAAGATAAACAGAGATAGAATAACAAAAAAGTTACACTTATTTTGTATTTTTGAAAGCTGGTATTGGTTCCATTTAGAGCTAAGTAGTGGAACTTCCTCCACATAAACCAGTGACCTCTCTGATGCTTCAGTTGCTGTTTAACTTTTAAACACATCCTCTCTGTTTTACAGGAGATTTACAAAACTAGCAGAAAACACCACTAAATAAACAACATGTGTACTTAAAACTTCATCTTGCACCGAATCAGCTTCAGCACTGTGTGACATTTCTTTGAACACAGACACACTTATTTCACTGAAATGCACTGCCTGTGGTTTTCAGTGGTCTGAAGCAAGTCAGAGACTGGGCTCTGATTCAGCCACAGGCACCTGTTCCCCACGGGCATCTCACAAAAATCTGAGCTCTAAAGTGCACCCAACACATGCACACAATTGTCACTCACCATTTTTATGAATCCATTTATCAGAGCTGCTAACATTCTTTTCTCATCCTCAAGTGTTAGTGCACTAGAAAAAAAATTATTTGGTAGATTTTAGAATATTTTTATCCGATTTATCTATAAAGGTTCAAATTATATTTTATAATTTTTTCTGTATAAAACAAATTTTTATATGAATATCACCAAGTCAGCCATGAACCAAATTAAATTACAGATTTTTTAAAAAGTAAAAATTGCTGAGTGTCTTTAGATTCTCTAAAAAACTCAGACTTTGGCACGTGGAGAAGGAAACTACACCTATGTTTTTTATTGTAGCAAAGAAATGGCTTCAGTCTTGTGCTGCAACATGAGAAGTTGAGTAAGAATTAAGTCTAAAAACCTAAAGAAATCAGTAAGTCTATTCTTAGAAGAAAGTTTTCCTACTTAAGGAATAAAACTTTTGAAATGCCCTTTAAATATTATGCACTGTATAACATTAGTTTATTGTTTAGTTTAGGGTTTGTTTTGTTTAAGGTTTTTTGGTTTTTGTTTCAGGTATTTTGTTTTAACTTTTTGCCTCAGAATTTAAAAAATAATTAACTTCACATTGCTACAGTGCTGGTTTTATGTTTTAGTAAGAACTGAACTAAACTGCTATGTAAAAAAGGAGTTTCTTTTCATAAACTATCACAGATACCTATTCTACATCAAGAGTCCAAAATCTGATTTGAAGCAAATTTACATCACATAAAAATCCAGTCAATCAAACCTGTTTCACTGAAAATAGATGAACAAAAAGTTAAATTACAATTAACTAATACAATTTAATCCTTTTAGTATTATATGCTTGGCTCCAGCTTTGACCTTTAGTGTATCAGTTACCAATTTCCAACTCAGACACCAGATGGGAAGAGAACAATAGTTTTACTATACAAATTCAGTAAGGGAGGAAAGAAAACCTCAGCATGATTAGCTCATTAGTGCATTGCCAATCAAAAGAGTCAAGTGATGGGCTCTGAAAGGCTCAGAAGGCTGGTAATGAGATCTCCAGGTCAGTAATAGGTTTCCAGTTCAATTGTGAATCAGACCCCTACCAGTCTAAAGGCTGTTAGCCTCCAACAGCTGGTACAGGGCTCAGCCAGCCCCACACAATGGGCTGGGAGTTTCCTCAACCAGGATGCAAAAACAGATGCAGGAGTTACTTAAACATATCTGGAATTTAGGATGATTTACCGAGAGATGTACAACCATCCTAGCTCAAGGAACTGCTGGTTTAAGGGATTTTAAATGTCCCAGTAAATGAACAAATTGTTTTGGCAAAGTGTCAGAGGAAGCACAATATGGATTGCTATAAACTGCTTTATTTATTTTAATAAGCTGGTTTAGGTACAATATGTTGTTCTATTTAAAGCCTGAAGTGGCTTTTAGCGCAATATACAGCCAAATAAGGTACTCTAACCCAAAATAAAGCACTCTAGCCGGTATAAATTTGAATTACATGCTAAATCTGACCTCCTTATTGACAATAAATCTCACATTCATGGCCTATCAAGGATGAGAAAGTTTTAAGTTCCTTTGCAGCATCTGCCATACTAAGAGGCTCTGGGCTCAGAGTGGCAGAAGAGACTGTGCCCTTACAATTCAGCCTAAACCAGAAGGAAAAAAAGGTTTGTCCTCTTGAGAGCTGGAATTTGCAGCATTGTGATCCTGGCTCTGCTTTCAATCAGACACAGATTTCAGTGTGATTTTTGTAAATTACCTCTAAACCACACTGCACACTGCTTTCCACACTGCTCGACGGTGAGGGTGCAAAAGGGTACAGGGGAGCCCAAAAAACCCCAGCTCTCAAAGTCAAGGGCAGAATAGGAGGAATTAGGAGAAAGATATAGATGGTTCAACAGTTTCTCAGTTCTAGCTTCTCCTATTGAAGCTCCTAGAGATCTTCCAGGTATCTTTGTAAAGATTTCATACCTTTATAATGACTGAAAACACTGAGCCACAAAAAAGTATAATTGAATAAGGCAATCTGTGCTTTAGTAGCTACATATTCACTTGAATCTCAGAAATAGCTTATTATTCACTGTAACTCAAAGATTATATTGGTTTCACTCTCAAAGTGTTTTGAAGATTGGATTGTAAAGTGTCTCTGCTTCTAGAAAACTACAAAACCACTGCTACTTCCTTTTTAAAATTATGCTTCAGTATTCAAAATACAGCAGTAATTAAAGAGCAAATGGTACATGCTGCCACTTCCCTGCACAGCTCTTCCCTCAGCACTAATTGGATTCACGTCTTAATCCACCTTGAAACAAACAGCCCCAGAAACACGAAAGCACATCAGGCAGCCCAACTCTGCACGAATGAGAGCTCTCAGTAGAAGTGCCTCTTACTTCACAGAATCGTGCATCGTCTTGCAGATGTGCAGGAGAGCATTGAGGATAACAGGATCCTTCGTCGACTCCTGCTGATGCCTAGAAAGCGTTTGAGAAAAAGTGATTAAAAATCCTGCTCTGTCAAAATGGAGAACAATGACTAGAATAACACCCTTTAATGCATCATACAGTCACCAGCACCATATGACACTGCACAAGTTTTAAATCCATTTGTGACCCAACGAATACATGGTAAATATGGGTAGAATTCCAATAAATACAAGCCAAGGAATATTATCTTAATATATACATTTGCATTGCCAAGCCACAGACTCTGACTCCTTAAGGGACACAGTAAGGTGGACATGTGATACATTGAGGCAATCTAAGAACATCAAAATAAAACAATCCTGCATTTACCAAGATATATTTTAATTTCTCAGCTACTCAGGGACAGGCAGGAAGGATCAGTGTCAGGTTTAGGTACAGAGGCACATGTGCAGTACAACTCCACTAAGATGATTAAGGGGCCACAGCATCTCTCATATCTTGGCAGTAAAGCCAAGAGAGCTGGCCCCGTGTGCCCTAGGGGAAAGAAGGTTTGGGGGGGCTCAGCAATGAACATAAATACCTGAAGGGAAGGTGGAAATGGAAGGAGAAAAATGTTTCACAAAACTTGTTAATTATTTGAAAAGAAAAGGACTGCTTGATTTTCAGAACAGTTGAAAGTATTTTCATTTTCTAAGTTCATTTTCAGCTGTAGCAATATTCTGTGCTGTCACAGCAAGTGGAATGTGAAATAAATTTCATAAACCAACTAAGGCAACACAAAAAAAACAAGCTCAGAGAACAACTATTCTGTTAACCCACAGCAAGTCAGTATCAATACAATTACCTCAACTTTCTTTGTGAACAGTCAGACAGTCCATCAATAGATTAACAAAACGGACACATTTTCTTTTTTCTTCCCCATAACCTGGAAGACCTTCTTAAATCAAACAGCCAGTATACCGACTCCTAGACATGTTTCAGTAAGTTTCTCAGAGCCTCTAAAGCTCATTTCACTTCAACGGTCTCCACTTACTTAATAAAAGATTCCATAATGCACTTGCAAACCTCCACTCTCACACTTTCCTTCTGGAACATATCCAGAAATGGCAGGAATTTCTCCTGAAAGTACAAATATATAAACAAGTAAAATTGGGTATGTTACAAGCAACACACTTATTTTGGGTAAGTTTCATAAGCACAGATATTTAGGTAAAACTATTTTCATCTGTTTTGAAAACAGTAATTAATTTCAAAGGATGAAAAAGTGGAACTAATGAGAAAGGACTGATGGCTGAAAGATGTATCAATTTATTGATTGCAGAGATCCAGAAGGGAATACAAAATACAGAATTGTTTGACTTGAATGTTGCACTTTATTTCTAAAAGCAATCATATGCTTCAAACAGTTTAGGCTCATCACAAATTCATACATCTATGGGAAAAAAAGGTAAGATATTATAAACAATTAAAATAGTCTACACATCATCAACAATGTCACATCTATCCAGAGCAAGTTAAGAAGGTCTAAGACATACAAATTTCCTTCAAAAAACAGGGTCTAGGTTGTTTACCGTAATAAAATACTTCATTTCTGTATCATCTCAAGAATATAGTGAGGGTAAGTTTTTCAGAATTATCCAAGCAATTTATGAACAAGACTCGACCCCAAATCCACAGCATCAGTCTTGAGTTTCACTCTTCAAATGGTTTCTGTACTGAGACACACTTGCTGTCTCTGTTTCTATTTTTCTACCTCATATACAGCCTCTGTCCTCCCTGAGTTCCACTTTGGTTCAATGCCAAGTATAACTTCTATGAGAAGTGCTATGATAAGTATACATCATAGCACAGAAACAGTGTTAATTACATTAACATACACATACACAAATAAATGGTATTTCATCTTCCATTCATTGTCACTTATGTCATGGTAACAAATAAACCCGGAGAATTTAACAGCCTAATGAAAAAATATAAAAAACTGGAAATGGAATAATAAGTACTTAAGTGGTAAGCAGCAGAAAGCTCACAAAATATTTCTGCACTTAGATACTTGACAAAAAGTCCTTGCATTCTGCAAACTTGTAAACAATCTAAATATCCCAGTCAAGGTAAATTCTCTTACAGAAAAACTGCCAAACAGTTCTTCTTAAAAATTTTTTAACGAGAGTATCACTTACCACTGAAAAAAGCAGAGCAAAGTCATAGATATAGGTAATAACTTTCTGAATAATTGACTGCAGCTAAAGGGGAGAAAAGGGAAAAGTTTAAAAAAGGGGAAAATTATTGTAATATGAGTTAAATTAAGACTATCCACACCACAGATTATTCTTCTTTAATTATTCATAGAAGACTATTTTGAAAGATGCTTCAAGCATTAATCAACATTATTTCTTTTCCCACATGGGACAAACTATAGCTATGCTGTTCCTACACACTTTTCCTACATACCCTTCAGAACCCATACTGAACAGAGGCTGACCAGCCTGCCCAGGCTTTATTGACCCTTCACTTCCATAGTTAGGCACATTTTTTTAGAGTCTCCATGTCCTCCAGCTCTCTGCACTAAAATCTCAGCCAAATAAACAAAGAAAAAACACCCCAAACCAGTTTGTTAAATCTTCTGTTGCAGGCACTTTTTCTAGCCACAAAGTAACTACAAAAACCTTCTCAACTAATCCACATCTCATTTGGCATTCAATCTCAAGAACTGGACACAATAATTCAGTGAAGCCTTAACAATGCCTAGTAAAGATAGACTATTTTATGGTTTGCTTCTGTTTAAACAACCTATCATGACTGCTAATTTCATTCAGCAAACACGACTGCTGATGTAAGAGTTAACTATTGCTACTTTCTAAATACATAAATCATTCAAGTTTAGCATTTCTCAGAATTAAAAGATTGATGTGCATGGAAAAAACGAGGAATAAATTACAGCATTACAGTGTTCCAAGAGGCCTCCTAATTTGTAGTTAGTGTTTAAAAATAATTATTTTGTTATAAAAGTTATCAGTAATGTTTAAGAATTTATTCAATTTAAGAAAATGCACACCAGATTTTTACAGATTTGGCAAAATAAACTCTTTACCTGGGGGTAAGCATCTTCAAATGCTCGATCAGGAGTCATATGCTTGATGACATCAGCCAGAACCGTATTGACCTCTCGCTTCTGTGTAGCAAAAAAAAAAAAGGTTACAAAATGAAATTGGTACATAAATCAAGTCACTAAATACCAGCTGAGTAGGATAATTTTTTTCCATTTGCCAAAGCATCAGCTTTTTACAGAGCTCTAGTTAAGACAGGAACTTTAACCATAGCTCCTTACTTAAACTGATCCATCTGCCATTAAAACGAAAGGATAAGAAATGTTCAGTTCTGTGGGGTAGTAAAGCTTCAAAGCTGCATCTTTTGTCCCCATTCATCTTTCATGAAAGGAAACATATTTTTTCATTCCTACACATTTATACTGAATAGTCAAAGCCTTTCCATCTTTAATACCAGACTGCTGACACAGCCACTTAGTCTGAATCAGAAAAATTCAAAGGAAACAAAGTAATTTTCACCTACCGTAAAATGTCTGCAGGTATACTCCACCCACACTTCAGCACAGTTGATATAATCCTAGAAATACATGTGTCTTGTGATTACCAATATTTGCAGGAGACTGTGAGAAATACACTTGTAAAAATTACACTTAAAAGAATTAACTACTGAGGTATGATTCATGCAGACTTACAAATCTAGAACCCCAAAGGTGCATTTGTGTAGTAATGCTATGTAAAATTAAGTTATGCTTCAGCAGAGCTAAGAAAAGCAGGGATGATCCAAAGATATTACAGCCATCACTAATTTTTTTGCAACTGTGTGTATTTAGAAAAAGCAAACAATGTCATGCCTGAACAACTGGCTACAACTTTGCTCTAAACACAGAATCAGTAGTGAAACAGAATGGACAGTAACTCACTTGTGGATTCTTCAGCTTTGTTATAACCTTCCAGGCTTCATTTAATATCTGAAGGCGATCATTTTCAGGAGGATCAGCCAATGCCAAGTTTAATCCCAGGGAGCGAAAGAGGAGATGCTGAAAGTTAATGTGAAATTTTTAATTAAAAGCAGACAATCCACGTCCATCCAAAACTGGTCTGGCAGGTGCAGTGTGCAGAAAGATTCTCAGATCAAACCACTTGAATCATTTTATTCAAGTGACACACAAGTTATGTAGGCAACTAAGAGCATAAAGACCTCTGTCAAAGGAAAGGAATTGGTACAAATGAGATACAAAATGTTACCTTTGGGAATCCAGACTCATCACACTCTTTAATCATGCCAATGAAGTCCATTGATCTTGCAGCAATAAACTCTGCTCTGAACGCTGACATGACTGAATTCAACAGCAAAGCACTGCAATGAACAACACAGATCAATACAGCTCAACTCAAATTTAGTAGTTTGCATTTACACTAATCTGAACTTCCTAGACTAACAACAATCCAGCATCTCTCATAAATTTAAAAAAAAAGAAAGATAATAAGGAAAAAAAGCAAATCCCTAGGAATTACTACCTTCCAAAGGTTGACAGCAGCTTTACAACTTCCCTTGCTGAATGCATGTATGGCCTGATTGTAGCCAGTGGAAGACAGGGGGAAAGAAGGGGAGGAAAACTCAGAAAAATGAAGCAAAATCGGGCATCAGAGACATGGCTAAGGGAGAAGACATTAGATGTCCTAAACTTTGGCTTAGGAGCCAGAATGCAGCAACCAAGTTAAACTAATTAACTTCGTCTTGACAAGTAATCTACCATATTTTAGAATTCATCTCTGGAAAACAGATTTTCATAATTATGATTTAGTAAGCTACTGGGAGAATGAAAGCTGCACTATGCATCCAAACAGTTTCCAAAAGAGGAAGAGAGAACATTATTTCAGGAACTCAGGGGTACTCATTACAGACTCCGGTCTTCTACACTCTGCAACACTTACTTGTTCCCCAACTTTTTGCATCTCTCCATCATCTCAGTAAGCAGAACCTGGAACAATTATTTATTAAAATTAGTGAATAGAGACTTTGCAAACATATTCAGCTTTATTTACTGTATTGAAATCTACTAAAAGCTGTTTTAATTACTTCTCCAATACATTCCAATAGTCCTGTTTTACCCTGAATTTACAGCACAAGAAAACAATGGTGTAGCTAAACAGAAAACACATCTTCTGAAAGAGGTATAGTGGCATTTCAATCAAAACCACCGTTTTATGGAAGTCAAATCTGCAATCCTTCATCCATGCCATTACTCCAGATAATCACTATTTGCCAGTTATCTCTGGGAGGAGAGGTGAAAACTCTGCCAGACTGACAGAGAATAAAACAGCTTGTTCACTATGTTAAGTTACAGTTTAGTCAAATCATTTGTATATCCGTGGGACAAAAGAAATGGATGAATTCAGGAAATAAAGACTGAACTAGCTACAGGACAGCAAGAAACAATCAGGAATACTGCCTCTGAACTTGACGTAGTCACACTTGTGAAAACAAACATTCTTCCTGTACAGAAGACAGCATCAGACAGTCCTATATAGACTCTTTTTACTTGCCTTCACACTCATGTAAAAACTGACTGAAGGGTTGTTTCACAAGTTTAGTATTGAGCATTACCACATTCACTTACATCTGGAGCATGGTATGCAATACACTGTAAAATCCAGTCTATAGCAGGAGAATATAGGGTCAAATACAAAGGGATCTCCACACATTGCACCACCAGCTGGTTCTGAACTGTATCCCCATGTATCTGTTGAAATAAGAGACAAAAATATGTTGCTTTGTAAAGGTATTTAATGGGAGATATGATAAACTGGTTAAAGTTTGTATATGAATGGAAATTAAATAGATGATAGCACAAAGATAAGAGATATTCTGAAGCATTCCTTGCAAGCTAGGGGAAAAAATATTAAGCTCCTAAAATCTGTTATTCAAGTCTGGAAACATGCTGAATTGAGCAGTTTCCACTTACCAGAATGTATGTAAAATTTCTCATCCTATATCTGGATACAGGAACACCCCTAAATCTAGATTTGAGAACTTCTAAGATTTTTTTTTTAAGTATGTGGCAGTTTGATTAAGGAGTGTTATTTATCTGATTTTGCAAATAAACCACTTATTTACTTACTTGTTTAAATGTTAGGAGAAAGTCAAAAAAGTTTTTATTCAGGCTTTCTTTGAGTTGTGGTGCCACTTCCATCCCAACCTGTATTAAAAGAAAAAGACTTTATCAGCATCTATCAATTCTCCTTCAGAGTGAGATAAAGATGCATTTGCTGAAGGAATACACCCAAGTCACATACATCAAATCAACAAACAGCATTGAATCACATGCTTTTGACTGATTATTTCCTTGCTTACTATTACAGTCATGTCCACTAACAACCCCTGAGGCAGTTACAGCTGTTCTTAAACAAAATCCTAACATCAGCTCCAAGTATCTGTAAGCACTGAGGAAATCAGCAGCTACTCCAGTGCACTGCAACAGCCTACAGCAGCCCAGAAAATTATTCTTACTTATTACAAACACTTAAAGAGAGATTCCCCATCTGTAAAACAAAGAGAAATAATTTTTTGTTTGTTGAAAGGAAAAGACAGGCTGCTGACTACTTGAGATAAAAGCAGTAGCTCCTTGAAGCAGTGGCAGCATGGGCTGCAGTAAATCTTTGGTACAGATCAGAGGAGGTAAATGACAGCCTACCCTGCAAAGGTATGCTCTGGCATAGACTGCAACCAGTGGATCTCCAATTCCTCTAATCATAGCTGTCAACCGTGGGAGACATTCCGAAATGCCCCTGTTTTTATCAGAAATGAAAATGAGCTTCAACAGTCAATAACAGAAATATATCACCTACAGATGACTCCAGTAGCTGCCTTGTAGACTAACAACTGAGCATGAGTTATAGAAATATCTATCAAAGAAGAAGAATACTAGCACAAAAACTTATGAAATAAGTAAAATTTTCTGTGTACAATAATACATATCCTATATTCAAAATGCAGTATTTGCTATTCAGAGCAAGACAAAACTAAAGAACTCCTTCTCCTTGGAGAAGAGCACAGCTGTGGAAAAGCTGTAACTAAGTGCAAGGAAAGGAGATGCTCAAAGCAGAACTAGAACAGGCAGAGCTGTACTAGTGCCTGGATATGAGGCCCACTAACTCCAGTAAAAGAACTGCTTTTTAGGGATAATAAAGTTGTCACTATAGGAGCAATTTGGCTTCCAACACTCATTTCAAAATATAACTGAAGAAGGACAATTACAAGGGAAGGAACATTTTCTGCTCAGCAGTTGGCACTGTTTGGCAACACATTAAACTTATACCAAAGTTTTCAACAGATAGTGGCTCATTTCTCCTAAATTATTTCTCCTACTCTATCTCTCCCAGTATGATATCAGTATTTTTCTTTCAGTGTCTTTTTCCTACACTCCTCATGTCAACAATCTTCCTTCCCCTCCACCTCCAGAAGCCTCTGGTTTTCAATTTGCACTGGGATTTGTGACACCTGATGTCGCATTTGTACATACCTTTGAAAACTGAGAGCACTGCTGTATTTCAAAGTATATCACAGTTCACCTTTAATTTTTTCATTAAAAATTCCAACACTTCTCTGTAGTGCTTCTCAGTTCTTCTAAGACCCTACCCACCATTAATCACAGATCTCTAGTGCTTAATTAATTTAATTAGTTCCTAAGTCTGCCCATTCCATCCCATACTTAACATTATTCTTACGTTTTGGATAGGAACTTGTTGCACTTCAGTATTGCTGCTTCCACGTAACTAAATTGAAGCCAAGTCAAGGAACAAAACTAAAAATTCACACCACTGAAAAACTATAAGCAAACATACACCAAATGCATGTTGACCAAACTATTTTAAGGCCTTCTGTATTTAATGTCACTACACTTTGCTGATTTTTACAATTTATCAACAAGATTTTGTTTCAAAATTTTTCATCATCTCTGTCACTGACAAACTGCTCAGAACCAATAATTAAGCATTCAATTCACTATGAGACATGACTCAAAAGTACATTCAAAACCTACAGCCTGAAAAAAACAAAACAAAGCCAGTATAAACATTAGATCCTGTGAGTTTTATTGAAACAAATGTTCACTTCTGGAAAAATCTACAAAAAGCCTGCAGACACACTGTGAGGGTCTCATTTGACAAGGATACAATCTGGGAATAAGTTCTCTGATTGAAGCAATCTTGAAAAACCAGTTTAAGCAGGTTTCTTTAGCTGTATCGTTAACACTCTCTGGAGAAAAGTTATCTGGGAAAAAAAACAACCCAGAAACAGTTACATTATTTCTGAAAACAAGTTACTTTTCATGTTAGGTTAAAAACTGTATTCTCTTTCCATCTGTCAAGAAATTAAGTGCACAATAATAAACTAGGCAATACATTTGCTTCTCAGCTCTCTTGAGAAGCAGTCAGAGCTGAGTATATTACAAGAAAAAGTACAATCTTGTAGTAAATAATATTTCAGAACCTGAATTCAAGCTCATCTTGGAGCTCATCTCAGAGCTGCTACTGAGAAATCCAACCTCTCCTCTGCTCTTCCAAAATCAGAAATTGTATCTATAACAAATACATATATACAAATCTATAACGACTAGAGAACATACAAAAGATATTTAAGCACTCAATTTTTTTATTTTTAAATGCTAATATAAATTTTAAATAATACTATTACAAGAAATAGGAAATACTGAATATTGTTTCTGTACCCTGAACACATCCTCTTACGAACTCCTTCTGAAACCATTTAAAACACCACTCCTGCCTCCAGAAAGTGAAAGGCTCCACACAAAAGTTTCCAATTTCCAACAGGAGAGAAGCCACATGTTAGAACTCCCTGCATTCACTATCCTTCTCATCTGGGACCTCAGTTTTCATTAAACTTGGTTTCACTTGGTTCCCAAGGGACAAGCTCAGAGGCTGGGCCTGAAATACCCAAAGGTTCACATGCACAGTCAGCACAACACAGATTTTCCTTCTCCCCTCACTTTTAGAGCTGTTTGGGAAGTTCCCACCAGCAATGCCTCTGGCAGCTGTACAGCTGCAGCAGGAGCTCAGCTCAGAACAGAGGTAACTGTGCCCAGAAATCGTGACCTGCTATGGGAACTGCCTGCCTTCATTAATGTTTGTAAGAGCAGTTTGTCAGATCTGCAACAACCACATTTATCTGAACTATTTTCTCTAGGTTCATTTCAAATTTCAGTATTTGTTGGTTTCAAGTTTACAGCTCCAATCCTATGGATTTAACTGCAAACTAATGGCACTGTTCCACTGCCACCTACAGAATGCTTCATCTTGCAAGGATGTGCATATAGTGCACTTCAAATTGCAAGGAAATGCCTTTCCACACAATCTTTCAATGTCTTGCTAAAGAGGTTCTTTCACCTGCAATGTCAAATTAGATTTTTACACTGTGCTGGAACTTCAAGTGAAAAAAGAAAAAGGGCCCAAGTTAAAAAGATTATGCTAGAAGCAGCCTGCTCCTACTTCCAAAATTTTTCTTTTATTACAGCAAAACTACCAAGCTTCCAGTGTAGCAGCAAAAACATCTATTTACTAAAAACTGAGATTCTCAGCTTTGTTACGTTTCTACCATTAACTTTAAGCTTCTAAACTGTAGTACTTTCAGAAGAGAGCATATAAGACAAAAAAGGAAAAAAAATCTTCCTTCGTCTAATTTGGCCATTCCTGTTTAATTCTCCCTCTGCCTAATAAATTCTGTATTAGAGAACTTACGTAATTCCTTGTGATTTCAAGTCTCAGGAAGACTAAGTTTACATTTAGTACCAGCAGAGCCACAAGCATACTTTACTATATCCACAATTAAAATGTAATTTTGCATGAACACTGTGAACAGTGGAAGCTGCAAGTGATGGATTTTACTCTGTTAAAAACTAAAAGCTGCTAGATTCAAATCAGAACCTTTTCTGAGACAGAATAGCAATGGTCCTCTATTTAACCTTCCTCAAGGTTGGACATGATTTTTTCCTGGAGCACAGTGGAAACAAACAAAGTTACCTGGCAGAGAGACTCGGTTATCCACACACATTGACAGAATTCTTTCATACACCAACTTCCCTGGTTAAAAAAAAAAAAAAAAAAAAAAAAGAATAATTTAAAAAATCAAAACAAATTAACAAACTATAAAACACAAAATGATGGCACAAAGGCTCCCTTTCCACCATACAATGAAATTAGAGGGAAAAAACCTCCCAGAATACTGATATTTTGCTGCCCTCTAGTGCGGATGAAATGTTCAGTGTGATTTAGCACTTCTCACACTATAAAAACATCCTATGAATCCCTTAAGTGCAGGGGTAACACACAGGTCAGATTTCTCCCAAGCCAGGAAAGGACAGCTGCTGTCCTAACTTTGCTGAGTTTGGATATTATGTTATCTCTAGCAGCCTTCAGCAAGTAGGAAGGAGCACAAAGAGGAAGCACGACCCAAAAGAACAATTGGATCTCTGTCGTAGCATATCCTGCTGCCACCAAAATACTCTTCAACTTTCAATACCATTGTAAATATTTTCCATAACATGGCAGAAAAATAAGAGAATCACATGAAGTGGATGACAACTTCACTCACAAGTTTAAAAACATATTTAAAAAATCAATAAATACATTCTTATAATTTCATAGTCCCTATTCAGCCAAAGAAAACTTTCTGACTTCCTCAAAATACAAAACTAATGAAATATTGAGTCAAAAGACTGCTAAAATCCAAAATATTTTTATAAAGACAGTGTGTTTTTCATTTCAAAATGCAGAGATCGTGATTTTTCCTAACATTTTGTTCTAGATATTTATTAATACATAAAGCATAGAATCACAAAGTGAAATGTTTTCATCTTAAGAACTTTTGGCTCTTAGGAGATTTTTTACAATTATATACCATGGTTATCACTGTGTCCAAATGTTTATGTTGGAAATATTCCACAGTAAAAGTAAAAGTCATTTTAGCCCTTTTTGGGTAACTTTGATGCTTTCTAATATTACAAAAAATAATCTTATTAACAATTGTGTAGTAAGACTGGCAAGGTAGATACTTACCAAAAGTATCAAGGATATCTGTAATTAAAACAAATTTACTGGGATAAAACTGGATTACTGTTGTGTCTGAAAGAAGCTTAGAACACTAGAAGGAGAAAAAAACAAAGAAACATTTTTAGAGGCAAACACAAGTTTATGTTTTTACTCCAGAAAAGCTAGAATGGATGATTATCCACAGGTGGAAAGGGCCCATATGAATTATGAAGCCAAAGGCACAAGGACATCTAACATAACAGACCACAGTTCTTGTTGTAATTGTCAGGTTATTCTTCATTTTCAGAGCTACACAGACCTGGTTTTCCTTTATACAGGGTAATCCACAATGCAGAGTTTCAGCTGACCATGAAGATCTGTGCGTTTGTTCAGATAAAACAAATTCTCTCCCAGACAAAGCATTGAAAGGCACTTCTTCTCTAAAATCACTTTTTTTAAGGACACTGTTTCATTTTTCACCATCTAAGCATCCATATGAAGCACAAAATGTAATATAGATTACATTAAGAAACAATTTTAGAAGTGTAGTTAATGAGCTTTCCAATGCATTTTTGCAGCTCACATAACTAGTTCAAACATTCTGGAAACAGACTGAGCCACAGTCAGCTTCAGGAGGACTCTGTAATCCATCACCATCCACTGGGACACACCTGATCATGGCATTTGGACTGCAATGATGGCTGGAACAAAGTCACATTTGAAAATGTATTACCCACTTAGTTCTACTCTCATGGGGTGCTCAGGCCAGGAAGGAATGTGTCCATTGATTGTATGAATTCAAAATACACACTGAGCAATGAGGATATTTCTAAGATGCTTATTAAGCTATACTTTGTTTTCCAAGATTAAACTGGAGTCAAAAACTTTGGCAGAAGGTTACTCACAAAAAAAGACCAGCTTCTACCAAAAGAAAATAGGTGAGTGACTGACTGGGGAGAAATCCAGTCTTCCTTGCTTAAGCCAAATGTGGCCTCTGGCCCTGACTCTTCTCTGGTCTCTAAGACTGACAATATTTTCTATGAGCTCCATCCTCTCTCTCTCCTTCACCGGCAGAGAGTTCTTCAATCTCAGTGGAATAAATAAAGTTTAAACTTTTGTTACATTTCAAAAATCCAGGAAGCAATCCAATACCTCACAAGACTGCTCTGTTTAAAGAAGGAAATCACATCATTTGAACATGCTTAAACAAGGGGCACACATAGTCTTTTTCATTTATTCATCAGGGTAATTTGAAGAGTGCACCAGAAAGACAGGTGAGAGCATTCACATCCTACAACCAAAGCAGAATCTTCCCTGCTGTGTGGTAAGTCAGTCACCTTTAAAGAAAGGTAACTCTGTAGCTGTTTAGGACCTACACATAGCACAAACACTAAATTACCACTTTTCTTATAGCTCACACACATAATCAACTTAGTCCAGCTTACTCTAAGTAGCTTAGCATACTCCATCTTGACAAGTAAACTATCTTGCAAAAAGGCACTTGAGGAATCACAGAATCATAGCATTGCTTAGGTTGGAAAAGACCTTCAAGACTGTTGAGTCCAACCTTTAAACCATCACTGCCAAGATCACCAATATAAAAAATATCCCCAAGTGCCACATCTGGACACCCTTTAAATACCTCCAAGGATGGTGATGCTACCACTGCCCTGGGCAGACTGGTCCAGTGATTGAGAACCCTTTTGGTGAAGAAATTTTCCTAACCTGAAGCCAAACTCACTCCTCCTACTGCATACTAACCAGTCTGTAATAATAATGGCAAACTATGTATAAAACTGCAGCCTGATGCCAAGAGAACTGCTCAGCTCTTTCAGAGGATACAGCACTCTGCAGGACAAAGCACAACAAGTAAAGTTCAGTGAGGGTTCTACCCTATCCTGCTGTATAACTACAGAATTATTATCCTTCATTAAAATTTTTAATTCATTAATTGCACAAGTACCTATTTCATTCTTGGGCAGTCTTTCAATTAGTGATGACCATCTGCAGCAGTATGTGCTAAGTGCACAACACTTGAGAAGAGATAAACACATTCAGCTTTGGTACCACCTTCCTAAAAGGAAGCACTGGATACCATGTTAGAAACTGTATTATTTCAAAATTGTTTGTGAACCAGTTGCAAAAGAACATATGAAAGTATTAGTGCTTGGATTATCATTGCATTATCACACACACAGATATACATTTCACACAAAGCACTGTAAGTACAGTACATCCCTGCTGCTCTTCTTCTCATCCAAAGACCACATTCACACTTCACAATCCTATATATGGATTTTTTTTAAAATAACAATAATAGTGCTGATTTCATAGTATTACAATAGTACATTAGTCACCCTAGGTCACATATAATTGTTTGATCTCACTTCATTAATGTTTCATTTCCTTTTTTGTCTTTACCACAATTTAGGATGAAATTACTTCAAGCAGTTTTCACAAGAGTATCCAGAATTACCAAAAAAAACATGACTTTATATAACCCCACTGGATGACTATAAGCATTACATCAGTTTTACAGCTTTTAAGGATGTCATTATCTCATCTGTCCTCTGCTGTACTCTGCCTCTGGCCTTTTTTAAAGGCCAAGCCAAACAAAAGAGCATTTAACTGTCCTATTTCCCCATGCCCTCCTCAAAGCACATCACCCCAAATGACCCAAAGGAAGACTATGGACAATTTCTCAAACAAACAAACCCCATACACACAATTTTAAAAATCAGGAGCTGTTTTTGGTAGCTTGCTATGGTCCTAAATCCCTTTATTTAATTGCCCTACTAAGTTTGGATGGGTAAAATGCTGATGTTCAAAAAGCCATTCTGGTATTATTTGTAGGGAGCAAGGGGCTGAAGGGGAAGAGGATAGGAAAGGAGACTACACATCTTACAAAGAGCGGATTATCACTACATGGTATTTGTTCTAACTACCCTTAAGCAGGTAAAATTTCCACATTTGTCATTTGGGGACTCACTGAGACTTCCATCCCACATAACCTAGTCAAAACCAATATGTAACAAAAAAGCTGAAAATCCAACTACTGTCAGAAGTCATAAAACTCTAGAACAAATGTGTTTCAGAGATGAACAAAAGAAAATAATAGAAAAACAGTATAAAGTCTTCTTTTCCGAAGAAGGAAACTAGACAAGTTATATCACCAAACTCACTGGTTCTGCATAGAACAAAAACATAAAACTGACCTGGATGACTATTTTCAGAGCTTTTACTTTCTGATCAGAGGACCATGCATCCTTTAAAGACTGGTTCAGTTCTTCAATTCGGTTCATGTAATCCTGCTGAGTCAAATTCAACAGCTCTTTCTGTGATCCCTGGCAAGAAAACACAAACCCTCTAAGTAAGAGCATAAGGGAAGGAAGGAGAGTGCTGTTATTATAGACTCAAATCACCATGTTGTGGAGGACAATCCTACAAAATTTATTACAGCTTCCCTTCAGGTCTTAGGAAAGTAGGTTATGAAACATTCAGCCTTGCACAGTAGAATACTACAGCTTGAGAAATAACTTCAGTACTCAGCATTTCTATCAAGCCCATAATTGTAGCTTATATTAAACTCAGGTAGACATATGCAGCTTCTGCAACAGGGGCAACCAGAATTATCAGATGTTAAGAATATGGGGCTACACAAAGTTTTACAGCAGTGAGAAGGTAAATCAACACCAACAGATCAGGTAAATTTTCAAATCACGATTTCTAGTGATACAAAAATATGATTCTTCCCAAATCCTGTAACAATAAGGATTAAAATCACTACAGAATTTATCTAAATACTGCACTTGCAGAATAAGGACCTTTTTAAAAGGTTTCACAAAGATTTTTATTTCAAAATTCCTTTCACTATTATAATGATGCTGTAATTTCACCAGAAAACTTTCTCACCTCTTCCAGATCATCCAGTTCTTCTAACCTTGTTCTCACTTTTTCAGAAACTGCTGAACCAGTAGTGGTGACTTTTCCTGCAAAGAAATACAGATTTAAGTTGCTTTAAAATTTAAACACTGGGACTTCTAAAGAAAAACAAACCTGAAGAAGCCTGACAGGGACCAGTAACTTCTGTGACAGAAGACAAGTGGTTTGGCTCTTTTAGTGACTACTCCTGAAGACACATATCTAAACATATCTACAGTGCATTCACTTTGAACAGGGGCAATGGCAAGTAAGCAGAATTGAATATGAGTGGATTTTTCTGCAAGTTTCACCAGTAGGAAAAGAATCATCAGATAGAACCACAGGATAATTAAGGACAGAAAAGCTCTATGGAGGTCTGTGCCCAACTCTCCTCCTCAAAGCAGTCCAATTCTGAAGTTACAACAGTTGCACAGGGTTATATCCAGTTAATTTAACAATATCTAAGGATACAGATGTCACACTCTGCCTGCACATCCAGTTTCACTCTCTGGCCATTCTCATTGCAAAAAAGTGTCTTCCATTTTTGCAGATGCTGAAATGCTGCATGTTTATTCATATAGAAAAATCCTGATTTACTATGCTATGATTACCTAGCCCAGATTCCCTTTGCTAGAAAACACAATATTTAACATTTGGTTCTTTTTTAAACACCCAGCATACAGTTGAAATCACGTCACTTTAATGTAAAGAGAGTAACTGAATAAGTTCCCAAAGGACTTGTTTGCTTTCCTTCCAGCTAGCAGAAGAGTTGATAAACATGATCCTCCAAACATCATTGCTCATTTAAATGGAAAAAAGTTTTAAGCTACAGTGGAAGGCAGTGCAGTGAAATAATCACAAATTCATCAGCCCATAGGAATAAAAGACAAGGTGGTCAGGTGGCTTATTTTCAATAACTATTTTAAACAAACATCCAGACATCTTATCCACAAAAAAGCAAGGACCATGATGTCAGAATAGGGGAGGCAGGAAAACACATTTCAGCTATTCTTGACCACTGCACTCTGCCTCAAGCAACCTCTGTTACTGGTAAAGAAAGTGCTCACCTTTTTCAGATCCCATGTACAGATTCTGTGAGGAAGCAGAAAAAGCAGATTGTTAGAAAACATGTACTCACCAGCATTCCAAGAATGCACAGGGTAATTACACTGCTAATCAACCCTCTAATCATTTAGAAGTAGATGCAAGACTAGAAGTTATTTGCATTGTTACAAAAAGTCAAAGTGATGGCTTCTAAATATCAAAAGACTTGGACTCAGCTTTAAAACAATCTTTACAAGTGAGAGCTTGTGATTCAGTTTTCTACAATATTAAAACTCAAATTTAGAGTACCAGTATTTACCCGCAAAAGAATTATAAAATAGCAATATCCAAAATTCATTAACGGTCTAGTACAAATAAAAACAACTGTGGCAGCCACCACTTACAATAGAAAGCTTCTCTGTTGTTGTGTATCTAGCAAGGATTTCACCACGTTTGCTTGACCATGGCTCAAAGTCACTCCCTACTGCTGAGCTCTCATCTTTATCCCGTTTCCTTCGTGCACCATCCTGTCACAGGAGTACAAGTGCAAAAGTTAAATACAGATCTAGAAAAAGAAGAGAAGACTGAAAAAGGTCAATTTAATGTTTCAAGTGCTAGCTGATCCTTTCAAAAGTTACAATGTTTTTTAAAAATCCATATTTAAATAAATATGTCAACATAAACCAGATGAAAGTAGGAAAATAAAAAAGAATATTCTATTAATGTGGTATATTTCCTATATTAACCTCTTCACTGGTGAGACAATAAGTTTTATCCAGGGTTGGCTTTATGGTTTTGATTTGGTTTTGGTTTCCTTTTACTTAGTTGAGACAACAGCCCTCAGAGTTACCGTGGGAGGAGCAGAAGTCACAGGATCTGCAGCTGCTGCAAACAACGACAAGGGATCAGTGCCATCCAACACACTGCTCAGAGGGTCCATCATTGAACTAGAGGAAGAGGAGGAGGTAGAAGAAGTACTTCCCTTCCTGTTCATCTTCTTCGTCTTGGATTCAGTAACCTAAAGAAACATTCAGAACAATTAAACAAAAAGACTTTCTCTTCCCTCACTTTTCTTTAATTCTTTTTCTTCCCCTGCTTTTCCCAGAATGTGGAGGCACTCACTCTTCAGTAGCATTTCCACTACTTTTTTTTTTCCTCCCAATTTTAGGTCTACAAAATTGTAAGAACAACCACTCTGAATATCTTTCTAGTACCCCTTGTCTATTTTATTAGGTTTGTCCCTGTCCTCCAAACTCTTTCTCGCTATTTAATTTCCTCTGCCAGTTCCATCTTTACTTTTCCTGTACGGCACTCAAGCCTGGAACATAAAATCCATACCTCAGGCCAACATCTTCTCTCCCTACTGACCTTCCTGAGCAGAAGTTGCTGCCCATTTATCATTCATTGATGGATAACTCACCTCTTTGAAGCTGGATTTTTTTCAGTACATCTTTAAAAGCCTCTTACACATCAAAGAAATTATAAATGTTTTAAAGTACACAGCTGACTGGAAGCTAACCCAAAACCAAACCTTATATCAAGCAATTATGCAGGTCATCTGTAATGCAACAATTTGATTTTAAATTTACTCATTATTCAGCATTTAATGCAACCAAGAAAACCTACAAGCTGGAGGTGCTGTATTTGTCAGGAGACTGTTTCTGACACATAATAGCACCAGCAAACTCCTGTAAAGGGCAAACAGAATAAACCTTGATGCCTCTAAAACAGGCCACCAACACAGAAAGCAACTTCACAAGTACCATCACCAACCTCAAAGCCTTTTCATTTTAACCTAACAGATGTAAAAAGAGGAACACAACCAGTCTGAATTCAGATTCCTTTTCCAAAAGCCAAACAAACTCACTGTAATGGGTTTCAGTGGATGGTAATCACCAAAATCCAAGGGTACAGATTCCAGCTTGCACACTTCAGATTCTGACACATAGTTCCTTGATCTTGCGTGCCTTAAAAAGTAAGAGTGAAGAGAAAGTATAAATGCACATAAATAACCACATACTAAGAGAGAAGCATTCCTACATCTATACAGATGCTTATTTACAAAAAAAAAGTATACTGAAAAATAAGCAAACATAAAGATCCAAATTTCTCTCTACTGAGATAACATAAAACTGAAACTGGAGAAATTTTACTTTCAGCCATTTAGTTGTACTCTTTTTCAGTCTTTGGAACATGCAGAGCTGCTAATTGTTCTTTTCTGTTTCATGCAAGATACTGAGAATGTTTATAGTACATCCTCAGCTGAATGAGGAAAATCAGGGGATACACAAAAAAAAAAATCTTTAATCAGACCACTAACAAAAGCAAACAGCACTTCCCCCACATAACACACATCTTTCCCAAAATAATTAATCTAAACTTTCAAATAATTCCATTCCTACTGGAAGGCATAACTCATTTGGAAGATTTTTAGCAGCACTAAGCAGCCAGCTCTTCCACAGATACCACGTCCAAGTTTCCTTAATAATGAATTACAGATTAGACAATTTATGGTTGTGCCACTCCAAGGAGAAACTTTTGACATCTAATGAGATAAAGCAGAACAAGAGAAAGAGTCCAGTGAAATCCATATGCTTATTTGGTTTTTTTGTTTTGTTTTCTTGATCGCTAGTTCCTTTTCTTTTTGCTATTGTCCCATTGTTCAATGACTCTTCTTGCTCATTTGCACCATGGGTTAATCAGCACCTGGGTGGAAAATCTATCAAACTCTTTCTGGCTACACAATTGTAACATTTCTTTAACTGCTGACAGCTGTCTCAGCATCTCCAGCCCAAAATCAACTGCAATCTAATTAGTGTAAGCACACTGAGCAAGTGCACATGGTGGTAATACACATGTGGGAGTGAACAAGAGCTGCAAACCCTGCAAAAAAGTATTCAAAAAGAACTTTTTTTACAACGTGGCTATTCAAGTGATAAGACAGCTTGTAACAGAGCTAATACAGAAGACAAGATCAAGTTTGTTCTGGCATTATGTTCTGCTTACTCTCCAGGGAAAGGAGATTAAGCATTCCTTTCTTGGCCACAGCAGTGCAGCAAACTTCTGAGAGGAAATAAGACTCTGATCAAGCTGGGGTTTCATCCTCTGTGCATCCTGCATGATTACACTCCTGCTTCAGCTGCTCTTTTAACAGTGGATTTCAACCTTTCCCACACATGAGCACCATTGCAATTGCCACCACTCCTTTTTCTCTCCTCCTGGTAAAATATTCTTTTCCCTGGGACAGCTTTCAGGCAGACAGCACCTTCCCAGAGCCAATGCTTATCCTAAAACAAGTGCTTCAAAAAGCTCACAGGGAGCACAAAGGAGACAGGTATATAAAATGGAAGAGAGACCCTTTACAACACCAGACATGTATTGGTAAATGGCCATGACACGGCCATGAAGCACATCGCATACTGACTGTACCTATCATTATCTGAGTATTAGACATAAAAACAATTTATCTAAATATTTATGCACAGCTCTTATAAAATTCGATTGTAGCCCCGTGCTTTAAATTATTTTATATACTTTTTATTTCTTTAACAGATTTGTTGAAATTTATAGAAATTGCTTAATGAATATTATGTTAATACAACTATTCAGCACCAACAGGTGCTGTTTTTTCCTCATATGCAGACTGATGACTGTGCAGGTAATAAATCTGCAAAACAGCTTTTTAGCTAGTAAAAATAGCTAGGGCTCTGCTAAGCCCCGTAAGATGAAAATATATTCTATATTCGGTAACAGCATGATCGAAACATCTTACTCTTGTAAAAGATCTGCTTAATTCCCCACGGCCACTTCTACAACCAGTGTTGCTAGACCTATTTATTAGGCTGTTGTTACCTCATTGCTGTACTATGTAAAAATAAAATTTTCAGCATCTCTGCTACTCTGCTTTGTTTTGCTACTGCTTTTGTCTATAACAGAAAGAGTGCCTCTTTTATCCTTCCTTTACCAACCAAATACTAGACTAATTCCATGTCCTACACAGTGCAGCTTCCTCAGATGTACACATCTTCCTGTAAATGCGCGTTGCTAGCAGCTGACTCTGTCTGTAGCCCCTGCCTAGTCCTGCAGAGCCTGTGAACGATAACAGAGGCTCAGTGTGCTAGTATCGGCGAGCAGCCACACGAGCCCTTCGGCCCAGCGGCGAGGGTCAGCGGGCCCGCAGAGCCCCGCCCGCCCTGCCCTTCGCTCCGAGCAGGACACGCTCCGTGACACCAGCCCGGCGAAACCAGCGGCGCTGGGGAACTCCTGCTTCTTTTCGGGGAAATAACGGGAGGCCAGCAGCCGTGGAGCCCCCGCCCCAGCTGCGCCGCCAGGGCCCCAGGAATGCGCTCTGCACCCTCAGGTCTCTCGGCAGCAGCGCCGGGCTGAGGCCGCACGGCAGCGCACTGCCCCCGCCGCTCCCCGTGACCCCAGGCCGAACTGCCCGACCCCGCGGCGGAGCGGCCCCGCGCTTTCCCCTCTAGCACACCCGTGGCCGCCCCCTGCTTAGCCCCCCGGCCGCGAGGGTGGCCGGGCATGAGGGCAGCCCTGCCCCGGCCCAGCCGCGGCGGCCGCAGCCCGCAGCACCCGCCGCCCCGCGGAACGGGCGGGTCCCGCCGCCTCACCAGGGGAACGCGGCCATCTTGCTGCCGCTCACATGACCGCGCCTCCCGCGCAGCCCCGCCCGCTCCGCGCCTGAGGGCGGGCGGAGCGCGGGAACGGCACGGAAACGCTTCTCCTTCGAGGTTCAGACTTTATTGTGCACAATGCCAATGCAAGTAAAAAGCGAGACTCGTGAAAGTGAAACAAAGTACAAAAATAAATAGACTTCTGTAATGGTATCACAATTCCACACAAAATAAAAAGATAAATATGTATAAATACAAAACAGCAAGTACAAAACCAAATTCTGGCACTTGCCAAGAGAAAGGCCTCATGAAAGTTTAAAAAAAAAAAAGACCCTTGTGCTATAATACTTTATTACACACTGGAAACATGCTTGAAGAACAAGAGGTTTAGATGTGAAACCCTAAGAGAAGGGAAACATTCATTTCTACTAACACACTAAACCTATCTGTGCATCAACATATTGCCTATGCTAATAATAAATACAGCACATAAAACATCCATTAAAAGCATCAATCTTTAGTGGTGCTGTATCGACAGCACCTCCTGTCATCGGTGACACAGGTTACTCTTGTCACTGTAAATTCTTCCCCTCTTGAGATGTTTTCCACTCCTGAGGAAAGCTGGGAACCAAAACACAGCTTTGTTGCCCACCGGGTGAGCAGGAAACTTGCCTCGGGCATTTTCCGTACCACAGCCGCGATGTTAAAGCAGCACAGCATTTGAATGGAGGGTGGTCTTCCACTGGTGTAAACTCTTCTGTTTACACCATCAGGGAGCCCCTGGCCCCTGGCTTTCAAACAAACCCAGCAGGGTCATTCCTCAAGGTGCTGGGGCAGTGCTTTTGCCACTTCACAAGCATGCAGTTTGGGTATTAGTGCCTGGTATAACACACCTGCTCTGAACAGCAGCACGAGCTGCAGAGGACAGACTTGGTGGCAGATAAAAGCCACAGGCTGGTGCCACAGTCAAGCCAATCCACTCACCACTGCCCATGACATAACTGTCCTCATCACATAATTAATGCTCCTCTTTCATGCTATTTACCACAATTAAATTTTCAGTTTGTCTGTTCTCTTACATTCATGTCAACATATTACAAAGCCTCCAAAGTCTAGTGTGTTGTATTATATTGACACTGGGAAAGTAATAAAATATAACCTAATTTACATTCTGGCAGTCAGTTCTCTGCTGCAAAGATTACACAGCTGAGCTTTTCTCTCTAGCACTTTGTCTCAAGTTCATTAAAAGAAGGTGGAGAATTATGCTCTCCTCAAGTTGATGGATAATATCCATCAGTTGGAAGACTAAGGTAGAATATGACCATGATCTTTTAATGTTTAGATATCCATAAATATGAAGATGTTGGGATTTGGTAGGGATTCCTGACCTGCAGAAATCATGACTTCAGTACAAGGACCTGTTAGATTGCACAGCAGAAGATAAACTGCTCAGAAAAACTGCCACGGTCACAATTAAATGTAACATATGTGAATTACTATTACAGACTGAAATAACTATTTCAGTCTGAAAAGGTAAAACAGTTAAAATCTTACCTTCTGAAGTTTTTGTAGAACACACACATCTCCATGTTGGACAGATGTTGTTTCCATAAGAAAATGGAGTAGACAGTAGGGCAATAAAAACCCAGGGCTCTTTCAGTAGAGTGGTTTGATCTACCACACATATAAATGCACATTTTTGGTTTGATCAGTGTAAGTATGTCCATCAGCTCAGCAGTGAATTTGAACATATCTGTCCAGCTCAGCAGAAATGCAGAACATTTGGTACATGGCCTTTAGTACTGCAATTGAGATGATCTCATTCCTACAGAAAAGTACATTCAGAACAGTTTCCGACAAATTCACTGACTTGAAAGCTTACTTTTGTTTAAATTAAGTTTGGGGTTTTCGTTCACATTGAGCTGCTTTAACTTTATGGTATGAAACTAAATATATACCCATGACTTACTTATGGTGGCACTCACAAAAACTGCAATTTAGGTAATGCAAAAAGCATATGTCAGACACTAGAATTAGGAAGTGTGGAAAAGTCACAAATTACCTTCATGTTGCCCCGTGCTAGTCTTTAAATAAACAAGATTATGAATCTTTTATATATTAATACTAGTCTGTACACAAGTTCTAACATGCAATTTTCCCACAAGCATTAGAGCTTCAAAGCAGCTTCAATATGATTGTGTTTATGCGTCATCTGAAAATGACAAAGTAGGTTTATGATGTCTAAATATACATCTATGTAAAGAAGATGTAATATTAAAAATCAGTGCTGACAAAGTCATCATTAAAAGACAGCCATTTTATCCCAGTGAATGTTGTCTTCTTAAATTATCACAACATTTGGCTTCTTTCTTTGGGTTTTTCCTGCATATGCTCCTAAAAATAAGTAGAAACATTACCATATTACAATTAATAATCATGGTTTTTGAAACAGGATTATCCAACAAATATAGCTGAAAATAATCAGGACAGTTTTTTTTTTTTTTAAAGCAGTAATATGCATTCAAGTGACTACTTTTAAAATGACAGTTTTCATAATGGTACACCCCAAAAGCCTTATGAAAATTACCTACAGGTTTAAAAGTAATGACATTTTATAGCATTGCCTTACTTGATAACTATTCTGTCTTCTTTTCTGCTATTCTACAACAACTACAACCACAATTTACAAATTTTTAAAAGAACTATTGCATAACCAAGATAGATGAAATGGCTGTTTAACTATGCCATGTATTACTTTTAAACAAATTATCAATTAAAAAATATTATACAAGTTGAATACTTAACATAACTCCTTCCTTTTGTCAGATTAATTAAAACAAGAGACAGTTGTAGACTCCCGTAAGTCAGTAAGACAACCAGAATTAGAGGTGCAGTATGAAAATTATCAGGCAGAGCCCTTATAAAAGGAAGGATGCTTAAGTAAAACAAAGTAATAAATGAACAAATAAATAAGTCTTTCCAGAGGGAACAAGTACATACATACATATATTAAGAAATCCATATTACACTATGCATAGCACAAGTATCTTCCAGTAATGAGGGTTCAGCACTGCAGGCTGCTAAGAGGTAGCACAACTCAGCATTCTTTAGGTTCAAGCAGTTATCAAGAAAGTGCAGCAGAGTGAGCAAACATTTCCACAAAGCAGTGAAACCACATCACAGGGTGCAGAGCAGTGGGAATGGGAGACAGCCATGGAAGAAAAATGACTACCAGGCAGTAAATGAAGGTGACAAAGGAAGTGCCAGTCCTTTCTGGGCTCTTTGGTTACTCTTGGTCAGAGCTGCAGTGGTTACTTACAGGTGTCCCAGGGCTATGATCAGCAGAGGCCAAAGCAGCTTTGGGAATGCCCAGAGCCCTCTCATCTCAGCAGGCTCCCACTACACAAAAGGCATTTGCACTGGCCCTGCCCTCCCCAGTGCTGTGCTCTTCAGACACCTGGGATCTCGTAGGACAGACAACCAGGCTGACAGACACAGCCCTTTTTTAGTGATTAACACTACCCCTTGACTCCCCACGAGTGTCCTCCAAGTTATATAAAAAAGTCACACAACTAACAGGATAGCATATGAGTGTGCAAAAATCCCACAGCAATCTAGACTAAGGAACTGCAGAAGACAAATTTGAGTAAAATCTGTGACAGCTATGAAAACAATTATCACCCATCTTTTTCCAGTGGCAAGGGCAATCACATGAAGCCTCTCTCCTGGGACAATGGACAGGTCTGCTACTCACACACTGCAGGTCTGAGGCTTCCTGAAGGGCTGGCCTGAAAGCCAACACCGTTCACAGCCCCCACCACCTCACATGGGCAGCCTGTGCCCTTGGCTTGGCCAAGAGCTGCCACCACCCAGATGTTCTGTGTGCCTCCTGCCCTCTATTTGCTTTCCACACGAAAGGAAACTGGGCAGAAGATGAATAGGAGCAACCTGATCTCAACCACCTTCTGTCTAACACAATCAGACCTCATTAAATGCCCTGCCTGGCCCCACTTGCAGGCTATTGATGGAACATCTCAGCCTGAATTAAACTACTTGAATTAAAAAAAGAAAATACTGATTTATGAGTCTGTACTTTTCTCTTAAGCACAGAACTTTGGATTGAATGAGCAAAAACCAACGAAAACTAAGTTTAGGATTGCCACTTGATTCCTAAACAAAATGTCTTCTTGCCAGAAAAAGAACAATCAGTCTAAGCAGTATTACAGTTGCAACACACTTTGAATATAAAATTGAAAACAACAATCAGGAGAACAAAAGAAAAAAATGCTGGACAAGTATGTTATTTTCTTCTGAGGGTTTGTGCCCTATTGAAGTTGAATGTATTTATAATAACTGTATCTTACTAGCCCTCCTTCCCTTTTTGTCCCTCTAATAAGCACAATTTAATTGGTAGTCAGGAATGAACAAAGAAAAGAGATTAAATCAACACCCTATTTAACATACTGCCAGACTTCACTATTCACATTTCATACATATATAAAGGAAGCCATATTCTATTTAAATATATTTAAGTTCTTTCATTATTGCAAAATTATGCAGATTGTTTCTTTCATGCCCATGTAATAACTTCAGAATGCATTTCTATTCATTTAGTACAAGAAGTCTAACCTATTTCTCAAGGAGCACACAGAGGTGTTGGTATTGCACCACAGGAACATGTGTGATGTCCAAGCTCTACATGAGGCTACACTGAGCAACCAGAACTAACAGACATAAAACTGGTTACCACATCTGCCTGCAATTCCAAGAAGGTCACTGCAGAAGGCATTCAGTGACTTTATAGATATGTGACAAACAGCAACAAGGCAAAGAGAAATTTGGAGATATATCCCAAAGGATTTTTTTCATTGCCAAGTATGACCTGTCACAACTTTGGTAATTGTGACTAAGATAAACCCGGGGACTTCCTTAGCACAGCAGCACACGCTGCCAACGCAGAAGAGTGTTGAATGCTTAACTGGATGTCTGGTTCCAGACACAATGTAAACACCACTGTGGTTCACTATGAGCTCAGTGTGAACTACATGAGTTTGGGAATGGGACCCAAACCTCAAATCAGTGCCAGAACTGACCCTGACTTCTTTTGACTTCACAAAGTAGCATCTGGGAAAACATCCCATTTCAACAGCGTAAAACACACTCAGATACTCCCTGCCAGCATTGCTCTGGGGCAGCAATAAATAAGCATTTCCCTTAAAGGAAAGGTTTGATCCTTAACACATACAGATTATTTAAAGCATTATGGAAAACAGTTTAAATCCTACTACATTACACATTTCCCTAATTAAGCCCCCAAAATTCCCGAATTTTATACTTGACTTGTGGAACTCTCCTTTGAGAACAAAGTGTAATTCCGATCTTAAATAGTTTTAAAGCCTATCAACCACTTTACCTTTCGATAAATCTAGGTTTATCACTTAAGAAATTTTAAATCTAATTTAAAAAATAGAAATTGTGTAAGACCATTCAAACTGATTTATTAGAGGTTCAGCAATGTTATCAAACCTTCTATATAAAATGTAACCAATCAGTAATCTCTGTATGGTAGCAGAGAAATACTCCGCTTTTAAGCTTGGGTCATTAAGACTTAAACATGCTGTAAGATGCTACAGGAATATACATATAAATAAAATTTTAGGACGGTATGATGAGTGAACAGCCTCTGAGGGGACGGAAACTGTCCTTCCTGTCCTTTCAATACACTCCATGCTGAAGATGTTTGCACAGAACTAAGAATCAAATGACATGAAGGTTCTAATCCAAGTCTCTTTTGACTACTAGCAATTTCTCAACAGTTCCAGTGAATGTATCTGGCAATCTTTTTTATGACTGGGCATCTGGTGAGTGAAAGCAAATGAGCTGTGCAGCACATTCTATATACTATGTTTATAGAATTTGAAAGTGGATGGTTCAGTTACGAGCGCAGATTTGTTTGAAGAGATAGGTTAGACTTAAGGCATAGCAAAGCAGGTGCACAAGGAAAGGAAAACAATATATTGCCAATTTACTTTTTCTAGATACTAGTAATTTATTTAGTATCAGATCCAAGCACCAATTTTCTACACACCTGAAACAGCCTTGTTAAGCACTCTGCTCCCTGAGGCCTTCCTTCTATTTTGCTCAACCCCATTCAATGAGGTCTTAGGGGTTCTAATTAAATATAAAACAGTTAATAAGTCATTTGCAACAAACTTGAAAGGCTGTATACAAAAATATAGACACTATCAAGATGTGTTTGGCATGAAAACATTATTTACAATGTCCCACAGAGCCTCTTCCTGAGCACCAGTACAGTTCCTATTGATATTATTATGGCTTACATAGATACATTAAGTAGGAAAGCATCTCCTCATGAACAGATTGAAAAACTCTATTCAAGAAACTGATTTAGTTTAGATACCATGGCATTACAGTCTACATATAAAAATATAGTATTTCATTAAGTGGAAGCAAAGCTTCATGGAATGAATGTTACAAATAGAAATGTTGGAACAGTGTAAATGAAGACAATACACAAGAGGATGACAACAATAAATATTTTTCTGTAGTATAAAGTAAAACAAAGCTTCATCACTCTCTCAAAATACTGAGAGAAGTAATTATTTTTACTCTGAACAACAGTTGTACTGTTATGTATACACATTATGTATATGTTATGTGTAAACATTATTCATCAATCACTTGCACTTTGAAATTAGTTTCATCTTCAGGCTAGAAACATGCTGTGTTCTTACCCTTGTCTGCAAAGCAGTCTATGAACTGGAGCATTCTGTCCTTGGTTTGGTTGAAGTATGCTGTTAAAACACAAACTTTTATTAGTGCTTTTTCCCTTTAAAAATAAAAGTCTCTCAAGAAATACCAAATTATGCATCATCTTTCACATAACAAATTTCAGAAAGGCTAACAGGTTTTGTAATGCAAATGACATGTAGGCAAACTGGCTGGAATTAAAAGTCAACAAAAGGATTACTACTTCCATTATTTAAAACAAAGCACACAGACAGATGTCCCTCAACAGTGCCTTGGGTTCCCAGTCAGATAAGAACACACAGGAAAAGGCTGAATTGCTCACAGTAGTCCTTGAAGGCTGAAATGTATGAGTAGACAGCATGTCTTCAAAGCTTTTGGGTAAACCTGGGATAAAAACTGGTTTTGAGGGATGCCAGGCATCTGCCTTTTATAGGAGATAAACGTGCAGACAGGCCTCCTAAGAGAGCAGCTGTTATCTGCCTGAACAACACGTACTGAACACTGTAACTTCTGTGTCTGAGCAATCACACAGTCAAGGAACAAAATTTTCCTCAGACTAGAAAGCCACTACTTTTCTGACAGCTTTCTAAAGATAAGCATTATCAATAATTCCATTGCAAAGTAAAGGGTATTAGGAAAAGTAGTAGTGCCAAACTGAAGTTTAATAGTGCATCTCAGAGAAAAACCTTAAAGATGAGCACCAAGATTTAAAGCCATAAATAAATAACTTCTGAAGATAAAATTTCAGAACTGACGCTGAAGAAAACATATTTTCCTAACTTATAATGAGCTAATAAACCCTTTTCTCGGGCCATGGTAAATCAGATTTCATTAATTTTCATTACAATAGTAGCAGGAATTGATCTGATCAATGGCAAACTAACAGTATACATCACAGGATCCATTACTGTAAGACAGTTTCCTAAAAGCATTTAATACAATTAACCATCACCTACCGATTTTGAGGAGTTTTTTGTTTTATGATTATTTTTTTACTTGGTATTCCCATTTCTGAAGCCCTGAAGAAACAAAAGTATTGAAACATATTTCAATTAGCAACTCATCCTCTGGGTCTTGAACAGAAACACTCAGAGAAAGCCTACAAGAGGAATTACATCGACCTGTAATACTGCCAGAGCAGTCCTACAGATTACCATTTCTTTACTCAGGAGCAATTGTAACAAGTGTCCACCCTGTTGCAAGATAAAGCCTGCTACCATTTCCCAGAAACACTTTTCCAGAGATACTTCATTAAATGTCTCTATTGCTAGGCTCTTTAGATAGATAAAAATCACTTTTTACCATTTGCAAAATCAACCATAAACTAAGCATCCACCACTGCTTTATAGTGTAAATGCACAACTTAGAACAAACATTTTTCTCCTTACCAATAAGAAGACCTTAAAAGTTAAGAGCAAAATACAATTAGCAAGATGCCATAAACCTGGAAAGCTTTTTACTCATTCTTCCTAGCAGAGATGGCAGTTTCCAACTGTTACTCCATAAACTTCTCCTCACTATTTCCTATGCCTCCTACTCCTTCTCTTGCACCCCTTCCACCAACCCTCCCCACCCAAGGGAGAGCTGCACATACTTCATGCACTTTTTCCTGTCCAGAGATTTCTGTGTAGCTGTTGAAAGTTTCACTCGCTCTCTTGGGCTCTTTACTTTATCCTAAAAAAAAAGAGGATACAGAAGAAAGTTGCCTACAAAAGCATAATTAAAAATTTAGATTTAAGAAACATTATACATGGTGAGAAAGAATCTTTTAGAAGCAAAATTACTCAGTACTCAAAGTCCTGAAACAGTTTACATTCCCTGGAAGATAACACACCATTTGCCTGAGCATCTTCTCTTTACGAACTTCACGATCATGACGCAGAATATTCATTCTCTCCGATGCAGCCATTGTGAAAAAGATGTCATGGATGTCATACAGAGCAGCTCGCAGCTGGAAAGAATCATTAAAATGTTCATTAAATACTCAATCAAGTTTACATGCCCATGGTTTTAAACATCAAGCTCTTTTTGTTTTCAAACTAAACAAAACACTTCATAATTTTGAAAACCATTTTTTGAAATAAAATAATTTTGTATCAAGAAAAAAAATTGAATTTCTCTTCTTTAAACGTTTTACTCTAAACAAAACCACTCTCAAGGTTTCATGTAGTTATGTTACAAAAAGCAGAATAGCTAGGAAAGACAAAAAAAAGGTTTGAATTGTGTCACCTGAGCCATTACTCTTTCATGAAGGGATGCATCTTGTGCTGACACACTTCCTCCTTTCAGTGGGACTTCAGACTGAAAATTTTTTATGAACTCCAGAGTATCCTGGGAAAGATGGCAAAACAAGAGTAAGCACCAGGCATAACCCTTCATAACAAAATAATCATTACAAACAGTACACACAGCAAACAGATTCTTTGTTTGACTTGGACCTTGTGACACTAAGCAATGCAACACCCAAACATGTTCATGTGCAGCCCCAAAATCTTCCAAGAACAGAAAATGCAGGATTGCATCTGTCAACAGAAGACAGAACAAAAACAAACAGGAGAAGCTGCCTATTACAAAAAGAAAAAAAAAATGCTGATCTTACTTTTACAGTTTGCTTAAGATGTTTCAGTTTTTCTGTCTGTAGGAGTCTACGAGTGAGAAATCCCTTTGCCACTGCTGTGATCTTGTCAAACTTTCTTTGTATCTCTGGACTGAAAACCTTAAAAAAAAATCAGAACGTTTTACAAAAAAGCAAGAATTATGAATTATTTATCAAATAACATCCATTAAGTGACATAAGTTTCTAAGAAAGAAATAAGCTGTTGATAAAGCTTTGACTGGGCTCAAAGTACCCACTATAATTTAGCAGAAGCAATATATTGCTATGATTATTTTGCATATATGAATAAGAAAAATAACCTACACAGCTCTCTTATGCAGTCAAAGTTGACACAAGAACAGATACTAATATTTGCTGTTACCAGTGCCTTACAAAAACATGAGGGCCTTTTAAGATAAAATTAAATCTGTCTTTTCCCTTACCTGAATCCACCTAGTTTTGATCCTATTGCTTGGCCTGCATACTGAGGTCTTTATAACTCCACTACCTGATGGTCCCCAGAGATAGAATGAAGTTTCACTTGTTGAAGAAAAGGTGTTGGGTGTTGTATGAGCAAAACCTGCATGGAAAGCAGAACACACAGTTCAACACACCCTTCTGCCCATGAAGTAATGCCTATGTCTGTGGATACGCTCAGCTCGAGGGTCAAAGCTTTGTCTACAAGGTCAATTATAGGCAACAAGCAAGCTGAATATTTCTGATTGATTTCCATGCAAAATTTGCTAAACAAAAGACAGAACAGAACGCCTCTCACAATGTTCTGGAACAGGTGAGAGGTGTTCCATCAGCCTGCAGTTAGAAACCCCTTGCAGAGCCCCTCAAAACCTCCACACAAATGTGACCACCTGGCCCAGTATTGTGCAGCTACATGGCACAAGGATAATCCTTCTGGGACATGACACAAATCCACATCCTCATCCTTGCTCAAAGAAGGCTATTCTTAGCTTGTTTTCCTTGGATGTACCCTAAAACAGTTACATAACAAATGCAGTACATGGAACTGTTCAAGGATGGCTGAACCTGTGCTAAATGCCACTGACACAAAGATACAGCAGACTTTGTTTCACAAATGCTGCCCCAGCTGAGGGCAGCAACCCTCTGTGTACCCAGAGCAGCCCTAGGGCATGAACACTGCATTTATCCACACAGTGGGACAGCTGGTACAGTCAAGCACTGTAGAACAAATTATATCACAACACTTAATCTATATTCTTCACTCCCAGTTTTACCAATGCTGGTGGAGTTTGTGTTATGGACTGTCTCCAGCTGAGACTGCACACTTTCCAGCAAGCCACTTTCACTTTTTTTCCTCCATTCCAACTCCATCCTGCTGTTAATATTCACTTTGGAAATTTCTATTTCCGTTGTAGTAACCTTCTCTCCTTTTGAATTTCTCTTCTGCTCTTCCAGTTCCTAGGAAAGGAAGATTCAATCATGAGACTATTTTTCTAACTCTGCAAAGTAACAGAATATACCCTCAAACTCAATTGCTTCCTGACAAACTTCCACACAATACAAAACCTTTGCTTAGAATTTTTCCTGTTGACCTTACCTTTTTCAATTCCTCCTGTTCTCTCTCTTGTTCAGCTATCAGAATCGACAATTGTTGTGCATGCTGTTTTTCAAGTCTCTTTTTCACTTCTTCAAAGGCCAGCACATTAGATTTTAAAATATCTTCTGAGAAAATGCATAAGAAAGAATCAAATATTAAATACCCTCTATATGATCTTTGCCAGAGACATCCATCCTTTATCAGAGGTAATTTGCATCATCAGTAAAAACTAAAAAAGATGCCTTTGATATCATGTTCCCTTGATATCAAGTTCCCATTAAATATTGCACAAAACCCCATCATTTACTAGTCCTTCAAAATATTTGCATGTGCATATTTGTGAACTAAACTTGTGGATGGAACAGCAGTAACACCAAAAGCCTATATTAAAATAGGGAAATGGAAAATCCAGCTCTAAGAATTGTTACACTTGCTGGAGTGAATTAACATTATTTACGCCACTTCAGCCTCATTTAGTAGAGACACACGTAGACATAACATAGTCTTGAATTTGAAGAAAAAATATCTGTATGGTTTTCTTTTAATTTACATGGGCTATCTTTTCTTTTAGCAGTCTTATTTAGACCTCGTGGCATAAGACAATTGTCTTAGTAAAACTGAATTCCAGCTTCTAGACTGAAATGGGAAATCAGTAATTGTGGAGTCAAATTAAATTAGAGAAATGAGGATTCTGAAAAGAAGCACCAATAACTAATAACCACTGTGGATTTTCTAAAATATTTATAAACTGAAAAGCAACCCTTAAGCACAGGAAATATTTTACCTTTTGCCATATTTTCAAGGACTGCATTCCTGGTAATGTAAACTGATCCCACAGGATATTTCTGTTCTTGCAACCACTGCTTCTCTTGTCCTTCCATTCCAACTCCAAGAACACAGGAACTGTTTTCTTTTTGGCAGTAGTCAGTGTCCAAATCAAGTCTACGTTTTACCTTTTCAAAATTTTCTGGGAACTGCTCATTTGCTGCGGAAACATTTGGAGTATTATCCAGGTGCTGTTGCGCATTCTTGCTCTGCATTAGTAGTGGGGATGGATTTTCCACGTCATAAGATTTATTGAGTTCCATTGAAGAATTACATTTAGTGTTTTCTGCCAAAGTAGCTGGTTTCATTTCATTCACAGCCAGGATCTTGTGTGTCACTGCAGACTGACTGATGGCAAAGGGCTCACTCACTTTTGGAGGTGCCATACCAGTACAGCTCTCTGGTTTATATGGCCCTCTGCCGTCCATCAGCCCCGGTCCTTCCCCCGCAGCCGACACTGCTCCTCTGCTCTCAAAGAGCCCGAAGGAATGGCGCTTTGGTTTGCCAACCCCCAAGCCATCACAAGGGCCTGAAGAATTCCTGCTGACCCCAGGAACTCTGCCAGGGCAGACCGCAGTGAAGTCCACCATGAACTTTGGCACCGATTCAGACACATTGTTTTTATCTGCAATATCTTGCATGATTAAATCCATTGTTCTACCCTTGCCTTTAGGACTTAACTCGTAAGCATTCACAGGGTTGTTTATAATGATGTGTCCCATGGATAAAGGTCTTGGGCGCCGTCGGTGCATTTTAGGGCTCATGCTTGGTTCTGGGCTTGGCAATTTGGCATAAGAGCCTGTGAGGCTCCTGACAATGCTACTGTCACGCTCCAACATAGAATTCTTTTTCAATTCCTCATCTGAATCAGAATCCACCAAAGGGGGTGTTCCGACTCTCACAGGTATGTCCACTTTAGAAAAACTGGATAAAGTGGACATACTTGTGCTATTTGTATGAGTAGAGGCACCATGGAGAAGGGTAGTTGATCTATTAAGACTGGGTTTATCAAGCATCTGAGCAGTGCTACTCCTGCCTGTAAGCTTTGCCCTCTCTTTCACAGAGTCAGTTGTTTTAACACCATCATTTTCTTTATCTGAATTACTTTCACTCGTACTCCTCTTTGAATTGCTTTTTGAGGTACGCTTGCTCTGCTCTTTCTCTATGTACTCCCTAGACTTCTTTATCAGGTTCTGAAGACTCATGACACATGGATCTTGGACATCCTCATCTGATGGTGACCCCACTCGTCCCTCCTGCTTCTGCAGAGCATGAGATGGGAGCTTGTTACACACCTTGTCAGGAGATGCAGCCCTCGGACACGGTGCATCTTCCACGAAGCAAGTCTCACTTGGCTTTGAAAAAACATTTTCTTCTGCCGCTTTAACTACATCTGTCACATTTGATGTCACTTGCCCTGCAGTACCTGATGGTCTAAGTTCTGATGTCTTTTCCAGGTCCATGGAACTCTGCCTTTCAGGAGTACATGCTGAATTGACATCTGATAGAGCTGTGAAGTAAGTCAAAGCCTTTGAATCCAAATCAGGGCAAGAACTCTCAGTCTTTGATGTGTTCACATCACTCATCCTAGATCCTTTCTTCATCTGCAAATTAAAATTGTAAAAAAGGAAAGATTTTCAATGAAATCTCAGATTCCTGCAAACTTCACTTGAACTTAAAAAAAAATTTAAAAACCAAATTTATTTAGGTGAGAAGTACATGTTACTTCCAGCCAGCATTTGTTTAGAAGGATTTTCACACTACAATTATCCTATGAGCTATGTCTCAGTTATCAAAAGGACACATTTGGAAAAAAAAAACAAAACAAAACAAATTTACATTATTTTTGCACTGAACATGCTTTCCTTGTCTGCTGGTCAAACCCCAAGCCAGCTGACTGTTGCCACACACACTCAGTAAACAATGCAAACTACAAAGTGCTGTTTGCCACCTTGGTAACTCAACAAACACAGTATTAACTGTTTAAGCAACAGTTTAATCTAAAGGCTGTATTACAGCTGTCCCAAATATATACAATAACTCCTTGATTAGATGTATGTCATAGTCTTTTAAATTAAAACCTCTACTAAATTCATCATTGAAGCAGCAAAGAAAAAAAAAATAATTTTAAGAAAAAAAAATTTAAAGCACGCAACAGAATTTGAAGTTGTGAAAGTAATTTTAATTCTGTAATCATGAAGTTCAATATAGATTATTTTATGATTAATTTATAAGCTTGCAAATAAAGCAGCTCTAACACAGAGAAGTTGTTCACTTGTTTCAACAATCTAGTTGTTTCCAACACTTACAAAAAAAGCAGTGAGCTCTGTCTTTTGCATATAGCAAAAGAAGCAGTGAAAAGCAAGCCCCATGCACTACGATGAGTATCAGTAAATGATCACTTATCAGGACACACAGCATGAAATACTAGCAAATGCTGGTTCTGCAGAGTTAGCTGCTATTCATTTCATGTTTAACTTGGGGAATACTTAAACCCCAGCACTTTCTCAAAATGTCTATAAGCAGCAATTTTCTTTAAATCTATAAGCAGCTTTGGACTAACACTACCTGGACATTTTTGACAATCTCCTCAACACGATTCAATAGAGCTTTTTTCCGGGACTCCCGTTTCCTGCTCTCTAGCTCCAGTGCTTTCTCCTTATACTGCTGTATTTCTTTTTTCTTTTCAAGGCTAAGCTGCAAAACAGAGTGTAAGAAACATGGTTGATACCACTAAATGCAAATTTCAATGAAGAATTATAGAAATAAATTCAAAAGAAAAACAACAGAACAAAACAATTAGAAGAACAGAAAACACCTGAGATTTTGTACACATGTTAAATGCCAGCTTCTTCTCAACCAATTTTTTAAGGGAAGGTGTACAAAATGCCTTCTTGGAACAGGTGCAAATGAACATGAATTTAAAACACCATTTGTAAAATTTTCTATGAACATTACATGCTACGGTATCAATCTGACACAGGATTCAGAGATATTTCTAAAAACCCTTACAATATCCATGCATTTGTAAATGAAGAATGTGATAATATATCCACAATTTATATATGTATCATGACTTTTGGACACTGCTGTAAGAGACTCTTCCATTTCATCCCATCACTGAAACAAGGAAGTCAGCTAAAGTATTGCAGGAACTACTAACAATCTTCAGTTTAGCTCTGTTTGCATTAGCACAGAATGACTTAACATAATTGATGAGCCTGTGGAATACATTAGAGGAAGATGCAAATGCATGCAAAATTTTTTTTTTTTCTTAAAAGCTTTTTAACTATCCTGGTATTTCTTATTCCCATTTTTACACCATTAAAATAACTCACATGTTCAATATTTGAAATGTCAATATGATTTTACATGAAGCCCAGCAGTATCATTAATGAAAACAATCAACATTTGTGCTCCCCTTAGGAAGATAACTTCTAAAAAAATTAAAGGAAATGTAGTCAGTGTGAAGGGAAAAAACGTATATTTAACCCCTTATTTTGTAAAATTAAGGTTAGGAATGCTTAGAATACACTAAGCAGCAGGTCAGATGACAGCTGACACAGACATCTTCAGTAGAATCATTACATGTGCACATCAAAGCCAGTGCCAATAGCACAGTTAGCACACCAGAGAGGAAAAGGAATAAAAAAAGGCCTTACCAGAGGGGAAAGCACAGGAACTCCATAGAATTGAATGAGGGAGATATTTTTGTTCTGAACAGTCAAGGAGGTTTTTCCTTTTATTGCCTCTTCTTGGATTCTGGAAAGATGCTTCCTACAGAATATTTCATAGTCCTCCATCTTCATGTTGTCTAAGCTGCAAAGAATAATAACATTACTCATCCATGTACTTCCAAGACACTGAAGGGGAAAACAACACCACTAATTCTGTGTCTCTACGTTTTGGGAAGCAAATTCTACATTAGAAAATTGAATTAAGTGTGTCTTCTTTCTATCATTAACAAATCCTGCAAAATTCTTTATTTTCCCCCATGAAAGGAGAATCTGCATATAAGGGCAAAAATTATGATCACAAGCACACAGAGAAGAAAGCAAGCATTGAGATAATTAGTATTTACAAAACTGTACGTACTATAGATAATTTCCATCGAAGACTAAACCTTTGAGATCTTCCACAACGAGAAAGATCCTATCAATTGTTACAAAAACCCCAAAACCCGGCCCAAACAAACCTGCAGCCCAATTGAATTAGAAAAAGTAAATACATTAAAAAAAAAAAAAAAACAAAAAACTAAAAAGCCTTTACATGTTTAGGAGGCTGAGAGGAATTCGTGTCTCACTCCCGCGAGCTTCCGTGTCTGTATGAACAGACGCCAATACTTACACCACAAAAAAGAAAAACACCAAATTGCAGCCTCGTATCCTTAGAAGCGGCCAAATACCTGAAAGATGTCTCACTGCCCGTCCCCTCCGGAGCGAGCCCCGCAGCGCCGGGCAAGGCCTGACACCGCTTTGTTCCCCGGCTCGCCGCTTCGGCCGATTGCTGCCCGCCGCTGCGGGCACGGAGCCCGCCCCAGGCCGGGGCCGATGCCCGCCCTCCCCCGGGGCCGATGCACGCCCTCCCCCGGCCCCGGCCCGGCCCCGGCCCGTCCGGCGCTCGGTACCTGCGCGGGGCCCGCCGCGGCTCCCGCAACCGCCGCCACAACGGCCGGGCCGCCGCACGCCGGGCCCAGCGCACCCCGCCCGCCGCCGCTCCGCCCCCAGGCACGGACGGGCCCGGAGCGGCTGTGGCCGTGTCCGCTCACTCCGCGGGACAGCCCAGCAAAGGCAGCCCCAGCCCGGCCAGGCGAGAGGGGTGCAGCGCCGTCCCGCAGCTCCCATTTCCACCCAGACAAGCTCCCCTGTGAGCACGGGTGTGAGCTGTTCTGCTTCATCCCATTACATACCACACGGCTGTGCGGTCCCGGTGTAGGTGCCGCTGCAGGGATCAGTTTCAGCGAGCACGCTGCGATAAGAGAGATAAACGTGCGCACCTGTTCCCGTGCTCTGGGAGGACAGCATCCAGGAGGGCACCACCAGACATCCTATCCCTCCCGCCCGGGCCGCAGCCAGCTGCCGGTCTAGCCAGTCCAGCAGCAGGTAACACTCACCTGTCAGGCAGGTCAGGTGGAAGGGAAATCCACACTTGTTTGCCAGGCATAATCAATTTAAATATATGGACGCATCCAATTCCCAGCATTTAGAGCTGTTAAAGCTGTAATTCTAGTTTCAAAAAACAAGTTCATCATCTGTTACCTCTTCAGCGATCATTGAGGGGATTTATTTTTTTTAATTTCATCTTTAATCTTAGCAAATGCTATTGTTTATCAAAAGGTTTTAAAAGTATGTTAGACATCTAATTAGACAGTCCATTATTTGTTGTGCAACTGCATATATATCTCTGATTTTTCTTCAGCTACACCTGGCAGAAGCGCATAACCACTGAGAGTATCTGAGATGCTCAGAACCAGCTAGGACATTATGTGACAAATCTTCATCTCAGCAATTTAAAAAAAAAAACAAACTAACAAAAAAAACCCCTACAACCATTCAGAACATGTGCCTGTTCTACCTCTAGCTGGACAGAGCTCCTCACTGGAAAGTCATTTGCTTCCCATCCTTCCCCAGATACCCAAAGAAGGTCAAACCCCCCACTTACATCAACACAAACTGCTAGTTCCTCACTTTGCTATTCCACTTCTAGACTAATCCTGCTCAGGCTCCCCACCCTTCACTTAACCGGTTGTTTTCGTGCCTTGTTGCTCATCTCTGGGTTCTTGGCGGATGTTCACAGGTGGCCGGGCAGGAGCAGCCTGCTCCTCCCATGGCTCCCGGGCTGGCCTGCGGGCAGGCACCACTACACAGCCAGCTGCATAAAACACACTGCATATAACGTTGTGTATAGCAAACCCAGCAATCAACTGGGAAATAATCACTATGGATGTTATGTTTCTAATTAGCTAGCTGGCAAAGCTGCGGAGAGCCCTCAACACTTTCCATACACACGGGTGTTCTGCGACTTCCTGGACAGCGCTGCCCTTCCTTCTGTTAGCACACTTTACTTTCATGCGCACCATGCTCCATCAGGAACACCCCGTTTCCCTCAGTGCCCGTGTTCCATCAGGAACAGCCCCTGTTTCCCAGCGGTCCATCAGGCACAGCCCTCATTTCCCTCAGCGTCCATCAGGCACTCGCCCCGCCCCGCGCGCCGCTCCCGGCGTTACCTGAGGAGGAGCCCGGGGCCCGGGCCCGCCCTCAGCGCGGCAGGCGGGCGCCGTGCGGACACTGCGGGCGCTGATTGGCTGCTGCGGCAGACAGCCGAGTGCTGATTGGCTGATGGAGCTGCCGTCGTCCTCGGCGTTCGGCGAGGCGGCGGCCGCGGTTCCGGCGCGGCAGCGGCCGTGACCCCGGCGCGGCAGCGGCCGTGAGCGCGGCCCGGCACCGCCATGCTGTGCCACGGGGAGGGCCTGCTGAGCCCGCTGACGGCTCTGCTGGTGCTGGCGCTGGCGCTGAGCCGCAGCCCGGCGCTGGCCTGCCTGGTACCGGCCGGGCTGTACCTGGCGCTGCAGCTCCTGGCGCTGGAGCCCGCGGCGCCCCAGAGCGCGCAGCGCGTCCTGCGGCCCCGCGGCGCCGCCGCCCGCATCGCGCACCGCGGCGGCGCGCACGACGCGCCCGAGAACACGCTGGCGGCAATCCGACAGGTCAGCGCGGCCCCGGGGCTTCGTGTGCCCATCGCCCCGCCAGCGGCGAGCCGCCTCCCGGGATAACTCGGGCTGCTTCCACAGCTGCTGGGAGCGGGGTGGGCGGCTGGTCCTTCATCCCAAAGGGAGCTGCAGAGCCGACTCTTGTGGGAACTGTTGTAGCCTTGGTGCTGATGGGTAATTCAGCCGTGCAGCAATAATGAAATACTGGATTTCCTTGATGTAACAACAGCACACAGAGAGTGCACAGCAAGTCAGGAATAGGTTGTTTGGTTTTTTAAACCTTGAAGATCTGTGATGAAAATCCACATTTAGGAGAAAAATCTGGTACCAGATTCACTGTGGGCAGCCCTGCCATGCCTTACTGCTGCCTCATCTGCAAGGCACCAAGGCACAGCCAGGATTCACAGTCTCGTTCTGAGAATCATTTGAAATAGTGATTATCAGTCTCTGCAATGTAGTGTTTCTGTGAGGCTGAGACGTTGCTGCTCTGAGGATCTCTTACCTTTGTGTGAGACAGGATTCTTAGTCCTGATAAATTCTGAAGCTGCACACTCCTTACAAAGCAGACACCTGGAGGTAACCTCTGTACCCGGTGTTTGTCCCTTTTCCCAGGAGGGCATTTGTCCTTCAGAGCAATTGGTGTTGTTAGCACTTTACTCAAATGTTTTTCTAAAGTTTTTGGGAAAGATCCAGGGCAGGAACAGGGTGTATGGAATGTTCTAAGGCAGCCTGGCTGCTTCTTGCTCTGTGATAAAGCCATTCCTGAGAGGAGCAGGGATTTGCCATCCATCTGCTGCTTGGAATACACGTGGTGAACAGCATTGACTGAGTGTTAAAGTGCACACATTTGATTCTCTTGTCTTTTAGAAAATAACGTAAGGACTCCAGGGTAATTACATCAGAAGGAAAAACCAGGATTCTTTTCTGCATTTTTATCCTGAAAGTTCCAATCCCAAGACTGAGGCTGTAAAGCAGTATGGTTTCAGCTGTAAAATAGATGAGATGGTTCAGCTGATATTTGAATGCTCAACAATGACTTGGATAAAACCTGCTTTTTTCTGCAGATGAAGATTACTGAAAAGTCCATTAATGTTTTATTATTTTTTACCAAAATACAAGCTAATTATAGCGGTACCTGTGTCAAATCCATAAAGCTGTCTCTTCTGTTGTTATTTTTAAAATTTTTTTAAGGCAGCTGAGAATGGAGCAACGGGTGTGGAGCTGGATCTTGAATTTAGTGCAGATGGTGTCCCCATCCTCATGCACGATGACACAGTCGAAAGGACAACTGATGGGGCCGGGAGACTGCGGGACCTGACTTTTGAGGAAATCAGGAAGCTTGATCCATCTGCAAAACACAGGCTACGGTAAATGAACTGATCTGAAATTACACTTTTGACAGTGGGAAAATAACTCTAGATGAACAGAATTATTGATTTGATCTGTCACTGATGAAATTTTTTTTTAATTTAAAACTTAGTCCAAAATTTGACTAAAACTTAGTCAAATTACTTCTAATTTGATTTTATAGGCATATGAAACTATATCTCCTTACGTCAGTAGATTAAGAACAGTGAAACACAGTCAAAATAAACACAGTCAAGGACAAAATCCACAGGCATCTGATGTGAAACAGGTCAATATCAACATAAGCTTGTCCTAAATTGACTGCAGTACACTGAAGGTGCTGGGATTTTCATGATATGTCAGAATTGTCTAGAGGAATTACTTCTAAGATTAGTTTTATTCACATGTATTTCTTGACTGATTTTGTTTTGGATATTCTATACGTCAGGTTTATACTGTTAAAGAGGAGCTGGACAGATTTTGGGTGGTGGCCTCACTGTGACCCTAGTGGCTGATTAGGTCCTTCCTAGGGGTATGCAGGGGAAAATATTTTTATACATTGCTAAGAATTTGATAACAATGTTATATACATATACTATATGTATATAATGTAATAGTACCTACATATAATAATATAATACACAATGTAACATGCATTACAAAGAATTTGATAACAGTGCAACTTCTGCAGTATCATAAGTGAGTCCATTTCAGAGGAAGAACTCGCAGTGTGTGCTCCTGAGACACTGCATTAGGGAATTCCAGAGCTGCAGAGGTTCCTCCTGTGAGTGTGTGACACAAGCAGTATGTTCCCTGTCTCACTGGAAGGGTGATCACCTGGGCCATGCAGGGGGAATTTCCACAGGCAGTGACTGCTGAGCAGCTGCTGTTCACTGTCAGGAATGAATGAACTATCACCCCATCAGGAATGATTTACTGATGAGTTGTTACTTTGTTTTTTTGAGAGTTTTAAAGTTCTTTTAAAAGTTCTTACACTTTCTGATATTTACATGTTTTAACTGAGTTTTCTCACACACTGTTTATGTAAATAATGATTGTTTTGTATTTTTCTTTAATACATAGAGAGAATTGATGAACTGTTAGTTTGGCTAGTGTGATTGGAGAGGTGGTAGTTTCACCCTCTAATCTACTGTCATTTTTGTTACATATATATATATATGTTGTATATATAGTGGAGTTAGAAAATAAAGTTTGCTTTTTAAAGTTCATTTTCTTTCCTTTTACACCTAGCCTGCTTCTGAAAGTTATTTCGTGTCACAGTGTAACAATGGCTGAAGCTGCTTCTGCTAAATCCTCAGCTTGTCTTGCCTCTTCTGCCAGGATCTGCATTTCTGGCTAGGGCTGGGAAGTGCAGTGGGAGCAGGAGGAAGGCAGCAGTTGGGACTGAGAGCTTATTTGTGGGATTTGAGGAAGGAGGGGAAGAACTGGGGTTGGTGTTTTGGGGCAGACACGGGTCCTGCGAGCGCTGGATCCCAGCTCCAGTTCCAGTGCAGCAGCAAACTCTGTGTGGTTGGCAATGTGCAGGGCCATGTATGTGCACGTGTGTGTTGACTCCATTCCAAGGAGTTCTCTGTTTCTACAGGAGCCAGTTCCAAGATGAAAAGGTACCAACTCTGAGAGAAGCTGTTGTGGAGTCTATGCATCACAATCTCACAATCTACTTCGATGTCAAAGGCCATGCTAACCAGGTACTGCTCACTGCACTCCCCTCACCCCTTCTTTGGGTTTCTGACCTGCTGTTGGTCTCAGACCAAGTCCCTTCTTTAACATGAGCAAGCCCGGGTCTGCTGCTTTGGTCACCCAGAGTCATCCTGGGAAGCTGCAGCTTACAACTGGCCAAGCCTTGTGCAAGTGTTGCACTCAGCTCACAGCACTGCTGTGAAACAGAGCAAAGGGAATTCCCTGCTGTGCTGAGGGGAGTCAGAACTTCTTCAGCCTCCAGCAAGGGATCTATAATTTGCATTACTGAAGGCGGATGCAAATTATCTATTACTAACATTTTATATAAATTAATTTTTTTCTTTAGCCTAGCAAAATATAGGAATAAATAATTTTCCTCTTCAACTTAAGCTTAGGTAGTACTAAAAAATTATACCCACAACATATTTAAGGGTATTTCAAATACTGAGAATCCTACTCGTTGTAAATAGAATCACGAATAGAAATTTTGCTAAAAACCAAAATACCATTTCTGTGTTAATGCTATAAACAAGATGCTGTTTTTCTTCTTCTCCCTTTCTACTTAAATCTGGCAACACAGCAGGGAAGTGTTTTTAAGATTGTTTTAAAATGACTTTGCAGTGTAAATTAAATATAAGTGTGTGTATAACATCTCTGTGTGTCTCTAATTGCAGGCAGTTGATGCCCTGAAACAACTCTACCAGGAATTTCCACAGTTGTATAACAGCAGCATTGTCTGTTCTTTCATGCCAGATGTTGTTTATAAGGTGAGGTTTCCTAAAAGTTTATTTTTTATTTTTTAGTCCTGTCTGGGAATTTCAGTATGGTATTAACCTCCCAGTTCCTGGTTACTTTATGGCTGTTCAAATGCCTAAGGCTTTTATAAACAAATGAAGCATAATGCATAATCTTATTAGATCACTTTACTCATTAGATGCAAATAGGAATCTACAGTAATTCCCCCCCTTTTGAAAGCAGTGCAGACAAATGTGCTTTGCTCTTCTAGTTGGTGTCTGGCCAGGTATCTGTGTGCAAAGTACCTGCTAAATAAACCTTTTATATTCCAGATTATTCCTAAAAAACTCTCCTCATTCTTATTGCCAAATCTACTTAGGTTTTTTTCCCATTATATACATTGCATGACTGCTATGTAATTTCTTTAACATAAGAGCTGGTGTTTATTCAGTATGATTTGTAGGAAAAGACCTATAAAATATAAACATCTTTCTAAAAGAGTTAAAAAGGGATCTGGAGGGGAAGGGCAGAACGATTCTGGTAGAGTTGTAAATGCAAGCTAGGAGTTTGTATCTAATCCCCCAAATAGTATTTAATGTTGCTGGGCTTTTGCATGAATTATTTTCTCCTTGGTCCTGCAGATGAGACAAGCTGACAGAAATGTTGTGACAGCACTGACACACAGGCCCTGGCAGCTGAGTCACCTGGGAGATGGGACACCCCGATTCAATTCCTTCTGGAAGCATTTCTTGTACATGGTGATGGATGTCATTCTGGACTGGAGCCTACACAGTTTCTTGTGGCGATTGTGTGGGGTTTCAGCTTTCCTCATACAGAAAAATTTTGTTTCTCAGTAAGTGTTGAAGTTTGCTCATATATAAGGAGATATTCTCTTCTGTTAGTGTATAGTGTGGAGTTAACACAGTATGTGCTTTTCAAAATGTTCCATTTAGTGTTGATGAGATAATTTCTTTGTGCTGTTTTATGATTTTAAGCCTCTTTTTTTTTTATCTGAATTTTTACCTTCTGTTAGAACCTACATTTAGTCTCAAAGAGTATTTGTTGCTTTTGCCTGTTTACAATAAGAAAACACAAAAAGGTGATGTTGCAGAACATGGCACACTGTTGTTCTTGATCTGATGCTGATCCAAGACCAAAACTCAGCTGTAGCCTCAGCACTGTCTGCATTAACTCTGTGTCGTGTCAGGCTCCTCTCAGGGTGTCTCTGTTCCTTGCAGGGACTATGTGAGGCACTGGTCTTCCAGAGGAATTGCAGTGGTTGCCTGGACAGTGAACACGTTTGCAGAGAAAAGCTACTACGAAAGCGTCCTCGACTGCAGCTACATGACGGACAGCCTGCTGGAGGACTGCGACCCTCACTACTGAGCAGCCCGAGCACGCTGCCCTCCTGGGGCAGCCATCAGGGCACCCACAGTGCTGATGGGCTGCTGAGGAGAGCTCTGGGAAGGGCAGAGCACCACTTGGCTTCTGCCTGTGGTCACATCTCAAATGCAGGAACCTTCTGGAGCAGCCACAGAGTCTGAGGAAATCACTGTAATGTGAAAGAATCAGATTTGACAACCCTGTTGGGCCAACCACCTTGTCTGTGCAGGTGGCTTTATAATTCTCTGGCTATTGCTTGGCTTTGTTTAAATTTTGGTTCTAAATTTTGGTGTTGGCAATTTTGGTGTCGGCAATTTTGGTGTCAAAATTTCAAATCATACCTTGATGCTAGTAATTTTAACAGCATGTTCTACAAGTGTTTACTAATTTAAGGTTGATTTATAGCACCTTAAAATCATTTACATCACTGTTCTTAAAACAGAAACTGGAAATAACAGTCCAATGAGCCAAAATAGAAGATGATTTCCCTGCCCTCTGTTGAAATTTGGCTGTACTGAGTCCTGTTGAGGAAGAAAATGCCAACTTTCCATGTGTGATGTGATGTGAAGGTTATGAGAATTAACAAATAAAACTTGAGTAGCTTCTTATCTTCCAGACCTTTTAAGAGAACCAAGGGAGGATAGGATTTTTTTTTCTTCTAATGAAGAAAAAACACAGCACATGGATGTATTTATTTTAAAGATAAAGCTATATATTGAGTGCTGGTAAGCAGTAGAACAAATGGAGCTGAAATGTCTTTTTAGTTTGCCTTTGGTTGCATGATTGAAGGGCACTCAGAGGAATATGGAAACTGTAATCCAGATTTAACTTGAACTCCAAAGAGTCTGCAGTTACAATAAACAAGTCTTTGAGAATTCATCTGGAAGTGTTCTTTATCAGCTGGGCAGGGCATTTGTATAAAATGTCAAAATTAGTGCAGATTGGCCCAATTAGGGTAAATCCAAACTTCTGAAATACCACACATTCATGTGACCTGCTGGGGAGGGATGGATTTTTTTGTTTGTACCCTGAGCTCCCTCCAGGCAGAAATAAACACAGAGGAGATGCTTTTCCCTGTCAGGATGACAAGAGCCTCTGCCATTTGTTCACTCACGCCCCTGCACCGCCAAAGCAGCAATCTCAGCCTCCTGGTGCACATCCTATAGAACGTGTGGGTGTGTGTCCAGAGCCTGTCCTGCCCCTTGCTGGGTACTGAGGCCTCTGCTGTTACTGCTGAGCCCCACGAGGGCTCCCCGTGCTCACCAAAGGGCAAATGACTCTTCATGGCAAATGGCCCTCGCTCCAAAGGTCAGCTGTTGGTGCTGCTGGAGTTTGTGGCACTGCTGTGTCACCATCCTCAGTGCAAACACCAGGCTCCACAGCTGTATGTGCAGGGAAACACTAAAATTGAATCTCTGCTCTTGCATTGTGTGCCTGTGGCAGCTGGGTTGTCTTTAGCCTAAGTTATGAGCAAGATGAGAAGATGTGCCTCTTCCCAGAACAACAAGGGAGGAAAAAAGCAGGCACTAGTAGAAAATGAGCTAAACAAAACCAAAAAATTTATCATGGTGGTGGCAAAGTTGTAGCCTTGAATAAAAAGAAGCTGCAGCACATCTCACAGTCATGTATGATAAAATAAGTCTTAATTGTGTTACTTCCAATCAATCCTTTAGAGGAAAAGGCATGTGAACTTTCCGTTTACAAGCAATAGTTTTACACAAATGAGAATTTGATAAGTAGTCACTCTTAGTTTTGATGGCTTCATCAAAGCTGCTTTTAAGTGACTGTAATATACTAAAAATGTCTCAGAAAAACGAACCCAGTCCACACAAGTTATTTCACAGCCATTGCAATGTCTCAGTCATTAAAAACAACTGCACTTGAATATACTTCCATATATTTGACCAGTACATCAGATAAAAGCTGATTAAACATAAAACAATATAACTGTTAGAAAAATATTTTTTTAAACGAAACTTTTATTTACAGTTAGGCACAAGTTTCCTTATATTAAGTCAACAGCACGTGGTCAGCTGTGGAGGGAGCCTTCTGCATCAAAGTGATGCCAGTCCTGGGGGAAGGCTGTCACCAAAAACCACTGCTGCAAAACAACCCCAACGGGTGCGTATTCCTTATCACAGTAAAAAACCTAAGTCCTGACGCATTTTGCAACCTGTTCTTCTATTTTTTTTTTTTTCTTCCATTTGGACGTTAAAAAAAAGCTGTTCGAGAGATTCCTTTAGTCAGGAGTGCCAGAGAGGATCGCTGCCGCCGCTCCCGTCCCGCAGCGCCGCTGCCCGGGCGCGCAGGGCGAGCTCCAGGGCCGGGCTGCGCTCCCGGCCTGTCCGGCACAAGGAAAACGCGTTACCGGCAGTGCCGCCCCCGCCAGAGCGCCCCGTGCTCCCCCGGCATCTCCTCCGTCAAGCTTTCCAAGTGCAGTTACGGGCAAGCTCAGACTGCAAGATCCCACCGCCTTATTTTCTTCTGAGCACCTAGGGACTCATTAGTAACCTTTTCTGAGATTGACTACAAGATGTGAAGTCTGTTTCTAAAGGGATTTAAACTTCTTGCCTATCAGTTGGGTGCTCTCATAAGACAAAATTACTCATTTACCCAGGAATTTCACTCTCTAGTACACAGAAGCTGGTGGTCAGTCTTTAGAAGTCACCACCAACACCAGAACAAGCTACTAAAAAGCACAACCTGCAGAAAAAAATTCACCCCACAAGCCCAGTCATTTTGTTTTCTCTTTACACAAGATGCTAAAATGCTGTGTCCCTGACATGCAGCTGTCACACACTATTTTTACTGAGCTGAATTTTTAAGAGCTTTCTGTGTTTCATCTTAGTTGCTCACCTGGTGGAAAGTCACTGCTGCTTGAGATCTCAACAGAAAAAGGATGCTGAAAACAAAATTCACAAGCAGATTTAGGTCATGATTTCCCTCCCATGTGTGTTATCTTGTATTTGAAAAGATATCAGTTACCTGTAATAAAACCATACTCTCCAAGTCTTGAGCAGGTTTGTGATTATGAGTGTTCAATAGCTATTCTGATCACATTTTTATCTCTGTTCAAGTTAATCTTTAAAGTTATTTCCATGCATACAGGACTTTGCCACACACACACCCATCACCTATGCCACAGCCCAGATTCTATGTAGGGGAATCTACATTTCCCTCTTTTGGCCATCTCACCTCATTGTAGGATGTGTTTTGGTTTCTGTCAAATGCCCGTTCTGGGTAGTCTGGCACCTCCTGGGCAGGTTGCCTGGATGAAGAGGCACTTCTCTGAAAAACAGTATTTGGCATCTGGCACAGCTGTGACTGTGTGTCAGCACTGCTCATCTCCCTTGTCTCAGGGAGATGGCCTTTCTACTAAATCCACAATGAGATCATTCTGACATCTCCTTCTGAAACCTGACCTTAACAACTACAAGAAAGTCCACACTTGGTAGGTGACCAAATCTCCCCCTCAGGAGTCCCTCTCATGACACTCAGCACTGGCACATGTTGTTTGAAAATCCCCAGCACATAGAAAATGTCCCTTCATATTCAGCTTACCTCTTTACAGTCAATATTTATTTGTATTATCACACACATAATTATAGTTAACAACAGTTCAATACCAATTATTATCTGTATTTGGGTTTGTATTTCTGTAATCATTTTAATGATAGCCAGTCATACAGAGGGATTTGGCTTTTTGAGAAGAAGGGCAGGAACCCACCAAACACTTTTTCTCTATCAGTATTTAGGTCAAGGAGTTTTTACTCAACCCAAATAAAAACACCAGACAGCACCTATATGTCCACATTTTAACACTAGATTGATGTCTCAACATGCAGGACTGCATTGAAAAATAAATTCAAGTTTAGTTATCAGTGTTGTATGGGATTTTAAATGGGGTTAGGTCAAAGCACACAATTTTACCTCAGTTGAAAATAACCACAAATCACAACCCCCTAAGGAAACCCATTGCTGGGGAGGAAGGCAGTCTCCTCCTTAGCCTGGGCAAGGTTCAAGTGTGACCAAACCCTTTGGTGACCATCACTGCACATGAACATTAGGAATGTTTTCTTGAAGTTTCATAACCATAAACTATGTCTGGTGAGGGTAAGAACTCTTCTATATGCAGATTGAATTCCAACCTGGAACACATAGTTAGGGAACTTTTACAGCATCTTTTTGTTGTCTAGAGTAAAGTAGCAAACATTAAGATGAAGCTTTAAGCACAACCTTTCCCCAAACCAGCAGCCTGTTTGCACAGCTGGAGGATCCCCATGGACCTGTACCAAATAATTAAACAGCAAAAGCTGAGCAGACTGACCTGCTGGCCTCTTCCTCCCAGTGCAGATGAGCTTCGCTTTGCCCTTTGCAGAGTTAGTAGCTTTTTAAGCAGAAATGTCTTATCTTTTCCTGCCTGCAGTCAAGACATATTTGATCATTAGCTGGAATGCATTAATTATCCTTGAGAGGCTCAAGGCCTGTAAGTAACCAGTGACCAAAATCCTTCTATTCCAAAATAATCTGTCTACAGAGGGAGCTGCAGCAGCACATATTGAAGATAAAATTCTTTTGCTACAACTCTATTTGTGAGTTACATTTCCCTGCAACTCCCATGGGGAAGGGCTCCCACCCTCCTACTACACACAGTTATAGGAAAAACAGGTTACAGCCACACAAAGCTGGATGAGACAATCAACATAGAAGCCAAATTATACAAAAGATACAAATGAAAGCCAAACTTACATTATTAATTTGCTTACGTAAGAGCTCAGTCATGGTCTTTCTTCCTTGTATTATTTGCCAGTAAAGATAAGTAACAACTCTAAACAAAACAAAACAAAAGGTCCATCATATGAGCGCTTCATTCTAGTCAGTGTCTAGATAAAAATGTATCTAGTTCATTTTAACCCATTAAAAGACATATATACACACATCTCACAGAAAATAGATGTATACAATTACACAAGGAATGGCAAACACATGGATTTTCCTAAAATATGGTAAATGCATGAAATTGCTTAAAACATTCATTTGGAAAAGACCCAAAAATTTATGAATTTGTATTCAAGATTAGAGGTACTTTTAAGCGAGTCAACAATACCAGATGCATTTCAGATAAAAAATAACATAGACTGACTCTGTAATTGCCAGTTTTTTTCCACTTAAGGTATTTTTCTAGTTCTTTTCATTACCAGACACTTACAGTAAAATGGTAGACAGGATGAAGAAGAAAAGTTCACTTGAAATTAAATTATGGTATATCCACACTACCCATTTCGAGGCAGTGTAACTTTGCAGTATTTGTATCCACTCATCGACTGCAGCATACATAGAAGACAAACCTCTGAAAGGACCACATTCTTCTGAAGGTTTTAACCTGAGAGGGTGAAAAAACAGCTACTTACTCATATGTTAACCAGTGAATTAGTTAATACTGTGATTTTGTACATCAAGATGCTCCTCAGTCTTCTATAGCCCTCTACTGTCTCTGGACTCCAGGGTACTTCCATGATCTGTGTTTAATTTTTAACTTGTGTCCCTCTCCAGTCATTAAATGCCCACCCCAGACTATGCAGTGAGACATGATCCTTGCTGCAGTGGATCAGTACCAAGCCCTGTAAGCACAATCTTGGCATAAATATAACATGTCAATCACTGCAGCACACACTACAGGAAACTGAAAAACTGGATTTTTTTAACATTTCACCACAAGGTGAAATAATTTCACCTTGCCTTCAGGGACATGAGTTACTGCATATCTTCAGTAACAACAGAAGGTGGTAAGAGAGCCCATCATAAGAATTAACATTTTCAGGTAGACTGAAATAGGAAAGTGTTTGCTTTGAAACTGAACCACTCCAGAGAGTCTGAAATTCCCACTTGCCATCTGGAAATGATAGCTCTGATAGCTTTTATCCCATCTGGTTTCATGTGTAGTCACCGTTTTCACTAAACACCAAAATCATGCTGCTGACTATTGTCAATAGAAAAGTGTATCCATGCTGCCCTCCTTCCTGTGACCAGAGTAACACACACAAAACCAAAGCAGCTTTAAAATATTGGTAACAACCTGGATGCATTACTACAGGGTCAGCACTGCCTGCAGAAAGAACCTCTGAAGTTCAGGAATAATCCAGAAGCTGTCCTCAGCTGAGTTTTCCCAGGTGTTTCTCTGCTGCAGACCCAGAATCACCTATTCTATAAGTAAGCTCAGAACTAGGACTTGGTCACAGAAAATTTTTAAGAGGAGAAAAAGTAAAATTTGATGCATTTAAATAGGAATCCAACTTCAATGCAACTTCGGTTCTCCTCCCACTTTCTCACAGGACAAGTTACTCAGTGAACCACATTCTCACAAGCTCACAGAGCAAGTCTTGTTTTCAGAATACAGAACATCTCATGAACACCCGAAAACTTCCACAAGCAGTTAATATAAACTTCTTTTATAGAGAAATGCAAACTCCTCTGCCTGGTATCAGGTCACACAGCATGATTTAGTAGGTCTGTGTGCCAGTGATCTTCCATACCTCCAGACAGTGACTCCAGTGACAGACAGGACTCCAAGGAAGGAAGGACAAAACAGCAGGAAAATGAAGGATGTCATCATTTGAGCAGTTCTCCAGACTTTGCGAGGGGGCTGGCAATTCCTCATCAGACTGACCTTTAAAGAGATGAAGGTGCTTTGCAATGCTGCTACTTGCCACTTCAACTTGGTTTAAGTCAATCCCACTGAATCTATCAGAAGTTTCCAAAAACAACTTTTATGTGAATTTGATAGACAGAGTGTAGTTTTAGAAAATTTCAATAATATAGTCTTAAAATAGTAAGAACCAAAATGAGGTTCTGATGGGCTCTTCATATGTCTGCTGGGTAGAGTTTGCTTCTGCAGTGTATGCAAACTCACAGTTCAGGGAAATTTGAATCCATCTTTCTACCTACAGTTTTGTTCTTCTACATTTAACACTACAAACTGCTTCATGGCCTAACAAACAACTTATCATCTGGTCATACTACCGAGACAAAGAATTCTGAAACGAAGACATTTCCACCATGATCTTTAGCTGAATCACCCTGCCTACACCTTGATGACTTCACAGGGGGGAGTTGCTGGGGAGCAACTGAGAGGCCAAAGTCACAGCCACCAGCTGAATGTCTGTATTGACATATGCACTTGTCCACTGTTAGTTCTCCAGCCTTTAATTTCACCACTTTATTATTTATAATGAATACATACAAAGTTTGTTACCTTTTTCACAAAAAATACTATAAAAAATGCTATCATCTGGATACCAGGCAACAGAGGTGAGAACAGGATACCAATCCTACAAGGAAGGATTTATAGGAGAAAAAGGTTACATCTTCACTATTCACCATTCAGTTCTCAGTGCACCGAAAGCAGAAAAATACCACAATAACTTCATATACAGATAGTGTGGGATTAGTTGGAAATGTGATTTTGTTACCCTTGATCCTCTAGCAGTAAGTCCACCTTGGAAATGATGCAATTTCAAGCACACGTATCTATGTACAGATCTGCAGAACCCTCTTATAACTGGAGTAACATACTCATTCTTGGAAATAAGGCGTCTCTTCCAGCACTTAATACTGAGCCCATTTAAAGAAGAACATCATCCCAGTGAGGAAATAAACAAAACTCCAGGATATACCTGCAGGAACCTCTCAGGTCTCTCCCAGACCTGGTGGCCACTAGGTAAACTACTGACTGAAGTTATTGTTACTGCCCACATAATTACCTTGGCAAGTCACAATCCGTACCAAAGGCACTGAACAGCTCATCTCCCAGTTACTTATCCTGTTCTTTCTGGGAAACATCCACAAACATCAGAATTTGAATTTTTCCATGATAGTTCTGCATGCAAATGAAGTTTTGACCGTAAATTAAACACTTACCAGGTCAAAGTCTGTGCATAGATCAAATCTAAAACATTTCGTCCAATATCAAATTCTGGCAGCCCTAAGTTCATGCAGACTGTAGTTCCAATAATTCTGGGGGAGGAAACAAAAAACTATAGCACAACAGCATTTGCTAAATGACAAAGTCCTCTGTGGAAATCCCTGTAAATGACCTTCTGAAAACAAGTATCAGTGACAAATTATTTAGAGGCTGCATCAGCATCATAGAAAGCAGCCACAGCTTGTTCATTAGACAGCACAGCAAAAATGAATCAATTTAGCAAAAAAAAAAAAAATCCTGTAAAACAAATCAGAGTTGAAATAAGACCTAGTATATATTTCACACAACTGAAGCAGAAAACCAACAAGGATTTCTTACTGCATCAGTACATATCTGAACTATAGTAACTACTTGTTACTTTAAGCAAAAATATCCTTGTGCTTAAGCAGCTGAAATGTCAAGGGACCTCAGAACAAAACTGTAACAGCTTTTTCAGGTCCTGAGAATTTTCAGTGTCATTAAAAAGAATGAAATTTGTACACTGATACTTTTAATGTACCCTCAAATACATCCTACTTCAAACTAAGTGAGCTTACAAGGAGCTGAAACAGAGGTAAGCAAGTACTGAGAGGATTCCTACTGGGGACCAACGATCCCTTTTAGTCACCTCATTTTTTCTGAGCTGGGGAGACTCAGTTTTTTGCCTTGTTGTGGCAAGAGCAATAAAGAGTTTGGTAACCATCACATTTTGATACCACCTTATCAACTGCATCATCAATAGAGCTGGCCTTTCAGGAGGTTACGCTGAGCACAAAATATTAAATACAAACAAATGTACTTTGAACCTTTCAAATGTCTATGTCAGGTGCTTTTACAGGAGGCCTAACATTCATCACAGCTGACATTGCAGTTTTAGTTCTGTGACTTTTTGCTGGGAGGTGTTTTCCTACTGAACACAACAAGAACAGGAGGATTAAAATACACTGGCAAGAGCCGTGGAGGAAAAATCTTCAAGAGCTTCTCAACATTGTCTTGTATAAATTTAAGAAAAAGTTAACAAAGCCCTACCTTGCAAACCAGTCTTGTTCAAATCATGAGCAGAGAGCAAACAATGGATCTCCTACAGAAAAGTATGGCCAGGGATCTAAATGCTCTGTAGAGCTGGCAAGCACTTAAATAGTGCCTAAGCTATAAGCAATGTTTGGCACTAAGAAGGTTCACACAACAGATGTCAGAAGTAAATTACTTTTTCCTTACATCCAGTCAACAATACTTTCTCATTTATCATGCTGGAGACCTCTACCTTTGAGAGACTCATTATATGCTTAATAAGACTGATAAAATCAGATTTTAAACTTGTGAACGCTATAGTGACATAACTAAGAGGGAAAAAATCACAATGGATACAGCAAGGAAAGGCAGCAGTATGCCCATGCATATGCAGAGAAGATGGATTTGTGCTTGAGACAACTGGTTGTCACCTCAGTCTCAGGAAATCCATGAGAGTAGAATGTGGCTCCCTCCCTGCATGTGTTTCCATCTCCAAAGGGAAAAAGGACACGCTGACCTCCTTCTAAGGAGGAACAGCAATATACACAAGACATGTACACAGAGATTCTGCCTGGTAGGGAAAAGCAAGGAAAATTCAGTGGTCCCACAGCCATGCTTCTGCTGGACTTCTCTCACATGGAGAAAACAGATCATATCTTTGATTAATGAATGAAAAGTAGATTAGAAAAGTAGTACTCACCTTCGTAAAAACTCCCCAAAGAAAGAGCCAAGCAAACAAAATATGAAGTCAACTAGAACAAGACGATAAATATCTTGGCCAACCAAAGTTTCCCAGCACTTTAAGAAACAGAAGGAAATAAAAAAAAAAAAAAAAAAAAAAAAAAAATTCATAATAGAAGTTATAAACAATGCTATTTAAACATTGTTCCCAAATGCTTGGGCATCTGAAACTTGATCAAAGATCTGAAATCTTGATGAAATATATTCTAGCAGCCTGGCAAATCATAGTTGACTTCTCAGTGAACAATGCTGCCATCCAGCTGAGATTTGAGCTGGGCCATTCATTTTTTTCTACAGTTAATTTCTCTCAAGTTGCTAATAAAATTTTTTAGGGTAGGAAACTCAGCTTCCCAAGACACCACATGTGCTTCTCTTTGCTGAAGCAAGTCTCTTATCCAAGTGGTTCCTAACCTGGCACTGCAAGTCAGAGATTTGTGGTTTTGAAACTTTACCTGTGACTCCGAGGTAGCCACAATGTTAAGCCAGTAGTAGCACAGTATTCCAACAATTGACATTTTCAGGATGGTATTTCTAAAAAGAAGAAGTAACAGTAACTGCACCAACAGCTGGTCCACACCTGGAGGGAGTGATGGCAGGATGAACACTGGTTACACTTTTTTACCTCCTCTTGGCACTGCAGAGTGCCAGGACTAACAGGAGCTCTCCTGGGAGCTCGGGTGTGGCATTGTTCTATTGTCCTGGCCGGAGGGGAGCCGGGCATGACAACCTTGGCACAACATCTGCTTACCAGGCTGCTGGCTGGGTGTGGGGGCTCCTCGGGGGAGGCAGGGCTGAGGGACACCAGGCGTTAGGCAGTGTAAATTCCAGACATCTGGTTTTAAGTGAGATGACCTCAGTCCTCTCACCACTTCCCTTCCTTTCCTGGGGAGGGGCCAGCAGCCCAGGGTCATCAAGGAATGCTACAAGCCCAGTGTCATAGTGCACCCAGCTGGGAGGGAAGCCATTCCTCATCCTCATGCAGAGATATAACATCCCAGAAACTCAGGTAAGACAAAAGGTCATGATGCAAGAGGGTACAGAATCCTTTGGCGAAGATTAATTCTCTTCCATAGCACCCCATTGCCCCCACACCACCCAGACACAGCTTTGTATTGAAAAGAACTCAAACAGCTTCAGGCCAAAAGCACCAAGATGTGGCAGCAAGAAATACCTGGTAATAGTGACATATATGTGCTGTCCAGGAGTCTGAAACTTCTCCAGGTGCCCAAGCCAGGAGAAGAAGAATGGGATCAATGTGTTGAGGAGAGATACAATCACAGGTAGCACCAACATGGCAGCTTGGCTCTCTAGATCATTTCTATACCCTTTCATAAACAGCTAAGAGAGAAAAAAAACCAAAATGAAACAACCCAAACTTAGAGCCTTAACCAAAATGCTGCCTCAAGGTGTGTCCACAGGGAAGCCCCTTGGCTCACCTCCCTGTATGTTCTCAGGTTAGAGACTGTCAGACTGGCATGTTTTAGGGGCCCATGAGCAGCAGTACAGTGACCCTCTCCCCTTCCCCTAAATTATATGTGTACCAAGGGTGGGAGCCCCAGCTCAAGTGCAGCTCCTGGGAAAGAAGAAGGGGTGAGTCTTGCTGGGGCTGCTTCTTGTTTCTCCCCGGATCACCAGACACACTGTCCCTAAGCTGACCATGGGCCCAGGCAAGCAGCTGCTGGAGAGAGGAGAGGGATTTGCTCAGACCCCTCAGGTCCCTCACTCTTGCCATAGTGCCCAGTGGGGCATGCCTTGCAAAGGCAGTTCTTCAGGCTCAGCAGAACCTGTGTGTGCTCTGGCAGCAACAACAGCTCTGCTGCCCTGTGCTCCTCATAGTGAGCAAACCAGTCCTCACACTCAGTGTGAAATTTCTGTGTGGAAAAATGCAAATTCTGGCCTTACCTTGAGGTTATTAATGGAGAGGAAGTAAACAGCAGCACAAGCAGCTACTGCTGTGCCCAGGGAAGCAAGCCAAGCAAGAAGATGAGTAGCAATACGAGCAACTCTCTCCATCACAGAAAAATTTCGAACTTCTTTATTGACTTCAGTGAGACTTTCCTGCAAATAAACAATTCCTGATGAAGAAGTTCTTAGTCAACAGCATAAGGCAAAACTTATTTCAAGGTACTACCAGAGAAGCTGAATGAAAGATTATTGTTCTAGAAGTTGGCAGAGTAATATCCTAGGAACATTCACTGGGCAAATTTGTGTTCCTATCCTAGAAGTGAAGTTTCACAGATAATATTTCCAGCCTGCCTTTTGTTTATAAAATATTTAAATAGCAGGAAGGAGAAAAACCTGAATAAATACTCTGTATGGCAAATATTCAATAGTCACAGAGACTCGTTCCATAGAACAGAAGCACACAAATATTTATATGTAGCTTCATAAGAAAAGGAAAACAAGCAGCTAAGCCAATGCCAGGAGATCAGAACAAATGAAACTCAGGAAGTCAGGAAGATTTAAATCTCTTAGGCACAGGACTAGCACTCTTGTATCACTCTGTCAGAGACTTGTATGTGCACACACAAATTTGTATGCACAACTAAGTCTCTAACAGAATGACTCATGCACATTAGTTTTGTACCTCTTGTGGTTTGTACCTTTATTTGTGTGTGGAGATTCTTTTGTTGCAGTTTCACAGCTTTTTCATTAGTTATATTGAAGTCCCAAGTGCAGAGCAGCTTGCTGGCATTCACAGAGAATGTCTGAGAGTTAATGTTCCTGGAGAAGAATTTTGCCATGCTGCAATGAAAATTAAATTGGTCAGATGTGTGACAGGGAAATTCATCAAGTCTGTACAACAGGGCAAGGAGGGAGATTTGTCAGCTTTTCCATCCCATCATAAGTTTATTTGATCTATGTCAGAGCATGTCACATACAACAATGTAGAAAATAAACTTTAATGTAAGAAACTCTAGCATTTCCATCTCAAGATTGTTGCTGACAATCTTTACCTCTGGAAGGCCACATCAATAAGAAACAATGTTAGGATCAGCAGTTTACAAAAGGATTACAATATTCCCAGTCTGAAGTGGGATTCTCTGTATGTCCTTCACTATTTTGCAGTTACTTTTAATTTCTGTAATAAAGGTTTGATTCCTGGACATTGTCTTTTGAGCAGAAATTTCTACTTAAAATCCACACCTGTCAATAAGGACTTATTGGAAACATACTCAAGTAATTATTACTTCTAACTGTTGACAGGATAGGGTTTCTTTTATTGTGTGGCTATTTTCCACTTAATAGAAGAGAAATAGGAATTCACAGCCAGTTTACCTGAACAACAAGATAAGAAAACAGATGACAAAATATATTCCAACAGTGAAAATATAGGCCAGCTGCATGTTGTAAGATGGACCATTCTCCACTTTACTGATTGTAGCATTGGTGTAAAAGCCATAGTAGAGCACTGTTTGTTGAAAATAACCCTGAAAAGACAAGAACATAATTCAGAATATTTACTGTCAACTCCACGGTGGAAAGCATCATCATCTGAAGACCAATTATTGGAGGTGGGAGCTGTCCTATTCCTTATCATGAAATCACAGATGTGATTAAATTTAAATACTTACAGCTCCAGTGAACACCTCCAGGCCCGTGAATGAAAGGTTATTTGGTTCTGCTGCAAGAAACTGAGGAATTGTGATGAAACCAAAGTTTATGAGGAATGAGAAGATGTTCAAATTTAGCAGCCACTTCAAGAAAACAAAATAAGAAAGCACACTTGTTCCAAACTCAGCACCAATGATCTTCAGAGTCTTGTGCCATAGCCGCAGTTGGTGAAAATATTCTGAAAGAGTGTTTCCAAACCGCCGAAATGACTGAAGGGAAAAAGAGGACAGAGATGAATCTCAACAAGCAAACAGGACTCAATTTCACATAATAAAGCTTCACATTTTAATGTTACCATTTCATTTCAGCGTTAACAACGGATTTGCCCCACTCCATGCACCGTAAGATGGTGAACTGGTGTTCCTAAGAGCTCCTGCAGCACAAGTCATTGTTAATGAACACTGCAGCAATTAACTGGATCTTTGATAACATGAGGCAAGACACCAGATTCCTCTGGAGATGGTGGCAGCACTGCAGCTAGAGTGGCTTGCTCTGTTGTGACTGACAGAAGCTTCTGGCACTTACCACTGCTGCTCCCTGCAGACACTGTGTACATTGAGCACCACGATGCCTTGATTTTTTTGTTATTTCTTTAAGAACTTTGTTTCTGTGGAAGAGCAGGACAGGGGTGACAAGCATTATAGTATGAGTTGTAATTGAATCAAGAAGTCATAGCAGATGCTACAAATCTAGTTCCACTCCTGTGCACATGAAGAGAATTAGTACAACATGGAGATGTTCTCACTGGTTCATTTTATATTAGCTGATATCTTGGCTCCCGTCCCTGCTGTGACAGCATGTTCTAACCCCTCCACTAACTCACACTGGCAGCAGAATTTAAATACATTTTGGGAGGAGACAAAAGGATGGTTGAGATCATGTGGTCTCTTCTCCATTTGCAATGACCAACATCCAAGTTTCCTTCGAAAATAAATCTCAGGTCATAATTTATAACTAAATCTCAGGACCTTGATATTATGATTTATATTTTCATAAGAGATTCTTCTTATCTCTATTGTTAAATTATTTTCTCTTGCAAGACCTTAACTCTTTAAAAGTGCATTAAAAAGTACGTTGTCATAAAGTGGCAAACCAAAGCTCACCAAATGGCAAACCTCCATAACTGATAGCTAGATGTTGCTAGAAGTCAATGTTTTTAAAACCAAACAGATAAACTTTTTTTTTTTACCTGATCTCTCTCTTTTTTCTCATGGTCTCTGGCATCTTCTGGATTGCTTTAATCCTTTCATTGGTGGACATACTTGCAAGACTCCCAACTAAATCTTCCTCTGCATCAAACCCATGCAAAAAACAAAATATGGGGATAAGAATACAGTAATTTTTATATACAACCAGAAGTGGATATAACAACATCCCCCATTTACACTGCTACCAAGGTGTGCAAGCTTGAGACTTAATAATATTGCCCAGAATATCTCCAGCTCCTACAGAACTCTAAAATGAGATGCAAGTAAGTAGTCCAGTAATGTTCACAGAAAGAACTGCAATATACAGAAAAATAAAATACTGACAAAACTCCAAGATTCTGGTCCATTGCTTGATCACTGTTTGATAGTGACACTTCTATGATGCTACATATTGACTTGAAAGCTAAACTTTTGCTTTATTTCTTCTGTAATTTTAGTTGATGCTAGTGTCCACACTTAGCACTACCTATGCCACAGACACACCTCTCTGACCTGACAATCAGGCAGCTTCTGCACAGTTGGAATTTGATGCTAATTCCAGACACAGTAGCTGAAAGCAATCTATTAGCTGGTCAAACAAATTCTAATAAAGAGCTTAGCATTTCTTTCTACAATTTAACACCTTCATACTGCACTGCATTTCATTTATAATGGGATTTGAGTGTGTTAGGAGAGCATAAAAGATTAATCAGTACCATAACGCAAATCTAAGCTGTCCCCATAACCACAGAAGGGCTGTACATGCAGTTCTGGTGAGAAACAGAGCAACATCCACCACACCATCCTTGTACAAGACACTGTCAAATACTGAACCCCTTATCTAAACCCCTACCTTCAGTGCACACTGGATCTGTTTCAAACATGTTGGAAGAAGTAATGAAGATCTCATCAGGCGGTCTTCGGTTGCGTCTCCGAATGAAGCTGTCTGAATAACATACATGTCCTGACAATTTGACTTCTGAAATTCAAATTTCACTTTCACAAGAACAAGTTAAAAGTCTGCACTTCAATCTCACCAACTTCATGCAAACACACTCCCCCACTCACTCCTTTCCTGGTCGTCTTTGACAAGCACAAGCACTTTTTCAGATAAATGCTGGAAAAGAGGAACTGAGCCCAGTCTTCAGCTGTCATGGAGCACTCCATCTAACCCATTCACAAATGCATACATTCATTATTCAAGACATTCCTCCTAGAACACAAGGTTGTTCTTTAAAAATCCTTCCCCAGCCTTCAGGGGGATCATTTTAGAATCACACTCCATGATGCTGAGTAAGTTATATGTGCCAAACTCCCATTTCCCTGGGGCCAAAGTTCAGCTGCTCTCTCCACCTCCTTTCATCCACTTATTCAAACAGGTGACTACACTCCTTAAAAGCATCTACCTTCCAGCCATGACACAGATGAGTTTAGCCACAGCTTTCCTTGCCTGACCTTCCCAGCAAGATAATGGACAGTCCCAGTGTCACATCCCAGTGTGGAGCTCAGCTCTCTGATGTGGAAGGACCCTGTTTATGACCCCTTTTATTATGTGAAGATATCCATGCCTGACCAAGGCTTTAAAATTTTTATCAGTATTATTTTATGGAGGGTGAGGTTGACATGCAATATTGTGATGCACCACAATCCTTACCTTCTGATCCACTGGAAATTCCATGAGTGTAGGGATAATCCAGCATATGGAAGGTAGAATAGGGGGTGTAAGTCTCTTCTGGCTCAGGCTCATCTGTTGAAGCAGATCAGAGTTACACAAAGTTGCAAACTGCTATGGGTTATTTACAGATACAGACTGCCAAGCCTATGACAAAATACAGATCTAGTGCCAGCACAGCAACCTATTCCCCCAACAAAACTCCCATATTCCACTCCAATGTACATCCTAGTACTCAACAACTTACTCAGTCCATATAAGACATATTTATTGATCTGCTCATACAACAATCCATGGATTTGCTAATAAAACACATGAACTGCTTAAAAAACCAAAAAGCTAAAAATATTTACAGAGTTGAGCTTTGCAGAGCAGTAGGACTCGCTTGGGACAGAGCCAACTGTTATTTGTTCCAGGGATTCTCTAAGCTGGTCACATGAGAAATTCCATACCTGTGAAATTTCCATATGGACGTGTTCCGGGTAAATCCTGGCTGTAGTCAGAGCCAGGTCCCAGAGAAGCCATTGGGATGGCCACAGGGTAGTTCTGCTCCCTGCCTCCGTGTTCTCCAGAGGAACCATGCAGAGATGAATCATAAGGGGTTTGGTGAGAGAATTGATTCCTTTGAGAACTCCCCCTATGTAAGCAACAAAAAAGAAAATCCTGACTGTCATAAAAACCTTCAATAGGTATCCTGAATAATCTGCTACCTATTATCATCAAATTTGAGTACATTATAAAACAAACTATGATACTGAGAGATATTTTGTATTTAGAACTTCAACAGCATAATTCTGATTTGGTCATAAAATTAATTAAGGAGGCTAACATTTTCTCCACCTGAGGTTAGCTTAGACTCTAATTAACAGGAATACCTGCTTGGAAAACAAGGATATCTAAGGTTATATCCCATTGTGAAAATTACTGGAACTAAAAATATGTATAACATTATGCCATAAATGCATTTAACTAAAAACTATCCAGCATGTAAAAAGTAAACCATCTCCTTTGAATGCTGCCTTCCTGGTAACAGTTTTAAAAAATTGTCTGAGAATGAAAGCATAAAAGAGGGATTAAAATAAATCCACAAATTAAAACCTCAGAGAAGAAGTACCTTCTGCATCTAAATGAGTATTTCTTATGGCACAGTCACAGAGTAAAATTAAATAAACTCACCTTCTATCAATTTCCAATGTCTCTGAGAAGTGGTAATCTGGATTTTCAAAGGCTTCATTGTAATGATAAGACATGACAAGTCCTTGGTTTGAAGGATGAAACCTTCCTTATTTTTGTCTCTACTGCTTCATTAATATGTTAAAAGGAAGGCCGATTACAGACCTGATTACAAAACAGATGCAGATGCATAAAAGTTAAAAGGAAAGAACTCCATTTTAGCAACTTAGAAGATTCTGCTATTCTACTAACAAATAACATTAAACAATGTAAATCAGCAGTGGTTGTAAATTCATCACCTCACCCTTGGGAAATTGGGGTCCACCAGAAATTGCAGGTCAAACAGGAACTCATATTTCTCTATAGTTAGGTCTCTCCAAACCTACAGAACTGCAGTGTCACATTAATTTTCCCAACACTAATGAGGCCAGGCTTTAGAAGCATGTCAAAACACTAAGAAAAAATAAAGTTCTCTCTTTCCTCCTTAAACAGCAAAAACCGAATGCACAAATTTTCCCCAAAAATTTACCTACATTTCCAAAACGAAAGATGAGGTAAAGCCTGCCCTGCTCCTTGCTAGCAGTGCATCTCTAAGCCTTAGTTGTGAATAAGGGACTGCAGGACCATGCCGTTGTACAGAGCTGACAATATCTAGAGACTCATTCTTAATGAGGGCTGTTCTAAAGGTTTAATGCCTCAATCCTTTAAATAGGCCTGGTTTTAGATTTCTTTAGATTTCTGACGTAGTCAGAATTTATTGAATGGGAGTTGTCATGAGCAAGTAAAAAGGGAATGTTACATTAGAAAAAGAGAATCCAAACTAAGCAGGCAGTTCTTGCAATTAATCAAAAATGGTACTCAAAATAAAAAAGCAAACTATTTTTGGCATTTCTTCTTAAAGGCACCATGCAAGTTTCCTAAGCTGGAAAGCTATTCCACAGCAGGGAAAGGAAAAATAAACTATAAAGGGCATAGCTGGTAAAACCCAGCGGACCCTATTTTTATTTCAGCTCCATTCCTAGAAAAGCAGAACTGAATCTCACTGAACAGTAGAGTCTCAACAAACTTTTCCATTTGCTGTGGATTTTATTTGAGATTTTTAATGCAGCAAAGGAAGTATTAAATGAAAAGTATCTTCAAAATGAATAATTATACAGTGTCTAGTCTCTGAGGGCTTTTCAAAATCTTATTCTGCAAAAGAAGTTCTTAAATTACTATTGTGACATTTACATGCCTTAAGAGCTTGGAACACAGTCTAAAATCTTGCAGTGTGATGTAGTTGTAAAACAATGCCCAGGTTTTGCACTCTGACTTGCAGAGTTAGGTGTATAAACATGAAGAATTTACTGAATTCAAAGTCCTACATTTTAATCAGAACACTGAGTACACTTTGATTACAGCATGAGGAAGGGTGCTCTGAGGCCCAGGTACCCAGCACATCCAGTAAAAGCACACCAGGCAATGGAACACATAGTGTATCACTCCTGCTTCTGCAAACAACAGGGTGTGATTACTGCCAAAAAGAAACCATAAAATGGTCTCCCCTAAGTGACACTTGTGGGTTTTCAGGTGACAATTTCATACCTAGAGAGAAAGAGTGAGATTCTCATGAAAGCACAAGAGTAGTTAGCAGAGCCCTCTTTCCTCATCTCCAAAAAAAAAAAAAAAACTTCATAAATGCCCCATGAATCCAAGGCTTACTTAAAAGAAATCCAAGGCTCTTACTTAAAAGTCATGAGAAGCTTAAATCTCCTGAAGAGGTAGATTTCCTTTGACAGGAACCACTTAGCTCTTGGTGATCTTTTGAGAACTAGCTCAGAATATATCTGAACTTCTGTACAAACCCTTCAGGAATTAGTACATTCTGTCCCTATATTCTATTAAAAAGCATGGAAATTATCTTGAAAAATATTATTGTGGTCTTCTGCAAAGACTTGCTTGGAAAACTAAACATCCCCTATAAATGTGGTTTATATTTCAAACTGCAATGAAAACCTGAAGATGGAAGTATTACTTTCTCAGGGGAAGACAATTCTGAGACAATTCTCTTTGAAGAGTGTGCAAAATTACATTTTTCTATTTTTTTGAACTGGTTTCCCAGGAACCCAACTCTCTTGGACTCAGCTATCCAAGAAGTTGGGAAGGTTGCCAGCAAGGCAGCTGGAAAGCTGAGCACTGATCTAAACAGTTTGCCAACTTGCCTGGTCTTCACTGGAGCTGTAGAGAGCACAGACATTTTGATGGAAGTGTATGGGTTGTGCAGCCTCAGCATTACCCAGAAGCAAACTGGTAGAAAACATCAGCCATCCATATCAACCAACTTGCTGACATCAACCAACCAGAAGAAACAGATCAGCCTGGCTGGAAAATCTACCCAGCATTTCTTTCTCTCACTCATTTGAGAGACCTCGAGGTTTATCCATAAAGGCTTCCTCAGAAACTCAAAAAAGCCCAAGATACAGATTCTCTGTTGGCTCTGTCATTATCCACTTTATTTTCTTTGAGTCTTATGATGCATTGCATGCCAGGATCACAATGAAAATCCACAGAGACATTTACAGTCTAACACTGAGCCCAGCGTCTGAAAATACAGTTTTTTCTCCACTCACAAAGTTTTAATGACTTGAAGTAAATTTTCAACATATGCTGAGGCAAATTCAAATCTGGCAGTTTATACATTTCTGACCAGTCATAGCTCACTGGAAAGAACCCAAAGCAGGTAATGCTCAAACTAAACCATCTTCTTTCTTCCTTTCACCCTATGATGGAATGCAGCAAACCATAGTTCCAGGAAAACATAGGCTATTTAGACTTAGTCTTCCCTTTAAAAATTATTTAGAAGGGGGGAAAAAATAGCTGAAGGACAGAGGTTATTTGTGAAAGACAGAAAGTGGGATCTTGACAAATCTTCCCTTTGCAGAGCGGCATCCACTTCTGGGTTATGTTTTTGGATTTCAGCAAGCAACTTATTTTGCTGAAACAAACAAATCCTGTGCACCTTCTCTGGAGTACAGAAGTGTTTAAGATCAGTGGGTCTAAGATCATTGATACATAAATAAGTTAGAAGATCTGTGGAGGGCAGGTGCTTTCCACTTAAATCGTTCAACCTTGTAATGATATAGACCAGGAAACTCCAAGCAGTGCAGACTCATACTTCTGAATCATCTCCCAGAAAAGTAACTACCTTCACGTCACAGATCAACAGCCTTGAGAAAATATTCCAGATTAGTTTCATCCCTTCCTGTGCAGGTAATATTCTGCTATAGACACTAATCCTCATGTAGAATATAATAAAACAAATATTAATGTCTTGCCAAAATAGCACTTTGTCCCGGCATCAAGTTTCAGGAAAGCCACTTAGACTTTCAAGCTCTTTACCTGCAATCCCTTAGTAAAAAAAAAAAAATTCATTAAGTAAATCCTATTTGCACACATCTTGAAGTGGAATAAAAACAGGGAATTCCAGAACTACATTATAGATAACTTAAAAATGTTGAATGAAGGGAAAAGAACTCATGCAAGAAGTGACTCAGAAGGCTGAATGTGCTCTATTTCCATAAAGATAGTTTACTTTTACAGGGTATGACTACACAGGGCTTCAGCATTACTCAAGTTTTATTCATGAATGCCTGTCCTGTTCCACATGTTCCACACATCTTCACGATGATAAAGAACCAGACTGATTTCTGGAAGCCAAAAGTGAGTTTGAGAGACAAGCCAAAGTTTTACATTCTGCATCAGCAGTTGGATTCCAGTACTGATCACTACTCTTCCACTGTCTCAGTCCCAACAGTTTCAACACTTCTGCAACACACCAGGAAAGCCTCTCAGAAAATCTAAAGGGCTGTGTATTGACACTAATCAAACACTACACTGGAGAAAACCTCATCTCTAAATGATGTATTAGCAATGGCACCAGAGTGACTCATACACGGAAGCAAAAGCCACTTATCTTTACTGCATCTTGCCAAAGTACCCAACCAGCACCAGCAAGCACCACCTCTTACAGGCCTCCCTTTTTGGTTTTATTGAGATCAGCAGGGTCCATTACAGGAATCAACATCAACTCTGCTATTTTACTCCTTGAATTCAATTTAAGCAATCTAAATTGTGTCTCTGCTACAAGAGATCTTCCCAGTGACAGATGACATGCAGCAGCACTAAAGACTCACTTACTATCGCATAGGGAGAGATAATTGGGAAGAGAGAGTGCCAGCATCCCCCTCACAGCCACCATGCTGCTGTCTCTCCCAACAGCTTGTTGGGTCTGGACCCCGAATGGATTTATTTCCTACTCTTATAGTGCAATGGCACCCACCAGAATCCAGATCCCACTCTGCCTATCCCTCGCTGTTCCTGTAAGGTGGGGTACAGAGAGCAGCCAGGCAGAAGGAAGCGGAAAAGTGTCTGTTTGCCTCCAGCTGTTCTTCAGTATCATGAGCTCTGCTCCTTATTTACTCTTTATCCATTTTTCTGCATCTAGTCACTTTTTTGCCTTATCCCTTCCATTTCACATTCCTCTTGTAATTCCCTCACAATATAGTAAGAATACAGTATTTTCATTGTGTTCACTTTCTTTGCAAGTTAAATCCTTCGTATCACCTGTGGTTGCTTATGTAAGGTTTTTGGGGGAGGACTGCCAGCTACTTTGTGTATGCAGTGTCTCAGAGGTTTCTACTTCTTCACCTGAGTTTAGAAACCTGCATTATAAACATGCCCCAGAAACACCTAGAAAATTGTTACAATATGTAGCTAAATTTTAGTGTCCAGTAAAGTGTTATTAAGTGGAGGCACATACAGTTTTTGCATAAAGGGAGTGGGTAAAATTTCAGATACTTCATTAATTCTGTGAAATTCATAGTACCCTCACAAATCTACCACACAGATCCCTCCTTCTCCACCCAAAAGGCCCCACAGATACAATTCCTGTGGACTGAAGCACTCATGACCATGACTTTGAATTATTTAATCCTTTACCTGAAGGCTCCTTTGAGAGCAACTCTCCGTGTTTCCTGCTTTGTTGCTTTTATTCTCCTAACTCTGACCACAAGGGCAAAATTAATTCATTGGGAAAATCATAAGCACTGAGATATATAACTATTAAAACTAGAAAGAGCTGAAGAACAAGAACAGTATACCTGGCAGAGAGAGGCAGGGTTAGAGAATAAGAAACAGAATGCTACATTATTTCTTTAACCATCAAAAACCTAGCTCATACTGTGACCATTATGGGGAAGAAAAGGCTGAAGCAAGAATCATTTCATATCAGTGAAAGTCAGTCTTGTGACTAAATTTCCAAATTACAGACTGTCACATTCTCTACATTTAGCAGGACTAAATCTTACTTTGCAAAACAAGTTTTTAAAGTCTAATAACCAACATTACCAGCTACTTGTATTTGAAGGAAATAACTGCCTACCAAAAAAAAAAAAAACAAAAAAAACCAAAAAAACAGAAGGAAGTGAGTACCTGATTAGAATTTAGAATTAATTTTCTGCTTTCAGTGGAAAGGCAGCCAACAACACCAGGTCTATTAGAAGATACTGCTTAGTAGAACAGCTCTGACTGAAAGAAAGCCATAAAAGAAAGCTCTTTTTATTCTGCACTTGCAATGGATACCTCTCCACTTGCAACCTGCAAATTGTACTTTAACGAGCAGTATCTGTTACAGGAGTATCATTCACCAGTTCAAGTAGAAAAGCTTATGAAGACTATACATATGATCACTTTGGATAATAAACAGGGGTTTGCATACACTCAAGAATCTTGGGCTGAAAAAGAAAAGGACATTGTTCTGTTTATAATTTCTGGCTAAACTTCCTGTTATTAATATTGTTGTCCTGTTACTATTTGCACAAGCAGCATTTAACAGGACCCTGAGGAAAAACAAAGTTTACCTGTTAGAATATTAGGAATACCCAGAAACTAGAACATTTATAGTGGGAACCAGTCAAAAGAAGAGAACTGATTTTGTCAAAATCCTTATATGCAGTTTTCAAATTTTCTGACAATTAATTTCACATAAACTGAATACTTTTTAATTTTCCAGACAAAATGCAGCTCCATTAAAATCCAATGTAGCCTACTAGCATGTTCAGGGTGTATTCTACAATGAACATACACAACCTATGGACTATACAAGTGGCAATTAGAGACTTTTTCACCAATATATGAAGAGGACAAACTGTAAAGTTCCAGTTCCTCTTACATCTGCCCATACAGCACTTTATCACTTTCCAGGGTAAAATTCCTTCTGACAAACATACTTTGGGGGAAAAAACAACCAACAAAACAAAAAGCACCAAAAGATAAACCCATAACTAAAAAAACCCATCTCTAAAGAGTCAGAGATTAATTGCTTTGGGTGGGGTATTGCCATAGCAGCCCAGCAGCAGTGCCGTTTGAACTGCGCTCCTTATCACCTGCAGCCTGCTGCTCCCCCAGCCTGCACTAGGGCTGTGCCGCACGGGCAGGGACCATCACCCACAAACTGTCGCACCTTGAAGGTGGCTCTGGAGCCACGGACCGGCTGCTCCTGCCACACGGAGCAGGACCAGGCTGCCGCGGGTCGCAGGGCTGGCACAGGACACAGCGGTGACACTCAGGCAGGGGAAGCAGAAGTCAGCGCGGCTCCTGTGCAGTGCCACTGCTTGCAGGTTTGCTTTACTAACAGAGCATTACTAATGGCAGCGGCTTAGCAATAAAATCCAGGACACGAAGATTTGGATTTTAGATGTACATTAAGCATTTTGCATAGAAACGTTTTAGCCTTTGTAAGTTAAATAGTAAGTCTGTGTGTTTTGAGGGAGTGACAGAGGGAAGGACCAGAAAGAACACGAATACTGAAGCCCGAGATTTTCCCCACCTATTTAATACAAATTCCCGTTACCTATTGTAATACAAAAAACTCATAGCCTGCTACTTGGACAATACAGTGCCACATCCATTCATTAGCTAGCAGACACCAACACGCAAACTACACCGAAGAGAAATGCCACGCTCTAGGCTGTGATCCCAGCCAGGCTGGTGCCACACCTCAGAGGGAAGGGTGACACACCGGCTAAATACCTCAGGGAATTGTGGCTGGCTCTCCCCTGGGACCTTCCAGCTGAAGGCAGAGGCAGCTCGGATGTGACCTGCGGGGCGATAAAGCTGTGAGGCGCGGTCCGGCGGCAGGGCTGACACCGAGCTCCGGGCGGTTATTCCACCTCGCAGCGAGCAGAAGCCGAGTGCGCCCTGACGTGCCCGCAGCCCGGCCCCACGGTTCCATCATTCTAAACCAGCAGCGGCCTCTGGAAGCGGCAGCCACCTGCCAGGGCTGTGCTGCTCCGCCCCGCAGCTGGACCCTGCCGCCAGCGCTGCCCGCTGCAGCCCCGGCCCTGCCCAGCCTCTCCGGGACGCAGAGCCCCGGAGCTGCCCCGGAGCTGCCCCCGCAGCCGCTTACCTCGCTCCCCGGCTGGCCCCGGGAGAGGCTGCCCGGCCCCGGGAGAGGCTGCCCGGCCCCGGCTCTCCCGCTCCAGGTGCCGCCGCCCCGCCCCGCTGCAGCCCCTCCCCGCCGGCCGGTGCTGCCTTCGATCCCCGTGCCGGGAGACCCGCTGTGGCTGCCCCCTTCCCTTCCCTTCCCTTCCCTTCCCTTCCCTTCCCTTCCCTTCCCTTCCCTTCCCTTCCCTTCCCTTCCCTTCCCTTCCCTTCCCTTCCCTTCCCTTCCCTTCCCTTCCCTTCCCTTCCCTTCCCTTCCCTTCCCTTCCCTTCCCTTCCCTTCCCTTCCCTTCCCTTCCCTTCCCTTCCCTTCCCTTCCCTTCCCTTCCCTTCCCTTCCCTTCCCTTCCCTTCCCTTCCCTTCCCTTCCCTTCCCTTCCCTTCCCTTCCCTTCCCTTCCCTTCCCTTCCCTTCCCTTCCCTTCCCTTCCCTTCCCTTCCCTTCCCTTCCCTTCCGCTGTGCACGGAAACGCTGCCCCAGAAAGGAGAGCTGAGGTCCTGCTCGTACAGCTCAAGAAACAGAAAAACAACTCTGCGAAGTTCTCTGCTGTTACCTACCTTGCAACACGTTGCTATGTTTCTGTTTGAGCTCCAAGACGTTCACTCTGCTTCTCCCACGAATTTAAACATGCTTTCTTTTGGCCTGGGATAGCACCACCACCACAATAAAAGGACAGAGAGACAGTGTCAGACACAGGATGCATTACCTTTATCCCTGGATTAATCATTTGTAGAATGATCTTTCCTCACATATTTTTACTTGAATTAAAGGAAGGCTCTTCTAAGGGTGAAAAATTAGTTTGCTCTAGTGAACTCTAGCATATGCTCTCTAGCATAATCCACAGTTCCTGGACAGGGAGTTTGATACCAGACCTTCCTGTACTCTGTATGGACCAGAAGGAACTTCTGCTTTAGTCTGAGACAGAAATACTGATGTTTCTTGTCTTTCTCCTTTCCCTTCTTCTTCCCATTTCAGGCAAACGTATGAAAAACTACGGATTGGACAAAGCTCCAGCTGAGCATCAGACAGGGTGCAACACAGAGAAGCCAACAAAGTGCTGCAGTGGTGCTTCTGACATGAATTTCTATCCCAAAGCAGCTTAGCAGGGTTACCTGCCTCACCTTCACTCACCCCACTGCAGCTGGACTCAGGGATTCCCCAGCACAGCGCAGGCACTGCCAGGGTGTTCCCAGGGCCCGTCCCAAAGGCCAGTGCTTTGGAGCAGGAGCATCTTCAAACTGAACAAGGGGCTGAACAGCCACCAGTGGGGTGGGCACAGACAAAGCAGCAAACAGGGTAAGGAAAAGACTGGCTCTGCTGTCCTAGACCTGTGGCCTGCCTTTTTCCTTTTTGTTTGATCCTGTATAGATTATAGACCCCCAGATGCTTCTGTGTTGATATGGCTTCTTATGCAATTTTGGCATATTTTATCTCCCCAGAAAGCCACACATCTTAAAACTTCTACCAACTATTCCTAAGTAACTTCTCTGGTCAGCAAGGCTAAAAATGCAGACAGATGAAAAATACCCCTGTCAGCCTGTGGACTAATGCCAGCGGGGAACTGGTAATAAATAAGTCAGTCCACTCTGTGTTCAGAAGCTGTGCTGGTGTAACTGCTGACTTTTACCAAATGACTAGTGCTTTTCCACGTCCTGAACTCGGTAAAACGTGTTTATCCTGTACCAGACACATTCTACATAAATTTAAGTGATTTCTAATGCTACTTTAAGATTAGGTTTTGCCCTAAGCAACATTCTTGGCATGGTTGCATAGGACCTGTCTGCAGATCTCCTGTACTGACCCAGAGCTGCCTGCACCATGCACAGGCCATGCTCAAGGTACCAGGGTAGTCAAACATGAGATCCCCCCCAAAATTAAAGCAATCACTCAGAACTTTCCTCAATGTGCTGTGGCATTAGGAAGAGGAACCATACAAAAGAAAGATTGTCCTGGAAATGGATGGTGTTACTAAATGTGAAAGACCTGTCTCCAGCATCCTGGGAAACAGAATATGGCACTGGCTTCCATGCTCAGCACAGACTGAAAGCTGCTGCTTTTGTGGATAAGGAACACTGGACAAATGATATACCATTGGAAGTTACTGCATTCCCTGCATGTGACTGTTGTGTTCTGGTAGAATCATCCATTCTTTCCTCCTCAGCATGTCTGTCTTCCTGTTTTGCCACCTGGAATTGCTGTGATCCATAAAATTAATTGAAACATTTCCAAGTGTCATAAAAGCTTTCTCAACTGAAAAAAATAACATTAGAGAATGTTCTCACAAAATTCCTGGGGAAGTCAATCTTGTTTCAATTCCTCCGATCTTTATTTAAATTTGTTCTCATGGGATCATTAACACAATACTTCTCTAGAACACAGAGTTTCAGAAAGGGTCTATTTAACCTCAAGTCTATTATTTACCTTTCCTCTTTGTATTCTTCATGGTAAAAAAAGAAACATAAAGAAAAAAGTGAAACTGCCACCCCAGATGACACCCCAGGGCAGCTTTACCCTGTAAATGTTGGTATTTAGGGCCACACAAACACAGCCCATGCTTGGGTGGCTTCAAGGCACCAGTAACAGTGGGTACAAATGTACATTCTTATCCAGCACATGAATCACAGGCTCAGCACTAATGCTCAACAACAGTAAATGATTTTTCAGGAGTGCTGCTGAGAGGTTTTATTTGCTATCACCTGAGTTTTTCAGAATGATCAGCTGGGAGTTGTTCAAATGAATCCCATTAAATGTGGTGCTCAACCAAGGAACAGCAGTTACCTGTGCAAATGTGTATCACTGAGGGGTTTAGCTCTGTCACCAACACCCCAATCCTGCTGACACTCTCACAGCATCAGCCTTCACTATACAAAAACTCCCACCTGGCAAAACCCATCCTGATCTCTGAAATCTCTGAGCTCTCTGAAAAGGAGAAGGGAAAAAAGTGATAGGCCTCCAGAGTGACTTATAGAAGGATGAGGGCAAGTTATATATGTTGTTCTCATCAAAAATAGCTAAAAATCCATATTAGTTATAGAATCACAGAACCATCAAGGCTGGAAGAAACCTTTGAGATCATCACAAAGACAAACCTGCCAGCACAAAGGTAAGAACACCTCCACAGTGTGTTTCTATGTTGGTTTTTAAGTCATTCAGTGCAATAAGGAAGTTGCTGTGCTTTAATTCCATGTCTCTGTATTTCACAACAATTCCCCTCAAGATATACCTTTCACCTCTGCTGGTAACACTGATTACAAACATGTACGTCTAAATTACTTTGAGAATTTTTATTTTTCTCAATGACATTTTATGGTTTTACTATGAAAATAGATTATCAACATAGATTGTTGCTAGCAAAACAATTTGAAAATTACATGCCTGAGCTGATGACACACAGAAGAAACAGAAGCTAACAAAAGCTAACAGAAGAAGCATACTCATTTGTGTCTGATTCAGCATTTTGAAGCCTCATAATGACTTATTTTTAAAACTACTGCAGAAAGTGTATGAAGAATATTCAGAAAAATCTGGTTATCTTTTAACTATCAGTAGAATAAAGCAAGAAAGGCTAGAAATAATTTTCCCCCCTCCACATAAGCCTTTTGAGACTTCTGGAGGTTTCATTTCTTTATTTGTCACATATACTGTTATTGTCACACAAAAGGCAAGAATTGTTCCAAGAAATAAGCCTCTCTGAGACGTTTACTACAAGTTCACACAAAACCCACCCTCGCTCTCAGATGGGAAAAAAGGTTCCGCATCTACTGACTTTATTTGCTCCAGTTCACACCAAGTTTTCACATTCAAGAGTAAACCTGTGCTCTTTCCACCGCAGCCTGCGCCACTGCGCCCAGTCACAGAACAAGCTGTGAGTTCGGGCTTGTGACCTAGCGAGAATTGACAAGGTACCGAAGTTTGTAAGTTTTTACAGCACCCAACATCACTACGGGCAGTTAATACTGACGGAAGACATCGAAACTAAAGTTATTTCCAAGCCAAAGGTCGGTGAGAGATGCCCAGCAGACAGAACACCCCCAGCCCCGCACCTGGGGTGCGTGAGCCCCTTCTAGCGGAGAGGGCGGGCTGATGGCTGGCAGGAGCCTTCACACGCTGCCGTGTATCGTCACGGCAAGTTTAAAACAAGCCTGGGGTAAGAGGAACAGAAAGACTCCGACGGCCCAAAAAGCGATCCAGCCGGCTGCGGGCGCCCCCGGCGGGTGCGGGCCGGGGGAAGGCGGCCCCGGGGCAGGCTCACCCCGCCCTCCAGCCCCGGCCCGGCAACCGCCGCCCCACGGCCCCGCCGCGCCCGGAAACGGCGGCAGCGGCGCGGGGCTCCGGCTTCCCCGCGGACATGAGCGGGCCGGGGGCCGCCGCGGGGCCGGCGTGGCGGCGGGGCAGCGGCGGTGAGGGCGCGGGGCGGCGGGGCAGCGGCGGTGAGGGCGCGGGGCGGCGGGACGGCGGCGGTGAGGGCGCGGGGCGGCGGGGCAGCGGCGGTGAGGGCGCGGGGCGGCGGGGCAGGCGGGACAGCGGCGGTGAGGGCGCGGGCGGCGGGGCAGGCGGGGCGGCGGCAGCACCGGCGGCCCCGCAGGTGGCGGGGGGATGCGGGCACGGCACGGGAGGGAGCGAGCGGCTCTGCCCTCGCCTCTCGCGGCGCTGCGGGGTCCCGGTGCCCGACCCCGAGCGCAGCCCCGTCTCTCCCTCGCAGGGCTCTCTGTCCTCGCCGAGGAGCCGCACGGCGCCGCACCTGTGCATTTCCTGCAGGAGCTGCCCAGCTGCCAGTCGGCGCGGAGGCGCCGCGGGGGCACCCAGGAGCGCCGGCCGGCCCTGCTGGGCACCGCCCGCAGCCGCGGGGATGCGGCCCGAGCGGAGACGGGAGAACTGGCTGATCGCCCTGCCAGAGAGCACCCGAAATCCATGGCAGAGAAGAGGAGAATAAGGTTAATCTTCACGCCTTTCTTCTTCTTTTTTTTTTTTTTTTTTTTTTTTGGGTCTTTTTTTGTTTTTGTTTTTTAATGACTTTTTCCTAAACACAGCCCAGGTGCACTGGAAGGGTGAAGCAGAACTGGGTTTGGCTGTATCTGTTTTACCCTGTGGCATGTGATTCTGACAAGAGGGTGCCCGAGTGCTCTTGGCTGGCACGAGGGAGTCGCTGACTAGGGGCAGAAGTAGGTTGCATTGGAAGAAATAAGTCAAAACTGGCAATTACCTGTAGCAAACAAATGCGTTTCTCACTGGTTTCCGTTTTGGTCTTTTGTTACTTTTTTTTTTCCTCAGGGTTTTGTGCTTTCAAGGGTCGCTGTGAGTTATCTGCATGAACACACACACATCCCCGCACCCTCTCGCTGCTATGCGAGTGCTGCTGCTCTTGAGTCTGCTTAGCTGCTCTTACACAATGCAGGGCTCTCTCTCTGCTGTAGCTCTGTACAGTTGATAGGAAACTTCCCAGGCCCTTTGCTTCTTTTTATCTTCTCCCCCCGGCCCATTCCTTTTTAAATGACTCTTTCCTGTGGGCTGTTCCTGCCCCCCTGGTGGTAACCCCCTGGAGGGAGGGATTGCAAAAACCTTGCATTGCCCCGCCTGAATTTCAGTGCTTGTTATCTCATGCCTCACTGCTGAGCTGAGAGCTGCTTTGAGGACAACGATACAGGATGTGGTTTTGCACTGTCAAACAACAGCTGCACCTCTAAATCAGGTACACTGTAGTTCTAGTTATGAACCAGAAGAGAGGTGAACGTACAATTAATGTCTGGTACTCCAGGGAGAACAAGAGCTACACTATTACAAGAGCAGTGGCAAACAGCCTGACCTTGGAGTTTAACTCTATAGCCTGTACACAAGAAACAGTAGAAGATCTAGGTCATGGTAAAGGAAAGTGCTCGATACTCTGAATTTTATTTGAAGTTGGGTGTCTAAAGTTCAGTTCTTCAAGAAAAAGGAACTGGAGGGAGGAGTGGAGTTGCAATGTCCCAGGCTTGTTTACACATGTTAGCACTGAGAGATTCTGGTGGGGCTTCTTGGCGCTTCTACAGATCGGTGATCTGCATTTGTGCAGCAGCTGCCAACACAAAGTGCTTGGCATAAATGTCCTGAGAGCTGAACACTCAACTTCTGTAGCTCAGATGAATATGCAGCCCACGCCTCTGTTTAAAATGCAAACTGAACATGGGCCAGACAGTTCTGCAGAGTTAAAACACTGCAAACTGCAGCCTGTAGTTTCCACAGAATGAAATCTCTTGAGAGGAGCTGTATTCACTCTGAAAGCTGTCATCTGCTGCCTGATTCTTTGTATAGGTTTAATTTGACTTCCTGCCAAAATGCTGGAAGTATGAGGAGACAGGCAACACAGAGCACACATGGCAGTGCATCCCTTGGGCACATGAGTAAGGTTGACTACAAGTGTTTAAAACTGAACCCTTGGTACCCCAGCACCGTGTCCTCATGGGTACCTACTTAACTGCTGCCCTTCTTCAGTGCGTCGAGGCTGGAAAAGAATTTGCTGCATACAAGTCCATTTTCAAACTATGTTTCTATGAAGTTTTGTCTGGTCTTAAGGTTTCTTGAAAGAAATAACAAACTCAAAACTCTGACCACTCAGAATTCTCCTTGATGCTGTTGCTGACCAGGCAGCAATTTTTAAAATGCAAATGTATTCATATAGTATGAAAATCCATAAGTGAGTGGTTAAAAATTACAGTGACACATTCTCAGTGTTTTGCAGTGTGTCATTAGAACAGTGCATCCCCAGAGGTGTTGACAGAAAATATTTTATCAAATTCATTGAATTGGCACTTTCCAGCAACTTTTTCAAAAAGTTATTACCAATTTTGTTTTGTTTTTGGGGTTTTTTGTATTCGTTTTTTCTCCAAGAAAGGTGAGTGTTTTTCATGAGACAGCTTGCCCTATTTGAATTAAGTTGATGTTGCCATTACAGCAAGATCAGATGGGGAGAGTTTGTGTGTCTGTAGCTATTCCCCTGAAGGCTGTGGGCAGGCTCCATCCTGCTAAGCCCTGTTACATGGAAAGAAAAATTATTCCTTGTGCTCAGTAACTGTATTTCTGACTTCTTAGGGACTTTCAGCAGGCTGATACAGAACATTTATCTAGATGGAAGAAATGGAGACGAACTAGCAGTAAATCATTGAAAAAAGCACTCAGTGAAGTCAAGGGCTTGTCATCTTACCTGGTGCTTTGGCGACATGATATTCACAGCATAGAAGGTATTTCTATTCTGATGTCCATTTCTCCTCTGGGAAGTTGCTTTTGTTATTGGCAGTTTTACCTGTGTGAGCATAGTTTCAGATATAACTACATGTGTTTAAGAAGTTACTTTCTTCCCTTATTATTGCTGAATGTAAAATGCATTATATGGTAGAAGGAAATACGTTGGAAAAAATTATTAATATGTCCAACCTGCATTTCAGTTATATTGCTAAAAGTCCGTAGTACTTAAAACTAGCTTTAACAATGTTTCTTTGGTTCAGTGAAACTATTTTATAATCTGCTTTGTCTGTATTTTCAATGGTTTTATCATGTTAATTATTGGCACATGTTTCTTTTATTCCCAGGGAAATTTGGTACTGGCATCCAGTCCTACTTCTCCTTCCTCCGCTTTCTGGTCCTGCTGAACTTTATAATTTTTATCCTGATGTTCAGTTTTGTTACTCTTCCCACCATAGTTTCTCAATATGGAATATTCAACAGTACCATTGCTTACATTTCTCCAAAGAACATAGGTAAACATCTTCTCTGTGTACAGCTGTTGTAAGATTCCCCCTTTCCATCAGCTTCCTCTCCACCTCCCAGAAAAAAAGGAAAGCCTTTTTATAAGAGTGGCATGTTTGAATTGATGTGATCTTGCAGTTTGGTGGGCATTACCATTTGAGTGACTTTTCATGCCTTTCTTTTGACAGATGATATCTGCACCATTTATAAACCTAGTGGTAATAAGGGACTTGTTTACTTCTATACTTACCTCAAAGATTTGCTCAGTGGCACTGTAAGTAATTAGTTAGTTTTGTTTTTTTTAATTAAGTGTCTCATGTAGCATCTAAAATGAAAAGAAAAATTACTTGTGGAATGAAGCTTTGATAATTTTGAAAAATGGTAAGGCATATGCATCAATAGGGTAGGTTATCTCTGAGAAGGGCAATTTTCAGACTGACTTTACTGACCGACCACAGGGCCTGGCTGGCCACGTGCTGCAGCCTGTGCCTCTCTTCCCCAGCTGCTACCCTTTATTATTCTGGAGCACACTGCCTATTGTGCTCTGTGTACCATCCCAGTGTCTGTGTCCTGCAGCTCTTTGGCTGGAGAGGGGAGGGATTTTAAGCACACAGTGCCTGCACTACAGTTTGGTAGAGGCAATGGCAGTATTTAGAAGCTACAGATTTGTAGCTTGCTGGGGGCCCTAATTTTAAAATTGCAAAATGATTGCTTAATGCCAGGTTCGATTTAATGGGGCAGTTGTTGCTGCTGTTACAAATTCTATTTCAACTTCGATTTCACAGGGATTCCTTGAAGTGACAAGTTTGTTTTATGGCTATTACTCAATAGATGCTGTATGGATCAGTGTCATGAGCTATAACTTGCCACTTGCATACCTCCTGGCTACATTTGCCTACCTTACCTTAAGTTCTCTCTGGATAATAAAGAGGTAAACATTTTGGTGTTGTTTATTTACTGTTACTTGTTGCACAGTTTAGATTGTATTCCTTCTTGAAGGGAACATACTGTGTTCTAGAGCTGTTTATGTGGGAAAGGGGAGTCTTTTGCCTGAGGATGCTGTGCCACAGTAGCCTTTCGAGTGCTTGGGAAAAATGGAAAACTGATACTTCAAATTGTTTTCTATGTATGCATACCTATAAGTAAAAGCTCCTCTACTATACTGAATTTTGGAGGATTTTTTAGGGGTTTTTGGTTGAGTTTTATTTGTGCCATCTCAGTTTCCTTTGCTGGGTCTGGATGAGGTGAGAAGGTGTGACTGTGGTGAAGTGCAGGTAGGAATAACCTGTATCAGTCAGGGTCAGCTGCTGCAGAATCTCACACTGAAAGAGTCCCAGGCACTGGCTGGTACTAAGCAAAGGTGACAGTTTGCTCACAGAGGGGCTCATTTAGTCTTTGATCAGACAGGTTGCTTGTGTGTGTTTTTCCTGTACATAAAATAAATCTTCTCACAAATTTCTCTCTAGGTCTGTGGAAGGCTTTAAGCAAAACTTAGTGCATGATGCAGATCCATTTCAGAGTTACTGTAACAAAGTCTTTGCAGGCTGGGACTTCTGCATTACAGATCCAAGTGCAGCCCGGCTGAAACATCGCAGCTTGCAATACGAGCTCCAGGTGAGTATCTTCTGCCTTTTTGTGATTATGGTTTCATTGAGCTTAGATGGCTAAAAAGAGATGGGTGCAGTTTTGCAGATAAGGGAATAAGGTTAAGAAGGATTGAAGTTGCTTGTTTTGGGGGTACAGTCCACATCCTCTTGCATGCTTTCTAGGTAGCTGGAGTCGTGGTGCAAGGTGAGAAATTGGCACGGATGTTTTTGGCCCTGCCCTCATCCGCTGGGGACCCGCGCCAGCCTGTCAGCTGCTTATCTGCCTCTTCCTCACACTCCAGTCCTGCTTCCTGTGTTAGCTTCTGCGTAGTCCAACAGGAAAATCTGTCCCAGCTGCAGGCAAAACCCTGCAGGGATCAGTTGGAGTGTTCTGGGGTTTAGGCATGCAGTGCAGTAAGCAGTAGTCTAGGGAGAAATAAAATTCAGATTGTGCTCTTTGTACTGTTTGAGAGTATTCTGCAGTAAGGAGATACTGAAAAATTCTCACTAGTTGTCTTTGGCAGACATGCACATACAAAATGCTGATGCAGCTATAGATTTCCCAAAGCATAAAGCTCTGAAAAGAGTCTGAAAGGCTCTTATGGTAAAACAAGGACCTTCTTTTTGCTCTCTGTACACTGGAAGCAGAGATTTGTGTAGTGAAAAAATTACCTTTGAGAAGATGATTCCACTTCAAACCACACAGTGGTAATTACAGATTTCATAAATTACAGTGAATTGCTTTCTGCTCTAGTGAAGTTCACAGTAATCTGTTTTCATCATAGAATCAGAACCTCCTTCACTCGCTACACATTTGCCTCCAGAACACACATCTTAGAAGAACTAGCCCCTTAATAATACTGTTTGGTGGACGTAAGTCCTCTGAAAATACACTCATATGGGTGTTAACGTGGGTTTCCCAGGTTAAATTGCCTTCACAGGAGATACTGTATCTTCATGTCAGTTAAGGTGAAATACGCCAAGTTTACATGACAAGCTGCTCAAGACTCTTCTTCCTTCTTTCAGTACTATTGCCCAATTTTTCTTCACAAAGAGGAGAAGGAATTTTGAGCCATAGTGGTGAGGGCTGGTTATTTACCTGCAGAAGTAATGGGATGAGTGACTGGTTTACCCATTCAGAGTTTAGTTTCAAGCTGAGATCAGTCTCTCTCAACAAACAGGCAAACTGTCTGTCCCCAAGGAAATGTATTACTGATACAGTAGAGAGAAGAGGATTGCAGGACACTTGTTTTTGGCTACAGAGCTCTCATCTCAGGGAGGCTGAGCACAAGGGAGCTTCCATTCCTGCATGGACCTGTTTTGTCAAAGAAAAGACACTGTTCTGTGTGCTTGGGCAGGCACTGGAGTGACTCTCCTAGAACAGGCTACAGATTTGCACTTCTCAGGGTAGAAGACATAATGTTAAGTGTTGTATGCTGCACCCAAAAACTGCATCTCTTTTTCCTTTTCTTTGTAGACAGACTTGCAGGAAGAAAAACTGAAGCAAAAAATAGCTGAGAGGAAAATGGGAGAAAAGCTACGCATCTACACTCTGAGAATATTTATAAATATAATTGTCATTGCCATTTTATCAGGATGTTTTTACTCAATTTATAGAGTGACTGTCTTCTCTCAAGAAAACTCCAGTGTGAGTATAAGAAATGACACTGGGACAGATTTGGTGAAGGCTGGTGATTACAGCAAGAGGAGCTATTGTGAAAGAGTCACATATCTTAATATAGCACCTTTCACGCAGGGATGTGAAAATGCTTTCTACAGACTTACAGTTTTTTTAGTAGATGAGAGCAGGAATGATGAAGAACCATGTGCCAAAAAAGCCTCCCCAGTAATGTCTCCCACTGCTGCAGAGCTTCAGTGTTGAGTGCTTTGGAGCTGGCAAGAAGAGCAGCCCTCACTACCCTTCCCTTGTAACTGTGCTCAGCTCACTGTGATCTGCTGGGTCTGGACTGTGAACTGGCTGGGAGAACTGACCTGGGTAAATCAAACTTCATCATGATCAGTTTCACATGATCTGGTTCACTGTCAGCTGCCAAAAACACACTTCAGGGGAAGGCAGAATGACGATTGTGATCTGTCTTGTGGCTTCAGGTACCGCTGTGTGGGGAAACAAGAAGGCTTTGATCACAGCAGTTTTCAGAAGCAAAGGTTCTTGCATCACTAGCACAAAGAATCAGGTTGGATTGGTTTCACCTCCATCAGGACAAGCAGATGGAAAGAGTGGTTCAGAAGCAGAACAAAGCAGACAAGCTTCTGGTTGACTTCTCTGTAGGACCCAGGGTTTGATTATTCTGGTAGAAATGGGGACCACCATTTTTCTCTCCCCCATGTAAATTCCTGGTGTGATGGACTTAGCTGTTCACAAGGAAAGTTGTGCTCATGTGGACCTAATTCTGAACTTCTGTAAACTGCCAGGATTGCACAGACAGAAGCAGGAAATGGGGATTAAATGAGTTGATATGTCAGAGTATTGTTTGAGGGCAGAGAAGAGGACTGCACAACACTGAACAGCTTCACTTACTGTGGGCTTTAAGTAGAAGGGTTGATACCTTGACCTTGTCTTAATAAGTTGGAGGAGCTTGTCAGGATTGTAGGAGAATCAGGGGAGTTGCTTGGCACCAGTAAGAATAAATTGATAAGTGTCTGCTCTTGGAATAGTTGTAAAACCTGGTAGCCTTGGTGCTGCTTAACAACAGTCAGACACAAACATTGGTGAGTTGAACCTCTTTAAACAGAAGCTTTGAGGAAGCACAGAAACACTCTTACCTGGAGGGGGAGGGAGTTCCTGGTGAAAGGAGCAGGAGAAAGCAAGCAAGGGTGTGTAGCAGCAAACTGCAGAGACAGCTGTGATCAGGCTTATATAAAGGATAGCGATTTATTTTCCATGAAACTTGTTTGTCTTGAGGTATTCAGAATCAGCCCTGGATTTTCCATTTATGTTGCGCCTGGTGTTGATTCCTATTGCCTGGTGCAAATGTTGGTGGAGGATGAAGAAGGAGTAAAAGATGCTGCCTGAATCCTGGACAAGGCAGGCTGGTGTAGCTGCAGACAGCATGCTCAGGAAGGTGTGTTTCTCTGAGCATTGTGTTTTTCCCGTCTCTTCTCCTACAGGACACTGGCAATGTAAACTCCCAGGTTAATCTCTTAGTGCAGTATTTGCCTTCCATGGTGATCACACTGGCCAACTTCATCGGTCCTCTGATCTTTGCATTTCTGATCAGATTTGAAGACTATACACCAGCCTTTGAAATCAAGCTGACACTCTTGAGGTAAAGATGTTTTTATTGTGTCCTTGGATGTTTCAACAACTTGTTCTTGGTGTGCTATATGTATTGTAAACATTGAAACATCAAGAAGTAGAGAAATTGGCACTGGAAACCAAGGAGGCATTGTTTTGCCAATGTTTAATTGGAAACTTTAAATCTGGGAACAATGTGTTTTGATGACAGTGCAGTGCAATCATCTCCGTGTCCAAGTTTTTGCTTGGTCCCATTTAGCTATGTGGTCTGGACATCTTCAACCTGAATAAACAGTCAGTAGAGAACTTGTGGCTGCAGAGCTGTGGATTCACTGCTTTGCATGCAGCAGTTCCCTAAATGAGCAAAAGTGAGTGTACAGCAGTGACTGATGCTCAGCTTTGCTCAAGGCAGAAATTAAAAGTTTTGGGGTAAAAGATGTGTCAGTTTAAGAGCTGATGTTTGGCAGTTTAAGGCAGTAAGATCTGGGCTGAAGCACCTGAACTCTGCAAGTCCATCCTTTGTATCTGTGATTTGGCCAAGTGCCTCAGAAAGCCTGAAGCCACATGAAATGGAAATGCTGCACACAGAACTGTACCTGAGGGAATTGCAACCCATTGCAGCATCGAGGTCTGCAACCTCGAAAATGAAATGACTGATCGAGGAACACTAGTGAGAAAAGAAACAAGGGACTATAGCCTAAAGCTGGGAAGGTCAAAAGGAATTTTAACTTATTACTAAGGAAAGAAATGCATTTATTGTCTGTCTGGCTACCCTGTTAAAGGTCTGCATGACCCTTTTGTGTTTTAAGGCTTCCTTGGACTCTGAACAAGGTGAGCCAAGTGTTAACATGGCTGTTTTTTGGCACATTTGGAGTTAGGTTTTGCCTTTCTTCCAGGTGTGTCTTTGTGCGGTTGGCCAATATTGGCGTTCTCTTGTTCTCACTGTGGAGTCAGATCGCTGGCTGTGGCAGTGACAAGTGTAAGCCCTGTGGATACAATTACAAACTCTATCCTGTAAGTAGATTTATCTTGGTGTTTAATCATCTGAGCTTGTGAACAGAGATTTGTTTTCCATGAGAGTTGCTTGTCTAGAGGTGTTCAGTAGGAGCCCTGGGGTTGCCGTTCAGGCTATACCTGGTGTTAATTCCCACTGCTCAGTACAAACCAATACAGTTGTTGCACATATATCCTTTGCTTGTCTAAAAGTCTGATTAGAGTTAGTCCAGTGGCAGATGATTCCTTAGCACAGACTTTCTGTCCACCATGAGGATTGTCTGAGGTAGCTGTGTTTTGGACACATTGTGCTACTGCCTTTTGCAGCATAAAGACAAATGGGTTTTCCTCAAAAGGAAAAAAAAAAAAAACCACCCCAAAAAAACACCCCAACCACCAAAACCAAACAAATACACCCAGCCACGTCCCCCCCACCCCCCACCCCACTCAAAAACCCCAAAATCAAACCAAATAAAAAGTGAAGAGCTTGGCACAGGAACTTTGAAACACTTGAATATTTTAGAAATTGCTGTTAATAGCATTTGTACTTTCATGGTGTTAACTGAGATGATTATTGCTTTAGTGATAGACAGATGTTTCACTTGTTTATTTAGACTGCTAATCCTGTTTTTCCTGACTTGTTTTATAGTGCTGGGAATCTGATGTTGGGCAAGAAATGTACAAACTGATGATATTTGATTTTATTGTAATCCTTGCTGTGGCCCTGTTTGCGGACTTCCCCAGAAAGTATGTATCTGCTTTTTGTGCATATTTTTACAAATGACATATGAAACACATTTTCTCTTTTCTGCTTTAAATTCCCCATATTGCTAACCAAATTCCTAGTTTTAAAATAAAGCATAAACATACTTCTGGTGGTTTGAGCACCTGTTTGCTCCTCAGATGGCTGTATAGGTTTTGATATTTGAGAGCTTTTCTTCTTCAGACCTTTTCTGTTATGTTGTCTAATGCTTAAATGCTAAGTCCTGCGTGTCTCAAATGTATTAGAATGCATCTAAATTCTACAACTTCACTTTAAGACTAACAATATTTGGTTTCAGGTTGTTAGTTACTCATTGCTCTTGGAAGCTTGTTCAGTGGTTTGGACATAAGGAATTTGAAATTTCTGACAATGTCCTGGAAATCATTTATGGACAGACTATTTGCTGGATTGGAACGTTCTTTTCACCACTTCTCCCTGCAATAGCAACTATAAAATACTTCATCATCTTCTATGTAAAAAAGGTAATGGAGGCACGTGCTTGATAAAGAATTGAGTGCATCTCTGTGGTTTTTTGTAATGGAGGCATATAAATATGCAAGTGATCTAAAACCAACAAAAAATCCTAAAACCACCTGTAGATGCTGTGGATGGAATGAGCCAGTGATATTCCATTTTGAGTAAGGTTTTGTGCTTTTAACAGACAGAATTTTGCTTTGAAATCAAGCAAAGCCAAAACTTCTCAAATTATTTGCCTTTTTTTTTTAAGATAAGCTTTTTATGTAATAAAACTAGTTTATAAGACTTTCCTGCAAAAGTCTTCCTGCAAATCTACTTACTAGCAACACAGCTTAGAATGTGGACAAAATTTTGCAAAACTTCTAAAAATTTGGGAGCAAAATAGAAAATCCAAGCTGGGTTGGATGTTCGTGTGATTTCTGACTATCAGAAGTTTTGCTCAGTGACCACACAGTTCCTTCTGTGCCTCCAATTCTTGCTGATGCTTTAGGTCTTGCAAGAGGGGATGTATCCAGTGAAGATGTGGCAGAACAAAGCCAACAGCTGTGCCATGGATCGTACACCAAATGCCTGTGTCTGTTGACTCTGTGCAAGTGTGTGAGGGCCTCTGGATCAAATTCTTACACAAATTAGGAGACACTGACTTATACCAAAATGTGAGACAATCTTGTCTTAGCCCTTCTCAGCCCATGCACATCAAAGGACGCGGTTGTGTGGTATCTGGTGGCATGTTTGAGAATGGAAAATTCATTTGATTGGGGAAGTATATTTGGATGTGTATCTGTATAGATGTACTGATAAGTTTTACTCACCTTCCCTCTTCAGATTGTTTTGATACACACACGCAAACCTGCAGCAAGGCCTATAAGGGCATCAAGCTCCAACTTTTTCTTCCTGGTGGTGCTGTTGATTGGGCTCCTCTTGGCTTTTATCCCTCTGGGATTCAGCATAGCACGGTAGGTGACAATTTTAAGTTCTGTGAAGTTGACACTTGTTCTAAGCTTGTCAGTTCTGTAAAAGCAGACACAACACTTTAGAATGATTAATGGAATAAAATATATAGGGTATAACACACAAACTTATAGCTTAGTTCATATAAACAAAAATCACAGTTTTATAGACATAGGACACTTTTACTGCATCACCAGACTGGTGCTGGGCTTGTGCTGGATTATTTTATCTTTACATTTGGGTGTAACATCTTTCTGTTCTGCTTCTTTGACAGTATCCCCTCTTCCAAGGCATGTGGGCCGTTCAGGAATTATAACACTTCGTGGGAAGTTATTCCAGATACAATACTTCAGTTTCCAACAGGTCTGCAGCAGATCCTTTTTGGCATTGCATCAGAAGCTTTTGCAGTGCCTTTTTTTGTGATCCTTTGGTGAGTACTGTGGAGACTTGATTCACTTACACAGCTGCACTTCCTTGCTTACTGAGCTCATACCAAGCATCTATTAGACCAGATTTTGCATTTGCAGTCAAAAGCATCAAAACCCATGTGAATCCTCAGCCCTTATGTCTTTGCCCATGTGTTCATACTCATCAGCTTTGTTCCATTTCCCCTTGCACATCCCATATTCAACAGTGTCCTTCTCAAAAATGTTAACTGTGAATCCTCTGCAAATTAGTACAGTAAGCCCTCTAATCACAACTCCTATCCACAAACCCTAGTCTGAAAAAAACAAAACTCCCAAAACAGTCATTTAGTAAGATGAAATTCAGTGTAGAATCGTTGAATTTTTAAGGTTGGATGTCACCTGTAGAGAGAATCTAAACCAATTCTCCTGTTCAAAACAGGGTCAAGTAGAGAAGGAACCATACCCAGTTAAATTTTCAGTATCTTCAAAGATACAGAGACTCCACAGCACTGTTCAAGGGTCTGGTCAGTCTTCCAATAAAAAGGGGTGTTTTTCTTACGTTTAAATTGAGTTTTTTGCATTTAACTGAACTGTTTGCAAATTTTGGAGCCTTACTACCTGATGCTTTCTAAAACTTCTATGCTTGAAAAAACACGTGGCTTATTTAGGACTCCACCCAGCCCTTCCTTTTGTGGCTCACATTTATGTGTTCTCCTGAACTGAACTTGTTATTACACACATAGGAAATCTCAAGTCCTCCCTTTTTGTTTGTTGTTTACAGCATCATAATGTTCTATGTTATTGCCTTGGCTCGAGCACACAAACGAGTGGTTGAACAGCTGAGAGAACAACTGGTTTTGGTAAGATCTGGCCCAACACTTTACTGACACAACAAAGAGAATTTTAGGGGTATAGAAAGGAGGCATGCAGAGGAATATAAGTTTTCATACTCTCCTGGATGTTTGGTGTTTGCAACAGGCAGCAAAGAATGTTTTACAAATTACCCCGGAAAAATAACCAAAGCATTGTGGTATTTCTCAGTGGAGTTGATTTTCTTGGGTACCAGCTGCAACTGCAACAAGGTCTGGTTATATCAGGCAGCACACATGCAAGAGATATGCCCCTGAGAAACTGTGTCCCTGTTTTTCATCTGTTGCCTTGTTTAAATCCACTTATCTCCATGGTATTTTTCTGCCAAAGAAGAACGTGAATCCTGTGTTTCCTGTCCTCTCCACCATCTTGCACAACCTCCACTTCTGTTTCCTTCTCTGCCCTCACAAACACACACCTGGCTCCCTACCCTTCCCTCCAGGCCTCTATTTCTACTGCATCTTTTCTGGTCTTGTTCTTGAGTATAGGCCCAGAAGTGCTTGAACAGGTACTGAAAGTGGAACAAGTCACTACTAATCAGCCCTTTGGAGAAGGGTGCCAGTGCAGAAATGCTGCTTTGTGGCCATCAAAAGCCAGGTTTGGCAGCATTTGTGTGCTGTGATCTGACAAACTGCTGGAGTCAGAACTCAGCCTCAGTGGTGAGACTTCTCACTTTCTTATTAAATAGCCCATTTCTTGATATTTCTTTTAGATATGACATTTAACAACCTGTGTGCAGTAAAACGCTAGTGGGGGGAGATTTCTGAGGAGTGAGGTATTTAGGAACAAAAGCCTTCCTGCTTTTTGAAGGGTTCAGAAAAAAATCTGGGAATTCTGAAAATTCTTCAGTGCTTTTTATTGTTTGCTTGCTCTTGTTCAACTTTCTGGAGGCATGGTTTTAAATGTTGAGGTGTGTGAGATGTTTTTACTAGGCTCAATGCAGAACTATTAATGTGTAACCTGAGGTGAGATAAATGAAGTCATTGTAAGCTTGAAATTTTTCAGGCAGTTGAGGCAGCTGGGGGAGTACAATGTGGTGAGTGCACCTATTTCTAATGAAGAAATGAGCTGGTGTAGATGACTTGTATTAACACTGTTCATGTGGAGCATTCTTGTTGTTCTGTCTTTCCAGGAGAGTCGTGACAAGATGTTCCTAATCAGAAAGATAACAGAAGCTCAGAGATATCCTTGAAAACCACACAAGCCAAAAGAACTTGACTTCCTGAAACTCCCAGAACAAGATAACAGCAGAAGCATTTGCAGCTTCTAAAACCTGAGCAGCTGACTGGCACCCTGGGACTGTAGTCTGTGTAATGCTGCTTGTGGTCTGAGGCCTAATGTTTCCAAAACTTGCAAATTCAGCTGATTTATACTGTGTTAGAGCTGTTCAAAAAAGGATACTTTAACACTCACACAGCTTCAGGGTTGTTGGGATTTCTTACATCCCTATTTTTTCAGGGAGTTTGGGTAAAATATGATCAGAACTGAAATCCTTTTGTACTGTTTTTACCAGTTATGTTAGAAGAATCACAAGAGAGGGAAAAGGTATGGTTTTACATGTTTTCATTTGCTTTGGTTTTAAAAAAGATATATGGAAGTATGTTGGAATAATGCATAGGAAAAAAAATTTGGCATGGGTTTGAAATCAGTTTTCTAAATATTTTTAAACGTGAGGGTTTGCTGTTTATGCTGCTCTGAAGCAGCAAGAGCAGTTGGACACTGGATAACTGGTCACAAAATGCTCAGAGAAAACAAACTGATAAAAGAGCTGTGAATAAACACTCGGGGTAGGAAGAAGCCAGCAGGCACAGCACTGTTGGGGCAGCAGCCTTGCTGCTGTGGAGGGGCCTCTTTTGGGTTTTTAATGTTTTAAGTCATTATTATTTGTATTTTATTCTTGTATGAACATTTTGACTACTGGTCTGTGTGTTCTAAAATGTGCGTATTTCAGAGATAAATTATTGGTTGGCAATACTGTGTGTCAGTACCCCTTAATTTCCCATTTCCTCTGTCTTACCCGAACTGCTGGGACCATGTGTGTCAGTGAACCGTGTGTCCCTGCAGGCAACTAACCCAGTCCTTTATTTAAAGATTGTGCTTAAGGATTTCTTGTACAAAACCGCGTCCGCTGTTAGTTGATGTGAGACACTATGCTGTTAGTATAACGTTCTGGAGTGTTTTCTGTGCTCACTGTAAAGGCATGCCCGTTAATAAACGCTATTTATTTTACCGTCCGGCTGTTGTCCCGCTGTGGCTGTGAGGGCCCTCAGCGCTCCCCCGCAGTTCCCGCCGCGCCCGCCAGGGGCCGCCCTTGGTTCCCATGGCAACGGGCTTTGATTGACAGCGGCGCGGAGCCAATGGGAATGGCGGCAGGCGGCGCGCGGGGATGACGAAGGAGGCTCAGCGCGATGGCGGCGGCCGCGGCGCTGCGGTGCTCGCTGCTGCTGCTGCGGGCGGGTACGGCCCCGGCTCCGCTCTCCTCTCCTCTCCCTGCCTCCCTCAGACCCGGGGCCGCCGCCCGGGGCCGCCTCAGGGGGGGAGCGGGGCGGCGGCGGAGCGCGCGTCACCTTTGTGTGTCCCGCAGGTGCGCGGGCCGCGCCCGGCGGAGGGTCCCTCAGGCTGAGCAGCGGCCGGGCGGCGCGGGGGGACATCAACAAGCCCGTCATAGACCGCATCCTGCGCGTGGACCATGCGGGCGAGTTCGGGGCCAACCGCATCTACGCGGGGCAGATGGCCGTGCTGGGCAGGTCCAGCGTGGGACCCCTCATCCAGGTGAGCCCTGCTTCGTTCGCCTGTGATTGCAGCGGCCGGCTGACGCTGAAAGTTCGCAGCCTTCACGACAAGGTTTTTTCTGGTTTTTTTTCCTTTCTTTCTTCTTTTTTTTTTTTTTTTTTGTTTGTTTGTTTGGTTTTTGCTGCACTTGCTGTAGTGTTGTTCTATTTTGCAAATGTTTTTATGTTACCTTTTTATAACTGTCCTCTCTGTCCTTTTTATAACAACCTGCACCTGCCTTTCTCCACCATTCCTTTTCTGTGATGTTACAGTATTGCCTCAGTGATCCCAGAATACATGGCCTGAGTTGTTTTGGTTTTTATTAGTTTCATTGGAAATGTTTGCCTGTTGTGGCTTTATGCTCTTCTGTAATCTGGCTCTTTTGCAGCAAATGTGGAATCAAGAAAAAGACCACCTGAAAAAGTTCAATGAGCTCATGGTTGCATATAGAGTTCGACCTACTGTTTTATTGCCTTTCTGGAACGTAGCAGGTTTTGTTTTAGGTGAGTTTGGATAATTACAATTATTGTTGTTTTGTGAAGCCTTCAGTTGTGTTAAATTATTTGTTTTGCTTCAGATTTCATTGTATTTATGTGTCTGGTACTCAATCCCAGGGGCTGGAAGTGCTTTGCTTGGCAAGAAGGGTGCAATGGCTTGCACAGTGGCTGTGGAAGAGAGTATATCAGAGCACTACAACAACCAGATCCGAACTCTGATAGAAGAGGATCCAGAAAAGTACAAAGAACTATTGCAGGTATTTAACAATGACTTAAAAGTAGTTTAAGAAATTAATTGAATTATTTGATGTGATTTAGTCTTTTAAGAATAATATGCCTTTAGAACTTACAGTGGATCTTCTTGTTCTGTCACTTAGAATGCTGAAGTCAACAGAGACTATTAAAAGGATGCTTTTTCCTTCAGCAGCACTAAATTGATCAAGCACCAAAATTAAAACATATGTTGGATTATCTTCATCATGCTTTCAGTAATGCATTGCATTCTTTTCAAGTGGGAGAATTATGCTTTAAGTTTGATTAATTGCAATTGAAAGGAAGGGTCTAGAGGGGAAACAAAAGGAGGAAATATTGATTGCACAGTAGCTGTGTTGCCTTCCTCTGAAGACATTTCAAGTACCTTCACGTGCTCCTTAACCTGTAGGGTCCAGAGCTGCTCAGGGTGAGCTGAGGTGACCCCCTCTCCAGCCCCTCTTCCCATGCTGTGTTTGACACACCCCAGGGTGGGGTTTGCCCTCCTGGCACTGCTGCCAGCCAGCACCCTGTTCATGTTCTAGTCCTGGATACTCTCAGTGTGTAAGGAGCTGATGTTTGTCAGCTCTGTGAGAAAATAATTTCCCAAGCATTTTAGATATTCAACTGGGACACATTCCCATAAGGTGGATGTGGGAGATTGAGCTGATTCCACAGCTGTTTCCAGCAGGTGGAACTGGTTCTTTTCCAGCCTTGCTGGCTACCGGTGTGTTCAGCTGTGCATAGTGTAACATGTAGCAGAGTCTGATTATTCCAATGTATCCCTTTGTTACGGAAATTGTCTCTGAAGCAACCAGTGATGCTGAGGTGCACCAGGGAAATACCACCCCTGAAGATAATGATATCATGAAATAGATAGAGATGGCACAGAATAGAGAAAAATACAGGCAGTGAGTTTATTCACAAGCCAGTATGAGGTGAACTGGGAGGGACACCAAAAGCAATGCAAACCTTTGGGCAGGGACAGTGCCCAGGTGTCTGTAAGTGATGAGCTCTTCATTAAGCCTGCTCATCTGCAGGCATTGCAGGGGAAAATCCTCTAAACATTTTTGTCCCAGCTGAAAAATTAGAAAACAAACAGTTGTTCTTTAGAGTATGCTAGAATGGACAAAAAAACCTGGTTAGCTTACAGGGGAACACCCTTACTGATTGGCAAGGCAGGGACCTTAATTCCTGTATTCAAATTGTCAGAATAATCTGGGGGTGTGAAACTAGTCAGTCTTAAGAATTATTATGGCTATAAGTTTTTTTGAAACAGTGAAAAAATAGTGATGTATTAATTAAATAGCAGTTTGAACTTAAAGACTTCTTTGGAGACCACTAGAAAAACTGCAGGTTAGGGGAATGCTGTAAATAATTCTTTTCTTGCTGAATTGGAGGTTCAGATCTTTGAGGAGTTTTTGAGAGACCCTAGCTTGCCATGGTGCACATCACGGATGACAGCAGTTAGTTTTGTGTACTGGCTGCCTTGATTTCTCTGCAAAGCAGGCTCAGTAGCTGCTGGTTTTACAGGTAATAAAGCAATTCCGGGATGATGAGCAGGAGCACCACGACATTGGGCTTGAGCACGATGCAGAAGCTGTGAGTAGAATGTTGAGTAACTGATGCTGTCAGTGAGGATGTGGATGTGCTGCTCTTCACTTAGAAATTGGGATGTGATTCTTTGTAGTACTTATAGATTCCATCCTTACTTAGAGATTTGGATGTGGTTTTTGAGAAGCAGAAAATAAGGCTCATGATATTCTTTCCCAAAGATACATAAAAGAATGTCCTGCATGTTTTAACTTTCATTTTTCTAGAACAGAACTAAATCTGTTGGAATTTATGTCAAGTGTTAAAAGTGTTTTGATTTTTTTCCTAAGAGGTGTCCTCTACAAATTTTTAGATTTTCGTTTAATTTCAGTTTAAAATAAATATTTTTGAAAATAAGAATGTCAGCTGCTATCCATACAGTGCTGGAAACTGGAGGCATCATCTTATTAGGAAGTGTGAAATGCTGAACTAAATTCTGTGCTCCCTTGGATACTGTATGGGGAATATGTGACTTCTCTCCTATTATTTCTCTTGACTTACATTTGTGAATGTTCTGAATAGTTGATAAAGATAGTTATAAACATAAATAGTTGAGGGCATATTCTGAAAAGTTGATTTTAATTTCGTTTTCTCTAGGATAGATTAGACTGCAAATACAGGTGGGGTTTTCTTGGCATGCGTGTGTTTTTACTTTTGATTTTTTTAATAGTGCTTACTGTTCATTATCACAGTCTGGTTCAAGCAAAACACTTCAGTAAATGTATTTAATCTTTTGTTCTTTTTACAGGCACCAGCTTATTCTGTTTTGAAGACAGCCATACAACTTGGATGCAAAGTTGCAATATTTTTATCAGAAAGAATTTAGTTAGATTTTTTTATAATAGCTGTGGCAATAAACTGTGACACAAAAGCATATAGAAATTGTGGAAGACTCAGCTGTTTTATTCAGCCTTTTAAAATTTTCTGCACTAAGCACTTGATTCAGCCATCCTTTGTCACATTGAGTCCCTATTTTAAAAGTATCTGTATTAAAGTCATTTGAGCTAAATGTGAATAAAGGTGGCAGAATTGAGTCTGTGTGAACTAAACCTCCCTATTCAGAGACTGTTCACAAGGTGGCAGCACAATATGTATATACATGGTTTATATATACAATATTTGTGTATGGATGCACACACAAAAATGATAAATACATTCTCTGTTGCCTTAAAATATATGTGTACTTGAAATAAGCTGGAGCAGCTAATTTTAAAATAGTTAATACAGACCAAAAATAATATTTTTTTTCTATTTCCAGGATGAGGGAAGTAATAGGAAGTATTTATTTTCAGTCCATCTTGAATAAAAATTGTTATTATAAGACCAGTTTTGCATAAAGACTTCTTTCTGTTTTGGGGTGGGCTTTTTGTCAGGCACAGTTCTGAATTCTTTAAATAGAATTTTACTTACTATGGTTTTTTGTTGTTGTTGTGGTGGGGATATTTCTGTTTGGTATTTTCTTGGGTTTGTTTGGTTTGCAGGTTTTTTTTACCTGAGCATGTAAGGAATTGATCCCTGTCATAAAACAGGTGGAGAGAGCAATTTGGAGCACTGTGGAATTGCATTCAATATTCTATTAGAGCTTTCAAGCTTATCTTACTTTGCTTCAGACAGCATTTAATCCAGGTACATCTGAGCTTGCCTTTTTTAGTAGCTCTGTTAGTGTTTGTGGGTACTGATTGTATTTTGACATTAAAGGTTTCTTAAAGAGGATTATTTACCCTTTTTCTATGGAGGAGCTTAGGCAGAAGGAATCTTAATATAGAGAAATTCCTATTCTGTGTGATTTTGTTATGTGTGTCACTTGGTATGTTCTTTAAAATTAGTATCTCTCAAACTGTTGCAAGTGTCACCTTGTTAGACTCAAACTACTGATGTTATTTACTTTGTTCAATCAAAGTAGCATTTGGTTCTCTGTGACTGGTTTGGAATAACGTGACCCAAGGAACTCAAAGCTACATCACAGATTCTCAGGGACTGCAGAATCAGAAGATAACTCTGAGGGAGTCTCATTTTACTGCCCCAGCCCCAGACAGTTGTGAGCAGTGTGTGTAAAAACTCAAGTTTGCTGAAGCTCCATCCTATTACACAAATGCAATGTCTTCCCTAATTTGATCATTTCTCTGAACAGAAATTATATCTAGCAGATTTCATGCCTTAATTTCTCAAAAGTATAAAATATGCATGTGGACAATTCCCAGGTAACTTGTAGGAGAGAGGAATGAGCACAAAAGAATGATTAGCTGAAGTGGTTAGACGGGTAATAAGTGGTACTGGAAGCTTGTGCAGTTGTGTGAGTCACGGGCTTTAATAATTGAGTAAAAGAAGGAAAAAAGCTTGCTTGATGAATAGTCCATTGTAAAGTCTTTCATACCAGGGGCAGCATGGGATGGCATCTTTTATAAGTCCATTATTACAGGGGAGAGAGGGCAGGGCATGGTGTATTTTCACTCAAAACTGCATGTACAGTGTGGTCTTGTGACATAAACTGGAAACTGAGCCAGACAGTTCCTGGTCTCTTAGCCATTACATCAGGGTTTAAAGCTGAACAAGGCATCTGTGGGGGTTTTCAGCAGAGCTGGTACTCAGCTGAAGCCTTGTATTCTCCAGGGCTGTGGTTGCAGGGATTCTCTGAAGATGTCTGTGGTGTTCTGCAGTGGTGGGATTGGCTGGTGACAGACATGCTCATGTGATTGTCCAAGATTTGGGTGGCCCCTGAAACCATTACACACTGCTCACTGGGGGCAACAGCTTTTAAGAGACAATCTCATGTTAAATATATTTCATTTGGCTGAGGGCTGGGACCATCAAATACCAAGAAATTGCCATGTGAGGCCTGTGTTTGGTCATATCTGCTGTAATTGAAAGTGCTCATAGAGAGTTCTTTGTCCTCAGCAGCTGAACACATCCTGCACGTTTGAGAAGGGTGTCAGACAGTAACACTGTCTCCAGCTGCAAGCATGAAAAGTGAATTGAGAAATCAAATCTGCTTTATGCTCCTGAGCAGGACTTGTTTGTTCTTTAATGGAGCAACAGATTTCTACCCATCCATTAAAGTGTGGGTGGGCTGTTCTGCCACTTCCAAAGCTTGTGCACTTTCCTGCTCACTGGCAGTTTACTCTTTTTTTGTTGTTCTTCTACAAAGAAAATGGAGTTGCTTTTCATTTTTCTCATGGAAAAGGGACTTTTTTTGTTTCAAAATCTGAAAAAGGTTTTTAAAGACTAAAAAAAAAAGTGGTAAAAGCTTACAAAAGAACAAGAAGTGCTTAGTGCTGTACAATTCTATTGTACAGCTGCTGCAAGGCTATAGTTATTTTATGTTGAGGCAGAACTAAACTGAGTAATACCAGCCATCCCAGCAGGGGTTAATGGCAGGCAGAGGCCAAAGTATATAGCTTTTACAAGTCTGTTATCATAGTAATCCTCAATGAACTCTGGTTGTGTTGACAGAGGAAGGGGAGCTTGGATCAGAGAAAGGCTGTGAAACATTGCATTTTCAGAACAGGCAGTGGGGAAGATGACTGGGTCTTCACTGTGCCTTTGAGTTCTGTGGCTTCCTTGTAAATGACAAAATACACACAGAATTTGAGTTTTATAATATACAGTGGGATGAAATCCTCATAGCAATGAGGTCTCATGGTAAGCAGGGCTTGATCTCAGTTTGCTCCTGTAGAAGCAGTTGCACCTCTCAGTGAGGAGGAGCAGCAGTACCCATCCCTGTGTGTGCAGGGCTCTAGGGCTGGTACCTGCTCTGTGAACAGCATCTCACCTCGTGCTGGTTTCTTCTGTAGGCAGGGCTGGGGACGACCTGGCCCCTATTCTCCAAAGCTGCTCCGAGTCAGAGATGAAGGTGATGATGGTGCTGGGAGGGCAGTGGCAGATGGTGCAGTGCCTGTGCTGAGCACTGGGGCTGTTCTGGAGCAGGATCTCTGCACTGTCTGTGGGCACTGCAGAAGGCACGTGTGATGTGCAGCTCTGGCTGTGCCAGGACACGTTTCAGCAGCAGGCAGGCAGAAATCAAATCCCGTGGCTGGGATTAATGAGGTGATGCTGCCACAAGCTGAACAGACTTTTGTCAAGGGCATGTAGTGATAGGACAAGGGTTTATGGCTTTACATTGATAGAGGGCAGGTTTAGATTAGATAGAAGAAAGAAATTCTTCCCTGTGAGGGTGGTGAGGCCCTGGCACGGGTTTTCAGGGAAGCTGTGGCTGCCCCATCCCGGGACTGTCCAAGGCTGGGTTGGACGGGGCTGTTGAAAGGTGTCCCTTCCCATGGCAGAGGGCTGTGGAATGGGCTAAAGTCCAACCCAACCCACTCTATGATTCTGTGATTTATGATGCAAATTATGTAAAATGAGAGTCATAGGATTGTTTGGCAGGCAGCTAAATTGTTGTCTGGGTTGGGCTTCATTTTTGTCTGTAGTAAATCTGTGTGGCTTACCTGAGCAGACAGACCGAGACTTGTGATCAGCTGAGGATGTGCCAGACAGTCCCTGTGCTGGGGATGACAAGGATTCTACATCTCTATTTGTTCTTAGTATTACAGGAGTTATTTAATCTATACGCATGTGCCTTGTAATTTGACTTTAGGGAAGACATAATTTCAAATGGCAGTCATTGTTTGTCACTAGCTTTGAAGTTGTGGCATGTCACTTGCATTGAATTCTGCACATATTTTTTAGCTTGGGAGACTTAAAGGGCTGAGGCAAAAATATTGGCCAGTTTAAAGGAGGAATGTGTGTTACAAGAGAGGAGATTGTTTAAAGGCATTGCCATTTTTCTGTTTGTTACTTCAGTTGTCATTGTGTCTGATAGGGAAAATCTGAATGGATTTAGGGGAATGACAGCAGCTTTGTAGTTTTACTTCCAGAGTGGCAGAACTTAGCTTGTGTTGGAGAACACTTGCTGGTTCTCTTTTTTAGAGTTGTGGGGCTAATCTAATATTGAGTAAATGCATTAACAGTTTCATTTCAGTGGGTAATGTATTTCTAAAAGCTTCACTGTGTTAGAATGAAAATTCCAGTTGTTGTGAGGTGCTTTCAATAAATGCAGCCTCCTGCTTACTTTATATTTGAGAACTACCACCTTATGCTAGAGTTTTGCAGAGCAGGGGAGTGGTATCTCTGTGTGCAGAAATTCAGCTTATGGCAGCAGCAGTGTGTTAGCATGCAAATTAATACACCTATGCTGATATTTTAAAAAGTGGTGATTTTTTTGATTCTGAAGGTCTGTATCTCACCAACTCTGGCCATGGCACTGCCTTTACTTGTCCTTATTCTTAGCTGGAAGTAAATGATGATCTGATGGAACTCCAGGAGTCGTGCAGTGTTACTTGGAAAGGAGCTCTGGAGGTCATCTTGTCCAGCCTCCTGCTGGACCCAGGACTGTGGCCAGCACTAAAGCAGGTCAGCTGTGATTTTTTTCCAGACAGGTGATGAAAACCTCCAAGGACAGAAATTTCACAGCCTCTGTGGTCAGCCTGGTCTGGTCCTGCATTATCCTACCAGTGGCACTTCTTTTTCTGATACCTTTCCTGGACCTTCCAAGACTGTCACTGTTGCTGCTTGTTATGTCATGTAGCATCATGGAGAAGAGTTTGCCTCCAGTATCTTGGTAAATACCCTTTGAGTAGTTTTAGGCAACTATTAGATCATTCAGATTAGCTGTCCTTGCAATGCCTGGTTCCTGAACTGGCACATAGGAAAGGAGGAGATGTATCTGATGACCATTGTGACAGTCTCACTGTCTGCTTAAGACTTCAGGCTTCATATACCTTCTCTCCTTGCAGGTATTTTCCACCCAATTGTTTGAATGTTGGTGATTTGTTTTTCAGTGTTACTTGTGCCTAGGACAGATGGATTTATTGATTTTATGGTACAGGTGGACATGTGTAGTCCAAGATATTAATGAAAGCAAGTCATACATACAGTGGGTGGTTTTCATATTTAAAATACCTTCTCTGGACTGTAATAAAAAGATTATTTCTGGCACTAAAAGTGCTTTTCTGTTTTCTCTGTGGCTACTAGCCAGCCATCTGCCTGGGCTGCCCAGGTCAGAGCATAGGCAGCAGTGGGTGAGGGGGGTTTGAATTTTCTTGCAGTTCACTTTGAAGACAAGCTCTGCCAGCAGTGTTTTAGCAAGCTGTCAAGAATTTTCCCAAGCATGTGGCTTGAGGGCACCTGTATAGTCAGAGGCTGCTAACTGTATGTAAATGGATAAAATGTTTAGTGGAGTAAAAAGCCTTTGCTTATAGATGCAGACAGACGTGCAGTGTCAAGGCAGATGACTCAGTCCTGTTGATCTTTGTTGCTATCTCTGCATTAAAGTGAACTTCCTTTTTAAGCAGTAGCTTATGTCTAATTTAGGGCTGTGTCTCATCTTGCTGATGATAAATTGTTTTCTCCCTCCTGTGGGGCACAGCCATGTTCCTACCAGGTCTGTGGCAGAAATACACTGGAAATACACTTTGAGAGGAGCTAAATCTCCCTTGTGTCTCTATGATTGTCCTAACCATATAGCACTTCTGGTATGTGAAAATGTGCTGACCTTTCTTCTTTTGAGTTGGGTTTTATCCAGCAAAAGAACAACAGCAGGATTTAAAATTACTGGTGAGATTATTCTGCAAGTGTAGCTTAATGGCTTGATTGCAGCCCTAACCTGGAAAGGTAACTGCTAGTGACAGATGAGGAGCTGTCTTCCACATATCGTCTTGTCAGCTCTCATTGTTCTGACTTTGGCAGGAAAAATGCTGTTTACTTGAATACTTTGAAGGTGGTTGAAAGATGACTTTAGACATGGTTGAAATGTGATTTTTAAAAAATTAATAACTGTCCGCTTTTCAATTCCTCTCACCCAAATATCTCAGCAGTACTTGCTAATAAGAAATAATTATCTCTCAATTTTAAGTGACACAAATGCTATTGTTTACACAAAATGTGAGAATCTTGTAAGACGTGTTGCATATGCTTGGAGGGATAATGCAGGAAAATCAGTTCTGCCTTCTCAGGGGGCCAAGCCTTGCAGAGGAAGATGACAGATACATGTGTTTGTATACAGACTCTAGAGCTGGCTGTGTTTGCTTATCGTTTGTCATGAATGCAGGGACTCGCAGCACAGAGCACTGGTTCAGCATAAGCTGGAACATATGGTCCTCTCCAGCAGATGTGACACAAATTCCAGCACTCACTGGATCTTTCAGGCTGATGACCAGCAAGAAGATTTATCCTGGTAAGATGGAATATTCTTGAAGCTTTCCTGTGGGTTGCTGCTCCATTTAGGATTTTTCCTTGGATAGGGCAGAAAAAGTATGGCCTGGTTTTCAGTTTGTATTGCAGTTCACAGCTGCTGAAGCATGGGCTCATGCTACCTGGACTCATCTGATACATTGCTTGGACATGATGTTGCAAACTCCTGGGATAAAAATACTTACATTAACCTATTGCTTTGGAATAAGCTGATAGTTCATTCTTTCTTTCCAACTGACTCATCATTCTCCACAAACTTGGTATTCAAACAGAAATAATTCACCAGACCCAGTGGTGAAAGCCCTGTGTGTTGTTTTCTTTGATTTTCCAACTAAAAAGAAAATTCATGGTTGTATTCTTCCCTCTTTTTACCTCCCCATGCTTACCAAAATACACGTGATACTCCTACAGCCTTTGCTTTTAGATGATGTGTTATGACACCCTCCATGTGTCACCTAGAACTGACCTGTAGTGAGTTAGAAATAATCAGCAGAACTCTTAACACATTTGTCTTTCTGATTTATTAAAAAAACCTCAAAAAAGCTAACCCCCAACAGCCTAATTATCCCAGCCAAGAGCAACTAATAGAACAAATTACACACATGACCTGCATGTCTTATGAAAACTGCATAAAACCAAGAGAAGTTTGCAGAGATTTCCTAGAGAATATTCATCCACATTGTAAAACCAGTGATAAATTTTCCTGCATCTGGCAAATATTATGCCATACTCTGCTCTTACTCAATGTTCACCCTGTTCATCTTAGGCAACACTTTCTCATTCCTGAGTTCTCTCACATACCAAGATATTAATCTGCTTCTCATACAGTCAATGAGCTGAAGTTGCTGCAGCACACCAGCATGGACTTGATTCAGTATCTGGTTTTGTTTCCTTTCTTTTGTTGTTGTTAAGGAGGAAGAATCCAAAGTGCATCAAAGTCCATTTGGTGTTTGGAGATTCACTCATGCCCTTACTTAGCACCTCTGTGTTTAGATTTGCATGCTCTGAGGTTTTAGAAGTCACAGCCACTACCCATCTGTATTTGGCTTAAATCAAACAACTTCTTAAATGAACTTTAGGTGTTTCATTTTTCTTTGCATTTTTGGACATAAGTTGGGTCTGATTTTCCTTGGGCTTTGCTTTCTTTGGCTTCTAAAATAATTTTATAAGGTGTTGCTTACTTGAATCACATGGCCATTGGCAAGTCCAGCTGTGCCCCTTGCCCAGCAATGCCTTTCTTCAGGGAGCTACACACACAATCAGAATCTGCTCCAAAGGTAACAAATTACATGTGGAAGCATTATATGACAATTGGCTGTCATTATTGATGGGTTGGTGGCAGTATCTGTGCAAATACATATCAGTGTGTGCTTCTTCACCATACAGCTCTTCTGTGGGTGATGTGCCTTTCACTCAGAGCCTGCTCACAGAGATCAGTGCTGCTGTGGCCTGAGCCACGTTTGGGGTGGACTCCACTGCACCTGGAGAGCTGACAGGGGGCCAGGTGGTGGCTGGAACACACTGTAGTTGGAGCCATTTGCATTTAGGAGGGCTGGCAAGACCCTTTTACTGGCCCCATCTTCAGGTCTGCTGGGTGCTCTCCACTCTTGTAGCAAGCAGAGAGCACACAGGTGTATTTATGTCTGTCCTGGACTCGAAGCCTTCCAGCCCTTCCTGGTGAGCTGGTGACAAAGGGTGAGTGTGCACTGCTGAGCAGGAGCTGGGCTTCCCTGGAGCAGAGGAGAGGTGGTTCCATGGTGTCCCAATGACCTGCAAGCATGACTGGAGGCCAGGAGAGGACAGCCTGTCTGCCTCTGGGCTTCCACATAGTGGGCCACTGTCTGTTCAGGTATGTTTTGAGCTGGATGCCTTGCCTTTTGCTGATGGATGAGGACAAGCACTAAAACTAAGTTATGCCTGTTTCTACTCCCTGTCTTTGATCAATGGAGAGGCTGTAAATGGACTTGTTGCCTGGCTGTTTTGAGACATACCTATTTTTTGTAATATTCATCTACTTGGGGAACTAAATAAAGAGAAATATATTCAGTGAAGCACTCAATCATCATTAATAATTCATTGTTCTCTAATGTATTTAGGAGTGATATTTAAAATATATTTATTTGGCTTATAATTCATAAACCTGTCAAAAAATTGATCTAGGAAGAGGGTTTATTATTTATTCCAGAGCCAAAGGCTAAAGTGCTGAAATTGTGTGAACTGAAATATTTTAGCAAGATCGGATACAGACCTTAGTATTTCATACTTAAATGACTAAAAATATTCCCACAGAGATGAGCTGTTGAAGATGTGCTCCCCTCAGAGCACATCCCAGAAAAGATGTAGCCACAGCAGAGCACAAGATATGGGCATTTCAAGTGTGTAACTTCCAATATCAAAGTGCTCTTGGAGAGAGCTTGAAATTTGTGCAGCCTGAGGCAGCTCTCCCCAAGCCTCTGTCATCTGTCATGCTGTGGCAGGAGGCAGAGCAGAGAGATGTAGGGGAAAACACGTTAATATGAGGACAGTGTTGTGTCATTTAAAGAGATTCAATCTGAGCAGAAGCTTGGTTTTGGGTAGGTTCAGTTCTTTGTTTTTCAGTCCACGCCTTTCATTCTTTGCCCACCACGGATATCCCTTTCCTGTGCTACCCTGGGGATCAGAAAATTATTGCAGGGGTGGCTGGCCATCTGTGCTCTGCAGCACCAAATCCACAGTCCCCAAAGAGGGATCTGCAATGGGCTCAAGTCTTCTGCTGCTCCACACTTTCTTTAACATTTGTGCCCTCCTTCAGTTGCAAGCATGTTCTTCTCTATTCAGCTATAAAGATCCCGTGGGCACTGGTGACCCTCTGGCTAGGGAAGGGGCTGGCTCTGGGCACTGCAACATGAACCCAATGCTGGTTCATGTTTGTAAATGTTAGTAAATGTTTGTAAAGCCCTCAGTGAGGGATTCATTCCCTTGCATGGGTAGGACCTCAGCCAGGTGATGGATGTGTCTGCTCACACATGTGAAATGCTGAGATGGGGAAATAAAACCTTTTACATTCACCATTCTGCTCCCCTGTTTGCAGGTACCACTTCAGGGATAGCAAAGGGAACAGAAGACGGAATGTGTTCTGGAAGTAAAGAAATGGTTCAAACATGAACCAGCCTCTTGCAAAGGCAGTTTGTTCTTGACCTCAGTCTCCCTTAGCAGAGCCTGGGCCATTCCTGTTGTTCCAGTGGGTATGCTTTGCATTTGTATCTATGTGAGAAACTTGTATTTTACAGTTTCAGAGAGTAAATATGATGCCTTCTGAATCATAAATTTTTAAAAAATATATTTAAATTGAATTAGGTAGAACATGAAAGATGCTCCCACCTCTGTTCAAGTGGTTGACACTGTAATAATGAAACCTATGGCACATATGTAAAAATAGCTGTTATTAAATGAACTCATCTGAATGGCCTTAAAGATAGGAATATGCTGCCCTTGCTGCCTTGCAAATGAAGTAATTGTGTTGCTTTGCATTGATCTGTGCAAAGTTTAATCTTAGTTACAGAGACACAGCCTGAGAAACCACTGTGGAGAGATGCTGGGAAGAGATCAAATTTAGCCCTCCTGGTGAGATTTCAGGCTCCATCACTGTACTGCTCATCCCCTCACAGGGCAGCCAAGCAGGTAAAGAATTTACTTTGAACCAGGAAGATTACATGACTGGGGCTGATTTTTAGCCATGATTTCAACAACTCCATGTGCAGACATCTAGACCAGGCACTGTGCTGGAAGCTTTTAATGTCAACTGATGCTGAGCAGTGCTTGCAGCATCCCCCCAGCATCTTTCCACCCAAATTGGGTGGGCCAGAGCAGTGCCCAGGACACTGCCCGCTGTGGGCTGGTGTCACTGGGGTGGTGTTTCCTGATGGAGATAATCCAGCTGGGGATTGCTGCCAGGCTCCGTGTGTGGGTTTGGGTGTGGTGTGAAATCTCCCTGAGCCCAAAGACCTCTGCTCCTATCCCTCTGGGAACGCAGTGAGAAGCAGTGCTGGCTTGGGTCCTTTGATAGTTGGGGTTGCTTTATTTTCTCTGCAGGTCACTTTCCTTTTAAGCCATTAGCTTTCCCCCTCTGTGTCCTTGGCAGGATGAGGTGAGGGTCCAGGACAGGCCTTCCTAGAGCTGCCACTGCCCTCCAGCCCTGCAGAACAGGCGCTGTGAGCCGGAGCATCCGCTTTTCCCACCCTAACTGCCGAGTGCTGATAAACCAGTTTCCCCAGACAGATCCTCCCTCACTCAGGTTTCCTCCCATGCTGTATTTTCCCTCCTTTTCCCTGGGTGGGTGATCCAGCTCAGGCTCATCAGGAGACTGTCAGCTGAGCCAGGATCATCTCATTATTTGGGGCTGTAAACCGACAACAGAGCTTGTTCCCTGTTGTGTGCTTTGCTCTGATCCTGCGAGCTGTATCTCATCGCTTTGTGCCTTAACTTCAACTTTGTAGCTCGCTGCTGCAGGGTATTTGTCAGGCACAAAACCCCTTCTCTAATTTCATGGCAAGCTTAGGGGTGCATAAACCCAAAGCAGAAAGACCCAGTAATGACAGTGACTGGAGGGGACAGGGGCAGCTGCTGCTGCTTTGCTGCTCTTGGAAAGCCACCAGTGACACTGACACAGCCCTGCTGAAACCAGCACAGAGCTGTGGGACAAGCCTGGTGTCTCTTCTCCAGCTGCCTTGCCCTGGTTGTGAAAAACAGAAATGGCACAACCTCAAATTGGTATAATGAAACTGCTACAATCCTCATTTAAAATACTCTGCTTTAATCAGTAAATTAGGGCTCAGCAATGTGATCACTTTTTATTAGTTAAGCAAGTTATGGTGCAAATACACATTTCAGTGACTTACCATTAATTAAGCTAAACTGTTTCAGTCAGTGACTAAATTCACATTTGAACACACTCAAATGTATCCAAGTTAATTAGATCTGTATTAAACTGGTTTTTGTTAAACTGTTTTAACACCAGCACATGCAAGGTTTGTCTCTATGTGATGCTTCTTAAACCTGGGGATTCTACAGTGGAGATCCTCAGACCCACAACATCTGCTGAGCCCTGGGGGTGGCAGGGAAAGGGAAGGGCTGAGGAGGCTCCTGCATGGAAGGTGACACACTGGGGCCTTGGCACTAGCCCAGCGTGACCTCCTCCACTGCCCTGGGACAGTTAGCAGGGCTTGCTGGCTGGAGTGTTTCGATGCAGCACTGGAAGCTGTGACCGCTGTCATTCAAATGTGGATTACATCAAAAACTGAACTTAAAGAGCAAGTGCAAGACTTAGTCTTGATCTTGACCTGGAGAGTTTTCATGTTTCCATTTTCAATGTAAGAAACATTCCCCATCACTGCTGATAACCCTGGTGTATGATGATTGTGTATTTGCACTCTCCTTGCTGAAAGGTGCTTCCTTTTCATGATGCTGTAGTTGGAATTCTTCACATGAACCACTTCAGCTTCATGGAGACCATGGGACAGCAGAGTCCCAGACTCACAGCTCTCACACAGAACTCAGTGTGCAGTGGCACTGATGCAGATGGGCTGGGGTTTCATTCCTGGTTCATTGCTTAGCTGCAAATACATAGGCATGTCTTCCTGAATGCCAGGTAATGGGCAAGTATAAATAAATGCTCTGCTCAAGCAAGTTTCTATGCAAAAAATAATCCTTGGGGGTTTTCAAATGATATGGGATAAACTGGGAATGAACCAGCTGATGCTAGTACTGATCAGCAGCATAGAGCCAGGATATTGTTTTTGATAAGGACAGGATTGGACAAGAGATTGTTGTATGAATTACTCAGGAAGCCATCCTACAGAAAGGAAATCCTGTATTGAGCTGCATGTGGTTTACAGCAACTCAGTCTGCTTGCAGGCTCTCAGATTAAGAAGTACTACACCCTGCTGATAGTTAGTGAGCAAACAGACTGGCAGAGGTGCCAAGCACATACACCCTCTCCTGTTTTCCCATCCCCTGCTGCTGTGTCTGGCAGAGATCTATTAGTCCACAATCAAAAAATGGATTTATGTCTGCCTGATGCTCTTGGTTTGTACTGTAGTTAATAGTATCCCATAAATCTGGAAGTCAGAGGAATAGCAGGCAAAGGATATTTATTTTGATCATGGCATCTCCTTGGCTGGACCATCCAGTGGGCTGTGGTAGATATGTGCTGGTAGCTTTGCTTTCAGAGGAAATAATTAGAAAAGTAATTGCTGGGACGTGAAGCCAAGTGACCAACCATTCAGACTTGTATTGTTTTGCAATCAGTCATTGTACTTTCCTGCTATAGACTGTTTAATAGTGCATTATGAGAAGATGGAGGTATAACCCATTTGCTGTAGAAAAGCAGCTGTACACTACTGGTGCAGGAAGGGATCCCCAGGGACTTCCTCCTGCACCTGCAGTGGACTGTGCAGCTCTGGTTCAGCAGGGCAGATACCAGCCTGGGATAGCTGGGAGGAAGTCTCAGGCTTGTGTCTCAGGTAGATCATAAAAGCACCAGTCAAATATCATCACCTGTCTGTGCCTTCTGTCTCCTCAGGTGCTGTGCTCTGCCTAAGTCTCTGCCAGTGGCTGGTGTACCGGAGCATGAACAGATCAGTCACACAGATGTATGAAATACTGCCAGCTGTGGAGAAACTTTAATGGATGCTCTGACCCACTGCTTTCTTTTCCCTCTGCAAATCTCCCCCAGGGCTATCATGAGCTATTTTTAGCTCAACTTGTTTAAGAATAACATTATTCCTTATTTAGTGAGCAGGATATCCTGTATATGGGACATTCTGGAGCGAGTGTTTAGATAAGATTTAAACAATGGGTGATTTAAACAATGGTAGTAAAAATTGATGTTATGAATTCTCTCTGGTCGCAATTTTGAGGTCATGTTTATTAGCGTACAACCTATTATTTCTCTTGAGTACGCAATTGCTATTAAAAACTTCATAAATCTCAGCACCTCTGGGATGTCTCCTACCTGTGACGTACTCAGCATTTCTCCCAGAGACTCACCCTGTGCTCAGGGAGTCATGAAGCAGCCAAGGTCCCAGAAAACCAGCCACTGGCCATCTTTCATCAGCTCAGGGCTCTACAGATTTCATCTTGCCTCTGGCTGAGGAGGAGAGAAAGGACTAATTTAATTTAAACAGCAGTGGTAAAAAACAGTGCTGTGGATGCATCCTGGTTCTGATGTTAAGGTCACATAATTCGCATTCAGTCTGTTACTCTGCAGCCTGAGAGAGTCTCCCCCAGCACCACCTGGGTGTGTAAAGCACGTGCTGAGCCTGTGATTACACTGCCAGGCCTGGTGTGGCTGGTCACAGCTCTTGGCCAGCTGGCCCTGGGGGCTGTGCCACTGCCTGGGGTGACATCTGCATCTCCTCCAGCCCGTGGGACCCCCGGCTGGCTGGGAAGCTGCAGCTCTGCCCTGTGCACAAGCCCCACGGGGATAACTGCTGTGCTGGTAAGCTCTGGGTCCCCCAGGCATGGAGGGCTGTGCCAGCTCCTGCAGATGCAGCTGTCTGTCTCCTGAGCGTGGCTGTGCAGCTAATCAAATCAACCCTGCGTGAAAAGAGACTGCAGCCTGCCTTGAAAAATCAGAAAATCAGTGTGCCTGAAGCAAGGCCCAAAGGCATGTGAAACATGCTGGGCTTGAGGGTGAAAAAAACCCCACAGGCTAGTAAAAATTGAATGTATGAGCCAAAGGTTCACAGAGTTCAACAATATTTTCCAATAAAAGATCTTGAAGGATCTATTTAATACCAGGACAGCTGTGTTGTTTAAACAGTTTGGAGTTTTGGGGGTGCAGGACAAAGTAAAGTGATGGGTCACAGGCAATAAGGAGAACAATGAATGGTTTTGTCCCCTCACTCAGCCTAGTGAAGAAATATAGGAAAACATGAAACAGGGAGTGGGAAAGAAAGATGGTTTTCATTTCCTGGGTTTTTTTTGCAAGATATGGCTGTTGTGGGATGATATTTCTGAGTAGCAAGGCTATGGACTTAGCTGGCTGGAGCTGTCAGAAAACATGCTTTTGGTTGTAGGACATAGAATATTTTGCTGGCTGAGATGTTGTAAAATTGCCTGCTGTTTCTTGCCTTTACATCTGCTTTATTTTTAATTTTAAAAATCCCCAATCTCCTGATTGTAACTCCAAGAGTCAGAGTTGAAGTGATTAGGACTTCTCTTTGTATCTCTCAAGAGTACTCTTGACTCTCACCCTAGTTTGGTTTCCCATGAATTAATTCAGGCTGCTTGACCTTGGTTACCTAGTTTGCCTTTGTGTGCAGCATCTTGGCTATGCAACATATGCTACTTCCTGTCAGGTATGATTTTTATGTATCTCAAGTCGTATTTTGTTTCATACAAACACAATTACACAACCAAATATTTGTGTGGCGTATCTCTTGGTTCTCTGATCCATTCCTTAGTACAGCATTTGCAGCTTGCTGGGTTCAGTCTCTTGTGTTCAAGCACTGCTTTTCACTTATGTGGAGCCACCCATGGCACTGTGCAGATGCAGCAGCAGGAACTTTATCACCCGAAATTAAACCAAGCCGAATGCTTACAAAGATGGTCCTTAAACTTCAGCAAACAGCTTCAAAACTCTGTAAATATTTATTAAGCAAACAGGAGTTGAGGATGATGACCCTGTCTCCATCAATATTTGAGGCAGTTTAACATACTCCCAGCAAACTATGTGTTTAAAATCTCAAGTATCTGCGCAGATTTAACCTCTGGGGTTATTTAATCTCTTAATTTGTTAATAATTTAGGCATAAGGTAAAAAACCTAAGGCTTTTGAGTGATTCTGTGACTGCAGGCAGCTGCTCGTACGGCTGCAGCCCGTACACCCCCTGGTGCACTGGCAGTGATGGTTTTTCTGCTCCTTTGGCACCGAGACCCTCAGGCAGAGCTGGGAACCGCCTGCAGTGGGCCAGGCCTGTAACACTTAAATTTGAGGAAAAACGTGCAGCGTGGAGCTTGTGACACAACACCGCCGTCCCCTCGTGTGGGGGCACAGAAACTCGCAGCTTCACACCAAAGCACAGGACGCTGCTGCAGGGAGGGGGGCACAGAACCCGACTCTCGTTCTCCTTCGGGCCGGCACGGCAGGGCTGAGGGGCTCTGCCTCCCGGGCGGGAAGGCGGGAAAGCGGCTGATCGGGAAAGCGGCTGATCGGGAAAGCGGCTGATCGGGAAAGCGGCAGCCCGGGAAAGCGGCTGATCGGGAAAGCGCCAGATCGGGAAAGCGGCAGCCCGGGAAAGAGGCTGATCGGGAAAGCGCCAGATCGGGAAAGCGGCTGATCGGGAAAGCGGCAGCCCGGGAAAGAGGCTGATCGGGAAAGCGGCTGATCGCGGCGTAGGGAAACCGCGACCTCGCGGGCGGCGCCGCTCCCCGCCCCGGGCCGGCCCCCGTCGGACAACGCCCCCGGCCCTCGGGCCGCCGCCCGCGGCATTTCCTCTGAGCTCAGCCGGCGGCTGACGCGGGGCCGCGTCCCTCGGAAGAGGAAGCCGGCGGCGGAGCGGCGCGGAGCGGCGGCCGGGCAGGCAGGGCGCGGCGGGGCTCGGGGCAGCGGCGCGGCCCGCGCTGGGGGCGGCCGGGGCGGCGGAGGAGGGGGCCGGCGGGGGCGGGCGCTCCCCGCCCGCGGGGCTGGGCGGCGGCGGCTGCCCCCGCGGCCCGAGCCCCCGCCGCGCCCTGCGCGTCCCCCCGCTCAGCGTGCGGGGCTTGTGGCCGCTGCTGACCGCGCTCTGCACCGCGCTCCTCTGCCTCTTCCAGGCGCTGCGCGGCAGCGCGGCCGGCGAGGGCGCGGGGGGCCCGGAGGAGGCGGCGGCGGAGGCGGCGGGCTCCGGGGTGCCGCTGCTGAAGGGCTCGGCGCTGCTGCTGCTCGGCTGCCTGCTCGCCCGCTGCTGCGGCGCGGCGGGCGGCGGCGCCGGGCGCGGCGGGGCGCGGGGCGCGGCGGGGGCGCGGCGCGGGGCCCTGGAGCGGTTCCACGCGCGGCAGCTGCGGGTGTCGCCGCACGTGCTGGGGCACAGCAAGGCGCACGTGGGGCGGGTGGTGGCCGAGCTGGTGCGCGCCGCCAAGGCGCAGGGGCTGCAGCCCGGCCCGCTGGCTCTCAGCCTGCGCGGGGACTTCGTGCGCATCGGCAGCGCCTACGAGCAGCACAAGGTGCGCAGCCCCGACTGCTTCGATATCCTGGTGCCCCTGCGGCTGCCGCCGCACCTGGAGCCCCAGCCGCGCTGTGCTGACGGGCCGGGGCCGTGCGGCGCCTTCGTCTGCGGCCTGCGGGCGAGGGACGGCTGGACACGACGCTGCCGGCCCTTTGCCGAGGGCTTCTGCGTGGAGCTGCAGGGCCGCAGCCACCTCTCCTCGGGGCTGGTGCTGCGCTGGTTCCAGGGCCATCTGCAGCGGTGCCTGGGAGCCGTGCGGTACCGGCTGCAGGAGCGGTGCCGCGTCAGCCTCTCGGCGTGCCCCGGGCAGCCGCCCACGCTGCACATCCTGCCCTGCTCCGACTACGTCTGCTGCCACATCTCCATGGCCGTGCGCCTCATCCCGGCCGTGCCTCTGGGCGACGCGCTCTACCTCACGGCCCTGCCGCCCGAGGGCCCGCTGGGCCCGCTGGCCCCCGAGGCGCTCTGGGGCCTGAACGCCTCGCGGCAGGAGCAGCGGCTGCTGGCCTGGCTGAAGGAGCAGGCGCCGGCCGCCTCCTGCCACCTCAAGTGCCTGCAGATCCTCAAGGGCCTGCGGGACCTCCGCAGGCACGGCCTGGAGGAGCCCTTCTGCTCCCAGTGGGGCCGGGTGCTCTCCTCCTACGTCCTGAAGACAGCCCTCTTCTCCCTGCTGCTGCAGGGGCCCTTGGAGGCCTGGGACGAGCAGTTCCTGGTGGAGCGGCTGGAGGACCTGGTGCTGTACCTCAGGGACTGCCTGCGCAAGCAGGTGCTGATGGATTTCTTCCTGGGCAACACCAACGTCCCCGAGGCCGTGGCGCTACCCCGGTTCCTCAAGGAAGCAGCCCCCGTGAACTTGCTGTCAGCCTTCGAGGGGCCCACGCTGGACCTGGTGGCCTTCCAGCTGATCAGCACGTGGATCCAGGCCCCGCACATCATCAGGATGTACAGCAGCCCCCGGTACTGGCGCCCCGTGCCCGCCCCGTGCCGCCACATGGCTGAGGCCAGGCGAGAGCCGCAGGGAGAGTGAGCTGGTGACACCACGCCAGGACATCGCACACTCCCAGCTCGCTGTGCTACAAGAGCCTGCATCTGCCTGAGATGAAACGTGCTTCTGTGCTTCTGTTCCTGAGCGGAGAAGAGCGAGCCAAGACTTACTGAAACTGATTCTCATTCTCGTTGGTTGTACGTGGGAAAATTGTGGCATTTCTGGGGAAATGCCTTAGTCCGCAAGCGCTGCCTTCGGTCGATAGTTTGCAAACTAAAAGGCTCAAGCTGACATTTTTAGAAATCCATGTTAGCTTCTTGTCTTAGTGGCAAAATAGAGCTTTTTCTGAGATTTTATGATGCAAAATCCATGTGGGATTTAAAAATTTTCCAAGTGCAAACAGTACCCCTCCCCCATCCATCAGTGTACCAAGATGTTCTTCAAATGTGATAAGCACTAGAGCATAGGTGTGGATCACAGTTTGAAACGCTCAATGCCATGCTTTAAATTTCCTGGGTAATCAAGCACATTGTGCTAAATGGAAGTGTAACACATGTTAATGTAAACTTGAGGGAAGAAGTGACACTGCTCTGATAACAAGATGAAGAATCTAGTTTCACATTTGTGTTCAAGGTGAAGGTTATACTGAAGGATTGAAGTGCAGATAGAACAGAACAAATAGCACTTTATTTTCACAAAAGCCTTATTTTTTTGATAATTGGCTGCACTAAATATTGCTCTTGAAGAGGTATTAGTGTTTTGTTAAAAGAGTGGTGTTTGAATTATCCCAAGGAAAACCTTTTAAAGAAATACTCTGAGGTTCATTTGTTTGTGAGTTCTAGTTGAGTTTTATTATTTGTTTCTGTAGTCAAGTGTTATTTCCTTAGAATATATTTTACCTCAAGGACCAACAACAAAATAAGAAATTCTGTATTATATTTTGGAACAAAGCTTAAACCAGTCCAAATCTCAGTGCCATAAGTTGACTCTGGCACCCTCCTGCTCCCTGGTAGGAGTTTGGTGAGATTTTTGGATGACTGCCTAACCAGTTGTTTTGATTGTGTCAGTGTTTGAACCAAATAACCTTGATGGGATTTTCTAGTGCTGTACTATAGCAAATTGTTATTTTGTTATGGGGAGAAGAAAGTCAAATATTTCAGGGTACTTCAGAATTATTTAGCACTGATTTGTGGTACAGTAGCAGTCTTGGGCTACAGATTCTGGTGCCCTCTGAGTATAATAAGTATCAGGCAGATAATTGCCACTTTTTGGTTATGTCCCAGTTGCTGGAATAACCTGGTGAGTTGTGGAGCCTGGTTTACAAGTGTTTTTAGCTACTACTGCAGGTGTGCCAGGGTGTCAGAAAATTCAGAAATTCAAACCCTTGCTTTTTTTGGTCACCTGCTCGAGTATTTGATGTATTAGGTCCCCAAATGTGTTGCCAAATTGCTCAGGAAGCTAAGCATGTGCCTTATTACCTGCAGTGCTGTGTCCTGAGTGAGCACTCTCGAATTGTGAAGGACCAAGTGTAACTTCTGGGAAGCTTTAGGATAACCTGAAGTAACTAACCTGCTCTTCCTCTCTCCCTGATGTATTGGTGTGCCTTACTCACAGTTCTGTGCATCAGAGCATGAAACAAACATTCTCAAAATCTATGAAGCTTTATACAAATCTATTTTTCTAAATGGAAACACTCCCTAGGCAGATGTTTGCCTACTTCTGTCTATTTCTTTAACTGCTCTTGCAGTCATATTTTCAGGTAATTATAGCATAGGTCACACCCACAAGCTGGGTTATTTTTGTATTCGAAGCCCTGTGCTTTTTTCTACAAATACAAATAGTGTATTTATAGGTAGTATTGATCAAATGTTCTTTGCACATGGTATTTAAGACTAAGTCAGCTACATTCTGAGTTGTTGGTTTTTTTTTTTTTGTAGTAGACCATGATATGTACTATTTTTGCAGGCTTGTATTTTGTGGTATTTAAAATAAGATGTAGTTCTGCAATCAAAGCCATTGATTTTTTTGCCCAAAGAAGAACTAGATGGCCAGCCCAGGGTATTGTAGGTGCCTGAACTCTTGACATGAAAATCCTTGAGCTGTTAATTCTGGCATCTTGATCACTTTAGTCAGCTGTCTGTCTGTTTATATTACTGCCTCCCTGTCTAAAAAGGGATATTTTCTCTGTAAAGGGGTGTGCATTTGTTTAGTATTGCCACAATACATGGAAATCTGTAATGGACTTGGTAAGGGCTTCCTCACTAAAATGTAGTAAGGTCAGGAGAAGAGTTGCATTGGAAAATACATGACAAGAAGAGATGGTGGAGAATGTAAATTGTTTAGAAAATGAAAGTTGGGCTGAGGGGTGAGTGACAATGATGGTAAACTCTCAGTGAAGATGCACTGCAAACAAGCCAAAGGACATGGGGTAAAATTGGAGAACTATTGAAAGCAAGTGGATTTGGAGTGTAGGGTAAAGAGATTTAAGTGGGTTTTGTTTTGATTTCCAGTATTTCCAAAGCAGTTGAGTCCATCCAGGTAAAAAGTGAGGCAAACCCTCAGTTCATAAGCTATGCAAGTAGATCTTCAGTGTGAGTTTTTGCTCAGCAAGGCATGTTTTGAGTTCCTGATGGAGAAAATGCATCTGTTTGCTTTCACCTTAATCTTGGGTGAGCCTTCTTGAAGTGAGGGGACATCCTGTTATGGGGCAGTGTGTGTGCTCTTGGTGGCTGAGGTGTACAACTGAGATATTAAATGTGTTCTCCTTATCTGCTCTAAAGCATGCATTCATGAATAGGATTGATGAAAGGAGCTGATAGAAGTTGGGTTTCTGTTACAGCATTCATCTTATTCCACAGAAACATGGCAGCACTGGGGCCTGCTGTGTGCCTTATCTCCAGGGATGTGTACAGAGAGCTTGACCCATATGAGTAATCCTGTGGCCCTTTTGCCTTCTTCCTCCTCTCCCAGCCCATGGATACACACAGCAAGGTTATGCATACCTGTTTGCTAAGGCTGCAGCTATTAAAGAGTACCATGGATTCAGTAGGGTTGCCTGTGTGTGTGTAAACAGAAACACAAACACAGAAAAAAGGGCATGTTACCTAGCACTAACACGGGCTCTTGGTTCTCTTACCTGCAACCTAATTTTGCAAAGATTGTGCAAATGAAGTTGTTTTTATTGAACGTTGATTGGGAAGAAGAGTCACACCTCCTAGAGAATAAGTTAATTTACAGTACCAAAATTCATATATGTAATTTCATTTTGTATTGAAAACTGCTATTTCTCCAAGGCATTATATTTTATCTGACCAAATATCTTGCAAACATTCCTCTTTTGATTTTGAATCTCTGCGGAGTAATGTAAATTTTAAGTATCTCTTTGTAATGGACATTGCTGGTACAACTATTTTCTGCTGGTTAATCATAAGACCAAAGATGAAACTGAAGTGTTCAGCTGCTATTGTTTTGGATTTTTATTTGTTTGTAGGTTCAAAGTGTCAGCCCATTTTAATGAAACATTTATAAATTCATTTTCTATTTAATTCCAAAGTACATTTGCACTTTTATTGTTTCCATAAAAAGTTAGTGGTTTTGTTTGAATATTTCACTGTAATAATAAACAACTGTTTCAAAGCATCTGTGCCTCAAGATTTAAATTCCTTGTTGCCTTTTTTTTCACTAATAGCTACCTGCAGCCACAGAACTGTAATTGGCAGGTTTATGTGCTCTTTAGGAGGAGACTACTAAAGTAGCAAAAGCATGGAAAAGCAGGAAGTCCACGCCTTGGGAGTTGTACAGAGGGATGTGGAGCACGGCTGGCCCTGGCTGTGGTGGTGCTGACTTCTGAAATGGAGCACCTTGGGGTTTGTGGTTGTCTTGCTCAGGGCTGTTGTTTCCTTGGCTCCAGTGCTGGGTTGCTGCAAATCTGCTCTTTCTGGTGCTTGATGAAAAGTGAGGACTTCATTTCACAGTATCTGTGTGATCCTTCAGCATGGTACGTCCAGACAGCTCTCTGTGCCAAGCCGTGGAGGTCATGCTTTTATTAAATATGGGAAAAGTCCTGCTGAAGCCAGCAGGAATTTTGTGGATGGGCCAGCAAATTAACCTGGCCTTTATTAGTTTTTGGTAAGATGCAAGAACTATACACATGGCTTGTGCTGGTGTTCCCTATTAAAGAAATTAACAGCAGGACCCTGAGCTTTTAAGTCATTGAATCAAAGCCAGGCTGGAAGTGGCTTTCTCCAGGTCTTTGTGTGCCTGCCTTTACCTCGCAGGAGCTGCTTCTGTGAGAGGGGCAGCAGCTGCTGGCACAGTGTGGCTAACGGGCTTCTTGCTGGCAAAGTCTGGAAAAATGTCAACATTTAGTGTCAACACTCAGCCACCCAAGTTGGCATGGTGAAAATGTATTTAGAACTTGACCTCTAATAACATTATCTCTTATTAATCGCTTCCTTAAAAGCAACAGGCCTCCTCTAGTCTCCATTCAGTCCTTGCTCTGAAGTTACTCTGTTTGAAGCTCGAGTTCCTATTCAACAAAAAAGAAACACAGTACTTTCCTTTTGAGATAAATCTGTTAACAAAAAATTAACTTGCCTAAGGACTTGCATGCTTAGTGTTTAAAGAAAAGCCTCTTTGCATCCAACACATTGGATAAATTGTTTAAAATCTTTCCATCCTTGTGCAAATACCTCCTTGTAATGCAGCCAAGGTCAGCAGTGAATTGCAGATTAAATATTGCTAATGCAAGTTAAAGCTGTCTGAAAGGGAAGGGAGTCTTATTTGTGCATCCCATTTTCATAAGGCTCCAAAAGACTTCAGACATGGGAATTTTCCAGTTCAGGCTGGTTTATTTCTTGTGTCACCTCTTGAAATGTATGCCTAGTGAGTCTTCCTGAGGTAGGTGACATCATTTCAGTAGCTGGCAAGAAGAGCAGCCAGTCCCACTTTCCTTGGGCTGACAGCACTGGGAAGGTGGAGGTTGAGGAAGGAATGAGGGCTGGCAGCCCTGAAAGCACCAGGATTCTCTTTCAGTGCTGGCTGATGCTTTGGAGCACGGTGCTGTGCTTACTGGAGAGGCTGAAGTAACTCCAGCTCTAAAATAAGCAGGATATGGAGGGCTGACCATGGATAGACCTGTCTGGGTTGCTCAGACATGTGAGGTGGCTAATTAAGACACTACTTCTGCTCTTGTGCACCTACCTGCAGTGTCCTATTTTAAATAAGTAGCCAAGAACTGGTGTATTTGCAACCGCTTTCTAAGAGACCAGCAGCAGAGCTGTGCAGGTAATGTGTGTTCAGTGCCTGTAAACAGCCTGGGGATTCAAGGAAGGATTTATATGCAAAACGCTTAAAGGTTGTTAGCAACGTGTGTGCATCAAATGTCACCGTGTACCAGGCTCTGTGTTCAGCCTTGGTTTTTTTCCTTTTAAAGGACAGCGATGGTGATTCAGACACTCTGAAGAATTTGGTGTACTCCAATGGCAAGCTGCTTTTCTTGACACCTCTGGGAGTTCCTCCCCCTGCCACCCCCCCAAAACCCCAAACTAAACCAAAACCAAAGAAACAAACCACCACCCCCCCAAAAAAAACCCCAAAATAACAAAAACAAAAGCAAACAAAAACAAACAAACAAACAAAACCAAAGAAAAAACCAAACGCAACCAAACCCCTGAAAAAATGGGGCCAGAGCTGCATAAAGAATACTCTTCTCTCTGGGCTAGGCTGGATGTGACAAGGGTTTGTTAGTGAATTCATGATACTTTTGATTGTCTATTGGCTTTTATCCCTGCCACAGGGTCCTCAGGATGGGTGGGGGGAGGGAAAAAGGGGATGCAAGGAAACAGCAGACAGGCTTGATGGAGATAGTGCTGGAAAGATTACCAGCTATCAAATTAAAGAAGAAAAGTTACCAAAAATTACCGAAAATTTCTTATGGATTCCTAGGGGAGGAAGGGAAAGAGTTGCTTTGAGAAATATCACTGTACTGGCTGAAAACAAATAGCTGTAGAAACAGGAAGAACAGCAGCAAAGTCCAACCAATAACCCACTTCTCCCCAGCAATTTCAGTCCACTCCTTTTGGTTACAGGCAGGGGAGAAGAGAAACTTGGAGCTGAAATCACCGGCAAATCCATGTGTGTACTGCTTCAGGGGAGGGCAACAGAGAGGGCAACTCTTGGCTCTCTCTTTCAGGGTTTAATCCTGTGCAGAATGCTGAAATACAAAACTCCCATCAAGGAGTGTTTGGGTGCAGTTTGCCAGTCTGTCTCCTGTGCTCCACCAGATGACAATCAGGAATCACTGTTTTGAAGGCGAATGAAAATTCACTTTGGTTTACACAGGCTGGAAGCTGCTCTGGAGTTTCCCAGCTCCTCCTGACATGGCACAGGGAGCTGCTCCGCTGCCTGTGCGAGTGAAATGCCGGAGCTACAGAGGAAATGAGTCATTCCTCTATTTCTGTTGCAAAAAGACTTCTCTGTGCTGTGCAATGCATTTAGGAATATATTCCTACTGCTTCTTGGAAGTTCTCCTAGGACCAGGTTTAGGCATAAAAACATCAGCAAATGAACAGGCACATTACAGACTTTTTCTTCATTTAAATTGGCTGTGCAGGCTTGGCTTCTACAGGAGGGATTTTCAGGAACCCTGACTTTTGTGCAGTTCTCACCTCTGGGTCTGTTTGCTGGTGGAGGGGCTGCTGCCCAGGAGCTTATCGTATGGGGGATGAATGTGTCTTCTGAGCATCTTTTTTTGTCGTGCCCTGTTGGAAGTTTGTTGAAGTGTGTTTCAAAAAAGAGAAACATGCTAGTCATAGGGATTGTGAATCATGGGCACTTCTCCAAAAAATATTTCTGCACAGAGCCTGTATGTTTTCCCCAGGAGCCACTTGAGCTCAGCAGTCATTCAGGCCCTACCAAAAATAATGACATCTCCTGAACAGTAAAAAAAAGGGGGGAGTGTTGAGAAGAGCAGCAGCAATAGACTCTGAGAAAGCAACAGGCCCATTTCTTGCCTTTTATTTCAGCGTGGTGTTTTGCAGTGCTGTGAACAGACTCTGAACTGCCTGTTGGCACGGGGTGGATGGGGCAGTACTTGGGAGGCATCAGGCCTCTCTGTGTCCTCACTGCTGCACTGACAGATGGATGATTAAATAAAGTGAACTGGCACTCAGTTGTATCTTCTGCTGTGGGAACTGTGGAGAACTTGCTTAGAATTTGGAAGATTGTCCATTTTCAAATCTCTCAGGAGTCTGACTTGTTCAGGAATGAAGGAGGTCTTGGCCAAAGCTTTGTATGTGCCTAAGGATGAGTTTTGCCTGACAATCTGTTTATCTCTTGGCGCTTTGAGTGCTGTCTGCCTTGAAATGCAGACCCTTCACAATGTGCTGCACCTGGCTGGGGGCACCAGTTCCAGCAGAGCAGCAGCGATGCAACTTTACTGTGACATTAACCCCTGCCATTTCACAGGTGCTTCTTGAAATGTTCCCACTTTCAGTAACGTGACATGACTTTTAGACATGGTGAGTGCATGAGGGAGACTAGTAGCAAAACACACTGACTTCTGAGGTTTGCTCCTTGAAAATGCTACTAGTGCTCCAGGAAACCATATAAATCTTGTGTGCAGAGCTTGTGTGCACAGCAGCGTTTTAAATTTGCCTCTTGAAATCATTTTCCTTACCCAAAGGGTGTATAGGGGCACATAATGAGCTTTTCGCACTCAATTCCTCAAGGAAGAATTGTTATGGCCTTCCAAAACGATCCCTGTGGTAAATGGCAATTAAAAACTAATTATAATGAGATACTGTTGGATGAGATTAGTATCTGACTTCGAATGGCAACAGAGACATCCAGGTAGATAAGAGATGGTGGGAGGAAGGGGTAAGTAGGGAAGGCAGCGGGTGCACTGCAGGGAGGGACAGGAGATCACCTTGGGGAACATGGTCACTACTGGGTGGTCATCAGAAGAGTCAGCCCTCGATGGAAAACGGGACAGTGTTTCTGAGGGAGAACCATGGCATTTGCATGAACCTCTTCAGCCAAAGCTGTCAGGGCTTGTAACTCTTGTGAAGGAGAGGTGGTGTGAGCACTGCTTCCTGCCTCTGAAATGCCAGCTGGTGAAAGTGCTGCTCACCTGTCTCTGACAGCTGCAGGGACTGTGAAAAAGAGTCATTTCAGTGGTGAAATTTATCTCTTTGGCTGATAAAGACCTTCATAATGAGACTTTCACTTCAAAGGGCTCCAGCAGTGCAGCAGTTTGAGTATCTGTTTGCCTGACTGCCACTAGAGTAGCTGTATGTGAAGTGCACAGGTATTTTATTTGTATTAAACTGCTCACTCTCAGAGGTCACCAAACACAGCTACCCCAGAAACTTTCAAGTTGCAGAGCAGAAGGTTAATTTTAAGTGAATAAGTTGCTTCTCTGATTGAACACAGGATCCTGCACACACAACTTCTCTGATTGAACACAGGACCCTGCACACACCACAGTGTGCTGTCCTGGCTGCTCTGGCACATCTTTGCCCCTCGAGAGCACCCAGGATTTGTTTTCAGCAGATCTCCCTGGCCAGGCTCACAGGGGGAGCAGGCCCTTGCAGTGAGGGGAGCAGATGGACGCCTCCTTTCTCTGTCCTGCACAGTATTTCCATAACCTTCCAGTGGCATCCCTGCGGAATGGGACGAGATGGCAGTGACATGCTGGCCACAGCCACTCCGCTTCTTCCGTGGGGGAGGAAGCCGGGATGAAATCAGATTTACTTTTGTCCCTTTTCTGCTTGGAAACTTATTTGTGTAGCTAGCGAGGTCCCCGGGCCAGTGCTGTAAAAGGGATGCTGCAGGGAGGAGGAGCAGTACGCTCCCTCCCATGGGAGAGGGCTAAAGCAGTCCTTGACCCATATAAACACTTTGCTGGGGCCAGGGGAAAGAGTTTGTCACCCATCATGGCAGGTGACACAGACTGAGCTGTTGGCACAGTGGGATGAGTACAGGGTGGGGCTGGACCCACCCCAGGACCTTGCTCAGGAGCAGGGACACCTTCCCTGGCAGCCTTGCTCCACCAGCTGCAAGTTCCTGGGCATGTCCTGGGGGAGGAACATAACACACTGCTGCCTGTGAAATACAAGGAGCACCCCCAAGATCAAAAGTGCTCCCATCTGATCTGTAAGAACAGGGTTTTCAGTCACACACCCAGGGGAACTCCCAGCAGCAAGGAAGAATGTTATCACCTGGATTTTAGCAGACTTTTACATAGGAGCCTGGTTCTGTCTGCAATGAAAACAGGTTTGCCTTCCAAGCTCGGCTCTGAATGGCAGAGCACGGTGTGTGGTGTTGTGTGGGTAGTGATTTTGGTTTCCATTAATGTCCAAATAAGAGATTCCTTGTGAGGAGGAAATTTTAATTTGGAAAGGACTCAGTTCCTTTATATTGATTGCATTTAGCTGGATTTGCAGCCTCCCTCAGCAGAGCTGTGTCCCACTGAAAACGCTGCAGGGTAAATGCATAGAATGGAGGGGAGGGAAAGAATTCAATAACAGAAACAGACAGGTGAAACCTGGGTCCCTTCAAGGCAGAAATATTCAGGAATTCCATTTATTTCTCAGCTACAGCACTGCAGTGCTTTAGAATGCAAATTGCCCCTTTAGCCCACCAAGTTTAGCTCTACTGCAGGATACAGTATTTTGCACATCTGCTTAATGAAATGTGCAAAATGGGAAAAACAGATGTAATGGTCTCTGCTGCTGAGAGGAGACGACTGGAAACAGAACCTTTTGTCATAAAAACAGTCATGCCCTTCTGAACCTGTTGAATTCTGAAGCTGTATTGGGCATATTTTTTGCAAATCATGATTAGGTATTTGCAGCTGAATGATCCTGAACATGGTCTTGTAACTGTTCCTTTGCAGCTCAGAAGTGGGGTTTGCTGATGTTGATGTTGGTTTTTTCAACAAAATTTAAGCAATCTCTACTGTTCTGTTTTGTTAATTTGTTTCATAAATTAAAAGCTTTTCTCTTATGAGCTAAATTTAAATGGTTTCGGATAACTTTTCCTGTATTTCACAGCTGCATGGCCCAGGGCTCAGTTATAAAGCCTTGCTGAGTCAGTTGAAGAAACGTGTTTGACCACATCTGTTTCTGTGTTAATTTACGTTTTTAAGCCACTGCTGGAAAGAAAAAAACCTGTAAATTCTAATTCCTTCCCTTTCCACTTTCTAGGTTTGATGTAGTTTTTAATGCTCCTGTGAATATAAATTGTGACTTGCCAAATTAGTGTGAATTAAATGGGGAGAGTCATAGCACAGTTATTCAAACTACTTCCAGGGAATGAGACTGTTCTTCTAAAGAAGTTATCCACGAGTCTGTAACACAACCAAAGTTCTCAGCATTTATTTTACAACTGTCCTTGAGTCTCTGAGAGATGATGTTGAGACAGAATTGGCCTTATTCTATAAAATCCACACTCTGGCCTTTTAGAAGATAGGATCTTATTTTTTAAGGTGGGCACTGGAAGTATCTTGAGTACCTTTATCTCTAAAGTTGTGTCACCTTGAAGCCTAGGTTCTGTCCCATTTGCTCAGCCCCTTCACCAGGATCACACTCAATCCCCCAGGGCTTGGGAAGCCACATCTGCTGCTCCCACCCAGCTCCTCTTGGTAGAAGTGACTCTCATTCCACAGAGTTTGTCTTCCTGAGAAATGGGGACACTGCTTGGCTTCAGACTGATGGTCCTTGTTTCTCAGTCACTAAATTAAAAAAAGTATGAAGTAGAAATTTACTTCTGAAATAGAGCTCTCTTCCTTAGGAATTTGCTTCAGTGGGGACTGTGAGATATTCCCTCTGTAATGATTTATATTACAAAAATAGCTCTGTCCTATGTCTGCAAAGAAATGTGAGCCTGGAAAAGCAATCTAGCAGCTAACTCCTCAGCCCTACAGCTTAAATAAACCAGTCATAAACAAAAATAATTACAAAAGCAACTGAAGAACTAAACTTCCCTATAAATACAATGTTCTCTCCTCGGAAGTCTGAAAATACTCTAGGCTTTTGAGCCTGACCCAAAGGCTGCTGTATCCAGCTTTTTTGGCCTGGAGCTCCAGAGCAGCGGAGTCTCAGTGGCTGTGCCCGCTCCGGGCTCTCCCGTGCTGGGGCCGTGCCGAGCCAGCCACCCACAGCCCACACAGGTCCCATCTGCACTGCAAAATCAGGTCCTTGAGAGAGCACCACCTCAAATTCCCATTTGGACACCTGACCCAGCAGTCACCGTGCCCCTTCGACACGTTCTGCTGGTGGCACTGGCTCACACAAGTGACACTGGGTGAAGCCACCGAGGCTCTGCTGCACCAGACCAGCGCTGGAATGGAGCCTGACCTCTCTGGGCGGTGGCAGCTCCCTCCAGGGACAGCTTTCCTGGGAGCAGGACTGGCACTGGAGTGCTTGGTACAATAACACACGGTGCTTGCTTCCTCGGAGCCTGCCTGCCCTTTGGCTGTGCTTTTTATCTCTGTTTACTATAGAAAAAGCTTTAGCAGATTATGCTGTGTCATTCAGTTCCCTGCCAGGGCGTGTGTTAGAGAAACTAGAAAGTGTGTGAGTGCAAAAAAAGTAGCTGTAATTTTTTTGTGGCATAGTCAAGGTCATTACAAAATATATGAGGCAATGAGGATGTGAGGATTTTAGATCAAATTTGACTGCTTTATCTGGAGACTTAAGAGAAAAATGTGCTTTTACTGATATTACCAATTAGGGAGCTGCCAGGTGGCCATTTAATAACCCAGATGTGCAGCATCAGCAGAGGCTGTGTGTGCAGTGAAGCACCAGCCAGTTGCTGCTGGCTACGGGTGTAACTTGGGTCCTGGAGATGTGACAAGAGGGGGAGCCTGGGGTAGGTAATGCCAATCCATAAAGGGGTAAGAGCTTAGGAAAATTGCAGAGAAGAAGGAGGGAAATGCAATGAAATCTAAAGAGCAGTTGGCCACTGGCAATGCAGAAGCCTGGAAATGTTGTCTTGGCTCCACATCCCGCAGATGCACGGGCGTCTGTGGTGTCATGGGCTGATTTAGAGGCAGCTGAGACCAAAGGCTGTGTGACTCATGGAAATGGGTTGTAGCACCTTCCCATTTTGTCACTAGCTGGAATCTGTGTCTGTCACACTGATGTCAGCCCAGTTCCTGCAGGAAACTGCATCATCCCTGGCACAAGATCAGCTGCTGTGACTCTCTCATGCCTCAAGGGACCAGAGCCTGAGACTGAGGCACTGAGCCCAGGCTTCTTGCTGACCCCTGAAGTACACCAGGAATGATGTAGGAGAAGGGTGTAACCTTCTACTTCTAACTGAGCTGTCTGGGCATGGTGCCCAGTGAGAATTTGGGAGAAAGGATTGAAGGGAGCAGCACGTGAGGCTGGGTGGCAGCTGGCAGGGTTGAGCTTGCAGCTTTGCCATCAGCAGGAGGCACAGAGCTCAGCTCAGCTCGCTTCAGGCATTCCCTGCCACTGCCCCTGCCATGGAGTCAGTCACAGAGCTAGAATAAATTACAGGTCCCTTTGGCAAAGCCAAAGCTAATCCTTGCTGCTGACAGACTCAGGGCGGGGGGGGGGGGGGGCTCTCCTGGCCTGTAGGAAACAGTCCTGCTCCTGGCTGCCCAGAACTTCTTGAGTAAAACCTCCTGGACTTGCCTCTTAAGAGTACAAACCCAAGGCAGAAAAAGCCTCAAAATCACACAGGGAAAGAAACTGCATTTCCACGAAGCCTGTAAAGAGAAAAACATTGCTAGAGATGGTTCTGAAGAGTTAATTGCAGATACCTTTATTGGAGGGATGCTGCTGCAAGGAAATGAAGTCAATTCTGTAGCAACAAGAGAAGCTGGACCTTTATCAGTTGCCACAAGCAGTGGGGAAGCACCAGCTACAGTGGTTTGCCATTTATAAAAACATCTGGAGATAAGAAGCTTATTTTTTGGCAGAGTGGTGGCTGGCTATTCCAGCAGGCTCAAGTGGTGGTAATAAGGATTTGGCAAAGGAACAGCAGAGGAAGACACCTCATCTCACCTTGCATAGCCTCTGCTCTCCCTGCTTCCCCCTTGCAGCAGAAAGCACTGTCAACTGCTTTAGTAGGATTCAAATGGAAATGCTCAGATTGCCTTCCTTTTTTTACTTTTTCAGAGAGATGCTTTTTTCTCTTAACTTTAAGGCACAAAGAGGCTGAAAGTCTTTGGGTAGGTTTGGGCACGGCATGGCATTTTGAATAGCAACATCCTGGTTTGGTTTGTCTGAGAAGCTGCTGAACTGCTTTGCTGTGCTGGAGGTAGATTTTGCTGCTTGCTGGGCTGGTTGTAATGATTTGAGTGCGTGCTTTGGATGTAGCTGATGTTATTCCCAGTGTGTATTAGTAAGAATAGAAATCTGCCATAAAATCATGTTCTGCAAAAGCAGTATTCATTTCCTTGTTTTGTGCTTAAAAATTCTGCATTTGCAAGCCTCGCCATCTGCATCACAGGCATTACATGTGGGAAGTATGGAATGTGTCTTATCACACACAGAGCATGCACAGCAAAGGACATCCAAAGGTTATGTTGTCATCATGTCAAATGGATCTGTTTATTCTGAGTGCTGTAGAAGCAGAGCTTAATCAGAGCATCAGCCATATGCAGATTTGAAATTAGATTTTACAATAACCACCTGTCTACTGTTTTGAATCCTTGTCATATTCTTTGGGTTAGAGCTGTGCTTGCTTAGTGAATGTGTGTGCTGGGAGAAAATAATCTAAAAGCCTTCGTGCCATGATGTAAAAAACACTTAAATGCATGTATATGTATGAGTGTGCAAGGGGAGCGCATGTACATCATGTCTTTGTGCTACGAGCTGCTACCAAAGCATGTGAAGGGGAAAAGAAGGCATTCCTTTCATGTAAAAATCAATAGTATTGGTGACTCCCCATATGAACATCTTTTGCTCTTCTTTTTTGGCTCATAATTTTTATATGTGTCAGCCAAAAAAGTCACTGTGAAGTGACGCAGCATTTGATCTTTCTCTTCTGTAAGTTTTTAAAGGAGTAAGTACAAACATGCACATAATGTTTGTGTAGTGCCTGCCACAGTTTTGTGACTCACAGCATTCTGCCTTTAAGGAGTCAAAAAAAAAAAAAATCTGAAAGCTTAAGCCTCTCTCCTCATTATGTTGCAACATAAAAAAAGAAAAAAAATTCTGTGCGTTTGGTTATTGCAAGCTGCATCAAGGCAGTGGTGAAAAGAGCAACAATAATCAAAGGTTGACATTTTAAACACTGGCACTTGGAAAGAAGTGGAATTAAAAAGAATGGCAAAGCAAAAATTGACAAATAACTTGTACCACCACTTAATCATATGCTCAAAACTGCCTGAAAAATGTAAGTGCTACAGGCTTTTTCTTGCTTATCTCCACTGTGATCATTATTCTTCTAAAGCGGTAGCTGCTCTCCCTGGGGAAAACAGAGAGTACATTTTTTAAAAAATTCAGAGTATGGCCCTTCCCATGGAAGTCAGCGGCAGTTTTTCATTTAATTCAATGGAAACTTAAAAGGGCCATTAAACGAGATCAGTGATGCAAGAGCTTTCCAAAGACATCCTGGCCCAGATGCTCCCTCCTAACCACAGGGAGCAGCAGTCACCAGTGTTCCTAGGCTGGCCAATATCCGAAGCTGTGTCCCCTTCTCCAGAGCAGGAGATGTTTTCAGCACTCGACACAGTAAACTGAAATGTGGTGAGTCAGAGCTGCTTCGAGTCAGGGAGGTGCCCTGACCGTCCAGCTGGGCTGAGCTAAAAGCTGCTGCCTCTCTGCCTCTATCCAGGGCTTAGCATGAATCAATGTACCAGGAAGGTGCCCCAGTGTAGCCTGAGAGCTTCCTCCAAAACCGAGGGCAGAAGCCTTTATTTATACCAGGATGCTGGGAAGCCTCCAATTTGTGTGGCACCAAGGTGGTGAGCAAGAGAATGGCCGAAAAGCTCCACTTTTCCTGTGCTCTCCCTTTCAAGAGTTCAGGACCTCAGGAATGTTTTGCTACTTGTGTTCTCCAGGTCTAACCACCCCCGTGGTGGGATTTGCCCATTGCTGGAGCACGTTCCCTCCCATCCTGGCTCTGGCTGGACCCAACACATCAGGGACAGGATGCTCACTGCGGTCTGTGGGTTACGAGCTCACTCCTCGCTCCAGCTCCTCGTCTCAGCTGGGGAAGGTGTGAGTTTGTATGTTTTGACTTTGTTCGTTCAAGCTCACAAAACAACCGCATCTGTCTTGAAACTCAGGTGTGTGTTCTCATCCAGCGAACTCTTCGCGGGAAATCGCTGCTGTGAAATCGCTTTCTCAGCCCCGCCGCCGCTCGCACCTGCCCGCAGCGGCACCTCCCGCGCCGCGTCCCGGGGCCAGGAGGGGTCGGCATCCCTGAATTTCCGCGCGGGGCCCTCTGGAGGTCAGTGTTCGCCCGCGCTGCGGCGGACCTGTTGCGGGCCCGCGGAGGCTCCGCGGGCAGGGCCGGGCCGGGCCGGGCCGTGCCGGGCGGGAGCCGCCTGCCCGCCCAGCGCCCGCGGGGGCGGCGGGCCCCGCGCTGCCGCCGCCGCTGCCCGCGGAGCCTCCGCCGCCCGCGGCCCGGCCCGTGCCCCCGCCCGGGGCGGTGCCGCGCTGCGGCGCGGGTGGGGCCGCGGCGGGAGGGGCCGTGCGCGCCCGCGGAGCCCCGCGCAGCCCCGCGGACCATGGCGTACATCCAGGTGCGTGCGGAGCGGGCCGGCGGCGCGGCGGGCCGGGGCAGCCCCGGGGGATCCGGGGGATCGGGGGGGGGTCTCCGGGGCGGCTGCGGGACGGGCGCGGTGCCGCGGCGGGGCCCCCCCGTGCTCCGCGCCCGGTGCAGGTGCGCAACTTCGGGTTAAGTTCTGGGGAGGAGTTCCCGGAGGCGACAGCAGCCCCCGGCGAGGGGCCGAGCGGGGCCGGCAGCTGTTGCTAGCGAGACACCGGGGCAGGAGAGGATCCCCGCGGGGCTGGCGAGCAGCCCTCGGGCCTCTCTGTGCTGGGGGAGCGGGATGGCCCCGGGGACGAGGAAGCCGGTCCCGATCCCGCACAAGGACTTCTTGGAGAGAGGAGGATGCTGAACCCCGCGGGCAGACCGAGATGCGATGGGCCGCCCCAGCCTGGGCACGGTCCGGCGGGCGGGGGGCACCGGCGCCCTGGGCTGCGCCGTGATGGATGGGCTCTCCCAGCGTTGTGGGGCTGAATTCTTGTCGGGCTGCCTCAGACCCTGAGCGACCCCCGAGCCGCCCGCTTCCCAGCCATTGCCCCGAGCGCAGCCGCCCAGTTCGCGATGAGCCCGAGCTGGGGGGACATCTCCAGCCGGGCGGGCGCTGGTAGAGACCCCGCTACCGACGCCACCCGTGCCCCCCGTCCCGCGGGGCCGTGTCCCCTCCGCCCGCCCCGCCGTGCCCCCCGCGCTCCCCTCCCGCTCGGGATGGTAGCGGGGATGCTGAGGGAGCTGTCCCGGGAGTCGGGCTGGAGCAGCCGCGGGTGGACCCCGCCCGAGATGTCCGGCGAGGCTCGGGGCTCCCGGCGCCCCCCGGCTCGGCGGGGTCTCCAGTGGGGCCGGGCAGGCCTTCAGCAGCACGGCCGTCGGGGCCCGTGGGTACAAGGTGGGGGTACCCGGGTGCGGCATCAGCAACGCCCCGTTATCCCCACACCGGCGTCTCAGTCATGGTGGGATGCTGGGGATGTGTGGCTGAGGGGACCGCACTGTCCCCAGGCTGCGGTGTCCGCTGTCGATGGAGGTTGTGAGCCTTTCCCGGGGCAAAACGCAGTCTGTGACCAGCGAGGACCCCAGCCTGCTGCAGCATCCCTGGGGGTACTTCCACGGTGGTTTGTTGTCGCTGCTCTGAGGACCTGGCTGGGACTGGCGGCTCTGCTGACCTGGAGCAGGTAGCCCCCACCCAGGGGCCCTGCAGCAGGTTGTGGAGATGGAGCCCTGCCCCCAAGCTCGCCCTTGATGAGGGTTCACTGGTGGCTGGGGACTCCCATCTGGCTTGTTCTCTGCTCGGCCAGTTGGGCGCTGGTGCCCCCCTGGCCCTGGAGGCTGAGCTGTTCTCTGGGGGCTGCTGAGCACATGGCAGCTGCTGTGCTCCGGGGATGCCCCGGTGCCAGCAGCCTTGCCCAGGCCCTGTCCCTCCGCAGCGCTGCCCCTCGTGCCCGCTGCCAGCCAGGTGGGCGAGCAGGTGCTCGTGTTTGCTTTCCCGTCATGGGCCCTGCATTTCGGCCCTGCGTGGTGCTGTTGACTTGACTTGTTTACCTCTTCAGCACCACCGCACTCGGTTCTTGCCCCTGCCCCTGTCACAGTGCTGCGGGATGGCTGCGTGCCCTTGGGGCTGGTGGCACAGGGCTGTGACCGTGGTGGCCAGGAGGGCTGTTGGCTGTGAGCCCGCCGTGTCCCTGGGGGCCCTTTGGAAAAGCCCTCTCTTTGCGTGACGCGCTCAGCGTTCGATGGCGTGGCACCGGTCCAGCTGCTTTGTGTTAGAGCCATTTAAATATCCTCCTTGCAGCTCTGCTCAACCACTGGAGCTTTGGCTGCAACTTTGCATTAATAAGGAATGATAAAGCCCTTTTAACCATTTAGCATTTTCTTAAACAGTTGGCCCATGGGTATCTGTAATCACTGCCTTGTCTCATTGCACCACGGCTCTTCTACTCTTCTAACTGCTCCTAACAAGTGGTGGCCTTTTTGACAAGCACTGGCTTCCAAGAAGTTTAAAAGGAAGGATTGCACCAAAATGTGGTCCATGGAAGAGTTCTTGGAACTAAAGGCAACGTCTGCATCTCAGCTTCTTCAGAAAAGGCTGCTCTTGTCATGTCATGAGCGTAAAGCTAGGAACCAGTTTCTACATTTGGAAGAGTAGGATTGAATTTTTTGTGGGCTTTTTTATTGCTTTGTTCTGTGGTTTTGTATTGGTTTAGGTTGGTGGGGTTTTTTTTGGGTTTTTTTTTTTTTTTTTTTTTTTTTTTAGGAATTCCCACTGTAAAAAGACAGCCAGGACAAATAGGAAACTTTCAGGCATGTCAAGGGAATGCAATTTAAGACATTTCAGCAGGTATCAGAAATGATAGTGAGTCTCCAAAGGAAATGGATCCATTATATATATATATAAAATGTTTCAAGGGTGGCTTTGGGAATAAAACACTGGTTTGTGATGCCTTCTTCCTTTGCTGTAGATTTCCTCTGTGGCTTGGGGGAGGTGGCTGCAGTGCAGATTTTTGAATGGGAGCATGGAAATCAAGCCTTTAACTTCTATCTTTTGTGTTCTTCAAGTCACATCTGAGGATGAGGCTGAAGGTGCCCGGAGATGTGTATGCAACAGAGAGTATTCAGTTTGTACCCCTACCTAGAAATGTTTTTTTTTAATGAGTTGGCATTGGAACTATGGGCTGAATGTGGAGAAAAGCCTTTTTTTTTCCACTGAAAAATTTGGATATGGTTTACTGTCAGCAGCAAGTAGTTGCTGCAATTAGAGGCAGGTTGCTAAAGAAAACAAAATAAGTGGTTGGAAATGATACCCATTAGCAAGAAGCAATGAGAAGGATTTTCATGCTTCAGAATGGGTTTGGGAGTTTTGCTTGTGGGAAAGGGGGAGCAGAAGGAGCTTTGTAGGGAAGGATTGGAAATGGCAGAAACTGATGCCCCGTCAGACCTCTCCTTCCTCTAACATCTACAAGGTACTGTCTTGCCAGAAATTCAAACTCATCCCAGACTGGGGCATGTCATGGCAGAAAATTTAAAGTTGTTTGAGCATTGCTAACTTGTTTTTGTCTTTTTCATTTTGTTCCCCTTTGCTTCATCCTGGATGTCTAAAAGGACAGTTGGAACCAATAAATGAGGTGAGTTAATCTGATGATTCACTCCCTGTTCTGTCTCCTTGCTCCATCCTGAGGGGATTGTCTCGTGTTTTCTGACTCTTTACTGATGTCCTAGATATAAGTAATGGACTGCATTTTGGGCTGGTAATTTTTTGGTTTGCAGTGCCCAGATTTTGTTTATGGAAACAAAAGTGTGTTTTTCTGTAGCAAAAAAGCCATGTTCCTATGAAATCTTCTCTGCAGATCAGGTTCCTCTGAGGAAACCCCTCCGCATGGTCCACAATCGTGAGTGCTGCAAATGTCTCGAGTATTTTGGGGAGATAACTATGGAGAATGTCTCATACACTTTATTTCTTCAGTTTCTCGGGAGCATTTCAAGGTCACATAGAGCTGCAGAGCGTTTGGCCCTGGGTGCTGGTGCTGTGCCCCTGCAGCTGCCTGTCCCCCACCGTGCCCACAGAGCAGAGCACTTGTGCTGCTTAATGAGCCCCCCCATGAACATCTGGGGCTGGTGTGGGTGGGAAATGAGCTGAGTTTTGGCTGTCTGCTCCTCTCAAAGCAGAGCTTTAAAGTGGGGGGAAGGCTGTGGGGATAGCATGGAAATGGGGCCACAGGGTGCTGCTGCTCCGATGGGGAGCTGACACAGCGCTGGCACAAGTGGTGCTGCCACTGCCACCACAGAAACCTAAGAAAGGAGAGACTTCTCTGGGTCAACGAGTCTTCTAAAAAATATCATTGAAGGCTCTTCATTAAATTAATCATGGTAGCAGAGCAGAAGCATGAGGATAGTGTGCTCTGGCTAATCCATTTTGTGGTGAGTTTGTTGGGCTGCAATGCTCATGTGTATGGATTGTACAAATATTACTGGTACATCTACAGGGATGAAGTGTGTTCACATTGCTGTGTTAATTAAATAGATCCTTGCTGGATTAATTTGATGCTTTCACTTACCTTCTGTTTTTAATTCCTTCTGTTGTATATTTGCTGACCTATTAGATTGTTGATGTGTGTGGAGGAATAGGCATGTTTCCACTCCAGCATATTGCTGTGCCATAGTGCTTTGTAAATCACCCTCTTGCCAACCTACATAATAATACATTGCTTTTAGAGAGGAAAATACCTGCAGAGAATGCTTATTTTCCTGCCTTGTTATGGCATCAGTGGGGTTGGGCTGGTAACTGCATAGCACTTGTCTGTTGGTATAGATGAAATAAATATCGTTCTTAATGTTCTGTTGCAGAAACACAAACACAGCTGAGTGTTTTTTCTCAATAGCTATTGATGGGTTGTAATCTTGTACTTTGGTTTGCAATGGCTCCAGGGTCTGCTCGCTCGGATCTCGGATCTCTTGCTGTGCCGATGGACTTGCAGGAATTGTTGTCAGAAGTGTTTTGACTGTAGCTGTTGTCAAACAAATGAAGATGAAGTTGAAATCCTGGGACCTTTTCCTGCTCAAACTCCAGCCTGGCTGTAAGTTTAGATGCATGATTTCCGAGCTTTACCCAAGGAGTAGGGCTGCTCAGCTGTGATGAGAGTATTGATATGAATTGCAATGGGACATTCAGAGGATGCCACAGGAGCCTCCTGAGGGTGGGAATGCAGGCTTCTCCTGGCATGGTGAAAAAGGGCAGCTCTGTTAACTCAGATAGCAAGGTTAGTCTTTGTAAGAACTGTTTCTGATGGGTAAGACAGAAGTTGTTTTGTAAGCTGGCATAACAAGGACAACTGGTTCAGCTGTACCCGCTTCTCTAAAGATTCTTTTTATTTTCAGTCCTATTTCCTCTTCAAATGGACCAATCCTTTGGAGCACTTCAACTTGGCTGAAATGCTGATGAGGTTATTTAGAAATACTTTCTTACCCTAGCGTGAAGGTGGTTATCATATAGGCAGATGAAAGGCATAGCTGCCATGTGCTCTGAAGGAGAAATTCATTTAAAGTTTCATTTAGCAGGACTTGATCTCCTGCATCACCGTAGTACTCTTCAGAATTTCTTCCAAATCATTAAAGAACCACAGCACCAGGTCTTATCTGGCGCTTTGATTGGTATGTTTGCACATCCACTACAAAGGAAGTCAGTGAAGTCTTCCTTCTACTCCCTCTCAGTCAGGAATCTGCAGCACAGAGGTGACCCTGTGGAGGCAGCAGTGAAACCAAGAAGGGAGCAGAGCTCTCTGTGCTTTAGTGGTTGCCGTGTCAGCTGGGCTGGGCTCTGTGGAGCAGACCATTTGATGGACACAGACTGTGTCCAGAACTTGTGGCACAGGAGAGGCCTGCTCGGTGCATTGTGTGATGCTCAGACTTTGGTACCTGGGCACTGAGGCACTCAGGTAATTTCATCTACTCCTGTGAGTTTGTGCTGCTATTCTGTGTCAGCTCTGGAAGGGTCATGTCTTGGTGCTGCATGAAATAAATTTTCTCACGTTTAAATCACAGTCTTGTCCATGCACTCTTTCGAATTCAGGTAGAACAGGATGGTAATTAATACTGAAGCAATAAAAATAGAGCTGTTCAGGATGTGTTAGAGTGGTTTTTAGATGTGGAGCAGCATATTTAAGAGTCTGATATATGCTCAGAAACTGATTCACCTGCAATTAATGGGGAATGGAAACAAAATCAATGCTAAATAGGAAAGCATCACGCACAGGAGAGCACAGTGATGAGGCTGCAGTATTGGACATGGAAAGATTGGTGCAGGAGCAATTACATCTCGGGAACAAGTAGCTGGGCTTGTGGTGAGAGGGTGATTCAGAGCTTCTCTGGTATGCTGGGCAGCAGAAATGTGTTTTGGGGTGTGGAGTGGTTGTACCAGGGTGTAGTTTTTGACTCTGGGATTCTTCTGTCTGGCTAAAGGGCTGGTGTGAGTGCTGAAGCCCTGTTCTCATTATCTCAAATCTCAGATCTCTGGTGGCTTTGCAGATGAGTTGGACTTTGCCACGAGCAGAGAACGTGGAGACCTTTGGACTCCATGGACTCTCTCCAGCCTGTGTTGTTTCTCCTGGTCCTGCTCCATCTGAATGCCCCTACGGTAACTTCATGGGATGGCCACAAGCAGAGGATGACACTCCTTGGTGAAAAACAGCCCAGTTCTTCAATTTGCAATTTATGCTTCACCCACAGATGCTCACAGCCCTGGGAAGGGTTCCTGTGACCCCAGCCCAGGCCATTTTTCCATCTTTCCCTGCAGCTCCAGGTGTTTTGGTGCAGTTGGGGTCTCCCTGTTCTGCCCTGTGAGTTCCCAGAGGTGAAGCCTGAGAGGGGCAGCAGGCACCACGAGGAGGACACAGCACAGAAGTGGCTTTGCTTTGCCAGGAGACCTGGATGCTGCCATGCCTCAGGGGCACTGAAGTCACCCTCTGCTGTGGTCTCCAAGGATGGCTGTTGGCCACTTTGATGCATAAGCTGGAGATGAGGCTTTGCTTGCTTGAAAATGCCGTGGGCTCCTCTTGAGCTGGCATGGCCCCAGAGTGGTGCCAGGCAATGTGATGATGCTCTGTGCTTCCAGGGGGATTTTGCTGGAAAATGGTGAGGGAGCACAAAAATTAACTGACTTAAGATGAGGGGAGATAGGTCCTCTACTTCTCCCCAAGGAGATGTGATTGAGAGGAGAGGGAGAGAAAATGAGCCTGTAGAGGAACAAGGGTCTGGAAGATGAAGAGGAAAAGAAAGTAAAAGGCAGGAGTGAGATTTGGTACTTTTGTTTGCTGACAAATAGGAGACCCAAGCTTTTTGTGTGCATGTTTAAGGTGGAAATGATCCCATGTTGACTCAGAAAGCAAAGAAGAATTCTGTTTTCACTGTGTTGATCATATATTTTTATATCTGTGTATGCATTTTTGGATGTAGGGAATGATCTCTAGAGTTAGAGGAGTTAGTTATACAGAGTAAGAATTTGGACTTGTTCTTAGAATAAGGTTTTTAATGTTTTTAAGTCTTCAGAGATCTGTGTATATAGTTGAACCCCCTTTTTGTTTTTTCCTCTCTTATTTTTGGAGAGGGGGGTTTTGTGGAAACCCCTACAATGAAAAACAGGTTTGACATCACCTTATTTTACATTTAGACGTGTACATTGAATTTGGGAACAAATCAATTTATTGTATTCCATGCTTGCAGCCTGAAATTGTTTTAAAAATAGATCTATGTTTTCAGCTGAGGTCTTTCCATCTTGTCAGTTCTTCATGGGCCTGAGACATTGGTGTGATGGAGAATGCAATTTGTGCCTTCCTCACCTTCCTACCCACTCCCCAGGGGAAAACTGTTTTTATGGTCCTCATTGGTTAATGAGCAAACATATAAATGCACATGGTTAATGACCCATCCTTTATATTTTGGCCCTAGATTGTCCCTTTGGCAGCTCTGAGGCACTTAATTGTCCTGGAAATTCAGGAGTGGACAATAAAGCTGCAAGTTTAAGCCCTTCCTCTTGGGAGAATATGGATTTTTCTCACTTTCTGATTTTTTGGCAGTGGCAGCTTAGGGAAAAAAAAAAAACAAAAACAACAAAACAAAAAACCAAAAACAAACCTTCCTGCAGTGAGTCCAGTTGCAATGACCTGAGTGCAGGGTAACTTCTTGTTATTTCATGAGGAGCACTTCCATCCTGGTCCTTGCAGAAATGGCCTGGGAATGAGGGTGGATGTTTGAGCTGCTTGTTATGGAATATTCTACAAACCCCAAAGATAAACAGTGCACACTGTGAGACTGAATTGAAATCAGGACATGACTCCTCTTTCCAAAGGTTCAGATTAAACAGAAACAGAGCTGCTTTAACCAGAGCCAAAGTTTATTTGAGGAAAAATTATTGTGGCTCAGCAGCAATTTCCTTACTAAAGGTCATCTGTATGTTATTAACTCACTATTACGTTTACCCATTGTAGAACATCCTTAATGCCTCTCTTCCTGATTCCCTTTTCACCCTGCCTTGTTCTGTGCATTTGCTTCTCAAACACTGGCATATCCAAATGCCACCTGTGATTGTGTGGACCTGCATTTAGGCATGAAAAAGCTGTTTGTGTTCCAAGTGCTGATTATATATCAAACTGTATGGTTTGGGCTGCCTTTAATGGGCTGCAGAGCTGTGCAAATATTGTATGCCCCTTTTAGCAGAGGGTTGGGTTTTGATTATTGACAGAATTTGTTTTTTAGTGTGGATGAGTTGTGTGAGTTTGACTTGGTGAAATTTGCATGGGTCCTGCTGTGAACTTTGTGGCTTGGATAAGAATTTCCAGTTGGTTTTGGGGGTTGGTTTGTTTTCTTAATGCTTGTTGGGCTTTTATGCAAGTTTACTGCTTTTTGCAGAATATATCAATTGCTCTGCACCAGTCATTGGTTACTAATAAAAATGATTCAATATATTTCATTTATACCCAGCTGAGTTGTGCACATAGAAAGGGTGGCTTGGAAGCAAAATTCACACAGAATTCCCCTTTGCTTTGCTCATTTGGTGCTGATGCTTTCCTGTGATCTGCTGCTGTTTTCTGTCTGGTGGCCTGGCTGTTTTGCAGGATGCACCACACGTCATGGACCCATTGTGTGATTCCATTTCCATCAGCAGCACTCCCCTCTGAGCACACAGCTGCAGGCTTTACCTCCTGCAGTTGTTACTGTCTGCTCCTACCCTGCTTTCAGTCAAAGTTGGGAGATCCTCACTGCTTTCAGGAGCCACTGAAGCTGGGATGTGTTGGAGTTCTTAACCAGAATAATGTTTTATATAAAAACAACTTGTGTGTACATGTAACTCCCCTTTCAGTTTGTTTAAATGTATCTATGTGGACTTTTTTTGATACCAGCCTTCTGTGGAGTCTTCTCCAAGATGCTACAAAACTTGCTTTGTCATTTCAATCCTGCCAAATTCCCTGCTCACACCAGATCTCTGGGCAGTACAATTATTGTCTGCTGAGAACCACATCTGGTTTATAGAAGTGGATAAAAAGCAGCCAAATATTAAAAAGGGCATGCCAGTAAATAGCAAATAATTAATTGTGTCTGTAAGATCAAGTTTTGAAACTTTACTGGCAAACCTGCAGTGTTTTACCATGAGGCGTGTGATTGATTTGGGATACCTGAGCATGGTGATTTTCTGTGCTGGTTCCTTCCTAGTGAAGTCTGTTCTTCCAAAGTGTAGCTGTGAAGTACAGTATGAAGCTGTGGTTTGTGGGGTTTTGGTTTGATTTTTTTTCCTTAGAGAGAAGTATAATGTTTCTGATCAACATCTGAGTTATATGTGCCTTAGTGGCCTGTGTCATGCTCTAGTACTGATAGAACTGTTTGAAAGACAGGCAGAAAGGTGAAGAATCTGTTTTTTGCATAGGTCTGAAGTCAGGTGCTCAGCCTTTGGCTTGCCAGACTGATCAGGAGATAGCCACAGCATCGAGGGACGAGCACCCCAGAATGCCAGAACACGTTGTTATTCTGCATGTACTCCTTGTACTGTGTCCAATCATCCAAAGGTCTCTCATTATAACAGGATAAGCAGCCAAAATGAGGACAAAGATGGAGACTCTGATAATGCAATCAGCGAGCTGCCTCCCACTCTGCAGGATGTTTCCCCTGACAGAAGGCGGTCGTCCTCAGATACATCACGGTCCACTTACAGCCTCGCGCGGCGCATTTCGAGTAAGGCCGTCCTTCCAACGCTAATGTCATTCTTGTGGGGGAGAAAATCAAACTCTAGTGCTTGCTCTTTCATCTTGTGGACAGGGAACCAAGTCCAGTTGAAGGCACATTGATTAAAATCTCGTCCTGGTTTGCAGGGGCGCAGTGGAAGGGGCCAGCCCTGTTCTTCTGGCTGAAGGACGAGCATGGTGCACAATTGCACGTGCAGGTGGACAGGGAGGGAGCAGTGCAGGCCAGCTTGTGCTTCAGCGTGGCTGAGGGTGCTGTTAATTGTTGGCAGGGCAAGGGGGAAAAGCCTCACTGTGGCGCCTGGCACTGCACAGACACAGAATAGCTGCACCTGTAACTGCTTTAGAGTTTCTAACAATCACGTTTGTTGTTTCTCTCATTCAGGTCTGGAGTCGAGGAGGCCAAGTTCTCCACTAATTGACATCAAACCCATCGAGTTTGGAATAATAGGAGCTAAGAAAGAAATAGTTCAGCCAACTATCCTGCGAAAAACCTACACCCCAGATGACTATTTTAGAAAATTTGAACCAAGGCTGTACTCTCTTGACTCAAATAGTGATGACATGGACTCCTTGACAGATGAGGAGATCTTGTCCAAGTACCAGCTGGGCATGCTGCATTTTAGCACACAGTATGATCTGTTGCATAATTATCTAATAGTGCGAGTCATTGAGGCTAAAGATCTGCCTCCTCCAATTTCTTACGATGGTTCAAGGCAAGACATGGCTCACTCCAACCCCTATGTGAAGATCTGCCTTCTTCCTGATCAGAAGAACTCCAAGCAGACTGGAGTGAAACGCAAAACGCAGAACCCAGTGTTTGAGGAGAGGTACACATTTGAAATCCCCTTTTTAGAAGCCCAGAGAAGAACTCTGCTTTTAACTGTAGTGGATTTTGACAAATTCTCACGCCACTGTGTTATTGGCAAAGTGTCAATGCCTTTGAGTGATGTAGACCTTGTGAAAGGTGGACACTGGTGGAAAGCCCTTGTGCCTAGTTCTCAGGTAACAGAATTTATCAGATTATTGCCACAGTTTTTCTTGCCATTTTGGGGGTTTTCGTGTGTGTGTGTGTGGTTCCTTTGCCTGTTGGCAAGTAATGCTGTTTCTAATTAGTAATTGTCATCTTGTTAACACAGCATCTGCTGGGTTGGGATTATGTGGGCCTGTGCCTTGTTTTTTAGCTAACAGTGTGAGGTAGAGAAGCTGTCTTTCATAGTCATGAGCAAAGATCCTGTGTCAGCTTAAACGAGAACAACTCAAGACTGCTCTGGAAGTCTGCACCTTTGAGAAGGTGTTTCCTGTCACTGCAGTGACCTACATCCATTCTCAGGAGTGCTGTGGCACTGTCCCACCCAGGCCATTCCTGTGCTCTGAGGACATGAGGGGAACTGCTGGTGCCAGTAATGATTTGATTCAATAAAACATGTAGAAGATGAAATCTACCCAGACCTGTGCTATAATGCATAAGCAACAATCTGCAAAGGAGTGGTAGATTTGTTTTAATCAGATCCCTGAAAGAACTAAATTTGCCATAAATATTTGCCTGATGCAAGTGGGATTTTGCATGCATTTTGGGTATTTCAGCCATTCAGAGGGCTGGGAAGAGGAGATCACTGAGTCTGTGTGTTTTCACCTCTGTTCTCAGGAAAGGGCTGTTTAGTGGAAAGATCTGAGCTTTGTAGCCAGGAACGGTGGTTACCAAACTTGGCAGTAGTGGTATCACCCACATAGCTAGAGGCACGGAACCCTGTGAAAAACCAAAAAACCAAGAGAACATAGTGTGAACAGCTCTCAAATGTTTTGCTAAGGACAGGAATACAACACAAGACTGGCGTAACAAGCTTGCCTTTCCCAGTTCCTTTCCAGCTCACAAATTGCAATTTCCAAGGAGTCTTTACTGAATTAAACCCAGTTGGATGGTTCACTTTTTCTTTGATTTTTAGGTGTTCACAAAGGGTGCCATAGGCAGAGATGCTGGATGAAATGAGCAGTTAATCACTGGCCTCATTCCTGTTTTACATGTGGGTTCAAGAGTCTGCTCTGGAGTGGAAATTTCTCATCAGACCTTTGTGGAAGGGGAATACCCCAAGGAGTTTTTGGAAGTGAACCAGCTGGGTTGTGGTTTTGGTCTGCCCCCTCTGTGTGTGCAGAGCTGGGAGCACTTTACTCTCTTGCTCAGACCTGCTGCACTGTACAAAGGGGAGGAGGATCAGGGCTCCAGGTAACTGCAGGAGAGCCAGCTGGATTTCCTGAAACAGGAGTGTTGTGGGATTAGCTTCAGCAATGTTCAGGCAAGAAAGGAAAGTTTTGGAAGTTGTGCACAAGTCAAAATCATGGGGTCCCTGAACATGTGTTTATGTAGGACATGTCTTTGCATCCCACTATCCTCCTGTGGTTTCCACCATGCAGTTTTGCTTCTCCCCCTACTTCTGCATGATAAATACTTCTCTGTATTTTGCATCTCTTTATGAGTAACATGGACTCATTCCACAGCTAAAACAGACCTTGATTAGAAAAGATCATCTCTGCCTTCGTGTGCCAAGCTCAGAGCCAGCTCTTCCTTTCCCCCTCTCCAAAGTTTCATTGAAAGCTGCTGCTGTTTTCAGCCGTGCTGTCTGCTTCACCAGCATTCAAGAGAAATTATTTATGCAGAAGTTGGCATTTCTGGTATTTATAAAGGGAAGGAGAAAGACAAAACTCCACCGAATGCACAGGCTTAAAAGCCTTTTGCATTTATCCCCTTGCTATCATATGGAAAAACTTAGGCAAAAATTCCTCCACACTTTGATCAGTAAAGTGGCCCTTTCATATCTTTTTGATGGTTTTTCCTCAGCTGGCAGACTGCAACTGTAAAGGGATCAACAGTGCTTGTACAGAACATCCAGGGATGATGTTTGGCATCATCTTCCCATATTTTCTCAATGATAAAATTTTTAAAGCTGAGTAAGGCATCTTTCACCCTGGTAGTGATTAAATTAAGTGATCAAAGGGTTAAGATAAATCCTGGAAGAAGTAAAACAAAGCTTATTGCTTTGAAAAAATACATTTTAATATATTTCAATAACAGTGATGTTTGTGCTAGAAATTTCTGAGGGATTTTTTAGTACTAGTTGGAACCTTCTGCCTGTAGAATGATAGATTTGACATGTTGACAATTTTTTTTATACTTCTCACTTTTTTGCTTGATTAGCTGAGGGACAGACAGCCTTTATCAGTTTCTCGTTGGATTGAACCTGAGCCTGCTGAAGTGTGCTTAGTGTTGAGAGAAGCTGATAGGGACAAAAAATAAATATCTACATGCAGTTGCATTTTATTTTGCAGAAGGTGTCCTTGGATCCTGGAGAGCAGCACAAATCACTGTGGTGCAGTTCTGATCTTTAGTCAGGAAAATTTGCCAGTCTGAGGCTGTGACACGGAGCAGCAGCTGGCAGCACCCCACAGCCACAGGAGAAAAGGCTGAAACAGGTGCTTGGAAAAGCAGTACCAGGAGGGAGAGAAACACAGACAGTCATAGGCATGATACGTAAAAATGAAAGACACAAAATACGTGATTTTTTAAAATAGAATTTATGGACAGAAACATCATGAGATGGAGGAAAGTGAATGCAGATGGCAAGAGCTGTGGAGAAGTTTTCTTTTCATACTGGTGGGAGTGGGAGGATGGCAGGCATTGTGCAAGAGCAGAAAAAGTGGCCAAATGACACGAGCTGAGATGAACATCTGCTTTGCACTTGCTGTCTCCACCTGGAAGCCATTGACACAGAGTGTGCTGATAAAGTCAGGTGCCAGGTCCTTGTCCCACCATCACACTGAGTTCCCTCATCCCAGAGCTGGAGCCTGCCTTAGTGCAGGGCTGTGCCAGCACCTGTGAGCTGCACAAGGTGGGGAAAGCCAGGAATCTTCTGGTGTGTGCAGTGTCAGCAGGGACACTGAGCTTCTCCCAGGTGGGGCATGGTCCAGCTTCTACAGCCAACAACTCTTGGCTCCTCTGGGAGCTGGACCAAGATCAGCTCCTGAGCCTGTGGATGGGATGTCCAGCTCCTCGTTGTTGGAGGAATATCTTCATGGCCAGCTCATGGAGTGCTGTGAGCGAGCGAGCAGAGCATTTCCTGGGTGTGAGGAGGTGCTGTGCTGCTCTGTCCTGCTCCCTGCCAGCCGTGGGTGGCCAGAGAACCCCAGCACAGCTGAGCAGCAGGCTGTCCTCTCAGCCTGAGCAGCCAGAGCTGCCAAGTGCCTGGTGCCAAGGCTCGGGCAGGAGGCTGTGCCTGCACAGAGACGCCTTCGGAGCCCGGATCCGCGCTGGGCGCTCGGGGGCATCGAGCCCAACGCGGAGGCACGGCAGAGCTGCTGCTGATGCATCATCAGAGCCAGCAGCTAGGCAGAAGGACTCCTTGTGGAAAATGTCAGTGCAGGTATTGCCAAATTCTTTATCCTTGGTGGTTCTGGGAGGCTTTCTCTTGCAGGGTAATTATTGCTTTTCTAAAACGCAGTGGCTGCTCATGGAAAGGCCCTTAAGTCCAGTCCCCATAGGAACACTCTGCACTCCTTAAATATCTCCTGAAATGTGTGTGGCTTTGCTTAATTACCATGAATGAAGTTGGCAGGCCTCGCTGTAGCTGGGCTCAGAGTCGCATATTTCGCCGCTAAAGCTAATTCTGAAGCACGTGTTCAGGACCCCAAGTTTTATTGACATATGATTCATTTCTCTTTTGGCAGATTTGAGTGGGCAGGAATAAATGTTTTAGACCAGCAGTAATGAGAGCTTGGAGATCATTCTGCAAAAGAAAAAAAAAAAAAAGCCTAGTTATGGTGGGAAAATAGCACGAAGTTCCTTCTTCCCTCAAATTAAGCCATTTTTATAGTAGAGGGAGTGTGTATTGGGCTTGCTGTTTTAACTTGATACTATGAGTGCACTAGAATGACCTGTCAGTTCTGATGTACAAAGTGGTTGCATGGGGCTATGTTTGCTCACCAGCTGGATGTTAAAATCACCATTGAAGTTTACCTGTGGCCAGTGGAGGAGGTGGCTCTGGGCAAAGCCTGGCAGAGGGCAGGATACCCCCACCCTGCAGGTCACTGGAGTTAGAACTGTGATGGGATGTTGTGATAGATGCTTGTCCATCATGATAACATTTTTAGCTCTTAATCTGTGGTTTGTTTTCATATTTTGGCTTGTGTTGTTCTATCTTCTTCTATTTCACTCTGTATGTTTGTTTTTCCTCAATTCCATTCCAGTGTTTTTTTACCCCTTTCCTTTTTGAGTCTGTAAAGCTCCAGCATTTAATTTTTTTTTTTTACTTGATTGTTCTGTCTTTATCCTTATCTGTCTTCTTGGTCACCTCATCCTTTCCCCTCAGTGCTGTTCACTCCTTGTCCTTCCTGCAGAGAGCTGGGCTGCTGGGGGGTGTATTTTGTGGAGGAGGAGCCCAGAGGAGAGGCTGGTAGGGTCCAGGAGCAGGACCTCTCCATAGGATATCTTCTTCCCTAAGCTTTTTGCACAACAGAGGCTTTCTCACGGCCTTTCAAACTGAGGCAAAGACAATTTGGCTTTGGAAGGGATTTTGTGACTCTCTTCATCATACATCCAGTCGGGGCCAGTTATGTAGGAAATACTGCTCCTATTCAGTGGTAAGGATATTTTTTCTCAGGTTCTGGTCCTTAATAGCTCAACCTTCCCCAAACAATGACTGTCACAGGATGCTGTAGAAAACCGGTTAGAGCAAACTGTTCTAAACCATCAGTTTTCTAATGTGCCTGGAGGTACCAACACAGATAACCTTGAGGAGGAAAATCAATCTGAAACTTCATTAGGAGCGATGCATAGATGTCAGTGCTGATGTCATGTGCTCTGGTTTGGGAAGGGTTTTGGCTGCAGAATTTTGCTGGGTGTTGTAGCAATGCACAAGGAACGGTCTGGGGGGCTGTGAGGAAGGAATTGCCTGGTCCAAACAAGATGTGCATTAATTAAAAGCCCATCTTCCTTTAGAGGAGCCTCTTTGTTTCAGATATGACAGAAAAGAACAGAAAAATCTTCTGGTTCAAAACCTCTGGGTTCAGCCCAGGCAGTAACTGGAGAAAGTTCTGGATCACAGGCGAGCCCAAGGCTGCAAATCCAACCTGGCAGTTTAATACAGCCGGAGTGGAATGCTAATCAGACCTTCAGGAGAGTCTCAGACATCCCAGACTTGGTGTCACTCCGGCTCATCAAACAGGAAATTGCTTCTCCAGGGTCATGTGGGATCTCGGCAGGGATCAGCTCATCAGCAGCACAATAATGGCAGCTGAAATGATGCCTTAGCATAGAGGGGCACCTCTGCACGCTGCCTGCTGGGAGCAAAACACCGAAGGCAAAGCCAACAGCTCTGTGGTTTCCTGATGAGAAGACCTAGGAAACACAAAGTTCAGGCACTTCCTTGCCCTGGGTGAGCCGATGGCAGCTCTTGTGCATGAGCTCCATCCCGTTCTCAGCTCGGGCCCTGCAGGAGCCGCAGCCCTGGGCAGGGCTGGTGATGTTCTGTGCCCCACGGATGTCTCTGGGCTTGGGGCTGCTGATCTGGCAGCACGGCTGATTCCAGGCTGGGTGAGCGAGGCTGTCCAGCAGCAAAGGCAGCTGGAACCTCCTGCCTTGCACCTCCTGCTCTTGGAGCAGCCCGGGAATCTTTGCTTGTTGGTGCCTGGGGCAGGTGACGGCAGCACAGGAGCAGGCTGAGCGCGTGTGGCATGGCGGGGACAGTGCCAGCCCCTGTGTGTGACATCCCAGTGTCAAACTGGGGCAGCATTTGCAGCATGTTCCCAGATCCCCGTGGAAGTAATGCCCTGCCAGCATCAGAGGCAGGTGGCTGCTGGCGCTGGGTGCCGCGACAAGGCCGAGTCACTTGTCCGGGGAGCTGAGCTCTGGGAATCTGGGCTTCCTTCTGAAAACACCAGCTGCTGCTGCTGCTGCTGCTGCTCTGCCTGCAGTGGGGCTGCCTTCCCTGCTGGCTCTGAGCACACCCATCCTGCCATGGCCCCTGGGCAGGGGCTCTGTTCCTCCCCTCAAAATAATTCACACAAATGTGGGCACTCTTGCAGAGCATCAAGTGGCAGAAGGTGCTGTTGAGATTTGTGAGATCAGGCTTGATCTGAGACTGATCAAAGCTGCTCATAGTCTGCCTGCTGTCTTCAGTGGACCACACTTACAGAATATAACATTTTATATCTCTCCTTACTCAAATTTAAGCCTAGATAGCCAAAAGGATTTTTCTAGAAGTGCTGAAATCCCTGTTAGGTTAGGTCCTACAGAAAATTAGGTCCTACCTTTACCTGAGGAAGGCTGGGTGGGTTGGGCAGCAGTGTGATGGTTTCGCTGTAGTGGCTCCTTCCATCATCTCTGCAGGGGTGATGGGACATGGTTCTTCTGCCAGTGCCTAGGTGAGTGTTCCAGATCCAGCCTGACCCTGTCAGCGTACAACATTGGGCTATTTTTCGTAAATGGATCATAAGTGAAAATGAATTCAGAGATCTGCCTTTCATCGCTGAGCTCATGGCTCCTCTCTGGCCCAGGAAAACACCTTATTTCCTGCAGTTCTTGGGTAAGATCTACAGGTTCCATCATTGGACAACTCCACAAGTAATTATCCCAAATCTGAATGCAGATTTTCAGCACTCTAAGCCTGCGGTGACTGGAAAGGTCCTACATCACTGCCCCATGCCAGCTGCCACCTGGCTGTGCCAGAAGTTTGGTATTTGCAGCTGGAGCTGTTTGTCTCTCCCCAGCAGGTAATAAAATCACTGAGCAGTTTCCTAATTTGCACTGTCCAAAGGCACCTGAATTTCTAGGAATTTAAGCCTGAATGCATTCGCTGCTGGTCAGGCTCCAGGTGGAAGTAGGGCTGGGTCTGTTAAAAATGTTGTTTATATGTGCTGGGGTGAAGGGATGCCTTGTGTGGCTCCTCTTGAGCGTAGTGCTGTGGGCACTGTGATGCTTCCATCCTGTCCTGGTAATAGGATTAAAAATCACTGACTGTTCTTGATGATAAACATGTCTGCAGGCTATTCCAGCTACAGACCTGAGAGGAGCATTTTTGGGCAAAATCAAATGAAAGATGGTAGTTTAGATCAATTAGATGGTGTTTAAACTACCTGGGATGTGAGACTTTGATCCTTGTGTTGTGCCACCACAGGGTACCAGGGTGTATGTAGGAATGTGAGTGTTGTGTGCATATTGGGTCAGGCATGTGTTGGGGAGTGGCTTTTTGATGGAAAGAACTTAAAACATCATCTGTTCCACAGCACAGTGATGTGGGAGCTGCCCCAGGTTGATGGAAGAGAGGGGCCTTCTGGGCGAGGCAGAAATACTGTAGCAGCAAAAGAAAATACCTGTGGTAAATGGGAGTGTGGGTGCTGTGGAGTCACAATGCTGCCCCACAATGTGGCCCACAAGCTGCTGTGACAAAAGGAATTTGAGTTCAGAAATCAGATGCTTTTTCTGGTTGGGTTACCCAGCAGCCCCAGCCTCAGTTTCCCTGAGCCACTGATGTCTTTGCCAGGGATTGTGCCTCGTGTGCTGGCCCACTTGCTGATGAACCTGGTTCTTTGGGTCAATTCAGGCTGTGGCTATTCTGAGAACCTTTTATTTTGCTGTCTACCCATAGTCTCTGGTTTCTGTAATCTAATATTTGGGGCATCAGTAAAGATATTTAAGCCTTTTGTTATGATTGCAATACCACTGCAGCTCCTTTTCCTCTTGGAATGGGCTCTGATACCTGACCTAGGTTAGTTTTGGGCTGTTTGACTCTTTGGGATGAAGCAGTAGCTCTGCACTCCTGTGTGGACCTGGCTCTGGGCAGTTGGATCAATTCCCTGCCTGGGCTGCTGCTGTTTCCAGGCTCCAGAGTGGCTCCAGTGTGTGCATTTTGCATCTGACAGTAAGAGCCTCTCAGAGCCAGGTCATGGCAAGGGGAGAGGTTATTTTAAACCCCCACGACTGAGGAGCAGTGATGTGGTAAGATCAGAACTACTGGAAGGTAGAAGCTACCTGGAGCAGGTAGAAGCTGCTGACCTTGTAGCCCTGCCTCCTTGTAGATCCCCTTTGCATGGCTGCTGGGAAGCTGGTGAAGGATTGGTGATTAGAGAAAGATCTTCTTTTGGGGATAGTTCCCTTCTTGTTTCCACTTAGCATGAGGTACCAACAGATGGTTCTTGGTTGCAGTTCAGAGCGTGACTAAAATTCATTTTTCAGGCACTTAGACAAATGGGATTTATTTAATTTCTCTCCCTTCTCTTCCCCTCTGAGCTATATTCTAAATCTTCACATTCTCTTCTCCCTGCAGAACGAAGTGGAGCTGGGAGAGCTGCTATTGTCACTGAACTACCTACCAAGTGCAGGAAGACTGAACGTGGACATCATTAGAGCAAAGCAGCTCCTTCAGACAGACATGAGCCAAGGTTCAGGTAAAGGGCAGTGCATTTCTCACATTACTCATGCACAGATTATATGTGCCTTTAAAGCAGATCAGTGAGGCTGCAGTTTTTGGGGGACCCAGGGGGATTTGATGCTCAGTTCCTGTTAATACAAGGCTCTGGATGTTACTCTTGTATGTACAGACAACAATAAAGAAAGTATTTTGAGCACTTACTCTGAGATACAATGGAGGGTTTGCCAAATTTAAACTAAAGACCTCTGAGCCAGGCTGAGGTGAGGAACCAGAGCTTTGATCCCCCTGTGCTGTGCTGTGTAAGGCAGCCTGTAGGAATTGCTCCCTGCTGGCCCTGGCCACTCTGGCTGGGAACTGCTTTGTGCCTCTGTCCTCAGGTGGTTTTCCTGTGTTCCTGCCCCAGCCTCTGCTGCTGCCAGAATCTTGGCATTTTCCAAAAAGAACAGCGTGCTTGATCTCTGTCAAGGCTGACATTAACTGTGCTTTTGGCAGGGGCTGTTTCTAATTCAGCTGCCTGACTTTTGTCCCCACTGCAAATCTCTGGGAGCAGGGTGGGGGTACCAGTGGCAGGCATTTCCAAAGGCCATGTCCCAGCACGCTCCATCCCTGTGGTGCCCAGCCCTGGTGAGCAGGGCTGCTGCCCCATGGTCCCCATAACACAGGGCCTGTGCTTTGTGCTCTTTGCCAGATCCCTTTGTGAAAATTCAGCTTGTTCACGGATTAAAGCTAACAAAGACCAAGAAGACTTCCTGCATGCGGGGCACGATAGATCCCTTCTACAATGAGTCCTTCAGCTTCAAGGTTCCCCAGGAAGAGCTGGAGAATGCCAGCCTGGTGTTCACAGGTAAGAGTGCTGTGGTATCAGCTTGGCTCAGTCAAGCAGCACTTGTGGGTGTGCAGCAGGCTGCTTGTCCCACGCTGCGAGGGGTGCCCATCACTGGGGTCCCCTGGGCAGCTTCATTAGCACCCTGTCCTCTGCAGAAGCTGTCCCCAGCATTGCCAGCCTGGCTGGCAGTCAGTCCTGTGCTTAGTTGGTCCCATCCAAAATGCTCCTGTGCAGAGGAGGAGGAGGAGGTGGAGCATTAATTGCCCTTCTCAGTGGCACCCAGCCTGGGCACAGAGTCAAACTGAGAAGGATGAGAGGACAGCAGTGAACAGTGACAGAGCCCAGGCACTGGTAAAACAACTTCTGGTACTTGACATGGTTTGCTGGTGAGAGGCTGCACCCACAGGTGTTCCACAGTGACCTCAGCTGTTCTGTGAGCAGGGCTTGCTCATGCCTTTGTTTCTAAAGGGCTGGGACTCCGTGCCAAGCCCTGCATGGCACAGCTGAGATGGACCACAGAGCCTGGGGGCCACGAGCAGGCTCAGAGCTGACCTCACCCCAGAGCTTTGTCAGCGCTGGAGATGCTTGGCTGGGATAGGAGTTTCTATTTTTAAGCAGTTTCTGAATCTCCTGTGTTTGTTCTCGAGGCATGAGCAGGGGTGGCAGAGCACAGGGCTGCAGTCCTAGGCCAGGGACCTGCTGGGGCTGGTGGCGTTCTCTGCCTTTTCCCACCATAAAAGTCGTGAGCAGGGCTGCAGGGACCCCTCTGAAGGGTGGGGTTCCCTCCCATGCCATGGCTGCACTCCCCCCATGGAGGTGTGGAGCTCAGGCTCCATCAGGAGCAGGGTCAGACCTTCTGGCCCTCTGCAGGATCAGAGAGGCTGTGTGGTGGGGCCCACACTCTCTTACCACATTGGGCTCTCATGCTTGACAAACACTTTTTTTGACTAATTTTCCATCATTTATTTTGATGAAAAGAATCTGCTTCTGAAAGGATTCATTTTGAAGTATTTTTTTTTTCTACATGAAAGATACAGGTGTCAAAGCTGGTTCAAGGAGGCTTATTGCAACCCATTAGTTTGTTTCCAAACGTGTTATAACAAAAGTGATGCTGATTAGCAGCTTAAATTTTGCCCTTCATGCTCAGCAATTTCCTCAGCAAAACACCAATGGTTAATCACTGCTTTGCATGCATGTCACTCTGACCGTACCTTGCATGTGCAGTGATGAATTTTCTCTTGGAAGCTTCCATCAGGTGACCTTGTGACAGATGTGCATCACTGGATTCTTTGTTTTCCTCTTTTCCTGCTGGGAGCAGAAAAGGCAAACAGAGTACAGCTCTGCAGTTGGGAGGGTGAGGGGTGCTCCTTGGCACAGTGAGGATTAGTGAGTGGATCTCTGAGTATTTTTGTGTGTGCAAAGGAGTGTGTTCCCAGCGAGCCAGGGCAAGCTGGCTGATCCATCACCCTGTCACGCAGTCGGGTTTCAGCACCGAGCCTCATCAGTGAGGCTTCATTTGCTGAGTGACAGATTTCTTGCTTTGAATTTGCAATACATAATCCCAGGCCAGGAATGTCCCCAGCAGCCCCAAAGCTGGGAAGGAATGTGCAGAGCTCTGGGAGGAGCAGTGGGGCCGGGTTCCCCTGGCTGCCCTTGGCTGAGGGGTGAGGTGCAGGGTGGGCACGGCGCTGCCTGGGCTGCGGTTCTGCTGTGCTGGGACACTCTGGGGTGGGATGTGTGGCTGGTGGAACCAACAGAGAGCTGGAGCCAGGGCTGCTGCTCATGTTTTTGTGTGTACAGCCTTCTGTGGGTCATGCCTGCACTGTCACAAGGACCTCTGGATCAGGGACGTGGTGGGGGTGAAGGTGCTGAGCCACATTCAGTGTTCATCCAAGTGACAGATTTGCTCCTGATGGTGGTGGAGGTGTGTCCCCACAGAGAGTGCAGCACCAGTTTATTCCTGTGTGCATCTGTGGGGTTCTGGGTTTCTGAAGGTCTGGGAAGGGGTTGTGGAGTTCCCCACAGAGCTCCTTCTTGGCACCTTACAGTATAATTCAGCTTGAGGGCTCGTGAAGGGCTTTGGGATCCTCTGTTAAAAGATAAATCAAGAACATATGTTTGGCAGTGTGGGTATCTTGCAATGTGAGCATCTCTATCTTGCATCTCTGCATAGCAGGGGTGTAATTTTGTTTCATTGTTTTTTTAACTTAGGTGTTTTGGGGCTCTTTTTTTGCTGCAGTGGTGGCTCTTTCTGTTGTATGTTTTGTTTGGAATTGTTTTTTATTTCTTTTCTCTTCTAATCCACATCTCTAGTCCATTAGGTCAGTTAATTAAATTTGCTGTTGAGTCAAAGTCTAATTGAAAAGTAAAATAATCCTGCTTGAAGGGTGGGTGATGATGCTTTGAATGGAGAGAGAGAGCTGTAAACGCAGCCAGGGGAGCCAGAAGTGAGTATGTCTTCAATAATTTAAAGGAACCTTTATTGTGGCTTTGTATTCTGGACCCAGTCTGCATCTGTCTTTACATTGGCTTGGCCTCACTGGAAAGCCCTGGAACTCTGCCAGTTCCCATCAGCTGGGGCTCCTGGCTCCCACTGGGGCTGCTGCCACTCTGCAAAGGAGGGCACTCTCCACACAAAATAAGATGAATTTTGTTTTCCCCCCTGTGTGTTTTTCTCCTGTGCATCTTGTACCAAGCTGTCTGCGTTCAGTCCACTCTGGTATGGATTTCTGCACTGTTTGCTGTGAGTTACCAAGGACTGTGTGTGCAAACAGTGGAGACACAGGGTAAAGCACCACCCCTGCTTTCCTGGAGGTGCTCTGGAGAGCTGAACTCCAGACCAAACTCGGGGCTGAAGCACAGCTGGATTGGAGAGGAGCCCTGGGTGCCTCCAAGGTGATGTGCACAGGAAGAGCCCTGTGACAGCCAGGATTGGAGGAGAGGGTGGTTGAGCTGCTGCTTTGGTCTTTCCTCCTCCTTAGGCACACAAGGATTCAATACTGTAAATTATTGGCATTTACAGACCAAAATGCTTCTCCTTCCACACTGGTGCAGGACACCTTGTACCAGCTGTCTTCCTGCCTTCCCCTCTGCTCCTTCCTCAGCTGCTACTGGAGCTGTCACTAACTCACACGTCCCAGTCCAGTGCCCAAAACGAGGTGGGATGAGCTCTGGTGGAAATGGCCTCTCCAGGAAAAAGCACCCAGGCTCAGGATTTGTGCTGCAAGTACTGTCTGTTAACAGCTTCTCCCCAAAAGAGGCTGAAATCAGGAAAGCCACTGATACTGATAGCAACTCTAATGTCCTGACCAAAAAAAAAAAAAAAAAAAAAAAAAAGATGAGGCAACAGCTGGAGAGGATGTTTAATTTTGATTTACTTTATCAAACGTGTTGTCTAGGTAATGAGCAGCCATCTACACATTGTAACAGAAACACATTCTTTTGGGTGGTTCTTTTTTGCATTTTCTGGGGTTTTTTTTGGCAACCTGACACATATCCCCCATGTGCCATCTTCTGCTTGAGTGTAGGCAAGTCATGGGCTCACCTCCTGCAGGTGAGGCAGGCTCTGAAAGGTGAGGTGTTCTCCTAACCATGTACACCTGTGGGCAAAGGTGTTACTCTCTCTGATGCAAGGGGAGTTTGGCCCTGACAGCAGCACTGGCAGCTGCTGCCCAAGATCATTTCCATGAAGGAAAAAGAGTATTTGAGATGCAAGGGTAGCCTCTGTGCTGGGAGAGCTGGATGATGGGCACCCAGAGACCCTGTGCTCTCCCCACTGAGGGATTTTGGGCTGTCCAATAAATCTCAGTCTGTCAGAAAGCTTGGGCTGTGCAGCAGGAAGGCAGACTGCACCTGAAACCTGAGCGCTGTAGTGTTTTGTTAATGATTATAATGTTGTTAATAACAATCATCAGTAATGCTGTTTGCACTGCAGTAAAGCCCAGATGGCCCAATAAAAACCAGCAGCACTCCAGGGCAAGCTGTGTCTCTGACTCCTCAGCATCTTTTCATCACTTACCATAAAAAAAGATAACCTCCAGCACTCACAGTGGGGGGATGTGTGTCTCCCCGAGGTCCTCGTGGTGGCTGTGTGTCTTTCTCCATGTAAATGAGCTGTTGGACATGTTTGCATGGCAGGAGCTTTAGGCCTTGTTACACAGGCAGAGTCCCCAAAGAGGGAGAAGTCATCTCCATGCCCTGGGTACTCTGTGCAATTGTAGAAGGAAAAGCTGCTTTGCCTTCTGGCCTGGCTGAAAGGGCAGCTGGGCTGGGACAGCCCCGGGGCTGATGGAGAGCAGCAGTGGGCTCATCCTGCTGTGCTCCTGTCTGGAAGGGGGCCATGGCTCCAGCAGGGCAGGGTGTGCTTGTTGGTGGAGAGACTGACCTCGAAATGTGTGTGACCTGCACTGGTGACATCTCCACAGCCAGTCCTGGCTGAGGGTGCAGCTCATGGACACTCTGTCTTCTGGTAGGAATTGGTGATACTCTCACTTTTCAATATGTTTTAAAAATTGGCAATATCTCTGTTTTCTGTAAAGATTTAGGACCCATTTTTCTTTTTTTTCTTTTTTTTTTTTTTTTTTTTGAGTATTTTTGTTCCCAAGAGTGTTGAGAGTTTGCAGACCTATACCTGTGGTTTCAGGGGCTATAGCAGAGGGGCCCTGGCAATGCTGGCAGCCACCTCTGTGCCCCAAGTGCTGTAATGTGTGTCTTCAGACCCCTGGATAACTTTAATGCTTTTATTCCAGGGCTCTAATTAACTAATAGGCAGTACTTGATTAAAATAATAGATTGCTGTTCAGTAGCAATATACCTGGTTCCTCTGGTAGCTCATTTTCAGTTGGCCTTTAAGAAAATATGGGGACCATTTAATGAAGTTTGTATTTTGAAAGGGGGGGAAAAAGGTAACTGTGGGTGTGTATTGATAATTATGCAGTTCTGGGTTGCTTTCACTGAAATGTTTTCTTTTTGAAGCAATGCTGCCTGTTTCAACAGGATGCAAAGCTAGTGGGGCTTTTCAGTGGTATATTTTAATTTACAGACTGATTTCCAAATGTCCCAATCAGCTGAGCAGGTTAAAATTTGATAAAGTTTTTGTCCTGAGGCTTCTCCAGAAATATATCTGAATTCTGATTTCCTGGCTATGTGGAAGTATGACCTGGAGATACAGCATCACCTCTAGCTGCTGTTCGCAGGGATGGAAAGCACCATGTCTGGAGTCATCACACATCTGCATTTTGACTTGCCCAAGTCTCCTTTCTCCTCTTGCTTTTGCTTTCCCACATGAAAACCCAATAAACATTTAGGCACTTTGTCTTTTGCACAGAGATACAGGGAAGAAATCTCTAATATATGAGTCAAATTAAACTGTTTTTTTCCCATGCTGGAATGCAGGAGGAGGATTTGATTTCTCTTTTGAAATACTATCGTGTTGGGCACCATAACATCTCTTAGATGGACAGATAATTAGACATCTCACTGCTAGAAAATTGTTTCTTGTAATCTATTAAACATGTCTTTTGGAAGTATTGGACTGTCTGTATATTTCCCATATCTAGAGCTCAGAAGCAAAATGTAATCCCTGATTAAACCTGTGTAATCCTATCTTAGCCAAAGGAGAAAAAATGGAAAAAACCCACTGATGTCAGCACTGTGTTTTCTGGGGATTTATACCTGTTTAATTTAGACCAGAATTTGGCCTTTGTGTCTGGTGTTACAAAACACTTCATTCATTTATGCAGCAGCCACCATATGGTCCTTGGCCAGTCTGGGAGAGCAGTGAGCTCCTGGCCGGTGCCTCCCGCCCTCCCAGGCCTTGCCCCAGGTGCTGGTGGCCACAGGAGGTGGCCCAGCAGGTCCTGAGAGGGCTCTGGAGAGGGCTCAGGGAGATGTGCTGGCAGGGGAGAGCCCTGCAGCCCAGCAGAGCCTTTCACAGTGGCTCTGGGCGCGTTCCCAGATGTACAAATCCCTCTGGGAGGAGAAGGGCCCCACTGCTCTCCATTCTCAGTGCCTCTGTGACCTGCTGGTCTCCGTGGCAGGTGCTGGTGGTCACCTGGAGCAGGTGACAGCAGAGGGTTGGTCAGAGGTGCTCAGTGGGGTCCTGCAGCCCAGTCCTGTTTTGGGTCACTCAGGGAAGATGCTCTGGGGTTGGGTTTGGCTTTTTGCAGCAGACTGACTGCTTTAACGAGGAGGAGTGAAATGCCATTAATGGGGGTGAGAGCACCAAGATGCTGACCCTTCCTGACCCGATCTGTTGCTTGCTTAGAAGGCAAAGTTAGATTTATCAAGTCGCCTGACTTAGTTAATGAATGCACTGCACCTGGTGTGGCAGAAACTGCCTGTCCTGGAGTTCTCTGGGATCTTTTGATAATCTTTTTCTCCTAAAGAAAGGAGCAAACCTCCTCTCTCCAGGCTGATGATAGGTGCTTGCTCCTTTTGCCAAGCCTCTTAATTTAAGCAGTGTCATGGCTCTCCTGCCCTCAGCCCTTCATCTTGTTTGGCTCATGCTGCACTGAAAGGAATTGTTCAAATGTCCTGCAAGGCCATAATCTGCCTGTTCATCAAATGAAGAAAAGTCTGGGTGGCAGGAGCTGCTGTGGGCAGCAGAGCAGTGTCTGGAAATGGAATGCCTGTGGCTGCCACAGGAGATGGATGAAGGTGCAGGCAGGGGCTGCCTCTCCTGCAAGGCTGTCCCTGCCTGTGTTTGCAGGTGCTGTGTGGCACTGGTGCTGGAGACCCTGTGAGCTGTGCAAATATGCTTTGTTGCATCTGGGGCTCATAGTGCACGGAATTAAGATGCAGTTTTAAAAAAAGGGGAATTGGAATTGGCAAAAGCCAGCCATAGATACTCTTTTTCTGTATCCTCTGGGCTGTTGCGATAGATGCATCCAGCCCATTATTCCAGTGTCTCCTGATGAGGTAATTTCATGAGCTCTCATCCCTTGCATGCTCTGCAAGGCCCACTTGTGCATTTGCACTTGCCCTGCCCCCTGCATCCCTGCTGGCTGCTCCAGGACTTCTCTGCCTGTCTGAGAGCAGGCTGTGACTGGGCACACGCCTGGTTTGGGAGCATGTGCAGGAGCCCCAGCCCCTCCCTGTGGGAGGTTTGCAGAGTCTCTTGCTGTGGCACTGTCCCCCGTGGGGCAGCAGCTGCTCTGTGTGTGCCCACGGACTCCAGCAGCTCCAGTTCCCCTGAGCTGGGCAGGTGCAGCCAGTGCAGGGAGCACTCACACAGGGGAAGGCTGGAAGGAGAGTTTAATGTGCCCATTAGACCCTGCTGGAGATTAAACTGATAAATGGGAAACCACGGCATCTTCTCCCATGCTTTTCTCTCCTCTCTGCTAAAATGACAGGCCATGCTCGAGGAGCAAGGGCAGGATTTGGGCCATGCCTGTGACCTTCTCAGTGTGCATCATTAGCCCAGCTGCTGCTGCTCCTCGTGGCACCTCTTTGTGCTAAACAGCCTTTTAATATGGATGTCAAGCAGCAGTTTTCAGTCCTACTTAACCTGGCAGCTCAGCCCCACTGGCTGAGGCAGCGCTGGGCACAGACAGGGCTGGGCACAGACAGGGCTGGGCACAGAAAGGGCTGGGCACAGACAGAGATGGGCACAGAAAGGGCTGGGCACAGAAAGGGCTGGGCACAGAAAGGGCTGGGCACAGACAGGACTGGGCACAGACAGAGATGGGCACAGACAGAGATGGGCACAGACAGCGCTGGGCACAGACAGGGCTGGGCACAGACAGGGCTGGGCACAGACAGAGATGGGCACAGACAGGGCTGGGCACAGACAGGGCTGGGCACAGACAGGGCTGGGCACAGACAGAGATGGGCACAGACAGGGCTGGGCACAGAAAGGGCTGGGCACAGACAGGGCTGGTTACAGACAGGGCTGGGCACAGACAGGGCTGGGCACAGACAGGGCTGGTTACAGACAGGGCTGGGCACAGACAGGGCTGGGCACAGACAGAGATGGGCACAGACAGGGCTGGGCACAGACAGAGATGGGCACAGACAGGGCTGGGCACAGACAGGGCTGGGCACAGACAGGACTGGGCACAGACAGAGATGGGCACAGACAGGGCTGGGCACAGACAGGGCTGGGCACAGACAGGGCTGGGCACAGACAGCGCTGGGCACAGACAGGGCTGGGCACAGACAGGGCTGGGCACAGAAAGGGCTGGGCACAGACAGGGCTGGGCACAGACAGCGCTGGGCACAGACAGGGCTGGGCACAGAAAGGGCTGGGCACAGACAGAGATGGGCACAGACAGCGCTGGGCACAGACAGGGCTGGGCACAGACAGGACTGGGCACAGACAGGGCTGGGCACAGACAGGGCTGGGCACAGACAGGACTGGGCACAGAAAGGGGTGGGCACAGACAGGGCTGGGCACAGACAGAGATGGGCACAGACAGAGATGGGCACAGACAGGACTGGGCACAGACAGGGCTGGGCACAGAAAGGGGTGGGCACTGGCTCCTGCCTGCCAAGGGTGGGTGAGGCACTGCCTGCCTGGATGGGCAGGAATGTGAAGGGGGCACTTTGTGAGACCTCACCAGGCACTGAGGCTGAGTGGGAAGTGCTGAAGTGTTGATGGGTCAGTGCCAACAGGGTTGTGGTTCTGCCAGAGAGACCCATGAGATCTGTGTCCTCGGGGAGACTCTGCCCCTCAGTTGCCTGTACACAGCCTTGTTTGTGCTGGTGTTCCTTTTCTCTGAGTTAAATGGCTGTAGTCGCATTGCAGGTGATGGTGTAGGTGGCTGAAGAAGAGTTAATTGTTGGCGGTGGAGCTCTCAGCTGTTGCAGCACGCTGCCATTCCCCGCTGGTACTCCGGAGAGGCGGCAGCAGAGGCGCTGTGAGGCCGTACCGGGCAGTGCACACAGCCAGAACTGCTGAGGAACTGCTGAGGAACTGCTGAGGAGCTGCTGAGGAGCTGCTGAGGAACTGCTGAGGAACTGCTCTGCACACCTGCAGAGCGTTTGCAGGAGAGGCAGATGTTTCATGACCCCAGCTGCAAGGTTCATGTTTGTACCCATCCTGGAAATGATACTGATAGCCTTGAAGTTAGCTTAAGGAAATTTTCTTAGTTAATGCTCCTCCCTGGTCATTCCAAGGATGCTGATATGTTGAGTCAAAGGATGAGTGATTTTCTGAAATGCCAGCTGAAATTCTGCTGTTGGATGGCAATGGTTTCAGTCGTGCTCTGCACAAGTGCTCGGTGTGGAGGCAGAGGAGGGGGAAAGGTGAAAGGCATTTTGGCTGGATCTGGTGCCAGGGCTGGTGCCACCCAGGCAGCTCCAGGCCCATTGCATCCCCTGGAAGTCCCTGCCCTGCTGGGCAGCAGCTCTTGGGGGTGCAGTGCCTGGCATGGCTGTGCCCTCAGCCCTGCAGGGAGCCAGGCTGGAGGGCTCAGCCTTCCCTCCTGTGCAGGAGCCCTGTGGGGGACATGGGCCCTGACCCCAAAGAAACATTCCATGTGGCACCCAGGCCCCCGTCAGCTGGATATGGATCATTCAGGAATGCTGCATCAATAAGTTCATAACATGAAAATATTTTATCTACATAATGTACGTTGTCTTCAAGAATTCGACCTTTTAATGGACATAAGTAGAGATGATTTTCTTATGTATTTCAGCATTTCTATTATAAAGAATGTCTTTTTAAGAAGCCTTTCTGTTTCCAAGTGTGTCCTTCTGAAGAGCAGCTGCAGAAGGAATTGGTTTGACCTCTGCTTCTTTAATTGCTTTTTGCTCTGTATTTGCCTAGAAATGGATGTTGCTATTGTGTGAATTACTGTGATGGTGGAAAAAGAGCTCATGAGATCAGGTGTGTAGTTTCCATCAGGAAAATATGCTTCTTAAATGGAAAGCACCATCTACCAGTTCATAACCAGAGTCTGGGTCAGTCTGAAAATCCCAAATGTTAATTACTTTATTTTCTGCTATTGAGCAGCTCCATGGGGTCACTGTTTTTGTGCTAAGGGCAGATTGAATCTGAAATTTACTATGAGCTCCTTTCAGACTCTGTCAGGGGTGTTCAGACATCAGGGAACACAGCTCAGTCCCCTTGTGCAGTCACCTGGACTCAGTGTGGCACAGTGCTGTGTGCATCAGGGTGGGCTGGCACTGCTGCTGCAAGGCTTTGCAGCTGGCTGAAGGGTCAGAGCCGAGTGAAATCCCTGCAGCAGTGCCTGGTGCTTCTTGGTGCTCAAGGAAATCCCTTCTCCCTGTTGGAGAAGGGATTGCTGAGCCAAGGGAGGAGTGGGGGAGATGCTCCCCCTCCCTGTGGCAGCACAGGAGCACCAGTCTCTGCTTCCAGCTGTTCCCCGGGCCTGTGGGCTCCTGCCATTCTCCTTTCCAAGCTTTCTTGGAAGTACTGGTGGCAGCAGCAGGGGAATGGTGCTCCTGAATGTGAGCAAAGGAAAGGCTTTGTTTTCTCAATGCCAGCTCCAGCCCTTTGTTGGGTAAGGTCCATTCCACAGCTTGGTGAGCTCAGCTATCAGCAGATTGCTCAGCAAATCCTGGCCATTTAGCAGTGCAATACAGCAGTTAGCCTCCCAGAAAGGCATGTCCTTGAATTTAAAAGGCTTCTGAACTGATGAGTAAAGCTGAATCTTTGGGACACAAAGACCTCTCATCTGAGAAAGATGCTGTGGTGAAGCTGTGAGTGTGTAAACCTGAGGTCAGTCCAGTGCAGCCTCTTATGGTGTGTGTGTGAATGAGCATTTGGCCTTGGGAAATGTCTTCTTCCCTGTTCCTCAGCAATAAGTCTCTGTGCTGTCTACAGTAGTTAATGATAGAAGCAACAATGCTTGTATAATTAGCCCATCAATACCCCAAAGGACTCAGCATGCTAATTACCTGACACAATGAGATTAGCAAGTTGCATTATAGGAATTCAAAATACTTGGATCAACAGTAGAAGAACAGGTGCCCTTAGTTAGCACACCTGCTTGTTTTACAGTGCTGGCATGGAGTATTTTTGAAGAATCAGTATGCCTGGGGTACTTCATCTCCACTGTTCATTTATCCTGTGACTAATTGATGGCCTGTAAGGCTTCTTGGTTTAAATTACTTGGTGCTGTCTCCCAGGATTAGGTTTTATCTTCCTTAATTTTACACACACACACACACAGAAAAAAAAAAAAATCCAACAACAACAAAACCAAAAAATCCAAAACAAAACCACAAAAAAATGAAAAAACATCCTATTGAAAATTTTGGTTTGAGGGTATTTTTACATAATTTTATCACAACATTTGATTTCTGTAGGCTAATAAATCATAGCAAAACATGTAGTATAGTCCTGCTAGCTACACCTGTGGTTGCCTTGTAGGAGAACTCATTAATAACCCTGACAAGCTGTGTATTAGTTGGAGATGGATGGCTTAGAATTCCTGACAGTGTCCTCAGAGGTGGCCTTTCCAAAAAACACCAGCCTGGCCTCTTGACAGAGGCACTTACTTGGCAACATGTCCTGATGGCATCAGCCCCAGATAACTGATGGTGACAGGCAGAAGAGATGCAGTCTTCCTGCTGGGGTGGTGAACCCCAGATCATTTCTAAATGTCGTTTGAAGATGGACTTATAGGGCTCTGAGTTGCAGGGTAGGTTTTTTTAGTGCAATTATTTGAACAAATTACTTGGGCATTTGAAGTTTTGCTGTCACCTAAAATATCCCCAGGTAATTTGGTGAGCAGAAGCATTTCTGCCCATAAACTGTGTGTGTCAGAGCTGTCGGAAGGGATGAAGTGAGATGTAACCTGGCACTGCTTGATTTCAGGGCTGCACTGGCAGGTGGTGCCTGAGTCACCCAGAGCAGATCCCAGACTGGGGCAGAGGTGAGGAACCAGCCTTGCAGAATGTGGCAGAGGGGCAGGTTAAAGTAATGCTGATCAGTTGGGAGATGTATTATAATAGGAAAGGCACAGCCTTGACAAAGTTGTGTGGGGTTAGAAGTGAGGCTGAGTGTTGTTGTTGGTGTCCTGCCTGCCTGTGAGGGTGTGCACACACCAGGGTGATGCCATGGGGGTTCCCAGAGGTTGTTTTGCTGCCAGTGCTGGTTTCCAGCAGCCCTGGAGAGCTGGTGCTGCTGGCAGGGGCTCCATGCCAGGCTGCACATGCTCTGGCTGCACCAGCCCAGCTGGATTTGGAGCTCCTGTAGACATTTGTCCTTAAAAATCCCTCTCTTTCCTGAGGAGATTTTTTAATCGTTAATATTCCAGGCAGTGCCTGTGGATATCCTGGCTTCAGCTTGCAAAGACTTCATTTCAACTTTTTAATGAGCTGAGGCAGGGCTTCAGTTTGCAGTGCACAAAGTGCTTTTGCTGCTGTCTGGTGGGAGTGCTCAGCCTTTCCCAGGATCAGGCCCGTCATTAGGGTTTGCTGCTGTCTGCGATCTTTCCTTCCAGGAGACTGGGCTAATCCAAAGGACGGGGTGCTGGGTTGGTGTCTCTCCCTCGGTTGCTTTCCTGGACGTTTAACAAGTAGCTGCAGTGATAATTATGGCAGATCGGTACTGTGTAAACATCCTGCTGACAGCCAGCGTGGGTAATTCCCGTCTCCGAGCAGGGCAGGCCGTGGATTAGCGCTGGAGTGCTTTGTGCAATGTGTTTGAGGAGGGCACTTTGAGATGCTGCTTCTGCCTTCCCCAGCCTCAGGCTGCTGAGCTCCTTTTGTGATTTCATGATGCCCAGGCAGATCTTTTGGCACTTCTTTACTCGATGTGTTTCTCCTTCAAGGCTGGACAAGACTTTGAGCAATCTGTTCCAGTGAATGGTGTCCTTGCCCACGGAAGGGGGTTGGAATAGGATGATCTTTGAGGTCCCTTCCAACCTAAATAATTTTATGAATCTGCCCATTCATGGTAAATACTGTGGTAACTGTGGATTTGTTTATTTGAGTTGTATTTCAGTCTGTAGTACAGCTTATTTATTCCTTCCAAGCTCCCGTTTTGCAAACATTTTTCAGATGATGAGTTACATACCAAAAATGCTGGCACCTGGCACCTGCTGTGGGGGGACATCTGTAGGACATTTGGTGTCCTGGGGCAGGGCTCTGGCTGGGCCAGCGGTGCTTTTGCCTTGACCAGTGTGTGTTTCTGCTCTCCCCAGTGTACGGGCACAACGTGAAGAGCAGCAACGACTTCATTGGGAGGATTGTGATCGGGCAGTACTCGACGGGCGCCCCCGAGTCCAACCACTGGCGCCGCATGCTGAGCGCGCACCGCACGGCCGTGGAGCAGTGGCACAGCCTGCGCTCGCGCGAGGACTGCGACCGCGTCTCGCCCGCGTCCCTCGAGGTGACATGAGGCGGGCGGCCGACGGCAGCCAGACGCGACAACGAACCAGCCCACGAGTGAAACGCCCCAGCTCGCACCCCACGCGCGCCCCACAGCAGCACTTGGATCATGCCAGCACCCAGCCGGCCGCGCTGGCCCAGTGATCCGTGTCCCACGGGCCCAGCTCTTCCCCGGGGCCGGGCAGCACGGGCCGTGCCTGGACGTGCCCTGGGAAGCACGCAGTGGGTGCAGGAGCTGGGAGCTGCCTCTGCTGTCCTTCCAGTCCAAATCCATGGCTCATCCTCTCGGAGATATAAGTACCCGTGTGCTCTCATTGGTGAACGTGGTAATTAGGCTAGAATATTTTTTTAAACGGTAGAACCTGTGGTGAAATCGATTCTGACTGCAGTTTTGTCCTTGTAGTAGTTTTAACAAGTTAAGCTGCTGTTAGTGTGTGTGTTTGTGTGCCGGGCCACACGTGTGGCCCCACGTGGGACAGATCCCGTGTCCCGTCAGTGGTGACCTGCCAGTCTCGATAGCAGTCTGTGTGCGTAGTAGATTCAGTGCTAATATAGCAAAATAAACATTTCCCATAGCATTTGTACTGGGAAAACCAGCTCGCGTCCTTTCAAACATGTGATGTGCAAAAGAAAACTGCTCCGGGGACTTTGGTGGTCAAGAAGACCCAGAAAACACAATTTTAATTTTCTCACAGACTGCAGTGGCTCTTTCTGTGTTGTGTGTGTTTACCCAGGTAGTTCTTCAGGTCACCAAGTGAACTTAGCTACAGTCAAGCTGTCCTGTTGGTTGCTTCTGTACATTTTATTTTTCCACAGTGTATTGTCTGGTATGATGCAGATTGTATATTTATTGAAAATAAAATTCTATTTAATTGTGCCACATGGATTGGGGTGATACTTGTTGAATTCACCTTTGTGTTGAGCTCATTCAGTTATGATTATGGCAGAAAAAAAGACAAAATGTTGGCAGTTACCCCATTGTCACTCACTGCAGATGAACTGGGAGCACTTTGAGAGAAACTGGGCACCTGCTGATGGAGGCTGGTGTTGAGAGCAAGCTGGATGCCTTGGTCTGGCCATGGTGGTTCCCAGCCAGACCCCACATAACACCCTGGGGGTTGGATGTGTCAGACTCCAGAGATGACACATGGCAGGACAGGCAGCACTCATCTCCGTCCTCTATTCATTAAATGAAGCCCAAAATGAAACCCCAGTACCTCATGTGCTTTTAATATTTTGATTTTTAAAAAGGAAAAAACAACACACATGACTATTTCACCTGTTTGTTATTTGTCATTTAGCTGCAACAGTTAGGGACAGGCAAGTCTTAAAAAGCAAAACTAAACAAAACCCAACCACACCAAAAAAAAACCAAAACCAAAAAAGCTCAGTGCTTGCTTTGGCAGGTGTCAGTGTGTGGGCCAATAATCCCTGCTGCTGTCCAGGTGTTCCTGCTCCAGGACAGGTCTGTGCAGTAAGTGATCCCAGCATCCCTTCAGCACTTTGTCCTGGCTGCCTGCTGCTCCCCAGCACAGCTGCTCTGTGCTAGCAGCACACAGCAGTGCTGTCTGCAGGGCTGTCCAGGGCCATCCTTTTTTCTGAGAGCACTCTGGATGCTGGGTATCAATTCTAACCTGCCTCTCTGCAAGGTGAATTTCTGCTCTGCAGTGAAGTTGATGACAAATCTCTGTTCTCTGGCTTCCTCCTGGTTTGTCTCATAAAAAACCACAGTGGAGAGGGACCCCACGGGCAGTCCTGGGCAAAGGTGTGCTGTAGGAGGCTGAGCTCTGCCTGTAACTCACGAAGGCTCAGCCAAGGGGCCGTGGTTTCAGCAGCTTCTGTGGCTGACATTAATATTCTTCCATGGGGGGCCTGTGAAGAACAGAATGAGCTCAAGACATCCATGAGAGCAGACACATGCTTTTCTCAGCACTGGGGATGAAATGTGAACAGAAAGTAATCTTGCCTGAGTCTGTCCTTGAAGTCACGAGGTGTCTGTTCCACAGGGAGGAACAGTCATGTACACACAGGATGCCAAAAATTGGTGAGGGTGCCCAGGGGGAAGGTCAGTGAGAGCAGAACTGAAGCAGAGTAGGTAGCTCCTGGCCAGCAGAGCAGACAGAACAGCATGGGAGGGAGAGGAGCAGGAGGGATGAATTGTGGCCGTGCTCCCGGGGCTGCAGCCAGCAGGTGAAGCACATCTCATGCTGGTGAAGTTGGAAGGTGACCCAAAGGGCAGCTGCAGCCCCAGCTGGCACTGCGTGCACAGCGTGCCTGTGCTGTCCCAGTGCTGGGAGCAAAGCTGGTGCCCAGCTGCTGTGCCAGGCTCAGGGCTGTGCCTCAGGGGCAGCTCCCAGCTGCTGCCATGAGTCTGGCTGTTAGAAACCAGCATAAAAATTATTCAGGATCTCTGCTCCCTCTTTAAACACGAATATTTGTGCTTTGGGAGTAAATTAATATGCTCAAAGATTTTTGTTCCATAGTTTGCTAAAAGTTGTTTATAACGCTTGCTTTATCTGAGGAAAGAAGGGAAGAGGCATGCCTTGACTTCTAATAATCCCAATGCCTTCATTTTTAGTGTTCTGCTGTAGCAGTGGGCTTTTCATTGAGCCAGATAATTTCAGATCAATGTATGGAAGGGGAGAGATGTTCTTAAAAGGCTTTATTTAATATGAATAAAACTTAATATAGAAAAGTTGATTGAATGAGTTACTGTCTCTGGAGTAAGTCTGGATGCTTTACTGTACTGAAAGCTTGGTGTCACCCCAAATTGTTTATACTTGAATCTCTAAAAATGGGTCAAAAATGCCAAAAATTTTAATCTGTAGCTAAGAATAAAAAGGGAACAGTATTGAGAATGTTCCTAAGCAGTTCTTTCAGTGCTGATTTAAGGCATAAATTAGAAATTGAACAGGACCACTAAATTGTATAGTATTTGTGCCTTTACTATTTCCCTTATGAGTGCAACAGTTAGAAAAGGATTTTATACAGTGTTTTTAAAAGTCTGAAGTTTATGTCTAACAAATGTTTTCCACAGGAAGGAGACATGCTGGATTATAATGGTACAGACTGCTGTATCATATCAGGTTTTCTGCTGTTACATGATGGCATGGACCCAGCACGGGCCTGGCAGATGGGCACAGAGCAAATTCCTGAAATAGCCTTGGAGCCTCGGGCACAGCTGGGGGATCCTTCTTCCAGGCTGTTAAACTGTGTCAGCTCTGGGAAAAAATCCCAAACCAAACACAGGAGAAAACCCAACAAAACCCACTCCCTGAAAGCAAAGCAAAGCAAAGCAGACCAAACCAAACCAAAGGCAGCAGACAATGGGGCACTGCCGTGTTAAACCCCACTGCCCTGCAGCCCTGGCAGCCTTTCCCTGCCTCCCTCCGCGGGTGCCCGGCCGCTCCCCGGGGTCACCGCGGCCCTCGCCCTTGGCCGCGCCCCGGCCCGGTCCCTGCCGGCAGCGGGTCCCTGTGTCACCGCCGCGGTGACGGGCTGCCCCAGCCCCTCACCCGCACCCGAGGGACACCGAGCACCGCCGGGGCTGCACCGGGGGGCGAGGAGGGACCATGTCCTAAGGAGGGATGATGTCCTCCTCGCCTGCGGCCCCGGCGGGTGACAACAGCGCTCTGGGGACAGCGTGCGCCCGAGCCGGGCTGCGGGCAGCGCACGGCCCCGGCCCGGACCCCGGCCCCGCCTGGTATGCGCTGAGGGGCCGGGGGCGGGCTGGGGCAGGGCCGGGTGCGGGTCCCTCGGTGATGCGCTGAGCGGGCCGGGGGCGGGCTGGGGCCGGGCCGGGTGCGGGTCCCTCTGGGATGCGCTGAGGGGCCGGGGGCGGGCTGGGGCCGGGCCGGGTGCGGGTCCCTCGGTGATGCGCTGAGGGGCCGGGGGCGGGCTGGGGCCTGGCCGGGTGCGGGTCCCTCTGGGATGCGCTGAGCGGGCCGGGGGCGGGCTGGGGCAGGGCCGGGTGCGGGTCTCTCTGGGATGCGCTGAGCGGGCCGGGGGCGGGCTGGGGCAGGGCCGGGTGCGGGTCTCTCTGGGATGCGCTGAGGGGGCCGGGGGCGGGCTGGGGCCGGGCCGGGTGCGGGTCCCTCTGGGATGCGCTGAGCGGGCCGGGGGCGGGCTGGGGCAGGGCCGGGTGCGGGTCCCTCGGTGATGCGCTGAGGGGCCGGGGGCGGGCTGCGGAGGAGCCGCCGCTCGGGGGAGGGGGCAGCGCGGCCCCTATATCCGCCCCGCCCGGCGGCCGCCCCACAGCCCGCGGGGCCCGCAGCCGCAGGGACCCTCACGCCGGCCGGACCTCGGCGGGACCCCCGAGTCCTGCGGGACCCCCGAGCCCGGCGGGAGCCACGGCCCCGGCCATGGGCAGCGGGCGGGCGCTGTGCGCGCTGCTGGCCGCCGCCCTGCTGGCCGCCCAGGCCTTCCCCCAGACCAACATCAAGATCAGCCAAGGTGAGTGCTCGGCGCCGGCCGCGGCCGCTCGGGCGGCGATGGTGGCGGCAGGGAAGGAGCCTCCCGCAGGGCCGGCAGCGGGCTTCCCCCTGCTCCAGCAATCCCTGACTTCCCTTGAAATCAACTTTCTTCTTCGCCATGGGGATGTGCCAGGGGCAGCCCCGGTCCTTCTCCGGCATGCCGGAGGTCTCTGGACTCTTTGGCCTTTGCCGAGGCGCTGCCGCGGCTCGGGGCTGTGCCCTGGCCCCGGCCCGGCTCGGCGGCAGGAATCACTGCAGGGCAGTCACACACATGAACGGTGCAGTCACACACATGAACGGTGCAGTCACACACATGAACGGTGCAGCCCAGCAGGACAGGCTGAGGGCCATCAGGGTTCCTCGTTTTTTCACAATTACTCCGTGTGAAACAAACACGGGATTCTCCCTTATTCCCCTTCGTTGCTCCGAGCTGCTGCTGACTGCTGAATGTCACTTGGGTTTCTTCTAAACTTTCCTGCATTGTCAGTGCAAGTGAGAGCTGCTGCACCAAGTTTGTTTGAGCCCTCTTAGGTTTACTGGGACTGTGAGTGGAAAGGGATTCCTTAAGTGCTGTTTGGTGAGATCGTGAGAAAAGGGATCGATAGAAGCCTGGCTTTCCTGCCAGACGCCTAATCCGTGGGAGCTTTGCCAACACTAATTAAGGAGAAAAAAACTCTGCGAGATAACTTCTATCTGTCAGTGCCAGCTGCAGGAGCGTTGCTGCTGGTATTGGCTGTAGCCTCACAACTCCAAACATACAGAGGATTTGAAGCTGTAAAACCAGCTTGGTTTCATTAAGGAATTTTAAAAAGCAAAGCCCTTGGTGTGACAGGATGTCCCTCCCAATGTGCTTCAACTGATGTTTAATATTTTACTTGAAAACTTGTGACATGTGCCTTAAAAACACTTCAGGGTCTGTAAAATATTGCCCAGTTATGAGATTTATGTCCATCAGTGGACATACCTTCTCCTGCAGCTCCACACAGCCCCCAGATACACTGAGACCAAGGTCCCTCCCCTGATCACATCCTTCAAAGGTGGATGCTCAGTGTGAGACTCTTTCATCTGTTAATGAGAAACAAATATTGCAAGTAACATGAAGGTGGCTTTGTTTGCCCATGGTGACTATAATGTCAGGGCTTAAGGAGTTGCTTCTAAAGTCATGGGTGAGTTGAGGCATCCCAGCATCACACAACAGCACTGTCTTAGTCCCTGCCACATGCTCCTGCCCTCCAGTCCCCTGTTTAAATGCTTATTCTGTGAGGTTACTCAATAAGAAGGATGTGGTGGGATGGACCTCTGGCTCAGCTGGCACCCCCAGCTTAGCCACAGGCAGTTTCTGCTGAAGTCATCCTGGGGATGGTTCTGGGGGTCCCCTGTCCCAGCCCTGTTGTCTCCCCCATCCCTTCTAGCTCCCCACAGCTCCAGCAGTGCTGAGCCTGGGTAAAGCCCTGCTGCTGGCCCTCCCTGTGGCCTGAGCTGCTGAGAGGTGGCTTGGTGAGCACCAGGATGCTGGTCCTGAGCCCCAGCTCACCCTCACCACCCCAGCCCTCGGGTCCTGGTGGGGGGTTCTGCCCTGGGGAGGCCCCAGACTTCCACATGACAGGATCTCCTCAGCTCTTCTCTGTTGACATGAATTTCAGACGAGCCTTTTGGGTGTTGATGGACACTCTCCAAACCCAGCTGCTTGCCAAGAGCTGAAGAGGTTCACTTGCCTTTTCAGGTCAGATGGCAGCATTAGCTTATGGATGTGCCAAGGAGGGTGTCTCCTAGCACCTCTTAAGATTTGAGGAAAGCTGTCAGCTGTTGATGGAATGAGTTCTTTGATTCTCTGCAAGAGTAAGAGCATCTGCTGTCCAAAACCCTTTGATGGAGCTGCAGCCCCTCAGGAGCCTTCCCTGCCTCAGCATCTCTTGCCAACCTTGTCCTGGCCTCAGATTTCACATCTCAAACGTGCAGACCCTGGAAGTGAGGCAGCATTGCTCCTTGGGATGAAGTTTTCAGGAGCAAACCTGCTCTTCACCAGCTGAGTCCAGCAGAGACATGCAGCTGGTGGTAAGTTTTTTTTCCCCAGTAGCATACTGAAATAAAGAGAAACCCTTGTGAAACTAGCTAGGATTTTCTCAGTTAATTATTTATAGTTGGAAATAGGCCAACTGGGGGAGTGAAACTTTTTTTGGCAGAGCAGTGCCAGCTTCTGTAAGATTTTGAAAAGTGATTTTCTTGGTAGTTTACTGTGGGGCTCAGCTAGTAAATAAATAAAAACACTCCAATTTGGCACTGACAAAAATGCAGAGAGCACAAAACTTTTATTTCTGACCCCAAATATTTGTTTTGCAGCTTTTCTGAGTTAGTAACAGCTGCTTGATCTGAATCTTATCCTTAGCCCAGTCTGGACAGTTATTTTACTGGTGCTGCTTTAAAACGTGGTCCTGCCTTTAAAACTGCTGCATTGTAAATAAAAAAAATAATTAAAAACAAGAAGGGAGAAAGGATTCTTGTCATCATTTTTCTGCAGGAATTTGGGGACAAATGGATGGAGTGACTTGGGGCTTGACAGGGACCCCTGTGCTGCAGGCATTGGCTGTGCTGATCCTGCCCTGTGTGGAGGAGCTGATGTTCTGCGGGTCATTTAGACCCCAGATGCTTTCCCTGTCACCTTCTAGATAAAAATACCACACACAGCTGCTGGCTTGGGTTCTGAGGCTTTCCTGTAGAGCCATGAGTGAGCCCTATACTCACAACCCCACATCAGATTTCTTACGGTTTTTCTGCTACAAATATTTCAAATAAAGCAGCTCCCCTAATTGATCCTGGCTGAAAAACTGGGACCAGTAGTTCTCCTCCAAAGAGACAGACAAAGCCTCTGATCCTGACCTAACAGAAAAGATGCTAATTAAAAGCTGACCTCCCATATTTTCCTTTTTGGTATATTTAACCTTAAATTCCTTCAGGCACCTCTGGTTCACTGAAGCTCATCAAATTAATGCTACCTAATGGGAACCAGTATGGAATAACAAAGCAGGGCTGTCTCAGTTTCTGACTTGGTCTCAGCTGCTCTGAATGAACATGAGGGTGATTTTCCCTGGAACTGGGGTGCCTGCTTTGAGCCAGGACTGTGGGACACCCACTGCAATTCACACTCAGGAGTGAAGGCTCCGTTTGCTGGGGATGCTGCTGGGTGAAGCCCTGTGAATTTTGCCACCATGCTGCCAGAGGTGAGGATTTTGTCAAGGCACTCTAATAAAACCCCAGTTGCTGGAGCAGCTGGTGGAGCCTTGTCTGGCACAGACCTCTGGGCTCTCCTGGGCAGGAAGGAACAGCAACCTCGAATCTCTGCAAGCCAGGACCAGATCCCAGCCCTGTCCTTCCTGGAGGTACATGCCTCACCTGTGCCCTGGTGGTGGAGCTGAAGCCTCATCCTGAAGGTTTGACCCTTGTTCTGCTTCAGCTTTGGGAGCCCTGGCCAGCATCGTGAGGGGAGGAGGGCTTGGCTGCCAGGAATCACATCAGCTTTTGGAGCTCCTGGTCCTGCTCTGTTACTACAATGAAGTAATTTGCATCTCCTAGGGCTGTTCTAAGGTTTTTCCCAGTGCAGTTATGGCTGGGTGTGAATCAGTGAACTGAACTCTGCATTGCTGCTGAGCTGTCTTTATCTTACCCACTCTCCCCAAAAGCTATTTTGCACTTCCAGCCCAGCAGGCCTTATCTTTTATCCTCCACAGTCCATAATTAGTGCTGCTGAGGATGGGAGAGCCCCTTGAGCCCCTCAAGGGTCTGTTGCTGTTAGGTACAGAGCTGCCCCCAGTCTCAGCTCCTCTGGAGGGATGGCTGGGGGTCCCAAAGAAGATTGATGGGGTGACAGCCCCACAGGGCTCGGCAGGTGACTTGGTCTTGCTCAGGAGAAAAAAAAAACCTGTGGTTTGTCACCTGGGAGGGAGGTGTGACAGCAGGGACCCTGTGGGCTGGCTGGTGGCTGTTTGTAGAACACTCAGAGGGCCCCATGTGGAAAGAGCTGATGAAAATGAAATTATCGCCCTGAGCTGCCAGCACTGGCACAGGGAAGGATTTGGCTCTATGAATGCTCACACAGCTGCTTTGGATTCACCTTGCCTCTCTTTTTTTCCATGCTGTTGCTTCCTTTGCCACAGCCACATCCCTTGCTGCTGCTGGCAGTTTTGCTCTTTCCACCCCCAGGGAAAGCCATTCCCTGGCCCCTCAGTGCTGGAGGCACGGCCCTGACCTCTCCAGGCTTGAGGCTGTTACCTGCTTGGATGGTCTGATGGCATCTGACGTCTGCCCTCGCCCCCTGCACGCCCACCCTGCCCACTGCCCGCTCGCCTCAACAGCAGCACTGACTCCAGACCACAGATCCCCAGGCATGTGGGAGCTGGCTCTGTGTGCCCCAAGACTTGGGGGTGCCGAGCGCCGCACCCTCCCCGCACGAGGGGGAGCAGAACACGGAGGAGGTTGGAGCAAAGTGTTAATGCCACTGCTGTGTTCAGACAGCGGCGATACAAAGGCTCCAAAAGGACCTCCTGCCCCCACAGGGGCCTCTTGTGGGGCAACTTCCCCACTGTGCGAGCAGCAGCGTGGCCTGGCTGTTATCTCTTGGTGGGATATCTGTGGGACAGGCTGGCACCGCTGCCGGCGCGCCTCGCTGGCTGCTCCAGGGCCTACGTGCAGGGCTGCATCCCAACCCAGGGACAGCACAGGGACCGGCTGCATCCCAACCCGGGGACAGCGCAGGGACCGGCTGCATCCCAGCCTGGGGACAGCGCAGGGACCGGCTGCATCCCAACCCAGGGACAGCGCAGGGACCGGCTGCATCCCAACCCAGGGACAGCGCAGGGACCGGCTGCATCCCAGCCTGGGGACAGCGCAGGGACCGGCTGCATCCCAACCCAGGGACAGCGCAGGGACCGGCTGCATCCCAACCCAGGGACAGCGCAGGGACCGGCTGCATCCCAGCCTGGGGACAGCGCAGGGACCGGCTGCATCCCAGCCTGGGGACAGTGCAGGGACCGGCTGCATCCCGGCCTGGGGACAGCACAGGGACTGGCTGCATCCCGGCCAGGGGACAGTGCAGGGACCGGCTGCATCCCAACCCGGGGACAGCGCATGGACTGGCTGCATCCCAGCCTGGGGACAGCGCAGGGACCGGCTGCATCCCAGCCTGGGGACAGCGCAGGGACCGGCTGCATCCCAGCCTGGGGACAGCGCAGGGACCGGCTGCATCCCAGCCTGGGGACAGCACAGGGACCGGCTGCATCCCGGCCTGGGGACAGTGCATGGACTGGCTGCATCCCGGCCTGGGGACAGTGCAGGGACCGGCTGCATCCCAACCCGGGGACAGTGCATGGACTGCTGCATCCCGGCCTGGGGACAGGGCATGGATGGGGTTTCCCTGGGGGACGAGCTGCAGGCTGGCCTTGCAGGAGGGCAGAACTCGGCCATAACCCCACAGCCCTTGCTGTCAGCTCCCTCCCAGCACAGTGGCTCCGGTTGTGCTGATAGAGACAAGAGAAGCCCTTATCTCAGTTTTCCCAGTAGCAAATGTCAGTGCCTTTATTTTAAGCATACTCTACCTAAAATGAGGTCAAGCTAGCTTGGAATGTCTCTCCTGATTTAGGCAGATGCTGAAACTGAGGAACCCATAACTTGTTTAAAATGTATTTTTACTTCTGCAAACTTTTGCATGGCTCCTGCAGCAGCTGGGTTTTCCCTGTATGTGTTTGGTGGTTATTTGCCTGGGTGAGGTGGGAGAGCAGGGCTGGGCACTGCTGCCTCCCTCACCTGCTCAGCTTCTGGCCAAGCTGTCTCACCAGCAGCTGCTGGATGTCCTCTGCTCTGCCCCCAGCCATGCCTGAGCCTGTCCATGCCTACTCCTGCCCACTCTTCTGGACGGAGTACGAAGGCCACTGCTACCGCTACTTCCCCATCAACAAAACCTGGGCGGAAGCCGACCTCTACTGTGCCGAGTTCTCCATTGGCATCAGGTCAGCCAAGCTGGCCTCCATCCACAGGTGGGTGTGCAGAAACATTGTCCCATGCTGACACAGCCTGGGGAGGAAGGAAACTGGGGCAAAGTCCCAGACCCACATCACAGCCTCTGTGTCAGTGCAGGCTTGTGTTCCAGCCCACACATCCCACTGCAGCAGCGGCCCAGTCAAGGCAGATGCGCAGGTCACAGAAAGGCAATATAGAAAATAAATGCCTTTCCTGGACTGGCAGGAAAACTGGCATAGTATTTCCTAAATTTCCCCAAGCTGTGTTTTTTTTACTCTTGAAGAAGGGATAGAAGTACAACAGGATGATTACACAGGCTTTTTTCCCTACTCCCTCTCCCCCAGATCTCACCAGTGCTATGTTCCTCTTGCACAGACCTGGGAGAGTCACCACCAGCAGTAAGAAGCAGGGGACCCATTTGGCCACGGGTGCTGGGGTAGGGTGAGTGCTTAGGGACACGCCTGACCATTTGCTGACATATCCTCTTGATTGCCCTGTATTGCTCTGTTTTGCCAGCTGGGAAGAAAACGTCTTTGTGTACGACCTAGTGAACAGCCGCGTGCCCGGCATCCCCACCGACATCTGGACGGGACTCAACGACCTACGGCAGGTGGGAGCTCCCTGGAATCCTGTGGGAAATGGCTTTGAAAAATTCACCTCTCTGTGTTTTCCTCCTGGAAAGCCACTTGATTTTCTTTTTTGCCCCTTATACCCCTTTAATCAGGAGATGACATAGAGTCTGTGGTGCAGCACATAGAGAAATTCATTTCACCCATTCCAGTCTGCTTTTAAAAGACAAGTGGTGCTAGAATTAATAGATTAATCAATAATTACTCATATCACATTTTATTACTGGATTAATACAAGGAGTATTGTATTGCTGGTCCAAGAAGAGCAAATAAACTGAAAATTCTTCAGTGTCAAAAGCCACCAAGTTCCATTGCTATAGTGCTACTCTGTGACTTTTGAAAGCTGACATGTTGAAAATATATAGTCTCATATGTTAGAAAGAAAAATGGAGACCATCAGGAAAACAAATTTTTTGTAGATACTGGAAAAGGAATGGAAAATGAAGAGGAAAAAGAATGTAGATGTGGGTGGGGGTGTTAAAAAATATATAGATTAATTTTCTGGGCTTCCCCTAGTGAGAACACTGCAAAACCTTGGGCTGTTCTTGGCAAGTTTCCAGTTGTAAAACCCAAATGTGCTGTTTGGATTTGCTGAGTGGTGTCTGTGTCCCTGGGCTGTGTGGCACTGGGGCTAGGAGTGGGATCTGCTGAGTGGTGACAGTCTCTCCCCATGTCCCTGGGCTGTGTGGCTCTGGGGATGGGGGTGGGGACCGCCTCCTGCCCTCTGCAGTCGCAGCTCTCTGGTGACAGCCTTTCTCCGCTGGCCTGGTGTCAGGAGGGTCACTTTGAGTGGACAGATGGCTCCTCCTACGACTACCACTACTGGGATGGCAGCCAGCCCGACGATGGGATCCACTCCATCCCGGAGGAGGAGGACTGTGTGCAGATCTGGTACAGACACAGCAGCGGTGAGCGCCCAGGGCACCTTCACTGTTCTTTGTGTGTCAATAAATTCAATCCACTGTTCCTCCTGCTTTTCTGAAGAGGTTGCTGGCAGGCAGAGGATTTGCATTTTCATTTTTGAGTATTATTTTTTTCTTTACAATGAAAAGGTGTTTTCCTTTTCACCCTGTACATACATGCATGCATGCTCATTTTCCTTCTGTTCCCATCTCCCTCTCCCATAGTAGCAGCAGGGCAGGAGCATCAGCTGCCTTGTAGAATTACCAAATTTAGTCAAAGGCCGAATTTTCCTATTTCCCCTCCCCCACAGGAGACCTGTGGAAACACTCATTGTTTTCCAGCTTTTCTCTCCCATACTTGTGCCAGGACATCTTGCTGCAGTGGGACAAGACCCTGCCTGTGCAAAAATCCCACTTCACACCCTCCCTGCTGGTGAGACCAGCCAGGCGTGTCTGGCCCCCCCAGATGTCCCTAAATGTCCTGTCCAAGGGCAGCCCATGGATAATTTTGGGGGAACAGGGCTGTGTTTGCAGCTGCTCCTCCACTACCAAGTCAAAGCTGGGGCCTGTCCTCCTGTCCCACATCCTCCAGATGAGGATGCTGGGGGGAAGCATGACAATGCACCAATGGGAGCACCCAGGGAAAGCCTCCCACAGTGGCAGGAGGTCCTGGTGCCAAGGGCAGTGCATGGTTCCCTCCTTTTGCCTTTTTTCAGCTAATGCCTTGTGTTTTTTGGAGAGCAGCACTGCGCTCCTGGAACGACAACGCCTGTGGCAGAGCCTTCCCCTTCGTCTGCAAGATCCCCTCCCTGGCCCTGGACTGAGCTGCTGGTGCTGCCCACACCCCCCTTCAGTCTGGGTCACCTCTCCAGCTGTGCCAGGACATGGTGAGGGCTGGGAGAGCCGTGGAGCTGCTTGGATGCCCAGGCAGTCCCTGGCTGCAGAATCCCTGCTGGGAGGATGAACCTGCCACTCAGCACTGACAGGAGCTGCATCCAACAGCAGAGGAGCCCCCAGGCCCGAGGCTGGTTTTGGATTTCAGATCAACCATCACAGTGTGTTAGAGGAAACCCCTGATTTTACCAATACACCAAACTGTTAGCACCCAAAAATAGCCGTGTGTAGGAAATGCTTTTGCCTGTTGATCTGCGAAGAGTGGAGGAAAAGTGTTATTTTCTGTTAAGTTATGCAAAATGCCTCTTGTCCATGTTATTTTTCTCTCTGCTAAAATAAACAGCAAACAGCAGGTGGAGGCTCCACTGTCTTTCTTGCACTGGAGTAGCAGCCATTCCCTGGGGGCTTGGGGTTTCATGTGAAAGAAGTTGTTTTTTCCCCAACCTGCTCTGCGTTACAGAGGTGTGCTGGGGGGAAGCAGCTGCCAAGGAAAGTTTATTTTATAGACCCTGACTGTTGTTTGGAGTGTGTGGGGCAGCCTGTGTGCTCACCCTGCCCTTTGCCTGGCCCCCAGCAAACACAGAGGCACCACGGAGGGTGTGAGGGGCCAGGCAGTGTCCCAGGGCTCAGCAGCATCCCTGGGCAGGCAGGTTTGGCCCTGGCTGCCTGGAGAGGACTGACCCAGCTGGAGGGAAGTGAGGGGCTGGCACGCACTAGCTGGGGTCAGCCCATCCTCAAAACCCCCTGTGCAGGGGGTGCCCAGAGAGGCCCCTTTGCCCCTCCTGGGAGCCACGAGTCCCTTTTGTCTCTGCTCTGGCAAAGCCACAGGGTCTGACCCATCTCTGCTGCTGCCTGCACAGATGAGTAAAGCATTGCCATAAAATTGTCTGGTCCCCCTTGATGCCACCATCTTAGAAACAACATTCCAAAACGAAGCCTTTCCAGAGTGGATGCAATTGAGATCAGTAGCTGAGGCTGCACTGGGGGCTCGGAACTGCTTCCTCAGATGGCAATGGAGCTTTTGGCTAAGATGTTTCCACTTGGAGAGAAACTGGAACATTTGGTAGGGGTAATAATGGTGGTGTAAGTGCAATGTGTGTGCTGGAGCAAGTTTCTAAAATAAGAAAGTGCTGGCATCCCTGATTTTGTATTTTTATATACAAAAATATGTATATATATAATATATAAATGGATAACACATGTAAATGAAATGATATTATTTTAATTGGATTTAAAAAATATATTTATATATATAAATTACATATACAATGTTAACATATATATTTATATGGAAAGTTAGCCATTTGTGTAGTTTTCAGTTCTGGATTTCACCACTGGATGTGTTTTCTAGAGGCTTTTGTTTCACCTGGAAAGAATAAATTATGTATGGATGATAACAGCATGTGAAGAAACCAGCTGTTTGAAAAGAGAGCTCTGGGATGCAGCAAGGTGGAGAAAGCTGATGTGGTCTGTGGCAGAAAAGGGTTTGGAGAGCCAAGTGTGGTGCAGGACGTGTCTGATGAGCTCCTGGCTCTGAGCACAGTGCTGGGCTGAGTTCCTGTCTCTGTGCTGGAGCTGTCACAGCTCAGGAGTGGGGACAGCACAGCACAGCCGGGGCTGTGCCCCAGCCCGTCCCAAGGGCAGGGCTGGATGGATGGATGATGGATGGATGATGGATGGATGGATGGATGGATGGATGGATGGATGGATGGATGGATGGATGATGGATGGATGGATGATGGATGGATGGATGGATGGATGGATGGATGGATGGATGGATGATGGATGATGGATGGATGGATGGATGATGGATGGATGATGGATGGATGGATGGATGGATGGATGGATGGATGGATGGATGGATGATGGATGGATGGATGATGGATGGATGGATGGATGGATGGATGGATGGATGGATGGATGGATGATGGATGGATGGATGATGGATGGATGGATGGCTGGATGGATGGATGGATGGATGGATGGATGGATGGATGGATGGATGATGGATGATGGATGGATGGATGGATGATGGATGGATGATGGATGGATGGATGGATGGATGGATGGATGGATGGATGGATGATGGATGGATGGATGATGGATGGATGGATGGATGGATGGATGGATGGATGGATGGATGGAGTGATGATGGATGGATGGATGGATGGATGGATGGATGGATGGATGATGGATGATGGATGGATGGATGGATGGATGGATGATGGATGGATGGATGGATGGATGGAGGGATGGAGGGATGGATGATGGACGGATGGATGGATGGATGATGGATGGATGGGTGGATGGATGGACGGATGGATGGATGGATGGATGGATGATGGATGGATGGGTGGATGGATGGATGGATGGATGGATGGAGTGATGATGGATGGATGGATGGATGATGGATGGATGGATGATGGATGGATGGGTGGATGGATGGATGGATGGATGGATGGATGGATGGATGGATGGATAGATGGACAGCCACCAACGGGGAGATGCTGCTGCACCGTGCCGGACTTGGCTCCAGGCTGCCCTTCCCTCCTCAGTTTGTTTTCCCTGCTCCTGCTGTGTCTCCTGTCCAGAGGATGTGGGAGTTCATCACGGCTGGGGATTGGTATGCCTCGAGCCAAACAACTGTCTTTTTTCCCTGCAAGTGGTATGAGATGTTTCAAAAGAAAGGTTAAAACCTTCCCTTGGGAAAGTGTTTGAAGATCTGGGCCCTACTGTGGTTAAAAATATTGCTAATGGGGAGCCCAATGAAAGCTGCCACCTCCAATTAACATCTTCATTTCCAGGTAAAAAGAGCTGAACATGCATGACCTGAAAGTCAGGACCAAAGTTAATAGGGGCTTTGTTTGCCTACCCCCCTGTCTTTCTCCTTTGCCTCCAGGGTCCTTACTTAAAAATCAGCCCTCTGTCCTTGCCAGTGTCTTCTGTTTCACAGTAATCAAATAAAATTCAGAAAACAACAGGAGTTTTCACCTCCTTAATGAACTTCTAGTGAGTCTGGCTTGATGAAAGATGGGCCACACCCTTTCTCTCGGCATGGACGGTTCCAGGCTCTGCATGGCTTGGAGCAGCTCCAGATTCCAGGCTGAACTTCTTTATTTTTCTGTTCTCCTTTTCCCATAACCCCTCACTCCTTTGTTATCTTGAATTTCTCCGTTCTGACTCGCTCTGTGGTGCAGGCAATGGGAAACCTGGCAGCAGCAGGACTGACACCTTTCCTGCACATCACTTGCAAGTGACTGATTCCCGAGTTTTTCTTAGGGGTTGAACACATTCTTTTGTAAAACATGAAGGCTGGAGTAGGTGTGAACAGTGCAGATGTGGCCTGGGAATGCACCAATCTAGTCCCTACCCTCCTTGTACCCTATTTCTGAGCTATAGAGGCAATATTGCCCCCAGCCCTGGCATGGCAGAGGGGAGGGGGGAGGGACGGGCCTGCCTGCGCCCCTGACCCTTTGATTCCTTTTATTCCTACTTTGATTGTTTCCTGGGACGTGCTGCTGGCTGTTGTGACACAGGACATGGATGTCACAGCCTGTGGGCACACTGGCGCTGCCCTGGCACAGCCTGGTGGAGGTTTTCCTCCCCAGTGATTATCTCGACTGTTCTGACACCTGGCTGGGCTGGGCTGTCCTTTCCTCTATTAATTCAATTAAGATTTTTTTTCTCCCGTAAATGACTGGGAGAATAAGGGCTGCACGGCTGAATCATGAGCTTTTTCTTGTGCATTTCCCTTGGATTTAATTGCCTGAGCAGTGGCTCAGCTCCTGCCCTGAGGCCAGGATGCCTCGGAGTGGTTCCCTTTGAGAGAACAAAAATATCTCAGGACTAAAAAACATGCTTTGAGCAGCTCAGAGGGTATATTACAGACTGGCTGCAACAGTGAGCCCTATCACCAAAAAACCCAAGCCACAAAGCCCTGTGATAAATGTTGTTACCCATCTGTGCGATGGGGTTAGTGTTAAATCCCACAGCTTTAGTGCATCCCAGATGTCTGCAGCAGGGAGAGCTGGAGCATGGGGAAGGTGAGCAGGATTTGTGCTGTGTGGGTCCCAGTGGATATTGGCTTAAAGATGCTCCTGCTGTTCTGCAGGAGGGCTTTCCCATCCTGCCTGATGCCATCTGCTCCCTGCTGCTGCCAGGGAATGAGCAGGACAGCGGGAGCCAGTGGGGACAAACCTGCTGGGAAATGGATCTCCTTCTGAGGGCTTGGCTGCAGCAGCCATGCCTCCTGAAAGAGGCATGAAGCAGGCTGGGTTTGTACAGCCTGGAAGCTCCTGGTGTGCAATGGCACATGAACTAATTGCAAAAGTTCAGTGAAACTTCCAGCAGCACCAGTTCCCTTGAGAGGCTTATAGCTGCCAGGGGCTCCTCCAGGCTGGGGGACCCTGGGATGGGGCTGGCTCAGCACAGGAACAGTGTCATGCCAGGGCCCATTGTGCTTTTGATTGTTCCCCATTGGTACCCCAAAAGTCTCCTCCTCTTTTGTGGCCAAGGATTTCGGGGCCTCCAGAGAAAACTGCATTGGTGGGAGAGCTGGGTGAGGGCCCCTGTTTGGCACCAGCTCTGCAGCATGGCCACCTAAAAAGGGTGGTTATGTTTTTCATTAGCCACTTTTGCTTTGCTGGGGATCAGTAACTTGGCTGGTGTGGCAGCAGCTCTCCTGCCACAGAGGGCAGGCACAGACTTTCCCAGGCATTGTCCTGGGGAAGGCTGTGAGAAGATCAGAGAAAAGAATGATAAGCAGTTCTTACCTTCACTTGTGCACTTGTGGAATGTGTTATGGAGATTCATTTACCAAAGGGTGATTTCTTAATTGGACACTGGATAGTGTTTGGATTAATTGACCAATTAGGTCAAAGTTGTGGTGGACTGGTGGTAAGGGTTACTGAGTTTCTTAATAAGTATAATAGAATATAGTATAAGATGATATAATAAAGCAATTGATCAGCCTTCTGCAATCATGGAGTCAATGCTAATTATTACCCAGCTGGGGGCCTGTGGCAAAAAGCTGGAAACTTTCACTCCTGGGTGCAAATTGCCAGAGCTGCCACTGACCAGAGGTAAAGCACAGCTCTGACAGGAACACAATTCCCACTGCAGTCCTTGCTCAGAAAGCTGCTCAGCCTTGAAGGACACAGAGGTGAAGCACAGGTGACGTGAGAGAGAAAAGATCCAGAGCTGGTGCCGTGCATGTGAGTGCTGGAGCTGGTCAGAGAGGACAGGGCTGTTCTGGGCTGGTGCTGAAAGAGCTGATGCTGCTCAGCAATCCTGCCCGCTGTCCCCGAGCGGGGTCCTGGGCACCGCGCTCCTGCTGTGCTGGCAAAATGGAGCTGTATTTGGGAATCTACCAAAAAAGTATCGTCCAGCTCTCAGGGTTACCATGGCAACTAGATATTTGTATATCATGAAAATTATACTGCACTGCTGATTGCCTCGTTTGTGAAGCTCTCGGTCAGGATGCCAACAAATCCATGTTTGTCAAGGGCTGTGAGGCAGTGAGTGGTGCTGTTGTTGAGCAGATTTCTGAATGGGAACTGTGCTGGAGTGTGGCTGTGTTATGGCAGCATCCCCCCCACAGACACCCAGGAACACACCCCTGGCCTAGGAAGAGGCTGCTTGCTCTGCTCATCCCCTCTGACATCCATTTGTACTTGTGCTGTTGCTTGGGCTAACACAAACTCTGAGTGACTTGTCATGGGAGACCACACTCAGAATGGGATGGGGGAAGGCTGGACAGGAAGCTGTCTTCTTGCAGGGAAAGGACTCAAAATATCCTCCTCTGGCTGTTTTTGAGAATCAGCCACAGGGTTGGAAGGCAAGAAGTTTAACTGTGTCTCCAAGGGAGGAGGTGAGAGCCACACGAGTGGAGGGGCCCCAGGAGCTGCACCCACCAGCTGAGATGGGCTGGCTGTGATCCTGCTCACAGGTGAATAACCACCATCCTCTATTTCCAGAGTGCACAGAGAATTTGGGGCTTGGAAAAATGCCAGCCCAAATTAAATTCTTACTGGGTTTTGGTATTGCAAAGCTACTAACTGTGGAGCAGTGGGAAAGGACAGTGCTGCAGGGCTGGCTGGAACTTTCAGAGGTGTCTGGAGAAGAGGATAGGGCAGGCTTCTCTTTTTATCCTGAAGGAAAAATTACTTTGATTTGGATGCTGTTTAGGCTCTATGACCCTGGGTTCCTGAAAGGGAATTTACCCACAACCCGGCAGCCGTTTAAGAGCTCAGCATTCCTTGTCAAGTATTTGCTTAGTGACAAAAAGCCACTTGCTATGAGCTCGTCTTTCATCTTGTTGAGATTATTAAATTAGGGGCTTGTCCACATGAGGATGTAAGACCTTCATGGGGTTCCACTCTGCTCAGAGTGTTGGCACAGGTGCCCGTGTGGAGCTCAGGGGCTGCTGCACCTCATCCCCACCATGGCCAGCTGCCTCTGTCCTCATTCCACCAGCACAGGCAGTACCCAGCAGACACTGAATGTGAAGATCCCAGGCAGGGGGAGAGGAAGCAAACAGCAGCAGTACAGGTTACAGCAATTAAATGTGGTATTTCATCAGTGTGGAGGGCAACTGCTTACAGGAAAGGGCCATGGCCTTTATTAATCTCCAAAGCATTTTATTAAATCATGGTCCCAAATAAATGCTGAATGCAAATGATGAATGTAATAATCCAGTATGGATAGCTGACCTGGGTGGGCTGTGGAAGTGATTATAATATAGTAATAGCAATAAGATTAACAGCTCTAATGAAATCTTAAATGCCAACTTTGCAACCTGTCCTTTTTTTTTTTTGCACTGGCTCCATCAAGGGATCAGCAGGAGCTGGCTGGGGGCTGTGTGTCCCTTTGCACATGATCCCTCTGATCCCCCATATGCACCTGCCCAGCTGGGATTTCAGTGTTGGGGCCCCATATCCACACAGATGAGGCAGAGCAGCTCCTGCCCTGGCAATAACACAGTTTGGGCACTGGAAATCCTTGCTCAGTTTTGATGGTTTTGGGTGTATTCTGCATCTACAGCAAATTCACCCTTCATTGCACATTGCCCTGGCCCCTTGGTGCTCCCTGTGCAGGCATGTTCCTTGCAGGATGAGTGCCAAGGCAAAAGCCACTGGGCTCCCAAAGCATCCCAGTGCTGATGGCTTTGGCCCCTTTAACCCTGGATACCCCCAGGATGTCACTTTTGGTGAAGTTTTGGGGAAGGACTAGAGAGTGGGTGAAGTGGGGTGAGGGGATGATGAAGGATGCTGCAGTTCTTGCAATCCTGATTTTAGGAAACAGCCATACAAGACACAAAATGCCTGTCAGGGTGGGATTTTTAACCCCAAAGTGCCAATGCAGGCTCTTACTGCTCATGTTGTCTGGCAGCTGCAGCCACCACATTTTCCCTCCCATTACTTTCTCTATTTTTCTGGTTTAAACTGGGAAAACCCAAAAAAAGCTGCTACTTTGTTTGAAGAGTTCAGTGTAGTGAATGACCTATTTTTCTTCTTGGATGAGTCATGGATCCTCCTTTGAAAGATCTCATTATTAATATGCCATTTGGGGAATATGTCTGAATTTTCCAGCAGTGGCAGCAGCCTTCTCTGTGCTCACCAAGGAACCCTCACAATGAATGGCATATGCCAAATGCCTTCATGCAAAAGGTTTTGTGTCTATGCACTTTTAAAGGATATTGCTTTCAGGCTTAACATTTTTTCCATATTAGAAACGTGTTGAAATTCTTCTCATAATGAGGAGAAGGGGATCCCTTCCCAGGTGGTGTTTCTCACAGAAGAGAAGCAGAAGAGGAGAAGGGAGGTATTTTTAGATGTGCAGAATGGTCACTGAGTGGGGTTGCAGCTCAGGGAGAGTAACCATCCCACCTGCATCCGGGGTGTATCCCAAAGCCCTGCTCTGTGCTTCCTGCACAGACCTCACTGAACTGTTGGCAAAATGAACCCTTGTGACATTTCCCATAAGGGGAAATGCAGAGTCCAACAAGCAGAGAACAGTGTCAAGTCATTTTAGGAAGAGGCCGAACAAGCCATTTGGGCAATTTGAACCCACCTCAGATGGAGCCAGTATGCCCTTTTAAAAATGGTCTCTTTATTTGTGAGCTGAGATGTATTTTCCCTAATATTTGTGGAGCTCCTGCCTCCAAAACACCACCCAAAGTGTGACTTTAATCACTCCCTTCCTAGTGGGTAGTATGGTAACTCAAGGGTACCAAATGCAAGTTGGCAGAGGATAGCATTCCTCCCATTTTCAATTTGTTGTTTTTTTTTCTCTGAACTGCACTTTCAAAACTTAACTTCTCTGGAGCATCTTGCCAACAGTCAGTCTCCAGCAAACCTAGTGAAAACAATTAATCATGGAATCATAGAATGATGTGGCTTGGAAAGGACCTTAAACATCATCTCAGTCCAGCCCCTCTGCCATGGGCAGGGACACCTTCCACTAGACCAGGCTGCCTTGAGCCCCATCCAGCCCCACCTTGTTCTCTCTTTCTCCCACCCTGTACAGCATTGAGGTCTCCCATGGACATTTATTCTGCAGTTACAGAATCACCAGGTTGGAAGAGACCTTAAAGATCATCAAGTCCAACCCAGCCCTAACACCTCAACTAGACCCTGGCACCCAGTGCCACATCCAGTCTTGTTTTAAACACATCCAGGGATGGCGACTCCACCACCTCCCTGGGCAGCAATTCCAGAATTTTATCACTCTTTCCCTAAAAAACTTTTCCTAATACCCAACCTATATTTCCCTTGATGGAGCTTGAGATGAGTTGAATCCAATTACATGATTTTGAAGTTCTAAAGATGTATTTGGTAAGATTGACACTAAAACCTAATTTCAGGCTGATTGTATACCACAGGCAGATGTGGTGCATATCACCTCGTTAGCCTGATTAGCTGGCTGAGCTGAATGATGAGAATGGCTGAGAGAAACAGAGCCAATGAGGTTTTTGGTAGCATGGAGGTTTTGGGGCTATCCAGGTGCTGGGAAGGGCCCTGTGGATAAGGGGCTGTTTGTGCAGCTCAGCTCTGCTGGGAGACTGAGACATCCTCCTGTTTAATTAGTTTTCCACACTGAGCTTTGCCCTTTTTTCCCCAGTCCCTTGTTTATTGTGTATCTGCTGAAAATAACAGATGTCTGTCAATTCTGGAGTGGGGCTTGTGCAATGGGGAGGGCCTGGCCTGTTTCAGTCCTCCCTGTCTTACAAGGGGAGCATTTGGGTGTGCAGGGGGGTTGTAAGGGAGGATTGTACATGGGAGCTGAGCCCACACAAGTAATTTCCAGCTGTATCTTAGCCACTGACATTAGGGGCTTTTTAATTATAAATGGAGGTGGTATGCATGTGCCTGTCTGCCCTGAGACTCAGTGTGCTCAGAGCACCCCTAATTTAGTGTACAAAGCTGATTTAGTGGATTTAGTGATGGTGCTTGCTTGGGCTCTCCAAAATGGAGAGTGCAAATCTGACCTATGTTCTGATTTTGGGGGGGTGGGGGTGGGGTGGGGGGCTGTGGGATGGCAGTGTTACCTCTGAGGTGTGCAAGAGGTTTTAAAGAAGTAGGTGGGAAGAGAGGCAGGCACAGAGCCCCGAGGGGAGGAGATGTTGGCACCTGCTTGGGAGAATGCTGGAGTGTGCTGAGGATCAGTCCTGGCCATGTCCCACCTCAGCCCCTCACCACTCAGGGAGGGGCAGCTTCGGCCACTGGACTCTTCTGTCCCCTCCAGCATGGTGAAGTCTGCCTCGAGGTTGGCTATCCTAGGAAGTAAAGCAGAGGCAATCCCATGTACAACTTCATAAAGGAGAAAATTATGTCAGATTTGATTAAGAGGTGGGATTGAGAGGGAGAAATAAATCAAATTCTGGCATTCATCGCCCTGGGAAAGCCAGTGCTGGCAGTTTGCATCTCTGGTGCCTCCTGGAGTGCCCAGCAGAGCTGGACAGCAGTTTTCCATTGCAGGCTTCAGGGGTGGAATTTTGGCCTGATAACTGGGAAATCTCATCTGGCTGCTCTCTGCTCTGGCAGCCTCTGCAGGCCCTGGGGAGCTGTGTGGGTCAGGGGCTCTGCGGGGGCTCAGCTGGAGTGAGGCTGACTCCCAGGAAGGCTGGGGCTGCTCTAGGCTGTTGTATTACAAGCTGTCATCATGCAGACACTTCAGCACATCTCCACTGCATCCCTGGCAATCTCTGACATCAGTGTGATTTCCCCTGCCCTCTTTTAGAATAGGATTGTCAACAATCAGCATGTGATTCAGCAATAAGAATGCTAATTACATGGCACTGGCCACAGGGTTAAATGAGTTTCAGCCATCACCAAGGTCTTACTGAATGTTTGTACTTCTGCAGTTATTGTGATTTTCTTTAAATGCTTTAGTTCTGAATCCAGAGTGGCTCCTTTTAAACAGGATTTGCCTTGCTTGTGTTCATGTTGCAGTAGAGTTCACAGTGCTGGTGCTGAGCTGGACCCCAGACTGTGGCAAATGCAGCCCCAAAAGAAGTTACTAAAATATGTAGCAATCATTCCTGAATTGCCTAAAAAAGAGGAAATGAACAAAAAAATAAAGGCAGAAGAAGAAGGCAGACACAATGATGTATTGATAATTCGTCTATCAGCCTGTGGCCTGTGCCAGGCTCTCATTTGTAGTCTGCTGGAATGAACCCAGAACACCGCCATTAAAGGCAGTGGAATTGCTTCTAGATTTATGACTTTACAGTCTGTAGTTTGGGCTAAATCACCTTTGGTGTTTCAGGAGAAGTGAGACCATCCTGGAAAAGAGAAGGAGCCACACAAATACTTTTGGCAAGATGGAATCTGATCTCTCTTAATTTACCAAAGGATGCAGGGTTTTCTGTGGGTATTTCTGGCTTGCATTCCCTGTTAGAAAGTCAGGCAGGCTGGGTGTGAGTAGTGCAGCTCACACAGGTGAGACAGGGGGAGGGGGATGCTGGATGTAGGACACCACCATCGCTTTCCTGGGCTCCACGTGTCTCCTCCAGGCACGGAGGGATGAAGGAGCCCATCTGCAGCCACGTGCCAGCTTTGGTATCGAGAGAGCCTCTTGCCACCCTCCTGGTTTGGCACGGGCTGTGTCTCCCTCTTTGCACCCCCAGTTTCTGAAAAGGCGCTGCCATGTGTTGTATGAGCCATCGGCCGTCGGGGATGAATCACGGCTCCCCCTGCTGCAATCCTCTCCCGCCGGGATCTCGTTGTTATTGATGACACACAAGTGTTCAGGGCGAGGATGGGGTTCCGTGGGGCTGTGATCAGGCTGGGAAGGAAACCCCGAAGAGCTGGGCTGGGCTCGGAGCGTGCGGCACAAAAAGATTGCAGAGCCAGGGCACCTCCTCTGCTGGGGCTTTTCAGAGCTGCCAGATGGGCCCCGGGGCGCTGGGGATGCTCAGCCCTGTCTTGGACCTTAATGCACCGCAGATGAGATTATCCTAAAGCTGTGCCCTGTCACGATGGGCTGCTCTGTAGGCAGCGGCTTCCCCTGGGGACAGACACCGTGTCACCCATGGCAGGGCAGCGCTGCCACCCTGAGTCTGTCCTCCTGCGAGCTGCTCTGCCGGCTGAGCTTACCTGTAGCTCTTTGCCCCGCTCAGCTCCCTCTGTTTGCACAGGGATTACAAAGCACAGCCTTGCATCTGGGAGCAAACTCCAGGTTCTTCTGTTCACAAAGCTGGGACTGAAGGTTGTGACCTCAGGCGGTGCAGCAGCCTGGTGAGGTGCCCAGGGAAGCGAGCCAGGTTGGAGCACAGCAGGCTCCTGGGGATGCACCCCAAACAGCAAAGCCGGGCAAGAAATAGGGACAGAGTAGGGGGAAAAGGCAAATGGAAGCAGTCATCTGATGGATTTATTATTTTGGGAAAGGCAAACACTAAGACTGAGGTTTTCTCCGAGTTCTGTGCTCGAGCTCTGATGGTGCACTCAAAGAAGAAGTTGGTGTGCACTGGGGGCACTGGCAGCTGCACTGTGAGAGGGATCAGGGATGGAGGGGAAGGGGGACTCATTCCAGATGCACAGCTTGACCAAGGATGCTGTTAAACTATTTTTATTCTCCCCCAAACAACACTCAGAAGATGAAGAACAGGTCACTGGCACCTGGCAAACGCCTGGATGCCCAGCCCATCGTGTGCTCAGGGCCGCAGGGGATGACAATGTCATCGGTGTGTCCGCAAAACGATTCCTGCCTTGTCCTCTGTGGGTGCCACTGCTCGGTGGGGACAGGGGACTGCACCGGGGGCTGCACCGGGGGCTGCACTGGGGGCTGTATCAGGGGTTGTACCAAGGGCTGCACCGGGGGCTGCACCGGGGGCTGCACCGGGGGCTGTATCAGGGGCTGCACTGGGGACTGTACCGGGGGCTGCACCGGGGGCTGCACCGGGGGCTGCACGAAGCAGAGCCCCGTCCCTGCCCCACCCGGCCCCCTCTGCAGACCGGGACAGCCACCCTGGGCGTGTGCGGCACCGGCCGAGGCACAGGAGTGTCGCTCCGGCGTGGCTGTCCCCGCGGCAGGACTCTCCATCCCTGAGACCCTGCTGCCACCTCTCGGCTCCGCGAACCGCAGGCGCCGCCGCCTCGCCGGGCTCCCATGGCAGGGATGTCCTCGGGCGCTGCTCTCACGGAACACACTGTTCTGGGCGGTTGTACCACTGTTCCCTTTGCCCTCCGGAGTCACCCTGGGTGCGAGGGGACAGCCCTGAGCACACCCAAGGCGTCACCGTGGTGGCACCCGGCAGCCCAAGCTGAGCATCCAAGAGACCACAGCGTGCAGTGGGACACCAGCGGCTCTTTCTTCCGAACATACTCAAGTGGCTTTTTTGTGTTTCAAGCCAACATAGATAAAGATTTTCTCTAAGTTTGAAAACTATTTACTGAAAGAAATGGAAAGTTTCAGGCCCACCTGTTTGCTTCGGGGGCACTTTGCGATATCTGGAGCCACATAATGAGCCCTTTCCTGGAGCTTACGAGCAGCAAACAAGTGAGCATTCTATTTTATATGCAGTGTTTAGTCTGTATCAGGCCCAGGATTGAATGGTTAACTACTACCACCAGGCACAACAGGCTTCAGAAATGAACTTCAGAAAGTAGAATACCTGATCCCTCTCTGGTGAGCCCCATCCAGAGCTAAGTGTGACTCAATCCATCCATCCATCCCCACAAAATTCACCAGTGTGATTTCTTTCAAAACAAATTATGCTCTGACAGCTCCAGGGTACCAGCAGCTGTAGAGGTTATTTGTTAGAATGACAGCCCTTCTTTTTCATTTGTGCAAGACCATATAGCTCATCTGTGGTCCTTTGAAAAGGAAAAGAGAAAATGGAAATTATTGGAAAAATATAAGTGAGTAGTGGTGGCCACTAGGCTGGATGTAGGAAATGCAACCTGACAGCTCACTTTCCACCTCAGGCTGGAACTGAGCTGCCACCCACACTGCAGTGGCATGTTCTGAATGCCCCTGGGGCTGGTTTGTGCTGTGATCCCTTCTGCACCGGGCAAGCACCCATCACTGGTACTTGGTGCAGCTCCACCAGTGGCTTGGCTGCAGCTGCAGCAGGACTGAAATACCTCCTGGGGGTTCACTCTGAGTAAAACTTTATTTTGGGTTAAATGCTTTTGGGAGAACAGCCCAGTGACAGTCATCCTGACCAGCTATCATGAGCATGTGTTCTAGAGGTTCCTCCTATCCTTCCCATGGTGATAAAGCAAATGTTGGAGCAGCCATTAAAAAAAAAAAAAAAAAAAAAAAAAGAAAGAAAAAAAAAAATTGCCTGGGGTGATTATCAAGTCAAAGTGTGTGCCAGGTATTTTGTTGATGCAGATGTGATCCATTTGCATGTGATGTCTCTGGTAGTGATGTAAGCTGGTTTCCCAAATATAAGGCTCACAATAAATTGCTTTTCCGATACTGAAAAATAAATTTCAGTGATGCTGTATGGAAAGGAGGTGGGGGCAGCATGGGATGGGGATCTGCTCTGAGCTAATAGCCCATCGCTGAGAATAAGAATGTTAAATTGGTGCAATTGAGGCTGTTTTTCTTGCCTCTGCCCAAATCAACAGCAGTGAGTCATCACGGCAGACGGCATCGGCTGCCTCAGTGCAGGCAGCTGAACCTGCTGCTGCCTGGGGCAGGACTGATCCCAGCCAGCTTCAGCACCCAAACCATCATCATCCCATGCAAACGTGGCTTCAGGAGCAGACACCCGACGTTTTATTTTCAACACCCAAAGAAGCAGTGCCCTGCTGCCGTGCTGGGAGGGGAGGCTGCGGAAGAGCCCGGCTGGGCAGGTGTGTGGAAGAGGAGCCATGAGATGGGATGGGAGGCCCAGTGCTCCTGCCTTGCCAGTCCCACAGAGGCAGCCCCCGAGGGTCTGAGTGTTGTGGAACTGTAGTGATAGTGATACCAGGACCCTGCAAGAGGAAGCAAAGCCAAGCTCTGCTCTGAGCCTGCCCTGCAGCACCTGCACTCTGGCCAGCCCTGTGCCACCGCAGAGCGTCCCTGTGGCTGCACAGCCAGAGTGTCACCTCCCGACCCGGCGCAGTGAAGATGCAAACGGAGCAGGCTCAGGCCCAGCTGAGCCATGCCAGCACCTTGGGGCCATGCAGCTGTGTGCCCCCCTCAGGGAGCCTGGGAAATGGGGTGAGGAGAGGGGACTCTGGCACTCTGGTGCCCTGGCCCATCCAAATTGAAGATACCTCCTGGCATGTGTCCAGATCAATGACTGGAACACCCTGCATGCACCCACTTGCACAGAGCTGGTCAAGGCCGGTGGGGTCATAGCCCTTCCTCATCTGGAGGAGGAGTCCCCATCCATGGAGCTATTGTAAAGGCACATGTAGATGTGGCACTTAGGGACAGGGTTCAGTGGTGGACTTGGCAGTGCTGGGTTAACAGGTGGGTTAAATAGTCTTAAAGGTCTTTTCTAACCTAAATTATTCTACTATTCCATTATGAGTGCCCAAGGCTCCCCATGGCCCTGTAGGTAGGAGGCATCACCCCTGCCCACCCCAAAACCTCCTGGCAGGAGGACCTGGATGGTGCTTGGCAGGATGGAGTGGGCATCCTGGGGCAGTGCCAGGGCTGCAGGCACTGTACAAGCCCTCTCTTCCACATCTGAACATACACATGGCCAGTGACTGGGGAATACTGGATTTATCCAGGAAAGCTGCAGGACATCGATGTCACAGAGCAGCTTTTGCTGAGCAGCTTGATATGTTTTAGAAAGGAAGCAGAAAAGCCTTGGTACTTTGTCATTTTCCAGGCTTGACCAGCACAGCTCAGGAAAAGGTCAGCCCATGGCTGGAGATGACCCAAGGTCCCTGCAGGTACAGGTACAGCCCCTAACACCAGCAAAACCAGAAAATGATGAGACCTGCAGGCAGGACCTGGGAAGGCTGAGTTCAGTTTGCTATGGAGGTAAATATTTCAGTAGCTTTTCAGGGACAGTAGAGATGCCCTTTTGCCTTGGAAGTCCTTATCACCACAGATCCTCTGCCTCTTGCTTTGGAATGGAAATGCGGCTGAAGTTAAAGGAGCAGAGCTGAAAGCTGCTGCTTCCTCCCAGCCGGGGCTGCTACTACACACAGAGCCATGGGGTGGGGAGAGCCTGAGCCTGCATAATCATTGCTATCAAGACATCAGCCTGACTCCGCTCTGCTCTCCGAGGCACTCTCCCTTGAACAGCAACCTCCCAGATATCAATCAACCAGCAGGCAGATTAGATTAATTGGATTTCTGCATCTAAAACTGGTGCTGATGTCCACTGGTTGGAAGCCACTCCAGAGCACAGGCAGTTAAACAGAAGGTGTTTCCCTTTGTTTCTCAAAGGAGATAAGGGTACACAGTAAGAGGAGGCAGAAGAGACTAAGCAGCTGAATTAACAAAGAGTTTGGTATGCTTTTGGTCTGAGCACAACAGCCTCAGGAATTTGCTAATTAGCTGTGTCAGATCATTATCTTGCCAGCCAGTGAGGGAAAATGTAATTCAGTTTAAGCACACTTTTTTTTCCCCCTCTCCTTGGAAGCATGCTTGGCACTTCTGCATCTCCGTGTGCTGTTGTGTTGCTGCCCAGGTTTCAGGTGATGGATTCCCCGGGCTCTGTGGGACACAGGGACACAACCACCCCCAGCCCCTGGGGTGACACTGTGTGCAGCCTTGCTCCTTGCTGCTGCAGGAAAGCAAAGGAGGAGAAAACATCAGGGTTTGGGGTTTTTTGGTTGGTTGCATTTTTGTTGTCTTGTTGTTGTTTGCATCCAACAGGCCCCTGAATTACATCTCAAGGATGGGACCCTTTAGACAGGAATTCAGTCTTTAACTGCTTTCAGTCCTAAAGTACCACATGTTTTGGATATTATTGAATTATTTAAGAATATATCTTTGGTTTTCTGAAGGAGACACTGATAGATTAGGACCACAAGTCCCAGTCTCTCTCTTTAGGTCTGGCAGGGAGTGCCCAAAGGAGGCTGTGACCCCATGGAAGCCCAGGCTGGAGCAGGCTCCTGACAGGACCTGTGGAGGGAGGAGCCCAGGCTGGAGCAGGTTTATTGGCAGGACTTGTGGCCTCGCAGGGAACCCACACTGGAGCAGGCAGTGCCTGAAGGACTGCATCCTGTGGGGGACTCATGCTGGAGAAATTCATGGAGAACTATTTCCTGTGAGGGGAACTTCATGCTGGAGCAAGGAAAGACTGTGAAGAGTCCTCCCCATGAAGGAGGAGGAGGAGGAGGTGCTTTGGGTGCCACAGCAGAGGTTCCTCCATGTGCTGTGGTGCTTGGTGAGACAGGCTGTGTCCCTGCACCCCATGGGGAGCCATGGTGGAAACTGTCCCCGACAGGACAGCAGGAACCCCTTGCTGCAGCTGGGAACAAGGGGAGGAATTCAGTGCCAGGTCAAACCCCATAACCCAGCCCAAAGGGACTGGGGCTGACATCCTGCTCTGCTTTCCCCCAGCATACAGCACGGGGAGTTAGCTGAAGAAGCTGAAACAATTGCTTTTGAATACATTCCAAAACTAATTTAATATGCGATGTCTGCTGGGACTGGGTGAGTCAGAGCACTGTGATGGGACTCTGAATGTGCTGCAATTTATTTGTACTGAAGTTTAAATAAGATTGATGGAGCCATAAAGCCATTATTGAAGAGGCTTCATGGTGGAGCCCAGAGGGAAAATAAAGCATAGCAACAGGCTCTTGATTCTTTAACATCCTCCCACCTCACTGTGGGGTTGTGATGGTGGTAGGTCTTCTTTGTTGGCTGGGTTTGGGTCCTCAGAGAGCTGTGGGTGGCTGTAGACTGGATGCCTGGGACTTGTGAGAACCACCAGAGCTCTGCAAGAAGATTTCCCAGGAGATGAGGGTGGCTTGTAGAGCTGTATCTAGTAGAACCATGGAATAGATAGGGTTGGAAGGTATCTCTGGAGATCATCCAGTCCAATGCCCCTGTCAAGGCTGGGTCACTTGGAGCAGGTCACACAGGAATGCATGCAGATGGGTGTTCAAGGTCTCTGTAGAGAGAGATTACACAGGCTCTCTGGGGAGCCTGTACTGGTGCTCTGTCATCTGAGGATTGAGATGTGAAGTTGTTCTTCCTCATGCTGAGGTGAGCCTTCTTGTGTTTTAGTTTATGGCCACTGCTCCTTGTCCTGTCACTGGGCATCACTGAAGAATCTGGCACCATCCTCTTGGTACCTGACTTTGAGATATTTACATACATTAAGGTCAGTGTGGATTTTCTGGTTTGATACGAGATTTTGTCAGAAGTTGGCCTTGAGGAAGAAGGCTTGCTGCCCTAGTGAAGTCTGAGGCCAGCACAATGGGGATAATTGTTCCGTGATTCCAGTGGCTTTGCCCTGCAATGAACCCCACCAGCAAACCCAGCCAGGCTGGAAGCTGTAGACTGCCCATCTGCCACCAATGCTCTTGGAAGCAGAGCAAAGGAAATTGGATGGATGCTATAATAAAACTAGAAAGGATTATTTGGTTCGGTTTGCTTTTCAAAAATTAAGAACCTCTTTCAAGTGTTTTCATTTATCACCTAGATATAGACCAGCACAGACAAATATATTTATGGTACAAGATATCTCTAAAGGTCTTTCTTTATACTTCACAGCTGTGAGGTATCAAACCCTCAGCTTTTTTTGTGACGATTCATTCAAAGTAAGCTGTAAAGAGCAGCAGCAGAAAATATAATTGAAGCTGTGACAGTCTGCGCCCACAGGCTGGGCATCCCAGGGTCCCAGGCAGATCCACTGTCCCAGCAAGTTCTCAGTGTGCTTGAGTGGCAGGGATGGTCAGGAAGGGTCACAACAAACCTGTCCCAAAATGTTTACAGCCCTCCTATTTTGGTTGAACCCTCTCCATTTGGGTTTGTAGAAAGGTTTAGTGGCAGCTGCTGCCTTGAGGTTTGCAATGCTGCGTATGTGTGGCTGACATGTATGGTATTTCCCACTGGGAAATCTCTTTCCAAACATGCTGAATGAAACCTCAGCTTCAGGGCAAGAACAAGAAAGACTGGGCATGCACCAGGATTTCCAGCTGGGATATTTCTATCATTACTGGATAAAAAGTGCTGAAGCAGAAAGCTTCTGGGTAATTCAGAGTCTGCAGCTGGGTGTGTGTGACTTACTGATATGTTGACACGTACTCATTTTAGTTAAATCTGGTGTTTGTTTCATTAGTAGTGTTGATGTACAAAAGGCATTGTAATTAACTGCTGCATGTTAAAGATCAATTAGGTTTTACTCCCACTGAAAATGACATTGGTATTTGGAAGACATGTGCACCCACGTCTCCTTTACACTCACAGGGAAATTTATGGCCCAGCTGCAGAGAGGCCATTTTCTCTACAATGAACATTAAAATTTGGTTTCTAGCTCTGCCCTTTCTCCATTTGAGCATGTTTTTGTGTGCTGGGAGGAAGGTCCTGGAAAGATCAAATAGTTCAGTGCCAGCTGGGAGCCACCTGCTGCTCATCCAACCTTGCTGCCTTCTCTGGGGCTTCTCCTGGGTGATGGAAGGAGCTGATGATCCACGTCATGTGTGCTGGCTGCAGGGGGAACATCACCTGCCATAAGAGCTGCACTCCGGGGTCAGAACAGCAACTTAAGGTGAAGAACACCATCCCAGGTACCTCCAAGGGAAGTGATGTGGGGTCAGTTTGCAAGGCTAGTGCCTAGGGCTTTGTACTGCTTTTTTAGAAAAAGATACCAGGTAGAAGAGTGTGTGGTAAAGGTACTTGCCTGGGTTACCAAGAACAGTGAGTTAAGCATGTCCCAGTTTCCAGGGGCATCCCTGTGTGGGTGTCACCAGGCCCTGCTCATTGCTGGTGTGCTCCTTTGCTGGTTTGAAGCAGGGGGGCTCTTGCTGTTGATTTTGTGTTCATGCAACCTTGGATAGAACTTACTCAGGATCTTGGACCACTGCTTTAAAATAAAGTGGTATTTCAAGGAGGTAAACACATCTCTGGGATGAATTATTCAAAGTAATCCTTAAATGTGGGGTAGCACCTGCCTGGACTTTCCTGTTTCTGCAGTTGGTGTTGCAAGGAGGTGAAAGAGGCTGTTGCTCAATGCCTGTGACTAACCAACCCTTCCTGCCACAGCTCTTGACAGGCTCACACTCCCTCCATCCCACCTCAGCCCTGCTGGAACCTGGGTGCCCAGCATAGTGCTCTGAGAGAGCAGACCTGGGCCAAAATACCCCTGGGGAAAGGGAGCTGGGGGGTTCTTTCCACCCTGATAATTTCCCTGATGTGGTTAAGGGGGCTGGAGAGGGGCTGCAGCCATGGAGGAAGGCTGTGCTCAGGAAATACCTTGCTGCCAAAAGAAAGGAGAAGTGGGCAAAGTGGGGTGATTCTTGCCCTGGATCAGTTCGCTGGAGTGGTTTTGCACTGTGCCTCCCCAAAAACGTGTAGTGGCTCACACTGGGCAGGACTGGTGCCAAAGCTGGTGGAGAGAAGGCTCTCCCCATGTGATGGGGGCAGTGTGCTTTTACCAAAGAGATCAAGCACAGGGCTCCTTCCTGCCATTTCTCTCTCTTCCACACCTAGAGCTTCAAACACTGCTGCATAAAGTATATGGACGCCTTATCCTGTGTTTTGGTTTATGCTGCCTGCCATCCCTGCATGGCGAGAGAGGCAAGCTGGGTTTGGTACAGATGAGGCACAAAAGTGATTTCAGCTGCTAGGAACAACAGACTGAGGAGACAGAGGGAGCTGTGTGCTCTGCCTCGTGTTTATAGCTGTCACTTGCCATTTCTAATGGTGCGCACATTTTGTCAGTTTAATCAAATTGCTCCTTCTAACACTAGGTTTGCCCAGGGGCTTCTTTCCACTCCTTCCTGTGTTAGACACGGGTCCAGCGTGGGCTGGAGGAGCCGGCTGGGGCACAGGCCGGGCACAGGGCACGGCGTGTGGGGCTGCCGGCAGGGCCGGGCCCGCGGAGCCCGGGGCTGCTCTCGGCCCCAGAGGCGCTTGTGGGCAGTGGCACCGGGGACAGCAGTCACAGCTCGGGGGACAGCAGTCACAGCTCGGGGGACAGCAGTCACAGCTCACGGCACTGGCTGTCTCGCCTGCTGGGGACTATTTTTAGCGTTATCTCAGAAGCGCCTCCTCGCCGGCTGGAGTTGCTTAGCAGCCGCGGCGCTGCCGCTGAGGCGGGATGATGAAGGCACTCGTGCAGAGTTTCCGTGCGGGCTCCTCCTCCCAGCCCCGCAGCTCCCAGCCGTGTCCCCCGTGTCCCCTGCGTGCAGCAGTGCCATCCCCCGGGGGGTTCTGGCATCCCCCGCCCTGCCCTCACCCTCCGGCAGGCAGGCCCTTCCCTCTGGGCTCGCTGTGTTTGGGGACGGACAGAAGGGGCTCGGGCTCACAACACGCCCCTGTGGAAATCCCGAATGCGCAGCCAGGGAAACGCGGTGCGATAAACCTTGGCAGGATGCTTTGTTTGTTCCTTGGGGAGTCGTTTTACTTTCAGATGATCTGTTTTCTCTGACGTAATGTAGAATTACATGTGTCTAAAGCTGTCTACCAGAATTGCTGGTGTCTAAGAGGGCAATCTGTTGTAAAGGCAGTAGTACCCTCAGTTAGAATCAAGACTCTCAGACGACAAAAGCAATTATTTTCTGGAATTCAAAACTCTGGTACTTAAACTATATCTGCTCAAATGGATTAAATCAGATTGCTGAGCTACAGATAAGTCTGTAAATATATTAAGCTGAAGAAAGATTTCTTTTATGACTCCATGCCCCGACAGGCTTCTTTAAAAGGAAGAAAATCCTGAAATTAGTTACCGCAGGTACAAATACAACACACACACAGGGCTTTTAGGGACTGCTTTCCAAAATAGCAGGAGCCCAAGCTGGTGCACACTTATAAGCATGTCCCATAATTTGATAAAGCTGAAAAATTAGGCTGAGGCTGTCTGTGCATTTTGGGGCATATCCTATTCCTGTCTGCCCAAGACCCTCCAGGACATGCTGCAGCTCCTGTTCCTGCACTTGCATCCTCTCATCATGTGTGACCAGACATGTGAGGAGTGTGTCCAAGCTGGAGAGTGGTGATGCAGAGCCACAGGGCTTTGAGCACAGGCAAAGGAGGCTCCGGGAAGAAGAAGGCAGCAAAGGTGTGCAGGGAGGGCTGTTGGAGTGGGAGATTGTTTGATCTGGGCAGCTGAGCGAGGGACTAGAGGCTCCTTGATTACCCACTGCCTGGTTATCAGGGAGGGATGGGTATTGCAAGCAGAGATGCTATTTCAGGCGGATGCTGCTTGTGAGACAGAAGGTCCCTGTCAGGCACTGGGGCTAGAACACTGAAGGCAGGAGAGGGCTTCTGCTGTGTGTCAGAGGCTGCCAGGAGGAGTCCAACAGCATCCAAACCAGAGGCTGGATTTCTGCTCCAGGGAATGACTGCTGAATATCACACCCTGTTTAGTCCAGAGTAGTTTATGTTGCTGTGTTTTACACCCAGGATCCCATTTGGAGTATCTTCGCACCCCTCCTAAGCTGTGGGGAGGGGTAAGAGGTGTGAGCGCTATCACTCAACATAAAAGCCCTCTGTGTGTACCTGTAGTCCTATTATTAAGCATAAAAGGCAGAAATCAAATATCGATTTAGCCTTTTTTGCCAGCTTGCAAACCCAGATAATGCATTTTTAGGTGGCCATCCTACATTCTTTCTTGTTGAGACTTACAGGCTGCCACTGTTGGTAAATGTCAGCCAAAAATTAAGTAGGGTGTGAGAATGGGGCAGTCATGCATTTTCTGCAGTTGATGGTGACACCAAGGACCTTTCCAGCTCATGCTACTACCCAGCTTGCTGGCAAGCTAGCACAGAGTTGAAACAGCCTGAGGAAAAGTAAAATCCAGTGCTACACAAGTAGTACACAAAAAGGCATTTTGGTTTGGTTATGGTTGGCACCCTGGAGTAATCTTTAATCACTTTAAGATAAAATGGCAATTTCTGAGCAACTGGAAACTCAGCATTTCAGGGAAATCATTCCCTTAAAGCATGCTCAAGTGATGGAACTTTTCCCTCTACTTTGTCCTCTTTAACTGATGTACAGTAAAGGATGTGGAGCCAGTTACTAAGTGGGGTTTTCCAAGCAGCCCTGGGGAAGATGAATCTGGCAGACTGACCACCAAAGAGTGGACAGTCCTGTCCAAGGCAGCCAAACACAGGTGTGTGTTTTTGCCAGGAGACGATGGAGAATCCAGTGCTGAGGTGTCTGTGCTCCCAACCCTCTGCAAGTGCAGCCTTGTTTTCAGTGTCTGGCACATGTCCTGGCTGAACCAACCCAGCCTGTGCCCGACCAACCAGACGTGCCCCGGGTGGTGCTGGAAAGGTGATTCCTTGCCTTTTGGCTCCTGGTTGTTGCATTACACTTGTGCCCCTATTGGTTATTTTCAGACATTGTGCAATGCTAAAGAGTGCCGGTAAAGTCCCTCCCTCTGCCCCTGTGAGACACGGAGAGAGCAGCTTGTGTGCTCTCCTTCAAAACAGCTAAAACCATGAACCTGTGCATTTGCCAGCCAAGCCCTCGCTGGGCCTTTTGATGTGTTTAATGAAACACTTTCTGCATCCAAATTCCAGATGCCTCTGTCTCTGCCACCTGCTGCCAGCTGCTGCTGACTTGGGCTTTGCTGCAGCTAGGTAGGGGCCTTGGGGGCTTTTTGCATCCTGTAAAATAAATTTGAAATAAGAAATAAGGTTTACATGATTTAGGATAAGGCTTTATCCAACTACTTGTTTGCTTAAGGCTCTTTGCTTTGGCAAGCATGTCAGGAGTGGGAAAGGAAATGAGTGTCACCATTTGTCACACATTTAGTAATGTTGCATATAGAAAGGTAAATGCCAAGTGTACATATGCCATTTTATAAATAAATGCTGGCAAGGAAAGGCGATTTCTACCCAATAATGTGCCCTTTTGGATGTAAATGTTATGTATGTGTGGTAATATTTGGCCATCTGCTGCTGAGAGCAAGAATTGCACGGGCATGGCTGGAGGGAGCCCCTTCACACTGGCTCCTGCAGAAGCTGTAGCCAGGAGGGGGGACCCGAGGGGCCTCAGCACCCTGAGAGGTGCTGGGATCTGCTCCACATGGTGGGAGGGGGCTGACAGCCTCATCTGGGCTTCCTGACATCTAAAGAAACCTAAATCCAGGTTGGAGCTCACCATCTTGGTCTGTGATAGTATGTGTGGGTGGCAGCCAGCAGCTGACCCTGCTGGCCCGTGGCAATCTCTCCCAGGCTGCTGGGAAAATCTGTGTCTTTCAGTGGCTGGAGGTGTTTGTGGGAATGCATCTGCCTGATGTCTGTGACCTACAGGGTCATGGACCACACCTGGGAACAAAACCAGGGTACAACCAGAGAGGAAAAGGAGAGGTGTGACGAGAAAGAAGGGGAGATGAAAAAACCCACAGTGTGGGAAAGGTCTAAATTAAAAGAAGCTGGGAAAGTTGGTATTGTGCTTTACAAAAACATTCTGTAAGGGCACTCTGGTGAGCTCTGATAATATCTCAGTGTCTGGTCCTCCTCCCATCAGAGGGAGCTCTCAGGAGCTCATCCCTGGCACCCCACAGGTCTGGACACCTGAAGTCTGTCAGCTTTGCCCATATGGGTAAAAGGCATTAAGGAAATCTCCCCTGCATTTTTAGCTGTGTTATGTTTTCTGAGCCTGACCTGTGTGCGGGGCTGTGCTCTCACACCAATCGTTCCGGGCTCTCTTCAAGCACTGTGGATTTAATTGGCTTCCCAGGCAGGCACCTTGCACCATGCTCTGTCTCGTTGGCAGCCTTGGAGACATTTTGCCATTGTTCTTTTTCGCTTGGCATGCAAGTGTCTGCACACAGTGTCCAGAGTAACCAGGTCCAAGTCACTGATGACATCATGGTCTCTGGAAGAAAAACTTCCTCAGGGAGTAGGGCGGTGTGTGCAGCTTTGGGCTTAGTACAGTAAAAATTCCCTGTTTGTGTAGAAAATGAAAAATATGCTCAGAAAGACCACAGGGAGTAATAATGCTGACTGCTAACAGAAAATGTGCTGGGTGAGCCCAAAGTCAAGGTGCTTGTACTTTATTCTGTCCCAGCAACTACATGTGTAGGATGAACCCAGATCTCAGCAAATTCATCCTTGTGCCTTGGTGGCCGTTTCCCTCTCACAGGGCAAACTGTGGTCCAGAAGGTCCTGCCAGGATGGAGCAGCAGCTGACCTGCAGGAAGGGAGGGCTCCTCTGCAAGCCTCCTGTCTGGGGAACCTGGCACTTCAGGACTAGAGGCTGCTGAGCCCCAGGTACTCACTGGAGTTTCCCTTTTCATTCTTTTTCTTTCTTTACTTTTATTAAAGCTGACTGCTGGCAGCAAACTAAAGTCCTCTCTGCTGACATTGCTGCAGGAGAATCCATGGGCTTTTCCTGGTTTCCAGGGAAAATTGCAAACCTAAAGGCAGGGAAGAGTCAGCAAGGAGGAAGGGAGGAGGAACACAGCTATTCAATGGTCCTGGGAGATTTGCATCTGTCGGCTAATAAATGCAGTAGGATAACAATGGAATTAATTTTAAATCACCTAAACAATCCAAGAGCAATTACTTCATTTAATTATAAGCAAGATGAGGGAAACAATAGAATTTAATTTCAATAATACCTCTACCAACTCAGCTATTATTTTAATTTAATTTAAAGTGACAGAACTTCCTGCATTGCAATACTCTGCCTGAAAATACCATGCTTTATCTTCACCCTTCAGTCAATAAACCATGGTAAAGACTTTGCTTAATAGTCAGTACCTGACTGAAAAAGAAAACAGGACCCTACATGTTGTTTTAAAATTACATTTCCAAATCTGTGCAGCAATATCTGTTGTAAGTGCCAAAGTTCACTGGGAGAACCCAGCACTTAATTGGGTGATGACCTGCTTGTTTGGGTATTACTTATTAAGAATATATTTTAGATCTCCCTAGTATTGAAGTTCCTCTAAAGAACACACAGCCATCTCAGCCTGAAGGGGCTGAGCACTCAGCAAGATATGAGGGGACTCTTCCAGTAGTCCCAGGCTGGAGTAACACATCAAAATCTGGGCAAATAGAAAGTGACATGAGAGTAAAAATAACAGCTGGGCTTGTTGGCTGCAGGCAAGCTGGTGAGTGGCACAGCTGGAGAAGTTTTCACTTGCTGTCTCCTGATTTTTTGCCTTTGTAGTTGCTGGTTTTTTGGGGTTTGGATTTTTTGCTGATATTTTTAGCATTATTCCAGTTTGGTAGCACTTAACTTGGTTGCTATAATAACTGCTGCAGAAATTGTCATGAGGGAATTTATTCTGTCTTTGTGAGTATGTTTGCACTGCATGAAATAAAGAAGGCCTGAGGCAAGCTATTGAAGGACAAGGAAAAGACAAAATATTGACTCAACAATTCAGTGAGCATCATCTGCCCACTGTGCTGAACAAGGCATGGGTCCTATAAGAAAAATCTCCTTGATCATGTTATTAAAGAATATCTTGAAAGGCAAAAAGACAAGAGAACTGGAGACAGCTGCATGGCCTAGAGTAAGACTGATAATTTTTGAATACTTGACTTCACAGCATATGAATATATAAAATTCATACATGATTCATATAGGTATGTAATGGAACAGATATACCCAGACATATATTTCTAACTCATGTAAATAAGCGTTAGTGGTTTACTTTATTCTTGTCTTGGTGCTTGTTTCTTTTATTAAGAGCAGCCCCTTCTGATGTCCTGAGTCACTTCAGAGAGAAGGACATGAGGATCCAGCTTTAGCTCCTCCAGGCAGCTCTCTCAGTCCCATGCTTGGGTTGTTGTCAAGGAGACATATCTCTGGCATACATCTTCTCTGTGGTTTCTCCTCTTAGTATGCTTTTCCATTGCTATGGAGACTATCACAAACTCATTTAGCAACTCCCCAGTGCCCCACGAGGAATATGTATTTCATAACTCACTCCTCAGAACAAGGAGTGCTGTTTAATTTTTGGCTGCTCACCTGTATGTCCAGCCTGACCATGCCAGGGACTGTTAGTGCAGAGCCCTCATGAGCTGACACAGTGTGGCTCTAAGGGAGGGCTACACAAAGGTGTCTTCAGTGGGGATGGTTTGGGAGCTGAGACAAGCCTTGCGTGTGGGAGGTAGCCAAATTCTTGCCCTGGCTACTTGGCATGGCTCTCCAAGTCCAAATCCCTCTGAAGGCCTGCAGCAGTGGGTTTGAGCACACCAGAGTACCTTACTTCTGAGACACAAGGGAGAAGGATCCTGGCAAAATAGTCCCACAGGGACTTAATACCATGGAAAGATCCTTCCAAAGCTGATGCAAGTAAGCAGGCAAAAATAAATAGGGCAGCCTATAAAATAATCAAGTCCCATGTTCAAGGTGACAATTATGGCTCTGTGGTGACATGCTGAGATGGCAGCTGAGGCTGCAGTTCCCAGCTCCCTGCCCCGTTTCCCCACCCCAGTGCACAACCTGACATATTAGCATAATCCTCAACTCCAGTTTGCATTAATATGTCAGTCTATGCCCTGCAGTACCTCGGGAGCACACAGACTGTCACTTGGCTACCGGGGCAAGAAGGCCATAGCGGGGCTCTGAGATGGGGACAGTGACTCCGTTACCTTCCCTGGGTGGGACAGACTCCTCCTGTAACCAGAAATCTGTAAGTAGCCAGACGGTCTCCAAATCTCCACCTTAATGCTACACAGGGCCATAAATATTCAACAGGTACTAGGAACAGATGAATCCAGCTAATAGAATATAAATAAATAAAATGAAGTAATTAATCAATTCAGTCATTTAATAGAAATGTACAAATTTACATATTTTACTAAGGCACATGATTTCTAATGAAGTAGGGTTTGGGAAACCCAAAAGATTCACATATACCCTGTCGCTTATGCAAATCACTCTCTGTTCACTGATTTATAGCATCAGTTGGCTGTAAATGAAATTGCTTTAAAATGCTGATGTGCATCTCCCTGATGTGTATCAGGCTGTTTCCATGTGCTGCACTGAGGCTGGCTCAGCACAACCCAGAGCTGGGTGGGTGTAGGATGTGCACCCCAAAATCCCCCTCTGCATTACAGAGCCAGCACACGCACAGGTAGTGGAGAAGGAAAAGAGGAGGGAAATGAAATCTACCTGAGCAATTCACTTCAGTGTGTCTGAGCAGTGATGGGCTGCTTTGTAATTTGCTTCAGTGCCATTTTTAGTCTTGTGAAGTTCAAGAGGTAAAGGATACATTTCACTCAAACTTAGATTTGTTGTTTTCAACTTGGATCCCAGATCTGAAGGAAGTCAATTATGTTGATCCAGTTAGTATCCATAGAAATGTATGTATGTACACACTACACATGGGATTGCATTTCATGGCATGCCCAAGCAGCAATTCCATGTGCAGTCATGGTTCATATGCTACATTTCTCAGAGCCACTTTTTTTCTCATCATGGGTTTTCTTCTAGGTGTTTAAGGGCTTGGCTTGCTCTTCAGCTGTGTGTTGGTGAAAGCTTACAGCTAGAATTTATGGATTTGCAAACATGTCATTAAGGGGCTGGTGGATTGGGTCTGCACACTTGGAGCTAAATTCCATTTATCTGGAGAGTAGGTGTTTAACTAATGGCACATCAGACACGGAATAAATGCAGGGCAGCTTCTAGTGTCATTATTTTACAGAAACATCTGAACGAATGAGCTGAGAGAACAAAACATCGACTGTTTTTATATTCAGTGAACAGAAATAACAAGAAAAAGCACCATGTTGAAGCACTATCTTTGTCCATTAGTGATTACTGCAAGGTTAATTTTATTAATTCTGAAGCATTACCATATCTGTAAGACTGTGGAACAACAAGTTCAAGAAACTGAAAGAACCAAGTAATTGCAAACCATATGTTGAAAACAATCTAATTAATATCTCAAATAAGAATTTAAAGGAACTTTTGTGAAAGAAAACAGTAAGTTTATGTAACATTTCTAGCTGAATGAAGGGCTGATCGTGTCTGTTAACAGGGCTGTAATGCTCTGTATGCATTGGCTGCACGAGCTGTGGGTAAGGAGGATGGTGGTGCTACAGGAAACTGGGAAAAAGTGTAGCATAAATGTGGCCTAGGAAAACAATGAAAAAGAAGGAAAGATATGTGCTCTGTTTAAGGCCTCATTCTGCTTCAGATGATGAAGCTCTCTTCTACAGCAGAATTATTAGACAATATTATGTTATGTTATGCTTCAAGATGCCAACCTGATCAAGGTCCGACTAGTCTAAACATAAGAAAAAATGTAATTTCTGCCTAGAAAGCTTTAAGATATACAGGAGTTTATAAAATAACATATTTTTATGTAAGAAATCACAAGTACTGGGGACTAAGAAGTATGACAATATAAAAGTTTGAAAGAACATGTCAATAGGGCTTGATGAGATCTGCTGTCTTTCTTTTGCTTATTTCTGAGTAAATCCTTGCAGTTTTCTCTGTAAACATGCAAAAATTGAATTGAAATAACTTTATGAAGGCTGAAAAATCCAAAAGTTGAAAATCTGAGGAAAAGTCAGAAATCAGGTTGATTTGGAATAATGTGTGCTTTTCATGCACAAAGTCATATGCTATTTTTTCACCACAGCCTGGAGATGAGTCAAAGCTGCTTTTGAAGGAAGCTGTGGTTTGTAAGGCTGTTGTTAGAGAAGCTGCAAATTGTAGTGATTTATACAGGGCACTACGAGAAGATGATTTGGTGGTTACAATGCATGTATGTTATTTGGGAAATCAGATTCCCTTTTACATAATACTAGACAGCTCTCCCACACCAAGCTTTTCATAGGCTCAAAGGAATACCGAGTCCTTGCACGGCATGTATCTGGCAGTAAAAGGCAATTTATCCTCCTTTGATTCAGATTGAATTGTGTCATTATTCAGACATGGACACAACCTTTCTCACAAAAATAACATGCTATAACAACTATGCAGGTGAGATTTCAATCAAGCAGTGCCTGGGGCCTCAATTCCCCTTGTGGAGACTTTGAACCTTCCTGGGTTTGCTCTAGACAGTACCAGTGACTGCTGTCACAGGGATGCCATCCTTTGCAGCACCCTGCTTGCAGAAGAGCCAGTGAAACTGCTGTTGCTCCCTGTGTTTCCCCTGATTTTATCCACATCCCACAAGTCTATCCAACTCAGTTTGATTTCTGCTGGTGAGTGTTTTCCCACCCTGTTAGCATGTTATCATGCAAACACCCAGAGATGTGAAAGATTTTGTCTTTTTAGCTGGTTTTGTATGAAAGCAGAGCTTACATGGTCCCTTGGCCAGCAGATGAGTCATGGGTCCTCTAGGAATTACTTTTGGTCCCACTGCCAGCTTTGTGGTTGGACACCTCAACTTGTGAGTTTCCACAAAAATACCCTTAGAAAGGCTGTGAGAAAACTTGAGTGGTACTTGAGAAATGTGTGCAAAACTGACAGAAAATTTGGTTGTACATCACACATAAAATTAGTCCCACAGAACACTGTCTGGGTCAGAGCACTGAACTCTGACAGATAAGGACCTGCTGCTTAAATCTCTCTTTCTGGACTCATGGCTCCTCTCTTTCATGCTCTGATACTGTGTTTTTTCTCATAAAGAGTGGTTATTGAGCTCTCTCACGAAGTATGACTCAAGTGACATCTCTACTGATCTCATCAAAGTCTTTTTCAGAGGCTTCAAGGAAAGATGGAGAGATAAGGACTTGGTAAGGTTGAGATCTGGAACACATTAAAAAAAACAGGTAGGAAAATAAGCCTAGAAAAAGCAATTAAAGTTAGAGAAGATTAAAGGATAAATACCTTGGGGGAGTTTACTGTATGTTTCACTTCTATTTGTACAGCACCTTTTAGACCAATTTTTCTTTTCATTTTCATAGCACTCTACTATCAGCATAAGCACCAAACTGAACTAAATTAACACGTTGGATTCATTACACCATTCAAGCAAATTTCCCTGGGCTTATTATGCCTAAAGGCTCGATACTTTCCTGGCAGCCTCTTTCAAATTACCTTTTCAACAAACATGACATAAACTTGGGTCTGCAGAGCATGAAAATTTATGTGCAAGAGCAGTTAGTTTAACAGGTGGAAATTCTCAGATTCACCAGAAAGGTGAAGCATCAAGCACACCATTAATTTTTCAAAAGGGCTTCACAGTATAATAGTCTCGTACTATTGGCATCCATGGTGAGAGATAACTGCTTCTTGCTGCAACTCTGCCTTTCTCTGCAGTGCAGTACAGCGCACGCCAGCTCTGCTCCACCACTGTGCAGCATTTCATAATGTGCAATGGCTCGTGAGCCCCGATTCAGCAGTTCCCTCCCGCAGGATGCAGTGCTTCTCAGGCTCCTGCCCAGGCTCTCAGAGACAATGCAAGCAGCACAAATCTCCCCACAGCTGCCTGAACAGCCAGCCCTTGCAGCACCACGAAGGGATCTGCAGCCACGCTTGGCTTGCAGGTGCAGAAACCTCGGGCAGGACAGCGCTGGCTCACTGAGCAGGGCACGGGGAGCTGCTGCCCGGGGAGCACCTTGCAGTTGGTGTGAGTAAAAGCACACTTGACTCTCAGCCAGCGCTGTCTGCACATCAGACATTCAGCTGCTCCATGAAGTTTGATTTTCAGAGACGTTGAAAAATTTTTGTAACTGAATTGTTACAGTGCTGTCAATTTAACTACATAACACTGCAGAGAGACTATAACTTTCCTCTAAGGAGCTCTATGTGGATTCCAAAACTCAGAAAAGGGTTGCTGCAATTCCCACTCTTCTGAAACCAGCATGGACACTACTGCTTTGGGTTATCTCACAATTTTCACCCTGCCTGAAATTTAATACATATAATATGGCTGCTTGTATCAACAAAAAGATTACTCTCCTACTATTTTTCCTTGGACTCTCAGGACGTAAAGTTTTAAAGACTTGGAACTAGTTTAAGTTATGTATTTGTCAGGTCAAAATTACTGCAACAACTACTTGTTTAGAAACCTGTCACTTAAATGAAAGTGCTCAGTTTGTATGTTATGTATGACTGTTGCTGGTAATATGTAATAATATCCAGGACATTTAAGGAAGCATACACTTAATCAACAGAAAAACATACTATCAAAAACAGAATATGAAGAAACAGCTTATACACACAAACAAGGACTATTGTAGCCCACGATGTAATACATCTATGACAGGATGATGTCTGTGACAGGAGCTCAGATATTTACTCACATACTGTACATTATACTAGGAGCTGTATATTTCACGTAGGAGATGTAAAATGCCTTAAAGATGTAATAATAATAAGGAAATTCAGGAGAGCAAGTTCTAAGAAATTTAATGTCTTATATTTGTTGCTCTGTTGTAGAGGAATACTGTTCAGGAAAAGATATCCTCTAAAAGACCTTGAGGAAATGGAGCAGATGGTTGCATGTGCTATCCCACTTAAATTCAAAGTGGCTTTATAAATACTCAGGAAAAAAAATTCCAATGTTTTCCTAGTCTTTTGTACAAATAAAAGAAGCTAAAAGTTGATTTTTGTTGATATTCAAATTGGAATTCCAAAACAAGAGATTGACTTTTTTACACTAAAATTATTTTAAACTCAAAGCTGGTGGTGAACTAATGGTTCAATATGCATTGTTATTAGAATTATTTGTATGTTGGATCTCTGTATCAATGCACCTCATAGGATAAGGAAAAATTCCAGTTTGGGATAAGACATGTAGGCCTCAATAGGGGCTGCAGCATTTATTGCTGATGGATAGTGTCCCTGCTGGGCAGAGACCTCTATGGATCCTTGTACCTGCAGGGGTTTGTAATGATGAGCACAGTGGGAGTCCTGGGGGAGCTCCTGTGCACGCCGGGGGCTGTGCCTGAGCCGCCAGTACAACGTGTTCTGGACACCCCGTGCTCTCAGTGCCTGCACACACTGGCCACACATCGCGTGTGCTCTGAGTCTGCTATGCCCAGAAATAGTCTGTGGGGCCATTCAACTGAAAATTTGGTTGGTTATTGATAGAAACTGGATTCTGCCATCAAAACAGTAGAATTGGCAGTCGTACGGAGTAACTCCTCTAAGAATACTTTCTAATTTTTAAGAGGCATCTATCTGAAATACACAGACTACAGGATCTTGGTGACTGGTACTTCTCTGCTCTAGTTAAATACTGTTTTGCTCCTTGGCTTCTGTCCTGTTTCCACAAGAGGAAATAGCATCTCTTTCCCACTCATGGTTGGTGATTGTTTTTCTCTCAATCTGTAGCTTTATTATGGATCAGCGGGAGCCAAGGGCCAGGAGTGACTTGCAATCCTCAGCACATGCTGGTTTCTCCAGACACACTGCTTAGTAAGGAAATAAATTAGCGAGGGGTAAAAGACGCAATATGGTGCTTACCACCCTATTTCAGCACATTAAATATATACAATCTGCACTTCATTCCAACTAAAAATAACACTCAGATTAATGCAGCTTCCTTTGATACATTAAATCGAGAAATCATTAGCATGAATTACAAACCAGGACAAGTGTGGTTCACAGAGTCTGTCACTCCAGAGCTGTGCACTAGGATGGATGTGGGCAGTTTGATGGAGTGGACTGAGCATACACCCAGGGGTGAGACAGGGCACGTATCTCCACAAGTGTCATCAACTCTTTCTGGAATTTAAGGCAGGTCTTTTAAGTTCATATATTTCTATTTTGAGAAGGTCCATATTTGAACACTTTATTTTTTAGCAAGACTTCAGAATGTATGGCTCCAGCTGATGTCTGCGCTGGCTACTCAGTATCCAAGTTCCAAATCTGAGGACTGAAATTCAGAAGGTAGTTTTGAAAATCCTGGCCTCATCTTCCCTGGGTTTCTTAATTCCTAGTGTGATATCTGAATGGCCTTATCACATCTTTGGCTGATTGAAATCTGCTACTGAAAAAATGCTGTAGGAATAATTATTACTCTATCTCACAAATCTTGATGAGCTTTTTAACTAATATCTTTAATACCATTCAAATTTCACAATATAATAATCTTTGTAGAAACAAATCTAGAATATCTTTTATTTTGGTAGCTGTATAATATTTTACAGTGTTAAGGCTGTGCACAAAAGCAGCTTAGAAGCTGAACATCACTGATCCATTTTACAAATGGAGACAACTGCACTCTGAGGAGGGAACTGCATTAGACCAAACAGACTGCAGCAAATTCACCACTAGAATAAAGGATTTCTGATACAAAATTTACTCTACTGAACTCTAAATCAGTGGTTCTTAAACTCTTGGACGCAGGCAATTGTTGGTCATAGTATCCATGTTGCTTTTGCTTTCTTGCCTCCCCTTAGTAAATTAATTGGAAGTGTAGTTAAAAATTCATTGCTACTATTACCTTTTCCCTTAAGTGATTCATGTTTGTTACCACTGGGATGCTATGCAGTAATGAAACGAAAATAATCACTTGCTGCATCACTGGGGCAGAGGATCTGCTTGACTTAATTGAGAAGGGTCAGCAAATTTACAGCAGGTATTGTTGCTATACTTACAGAAAATAATTTTATGGTATATTGTGTAATTCTGGATGTCCATCTCAATTATAAAGGATGGGAAAAAAATCTGTCATGACTCACAGAATTGATTGGTTTTGCAAAACTAATTCACTTAAGATTCACAAATGTACATCAGTTGAAAGTCAGACTTATGGGCAGGAGTCATTGCATGGAAGGGGCATTTTATTTTGATGAAGCCTTGTGATACAATTTTTTCTTTTTGTCCTGAAATTGTTTTGAAATCTCTATGTCTTGCAGGCATTGCTAACTGACTGCAAGGCAATAGGACTTTATCAGCAGGATGAGGGCTGCCCAGCAGAGTCCAAGGGAGGCGGCAGGATGCCATCTGTCTGAGAGAAGACTCCAACAGAACCCTGGCATATTAGGAGGATTTCTAATATGGAAATAGGCACAGGAGAATTTCAGAAGTCTCCTCAGGTCTTGCAGAGATCTCAAGCCTTGGATATTGCAATTAAAAAAAGATTTTGATCTACTCATGTCTCTTTGCCGAATATCTGACCAAGCAATTATGATTCTTCATAAATAAGGGATAGGCTGCTGTCAGGAATTGGATTTAACAAATCAGCTAATGTAAGTTTCTAGACCTTGCAGGAGAAATAAAAATATGCCACAGACAGTGTACACACCTTTTTTGGGGAAATGTCCTTAGAATATCTACCAAATGGAGGCGACCTTCTTTCTCTCCTCAGAATTGTCTGCCTTCCTGGCAACAGACAGGCTTTGCCAACAGTGGGCATCAAATGCCCTTCCAGCAACTGTGGAGACAGCTTTGGAGGATAGCACAGATAACCATGGAGATACACGAAAATGTATCTGGGTTTAGAAAGACATTACTTTGCTTTTTACATGCATTTTACAAGGTTCCTGTGAGGAAGATGGGGAAACCTTAGGGGTTCGGTTAGTGTTTAATGTGGGCCTGGTCAGCTTTCTGCTGATGGCTGCTGAACATCAGACTCCCTGTCACTCATGGATGGGCGAAGTGCCCTAATGTGGAGAAGCATGGGGATGGGGATCTGCTCCATTCGGAGGGACACAGCTCCCTGCAGACCCCAGTGAGGAGTGGGGTAGCACAGACAGACCTGTGCAGAGGGAAGGGGGGAAATGGCAGCAGGGCAGGGTCTGCCCTCCAGCCCCGCTCAGGTCCTGTCAGGCCCGGCTGCTCCCAGGGCTCAGGTCCCCCTCACGCCTTGGAAACCTCAGCCCCGCAGCGCTGGGGCCGAGGCTCCCCTCAGGACTCGGGGTCTGGGGTGCCCTGGCTCCCCTCAGGACTCTGTCTGGGATGCCCTGGCTCCCCTCAGGACTCGGGGTCTGGGATGCCCTGGCTCCCCTCAGGACTCTGGGATGCCCTGGCTCCCCTCAGGACTCTGTCTGGGATGCCCTGGCTCCCCTCAGGACTCGGGGTCTGGGATGCCCTGGCTCCCCTCAGGACTCTGGGATGCCCTGGCTCCCCTCAGGACTCGGGGTCTGGGATGCCCTGGCTCCCCTCAGGACTCGGGGTCTGAGATCCCCTGGCTCCCCTCAGGACTCTGTCTGGGATGCCCTGGCTCCCCTCAGGACTCGGGGTCTGGGATGCCCTGGCTCCCCTCAGGACTCGGGGTCTGGGATGCCCTGGCTCCCCTCAGGACTCTGTCTGGGATCCCCTGGTTCCCCTCACAGCTGGGGACAGGGAGCCGCCGCCTCCCGCCATGTCCCGGGCACCCCGGGACTCCTCAGCCGCCAGGATGCTCTCGGGGCCCGGGACACCCTTATCCTCAGGATGGCAGGCCATCGTCTTAAGCTGCGCGCAGGGAAGGTTTAGGTCGGATATTAGGAAGCAGTTCACAAGAAGGATTAGACACTGAAATGAGCTGCACAGGGAGGTGGTAGAGTCACCGTCCCCGGAGGTGTTTAAGATTGGACGTGGCACTTGGTGTCATGGTACAGTTGACGTGGTGATGTTCGCAAAGAGGTTGAACTCGATGATCTCAGAGGTCTTTTCCAACCCCAGAGATTCCGCGATCCCTTCACGCTGCCGGCGTTGGGACGCCCCGGCTGCCCTCCAGCACGGGCTCCCCTGGCAGGTGAGCGGCTGTCACCGCCTCCCGCAGGGCCGGGGCTGACACCCCTCTCAGCGCCCGGAGCGGTGCCGCCGCCGGCCGGGCGCTCCCGGGGGAGGCGCGGGCGGAGAGCAGCGGGGACCCCCGGGCGGGGATCCCGTCCCGCGGCTGCCGGAGGCGGCGCCGCCGCCCCCGCGCCCCGTGCCCGCCCTCCCGGCGTGCCCCGCGGAGGGGCGGGCGGCTCATGTCCGCCATCCCGGCGTGCTGCGCGCCCGGGCAGCAGCCGGAGCAGCCGCGGCGGCCGCGTCCCCTCCCTGCGCTGTGAGACAGCAGCACCGCCTGCGGAGCGCGAGTGAGGAGCCGCCGCCCGCGCCTCTCCCCCCGCGTCCTCCTGCTCCTCCGCCCTGTCCCGCGCCGCTGCCCGGCCGGCCATGCCGTCTCGGGCAAGGTAATGAGCCGCAGAGCCCCGGGGTCTCGGCTGAGCGGCACCGGCAGCAGGCAGCACTACCACCCGCGGGGCTGGAATGACTGGCAACCCAGGTGGGCAGGGCTGGGGCCGGGGCGCGGGGTCGGGGCTGTGCGAGCGGGGCGGGCGGCTCGGCCGGGCCCCGCCGCCGGGCCTGGGGCAGCGGGGCGGCGGCGGAGCCACTTCCTGGCGGCCGGGCCTAGCGCGGGAGGGCGGCGGGCCCAGGCGGCGGGACGGGCCCGGCTCTGCTAGCGCTCGGCGGGGTGGGAGCGCGCCGTGCTGCCCCCGGAGCCCCGCTGCCCCCGGAGCGCCGCTCCCCGGCCTGTAGCGTGTGCGGCCGGTGGCCGTGTGTGGCTGCGGGCAGCGCGTCCCGCCCTGGCGGCCGCGGGGCGGGCGGGGGGCTGCGGGGGCGGGGGAGCGGGGCTGGGCTCGGGTCCCGCATTTGCAGCCTGTTTTTCAGCTGGAACACAGCTAGGGAAGAGCTGAGGCTGCAGGAGTACTCGTAGTTTTGGAGGGTTAACGCCATACTACATAGGTTTATTTGAGTTTTTTTTTAGATTTTTTTTTTTTTTTTTTTTAAATCTGGAGAATGTAGTAGATCTATATAAGCTCTCACCCCAGCCTGCTTAAAATGCGTTGTAAGGCTTTAGGTGTGTTTACACCTGGCACGTTTTAGTAAAATTCAAAGTCTATTCACTTCTTTAGTTAGATCTAGAGTGTATTTCAGGTCCAAGTTATTTCTAATGTATGTCATGCCAGTATATTTGCTCGAGCCTTGCTGTTTTCAGGGTCAAAATTGTCGTGTAGAAATCCTATATAAATTTGGTGTTTCTTAAGTTTTTTGAAAAATATGTGGATTTGAGGCTTTTAAAAGTGTTTTTGAAAGTTTAACACAAGATGGGACCCTACTTACAAACTTTCCAGTAGAGAACAGAGTGGCACATGCTTGGGAATATATTGACAAGTGATGGTCCCAGTCTTACGTGGTTTTGACTAGAAAAATTGGGTGAATGTGAAGGTCTCTTCAGCATTTACTGTGAAAGAAGCTTTCCTTTTGCTTCAACAGCTAACAGCACAGCCTCTAGGGACAGTGCTAGAGGCTGTTCAATTCTTAATGTATGGGGCATGGTTATTTAAATTCTAATTTCATCTGTGATTGAAATACTTGGTCAGTTAACTTACTATATTTTTCCTCACTTAAGAACTTATGAAGCACATTGGTGACATTTTCTTAGAGCATCTAGATGTTTTGGGGAGAAAATTAAGAAGACTGATCTGTTACTCCTTACCTTCTTCTTTGCTTCAGTTTTCAGGGCTTCAGTCTGTAATTCTGAGCCCTAATAGTGACCTTTCCACCTGGAAGAAATTGGATGTGTCTTTGCAGTGGATGACTTCTATAAATGCATTTTGGTTGGATATATGAATTTGTCATGGGTTTTGTCTTTTTATCAAAAAATTACATCTTATGAGGGTTAGGAAGCTGATTTTATCCAGTGTAGTATTGCCTGCAGTGGGTTCAGTGGTGTTAAGGGTGAAAGTAAGAAAGTAGCTGCAGAAATGCTTTGCCTGGTGATAAGGCTGGTTTAAGAAATTACCTCCATGTGTGCCTCTGCTGTGTTCCCTGTAGTCTGGTGCCTCCTTAGCTCTCAAGTACAGCTCTGTGACCTGGCTGCTAAAATAATTGTCCACAAAGCCACAGCTCTGAATCAAAGCTCTGAGAGCACCAGAGAAAGTGTGGCAGCCTAAGGGAGCCTCAGCATGGATAGGGCCTTGTTCTGTTTCCATCATACTGTGTGATCAAGAGCTTCTGTTAAGAAATAGCCAACAACTCTACACTGGAGCTGACACTTCTCAGAATTTAACTTTATAATTTCCTTTAACTATTACTTTTTTTTTGCATTATGGTAGGGGATACCAGAAATCAGGAACATTCACACAATATGGAACACAGCACACTTTCATCTATGTGCAGTGCTCCATTTTTTTACATCTCAGAAATATTGGTGATGAGAAACCTGAGTCTACAGTATGAATTTAAGAACAGTGCAGAGATTAAATCAATCTGTCAATTTGGTGTTAACTAGTTTTTAAAAGTGATTCACATGCATGCTTGAAAGGAGATCTGTTATATAAAACTGACAGTCTATGTTTCTTTCATAATTTGAAATACGATCTTGGACAAACCCCACAACACAAATATACCCACATATTCTTTCCTTCCCCTTTCTGCTGGCTGTTTGTTTCATTTACTCCAGGTGATACTGCTGGTAAATGCTTTCTTGCAGGGTGTGGAAGAGGTGAAGGAAGTGGCCCAAGTAGTGAAAGCTGTAATAATTGTAGTTGTTTCAAGTTCCTAAGGGCAAAACAAGGAACTGCTGTTACATGGGCGTACGATCAGATGGATTGTTTTCAAATGCACTTTTTTGTGTGTGTAAAAGTGACTAGGTTAATTTTCATTTATAGGTCCGGATTTCCTCTCAGTTTTTAGTGATGCTGATCAGCACTGGGGCTTGTGGTGAAAAGAGTGTGAAACTGAAAGTTGGAGTGCAGAGATTTTTTCAATGAAAAGCAGTTTTTAATTAAAATGATATTTTGTGTGTGTGTATGCAGTCATACATCAGATGAACATGGACTGGTTTTCCAAGAGTGTGTGTAAGATAGAGCTGTGTTCTACAGAGGAAGAAGTTGTCCTGATGTATAGGGGTGTATTACTTTGTGCACTGCTGTGTACCAGACTCAATTAATAGCAACACAAAAACTTTGTAGATGGATTTGACAGAGAACAGTGAAGTTTTTTTTGAGAATGCTTGATAAGAGCTTGTTCCTCCTCCTAATCTTTGCAGCTGTCTAGACCTTTGCTTGCTTCTTTCTTGTTGTTCAGCAGATCTCCTGTTACAACTCTTGGGGCAAAAAATAAAATAATTTCAGTGTGCAGGCCTTGTGTGTGAAAAGAGTTAATTTGTTAGAATGCTGAGGGCTAATTTTGTACTGAAAGAAGCAGGTGAGCATATTGGCTGGAAGTTTGTAACTGAGCACAAGTACCTTGCCTTTAATTCAGACAGGTTGGGAGATACTGGCAGAGAGGAAGAAACCTATTAGACCAAATGGCCCAGGAAAGTGCTGTTCAGAGCAGTGCTTTTCACATGGCTGTGAAGGGCAGAGGCATGTCTTTCACAAAAAGCAAGCACTCACTGTGGAAATTGTCTGATCACAATGCTGGATCCAGACAGTGAATGACAAGCCGGTGATAGTAGCAGGTGATGTGTAGAAGGAAAGTTGAAACAGAGACTGTTTCTTCTGTGTTTGCATGTACAGCAAAGTGCCTGTAAAATGTTTGTTAGAAATAGTCTGAAACTGTAATTTGCTGAGGTGAGAGACCTGCAAGTTGGCAGCATAGAGGTGTTTGAGGATGTTGCTGTGATTACCTAAGAATGGGTGTAGAGCCATGTAGGGTGAAAGTGGATGTGACTGTAGTACCTTCAGGGGTAGCTGAGAGAGAGGAGAGCAAAGACTGAGACAGGGAGGGAGAGAGAAAAGTAGTGATGTTGAAGGCAGCTTAAAGAATGAGATGCAGGATTAGTTGTAAGGTGCCATTGTGAAAACATCAATGGAAACCTTGGGAAGAGATTCACTGGACTGCATGTGGGAGATGCTGGACAGGTATGGATTCAGTTCTGGAGTTGCAGCCATAATTCTTGATCTCCTTTCACATTCGTGTTAAATATGCTGATAACTCTTTGATCTCACACCTTCCCAAGCTTTTTTTGGTAAAATGGAGGAGCTGAAATTTCTAATGTAAAAACCTTTTTTTTTTTAATGTAAAGACAGAGGAGAATGAGTTGTGAGAAAGACTGAAGAATATGAAAGTGTGTCAGTGGGAAGCAGAAGAAACTGGGATTGTAGATTGTTTTCCATACAAGAACAGCTATACTAAATCAGACCAAGGGTTTAGCTAGTTCAACATCCTGCACTCCAAAATGTCTGTTGGAACACACCTATGGAAAAAGAAGAGGATGTGTATGTGTGATACCTTTCCCTGACATTCCCTTCTAGTAATGCCCATCATGGAACAGAATGACATTGGTGAGCTACTGTCTAAGAAGGGAGTGACACAGAATCAGGAGGTGATTTTAAAATGCTACTGTTACGGCATGTAGATGTCCAGCAATGTAGATGGCAGAATTGCAGGAGGAAGGTAGTTATTACATGAATAGAAAACCCAGCCACTTGTATTTTCTTAATGCAGGAGAAGAAGCAAAAGTAGGCTTTGGGGTGGGCTCAGCCAGGCTCTGGCTTGGCAGGGTGGACCAAGTGGTGAGAAGATCATGGCAAAAGGAAGCTCTGCATGCCAGTGGCAGAACAGGCAGAAATTTGATGGGAAGCTGTTAATTTGGGTGAATACAGTGACTCTTTTTAAGTTTTAAATATTTTACTGATAAAGAATTTCAGTAATGAAGAATTTATCTACATTACTTCAAATAAGCTTGGCAAACAGAGGAAATAAGCAAGTAAAATCAACTGACTTGAACAATAATAGAGCTCACACAGTAGAGTTGTCTTGGAATAAATCTTTAATGTAGGTTCTGTACTTGGAAATAAAATTCAGTAGAATAATTAAGTGATTTTTGTCTCAAAATAATGTCCGTATGGCAGTGTTGTTCTGAAAAGGCTACACGTAATGAACAGTATACACCAGATTGTGCCAAATTTCTTGGACAAAAATTCTTAAGGCTTCCATATAACTAAAATAACAATATAGTTTTCATCTATTTTTCTTCTAGATAAAGATTTTTTTTAAACTAATTGCTCTTAGCCATGCTCTCTTAAGTCATCCATATCGGCAAGTCAAATCATATTCACACTTTTGATGAAATAAGATAATAGACTTATTTTTGAAAAGTCTGTTTCCTTTTGTATGCCAATGGAAAAAAAAATAAGCAGCCTTTTTGGAGAGGGAGGACACACTAGTGGCTATTTCTGCTTATTTAGGTGGATGAACTATTTTCTTTTCCTGATGGACCAAGGCAGGTTTAAAATCACCCTGCAGAAAACGGAATGCAGTATTTTCTGTTCAAATGATACTGCTAAAACAGTGTCTGCAGCCACTTGGTGGTGATGGGTGATCTTCCACCAGAGCCAGACACGGATGAAAACTCTCATGTGAGCTCTTGAAGTACTTTGCTTAGTCTCCATCAGTGAGATTTTCAGGTGTAAGTAATACAGTGTAGTCTCTCATAAAGTGCCAAATAGACTTTGGAAGCTACAGTATAAGATAACCATAGTCATGTTCATCCTTACAGCTTCCCGTTTTGTCTAATATAGCATTAATATTTTTGCCTTATCTGGTGCTAACACTGTACATTGAGACTCTATTAATATATGATGTTTGTTAGGTGTGTGGCAATGTCAGTGTATGTAACTTAAATTTGTTGTTACATAGGATAATGCTGAGCATTAGGTCTGTCGTGTCACCGGCCATCTGCTTGGTGCAATTCAATTGAAGTGGAAATACCACCATGTGAGCAGGAACAGAAATGCCCTCCTGAAAGGCAAACATGAGCTGAGGTGACCAGCAGCATAGTTCTGCCCATTCCCTGGTGGAATGGCTGGAGGGAGGCAGAAAAAATTTTGTAAGACTTTGGCAAGGACCTGAGCAGAGAGTGCCTGCCTTTGAGTTGTGAGGGGCTGTCTTTCAAAATAATAACCACATTCCTGACGTGGAAAAGGTATCTTTCACAAATGGATTTGGAAATTGAGGGTGTCTGCCTGTGCACACAGTGAGTGTGCTCAGCAGTCCCCTGTGTCACCCAGGTGTCTGGATTCCTGGGTCAGGGAGCACAGGGGCCGGTGACAGGTGCTGGGTCACAGCCCCAGCTCTTGATGAGCCCATGCCACAAGTCCCCAGAGTGGTTTGGAAATCCTCTTTTCAAGCAATATGGGCCATAGCAGTCAGTTGGGTCACAGAATACCAGAATCTTTCTAGGATGATTTTTGTCTCTGCCTCATAAAGATAGCCAGGAGTTTCTATCCTGTCTAAGCTACACATTTAATTGTAGTGGGAACAATGTTGTCAGAAGGCATTATTGTCTCTTAAATTGATATATAGGAGAACAATTACGTATTTTTTACTCAAATTGGACTCACCTTTTAGTTGGTGATAAAGTGTGAGCAGGTTGGCTTGCAGATAGCTGTTCCAGAAGCCAGAATGAAGTGAGTGTGTGGGTTTTCCTGGGGAAACAATAGGCTCATGTATTTTTCCACAATGGAAAATTTTACAAAGCATTCAAAGGCTGTCCTGTGGGAAGTGGGGTTAGCTGAGAACATTTTAGTCCTTCAGTTGATATAGATTCACAGAACAGTGTTAAAAATTGTACGTTTAATCAGCTTTTCTTCAGACGTAGGAATTTCAGCGTTAATGGCTGACAATTGGAGATGATTCAGTTTATAGCACATTGCCTTAAAAAAAGTGATGCCCTTTGGGAAGGTAAATGTAAAAAGTCATCAGTACTTAAATTTGCCAGCTGAAAATTTGTCAGCCTGTTTCATTGAAAGGCTAATGTAATTGTGAACTGGGAGGTTTCAGGGCAGGGAGAAGATCTGGGGTCTCTGTGTATGTCTGGAAATTTGCTCATGATTTGGTCACATTCAAGGTTCATACCATGTGAAGTGCAGAACTTTCCTGTTCAGCATAGCTTAGGTGAATGATGATGGAACAATTGTATAAAGATTTTTACAGTCCTAGTTAACTGTCATGTATAAAGACTTTTACTAAGGCTTTGCCTCTAGAATAGCATAACCTGTTTTTTAAATAGCCCAAGCAAGTGCCCAACAAAGCAGTAGATGTGATGGCAGAGTGAATACTGAATGAAGAAAAGTGTCTTGCTGTGTATGTCTAAAATTGAACTTGCTTACAGTGCAAAAGGGAATAAAACCTGCCAAGCAAATCTTGTATCAACTTACACTGTGAGAACAGGGAAAAAGGCACAATTTTCTTATTGTTCCAAACTGATAATATATAATCTGTTTTAACATGCTCAGGAGAATAAAATGTGTGTCTTTAATTCCAGTTGGTTTTGCAAGTGTCAGTGCTCATGGTATTCCTCTTCCAGTTGTACTGTGGCCAAGGAAGCCTTTAGTACTGCTTAAGTAACAACTGCTTATCAAAAAGTTTACCTGTGTTTTTCCCTTTTGGCGTTGAGATGTATTTGTATTTAGCTCCTTTTTCCCTGAATTTGTCTACCAGTTCTAGTCACAGTGTTTGCTTAAAAAGGAAAAATGAAAGACATTTTCTTAATAAACATGTGGTGTTTATCCTTACACAAATTGTAGTTAATTTACAGGAGTGATCTGTCCTGCTTTTTTGTTAAATAATTAAATGAACTATCCAAAACTTTAAATAAAAATAGTAGATCTTTAGAGTAGGGAAAGCTTGCTGCTAATAATCTGAATAGTCTGATTCCAAATACACTTGAGTTGAGTGAAATTCTGCCGATTCTCCCTTTGGATGAGTATTGCTTGATTTGTTTTAATGTCATCCCCCCATCATTGCTTGTAAGAGTGCATTTAAACTGATTGGTTGAGTTTATGTTCTGAAGTCTCATGCATGCATGTTTATTATGAAAATCCTGTATATTTAAAAATTAAACCACTTAGTGTGTCCAGGGAGAAGAGTTAATGCCATAATTTTAATTTTTTTCCTTAAAAGTTTAGTCTGGTTTATATCAGTTTTCTGATATGAGAGTGGTTTAAACATAATGCAGTTTTTTTAAAACTTGCTTTTTTTGCTTTTTATCTGCAGACATTTATGCTTAAGGATCACAGCTCCTAATTTACCTTTCAGTTTTTTCACAGTAAAGCCTTCTTCCTTGCTTTGCAGTTTTTATTTTGTAAAAACTTAATATGTGATTTTTGTGCTGATCATCAGTTACATTCTTCCATCTAATAAGAGGGTTTATGTTGCTGAGTAAGGCCCATGGCATATTATGTAAATGTTCATCTGTAGACTAGTGATGACTTTCACAAATGGTAGGCACTCTATCATCCAGCTGTGATACATACCTGGACCTAGTTGTGTTTTATTTGTCACCTCTGGGGAGTAATTTTTTCCTTGTATAGACATGCAACTGAAAAGAGACTTGAGCAGGTCATAAGAAAAGGCACTAGCACACTAGAATGCATTTCCTTTGCATGTTGCTGCGATAATTAGTCAATTCCCATCCCAATGTGAATTTAAGGTCTCTTTTTAAGCAACAGGTTAGACAAACAACTTTTTTGACATAGGGAAATACATTTGGGATTGTCATTTAAATATGTTGCATTTATAAGTGAACGTGAATCCCACTCCTGTTATATCCCTACATAAAAAAAAAATATTTTTCTCTTTGTAGAACTGACAGTGCTTCAGCTGACCAGGACAATTTAAAATACTCTTCATCCAGAGATCGGGGCAGTTCTGCCTCCTATGGATTACAACCCTCAAATTCAGCTGTGGTGTCTCGGCAAAGGCACGATGATATCAGAGTCCACACTGACATACAGAATGAAGAAAAAGGTACACAGATTGCTGTTTCATGTATGATTGTGAGGGGACATTCAGGGAAAGACAGTAAACTGAGATGGTGGAGAAATTCTTATTTTGTTGTTTGTTTTTTTTTTCCCCTCCCCCCAAAAAAGGCAGCAAACTGATTTGTCTCATTGCAACAGTATTGCTTTTTTGGGAAATTTGTCAAAAAAATACCAAGAAATTGTGTTTGTTGTGAATACTGAGAAAAATGTGCAGTTGTGTTAGGAGAAGAATGCAAGAGAAGCCTTGATGCATTAACACAATGAGTGCTTTTTTCTGCAGAATAATGTTCTGGATGTGTCTGGTCTTCAGGCTGTAATTTCTTCCTCAGTAGTCTCTAGTACTTCTGGTATTGGATTAAATGGGCTGCTAGACTGATCTTATTGCCTGTTGTAGCTTTACTGCACCAAACTGGAATCTTTGTTCAGTAAACAGATCTATATTCTTATCATTAATGGCAGTTTCTACTTTCATGTACCTCAGTCTGACTTCATGTAAATCATGTGATGTGTGATTCATACATTTTTACTGGTGTTGGTTTTTTTTCATTTTTAGGATATAAATGCTATCTCTAGAAAATAGTTAAACAGTCAGAATCGTATCTTTTCTGTAATTATGAAAAATCTATATTCTGATTTTTTTTCTCTAATTGCCAAATACAGATATCAAATTGGAGGCTTTCTTACTTGCAGAGTCACTTTTTGACTATGTAAATCCTCAGACAGGCCAGACTCAAGAAAAAATCTCACAGGAATAGTAGTGTGGAAGTTTTTGTTCAGGAACCGAAAAAGTATTTGAACTCCCCCCACTTCTCTGACCTGTAACTGACTGTAAATAATTGCTGTATCTTAGGGGAAGTTACAGCTGGATGCAAATTAATTTTTTTATAAGTGTAAGGTAGTGTTAGTAGGTGACAGAAGCATGTTGATCTGCATAGTTTGAGAACTTTACTATTTGTTTTACTTCAGTAGAGAAACTGCTTAGGAGGTGAGTGTATTTGTCTGCTAATTTGGAATGTTGTATTGTGTTTAACACAGACTGGCATAGGAGGTTGTTCTTGTAATTTGAAGGGTGCTGGTATTTAAAGAATGTACTAGCGGTGCAGTGAAATAGTAAGTTTTGGACAAATTCAGGAAGGTTTTTTGTGAAGTTGTTGGGAAAGTGCCATTGGAGAAGAAAAATGTACCTGGCTCTCCCTCCAGTGCTATATCTTGCAGGGCATGTCTCTGCTGGCTCAGCACTTTGTGCTGTTTTGTTCAGGCGTGACTTGAGAAAAGGTGATTAGGATATTCTAACTATAAAACCAAGTTCCAGGTGTAGCTAGTTCATTTTTATTATTGTAGAAATTTGTTAGCTTAAAGATGCAGAATAGTTTCTCTGTTTACTAAGATTTATCAACTCATCTGTTGGAGTCTGCCAGCATGGAATTTTCATTTGAGATTTTCTGTTCTGGCTTCCATACACCCCCTGTCCACCTCCCCTCAGTTTCTGGAGTTAGCAATAAGAACCACTCACAAATTGATAATTTTTTGGAAGATTTTCAGATTTGAAAACCTCCAAGGATGTGACTCTTATGTTAAGGCTCAAATGCATTAATTGCTGTTAGAAGTTACATCCTTCGTAGGATGGTTTGTTCACAGTGTGGTTTGTTCTGACAAAATAACGTGAAAGTGTCACGCTTGCTAGTTTATGTTTAAAAACTTAGTTGTAAAAGATGTTGTAAATCTAAATAGATGCAAAACTATCTTTACTGTAATTGTAGTTAACTAATAGTAAGTGAGACTTTGCGCAGGGTTTTCTGTAATCGTAGGGTAGCTCCATGGGTATAGGAATGCAAAAATGCATACTGGTAGTTAATATCTGCTTTTTAGTCAAAGCTTTGCCTTAGAGAAACATTCTTTACATCTGCTAAAGTTCAGGTTCCCCTCAATGTTTGAACTCTACTTTTTTGTCAATCCTTTAGTCTCAGTAGGCAGCCTCTTATGGGGAGCCACCTGTCCTTTTCCCCAGACCTTCTTTTATATATTGAAGCAGATGGACTTGTGGAATTATCTTTTTTGAGAGAAATATTGCATAATTTTTGTCATGCTGGGTTTAATTTTATTAGTTGATTCTTCCCTGTCTTGGACAGAGGAGGCTCTTTAGAAATCTTCCTTGGAAGTGAGCTCTAATACATTGAGTGAAGGATTGGGCAGGCTCAGGGGACAGTTTCACTTCTCTACAGTATTGAGGGGAAGAGCCTGCCCTGCAAAGTGGTGTGGCAGGCTGGAAGACTTCCAGTCTCAGCATTTGAGTTTGTTCATTCTTGTGGATATAGGAGTAAGATCAATTGACTTACTCAAAATTTTGCTTAGCGAAAATGTTGACCTTTTTGTATTTAGGAGAGTTGTTTACTCTGTGCAAACAGATAATATTTGTCTTTCCAAAAACTTTCTCCTTTTTTTGGCCATTTTACTTAGCTTGTGTGGTGGATTCATAGCAAAAACAGAATGGAGATTTCATGTGCATAAAGGAGCAAGTAAGTGAAAATAACTAGCCATGTGTACTAGCAGTTTGACTTTGTGTCTTACAAAGCCTTTCAAGTTAAAGTAATAATAAGAAAACATTAAATGCAACAAAATTGATGCTAAACTTTATGGCAATAGTGTTTTTTTTCACATATTTAAAAAGAGAGACAGATGAGATTCTCAATCTGTGACCTGGAAACTTACAGGATATAACAAAACATTGGTGCACGTAGAAATGAAAATGGAAGCTAAAGGAGGTGAGAGAAAGATAGAGCTGCTAATTTGCATATGAATTGCATAACTCAACAGCTCACCACCCTGGTAAATGTCTGAGAACCTGTTTTAATGTCACATTGCTTTGTCCACAGGTGGCTACAGTGTCAATGGAGGATCTGGGGAAAATACTTATGGTCGGAAGTCGTTGGGGCAAGAGCTGAGAGTTAACAATGTGACCAATCCTGATTTTACCAGTGTTCCGCATGGGAATCGTGCTTTAGCCACAAAAGACATGAGGAAATCACAGGGTAAGAACACTGCTGATTTTCAGGAAGAGGATATCTCTTCTGGCAACATTTCTTGTGTTCAGAATATGAGAAGAAGTTGACTGTAGTTATGCACTCTGTACGGATTTTATTTTTTGTGATACATGATTAGATGGTGTTGATGGGAACTTGTTTTGCTCGTTTTTTGTCTTGTTTTACTGTTCCTTGTGCTGAGGCTTCCTCTACAGGTTTGGCAGATTTCTCAACTACCTGGCTTAGGCTGTTAATCTTTCAATTTCCTTTAGCTGGCTTTTGAACCCTTACTTAGGTTAGTCAGATTTGGGAGAGACGTCTCTAAGAAGGAGAACTTGCTTTGGATTTGTTGCAGATTGATGCCTGAGTAAAGTTGGTAATTAATGAGCCCCAGTGTGGGAAGAGCAGCAATGGTTGGAAGCAGCTCAGCTGTTCCCTGTTCTCCCTGGGCTGCAGGACAAGCAGTGATCATGTCCTGTCACCATCCTGTCACCGTGTGTGTCCTGAACCTGCCACTGCTTGTGCTCCCTCTTGCTGAGGAATAGAGGCCAGGGAGGAGCTGGAAGTATCCTAAGAATGTGGGCAAGGTCTTGGGAGATGCAGAAAGAACAAATTTGGAGTTTCAAGAGGGTGCAGGAATGCTGGGCTTGTGTTTTTGAGGAAGAAGGCTTCACTCTTCTCACTATTTGAAGTTTGAGTCATAGTTCAAAAAAAAAAAAAGTTATTCCAGGCATTTTTGAATGAAAATAGAAGCTTTATGACTAAGCACTGTCACTTATTGAATCACTTAGTATAAGTAGTGGTTGAGCCACTGGTAAAAACTGCCTGCTTTATGCCAGGCACATTATAAACATGAGGACAAGCCATTTCTTCTCAATAATTAATATTTCAGAGGAGAAAAAAGAATATTCAGTGTGCTTTGCAGGTGGAAGAGCTGAGATGTAAATGGTGACATGACTGTTTCAAAAATGTGATTTTGTGAATGGTTTAAACTCAGACTTTATAATCCCATTCTAGTGTCTTGGTCTAAAATTAGGTAGTCCTTTTAGTGTCTTTTTATGTCTATGTAGAGGAAATAGAAAACTCTTTAAATAAAAAAACTTTCTGCCAGTACTAAATAATAGTTAATTCAGACTGCTTTCCTGGGTATGTGAGCATCCCTTTAATATTTAAAAGGTTAGGCTATATAATTTTGGATGACTGAGGTTGCTGCCTATGACTTGTATGTTTTCTCTCCTTGAAATGTCAATTTCAAGAGTTTCTCCTTTTGAACTTGGCTGTCTTTGATTGTTGTAGGTTTCAGCAAGTCATTTTGGTTTTTCATATCTTCTTTAAAATACAATGGGATTATGCTGCAACAAGATTTTGGGGTTTAAGTTCTTTGATGTTTTCTTGTTAATATATTCATTAAACAATTTTTAAAATAGTCTTTTGTGAGTTAGCATGTGGCTGAGACCTTGCTGAATTTTCACAAACTGGATGTCACAGGTATTTGCTAACTAGTGCTTTGGTTAGTGTCGCTTCAGTCGTGTTCTTGGTTAGTGTTTTTTGCTTGTTTTTTCCTTAAAGTTGTAATTGTGACATAAGAATTAGCTGACATTCCTGAGAGTAATGCCAATGGAGATTAGCTATTAACTGAAAAAAGAAAAAGCTGCTTTAGTCACATCGGATGATTGATGTCTAGCAGAGTAGAGCAGAGAGCTCTCTGTAGCTGTCTTGGATTTTCTCATTAGTCATGTTGACTCAGGATACCTCATCACATTCCATGAATCCTCTGATTTGAATCACCATGAAGCATCTGATGTTACACTTGTTGAAATAAATTTGGTTTCCTTTTTGCAAACGAGGGCAATTAATTATTTGTATGAATTCATGAGTAATTAGTCCCTGAAGCAGGTGAACTGCATTGTGACCGTCTCTGGTATGGCGTGCTGTTGGCCAAGTTCAGTGAAGTGTTTTCTTAGGAAGGTGTTCATTCTCCCCCATTGTGATCTGCTTAAGTGAACAGCCAGGTCCCTCTTCAAGCTGGGGGCTTTTGTTCCTCAGTAAATGAAGAGCAGATCCATTTTCCTTTTTGAAGCAGAACCCTGCTACCTGTAAGAGAGAAAATACTGTTTTTTTGTAGTTGCTTGAACTTAAATCTGGTTCTTTGCTTCAAGAAGCAGCTTGTTTTTTCCACAAGGTTTTATCAAAATATTATTTGAATTATTTTTGTTTATTCAACCAGAAGTCTGGCTTAATCTTACCCCACACTGTTTTTTTAGTTCCATTTATGTAGAAGGAAACTAAGTCTAGGTTTTTGTGTAGAAGTAAGACAGTTCTGCTTAGTTTTGAATAAGTTCAACAGAGGTACTGGGCTGTCCACATGAAGAACTGAAATATTTTGGTAGCTAAATTAGATTTTACATTTAACTTTCTTTTTATGAAAGTTTAAAACCAATCAGGATTTATTTTTAATTGTTTTCTTAAATGGCTATTATGACTTAATGATTTCACTCATACATGTATTGGACAATACTGTGCTGTTGATAAATGCTGTAGGAAAAAACAAATAATTGCTTTTTTCAGAGCGACCGTTGTCTTATTCTGACGAGTCTCGACTGTCAAATCTTCTTCGGAGGATTACTCGGGAAGACGACAGAGACCGAAGACTGGCTACTGTAAAGCAACTGAAAGAATTCATTCAGCAACCAGAAAACAAACTGGTCAGTAATTCTTCCTTTTTTATAAAACTCTCTTTTTCAAATCTGAGTATTGGGATATGTTTGCAAGATTATCTTGTATACAAAGAATTTAATTCCACAAAAAAGGAGAATGTATTCCTGGATTGCCTGTCTTGTTTCCATAATTCAGATGTTTTATTAGTATGTATTGCCTTAAACTGAACTGCTGAATGCCTGAACTATAGGAATTAACATGGCATATATATGGCTTTCTTTGACTGCACTTAGGAATAGCCTCTGGATCCCTCAGAAAGGAAGCTAAGGGAAGGGGAAGTAAAGTGTTATTGTCTTGTTCAAGAACTGTTTCTGTATTTTAAATTAAAAATACACAGGTATTTAGTCTTGTGAACAGCTTGTCTTAGAGCTACTCAACCTTGTAACTAAACATCTTTGTATGTGGGAAAAGAACTGAGTAAATCTTTTTCATGACATCTTTAGGAGTTTCAGTGGTTTGCTGAAGTCTCTAATGTCCTCAAGTGTTTTTTAAGGATATGGGGATGGGAAGGGAAGTATCCCACTGTGGGTATAAATTTTTAATAGTAGATATTTTGGAATGAAATATTAAAGAGCATATTGTCTGTCACATGTCCCCTACTGTTTTGGAAAGCTTAAGAGTTCTCCAAGTACTGAAAAAGCAGGAAGTGATGGTTTAATATCCTGCCACTCATTTGCAAACAGTGTTCTGATACTTTTGCTGTGGGATCTGTGTCTGTCCTTATTTGTAAGAAATTGGTTCATTTTCTCATTGTATGTTAATTAAACTAGTGATAATTGTGTTATTTTCCAAGGGACATGAGACTTGAATATGAGGAGTATTCAAGTCTGTGCACTTAGGTGAAAGCAGCCCCTGTGCAAGCCTAGTTGAACTTCAGCTTTCCTCTTGTTACTGCAAGGGTTTAGGAAGTAAATGCTTTCCCCAGTTATTCTGTGGTTATTCTTTTAGTTACTTCCATTATTCTCCAGGAGGTTTTCCCCATTTAAAAATTCTGTTCTGTAATTGTGTTTTATTTGGACTTATTGGTATCTCAGAATGTAATGAAATTTCCATTCTAATGTCTAAGTCAGCGATGACAAACTTAGTTAGTGGTCAGATTATTAAAACTCTGTCACTGAGAAGCTTTTGGTTAAGCTTCTCTGAGCTCACTAATGAGAATAAGATCAGATGTCAAGTGATATCAAGGCAAAAACTTCATAATGGACAGTGTTTAACCTAGCAGTAGTTCCTGCAGGTCTTGACACTACTTAGTGTAGTTTAACTGAGTTCTTTTCATCTTCAGGGTTGAAATATGAGTTCAAAGTAGAGTAGTAGAAGTGAGTAGTAACTTATCTGATAATGGAGTTGTGCTTTAGCGTCTCAATTATAGAGATGTCTTTTCCTTTTTAGCCTCTCTTGTGGGTACCAGACACATTTTCAAAATGCCCTTATGAGCTCTGAGGGGTGAAGCATGTGGATCTGTCCCTCCATCCTCAAGAGCTTGATGTTGCTCAAAAATTACAACAAACACTGGGTGCCATCCACTGTGTTAGAGGAATGTCTTTCTGAAGAAAAGAGAATAAACCTTTTTATTAGCTTGTCAAGAAATCTTCCTGTTAATGTTATGCAGTTGCAGCTCATGTGTGATTTTTCAATCAGATCACTAATGTGGCAGGGGTTTAGTGCATATTAGGAAAACAAGTCTTTCTGGTTATATTTACTGAGAAGCACTAGTTCATCAATAATGCTTCATCTCCAAAATTGTATTCCATTTCGCTAAAATGCAGGATTGCCTAAGTCAAAACCTTAATACTTCAGATTATATTATGGGTTCCATTAAATTTTCCAGTGATATAATTGATTTATTAGTATTAGGGATTTGGTCTTTAGTAGATGCTACTCATGAGCTGTGCGAGTCTTCCATGGTGATGTAATGTTGTCATCAAGAACTAAATTTGGAACAAACCTTGATAGCAGGCTGCCAATATTTTCATGGCTACTGTAAATAAATATCAAATATAACATCTAGGATATTATTGCAGTGTTGCTTAATATAGTTTATGCTAGTCTGCAGTGGCCATGGAAAGCATAATGGCATTCTCTTGGCAAGGAGAGCTGGCAGTGTTGTGTTTAATGTGGGTGTAAACAGGACCTATCATGGAGGCAGTATTGGGCAATTACTGTGCTTATGCCTTTTATGTCTCTTATATGACAGGTACTTGTTAAACAACTGGATAATATCCTGACTGCCATTCATGATGTGCTCAATGAAAGGTAAGCTGGAAAAATGCTCTCAAGGGGAAAAATAATGACAGCATTAGGTTTGAAATAGAGAGGGGAAAGTAGAGAAATTAATTTGCTAGTTTTGCATGGGTGTCCCATTGCAGGAACAGAACAAAATTGGGGAGAGTAAAGGCTCTTAGACATATCAACAATACTGTTGGGCTGTCTAGAGTACCTCCCTTGGAGAGAATGTGAAAGCACAAGTGTGACTTTGATGCTGTGGGTAGTGTGGAATCTGTCTCAGCTGGTGGAGCTGTGGTGGTGTACCTTCCAAAATGAAATAAGTTATTTTACAAGCTGACTCGTTTACATCCAATTAAGAGTGTATGTAGAGGATGCTGAGATCTGTGTGGGCCTTTAGGTGCTTAGATCAGTATTGTTTCCCAGAGTCAGCTGCATATTAAGAACTATTTCTATTGGATAGTGTGTTGGAAGTAGAACAGACATTTGTATACTTTTATTCAAGTTGATTTACTCCATAGAAATAATATTTCTTAGAATTTTATCTTAGCTTCACCACTGCTGCCAGTAAGTAAGAGAGAAGCAGCTTCATTTCTGCATATGTTTTCTTGTGCTTTAGAGAATACTTGATTTTGTTCATACTTCTGTTCTGCTGTCATGGCTGGAGATCCCAAGTTTTTTTTCTCTCCAAAAATACAGTAGCAAATTGCTTCAGGAATTGAGACAGGAAGGAGCTTGCTGTCTTGGCCTTCTTTGTGCTTCTCTGAGCTACGAGGCTGAGAAGATCTTCAAATGGATTTTTAGCAAATTCAGTTCATCCACAAAAGATGAAGTTAAACTGCTTTATTTGTGTGCAACCTACAAAGCACTAGAGACTGTAGGAGAAAAGAAAGCATTTTCATCTTTAATGCAGGTAAGACTATGAGTTAAAACATGATTATTAATGATTTTCTCAGTGCAATGCTTGAGTGAACTTTTTAAACTGGAATGAACAGTAAGTAATGCTATATTGCCATAATAAGTAAATAGCATTACAACTGGGAGGGAACTTTCTGACTGAATGGGATTCTTCAATTCTAGTTGCATTAGAAAAGAATGACAAATCTTTGTAGGATATGTATTTGGTGCAAGTCTCTAGTATTTATGGCAGATCCAAGAAGAATCTTTTTGAGACCAAAAAGATAAACTTAAGTGATTTGACTTGACCCTTTGATTGTTTTGTGCCACCTCCTATTTACAGTTTTTAACTGGAATTGTGGATAGATCTGAGAAGGAATAGGATGTGTGCAGACAAGATGAGATCCCCTTGTACAAGTTTTAGGGTTCTTTATTTTGGGTGTAGAACAGCTATGGCCAGTTGTGTGCTCCAATTTAATAATTACTTTACAGGGCCAAAAAGCTTTGGCAGGAGAAATAGGACTTAAACCAGATGTTCTGTGGCTAAAGAGCTAAAGAAGGGTGTTCCCTGGGTCTGCTGTATATCAAGCAAATGCCCCGTTGAAGTGATTATTTTCATGCTGTGTATGTGATGCTTTTTACATTTTGTTCCTGCAGAAGGAATAGTTTTGTTGATTGAATCAAAGTAGATTGTCACAATATGTTCTCTCTCATGTTTTAATGTGAAATATCTGCTGGCTTTGCTTTACTTTCCAGCTTGTAATGACCAGCCTGCAGTCCATCCTAGAAAATGTTGATACACCAGAGTTACTGTGCAAGTGTGTCAAGTGCATCCTTTTGGTGTCTCGATGCTACCCACACATTTTCAGCACCAATTTTAGGGTAAGCTTTCTATTTGCTTTGTATTTTCTTTCTACAATAGAATTGTTGGTGCATCAAATTGGGTAATGACTCTGTTTTCACATTTGCTTTCCAGGACACAGTGGACATACTGGTGGGGTGGCACATAGATCATACTCAGAAACCTTCTTTGACACAGCAGGTGTCTGGTAAGTTTGGCCAGAGGAGCTCATGGAGGGTCTCACAGCCTGCTCTGGCTTGCAGATGTTGGGGTTTTACTTACACCAGTTTGGTTCTTCTGACATGGAAATTGACATAAAACCAAATTGAGTTTCTGGCTATATAGCAAGACACTTTGTTCATAACTTTTTAGTAAATTTGTATTTTCCATTTTATGATAATTTTGGAAAAATGGGATGCTTAATTCAGGGCACATTTAAACACCAATTGTTTTGTGCCATTTTATAACAATCTTTAATAAATTTATATGAAAGGATATATTTTTTCCTATGTACTTTTAGAAAATCTTTGTCATAAAGATACTGTACTGACATTTGAAAAGTGGGGAGAATTTTTCCAATAGCTTTATTAGTTTTCTTGTGAGTTATTCACAGCAAGTTTATTATGCTTCTTGTGTTACTGGCCTAGATTCTATCTTTGGGGTTTAACTGCTGTGGGACAGAACTGAACCTTAAAATTATTTTTGCAAAAGGAGAGAAGAGGGAGATACCGTTTATATATTCAAAAACATCTGGTGTTAGTATTTTCATGCAGATTACCTCTTAGCTCAGCAAATTTTCCCTCAGCAATATGTAACTAAAATTTAATGATTGTATGTTACCATGTATTAATGGCGTGGTATTTTTGTACAGGATGGCTGCAGAGCTTGGAGCCCTTTTGGGTGGCTGATCTAACATTTTCTACCACACTCTTGGGTCAGTTTTTGGAAGATATGGAAGCTTATGCTGAGGTAAATAAGATTTTATGGTATACACCAGAGTTAACTGTTACAGTTTTCTTAATAAAGCTACAGCTGTGATTTTTATGGTTGTATTACTTTTGTAGAAAATAAAATTATGTGGCTTTCCTGGGGAAAAGAGGACCAAATTGCAGAGTATACTTCAGTCATGTACAATGACCAACTGCACAAATGCTCATGAACTGTTTATTAGTGTCACAACCAGGCCTTCAGCTATTGTTAATTGAGAATATAGTGTTGTAATAAAACTATAAACAATTGACCAAACACAATGCCTTTATTTTTCAAGAGCTGATGTGAAAACAATTCATGGTTTTTCCTTGGTGGTTTCTTTAATTGTCCAATCTGAGTGTTTCAGAACTAGTAACTGTTGGGGGGAGAGAGGAAATCTTAATGCTTCAAAAGACTAATGATAAATCTTTTTAAAATAAAGCAGCAGATTGTATTGTGCAGGAAATAATGCAGCAGGAACTGATGGAAAACTAGATTGCATTCATTTGATGTACTTCATTTTGACTTTGTAACCTTTGCTTAGTTAACAGGGCATAGCATTTATCTGATGCTGTCATTGAAGGAAGAGCTTTGGGGTTGGAGGTGGTGCTGTATTTTAAAGTGTATGTGCTCATATGAAAACATACTTACAGATGATCAATTATACTACATTGTGTATGTTAATATGCAGGTCCTGTAGGTAAAATTGTGCTTGGAGCATAATTTGTTTCGCTCAAAGCAGAATCAGTAATTTGGTCAGTGTCCTTCTCTGTACACCAGGCCTTTGCTGGGGCAGCTAGCTTTAGGATTCACAGGGCAGAGCAGTAAATCACTGCTTATCAAGCTGTCTGCTGCTCTGGTCAATGTGTGTATTCTTAGTCACGGAAGAGTTTTAAGATAACATGTGCTAATGTGGAAGGAGGTGTGTTTATCTCACCGTGGGGTGGAGCAAAGCTGCAGCCCTGCTAATGAGATCAGCACTTCTGGGAACCGTCCCAGGCACTGGTGCTAGCTGGCATAGAGTAGTCTGTTAGTGAGCTCTAGGTCTCCAGATCAACATAGTTTGTATGTGTGATGGGAATGGCCAGTCAAACATCTCCACTCCAGTTTGGGGATGGGAATTTCTTGGAAGAATGGTCAAAGTGTGCAGACAGCTGTTGTAACAGTGCAGCAATACAGATGATCATGTTCTAGAGACCAGGAACTTCATAAGCCTCAGGTTTAATTTACAAGATATAGTCTGGGTACTTTATTTCAGTGGCTAAACTCATTGCTACTCTGTGACTTCTCATTATCATTGTGTGCCGGTATTCCTCCTTTGTATGTCTGGGTAGTTAAGAGATATTGGATAAATACATTTGCAATTGGATTGTACAGTTTAATGTCTGAAAAGAGATGAAGTCTTTTCAGTCTCACATTTGAACATTTCACCCAAGTTAATGATGTGTGCTGATACACAAACCTTGTGCTGCAGGACCTCAGCCACGTGGCGTCTGGGGAGTCGGTAGATGAGGACATTCCTCCTCCCTCGGTGTCGCTGCCCAAGCTGGCTGCGCTTCTGCGGGTGTTCAGCACCGTGGTGAGGAGCATTGGGGAGCGCTTCAGCCCCATCAGAGGACCACCAATTACAGAAGCTTATGTAACTGATGTAAGAACTCCATTTACTTTGGCTTTTTTGGTTGCTGACCTGTTCTGTCACCATATAGCAATGCCATTGACTGAGTTGATTTAGGTTTTACAAACGTTACATGCATATGTATATTATAAGATTTGAGTAAAACTATTTTTTCCAAGAAATATGCTGCAATAATTTTATTAAAGTATAGATTATGATAGTGACACATAGAAATCATATGATAAACTAATTTTTTTAGACATTTTAACTTCATGTGGCTGGGTTTCCTTATCTTTGAAACCATGTTACTGTTTATTCAGACAACTATGCCACTATAGAAACTTGAATTCTAGTTATGAGTTTAATTTTATAAAATGTAAAGATTTTTATTCCTTTTGAAATGGTATCTATTAAATCTGATAGCAAACTTTTCTAGCTCTATAGTATAGGATGGTGTAAACTCAGAATAAATATTGTAAAATGTGCTAAGTAGATGTTATAGCTCTGTAGTGGGTGAGGAGATAAGATAAAAATACCTGCAGTCAGTCTTGTGGTTGCTGGATGACCTGCACTGCTGGAATTTATGCCCTTGCAGAATTTTGTGAGGGGCACGACTTCTTTGGTAAATAAGTGTACGGATTTCCGAGTTGAAGACAAGACATTTTTATAACTTCTGCCTTAATCTGGAGGGGATTCTTGAACAAAAACTCAAGAAAACTCATCTATCTTTTGCAAGGGGAGTTCTGTTGACATTAGTTGGAACTGAACAGAACTGTGAATCATGAACTTAGGTTTTTTTGTAGGTCACTAACTGAATTGGAAACCAAGCAGTTGAAAGCTTGTTTTTTCTTACACTTCTGAAGTGTAATGTCAAGATGACGTTATTCAGAATATAATTGACCAAGCTGCAGAGCAGGTGGTGGGACCTGCTCTGGGTGTCAATGGGTGTGAATACAATCAAATAGCATCTCTTTTTAATGGAGTTTAACTCAGTTGTGTTTTTAATTTTGCAGGTTCTGTACAGAGTAATGAGATGTGTGACTGCAGCAAACCAAGTGTTCTTTTCTGAAGCTGTGCTCACAGCTGCCAATGAGTGTGTTGGAGTTTTACTTGGCAGCCTGGATCCCAGTATGACCATACGCTGTGACATGGTCATCACCTATGGATTAGATCAAATGGAAAATTGTCAGACTTGTGGCACTGACTATGTCATTTCAGTCCTGAATCTGTTGACACTGGTTTGTACATGTTTTTTATTGTTATGGGGGACTAGAAAAACAGTATTTTGATTAATCCTTAATAATTAGTAAAAATTTAGGTAAAGTTACGTTTTTTGGTTTTTATCCCCAGATTGTTGAACAAATAAATACAAAGCTACCATCATCATTTGTAGAGAAATTATTTATACCGGAGTCTAAACTACTTGTTCTTCGTTATCATAAGGAGAAAGAGGTAAGAGTAAGTAACTTCTATAGGTATCTTCCAACAGCCTTTATATACTTCCTAGAATATATTAAGCTGTAAAGCTCATCTTAAATACACTTTTTAGTCTAACTGAATACCTGAAACTTCTGAAAAGGCAGATAAAGCTACTTCTTTGTTTTAGCATTTAGATTTGATAAGAAATTGGCAAGTTTGCCATCGTTCTAGGTAGAAAAATCCTTAGTGCATCTGGCTTTGATACTCAGCGTGTTAGTGATGATCTAGAAAATAGTAGATTCTGTAAGTAAGAGGTACAGAAAACTAAAGATAGGTATCTGTATCAGACTAAGCTATTCATAGATAAAGAAGAGTGATTTAAAATTCTTTGTTGTTGATTAGTGTATTTTAAGATTTGTTTTAATCAGTTATTGCTGTAATTATGTTCTCAAGGTTGTTGCAGCAGCCCTTGCTGTATACCAAGCTGTATTGAGCCTGAAGAACATTCCTGTTCTGGAGACTGCTTACAGGTTGATTCTAGGAGAAATGACCTGTGCTTTAAATAGTCTTCTCCATAGTTTACATCTTCCCGAGGCCTGTTCCGAAATCCAGCATGACTCTTTCAAGAAGCTTATATCCAATGTGGATAATGCCAAGTTTGTTGTTATATTTGACCTCAGTGCTCTAAGTACTATTGGAAATGCTAAAAACTCATTAATTGGGGTGAGTAAAAACTCAACAGATTGTTCATGCAATATGTGTAAAAAATACTTGGTTACTTAAAATTAATGTATTACACCAGCAGGGCACATATATAAAACTAAAATGAAAATATTTGTCTTCAAACTTCCTAAGTTTTAGAAAAACATTCAGTATTAAAACTTAGGGGAAACAATTGGTAGATTGTGTTTCTAATTGTTGCATAATGAAAAGCAGTTTCTAGGGAAGAGCATCTTATCAGGGTTATTAAGGGTTTAATGCTAAGATCATCATAGTAATTGCTTTTGAAACTCAAGATAGATAAAAACAGCTGTAGGGTGTCCTTTGGTAGTATATCAGCTATATGAAAACACTTTCTAGATCTTTCCATATAAAAACATGAACTACTTTTAACAGACTTCTAAAAAATTGGAAAGAAAATAGTTAAGGTCAGAAAACAATAGAGTTAAATTATTTCCTGTGGGGAAAAGGGAAAGACATTAATTTATGGTATGAGAATGACAATTAAAAGTAGATCCTAATTTTTATGTTTCTGTGCTTGCGTTGCAATTGTTTTATAGATGTGGGCCCTTTCACCAACTGTGTTTGCACTGCTGAGTAAAAACCTGATGATTGTTCATGGTGACATAGCAGTTCACTTCCCTGCAGTCCAGTATGCAGTGCTCTACACACTGTACTCACACTGCTCCAGGTATGAGCTTGAATAATTCAGCATATGTTAAGAGCACTAGGATGAACTGTTGTGAATAGAATATATTGTTGGAGGGATGAAATTAAATAGGCTGTTACAAGCAAGCTTTTGCCCAAACTTCCTTAATTAATTTTTAATTTCATTAATTGCTGAGAAGCTGTATCTCAGCCAGGAAAGGATATCCTGGCTTAATGTTGCCTTTTATTCAAAGGCAGATTGGAAATCTTGTGTTTGAATGGAGATAACTGAGGGAGAACTCTACTGAAAGTAAGTTAGGAAAGATTATTTACTGTTTTACTTACTGAGAGATCTGGGAGAGGTAATGTGATGTAAACAACAAATGTAAATACATTTTAGACCTTATTAATATGAACTGTTGTTAAAGGAAGGGAATATAGAATTGTAACTGTTACTCTTTACATTCTTAGCTGTGGTGATTTTTCATTAAGCATTGGATACCAGACACACTTGAGAACAGATTACTGGCCTGCATGGACTGATAGCAAATTGTAGCTTTTAGGCTAGGGATCAAAATATTAGGATTGTAACAGTGTGGTTTGCGTGTATGTGTTCATTTAACTTTTGCGGCTGATTGTTGATGTTTTCTCTCCTCCTGTAAACTTTAGGGAAGTATGTCTAATCTTAGGATAGTTTTAGTTGGTTTTTCCTTGCCCTTTCAGGCACGACCATTTCATATCCAGTAGCCTCAGTTCTTCCTCTCCCTCTCTGTTTGATGGAGCAGTTATAAGTACTGTAACTACAGCAACAAAAAAACATTTCTCAATCATACTGAACCTTTTGGGGCTACTGCTTAAGAAGGATAACCTTACTCAAGATACCAGGTAAGGAAAATTTTCACAGAAATTGGGAAATTTGGTTTTGTCCAGTAGAATTTATTAATGCAAAAACAAGGTTAATTTGAATTTGTAAAACTCGGGGTAAATTTAGCCAGTCAAATATTTGGGGTTTTTAAAACATTATTAGTGAAATTTTGGAAAAAAGTAGCTGCTTATTTTTTATACATGAAAACTGGAGACGTTTAAACCATCCCAAGATCTATTCAGTAGAGCAGAGCTATCAAACTCTACTGAAAGAAAGGGTTTGCTCACTGAAAGCACCCTTTTGCAATAGTTGCCATCCTGTATTACCAAAATGCTGTGAAAGCTGGAGACATCTTTAAAGTTAAGAAATACCTTGTTTAGAAACTGTGAGCTGTGGTGTGATACTGATGAACAACGTGAAGTAGTTTAAATTCTATCAGAAAGTATCTTTCTGTAACTGTGTAGAGTGACTAAACTCTTGGTTTTTGAAGGAAACTTCTTACAACATGGGCTTTGGAAGTGGCTCTTCTGATGAAGAAATCAGAAACATATACACCGTTATTTTCTCTCCCATCTTTTCATAAGTTTTGCAAAGGACTTTTAGCAAACAGTAAGATACTGCATATTTTTACTTAACTGTCTTTTACATTTCAAAATTAACTACATAAATAGCCTTGTCCCACTGATGGTAGCAACTGTACTTGTTTTGTTTACTTTAAGGATGCTTCAAGGTTGTATTGTGCAGGAACTTGCACTCTTTTTATGATTTTTTTAAGTGGATTACTTAAGCCTATTACTTAAACAATTAATTTTCTTAAAACAAATTGCAATCCTAAGAGATTCGATGCATCACTAACACTTTTGGTAGATCAATTTCCCAGTCACAAATCATTTATCAAAAGCCCTGGAACAGTTCTGTGATGTATTCAGTTCCAAAATCTGGAAATAATATGGGAACAAATGCACAGTAATGCAGAAATTACCTAATTCCAGTAAGAATAACTGTTTTTTTCTCCTTTCAACTCCTTAATTCAGCACTTCTGGAAGATGTGAACATTTGTCTTCAAGCATGTAGTAGCCTCCATGCCCTGTCTTCCTCCCTTCCAGATGACCTTTTACAGAGGTACTTGCACAGTGTTCTGTGTGTTATTTGAATGTATGTTATTATGCTGATCATGGGGGTATTAACACCTCTTTCCTTTTTGGTGTTGCAGGTGTGTTGACGTGTGTCGTGTTCAACTTGTCCATAGTGGTGCCCGTGTGAGACAAGCTTTTGGAAAACTTCTGAAGTCAATTCGTTTAGATGTTGTGTTGAGGTGAGTTGCTCAGACCCACTTCAGTGTAAATGATGGTTTTGTTTTTTTCAGAGACATTTAACCTGAAAAATAATGCCAGTGGACTGTCATCATGCTGTCTTAGTTCAAAATCAAAAGGCATGAGCCTTTTGAACAATGGTAGTTCTGGGTTGATGGTTGGGCTTGATGATCTTAAAGATCTCATCCAACCCTCTATGATTCTAAGTGTCTTGTTATATCTCCTATGCTTTTATGGGTCTAAAAACAGTATGAAGTACACAAAGTAAATAATAAATTTGGTAAGCTGTGCATCACTTCTTGAATCAAACACTGAGTATCTGTAAGGTCCCTGTTATCTAGGGCTTCAGCAATATTAAGTCCTTGAAGACCTGAACTCTGAAAACACTTGGTATTAACACCAAAGCATGTAATTACTGCTGGTCATTCCATATAGATATAGTGTGTGTGTAACTCTTACACAACTCTTTTTGGTTTATTCAAGTATATTACAGCCTGGATTGTTTTCCCTCTCTTCCTGCAGTAACCGTACCCACACGGAAATACAAGAAATTTCTTTGGCTATAAGAAGTCACATGAGCAAAGCTCCAAGTAACACATTCCACCCACAGGATTTCTCTGATGTCATTAGTTTTATTTTGTATGGAAACCTCCACCGAACTGGGTAAAAACTCTTTGCAGAACAGAAATCTATGAATGTTGAATTTATAGTAAACAAGTTACATTTAGTTTAAAATTTGTAATTATCATTACAAACTACGTTGCTTTGCTTTCAAACTTTTTTATACTTCTAAGTATTTATAAACATCTTGCCTACACACCTTTTGGCATATTTTCCTATATACATTGCTGCTGGGAAGTTAATTTTGTGAGAGATTTGTTTGTGAACAATAGGGAGATGAAGTGTGTACAGTATAAACTTGTTAATGCATTGATGTTTTCTTTCAGGAAGGATAATTGGTTAGAAAGGTTATTCTACAGCTGTCAAAGACTAGATAAGAGAGATCAGCCAACTATCCCTCGGAACCTGTTGAAGACTGATGCTGTGCTGTGGCAGTGGGCTGTCTGGGAAGCAGCTCAGTTCACTGTTCTCTCAAAGCTACGAACTCCTCTGGGGAGAGCCCAAGATACATTTCAAACGATTGAAGGTAAAGTAAAAAATACACTTTATTTTGAGGAGATTTTTTTGGTAAGGTTGTGAAGCAAGGTGTTCATGTCTAAATCAAGAAGCACAATGGCTTTATTTTTCAGTGCTTATTGATTTTAAAGATGCTGCATAATTACTGTTAAGTTGTGGTAAATTTTGAGAGATAGCCTTGCTATCTCTTTGCACAGTTAAATACAGTACCATCTGGTAATTCTTTTTCCCCTGATCTGGTAAAATGTGTAGGTATTATTAGGAGTCTTGCAGCCCACACATTAAACCCTGATCAAGATGTCAGCCAGTGGACTACTGCAGACAATGATGAAGGACACAGTAGCAACCAGCTCAGGCTTGTTCTCCTTCTCCAGTATTTGGAAAACTTGGAAAAATTGATGTACAATGCATATGAAGGATGTGCCAATGCCCTTACCTCTCCACCCAAGGTTTGTCTGTCTTGCAATGCTGATGTTGTTTGGAATAGTCTGGTGAATGAAAGTGTCTTCAGGATTGTTCAGTTCTCAGTCATGGAATTCCAGAAAAACTTCTCAAAGTTTGAGTCTCTTAAAAAACACTGGCCTTAACTTTGGCGTATTCCTACAGAACATGTTAAACCAGGCTTTGTTTCTGGAGTACCAGCTTGTATAGTGGTACAAATCCAGCATACTTGTAGTACCTCTGATTTGTAGCAGTCACTTATTTATAGGTTGTCAGCAGCCCTTTTATAAAGTAACACAGTTATTTAAAGCTTTAATTGCTTTTTGGGGAGCGTAGTAATTATAAGCAACATACCCTGTTGTGTAGCTCTAAGTCCAAAACATTCTTCACTGTTGAAATAAGTAGTTTGACTTTGATGTGACAGTAATACATGATTTATAGTCAGTTCATATTAAGACTTCTGGCCTGTCAGTGTGCCTGGCCAGTTGCATGCTACATGTGATTCCAGACCATTTACACGAATAAAATCGAAAGTCAATTGAAAACTGGAGAAAATAAACCTTCCTGTCTTTGATGTCAATCTTAAGTAGTCAATTATGTTGGTTTGTGCAGAAGAATGTTGTTTTGAAAATTCTTTCCTGTCTCTGAAGGTTATCAGGACATTCTTTTATACCAATCGCCAGACGTGCCAGGATTGGCTGACACGGATTAGACTTTCCATCATGAGAGTTGGATTGCTGGCTGGCCAGCCTGCTGTGACAGTCAGGCATGGATTCGATTTACTCACAGAAATGAAAACTAATAATAGTATCTCTCAGGTACTCTCTTTTCAAACTCTGTAGACTATTGCAGAAATATTCACCGTGATGTTCTAAAAGAACTAAGCTAAGGAAACTAGTAGTTACTAAACCAAGTGGTATGTAAAAGAATGAGTAAAGCCACATTTTTAATTTGTATGTTTTTATTGTGGTTGTGATACTGTGGATTGGAGGTTAGGATGTACTGAACATATGTGGTCAAATACTACACAGGAATGTATGTTATAGTTAATTCATGTTTTCAGTTGAGCAATTTTTAATTTAGTGGAAACCTTGTGAAACTGGAGCTGCATTAGTGTGAGACCATCCCAAGATTGTGGTAGTGTGATGTCCTTGCTTACCTGTGGGTATGAGAAGTGGGGTTGTGTCATTGGGGTATCCTTCCTCTAACTGGCAGCTAAGTTTAGGGGTGGGATGGGTGGATAAAGTAGTTGCAGCCTTATTGAAAGGGTTGAGTAGTTTCTTCAGTACATGACTTGATTTGCTTAAATGTTTTCCCAAAGGTGGTTTGATAGCTATTTGGTACTTTGTGCTCCCTTATGAATTCTCATATAGGTACAAAATCGCCAAACAGTCATTGCTAACCATCGATGTTCAGACTGTGGGTTCACAGCACAAACTTTTCCCTTGGCTTCCCTGCTCTTCCAAAAGCAGTGCAGTGGATGGATGTGAGGAGCACTTGTAGATGTGTATAATGAAATACTGCTTCATCATTTTTGAGTACTCACTCACAGACATGTGGCTCTTGCATTAGATGTGTTTTGTTAAATAATGCTTTTGGTTTGGATTTAGGGAAATGAATTGGAAGTGACAATTATGATGCTGGTAGAAGCATTATGTGAGCTTCACTGTCCTGAAGCTATTCAGGGTATTGCTGTCTGGTCTTCTGCTGTAGTTGGGAAGAGCCTCTCCTGGATCAATTCTGTAGCTCAGCAAGCAGAAGGGCGGTAAGTTTTTACAAATAATTGGATGCTACAAACTTGGATGTTCTTTCCTTCTAGGGAAAATTTGGCTTCTGAGTCTTTTAAACTGGCACAAGTCAAGGCTGCTGATGAATTTCCTTTTTAACTATGCTCAGTGAATCTTTTCAGAGATGTAGTATGTATTTAATCACTATTCAGCTCTACTCATTCAGATTAAAATTGTGACAGTCAAATATAAAACTAATTTATTTCCTTCTGTCTCTACTTGATTTGAAGTTGACATTAAAACTTCTATGGATAAGCTTTTATTAAATGCTACAACCTGGAAATTCAGCCAGTATACTTGTGTCCTATCTTAATCCCTTTCTTTTGCTGAAGTGATAGGAGCTTTTTGAGCATTGGAGTAAAATAATGCTCAAAATCTAGTCTATTAAAAAAAAAAAGCAAAAACAACCAAACAAAAAAAACCCACACCAACCAGGTTCTTTAAGATGTTAACTGAAATATTGAACTGTTTTAGGTTTGAAAAAGCAACTGCAGAATACCAGGAGCACCTCTGCTCCATGACTGGAGTGGATTGCTGTATAACAGGCTTTGACAAGACTGTTCTGAAGTTGGCCAATTCAAACAGTGTGAACAATGCCAGCCCAAAGCATTCCTTGAATGGTCAGTGTTTGTTTTCTAAGAGAAACACAACTGCATGTGTAAATGTGTGTGCATAAAATGAGAACATTCAGTGATACAGCCATGGTAATGTCTGACTCTGAAATCTGAAAACTTGTTTCTGTCTGCAGTTAAACTGAACCACTTTAATGCCCTTGAAACCAATATTATGTGTAGATAGGAGGGTTTGCAGGACTGAGGTCTAGCTGAATGAAACTAAAGGTAATAGGTAAAATGTTTTGTAACTTACTAATTTAAATCGACTTTATTTTTATTCATCATAAGTTAAACCTTAGTGTTTATGAGATAATTGTATCATAAATACACTAGTTACTCAGAGATTTTTAACTTCTAAGAGTTGGTTGCAATATTCTGTTTCATCTTTGGAAGTGAACCTCCTTTGTTCCTAATTTAGTTGTTCTGTTTCTCTGTTTTGATGCTCCTTTACAGATATAAACAAAATTTTTTTGGAACCTCATTTGAAAAGGTTCTCTTTTCCCTTAGAAAAAATATCAGTGGAAGAATACTGTAAAAATTGTGTGACTATTTGATTGGTTTTTAATTAAAGAGTTTTTCTTGACAAAACACATAGAAATAATGTTTGAGTAATAGAACTGCTGTTTGAAAATACATACTTAAGTGAGTGTTTATATAAAATTTTTTCATTTCACAGGAGAAACTAGAAAAACTGTTCTGACTAAGCCAAGTGACTCTTCTCCTGAAGTGATAAACTACCTGGGTAACAAAGCATGTGAATGTTACATTTCCATTGCTGACTGGTCTGCTGTTCAGGAGTGGCAAAACATGGTCCATGAACTGAAGAAAAGCAATAGCAATACCTCAATCAACCTCAAAGCAGATTTTAACTACATAAAGTAAGTGTATAATTAATTTTTTCAACAGTATCTTAGAGTTAATTTTTAAAATTGAATGTCAGTTTCTAAGTAGAAGCATAAAAAGAAGAAAGGTGTGTTCTTGGGAGGGTGAAAACATGGCAATGGCATTTACAGATGGGTGAAGAAGTAACATTCTGAATAGCTTCTGTAGCTTTCTAACTGAGGCTGGTTTGTATTCAAGGAAAAATACCTTTCATTGAAGAAAAAAAAAAGATACCAAATTTATTCTGCTTTACTCAGCGGAAGATGAATCCTTTTGCACAACTTAAATAAAATATGTCTCAGTGGTTCTTAAAAATATCTTAATATACTAATTTAATGGAAAAAATATAGGAAAGAAGTCTTGGCCACTGAGTTTTTTAGTTTTGTTTCTTTTTCAAATGAAATTTAGAATTGTAACTTGTGCATTTATTTGCTGGCCTTTGGTATTTTTCTAGTTCATGAAAAAATTCATGTAACATTGACGAGACCTTCAAAGTTTAAGGATAGTTTCTTTTTATTTGACAACTTGATTGCTTTCCATTCCTGCATGATTGTGGTAAACATAGTAAAATCCTTTTGGCTGAGATTTCGACTTGAAAACAAAAGCACAGGAGAAGGCAGTGAAATAAAATCTGCAGGTCTGAAAAGGTGACTGCTTCTGTCAGAGAAAGGGACTCTTCCTTTGGTACTGGATTCATTCATTTGGTGCAGAGCTCATGCCTTTTATTGAAGTATGTGATGATTGAGATTTTTGCTTGGGATAGGATTTGGAGTTAGTCTTGAGTCTTTTCTTTTTGCTGTGTAATATACTTGGCAACTGGAGTGAAGTAAGAAATATGAAAATAAAACTATAAACGTTGAATTGCAGATCTTTGAGCAGCTTTGAGTCTGGACAACTTACTGAATGCACTGAACAACTAGAATTATTACCAGGAGAAAATATCAACCTGCTTGCAGGGGGATCCAAAGAAAAAATAGGTATAAATGCATTAATTAAAATTTACTTCAAATGCAAAAGTAAATATTTCTTTGTGTATGTGTCTCTATAAATGACAGACTGAAACTTCTGAATGCAATTTGCTGTGTTCAGAGGACTGACTTATAACCCTTATGAATCAAGCTTCAAAATGATTGCCTGTGGTCATCCTAAACATTGATACAAGTGTGTTTTCTGGAGTTAATGTGACTGTTTATAAGTAACTTGTGATGAATTTCTATTACGAATACATACACATCTAAAATATATATATTTTTAAAAGAGGGTGTTTTTTTCCTAACTTACTGTGAAAAATGCGTTATCAGATGGTGAAACGTGATAAAATTTGGCAGTTCTAGTTAGTTTCAATTGTTTAATCTCCATGTAGACATGAAGAAGCTCCTTCCTAATATGCTAAGTCCTGATCCAAGAGAACTTCAAAAAGCAGTTGAAGTGCAGCTTTTGAGAAGTTCAGTATGTCTGGCAACAGCTGTAAACCACATAGAACTGGAGCAAAAGTGGCAGTCAATATCTGAGTAAGTTGAAATGTGCTATGAATTAATGTAATGCACTGTGAAAACCTGTACTAGTTTGTTAAACATAACTCTGTGTAAAGCTTCAGCATCCATGGCAGTGCTAGCTGTTGTGAGTTATAAGCTTACTGAGGAAAAATAAGATGATGTTTAACTTGGAATTCATACAGTTTATAAAGTACTTGAATTGATAAAGTACTTCTGTGTGTCAGCCTAATAATAAAGTATTGTAATGTAACTTGCATCATACTGCAACATTTTCTCACCATCCTTTTAAAGATACTGATTTTGTTTTTAATTCAGTAATTTTGATACCACTATTTGCTCTTAAAGTCTAGCTAAGAAAAATGACTGTCCTGATCCTTTAATTTCAGAAATCTTATAAAGTACTTAAAACAAACCTCCCGCATTGCTATTGGGCCTTTGAGACTTTCCACGCTCACCGTGTCTCAGTCGTTACCAGTGTTGAGCACTCTTCAGTTGTACTGTTCTTCTGCTTTGGAAAACACTGTATGCAACAGGCTGACATCAGAGGTAATTCTGTGTGTTTAAAACGTAAATTTGGATAATGTCTTCTGCTATGTCATTTTGTGGAGTGTTGGATATAAAACATACATTAATTGTTTTGACTGTTAATCATACTGTAAAAAGACCTCATTTAGTTTTCTAATGTGCCTTGACCCAAGTTTTTATAAGTTTACACCTCAATTGGCCTTCTCTCTATTATTAGAAGTATACCTCTCTTTCAATTAATTACACTTACAGTATTTTTGAAGTGTTATTGATAATTGCCTTTTGGAGTGTTGGTATTTCTTCTCTGAATACATTGTAACATGCACTTAATTTACTTTCAAAGCAACTTAAAAATAATTAAAAAAATTACTTTAGCAATTAAACACTGAATGTCAGACTTCAACCACTATGGATGTTCTAGATGTAATTTCTAATCATATTGCTCAGAAGACAATTCTGCTTGATTTTTGAGCAGTTCTTAGTGTTGTCCTCTCAAAATCAAGCATAAAAAATATTTCTTTTAGTTAATGCTAAAGTGTAGTCACTATTATAAACAAGAATGCTTGCTCTAAAAATGGTCTTTGGTTTTAATTAATGAAAGTGCATTGTAGTAAAGTTGTCTCATGACAGCTGTGCAACTTCTGTGCCCCTTGCAGGACTGTCTGATACCTCTCTTCAATGAAGCGTTGAGGTCATGCAAGCAGCACGATGTGAGGCCATGGATGCATGCCCTGAGGTACACGGTGTACCAGAATCAACTGATGGAAAAGTTTAAAGGTCTGTAAGCTCTCACTATGGTGTTATGAAAAGCAAATGCAGAATTTGAACTTCAGTTATCTGCTGAAAGCAGCAGATATGTCTTTTTGTAGTATTTCAGACGGAGTACTTTTTAAAAGCCAAGTTTTTTCCTTCAGGTGTCTTGCTTTACTACTCATTGTCTCGATTAGTCCTGTGATGTAGACAGTGTCAAAAAGAAAAACAACATTCTGAAGTGTTGTATACTCCTTTCCTAATAACCCCTTACTTGCTCATCACTTCATACTTTAACTGCTTTCACTTTTGAACATTTCAACATTATGAATAATGGATCTTCACAGTCATGAAAGCCGTTTAAATGTGCAGTTTGATAAGAAAATGGGAGAAAAAATGTTCTGTCAGGGGACAGGTAGGTTTATTAGCTAAAAAGAATGGTTATAGTGGAAAAAAATCTTTTGCCCAGCAAAAAATCTATAGATAGAATTTTTGTTCAAGATGGGGTATATAAATATTCTAGGTAGAAATTAAGTAGTCTAAATTTCTGAAGCAATTTTTACTGATGTCCATGTACACAGTATATTGGGCAGAAATTCTGTGTGTCAGACAGTGGTTTAATACTTTGGTTTACAATGTCTTGCTCCCTTCTTTAGAACCAACAGTCCCAATTAAAAGCCATCTAATGGAACTGGGCTTAACAGCAGCGAAATTTGCACGGAAGCGAGGAAACATCGCCCTGGCTACACGACTGCTCGCCCAGTGCAGCGAGGTTCAGCTGGGGAAAACCACCACTGCACAGGACTTAGTCCAGCACTTTAAAAAATTGTCTGCACCGGGTCAGATAGATGAAAAATGGGGTCCTGAACTTGATATTGAGAAAACAAAGTTGTTATACACAGCAGGTGAGTTTTCTGTTCTAGTGACTTGAACTTTTTAGCCTTAAAACCATATTAATTCCCCTTACCTTGAAGAAGTCACAACAGGGCAGTATCATTAGGAACTGATTTCATCTCATTAGCTGTTGTCTGTCTGAGAGTGTTTTCACAAGTTTTTTTCATGCTTGTAATTCTTCAAAAGAGAATTTTATGTGTAAAAATATATTGCTAAAAGTTGTATCTGAGTGTGCTGAATTTCAGAATTGTTTTAAATAATAGTGTACTGAAGATCTGCTTTTCATGATATGCAGGTCAGTCAACACATGCTATGGAAATGCTGAGTTCTTGTGCCATATCTTTCTGTAAATCTGCCAAAGCTGAATATGCAGTTGCTAAATCTATTCTCACACTGGCTAAATGGATTCAAGCAGAATGGAAAGAGATCTCAGGACAGTTGAAACAAGTATATAGAGCTCAACAGCAGCAGAATCACACTGGCCTGTCTACCTTGTCTAAAAACATATATAATTTGATTAATCTGCCAGCTGTTAATACACTAGAAGATGAATATCCTAGGATTGAAAGTGAATCTACAGGTACGTTTGTTCCCGTTGTTCTTTTTTAAAATTAGTTGCTGATAAATATAGTGAGGGGTAACACCAGTTATGTTGATAAAGACTGTGCTCCATCACTCATGTATTTGTTTTCCTAATTCATGTGTCAAGGGTGTGTATTTTGTGCAATTGGCAACTATACACAGTTAAAAAACCCAAACACCTTAATACTGATATTTCGTATTTCTGTCACATTTTTCTCTTTCAAGTAATGGTGGCCTAAGGAAGAAACTGAGATACGGTTTTTTTGTGTTGAGGATATCAGTTATTGCCATGTGTGTTTGCTTTCAGCTTGTGTATTTGCTAAAGTTTGAGTTAGATCTTTCAGGTTTAAGCATGGACAGGATTTATGTTATGAAGGCCCCCATAAATGTGAAAAGTACTCTAGGTTTTTTAATTGTCTTTAATCTGTACTAAATCTGAACACTTCTGCTGTTGCTGCAGAATGTGTTCTCATTCCTAGTTTCCAGCTGACTTTTCTTTAAAGAAATACAGAATTTATCTTAACATTTCAACATGGATTTCCTATATAACTTCATTCCTCTCATGCAGAGTCAGACTTATTGTAGAGCTGTTGGTGGATGTCAAACAGTAGGTGCTTTCTGACTTGATGGTGTAGAAAATAAATGTATACACAAATAGACACAACCACAGTGCCCTGGGTACTTCATAGACGTCTTCTCTCTGAAGCACTGTGCTCCTTTGGAGGTCATGAGTTCCTTGCCTCAGTTCCACCTCTCTGTGAAAGAGGAGGGAATTGTAGAGTATCAGCAGTGGTTGTTGGCAAATGGAAAATTTTGGAAAATTTTGCACTGTATACCCATTATTTTTTGGTGTTATTTTCCGTGCTAAGGAAGGCAGAAGTAGGTTTTACACTGTAACACACATTACTCTTATTTCTCCCATCACAGTAAACATTGGAGTTGGAGAACCAGACTTCATCTTGGGCCAGCTGTATCACTTGTCTTCAGTACAGGCACCTGAAGTAGCCAAGTCTTGGGCCGCCCTGGCTAGCTGGGCTTATAGATGGGGCCGCAAAGTAGTTGATAATGCCAGGTAAATACAGCCTAATGCTTGAATTTGTACAGTACAATTGGTTTTCTTAAGATAAACCATATCTGTGTATTTATGATTACTGTTGTATGTGGTCTGAAGTTTCATGTGAGCAGAGAAATGAATATTCTCTTGGTTAGTTGCCCTCTGTAGAGCAAAGCTGCCTTAAGTCTGAGATAACGATGATTTCTTCCTTCAAAAAGTTTTATATGTAGACTTGCAGTAGCTCTACAAATACTCATGTAATGGGGATCAATAATTCATTAAATGTTACAGTCAGGGAGAAGGTGTTCGGCTGCTCCCCCGGGAGAAATCGGAGGTTCAGAACTTGCTTCCAGACAACATTGCAGAGGAGGATAAAGAGAAAATCTACGGCATTCTTGGGCAGGCAGTGTGTCGGCCAGCTGGGATTCAAGTGAGTGTAGATTTCTTTGCTTACAAAAACATTCAGCTTCAGCATGAACCTTATTTTCCTCTTCTTGCAGTTCATGTTAACTCTTGTAAATGTCTTTAAGTTAAAATTCAGACACTACAAGAAACCATCTGGTAGCTGTGTGGTAACCTACCTGTTGGATGAGCTATGGTAATGTGATCAAGTAATGCAGTTGCATGAACTGCTAGACAAAAATTGACTTAGGAACTAGGATTGCTTGTAGAAATTGTTGGAGGACTTAATCAAACCTCTTTCCCTTTATTTGCATTTAGGATGAAGATATGACTCTACAAATCACTGAAAATGAGGACAATGAAGAAGATGATATGGTGGATGTGATATGGCGTCAGTTATTAACAAGTTGTCCCTGGCTTTCAGATCTTGATGAAAATGCAACAGAAGGATTAATTAAAGTCTGGAGGAAAGTTGTAGACAGAATCTTCAGTCTCTATAAACTGTCCTGCAGTGCATACTTTACTTTCCTCAAACTCAATGCTGGTCAGGTTAGTATTGATGTGGAAACCAAGTTAGAGTTTTCTAAATGAGGATATGAGCTATATACTTAACTTAGAGGAGTATTTATGTGTTTCAAGGTTCCACTTGATGAAGAAGATCCCAGACTGCACTTGAGAAACACCTCTGAGCAAAGCACTGATGATGTAATTGTGATGGCAACCCTGAGACTGTTACGACTGCTTGTGAAACATGCTGGAGAACTTAGACAGTATCTGGAGCATGGGCTAGAAACTACACCTACTGCTCCTTGGAGAGGTAAGCATGTGTTATCTAGCTGTTAAAATTGATTTTGAGACATTTTCTCTAGATGCAGAAAGGTGTTCATTGCACTTTGATAAAATTTTTAAGTGTGAGGAAAAGAGACTGTCTTTTACTAAATGATGTCATTGAAGATGCTAGAGTCTGATACGCTCTGATTGTAAAGCAGATAAGTAGCACAGATTTTGATCCTCTCCTTCCCCCATTTGAAGACATAGAAATGAGAAAGGGGATGTGGTTTGGGGAGTATTACATCATATGACCACTCTAAAAAATAAACAAGGTGGGTTTTTTTCTAGTTATAGTTGAGAAAGATCTGTGACTAAAGCCACATGTTTCAGAAGTAGTTGTTTCTCATTGCACTGTGGGTTCTAGTGGTTCAGGGACTTCCCCTCAAAGGTTATGGAGTTAGTGTGGGAGGCAAAGAAAGGGAGGCACCTATTGTAAAATTGCACTTTCTTTTGGACTTTTTTGTAAATTGGTAGATTTGTACTTCTTTGATTTACATTCTCCCTATGCAAAAAAAGAGGCATGCTTTTAAAAATAAAATTCTGTCTCATTTGAAGAATGAAGTGAATCAGCACGTTTCCTTTTCCCCTTTCTGCAGGAATTATTCCCCAGCTTTTCTCCCGCCTGAATCACCCAGAAGTGTACGTTCGGCAGAGCATTTGCAACTTACTCTGTCGAGTTGCTCAGGATTCTCCTCATCTCATCCTCTATCCTGCAATAGTGGGAACCATTTCGCTTAGCAGTGAATCCCAGACTTCAGGTATGGAGAAAAGGAAAAAGTGTTCAAATAAACTTAAGCTACTCTGTTTTTATCTAGTGGGTAGGATGATACAGAGTTTTTTTGTTTTGTTTTGTTTTCTCAGTTTTGATCTTAAGAATATATTTATTAAGGGAACTCACTGATATTTTTAATCTGATTTACCAGATTTTGCAATTTTTTCTTATGCTTCACCAGTACTTAATGGGGACCTGATGCTGAATAAACTGGACTGATACATTTTACTATAGCTAATATTTTATCATCTGGTTTTAATTTAGGAAACAAGCTGCCTTCTGCCATCCCTACTTTGCTAGGTAATATACAAGGAGAAGAACTGTTGGGTGGTGAATGTGATGGAGGGAGCACTCCAGCTTCCCAAGAAAGTAGTAAAGATGATACAAAAGCTGGATTAAATGAAGATCAAGCAATGATGCAAGATTGCTACAGCAAAATTGTGGAGAAACTCTCTGCTGCAAATCCAACAATGGTATTGCAGGTAAATAATCCAAATGTATATTGCTGGGGAACTTGAACAACAAATATGTAATTAGTATGTCTTGGGTGTTGGCCTACTGAAAGTTTGCTGTGTCTCTTATCTTTTTTCCAACTTGTTCATCTACTGAAACAGATCATAATTTTAGTTCTTTTGAAAAGTGAATCTTGCTTTATTCAGGTTCAGATGCTTGTGGCTGAACTGCGCAGAGTTACAGTTCTCTGGGATGAGCTTTGGTTGGGAGTTCTACTGCAGCAGCACATGTACGTCCTCAGACGGATTCAACAGCTGGAAGATGAGGTCAAGAGGGTCCAAAACAACAACACTTTACGGAAGTATGTCTGTTTCAATAATACAAGGGATAATAACAAATGTTTGTTCTTGGGGAAGTAAAGAGTCAAATGAATCAGCAGTGGTGTTATTCCTGAATCTATACTATCCCTGCTGCTGCTTTGTAAGCCTTGGGACCTTATTTGAGGAACATTTGATGTTACAGCTACTTCTCCAGTCAAATGAGAGAAACAGCCTACCTGTGCATCCATGTTGTGGTTTCTTTAGTAATAACGTGTTAGAACCCCGTGTATATTGTGGTGCGGATGATGAGATCCTATAGTTCTCCATTTCCAAGTCATATGAAATGAGTATAAGCATGTTGAATGGTGTAATTTATTTAGACATCACTGTGAATGCCGATATTTGGAGTAAACAAGAATGTCTTAATCTGATTTTAGTTTTCACTGTTGAGCAAGTCTTGTCTTTTTCCCTCACCTGGGTTCTCCTGAGAACAGAGCAGTGGAAGAGCAGATCCATTCACTGGGCACCTGGCTCAACTTAAGAATGCCTCTTGAATTCCATAGTCAGGACTGACATGGAATGGGAGAATAGAATGATCTGACTGTGCCTTCTCCTTTATAGTGTGGTGCATCCTCAATTGTTGTTTAATGCTGTCCTTATGAGAACTTGGTTTTATGGCATTAAGAGGAGGTTTTTGTGTGTTTTTTATAACAGAGAGGAGAAAATAGCAATCATGCGTGAAAAGCACACAGCTCTGATGAAGCCCATTGTGTTTGCTCTGGAACACGTGAGGAGCATCACTGCAGCTCCTGCAGAAACTCCTCATGAGAAGTGGTTTCAGGATAACTATGGAGATGCAATTGAAAATGCACTAGAGAAGCTTAAGAATCCTTTGAATCCTGCTAAACCTGGAAGCAGCTGGCTCCCATTTAAAGAGGTATTACATGCAAGAGGAAGAATACAATGTAGAGACACTTGCTGCTCTTGCTGCACCATGTGCTTGCCCCTCTCCTTCTCTTGCTGTTCTCTTACCATATCAAAATTGCAGCCTGAAGCTTTGTCTTTCAGCAGTCAGCACAGGCAAACTGGGCACTAAAGCACCATAGTTTTTTGCCTCTAGCCATTTGTATTGATTGTCTGTTACTGCATTTCTACCCACTGAAATTACGTTTTTCAAATCTTGCATCTTCTGTTGTCTGGGATGCTGCCAGCTTTGGGAGCAGAAGGCTTTCTTTTAAATACTGTCTTTCTGAAACTCTGGTATTTGAGTTTAGTTGATTCAAGTTTTAACAAGTTAATTATGTTTATCTAAGCTTAATCCTTGGGCTATGCAGCAGCCTTCAAATGATCAACCCTACCTAGAGGTCCTTGGTCAATTATGTCATCTTCTCTTAGTTTGTGAGTTTGTCTTTGGGTATGAAGAGAAACAAAGTATTCACATGTCTATCCAGAGCCAGCCTGGTGTTTTTAAAACCTTGCTAGACAGAACAGAGGCTTTATGTGCAAATAGGCCTTTTTTACTTGTACTTTCTCTTCTCTTTGCAGAACAAACAAGCATTCAGATACATAAACTCAAGGTTGCTGAATGCTGCTGCCTTTAACCACAGCTCAGATATTTATAAATACAGGAGCAAACCTCTTGAGGAGCATGATTTATTGTCACTTTGGTTCCTATCACTGCACAGGGTATATTTGCTGCATAGAGGATGTTGTTTAGTTTTTGTAATATTCATCCTAAACTGTGTCTGGATTAGCAGTGTGGCAAGGGCACAAAGGAGTTTAGGAAAAACCCTTGTTTTCTGGAAGATGACATCATTAAGTCTCTTTGATGGGTGTTTTTGTTCTTACTGCTGACTGTTAAGGTGAATGTCAACCTAGCAGAAAAAATATTTCTTTGCAATAGGTAATGCTGAGTTTGCAGCAAAGAGCACAGAAACGGGCCAGTTACCTCTTACGACTTGAAGAAATCAGTCCTTGGTTGGCTGCCATGATGAGCACTGAAATAGCACTTCCTGGAGAGGTGTCCACCAGGGACACAGTCACCATCCACAGTGTGGGCAGCACCATCACCATCCTCCCAACCAAAACCAAACCTAAAAAGCTGCTTTTCCTGGGTTCAGATGGGAAGAACTATCCCTACCTGTTCAAAGGTAAGTAATAGAATTTTTCTCATACCAGGTACTGTCTGTTGTTATAAATTGCATTAAAGTTAGGAAGATTGCATGGTGCAACTCTAGTTTTATTTGCCTGAATGATGCAGAGAAAGAGGAGTTTGAAGCATTTGCTCTCTCTCTTCCCTACCCTCCCTTCACGATATATTTTTCAAGGAATTTTGCTATGTGAAACTGTAAGTCAAATCCATTCTTTACAAGGCTTTCATCAGAAGCAATGCTCTGCTTGCATACTGATTGGTTTAGCTGGACGCAGTTTTCCAGAAGCTTAACGTAGCCCCTAAAAGAGAACTTTAGAGACTCCTTGTTTTTTTGCAAGGGAAAGGCCTGTTTGTTATGTTGTAACTATAGTGTGTATTGCTCATGCAGCAGGCTGGCATGAACTGTAGGTAAATGCTATGTAAACACTTCGGTTTATGCCAAATAACTCATCCTTAATCTACATATTGTAAAGATATTCGTAGTCTGAAATGTAGTTGGTTTTAAAAAATACTCTATTTTGGGCTTTAGGAGAAATTTTTTGTTTAGAAGCAAAATTTTAAGCAAATTTCTTGCAGGTTTGGAAGACTTGCACCTAGATGAGAGAATCATGCAGTTCTTATCCATTGTGAACACCATGTTTGCCACGATCAACCGGCAAGAGACGCCGCGGTTCCACGCGAGGCACTACTCGGTGACACCCCTGGGGACAAGGTCGGGCCTCATCCAGTGGGTGGATGGAGCCACCCCTCTCTTTGGGCTTTACAAGCGCTGGCAGCAGCGGGAAGCTGCTCTGCAGGCACAAAAGGTAATGGCTGTGATCTGTGCTAAGTAGAACAAGGCAGAAGAGAAGTGCTTCTTTTGATTTGCTTTGTGATTCTAAGTTGTGTTTGTTCATAATAATGCAGGAGGGTTCTGTGTATTCATGTATCTTGGGACTTCATGAGAAATCAATGAAATTGCATCTCTTTTATTTATATATAATTACAGTATGTAACATTAGAGTGCTGTTCTGGCATGATAACTCAAGAGAACTGTTTTTTACAAATATAATTAACCTTGGTTGAAATTATTTTAGTTCCATATCTTGTTTACTCATTTAATTCTAAATACAGTTTTTGTAGCTATATTTATGAGATCTTCTTTGAAAGTAGAATTAGGCCAGAACAATGTGTTTTCAGTCTATTTAGACCTTCTGAATTTTAAAAGCAGTCTCTGAGCTGAAGAACTCATGCTCAGTTATGGCATTGATTTCATATTTCATTGTCACCAAAACTGAATTTGGGTTATGTTTCTGTGCTAATACATCAACCACCATTTTTCATTTCTTCTAGGCTCAGGACTCTTACCAGACCCCTCAGAACCCTGGAATAGTTCCTAGACCCAGTGAACTTTACTACAGTAAAATTGGACCTGCTTTAAAGGCAGTTGGGCTTAGTCTCGACGTGTCACGTCGTGACTGGCCCTTGAATGTCATGAGGGCTGTTCTGGAAGAGCTGATGGAAGCAACTCCCCCGAATCTCCTCGCTAAGGAGCTCTGGTCATCGTGTACCACAGCAGATGAGTGGTGGAGAGTTACACAGGTGAGTTGCAACAACTGTATTTTATATAGGAGAGGCTGTGGTTTTAATGGGATGAGGGGCAACAAATGCCTGAGGTGTGGTACTTGTGAGTTTGGAGAGCTGGTGCTGCTTGAGTTTGACAAAATGTTGGCAGTCGTACCATAAAATTAAAACCTGGGTATAGACCAGATAAGTCAGTTATACTAGAATTATCAGCCTAAAAAATGAAAACTCTTGTAAAATATCATCAAACAACAAATAGAAAACTACTTGGAATAAGTTGGGCTTGATTTGTTTTACACTTACACTTAAAATAATGTTTTAAGATGGTAGTCAGTCCAATGTGTTGGCAGAGGATTCCCACAAATAATTTTTTCCTGAAACTCTCTTTTAAGTCGTATGCAAGATCCACTGCAGTTATGTCCATGGTTGGCTACATCATTGGTCTTGGAGACAGACATCTGGATAATGTTCTTATAGATATGACTACAGGAGAAGTTGTCCACATAGATTATAATGTTTGCTTTGAAAAAGGTAATTTAAAAAATGCTATATGTTATTCAAATAAAAGGTTTTCTTTCTTGGTAATTAAAAGAAACAACTTAATTTTTTATCTTAAAGGGAAGAGCCTTAGGGTCCCAGAGAAGGTTCCGTTCCGGATGACGCACAACATTGAAACAGCACTGGGAGTGACAGGAGTGGAGGGGGTGTTCAGGCTTTCTTGTGAACAGGTATGGTAGGAGATTGGAAAACTGAGGGCCATCACTGGCCTCATACTGTCTTAGAACTTTTCTATTCTACATTCTGCTGCTGGTTTATAGAGGCTTCACCTTTCTGCTGTGATTTTAATTGGGCTTACTTTAGCTATATCCTGTGGTAGGTATTTAAGAAATATGAGATTGTCTAATAAATGCACATGCAAGTAGTGGTACAACTAAAATTTAGAACGAAAGGGGGACTTTTAGTTGTAGATTAAAATGTTATGTTTTTCCTGAATTTTTTTTGAGCTATTTTGCTTGCCGTCTTCCTTTGGGACTCATCCTGTATAAGCATGACAGATATGTTTTTAAAAAGAAAAATGCTCTGAAGAAGGGAGATTTTTCCTCGTTAAGTGTCTGTGGCTTGTGCATAGAGTTTGTGTGGAAGGCTAGATCTTCCCACAGGCACAGCTGCATTTGTACCCACTGTGGTGTTCTTCCTGTCTGTGTTGTAGTTAGGGGTACATTATGGATTTCTGTACCTACTCAGGTACAGTATATTGCCTCTAAGTTTCCACTATTCTACATGGATAACACAGAATCAGAACAAGTCTGTTTAAAATACGATGCAGGTCCTTCATATTATGCGGCGTGGGAGAGAGACTTTGCTTACACTGCTGGAAGCTTTTGTTTATGATCCCCTGGTGGACTGGACAGCTGGAGGCGAGGCAGGATTTGCTGGGGCTGTCTATGGTGGTGGTGGCCAGCAGGCTGAAAACAAACAGAGCAAAAGGGAAATGGAAAGGGATATTACACGCAGTCTCTTTTCCTCGAGGGTGGCTGAGATAAAGGTGAGTTTACAATTACAATAATTTTCTATTTTTAAACCAAAGTAGACGCTGCGCTTTCATTTTATTTATTTGTATTTTGGGAATGGGGGAAGATGTGGTCATGTATCAGCACTAGTTCGTGAATTTTATTGTGATAAATTGAATTTGTATGAAGGGAAGTGTTTATATTGAACTTGCAAGTGTTTAGTTTTCAGTTTCTGCATACTTAATTCAAAAACGTGTTTTAGTGCTTTGCCTGAATCTGACCTAGGAGAATAAAAATGGAGGTTTAGAGAGCAGTTTAAATAACAACTGTCTGTTAAGATTTGGCAGTTGTAGTACTGGAAGCAGTGCTAGATGAATAGTGTTGTTGAAGGGTTAAGTTCTACCATATCTTACTTTGTTACCAGTTTGATTTAGTGCAGTTTGGTAACATCTGTGTCTTGATTGCAGGTTAACTGGTTTAAGAACAGAGATGAAATGCTTGCTGTGCTGCCAAAACTGGACAGTAGTTTAGAAGAGTACCTGAACCTGCAGGAGCAGTTAACAGATGTGGAAAAGTTGCAAGGAAAACTACTGGAAGAGATAGAATTTCTGGAAGGTGCAGAAGGAGTGGATCATCCCTCCCGCACACTTCAGAACAGGTACAGAGGAGCCAGGAATTCTGTCAGAAGTCTCACAGTTCAATACAGATGGTGTTTTAGCAATGTACTACTTATGGGTATGTATGAATGCTAGAAATCTGTACATGAGTGAATAGCTTGGTAAAAGCAGGTCACTCCTCGTAAAGAGCAACTACTTTTCCTACTAAATAACCTTATTTATGTCCTGCACCCTGTACTCCATTAATATAACCTATGCTAGTCCAAGTTCCACACTTGATCCTTAAGGCAAGAGAGGGAATATTCTGAAAGTCTTGTCCCATCATTATACTCCCCATAAGGGAGCTATTGATAAATCGCACAAAAATATTTTCTTCTAAGTTTCTAATTCTTTAAGTTATTTTTGATGGTTATTTGAAGTTAATCAAGTATTTCAGAATTGCATGAATAGGCACAGGCATTAATTATTTTCTAGGAAAGCAGAAGTAATTAATAATGCAACATTGTTAGTTTAATGTATTTGGTGAGAACATGTTCATTTCCTGGTTAACAGTTGTATTGTTCAATATTGTTCTGTATTTTATAGTGTTAAGTATTTTCTTTGTTTGTAGTACTTACTTGATTCTGTGGCTTCAATAATTTAGGTATTCTGAGCACACACAGTTGCAGTCTCAACAAAGAGCTGTCCAGGAAGCCATCCAGGTGAAGCTGAATGAGTTTGAGCAGTGGATAACCCATTACCAAACTGCCTTCAGTAATTTAGAGGCAACACAACTTGCAAGTCTGCTCCAAGAAATCAGCACACAAATGGACCTAGGTACTTAATAGTATTTCTGGGGGTGGTTTTAATGGTTTTGAAAATAACTTGAGTTTGGTATCAGGAGGCATTATGACTATCCTCTAGCTTAAAGGCAAAGATCTGTATGTAATAGGTTAAAAGAAAGGGGCTTCTTCAAAGGATGATTTAGAGCACTTCAAGGTTTCAGTGCCAAGCTGTCTCAAGGAATTTGTCTTCTACTTGGGCATGAGATTCTCTTACACTGTGCTCAAAATTCTCAATATGAGTTCTCTATGCTCCTTTATCACAAGTTAAAAAAGGTATTTTTGAAAAGGTGTTAATGCTCAGTATTTTTATTATATAATAATGTCTTCAGACATGGCTTTATTTTTAACCTTCTTTCTTTAAAGGTCCTCCAAGTTATGTCCCAGCAACAGCGTTTCTGCAAAATGCAGGCCAGGCACATCTCATCAGCCAGTGTGAGCAACTGGAAGGAGAGGTTGGTAGCTTTCTGCAGCAGAGAAGATCCGTGTTACGTGGTTGCTTGGAACAATTGCACAACTATGCAACAGTAGCTCTGCAGTATCCCAAAGCTGTGTTCCAGAAGCACCGAATAGAGCAGTGGAAAACCTGGATGGAAGAGCTCATTTGTAACATGACAATAGAGCGTTGTCAGGATATCTTTCGGAAGTAAGTTGATGGAATAATGACCTGTTCAAAAAATGTAATTTTCAAGCTACTACCCTAATTTTATAATTTAAATAAATGCTTTTGCAAGGACCTATCTAATTATAAAGCAAATCAACAGTAAGTTGTAATTCTGGAAATTTGGAGTAAATATGAAAAACTGCTTTAAAAGTACCATTCCAGAATATAATCTGTGTGCTTCAACAGGAAAATCAAGTGACATTTTCCTGTAATGAACAAATGGAGAATTCACCTTTGTGGCTTCAGAGCAGTGATATTTTGAGTTTTAGAAACTTCTAGTACTTAAAAATCAATAAGTAAAGGGTTTTTTTTAATCTAGTAGATTTTCAAGCAGTTTCTGGTTCTTTTTTTCTTAAGTCAGGTTGTTTCAACATTATTATGGCTTGGCTTAAAAGATCTAGATTATATTTGAGCATTTCCTCTGAAATCGCTTTCCTTTCTTTTTATCTTCTATTGAGTCCTTGCTTCAAGGACAGGTGTCTTATGTCCTTGCAAATAGGTGTGGAATACGGTGTATTTTAGGACCTTATAAAAGCATTGTTAGGGTAGTCATCAACCTCTTGTGTTATTTAGCATTAAGGAGTAGGTGATTTAGGAACGGTTCAAACATGGAGTGTGTTTCCTGCTGCCACGTGAGAAGGGGAGGTGCAGTCACTGTGCTTGTGCTGCAGGTACGAAATGCAGTACGCTCCGCAGCCGCCGCCCAGCGTGTGCCAGTTCATATCCACCACGGAGATGACGCTGCAGCGCTACGCGGCCGACATCAACAGCCGGCTGATCCGGCAGGTGGAGCGGCTGAAGCAGGAGGCGGTCACGGTGCCCGTGTGCGAGGAACAGCTCAAGGAGATCGAGCGCTGCATCAAAGTGTTCCTGCACGAGAACGGCGAGGAGGGCTCGCTCAGCCTGGCCAGCGTCATCATCTCTGCTCTGTGCGCGCTGACCAGGTGAGTTCCCTCTGGGGAAAGTTCCTGGTGGAGAACACATCATAGTGATGGAATTCTCTGAGGAGTGCAGCAGCAGGTGCGGTGTCTTAAGTGTCTCAATTCGTCTAGGCGAAACCTGATGATGGAAGGTGCAGCGTCCAGTGCTGGAGAGCAGCTGGTTGATTTGACTTCCAGAGATGGAGCCTGGTTCCTGGAGGAGCTTTGCAGCATGAGTGGGAATGTCACGTGCCTTGTGCAGCTGCTGAAGCAGTGCCATCTTGTACCCCAGGACTTGGATATTCCCAACCCCATGGAAGCATCAGAAGCTGTTCACTTAGCCAATGGAGTATATATCTCACTTCAGGTGATTCTTCTATGTTACTTTTTCCCCTATCCTTCAAGGCTTCAGCAAAGTAATTTTTAATAGATTCTTCCTTAATGGACTAAATGTTTGTTTATGATGCTGCTGAGATTTTTTTTTTCATAAATCTTGCTCCCAATTGCTTTATTTGATTGAGCTGAACAGGCATTTGCTTCTGTCATTTGCATTTTTATTGGTTGACATAAAATGTTTTGATCTATACATGAGAAATTGCAAAAAACTGCTGTCAAGTAACCATGAGGAAGACATGGGTATCAGATTTATAGACACACCAGCTTCATGTCTCTTTCATTTTTCTGTTCTATTACTGGGAGTCCTGATCAACTTCCAGACTCTTCAAACTGTGTTCTTTCTGTTTTCTGCTGCTGCTAAACTTTACTTATTTTCACCTGAATCAAACAGTTTCAAATAAATTCAGAAAACCTGTTATACAGGCCCCTGTCTCCAATATTGAGTAGGAGAAAAATGCACTTATAATTTTGTGGTTCAGAAATGTTTCCACATTAATAAAACAAAAAGCCCCTGAAGGGCAGTCTGAGTGAAATATCTGCTGAAGACTGATGTACTTTATAAACTGTGGCTGGTTAAATAGGTTTTTGAAGCTTTTAATTTCATTGTATTGTATTTGAGAAATATTTTCCTCTCAAGCTACATAAGTACATTTGGATTTTCATCACTTTAATTTTTCCCTCTTTGAAGTTGTAACATTTCAGAACTGTGTCAGAAATGTGCATGGCAGCAATTTCACTGCATTGCAGTGGGGATCTTTCACCCACACATTGTTGTCCTCCCTGTGAGCTCTTAGATAAGATGTACTCACTGAACTCCTGCTCACTTGGCAGTCAAGATAACCAGTCTTTTTGGTGTGTTTCGTCTCCTTTTGGAGACAGAGCACGTTGGTTCTTTCTGTAGCTGCATTTAGCCCTCTGCTGCATTCTGCTTGGGGGAAATTGCTCTGTGACACTTAAGGTACTGTTTTTATTCCCTGCATCACTTTCTGTGGCAAAATTATCACTACCTGTCAAGTTTCTGCTACTTTTCCTTTGTCTAGTCCAATCAGTGTTGTAAATCATAAATTCAATAAATAATTTAATTTGCTTGTAGTTACATAATGGAAAAGAAAAGCTGACACTGATGAAACCAATTCACAAATTATGAGCTCTATGCCTCCCAGCCTCTGATGAGGATGGCTGTCAGGTATTGCTGCTGGTGCTGTGGAGATGGTTGTTGCTACATTGCTACAGATATCAAACCTTTGGCTTTGTACAGGGTTTATTGTGTTCCTGATTTCTTCAAAGTTAATCCAGGAGCAGACTTTTGACTCTTGGCTGACCACCATCATGTTATATTTTAGATAATGTCTGCTGCATGGTGGTGTAGTATTAAAATGACAAAAGATGTTGCATGGGATACTTTTTGAGGGGGAAAAGTTCTTACTTTTTCATACTTACTTCCCAACAGGAATTGAACTCAAACTTCCGACAGATCATTTTCCCAGAAGCACTTAGGTGCTTAATGAAAGGAGAGTATACTTTAGAAAGTATGCTCCATGAATTGGATAATCTTATAGAGCAAACAACTGATGGAGTCCCTTTGCAAACATTGGTTGAATCTCTTCAAGCCTACTTACGAAATGCTGCTATGGGTATAGAGGAGGAGACACACACTCACTACATTGATGTTGCAAGGTAAATCACCTTTTTTTTCAGTTTAGGTGTGAGAGAGTTGAAACTGAAGAACATTAGTTTGTCTCAAAGTATTTTTTGTTTGATATACAGGCTTTTCTTGCCCAAGAATACCTTAAGCAGAGTGCAGGGTATAAAGTGTGCTCTTGTTTCCTCTCTGCCTGTTTGTGTGTTTACTCCCAATCATATACAGAAATATGGAGCTGTGGCAATTTACAGTTACATCTGGCTTTTGGTAGTCAACTTCTTCCAAAATACATAGTTGTGATTTTATATTTGAAGCTAAAGGATGCTAAAAATAGGAACTTGTTCATTAGTTTGTGGGAGGAACCTGTGAAAGGGAGAGCTTGTAACCATGGCACTCCTCATCAGGAGGTTTGATGAGCAGCTTTTGCTTAATGAGACAGTGACTTGATTAAAAATGCAAAATGAGACAAAACACTGAGCAAACAGACTTGTGCATCTTGTAATGTGCACCTACATTTCTGGGTAGGTGCTTGGTACACAGCAAACCAATTCAAAATCTTCAAGTGGTATTTCCCTTGAGCCAGTTGTGGCGGTTCCATCAGTGCTACAGTGAATTGGTCAGTTTAAGAAAATTCTGTTTATTGTGGACTAGATGAAACCATGTAAATTTTCTTTTTTTTTTTCCCTTTTAAGAGTACTTCATGCTCAGTATGGTGAACTGATTCAGCCAAGAAATGGTTCAGTTGATGAAACTCCCAAAATGTCAGCTGGTCAGATGCTTTTGGTAGCTTTTGATGGAATGTTTGCTCAAGTGGAAACTGCATTTGGTTTATTGATTGAAAAGGTATGGATTTGTTCTTTTTGGAGTACTGTTTGAGCCTGAATTAGGAAACATTTAAAAAAAACCAAACTAATTAATTTCCTTTACATTGCTCAGCTAAACAAGATGGAGATACCTCTTGCTTGGCGTAAGATTGACATAATTCGGGAAGCTCGCAGCACCCAGGTTAACTTCTTTGATGATGACAATAATCGGCAAGTCCTGGAGGAAATTTTCTTTCTGAAGAGACTGCAAACAATTAAAGAATTTTTCAGGCTTTGTGGTACCTTTTCTAAGACACTGTCAGGTAAATAAATGATATCAAATATTCACTTCCCTTTATCTGCTTCTCATCTTGTTGAGAAGAATGTAAAGTGGTCATTTTTGCTATAACTTACCGTGGATAGGTGGTAAGGAAGCAGCAGCTAAAAATGAATTCCTGTGCTTTTGCTGTGTTTGCAATTCGGGTATTATTCTTCTGGATGCACCAAATGTTTTCTTTATAACAGAAGTACTATTTCTTTCCCTTTAAAAGGAATCAGTTCAATTGAAGACCAGAATGCAGTAAATGGACCTGTTCAAATTGTCAATGTGAAAGCCCTTTACAGGAACTCTTGTTTTAGTGAAGATCAAATGGCCAAGCCAATTAAAGCTTTTACAGCAGACTTTGTGAGGCAGCTTTTAATTGGCCTTCCAAATCAAGCTTTGGGACTGACCTTGTGCAGTTTCATCAGCGCTCTGGGTGTTGATATCATTGCTCAGGTAGAAGCTAAAGACTTTGGAGCAGAAAGCAAGGTTTCTGTGGATGACCTGTGCAAGAAAGCCGTGGAGCACAACATCCAGATTGGCAAGTTCTCACAGCTGGTGATGAACAGGGCCACAGTCCTGGCCAGCTCCTACGACACGGCCTGGAAGAAGCACGACCTGGTGCGCAGACTGGAAACCAGCATTTCCTCCTGCAAGACCAGCCTGCAGAGAGTGCAGCTGCACATTGCCATGTTCCAGGTGAGAGCCCAGCACAGGCTGGGACTTCCAGATGGGGTCTGGGAAAAATGAGTGTGAATTACAGTGTCTGAGCACAACATACATGATATTTTGTTGAATAAATTGTAAGGTATTTTAGTGGACTTAATAAGGTATTTTGGTTATAATTGTGCTGTAAATATATAAGGAACAGTGTTATTGCTAGCTTTTCTGGAAGACTAGCTGCTTTACAAGAAGCAAATTCTGCAACATACAAGTTGTCTTGAATCAATACATGTAATTTTTTTCAATAGCCATTAAGTGGCTTTTAGCAAATAGGTCAGTCACTGGCTTTCTTACCAGCAATGCTGTCCCGTTCTCCCCCTTTTTCTCAGATTATGACTTTAAGGGAGGAGATAGCTTAGAACAGAGGGTATGAGTTGCTGAATGTAATTTTGTACCTTTCCTTCAAAGTTTTACCATATTGATTGTCTCCTTGCTCCATTCTTTGCTTCATTAAAAATACAAATAGCAGCAGTATCAGTCCTGAAAATCACTTTTCTGAGGCTTTAGATAAACGCCATTGTGTACCTTTACACGGGTATGCAGCTGTGTTGTACTGTCAGTGATCTTTACTTTATAGGAGTTTGTAGGTTCAGGGACAAGGCTTTCTCCAGGTCAGTTAAACCATTCCATAGACCAATAAGCAAAATTATCTTGGTTTTAAGGTATCACAAGTGAATTTTTCTGAATATTGATGGCTTTTCCTTTAGATTAAAAAGGGGTGTGTAAATCACAACTAGTAAGTTAGTGGATGGATAAATGGTATAAACATCTAAGCCAACAAAACATAATTTGCAACTACTTGTGTAATTTAATGCTCTTGAATGATTTAGGACTTTGAGCTGTGCTGGTAGTGTCTGACATGCAGCCTTTTTAAGTGCCCTTACTTATAAAGGGTACCAGAGCACTGGAATTGCTGTTTGTGATGCAAAGTATTTTGTGCTAAGCAATATTGATAATCAAGTGTTGATGTTACTTTCTTAAAGTGGCAGCATGAGGATCTTCTCATCAGTCGCCCCCAGGCTATTTCTGTCACTCCACCTCGTTCAGCAATTTTAAACAACATGAAAAAGAAACTTCACGCGCTCAGTCAGATTGAAGCTTCCATTGCAACGGTCCAGGTATGACTGTTCTGGGGAGGGCTGTTCAGCAGCACATTGAAATGTGACTAACACAAACTGCAAATCCTCTGCCACCTTCAAATTACGTTATCTGGGTTGCTGTCTTATGCAAATATGGGGGTATTGTCATTGATCTCTTTAAGTCTGATGGGTACTGTTATATTGTTTGATTTTGCTGTTGCATCCAAAATGTTCTATCTGGAATAGCAGTAATGCTTTTTGAAGAAAAATTCAAATCTGTGAAAGTATCTTTCTTCCTGAAGGCTGCTAATGCTCCTTTTCTTTAAGTTTGTGTGCCTTAGATCATCCTTACTATTGTTTTTGCTAGCTAAATATCAGAAGTTCCTGTTGTAGAAATGGGCATATTAATTCTTCTGTGTATTAATGTTTGTGTGCTGTGGCTTTGCTCAGTATTTTAGATCTCTTTGGTGCCAGTAATATAGAATGTTTGTTTGTTAAATACTGTTTACCTTTCTCAATTTTAATTTCACTTTTCCAAGTGTCTGCATGTGCTATGTATGCATAATTTATTTAATGCCAGGCTTAGAATGCTGTATATCAGTATGAATTATCTCTGTGGGCTTTTTTCTTCCCCAATGCAGGAGAAACTAGCAGCACTTGAAGCAAGTATTGAGCAGCGTTTAAAATGGGCAGGAGGTGCTAATCCTGCACTAGCCCCAGTCTTGCAAGATTTTGATGCTACTATTGCTGAAAGGAGAAACCTTGTACTGAAAGAAAGTCAAAGAGCAAGCCAGGTACTACAGATAAGTACGGTACTCTTGACTTCATGAGTGTGTTCACTCTTCATTTCCTACTTGAGGTTTATGTAGAAGATATTTTTCTACTCTGCATCTAAAGAGCAAACATAGATAACCAAATACTTCTGGGAATCCCACTTGAAAGCCATAGGAATAATCTTTATGAGAATTGCTGCAGGGTTGGATGACCCTGCGATGATACTGCTACTGTAACAGAGCAGTGTCTATGTGTTTAAAATCCTCACTTCAAAGCACATGAAAAAAATGCTGCTTGTCTAATAAACAGTTGAAGTGAAATAATTTTTCTCACTCTGGCTTTGGTTTTTCAGGTCACTTTCCTTTGCAGTAATATCATTCATTTTGAGAGTTTACGTACCAGAACAGGAGAAGCCCTGAATCTCGATGCTGCACTGTTTGACCTCCTCAAACGCTGTCAGCAGATGTGCTCCCTGGCATCGCAGTTCAACAGCTCCGTGTCTGACCTGGAGCTCCGCCTGCTGCAGAGGGTGGTGAGCACGGGGCAGAGCAAAGCACAAAACCTTTCAGAACAACTGCGGGGAGTTCTCAGTTTTGTCTTCCATTCTCAGTGACATGTATTCCTGCAGATGGAGTGTGGCTGCAGGGTTTGTGCTGTCAGTTAAACACGTGCTGTTACACAGCAAGTGAATTTTATCTCTGGGTACGGATAAAGAAATGTTTCTCTTCCTTTTAGGGCACTGGTCTCGAACATCCTATTGGCAGCTCTGAATGGCTTCACTCAGCTCACAAGCAGTTGACCCAGGAGATATCTACACAGAGAACAGTACAAACAGAACGAGAACAGCAAATAGAAATCGTTTGTGAAACAATTCAGAATCTGGTGGATAGTATTAAAACTGTGCTCACGGGTCATAACAGACAGCTTGGAGATGTCAAACATCTACTGAAAGCTATGGCAAAGGTATGCCTAAACATGCTTAAATTTATTCCTTGAGCCCATGTCAGTACAGTGTAAGAAAAAAAACCAGTTGTAGCTATGTGCTTTGTAAAGTGCAGTAAAATGTTGGTGCATATGGAGTTCAAGACAAGTTCAATTCTTCATGTTTAAGAATTCATAAAACTTTCTAGCATTAGCCTTAGCAGGCTTTGGTTGAACTGAACTTTTTCTCTCTCTTGGCAGTTAAAACATTGTGTTTATAAATATTTTTGTTCTAAATCTGTAAAAAATTTTATAATTTAAAAATTTATTTCTTCATACATAACTTCTGAAAATTATAGTTATTTATAATCAAATGACAGACTGAAGGACTGAAAGGGCTTAGAAATCTCCATTTTATTCTCTTAGCCAAAATATAGCAGTTGACCTTTTTGCACATCTTGTTACAGGATGAAGAAGCGGCTTTGGCAGATGGTGAAGATGTTCCCTATGAGAACAGTGTTAGGCAGTTCCTGGGTGAATATAAATCATGGCAAGATAATATCCAGACAGTTCTGTTTACATTAGTTCAGGTTATGGGTCAAGTCCGCAGTCAGGAACATGTTGAAATGCTGCAGGAAATAACTCCCACCTTGAAAGAACTTAAAACACAGAGCCAAAGGTAAGAGAGTTACCTTGTCTCAGGTGAGAAAAGGCATTTTGCATACCTGCTTTCATGTAGCAGGAACACATCATGGTGATATGAACACATACTTGATGATTTTCTTAGCACTCAGAAATCTTGCAAAATTTGAATTAATTTAATATTTGGATTTTCAGTAAGTCAAGTAGTTGCATGAGTATTTATCAACTCCATTATGTTTCCCAGTGTCTACAATAATCTGGTGGGGTTTGCATCACCCTTAGTCACGGATACAGCAAATGAATGCTCCAGCCCAACTTCAGCTGCTACATATCAGCCAACCTTTGCTGCAGGTAATACTTGTAAAAGTACAAACATGAAACCACCAGGAAGTGATATTAGAGAGGGAATCGTAGCTCTTACTGAACTCTGAAGTGCAGACAATTTGCTTAATATAAATGAATTCTTAGCAGTGGAAAAAAAATTTTTGTTTATGAAACTAAAGAAATTAGAAAATGGAAATATTGAAAACTGGTGCAGAACTTAAAGTGCAAATTTAAAATGCATTTGTTCTGAAAAACTGATAGGTCTATTTGATACACATTTAATTGTGCTTTTTCTTGCCTCTGTATGCTATTATTTTGAAGACTTTAAGCACTTTTAAACTTTCTTTACAGCTGTACGTAGCAATACAGGGCAGAAGACTCAGCCAGAGGTGATGTCACAGAATGCAAGAAAGCTAATTCAGAAAAATCTTGCAACATCAGCAGATACTCCTCCAAACACAGTCCCAGGAACTGGCAAAAGTGTTGCTTGTAGTCCCAAAAAGACAGCCAGGGACCCTAAAACAGGAAAAGGTAAATACAAACCTTAAAAAAACCAGCAACCCTACCACTGACAGCAACAAAAAAATACTCAGTGGGTTTCTGTGCAGGAGTGTCAAGTTGCACTCACTTTATTTTGTACCTGTAGCTGTGCAGGAGAGGAATTCCTACGCAGTTAGCGTGTGGAAGCGGGTCAAAGCCAAGTTAGAGGGCCGAGATGTGGATCCCAACAGGAGAATGTCTGTGGCTGAACAGGTGAGTTGAAAATAAAATTCCAGTACTGGTCCTTGCTTTGAATACATGCTAATTAGCAGTTGTGTGTGCTGAAGTGTGCCTTCAGGGCTGAAATCCTGTTGTGAATGGGGGTTCCTTTGGGGGTGGGAGTTATTGCAGTGCAAATTAAGGTTGCTACTGCCTTGTATTGCTGCCTTTTTTTTTTTTTTTAACTGTCATATGCTTTTGTTTTTCATACGGGAGGTTTATGCAAAGCCATGAATCAGATAAAATTGTCTTTTGCTTGTCAGTAAGCTAACATTTTTTCCACAGCTGCTGATAGCCAGGGAGAGCACGAGATCTGTACAGCTGCCCAAGGGACAGAACTTTTCTGTGTTCAGTAACATACACAACCACTCCTGTCTCTGGGCAACGGAGTCAGGGGACACAGTTGTCCACGTCTATTTGAGAATGGTGTGGCTACTTCCAAGATAGGGGCTGTGAATGAGATATGTGATTTTTTTGTTGTTGTTTTTTTTTAGTACAGCTTCCTGTTTCTTATGTGGACTGCACAAAGTTATGTCTACAGTTACTTAAATTTTTCTCAGTGAAACACAGGTGGCATTTGACAGTAAATTCTAAGATCACTTAAACACTTTTAAAATTTTAGCTTATTTTTAATTCCTTGTTTGGCCTTTTTAATAGGTTGACTTTGTGATTAAGGAAGCAACTAATCTAGATAACTTGGCTCAGCTGTATGAAGGTTGGACTGCCTGGGTATGAGTAGGGAGACAGCAGCTCGGTCTGGTTCAGCGAGGTCAGACATCCACCAGAATCAACTCGGCCTCAGGCATCCGTAGCCGCACCACAGTCGGTGGTGATGCATACTGGGGCTTAATCTGAGGAAACCTAGGAAATCTCGGTGCACTGGGAAGTGAATCCTGCAGGATAGCTGCACTCAGGGATACGCTAAACACAATGGTCTGCAACCCCCACGGTCAAGGGTGAAAGCTCACCGCTTGAGCAACACGGTTTGTCTTTCTGCTACGGAAGAACTGCAAACGTGTCTGGGGGTCAGCTGCAGAAAGAAATCAGGATGCTACAAACGGCAGAGTGATTTGGAACTCAATTCCACCTGACCTGTGAACAATTCAGGAAACACCGAACCCTGTTCAAAGAAAAACAGAAAAATGGGGCCATGAAGAAATCACAGCGAGGGCAGATTTGATGCATTCAGATCCTTGTTCCTCTTGTTCTGTGGCAGCAGTGCTGGTTGAGTTGACCAGTTAGTATGGGAAAAGGCTACAAAATGTAAACTTCAGAAATGGACTGAAAGCAAAGAGCTGTACATCAGATACACGCTGCATTGGAAGAACTTCTGAGATAGAAGAAAAAGCCTTTGTTCTCTTCTCCCTTTCTTCTTTCCTTTCACTCCTCCCTCCCAGCCTCTCCTTGCATACACCCCTCTTGGCTTATTCTTGTAGGTTAGGCGTACTTCCAATATACTTTTTATTTCAATCCTTCTGCTTCACAGTTTAGTCAAATTAACAACTTAAATTCTGTTCGGTAAACAATTTCTCCAAAAGCACTGAAAATATAGAACATCAATGATTACTTATGAGTTGGATAGTCAAATGCAAAATGTAATTTTGGTTATTTTAAAGTAATTTTTGTGATTCTATTATGTACAGTTTCTCAAAATTGTCACTGTGCATTTAAAAGTAATGATTCCTACAGGCATTTGATTTAATGTGCACTTCCCTCTGCTTGCAGTGTACACTTTTTGTAATTCAAATTGTCCCTCCAATCTCATTCTACTGTGATTGCTGTTCTTTCTTTCTTTCGTACAAAGTAGCTAATCCAATGTAATCTTTACCTTTTTAAAAACCAGGATAGAGTATCTAGTAGAGTTTTACATTGTTGATGACAGATAAACAATAAAGTGATGTTCTGGTGGAGGTAGAGTGATATGCTTTTTACTTCATTTTCCTAATCCTTTTAGTTCACACTTGTAAATTCTGGTGCTTCACTTCACAGAGGTATACATATAATCCAAGAAATGAAGGACTCTCAAATTTTTGTTCAACTAGATCTGTAAAGATTTCTGCAAAGTAGTTTTCCTTTGCCATATTTCTTCTATAGATGATTGTTCAGTAATGCATCTGTAGGGAATCTTCCACCGAGGTTCTTTTTAATCAGTTCTCAAAGTGTGATTATGGTCAGAAAAGTCTCTCTAAAAATGGCATCATCTTCCTTGGATCCAGGTCCTGCTTGTCTAAAAGACTTCTTGCTTCATTTTTTAAGTAGGACACCTTTAGGAAAAGGCAACTTCCTTTTCTTAGAGCAAACAAACCCCACAGAATTCAGCTACAACTGCAGAACTGTAAAGGTGCTGATAGCTAAAGCAGAAATGCACTCTGGCATTCTGAACCCAGATAAATTTGTTGTAGATCTATATAAAAAGTTTCTCTTTTGTAAACTTGGTGAATTCATTATGCACAGCTGCTGAAAAATGTGGGAAGATCCTTTATGCCATTTTAGTCACTTTTCAGAGTAAAACCACACTTTCAATACAGGATTTTTTCAGTCAAAATCCAAGTATTAAAAGATTTGAGCCAAGCCCACTACTGGCATAAAATTAATTTAATTGAAAGGGTTTGCAGCAGTTCATCTGAGTAGGAAGCTTGGCTGGTGATTTTTGGATAATGCCAGCAAACTTCTGTTCCTTTCAGTATTTGCACTATGCTGACTGCTCTGCCTCCGCAGTAGGTCTTAGAATTCACTTTCTCCTCTGTTGCCAACTTTTTGTGGACATGCACTTTGAAGTGTAACAGTTTTCAACAGTCATATGGCCTTCCTTGCACTCTGATTGCCTGATTACCTCTAGGCAAGTCACAGGCTTTGCATCTAACAGTAGCCGTGCAAACGCATTCCACTGCCACTGCTCCCTGACCCTCTGCCACCAACGCCCAGGAGAAGCTGTTGGAATGCTGCAGTGAAGAACATTCATATGCAGAACAGGACACTTGACACTGTTGGTCCTTTTCATTTTTCTCCAGTTAAAAATAACCTTATGAACAATCTGTTGGAGAAGTGTAGTGACAGGAGTGTGTTGTACCTGCTGTTTTGTTTCTTGGAAGCTGGGGGGAAGGGAGGGGTAATGCACTCACCTGTGGCTCTTGTATTATACCTCTGCCATCCAGAAATGAAACACTTGTGTGGAGATGGGTTCTTACTGCGTAATTTAATAAAGTTTTAAAAAATAAAAAAGAATATGCGCTTTTAATTTCCTTCTGTACAACACTGTGGTTGTGAAAATTGCAGGGAAGAATAAAGTGCCCGATACAAACAAATACAAACCAAACCCCAAATTAGAGCATGATTCTCCAGAGACTTAAATTTGCATAGCTAATACAAAGGAGACAGCTCAGATGTGCAGGAGTTAGTGAGACTGTCACTGTCGACTTGTGAGCTGACACATTTTTCTTGGAAATGTTGACAGTATGGGAGGTTGGTACAGTCTTGATGAAACCTAAAATTCAGGTTCTGCTCACACAAAGACATGAGGGTACTTACTTTATTTTCAGTAGAACTGGTGTTTATTTTCTCTGCAGTGAGGCACACCTACAATAATGCAAGTCTAGAATCACCTCTCTAAATACAAACCAGCTTAAGCTATAGAAGTCAAACAGTTCAACTGAGGGCAATTTTTTGCCTGCTGCTTACCTGCAGTAAATGTTAACCAAGGGACCGTGCTATAAAGTGATTTCTTAAAGCCAAATTCCACATATGTTCAGCAGTTTTGTTACCCCCTCACAATTCCATAGGCTCGTGGTTGAGATGCCCTTTGAAAATAGAGTTGCTCGTTTGCCTCTCTTCCTTCTCCCCTTTTGGAAAGCCAGGATGTGAGCATGGCTCTGCCAAATGGGTATTTGGGATGTGTTAAACTGAAGTCATTAGTGGTGTCCTAGATTATTTTGGTAGGATAATGGCACAGTCAATACAACAAATGGAAAATGCAGCAGATATATACAGCTAACAGAAAATAGTTTTGTCCTTTGTAGGGACTTTGTGGTCTGGTTTTGCTTTGCAACAATTGGTGCCCTCAAGGATTATCACTTCCTTCCACACTCCTGTCAGGAAATCTTTCTACCTGCAGCAGTGTTCCAAACAGGCTGACTACAAGCCAGCTGTCTCTGTGCCTCAGACCTTCAGGCTGCCAATCAGCAGTTGACACTTGACACTATGGCACTTGAATAAGAAAATGATAGAAGAATCAGGAATACATATTCTGCCCTGGAGGTGTTTAAGAAGACTGGAAGTGGTCCAGGTGACAAGGTGTTGTTAGGTCTCAGCTTTGACTTGATGATCTCAAAGGTCTTTTCCAACCTAGTTGATTCTGTGATTCAAGGCCATTGATGCTGTTTCAGAATTCAAACTATTGCACCAAAACTGACTAGAAATAATTGTCTTCCAATGTATGCTCACAGAGGAACACTGAGCCTCCCTGAATACTCAAAAACTAAAATCACCTGAAGTGAAACTGATAAAGCTCATCATGGCCTCAATGCCTCACTGCTGTGCTGGAGATTACTTGTTCAGACCTTGGTGTTGTTTGAAATTCCAGAAAAAAATCATAATCTTCAAAATGAAACTCATGAAAATATTATTCATATTTAAACTGCAAAATCTATTTAGTTAACTAAATGCAAATAAATGTCAATGTAAATGGTTATAAAAAGTGAGCAGCCCACAGACACAAGACTAACAACACTTGCTAGCATCCTAAATTGCAAATAATGAACACAGGGTCTAACAAGAAAATCTCCTTGTCACTCAAATACTTTCTCCTACAGTAGCATATATTAACATTTAGCAGTTAAGGAGAAAATACTGAATGAAGGTGCTAAAATCACACTGTCACAGAAGGAATTTAAGATGCCAAGAGAAAGGCAGTCAGAAGACAGGCAACAGACAGGCCAGCATGATAAGCAATGCACAAACCTGAAGTGTGAGAAGTGTGAGAGAAGTGATCATTTCGAGGAGACAGCTAGGGGGCCAGGGGAGAGCCACCACCAGCAGCAACAGAAGGATTCAGATCAACTTTTTTTTCCTTTTTGGAAAGCACTAGTGACTGAGCATGGAACAAAGAAGAGCAAGTATCTGAATACAGAAAATAAGGATTTTAACTTTTTCTGTAAATTAGGATTTGTCTCAAATCCGAAGATTTCCACCCTAACTAGGAACTAAAAATTCCTCATTTCTTCTTATGGTGGTTTAGTTTGGTTCACCATGTTAAAACATTCCTCAGTTGCTGAATTTTAAGTAAAATATTATTTTGCCTTTGTAGTCAAGTATTAAGTCCTGAGAAGGTTCACGGCACATTATCAAAGCAAGCTGGGGCTCAGTGATGCCGTGTCCAGCGCGTTAGAAAGAAAAAAGAGTTTCGCGCATATCCCATGAAGAAAGCGCTCCTGTGAGCAGATGAACACCAGGCAGCTGAGCCAGCGGGAGGACACGGGCTCAGGGCCGCGCCGGGCAGAGACGTTTCTTTGCAGCACAAAAGGTCGGCTGGGAAGAGCGCACCTCCCTTTCCCTCAGCACTCACCGCCTGCGCTCCGCTGTCCCCAGCGCAGGCAGACGCCTCCTCACGCCGGCGCTCGGCGAACGGCCGGAGAAGAGAGCGTGGCCTTCACCGCGTCTACGGGCTCCCCTTTCCTGCAAAAGCAGCGCCCATCACAGTCACGCAATTCCAGTTGACTCGCTGGTCAAGTCACAGGTAAGAACGACAAATCCGAGCTTCGCCGGTGCGACCGAAGCTCGGCTCCCGGCTCCTCCGGGCACCGCCCCGCTCCCGGCGCCGCGGCCCCCGCGCCCCCCTCACCCGGCCCCGCCTCAGCCCCGCCGGCCCGAGAGCGCCGCCTCGCGGTCGTCAGCGCAGGCGCGGCCATGGCGGCGGCCGGCAGCGGGGAGGGCGCGAGCGACAGCCTGGCGCTGTGGGCCGAGGTGCGGGCGCTGCTGCCCCGCGCCGAGGACGGGCTGACCTTGGCGCTGAGCGGCGAGGTGGAGGACTGCGTCCTGCCGCTGCTGCGGCGGGCCCGCGCGCTGCTCTACGGTGCGGCAGGCCGGCCCGGGACGGCAGCGGCAGCGGCGCTGGAGCGTCTCGGCGACGTCCTGCGTGACTACTCTTGGGAGAAGCTGAACGCGGGGCCATGGAGGGAGGTCGGCAAGGGCTGGCGCCAGGTCTACGCCTACGGCTGCCTCTTCGGGGCGCTGGCCGAGGTGGCCGCGGGCCGGCCGCTGGCGCGCGCCGTGCGGCTCTGCGACCTGGGGCTGCTGATGGGCGCCGCCATCCTGGACAACGTCCTGGCGCGCCTGGTGCGCGCGCTGCAGCCGCACCTGCCCCGCGCGCCCGCCCCCCGCGCGCCCCCTCGCGCCCCGGGCGGCCTCGCGCGCCCCCGCGCGGGCGCCGCTGAGGGGCAGCGGCCGCTCCCGAGCCCCCGGCCGGCGCCGCCCGCCCTGCGGCCGGAGCAGCCCGTTCCGCGCCTCCGCTGCCCTTCGCTCCAGCACTTCAGAGACAACTACCTCCTTCCCCAGCGGCCTGTGGTCCTGGAGGGCATCATGGACCACTGGCCCTGTATGAAGAAGTGGAGGTGAGAAGTAAATTTCTTCCCTGTCCAAGTTAAGGCGCGATCATTCCCTGTGTTGGGTATCTTGATGCTCGACAGAGCAGCAGGCCTCCACAGGCGAAGGATGCCGTGAGCAGTGCATTTTGCTAGCAGCACTGTCCTACTGCTCTGTGGAAGTTGCTTCATAGATGAGGGAAGGTCTTCATAGCGTTCAGGGCAGGACTGTCTGGGGGCCGAGGTGACTCTTTGACCGGCCTCTGACTCTTCGTGGGTGAAGGCCACCTTCTGCTGTCCCATGTGGGAATCCAGGGCTTCCCTCTGGCTGCCCTGGCAGGGGTCAGGAACCCCCCTGGACAGAGCCCCGAGAGACACTGTCTGTGATCTCTGTCCATGGAGAGGAGTTTTCAATCTTACAGGATGAATTACAAGCTCTGAGTGTTTGATAAGAGTAATAATTAAGTGTGGCACGGGGCGCAAAAGTAAAATTTTAGGTTTCTAGATTAGGGGTTCAGAGGGGACAAGATGGAGGAATTGGGTGTGTCTTGTCCTTTTCCTCCTTCTTCATGCCCTCCATGTTTCACTGTGGTGTTGGCATTTTTCTGTTGGTTTAGGCTGGGGACACGCTGTTTAACGTAGATGATAGATATTGGCACATTATTGTAAATACAGCACAGGTAGTTTCTGGTATTTAATGTTTGTAACATCCCACTGGGGGCAGAGCCCTGCACGCTGCCCTGCTGGACAGACCTGCAGCAGGGCAGCAGGACATGTTATAGATAAGCAAGAATAAACAACCTTGAAAACAGCACAGATGAATTATGGCTTCTTCTTTGGCAACGGGGCAGAAAGACAGAGACTTTCTACAATCTCGGAATCATCAATACCCACAGATTCTGACAGTCCCAGCCTTCAGCTGTCCCAGGATCCCAATGGCAACACCTGGGAACTCACGAGAAGTGCACATTGCTGCTCACAGCTCAGTGGATGTGTCAAGGACACACATCAGTGGTTTTTACCCCTTGCAGCTTGCCGATAATTACTGCAATGGAAAGTGAATTTCAGAGCCAAGAGTAAGCATGGTTGACTTTTTCATTCATAAGTCCAAGCACTGTGTTTGTCCAGTGTTGTGTTTGAGTGTTGAGTTTCAGACACCACTGTGCAGGACTGAGTAACAGCATTGTGCTGCCTGGTTAATGCACGCAATGGTGCCCACATTTCCAACACTGAGCATCAAGTATTTTTGAGGTGAAGGTCATGATTCCCCAAAAAAGGGGAAAAATCACTCATGCTTAGTTTGAGTAATTGCTTTAGTTCAACAACCAAAGATAAAATTAAGTGCACACACTTGTTATGTCATAGAGATTTTATTCATTTTTGAGGGAAGGTACTGCACTGGTTAAGATTAGACACTTAACAAGATAACTTCTCAGTTTAATTAATACCGTTGTCCATGGAGAGATGTATTTCACCCATCAAACTCATCCCTCTGGCTACAATTGGAATTGGTATTATTGGCACCTGTATAGACACTGACAGAGAGTTGATCTAATATTACTGAGTAAAAGATACAAGATTTTATCAAATGTGGCAGCAGGCAGAAAAAGATTGGCCATCCCTTCCCAAGAGACAGTAACAGCTTAAATCTTCTTCGTTTGGAAGGAAACAACTGAGGCAAATAGGCTTTTAAACCAAAACAAAACAGACAGTTGTGGGGTCATGTACACACAAACCTGCCTGCTGATTTCCTTGTTGCTTGCATTCTTTTATTCTGCCTTTTTCTTCTGGTTGGTTTGGTTTAGACAGTAGAAACTCAGGGTAGTAGAATTTTATTACCCAACAAGATTGATTTGGATTGATTGCTTTACATTCAAAATTAGTAAGAGCAGTATAGAAGGTAATGGAACTTTCTTTATTTCAGTGTGGACTATTTCTGTCAAGTCGCAGGGTGCCGCACAGTCCCCGTGGAGTTGGGTGCTCGGTACACAGACGAGGAATGGTCTCAGCAGCTCATGACTGTCAGTGACTTCATCAGCCAGTATATCATGGATGAGGTCTGTTACACTCGTTTGTTTTATTTCCAAACACAGCACCGTGGTACTGGTACAGACAAGTTCTGCTTTCAACAAACCTACTCAGAGCTCATATCAAGAGAGGGGGTGTGCTGTAAGCACAGCTCTGAATTAAAAGGTTTGACATATTTTTAAGACCTGAAGCTGGGAATAATTATAGCAACGACAGGTTTGAATTTTACCTATAATTAAATGTACAGTAGCTGGAATTTGATTAATATATACACACATACATACGTAGCACAAACCTGACTGGTGGAATCTAAGAATAAGGGATCCTCAGCCAGTAGTGTTGTTCCTCTTTCTCATTAAGCTGCTTAGCGAGATTTAGGATTTACAAGCCATGAGGCAGAAAAATACAAAGTTGATTAGCAAAGTCTGGAATGTCCTTTTACTTTCACAGGTGAGGATTCCAAGCCCCAGTTTCTGTTTCCTGGCCTTCTGGCAGGAAGGACTATGTGCCATAGCAAATTGCTCTGTGGTGCACCCCAGAATAGAGTATGGAAGTAGGAGAACTGGTCTGTGTGCCAGCAGGGTCTGGCTAGAAAGATGCAGCGTACTGTCAGCTGTCAAGACTCCACAGGGAGTCCCAGCTTCCTTCAGTAACTCAAGCTGGATAATTTATTCATTGTAGAGACACACCTACACTCTCACAATTTCAATGGAGGTGTAAGTTGCTATATCTGAAGACACCTTATACTGTTGAAATAGTTATATATAGTACTCTGAACAGGACACTGGAATTTACTGTAAGTAAATTCTATTCACCTCCAAATAAATTAACCCACTGTCTTACCTGTATGTTACTGTGATTTTTCTTTCTCTGCTGTCATTTCAGAACAATGTAGGATACCTTGCCCAGCACCAGCTTTTTGATCAGGTAAAACTGAGTGAATGTTTTAATCTTCCTACAGTCATGTCTTCCTTTTGTAGCACAAGTTGTCTCTCAAGATGTTGACTGTACTAGATTGAAGGACACTTGGAGAATTCATAGTAATTCTTAAGTTTCTATTCCCATTATTTGAAGGAGCAGAGGGAGAAGTTTGTTCTGTTTGGCTACAAGACATCGAAACAAAACCCTTTTGGGATGAAGACATTCAATCCTAGTGCTGTTTCAGTACAATCTAGCATATACTTAGGGGGATATTGCCTGGAAAGCCCCTTTTGTAAGTCAGGGAAGAGATTTGGACAGGAAAATTTTCAACATTGATATGTTTATCGTAGTCTGAAATGTCATTCCAGTTTACCAGAGCTTATGTTGGTGGGAGACATAAAAAAGAATTTCGCAGAGAAGCAAGCATAGTATAGAAGAGATCAGCTGCTCCTTTTCCATGAAGAGCAAACATTCTTGTGGGTGCCTCTGATTTCTGCAAAAGCAAAGGGTCTCTGAAGAATGGGGAAACCCTTTTCTTTCTCCCGCTTCTCCTTCCAACAGAGTCTGCTCACTAGAACAGAAAGTTTGAGAACATTTCCTGCAGATTCATAGCAGGTCAGCTACTTTTCTCCTACTCTTGCTGGACCAGCCAGTCATTTGTTTTCTTTGCATCCAGCCTTGCTCATCTGTTCTATGAATTACATATTTTGACAAGTCAGCACATATCCTTTTTAATGTTTCTTTCTTTGTGGAAATAGATTCCAGAACTGAAAGAAGATATCAGTATCCCTGACTACTGCTGCCTGGGGGAAGGGGAAGAAGATGACATCACCATTAATGCCTGGTTTGGTCCAGGAGGCACAATCTCACCTCTTCATCAGGATCCCCAGCAAAATTTGTTAGCCCAGGTATGTACTCTAGTTACTCTACACATGCCATTAATGCAATACTTAGAGAAAATGTTTATGGTGTGTGTTAGAGACAAGGGGAGTAGATAACTTGAACAATCAAAGGAAAGAGAACATGCAGGTACTATTTTGTTTCTTTATTGCATTTGTCATTACTGCAACTTCATGCTGAATGTAATCTTACAGACCACAAGTGTTGCTCATTGAGAGACCATTACTTACCCTTGTTTTACAGATGATAGATAGAAATCACAAGAAGCAGCTTTTCTAAGGTCACATGGAATTTGTAACACAGTTGGGAAGAATCTGGATCCTGTCATATTGTACTAAGGAGTTTCTTTTTCCAGTGTTGTGGTTTGAGCTCACACAATCCCCAGGCCTCATGCAGCCACTTTCTCATCCCTCAACCAGCAGGATGAGAGAGAGAATGGGGAGAGTAAAAGCTAGAAAACTTGTGGATTGAGGTTTAATAAGCAAAAACTGTGCATGTAGGCAAAGCAAAACGAAGAATTACTTGACTGCTTCCTATGTGCAGGCAGGTGTTCAGTCATTCCCAGGAGAGCAGAGCCCATCACGCTTAACAATTAATGGGGAGGACTAACACTGTCACTTGCAAACATCCCCCCTTTCTTCTTCTTCTTCTTCTTCTTCTTCTTCTTCTTCTTCTTCTTCTTCTTCTTCCCCCATATACTGAGCATGATGTCATGTAGTCTGGAATATCCTTTGGTCAGTCAGTTCGGGTCACCTGTCCTGGTTGTGTCTTCTCCCAGTTTCCCAGGCACCCCCAACTTCCTTGCCAACATGGCTGTATGATAAGCAGAAAAGCTTCAGGTCTGTGTAAACCCTGTTCAGCAATAACAAAAACATTTCTATATTATCAACCCTATGTTCAGTGCAAATCCAAAACACAGTCCTATACCAGCCACTGGGAAGAAAACTAGTTCTACCCCAGCCAAAGCCAGCACATCTGGAAAGCAAGGTTTTGAGGTAGACTTGGGTGCATACATGTTTCAGGTTACCCAGTGAAATGTTCATGCATGCAGTGAGATAGGAATTAAAACTTGTACTTTGACATCATTTCTGCTGAGTTCCTCTTGGTAGGCTTTTTGATGATGACTTTTAGTGCAGAATAACCCAATAAAATATTGGGGCCTTTTGTGGTAAGCACTGAACAGGTCATAGGGATTCTTCTGGATCCAAGCAGTTGACCACTGTGAATCTTTGGACACTCGGAGCTTATTTTGTTTACTGAAGGAGATTGCTCTCCCATCAGACTCTTAAAAATAAAAAAATTGTGATATTACTTTCTACTGATGGTTTTTTATGGGTTGAGCCTTAGCTTCTCTGTCCCATTTGTATCTTGCTAACCTATGTTTTCACTTGAAACTGAGGCTTAATTCATGCCTTCCTAGAATGGTTTTTTACAACTGCAGTGCAACTTTGTATGGATTGTATTTCTTTTGTGTGTTACCTGCTCAGCACACACATACCGCTGCATTCTGAAAGTACTGTACTATTCATGCTATGTAAAGCTTGAGGGGATTTTTTCTTGGTGGAAGAAGAATTTATAGGAGCTGTTGGACTGGGAAAATATACTTCCCTTACAAACCTCAGAACTTGTTTTCTTCTGCCTGAAAAAATGGAAGATTATCTGCCAGTGTTGTGAAAGAGTCTTTGTAATCTGGCAGCTTTCAATTGAAATTGCCCTACTTTGTTGTCACTGAAGGGGTATCTGGGACAGACAAAGGTGATACAGAGAATCCATCATCAGAAGGCATGAAAAAGCACTTTATTATTAGAAATCCACAGTTCTTACAGAAACAATGGTGGACCGAAGACCTGATTGGCCTTTAAGAATCTTCTCTCACCTATTGGTCAAGAAGGGGCAACTCCTAATTGTAAAGATCTTTGACAAACAGAGATTGCCTGCCAGGTGCAGAGATTGAGATAATAATTGTTTTAATTATTTCTCTGGGCTTTCTCACAGCTTCTCACAGCTTCCCAGGAAAATCCTGGGAGAGCTGTGTCTCTCTCTGTTCAGAGGATATGTGATTACCACACTTTGTGATGCCATTTGAAATGTGGCTCTGGAGTACGGAGAGGCACAAGTGCAGGTAACAAAATGAAATTATCCTGGCTGGTGCTGAGATCATAGTTTTTCCATTAATGAGAAAAGCAGTCTCTGGAGATGCAGGCTATTGCCCATTAATTGGTGCCTGCCATTTTATAATATACAAGGTCTTAATCCAGTGAGGCAAGTGAAGGAAGGAGGTGTTAACAGCTGATGGCAGTCCCAAAAAAAAAAAAAAAAACCCAAAAAAACAAGCATTCAGAGAATATGCTGTTGGAGCAATAACCAGCATTTTTGTCACTTCCATGTGTCACCAAAAATACCATGTAATACTTGATTCTTTAGTGAGCTAATTAATATCTTTAATCCCTTTGGGGTATGGAAGACATCCTAAAAACACGTGGACAGAGTTATATAGATCAAGTAGTTTAATCGGTGACAGTGAAGAGCATGACAGGGCAGGAGTACTTGGTACTTGTTCAGTCTGTAGAATACATTTATGTGATATCCTTGAAAGCAACAAACTCTAAATAGCCAGTATGACAGCTTTGGTGTTGGTAAGATTTCAGGAAATCCTGTTCTGTTATGTGGGAAGGGATGTTAACATAGAGGAAAAGCAAATTGGTTAGGAGTGGTTGGGTAGCCACTCAAGGCTGCTGGGATTAGTCATAATACCCATAACAGGACAGTTCCCAACAAGTATAATCATGCCTGGGTCTTGTGGTGATCTGGACTGCTGGCACAAGCAGTATGAATCTTCACCCTAAACCTTCTGTTCCACTGATATCAGTGGAGGACTCAGCTTTGACTCGTTCGTGCTGCCACATCTTGACACCAAAACTTTGGAGTTCGTGTAGCATTCAGAGAAGCCAAGCCACTCACCTTACAAATTCTCATCACATTTCAGCACTCCGGTGAAAGAACTGGTTTAATGATGACACAGAAATAAGAGTTTGAGGGGTATATGGAAGCTTAATAGTCACTGTGCAAGTACCTGTTGATGTGAATAGCAATGAAGGTTCAGCTTCCTTATTCTCAGTTATTATTTCTAGCTACGTAAAGCCCAAATAATGATGTATAAATTGGGCGCCTTGAACTTTGAATTGAAAGCAATCTGGTTAAAGGCATTTCCTTCCCATTGGTATTTCAAATTATTATCTGCTCCAAGGGAAGAGGTACTTGAATTCCAGTAGCCTGATTTAACTTTTTATTATAGCGGTGTCTATTACTAACAATAATTATGTTCCTTGTAATCAGGTATATTTTACCGTTAAATGCCAGCTATAGCCCACAGCTTCCAGTAATGTGCCAGTTAATGACCAATGGAAAACATTTATTTTATTATATACAGGTATTTGGAAGAAAGTATATCCGTCTCTATTCACCACAAGATTCAGAAAACCTGTACCCCCATGAAAGCCAAATTCTTCACAACACTAGTCAGGTAAATGGTTGCCTGAAATTTTAATATCATTAATGTATCAAATAATATTTGAGTGAAGACATTCTTCTATGATTGTTTGGTTTTTTATAGGTTGATGTGGAAGATCCAGACTTGGTCAAGTTTCCAAATTTCACAAAGGCTGCATTTCAGTCCTGCATTCTGATGCCTGGACAGATTCTGTTTATTCCAATTAAATATTGGCACTACGTGCGATCGCTTGAGCTCAGCTTCTCTGTTAGTTTCTGGTGGTCATAGTTCTGAAATGTAGTCAGCAGCACTGAAATGAAATTTAAAATCAGGGAAGTAGCATCTCTCTCTCAGGAGAGGTTTGAGATGAAGCAAAACCAAAACCCAACAAACTCTTGCTAAAGCATGGAGAAGTAGTCACAAGGGGTAGGTGGAAAGATGATATTGTAGTCACTTCGTTTTTGTGTATGTTTCTAATAACTCCTAAAGACCCTATGTTTGGTCATTGTTCTGTGTGTGCATCCATCAGAAACAGCCTCTGTACAGGCACTGCCAGGACTCAGGCATGCCTAAGTCTCTGTCTGAATAACCAGGTCAGTGTTATCTTCTACTTGGATTTAGTAACACTAAACCCTGGAGTTAGCTAGAGAGATGGTGCTACCTGAAGGTTCAATCCATTAAAAAATTAAGCTAACACCAAGCAAGGTACTAGTCTCCTGCATGGAAAAAGTTACTCATGTCCTGGTTCTGGCCAGGATAGGGTTCATTTTTGCAGTAGCCAGGAGGGGCATAGCACAGACCCAGAGGTTATTTTGTACCACCTCAGCCTGCCACTGCTGCAGGCTTGGGGCAGGAAGGAGCTCCTTGGTCTCTTAGTGACTGAATCTTGTGAATCTTTTTGTGTGAATGTTTTGTCTCTCGTACACTGTTATTGATATTGGTGCTATTACTGCTCATTTCCTTATTCCATTGCTGTTTCCAGTAAATTGTTCTTATTGCAACACATGCTCTTTTTCTTTTGGACCTTCCAGTTCTCATGTCCATGAGGGGAGAGGTAGGGGGAGGAGGAAATGAGCAAGTATCTCGTGGTTTGGAGCACTTTAGTGGGAACGCTAATTTGGGAAGTACCATTTCTAAACCACAACATCATGTTAAAGCCTAGAACATAACTGAAGTTAATCCACAGTTTAATTGCAATTAGATAACCTGAAGTTTAATTATTGATTAACCCTCATCTGCCACAGCTCTTCTGCTGTGTCACACATCTCTACCAAGGACAAAAATGCTGCCATTTTAGTCTGGTGTTTGGCAATAGCCAGTCCTTGCCTCCTTTCCAAGTCACTCTTAAAGAAAAAAGCATCCTTACTTAAAACTGGAGACAGAAGTGCCACAACTAAAAACCTAAAGAGTCTCAGTATGGTAATGTTTTCAGCAGTTTGCAAACATAAGCTAACATTGCCCCAAGCCCTGTCCTACTGCTTCCCAATCCTTCTGTGGCAATATTCTCTCCTTACAGAGCACAGCTGCTTATCAATGGCCTTACGTCAAGACAAATTCTTCTGCATCTAAAGAAGGGACAAAACTCAACCACAATGCTAAGTAGAAGTGTTCCAACTCCAGCCCTAGGTCAGAGACTGAGCCAGCTGCCTTGCACACACTGCACTGATTTTTTACCTGCTTGACATGCTACAGCAAGTGTCATTTCCATTGTCCAACTGAATTTGTACTGTTGCTGTACAAATAGGAAGCCTTTGCTGAGAAAGGCTTCTTTCAAGAGTTCAGTTGCATATATCAAATTGCAGGACTGACTGCAACACTTGCATCTTTCATCCCCAAACATGCACTGAGAGTGCCAACCCAAGAATATGGAGAATTAATAACAGAAAACAGCCTCCAAGAAAGCTGTGCAGGCATTACTGTGAACAGGAACATCAATGATCATTTTATTGTAAGATTCTTAGAACTGTAGAAAATGAGTACACTGAGTACTCTTACTAATGAATACAATACAGTCTGGCTGTTCTGCCAGAGTGGGGGCAAACAGATGTCTCTGATATCAAGTTTTACTGGCATCATCTAGGACCAAGAGTGGAGCTCTGTGTTAAGTCTGGGAGCCCATCCGACTCACACCTGTAAAGAAAACTAAAGGAAGATTAATGGACAACACAAAGAGAAAAGATAATATTGTATAGCCACCTTTTCTAAAATGCTTTGTATATTCTTCTGTTGCTGTTCACAATGTCCAATTTCCCTGGACAAATGGAGGAATTCCATAGAGATTCTAGGAAGCTGGGTATTTCCAGAAGCTTTAGCATCATGGGTTGTGTGTGCCTCTATTCTTTCCCTCCTCCCCCACCTCCTAAAGATAGTTAAAAAAAATATGCACAGGGTCTGCTAATGCCCCTGTGGCACTCTTTGGGTACTGTGGGGGCTCAGTACTGCCTGTGTGTGGTTTAGTGTCTGAAACATAGCACTGAAGTCAGAAATAGCTGATACCCACAATTATAAATACTACAGGCAAAGCCACTGAATATCACAGCCCATTTCCTAGTGTTATTACATTCAATTTTTTTTAAAATACCTTGCTTAGTACCTGGGGTATCACAAGACCAGAATTCATTACACTCGGGACAGCGGGGTTCAGTCTGGCCTCTGAAGTACTTTCTGACACAAGGTAAGTGCATTCCAATTCCACAGGATTCACATCCTTGGCTCTGAAATCAGGAGTGTTGATTCATAAAATCATTCTAAACGGTCTTTCAATTTAAGAGAAAGTGGTTATGAAGTGCAGCAGATACGTAACACTTTGTTCCAAAGAATGGTTCCCACAATACGGGTGGTAGACACACTCAACAGTCAAAGCTGGTAAATTGGCTAAAGCAGATCTTTTTCTGTAAACTAGGAAATACTATTTCCCTATATGGACAAAATTTAGCTTGAAAGACAACCATTTCAGTGCAATAAAGGAGACTAATCAGGGTGGGAAAAAGTAACATGGAAGCATGTTAGTTGGGCAGATCAGAAGATGCAGGCTCACACAGCAAGAAAATGTAGCAGTTTTGGAATACGAATCCAGGCTGTAACTACTTAAGCAAGATGGAACTGCTAACATCCCAGCTATCAAAACACGGTGCTTTAGCATGGTCTACATAGCACACATGTTCCTTCTGAGGTCCAAACACAAGCAATTCCTGAACTAAAATCCCAGGACCAAAAAAGAATGTGTCACACTATTGACGTCTATTGGCAAGGCCCGAGGAGGACACTGGTAACACCTCACTGCTAAACCTCTTTCAGCATCAGAAGTTCATCTCTAACATGCTGGTTTGGAAAGCCAGACAGCACAACCATGTTCCTCATTGCAGGAGTGCACTTTTCCAATTTTATACTTGGAGATACTACTACAAGACAATTTTATTTCTAAAGACAGAAGATAAAATGCCTAAAATGAAAAAAAAAAAAAATTACAAAATGTATGACCACCATGACCAGATTACAAGACCAAGATTATACCCAAGGGAAAGCATCACAAACCTCAGCTATGTCCATGCAAGTCCATTGGCTGAGGTGATAAAACATGTTACCTGGATGGCGAGGCTGTGACAGATGTTACATTTCCTTGCCACATCCTGGTAGTTGCTGAGAATGTACTGTTCCATCTCAATTATGCAACGAGTATGCAGAGTATATTCTCCATTTTTCTAAGGAAACAAGTGTTGAGATGAGGCGTTTCTTTTAATTTCTTTTACCTTTTTTGACTTTGCTAACTGCCTGTTAACAAGCCACTTTCTTCTACCGTAATGAAACCAACATGCTGGTACAATGCAATGCTAGAACACTTTTGAAATAGCAGAACTTTGTTTAGAGGAGGAGAATAAAAATCCCACACCTTTAACACAGATCTAGTCCTTGGAAAGCATAGATGAGCAAGCATGCACTCCTTAATAGAGACATGCTGTTTTGGGATCCACCCAAAAGGCATGTTAGAGGAAATTCTCCCAGCTTTCAACAAAATCTAGGCATTTCCTGCTTGATATATCTTTGGAAATATCTGCCAAATCAACTCAACATGTAAGTAACTGTGTGGTAGCAGGTTGAAAATCTATGATGCAATGACTCCAGCAGAAAAGGGATTAAGGTCTCACTTAGCAAGCAACTGCAGTATCCACATGGTCAGTCCACCATAGTCAACATGGTGAGTTCATCTCCACTGCTCCCTCATGAAATAAAACAGGTGTAACCATGTGCACAGTGGCCCATGCATTTCTGGTACAGGAGTTTTCAACATGTTTGGCCTTACTCCTTTTCAGGAAATTCTAAATGCAACTAACAGTACTGATCACTCTTAAGAGCTTTCCCCAGCTCTTGTTCCAGGTTGAAGGATGCTGTGCTGTTGTGTACAAAGGATGCTGTGTTGTTGTGTCTGTGCATCACTGGGCAGGACTGGACACACAAACCCACCTGACTCAGGTACAAGAAACTGAAACCATATGGTCCTTTACAGACCTACCCAAGGAGTTTTTCCATTGAAGTCTACTTCCTTTTCTGCAAAAATCATTGGAGCAGCAATAAGCATGAGTGCCATAAGACCATTTTTGCCATCATTCATGCAAGAAGAGCTCTCAGCTACCACACCCGTAAGAACATGGTAGCTGGACCCACGGAACTATGGACACTTGAATGCAGTTACCTCAGAGAGCCACTTATCCTCCACAAAAACTTTCAGCACTTGTTCTGCTTCCTTTTTCTTCATTTTCTTTGTCTTAAGTTGGTCAGCCAAGTTTAAAATATCTGTAGATGAGGCAAAGCCATTTTCTGATAAAATTATTAGGTCCATCTACAGGAAGAAACATTACCAAGTATTAGAAACACTCCAATTAGGCAGACACACCTTAATGTGCTGATACGCCTTTTTTTTTTTGCATCCAGGTATGTGAGAGATACTACAGTATATGGCTTGAACCAGAAAACAAAGGCCAAAAGCTGAAACAATCATTATCCCCTTGACAGTTTTGATCTTTGCCAAGAAAACGTTTCCACAAATAGAAATATACACACTGTCTACACTGGCCACACTTGGCGGTGACAGATCCATTTCTTTTTATCTGCTCTTTGTCAAAGATCTTTTGAGGAAAAGCCTCAATAACCATAGACAAATGTTTAAATGCAAATCAGCAAATTCATTTTGTATGTTACTAGCATTAAAAACTACTGTATATTACTAAACTACTGAAGCCAGTGAAAAACTCAGCAGTCATGACTGAAAATCGTGAAGAAAGTTGCCTGTATAACTAAAAGTAGGCATGTCCTGTCCCTAACCCAGGGAGCCCTTCTATGGTGCTGATTTTGCCTTACCTATAACTGACTTACAACAGCAAATCATTACTTACACATACTTTCAACTCTGCCCACCCCACCCATTTGATCTCAGATAAACTTAGGTAAAATGGCAACTACTTCTTCAACCACATCTCCATTTCCATTCATTTTTAGATGAGAGCTTCACAAATAATATGGTTTACTAAGTGATAACTGACATACTTACTGTTTTTCTGAACAATTCCAATTCACTTTCTGTATAGTCAGATGCCATTTTAGTTACTTCAGTTTCTGCCAAATTCACCTACAAAAAAAATAAACTGATATAAAGTGCTGATGTAGTTTCATACCAGAAACTGTAAAAAACTCCCTGAGGTTAAGAATACATCATCTTACAATTAACATAAATGTTAGTTCTTTGTGGGGTACTTGACAGTATTCAAGTTCTTTCTTTACAATCCCTCATCTTCCAGCCACAAATTCTCCAGAGCTTCCTTTGCCCAGGCAAAGCCATTCCACAACACAAGCTCTCAGAACTGACGCAGAGTGCTGCAGCAGAGCTGACACATTACAGGTGTTAGACAGGTCTGGTACTAGACAGTAGCAGGAACTTTGTTATCAGTCACTGTTTTTTTCACTGTGAAAACCACTTGCCCATGTTTTCTATTCTTATTGCATGTGCTACTATTATTAATTATTAGCTCAACTTAGTGGAAAAAGGAAAGGTTAAAAGCAGCAGCTAATGTTAGAATACCTTCTGTATGATCTTCTGAAATTACTAGATAACCTTCTCTGACATGCACATTGCAGATCACCTGGGGAAACAACTTACAGGCTACTCCTCAGTAACCCTTTCATGCTAGGTTGCTTTTTGAGTAGGAGAAAAACAAAACTGATGTGGGACAGCTCTTTGTGTTTTCTAGTTTAAAAATCTGTCTCAGGAAAGAAAGTCTCCTGTGGAAAAGAAATCTCACTTCAGCACTTAAGCAATGTTTATGCCAAGTAACTCCAACACTGCTGTCATCCTTGCTGCCATGTCCTATTCCCATACACCTGGGCTGTGACAGTTTATCCTCCCAGCAGCTCCTGCAGCCACTGCCAGCCCCATGTGAACACAGCACAGCAGGTACCTACTACAGCATAATGTGCTCTCCCATCATCTTCCGATATTCCTTTCCGGATCTGCATAAACAAAGGCTGCAGGTGGCTGTTAATAGTGCTGATGAAATCGTCCAGTTTATCATGCGCATAGTAAACTGAAAATGAATGAACAAAATCATACAGAGAAAAGTCAAACACCTACACACACATCAGGCAGATCTTATAACCTATAAACAACAACCTTGATAAAATAAGAAGTACTATATACAAATCTGGCCTGATTAGAAGTTAGTTTGCTCGTTGCTATATTATCTTTCAGGAAAGAGAGGGAACACTCATATCTTTACAGTTTTTAAACTTTTTTTAGCTGGTGCATGCCCTTCAGAAATCAAATTATTTTCAAGGTGCACCAGGGTAAAATCCCAGTTCTTTCATCACTAAGACAGACACACCTTTGTCAGTTTCACAACAGTGCTGGTGTAATTTTTTGGCCTCTGATCCTTCTGTTATCCCATTAGACATCAGAGCCTGCAAGAACCGTCGATGAGCATTGGTCATCTGAGCTGCCATCACAGTGTTTCACCAGGCTTCAAGTGCTGCAGGAGGTTTAAGCTGGAATTAATGCACATGTTAATGCCAATTGAGAACACAACAGTCCAAGTATACACAAGATTTCAATTGAAGTCTATTACATTGAATGAGGGCAAAAAAAGCAGATCCCAAGGTTGTCCTCAGAATGCAGAGGGTGACCAGCTCTGAGGTTCTGGAAGGGTGGAAGAGATGAAGTCCAACTAGTTTTAGCTCCAGAAAAAACAACGTAGTCATTGTGTTGTTGTCACCCAAAATCGAGAATAAAACTCCTCCTTAACACCAATGTAGTATTAGCAAGCAAGGAATACTTTACTGCAGCACTGGATACACAGGGGAATGACTGCTGCTTAACGTGCATAATTGGCTCAAGGTTATACATACAGAAGCTGCTTGAGTCCGCACAGATAGTCTCAGACAGTGCTCTTGGAGGGTCTTTAGGCACCCCGGTGGTCACTGAGCCTCTAAACTTCGACCTCGATCTTCTCTATGCGGTGCGGTTTTCATCGAAGCTGCTCAGCATGTTTCTGAGCGAACTGGACTGGGCCGCTTTGACTGGCCAGGAACTGGAGCAGGAGAGCGGCCCGCGGCCCACTCCCCGCTACAACGCCCCAGTAACCTTACACTCACTCCCCAGAGGGATTTGCAAACCTGAAAAGAACAGCGCTGGGTGACAAACACAACACCGTCGGTCATTCACCCTTAGACAAAGCTCCTGCTCCCCACACAGCCTGATCTGAGCACAGTCAGTCAAAACGGGTGACTTTGCACAGAAAACAATCCTCTACAGGTTTCGAAGAACGCCTGAAGTACTTAAAGGCAGCTCAGGAAATTCCGTGACCGCTGCACCAGCCGACTGCCCGATTCTGGCTGAGCTCTGGCCTCGCCGCTTCACCGCCCGCGTGGCCCCGGCCCAGCCGCAGCCCACTACCACGGAAAGCCGCCCGGCCCGCTGGCCCACTAGCCCGCTACCGCTAGCCCTCAGCCCCACCGGGACCCACCGGGGCTCTCCGGGGCTCCCCGGGCCTCCCACCGCAGTACCACCTCCACAGCGGCCGCAGCACCTGTCCGCGCCCGCCAGCTCAGCGACGGCTGCGCGCGCCCCGCCCCGCCCCGCCCCGGCCCCGCCGGCCCCGCCCCGCCATGGCCCCGCCCCGCGCCGGCCCCGCCCCGCCCCGCCCCGGCCCGGCCCGGCCCCGCCCCGCCCCGCCCCACGCCGCGCCGGACGGAAGGACGGGCGGTGTGTGGGGGCGGATGGCGGCGGGCCGCGCCCAGCGCAGCACGGCGCCCGGGGACCCCAGCGGGGGGCCGGTAGACACAAGGTACGTCTGGCGGCCCCTTCGTCCTGGTGTCAGGACCGGCTCCTTCTCGTTACTTGCGCTTGGCGTGCGTTTGTGTGGTCTGTGTTTTCCTCCGTGTCGGTTCTGGGAAGGGCGGAAGGTCTGTGCTCCCTCCGGAGCTGCCGGCCGTATGTCCCTGGCCCCGTCCTGTGCGGCGGCTCCGGCTGGAACCCGCGGCCAGAATCGCTTCTCTTTCCTTGCGGCTGTTAAACGCGAGTTTTACAGAGTTTTACGCAGAAAGGTGTAATTCTCCGAAGTGCTGTTCCTGCCGGACGTGCTGCCCGTGGGCGCAGCAGCCGCGCCTGTCCCGGGCCCGCGTTGGCGAGCGGAGCCGCTCCCAGCCGGGCCCAGCCCGGGGCTTGGGCTGCGCCCCCGTGAGCCCTGCAGAGCTTCGGGCCGGTTCGTGCTGAGCGCCCGGAACGGAGCGGTTTCTCCTCAGAAGGCATTATGCTCTGCGCCGGTTTTCTTTTCAAGGTTTGATGCAGAATCTGTTGGTGAAACTTCTGCTTTGCTATGTACCGCTTGTCTCATTTTATTTAGCGTCTGCAGTCAGTGCTTTAAACTAGAGAGTAAGACAAGTTGTGCATCAGTTTTAAAAAGGGGCAGTTTTAAACAGGGAATGATGCTTCAGCTGTACACTTGCAGCAACGGTGCATTAAGCACTCTTGTTTAATATGACCTCTTGATTTGGGCAGGAGTTACTCTTTGCACATAACAATTTTGCAGATTATAGATATTAATGGAATGTGACCCTAATTTCCTTAGAAGACCAGACCAAAAGTTACTACCGTTTTTCTTGATAGTGAATGAAATAATTCTAATAATATAGTATTTTTTTCAAGAAACAGAAAGGTTAAGTGATCAAAGCATGTAGCTTGTGCCAGTAACCATGTAGATCTGCTTCTAACCCCAACAGAGATTTCTTTCCTAGTTTGGGGAAGTGACTTGTGTCTTTACAATTTACTTTTCTCAAATTTGTCAGAGTTACTAGGTTGGCTGCAATTTTAGTATTGTCTATATGTGTTAAATACTTTTTTTTAAGATTGGTATTTCATTGTCTAGTATAATGAAAAACTTAAAGAGGTAGCAGGCAGAAGAGCTGTGGGTATTTAAAAATTTTCTCCTTTTGCAGTTTTATTAAAGTTCTGGCTTAATTCCATTTTTATCCACATGTGCAGATCCATTCTTCCATGAGAAGATGGTTTTGGTCTGCCATGTGCTCGACATGCTTACATGGTTCAGGATTCTTTGCCAAAATTCTAAGTGTTCCAAGAGTTTCTTGGAACGCCAGTCATGTGGCAGTATTACCTAACAGTGGAAAGTAAATGCTTTCTCTCTTGAGAATTCCAGGAAAAAGGGAAATGAAGGATTTTTTTTTTTTTTTAATGCCAGAGCAGTTGGCCCTTTTTTCCTGAGCAACAGAAAAGGTGCTTGTGTTCTTTTAAAAAAAATGTATTACTGTGCTTAGCCACATTTCATGTCTTCTCAGAATATGAAAAAAACTCAGCTCTTGAGTAGTAGTTTTCTCAAGCTCTTATGAGAAATTCGTCTTTCAAGTTTGTTCTTTATTACTAGATGAGCAGTAGCTGCCCCAGAAAAGGTCACAGAAGAGTTGCCGTTCTGGTCTTCTATTTTGACTAACAATGTCTGTGACATTCACATTCTCTGGACAGAGAGACATAATTCTGTCTCTCAGGAGAAACACAGAGAGAAGAAGAGATAATCTTTATCTCTGCTCCTTTGTTTTGCCCATGTGGAATATGGTATGGAGATCGTTTACCTGCAGTGATTGCTGGGTTGGATTTTGGTGAAAGTTGTTTGGGTTCGGTGACCAATGGGATCCAGCTGTGGCTCAGGTTCTCAGCAGAGTCACAAGTTTGTAGTTAAATAGGTGAGTAAAAAGTAAATATGTAGAGTAGTATAGTATCTATTTAAATAGTGTATTAATGTAATACAGTATAGTTTTAATAAAGCTATCCTTCAGCCTTCTGATCTGGAGCCAGACATCATCATTTCTTCCCCGCGTCAGGGTCTGCTGCATTTTTACTATAAATGTCCTTATCACTTAACTTCTAAGATGGATATTTTCAGACAGACTGACTCACCTCTGTCAGACACATGTAATGTGATTCTGCTGCATTGTTGGTTTGGGGAAGAGAGTATTGAACCATCATCCACAAATACCTTTCAGTGGTCTTTTCTACTTCATAATCTGACCAATCTTATGCAGAACACCCAACGCCGTTCACCTGCTGAAGGAGTCTCCTTTCCTCTCCTTGAAATAAAAACTAGTGTACTACCTGGGAACCCTACAGGTATAAACAGAGTAGCTGAAACTTACAGGCAGCAAGAATACATTGTCCAGATATGAAAGTTAGAAAATTCCAATAGCATGAGAGGAAGGAACCAAAGGGTTGTGTCTTAACAATGTGCTGCTGAACAAATTTTATCCCTCTTTATACTGAAAGTAAAGCCAAAAGCATATGAGCATGACTTCACTTACAAATTCACCAGACTTTTAAATGCATCATATCCATTTGTAGTGATATGAAAGCCAGTAGCCTCGTCTTGCACATTAAGTAACTATATTGGTAAAAAATCTTGGGGACACTTGCTATTTTTAAGTCTGAAATTAATTATGTCATTTGTTTTTAATTTACCTAGACAGTTTTGCTATGCTTAGGCACATAAAAGCTGCATTGTTTTCCTTCTCCAAAGTTGTTCTGGTTATATCATGACTAGGTATGTGTTTTACAACTTTCAAATAATTAGTATTTTAATGAATCTGCATTCTTTTGGAGCAATGTTCAGAGTTCTTTGCTAGAATTTCTTTTTAAAGGGGTGATACTCAGATTATCAAGGTACTGGTGATAGGACTTGGAGAAAACATTTTAGATTAAACACTTCATTCTTAAATTCTTTTACTTATCTGAGTGGAATCACAGGGGTTTGGTGACAATGTCACTGATTTTGGTCTAGTGCTTGCCCTTTTTTGCCCTTTGCATATTAGCAATCTCTCTTTTCTAGTAGCTAAAGAGAGTAGCTCCACTGCCAATGACAGTTCTGTATCCTCTGTAATTAAAATTTTGCAGAAAAGTCTTCTAGCTCATTTGTGTTCTCCTTATTCTTCTACGTATCATGTTCCATGAGCTAATTTTAGGGGCCAAAGGTGGGAAGCAGGTACAGCAGGGAGTCTGAATTCTAACATCTAGCAGAGTGGTAGGAAAAACTACACCTTTACCTTAACTGAGACAGGGATGTCAGCTTATTATGTTTCCTGTTGGCAGAATTGCAGCACATTTTCCCTACTGAACCTGACCATTGTCAATAATGGCAAGACTCCGAAGTGCTACACCATATCCCCTGTGGATCCTTTTCTTTTCATATGCAACAAATGAAGGTATGTTTGTCAATAATTTAAATTATTATGGTGAAATTTTTCTTGATAGCATTTTTCCATGACCACTAGGTAACGCTGTTACCACTAATGAACTACTATAAAATTTGTAGCTTCAAATGTCAGAAGTATCCCTGTTCTAGAAAAAATTTTTTTTTTTTTTATTTTTCCATTGACCTTTTCTATCTGGACAAGAAAAACTAGGAGTGTGCAGAAAGGAGAAGCAGGTTTGGAAAGCCAGCTCCTCATTCCCCAGTATCTGATCTGCACTGGACACTGCCTGTGAGCCAGGTGGCAGCTGTGCAGGAAGCTCCGGCATGCCCTGGCTGCTGCGGTTTGCCGCTGGGGAGCCGCGCTGCAGAGCTGCTGCCGGGTTGCGCTCTCCGCAGGCTGCAGAGTGACTACCTGGCGAGCACGGCCTGCTGAGCGCCTGCCTGCTTGCCTGGACTATGGCAGATTGGGCAGGCCTGTCTGTGGGACACAGCAGCTCTGACTTGCCCTGCCAGGGGCAGACAGGGGACGGATGGATCTGTTGCGTGTCCCTCTCCACCGTTCCGCCAGCCTGCAGACACATCGAGGCCGAGTGCTGCTGGTTCCTTAAGGGTTAATTAATGAAGCTCAGTTGGCAGAAGCTGACTTCCCATACCCATAAACATGGGTTGTTTTCATTGCATCTTTTATGATGTTTGATTAAAAATACTAATGATATATATATATATATATATATATATAGTAAGGGTTTTCAATATTGCATTTTTATTTTCTGGAAAATGAATCTCACTCTTTGCTTTCTGTATTTTTTTTAACTAGTTCCACAGTAGTCTATAATTTCTTAATCTCATTTTGTTTTATAAAACAAACCAAAATAGTTAAAAAACAATTTAAAGTACTCTAAAAAAGAAGGTTTATTAGCTACTGTCTTACATAGTATGAAATAGTGCAATTTGAATTAATGAGAAGGATCAAGGTTTGCAAGAACACATTGACAGAATTGTCTGGTCTAGGTAATCCCACCTTTTGATTTCCCTAAATTATCTTTATCAAAGTTTAAATTTATTGTGTTTTGTTTGGGTTTGTTTGCCTAGTTAACTATGCATTTTAAGTGTGTTCAGCATTGTGTACTCTTTGAGGATTAAAAAAGAAATTCAGTATTTAAATTCTCTCTTTTGACTATACAAAGTAAAAACAAACCCTGTACTGTATATGGTTTCAAAAGGAAATTCTCAAATATCTGAGCTTTTTGAAAAAAATAGGGTGTACCAGAGATGAAAAAGTGAGAAGGTGACAGAAAAAGAGCAGAGAATATAATTTAGAGTTCTGAAAAGACATGACAGCTCTGAATGGCAAAATAAAGTAAAGCTGTTAGTCATCATAGCTTAACACAACAGGAAGAGCTTAATTTAATTGAAACATTCTTAAAAGTGCGAGATGGTTAACAGATTAAAAATAATGTAATTCATCTTTAAGGGCCTTAACTTGATAGTGCTTCTGTTAAAAGTACATTTTAAAATGAGAAAGGAAACTATCAATAAAATTACAAATGGCAACCAAATATAGACAATATCAACAGGATAATGATTATTGTGAAATAAAAAGCAGTATGACTGTTAAAGTGATGCGGGAGTTCGACTTGCTGCTTTTTTGATGAGTGTTAAAGAATTGGCTATCATGCAGAAGAAAAGGGAACCTGGTACTGCCATCCAGAAAGGACATAACAGCAATAATCCTTACCTGCAGGATAAATATTTAGCCTTAGTAAATAAACCAAAACGTTTTTTAAGTATTTGAACACTAATGAAACCATGAATCACAGTTAGTTCTAGGTTTATAAGCAGTCAATATACCAGACAACTTAGAATCCAAATTTTATAGATCCCGTTGTGCTGTATATCATATCCACTAAAAGGTATCTGACCATCACATTTTACATATGCAGATCCTGTACTGTATCAGAGTATGCAGAAGTTGGATCATAGTAAATAACACAAGTGGACTATAGAAAAATAGAAATGCAGGGAAGATAAAATGAAAATTGGTACTTTCAGCAAAAAAAGGTGTGGGAGGAATACTCTGAAATTTAGGTACCTGTTGGAAAGAATAAGCCTGTGAAGCAGAAGTGGCTGGAGGACAAAGACCTTGCAGGATGTGAATAATTGGTAAATGAGTCTTGAATTTGCAATGTAAATGGCCATATACACAAAATTTGGTCTTGTATAATTGCCACAGAAAAAGTTCTAGCGGGATCCCTTTGGAAATTCTCAGATAATCTTAATTAATAGGATTCAGAAAAACAGGTATTTTAATTTTTTTACAGGAGATTGACATGTAAAGCAGAAAAGGATTTATATTTGTACAGGTTGTGCAAGAAAAGGGAGATACTGTTATTATTTACCTGTGAAAAAGAAGTCAAACATCAGAAAAGGCAAATAATTGTATTGGATGATAAAAGTATTAACTATTTCTAGCTATTTTCTTATGATCACATTCCAGGGTCCAGTATCAGGTTTGGCAAACTGTTAGTCCAAATAACATGGTCTTACTGTCACCTAGCTTCTTTTCTGTTCTGTGTATCACTCTTGTGGAGTACATTGAAATAAAGGAAAGTGAGGCTGGAAGGGGTACTGAGGATTGTGGATTCCATTTCCACTTCCAGTTCTATCAAAAATATTGGATTCTATTTCTACTTCCAGTTCTATCAAAGATATTTTGACCAGTATATTCTATTTTTTGGTAAAATACTGCCAGTGAAAATAGTTATAAACTTGAACACTGGAGTGCAGAGACTCGGGGCTTTTGTGTACCTCCTCAGTGCCTGGCTCAGTATGACTCTGTCTCTCCTCAGTCTTGAATGCTCTCATAACAATGATGAGAAGACAGAAGTACTGAGTGAAATGAAGTAAAGGTATATACAAAGAAGGCTGTGGCAGAGAGATCTTCTAGGCACTGGGGAGCTGCTCTGGGAACATGCTCCCCCATGCATTTGGGAACCTTAGAACCTTTTACCTTAGTTGTAGGTAAGACATGAGTCATGACTGTAAGTAGTTGTCCTGGTCTGACTCTGTTAATTATCTGCATTTTTGGATTTTGAACCTTTTGTATTTTAAAGGTGGGATGATGCTGTTTTGTAATTTAATGCTGATGTGTTTTAAACAGAGCTATTGCAATTGGATTTTCTGTTCTTGGAAGTCTGTATTGGCTGAAATGTTCTGTCTCAGTATTACTCCTGCAGACTCTTCCCATCCAGGACCATAGACATTGTCTCCAGAAAGGTGAAGACAGTCTGAGTGCCCCTCTTTCCATTTACCCAGACACAAAAAATAACAGTGTTTTCACTTAATTTGTAGAGGTGTGGTAGCTCTGTTTAGATGGAAAAGTTAGTATTTCTGCTTAATTCAATATAGTCTTCTGATTCTCTTGCTTTTCATTGTATGCTGCTTTCCCCTAGTTTTGGCTGCAGGGCACATACAAGAATTTACATGCTTCACTGACTATGACAAAGAGCTGGTCTGTCACTGGAAGGTGCCTGCACAAACCAATTGCTCCAAAGAATTTGTGCTCTGCTACAGCAAGGAAACTTCTTCTGTGTCGTAAGTGTTTAATAAGATGTTACACTGCCATTGTTAAGAGTTTCATATATCCTATAGCCACTGTTGGCTTTAATTCCCTCCCTCTACCATGGGTGTCTGGGACAAAATGTATTTCAGATTATTCCTCTTAATGTAAAATGTATTATTTCCTTTTAAGTAAAATGGGTTTTTGCAATTAACAGCACCCTTAGTTCAGTGGCCTACTCTGCTGTAGAACTTTCTGCTCTCTTAGGACAGAGGAGGGATCAAGTCCTACTGGTAGGAGTGGTAGGGCTCTTAGAAGTTTACAGAACCTTAACTTTGTGCAAAATTTTACCTTCTTCATGAGAAATCTTTCTTGCTTCACTGGTCTATAGAATGTGTGAAAGATGCTTTCCACTGAAGGCCAGGTGATTGTTTCTGCATACAGTGTAGCTCCATGTTCAGGCACAGACTGATGTCCTTGTTCTGAGCAGGGCCAGTCATCATCTCTTACACAAGAAGATGCATCTGGGTTCTTCTGTCCCTTGCTGCACAATTTCACCACACCAACATTCAAATAACCTTGCTGATACACTGCAGTAAACCTGTTCCTCTACTAACAAGATGTTAGTATGTTCCTTTAGAAGCTGAAGTGTGACAAAGTGTTGTATTTGGGATCAGTCCTTGACCTTTCTGTCAAGTTTTTAATTTGTGTGATACAGATATCCAGGGGGTGGCTAGGGAGGGTGGGTTGTTTGGGGATCTCCGTTTTGTTTTGGAAACATTTCTGGGAACTGACTTGTCTCAGTTCTGATTAGTTACGCATGTTGGGAAACTTGATTTCATTTTTTCAAGCAATAGTGTGTCACATTCTCTTAAACATCACATAATTTTGTGCCTATTTTTTAGAAACACGTGTGTTCCTGAGAATGAAAAAGACAGTTTAAGGTGCACTTGTACAATATATCCGGAATATTTTGTATTAGGCCTCACGTATATTCTAGTCCTACAGTTCAATGGCACTGATTCGTGGAATTACAGTGTAACACCAGCCCTTGTTGGTAAGAACTTGTTTGCTTTGTCACTGTCACATCTGTTTCTAGGCTTTGCAATCCTAGCTAACTTCTCATTCATATCTCCAGAACAGTTTTTGCTTGTTAGAGGTGCCAAATGTCATGGTAGCTTAAATGCAAAATCCATTTCTTTTAGAAACCTGATTCTGGATTAGATTCTTAAGGAATTAATGTAAGTAATGGGGAAGGCAGGGAGTGATTGTTCCTCTAGCTGTACCGTCTCAGCTGCAAGCCAAAAGGAGTTTGGGGACTTAGATTATCTTTAGTGCGTTTTACTTGTGGCTTACAAGATGAAGAGGCATCATGCTACTTTCAGTTTCTAGAAAGAAACTAGGCTATCCCTACTGAAATTCTTCCCATTCCTGTCTCTGTCATACTCCGATTTTTCATTCTAGTTGAACCATGAAGATTTTTTACAGTAATTGATGTTGGATTTTAACATAAAAAAGTTGAAGAGACTGCTCCTAAACAGGACAGAGTGTAGATACAGTTTGTCTCTGCCTAGACCCCCAGTTTGGTCAGAACAGTGTGCTTGTTGGTAACACCTGTCACCTTAAACACTCAGAGAAACCATTTTCATACCTTAGGCAGGCCAAAGAGCTGGTTCTCTTCAGAATACTTGATTGATGCTGCTGCTGATCTGCCAAGTAAGCAGAAGTTCACATCGATTTTCAAGAGACAGGGATCCAGGACAGCTTGGCTGTGATGTTGGAGCTCTGTGCCCACCCAGCCTCACAGCTGCTACTGTCAAGGCACAGTTGTTCCTGCTTCTCCAGGCTGAAAGCTGCATCCAGTGCACCAAAAGACCGTGCTTGCAATTGGTTCAGCCAGCTTGAGGAATCAGTGCTTAATAAATACTCTCAAGTTGCTCAGGTTCAGCCTCTCTATTCTTGTGCTACAGCATAGTGAAAAGGGCTACGTGCATTGACTGCGATGATATTCTGGTCTCTGGTGAATGCTTCCCTCTAACAGTGCTCTCCCATTACCCTGTTCTGTATTTTTTAACACACAGTTAAGCCGAGAGCCCCCAAAAATCTTGCCATCGAGAAAGCTGAAAATGGTAATTTCAATCTGAGTTGGGAGGAGAGCTACTCTCATCCATCCTTTCTCTCTGGACAGCCAGTCATCTATGAAGTGAAATACTGGAGGAAGCAGCACCCAACAGAGGTAAGAGACACCCAGTCTCTTCATTTTCTGTCTCTGGAGCTTTAAGGTTTAAAAAGTCCTCTTGAAAGTCACTTCATTAATAATAATATAAGGGCCAGCCAGAGCACAGTGATCCTGATTACACACTTGCCACAGTTCACTTTGCACCCAAGATGGTTCAGCTGGGTGTCAAAGAATTGAAACCCAAAATGGTCTGCTGCTTGCAATAGACAGGGCAGAGATTGAAAATACAATGCTTCTATTCCCTGAACTTCATTTGCCCTTTGACATCAAGAAGCTGGAGGTTGATGGCTCTGTGGGGCAGGTGAGTTCTGAATAATCCAGCACATCTGGGCTGGGCTGCTTCTGATAGTAGAAGAACATGCATGTGGTGGGTAAAAAATGCCACCTGCTGATGACATGAATTGCAGTATCATACATAGTCATTCATTTGTTCATTTGTGAAAGGTCACTGAAACACATAACACTATTGGTATGTAGTTGCTATCACTAACCCTTCACCCTGTAAAAAATCAAAGAGAACTTTCTCACTTTCTTTTCAGATTTCTGTAAAAGCAATTAACTACCAGGCAAACAGCTTTGAGATTACTGCAAGCTCCTTGAAGAGAGGCTATGATTATGTTGCAAGTCTCAGGTGTAACTATGTGGACTACCCAGCCTACTGGAGTGAATGGAGTGAAGAAGTTGAATTTCACTATGGTAATAGTGTCAGAAGTATCAGCTTGGTAAAAGGATGGTATATAGTCTTACATACTCTGCTGCTCTCTTGGAGGAGAGTTATGGACTCATCATCATTTTGAATGTAATGTGAATACATCAATAAAGGCTTCCAAAGACACTAAACATAGGCAAATCTTTGGGAAACTAAGGAAGAGAAGACCAAGGGAGGTTGGATTGCTTAGCCTTGTGAAAAACAGGCTGAAAGAAATCTGTTTATTCTCCATAAATGTTTCATGAAATAGACAACAGGGAAGTTGAAGAGATGTTTGAACTAAACAGCAATATAGATGTGAGAGCAAGTGAGTATAAATGAAATATATATATGCTGCAAATAAAGCAGTATTTTAATAGAGGTAGGAGGGTTTATAAAAACCACTGAAGAGCAGCAGAGAGAACAAGAAACATAGCTGCACTACAGTGACAATGATGATGCCATTTTAGGCACTGTGTGATAGCCCTTGTCCCTGAGGGCTGACAGTGCACTGAGGGCTGACTGGCTCTCCCAGCTCCTGCCACACCCAGTAGCTGAGCACACTACCTGTGCCAGGTCTCTGACACACTGCACACCATCGCTGCTGGCAGCTGTGGGAGTCTGTTGTTAACGTGCTGGAAGCTTTATTTTACATCCTCTAAAAGAGCATTTTTTTGAGTTGCAGAAGAGCAGCAAATAATTTGGTATTATCAGTACTTGCATTTAGATGCACATTCACGTGTAAACATTTGCTTGTTTAACAGATTACCAGGTGAAGGCTGAAGACATTCTGCAGATGGCTGTGCCCACATCCTGTATACTGATCATGGCAGGATCCATAATTTGTTACTTCTGTTTCACCAAGTAGGTATCCTGCTTGCTACAGAGTATAGAGTAACAGTTTATACACATATCAGTATTGGTATTGGTTAGACAAATCTCTGGTGGCACAGAAATCTAATGTTTTGGGTTTTCTCAGCACCTTTATCTAGCTGTCTGTGAGCAGAGATTTTATAAACACAAGTCAGTTTTGTAAACTCTGTCATTTTCTGAATGGTCTTATTAATCTTACTAGAATAGGCTTATTGCAGTAGGGGTTGTCAGGGATTATCAAACCCTGGTCTTTGTTGGAGTTCAAGTAATGTTGGCTAAATACCTTTATTTCTTTCAAAAATTTTTAAATGGTAATGTTAAATTTTTAAATGGCAATGAGATCATGTCTATTTCACACATCCTTCTAAACATGATTAGAAGAACAGGTGACTGTCGTTGTGCAGAGCAGTCACATACCAAACATACAAACATCTTTGCACTGGTTTAATGAAAATCAGGAGATGCCCAAAATGAACGCTTTCTGTTGCTGATGCCTAAGAGGGAGAGGAGAACAGAAGAAAGAAATGTAAATTGATTAAGCCCAAGTACAATCAAAACAAGTAATTTTCATTCTTCCCTTGCAGAATGAAGAAAGAATGGTGGGATCAAATCCCAAATCCAGGAAAGAGCCAATTGGTTGTAAAAAATGTCAAGGTAATTTAAAGGCTTTGCAAAAAATACCTTTTTCTGATCATCAGAAGTAGAATATAATAGTAAATTCTATTGTCTGTCTAGTATAATGGATGCTAAATACAGTCATATGTGTCCTCAATCTCATTTGTATCTTTATTAGTTTTCAGTTTTGTGCTACTTTGATGAAATTAAGTTCCCGTTCCAGGACTTAAAGCAAAGTCACCTGGAACGACAAATGTAAGTAAGATTGAAAAAAAAAAAAATCACTCTGCTTTACAGCATAAAATTGTTTCCTGTACCATAAACAATAACTGTCCTCTCCTTTTGACTTCCAAAAACAGAAGTTGCAAGAACTGTCTGGCTCAAAGTTTGGCAAGCCAAAACTTCAAAGGAAAAGATAACATCAGAAATGTTGAGAAATCTTGCAGTTGCCACAGCAGATCTGAAGAGTGGTTGCCAAAAGGCAGCAGTGCAGTTTTAACCCCTGATACAATACCAGTTGAAGAGTGTATAGAAATTTGTGTATGTTTAACAGACAGTGAAACTGAGAGCCAAGAAGAAACTAGCAACCAGATCACCATGTTTGAGCCTTGTGAGAGCAGCATTGGTGTTTTCAGAGAGCACCCTGAACACAATGAGTTACTAGCTAGCATGTTTGATGCACTCCTGGCAAATGAAAATAGCATGCAAGACAATAAAGGCCCAAACATCCCCACAGCAGAGGGGAAAACCTTAGAGAGCATTGGGTCAGAAAATCCATCACAGCAAAATCCAAAAGAAAGTGAAGCCCAGAGTCCACAATCGTGTGATATTTCTCATGCAGCTCCCCTTTTCACCAAAGCCTCTCAAGATGACTACAATTGTAGTACAGCCAGCAAAGAGTCAGAACTATCAGAAGAATCCTTTGAATCTGGCTATCGGAGCTCCAGCATAAATTCTGCTTCTCTGGATGCAAGAGATCATCAACGAATGGTTCATCAAAGCCTTTTTCTATGTAGTTCTGCAAGTGAGCTTGACTCTTGTGTCCTGATCCAGGAGTCTACAAATAAATCATTGTCTGGAACCAAAACAGACAGAATAAACAGCCCTGCATACAAGAGTTCTGATACCCTTGTATCTGCATCCATGGGATTCTGTGGTTCTGCCTACAAGAGCTGTGACACCTTTTTGTCTCCATCCCTAGAATCCTGTAGCTCTGCCTACAAGAGCTTTAATATGCTTGTGTCTGCATGCAAGGAACCAAGCAGCTCTGCATACAAGAGCTTCAGTGCCCTCATGTCTCAGTCAATGGCTGACAGTAGCCAGACTCTGGGCTTGGAAAGTGTGCCTTTCTCACTGCCTGTGAGACAATTGTCAGAGACACCCGGATGCAGCTGCAGAGATCAAAGTGCTCAGCCTGCTAGCAATCAGATGTGTTGTAACAACTACAGATCTCCCAGCACTGAGCTTGATTTTCCAAACACCTGTTCAGAACATTCTGATTTTCCATCTTTCTCCACACATGCAAATGAAGGTGCTTCAGCTTTTCTTTCAGAGGAGGAAATGCGTAAGCAAGTAATATATCAAAATGTTCAAAGGAAAGCAAATACAATTTCTTGTCCCACTGCACCTCAGCCATCTGGCTATCAGCCTTTTGGTAGTGTAGGTAAATGTAATTGTCTATACTGGGACAGTGACAATGAGGTTATGTCTACATCACTATATGAATCCTTCATTAATCTGTGCAACAACCTGAGTGAAGCACCTCCCGATACTGCAATCTATGAATTGGACCCAAGGATAAAGGACGGTGTGTTCTTGACTGTTCAGGGTTCTGACTGCACCATTGTCCCAGGTTTAGCATCTAGGGAGAATGACACACAGACTAGTGATGGCAGCCCTTGGATCAACAGCGCTTATGAGCTGAATGGTGATAGCAACGAGGAAAATACCAGGAGAGATGAACAGCTGTTGCATTTGTTAGAAATGAAATATCAAGACCTAAACAGCAGAGAAAGAGCTACAAAGGCAACAAAATGGAAAAGCTTTAACCTTACTGGTAAAATAATGCAAGAGGGTGGTGATAACAGGCTAAAATACTGACTTCCACTGCCACTCACACAACCACTTGAAGGAACTTGGAGATGCAGGGGGAAGCAAAGAGGTGCTGAAGCATGCAGATGGGGGCGGGGGGTGTGACTCAGCAGTCAGCTTACCAGCATCACTGGATGGTATTGGTAGCCCAACTTAGCCAGAAAAACTGCAGAGCTCCTGGAGCTCCATGGCTCAGACAAGGTGCTACCTTGTCATTTTGTGAGTAACTCCTATCCTTCTGACTCTCACACCATTCACAGTGAGGACTCCAGACACTTGCAGTTAAAAAAAAAAAAGACCAGTGGAACTGTTAATGGGAAACAGCAGGAAGAACGAGAAAAAATGAAACTTTTGTGCAAACCCTTGCCCAAGAGGACAACTGCTATATGGAGGTAGCCTAGCCAAGACCGAACTAGTCTTTAGAAATAAACTGTATGGCAAGTTGAATTGTTGCTTGTTGTTTCAATCTTGACTGAAGTGAGGGCTGCTATAGGTCACCCATGATTCATTGGGTTGTGTCACTTATGCCTGCCTGGAACTGGCAGCTGGGACATGGTGGAGACCCCTGGGCACAGTTGGGTTTGGAACCCAGCAGTGGCAGCCACAGCTCTACAGAGACAAAGTCAAAGATGCTGTCTCCAGCTGTGAGAAATCTCTAAAAGGGAGCAGCAGCTGCAGGAAGCAGGAGTTATTAGTACAGCTCTTGTGGTTATTGCCCTGGCTGTGTGTTGCTTGGGAAGCACAAAGGTTATGTGGAATATGCTGACATACCTGAAAGTGGGATATAGGTCAGGTCCAAAAGGAAGGTGTTTGATTTATCATACAGCTTCCAGAGCTTACTTCTTTTGGGGTGGGGGATGTTGTCCTGTGTGCTTAGCCCTGGCATGGGGTGTATGTTTCTATACCTGCACAATCAAGACCTGAAAAAAAGATTACCATCATTTTCACTTACACAGTGTTATTATTGGTGACTGATTAGTTTTTTTATCTTGTAGAAACAAGAAGTTACTTCAGCAGCTGTAAAAGGATTCAGGGATTTCTAAGCAGTGTTTCTTCCCAGAAGGATTATCCAGTGTGTGGTAGGACAACCTACCTTAATGAAATACTTTTTTTTAGCTTCTTGTTCTTGTCCAATCAGAATGGGAATTAGCCTGCACCTTAAAGGCACTATGTACTTCTTGTTGGATAATTATTCAAGAAGTTTTACTGATGACTTCTCTACAGCATAATTATATATTTCAGTATGGTAAATTCCACCATAGTATGTTGCCAACAGCATAAAACAAATAAGAACCATAAAGTAATGGAGGTTTTCTATTCAAATGTACAGATTTATTCTCATTTAGAAAACTCTATATTGCTATTCATAAGGAAGGAAACCATAATGCTAAGCACAGCAACTGGTACTGCAAATCTCTCTTCTAAGTAGTAGAGGTGTCTATGTAGGGACACCGGTTGTGCTTTCTTTCCCTTTTACACCTGTGCACTCTCTTGCGTTCTTTGTGAGAAGAAAGATTTTGCCTCCACGAAGGCTTGTGCTTGGCTGGAGAGGTCTGCTTAGGCCAACTTTGCTGCAGCACTTTCTCCTCTGCTGAGCCCTAGCTCCATTTTGCCTTTCCCTGCCATTTTTGTTCCACATAGCTATGCTCTCCAGTCTGTACATTTCCATATTACTGTTTTCTGTGTGGGGTTATTCTTCCCTTTCTCTCCCTTCAGTGTTTCTCTGGTGAAATGGAACCTGACTCTCAGAGAAGGGGGATCCCTGTTCCTATGTCTTTGTATAACCCAGAGCTGGAGACAGACAGTGGGGTTGGGGTCTGGCTCACTCTCTTTCTGCAACAGGAATGGTGTCTGGCTGTAGTGTGTGCTGAATTTCCCGTTACATCCTCTAACCCTGCCACTTTTGCCATCCGTAGCTATTACCAGGCTATGAAACACAGGTGAGTTTCAAGTGACAGATTTCCAGCCCAAGCTGGTGATCTGCGCTTTGGGTGGTGAGTGGGAGTGGTGACTTTGAGCTGGCAGTGAGGGGTCTGGAGGTCACCACTTGGGGACCAGCCTGTGCCTGCATGCTTATACAGAGAGAGGCAGCTCATCCTCCCAAGAGAGGAGCTTTGGTACCCTCCAGGCATGTCCTTTTTGCAAGTGGAGGGCTCCTGCCAGGACAGAGAATTATTGATCACGGTAAGCATATATTCATTGGTTTTCAGGTTGTTTTGAAAGAGTGCCGTGCAAGTGAAGGCTTGTGCCAAATTTTAGCCTAGTTATAGTGCTGTTTATTACTTGCTCACAATCACTCCACCTCCACATCTTTCTCACTTGTCTACCTACCAAATACTAGCAACCTGGCTCACCATGAGTGAAATAGGTTCCTGAGAAAAAAAGCCGGTGCATTCACAGTTCAGGAGAAGCTAGTTCAAATACATTCCTTTCCCATTGCAGAAATGCTACAGGCTTGGCATCTTTTCATTTCTCTTCTGAACAGAGTTGGCTTCTTGGAAATATGCACCTGTAAGGATCAGCTGTTGGCAAATTCCCCTCAATCATGAGTTTTATCATTGCCCATAGAAAACTAACAATAACCACACAACAAGGGTTATCCTAGTATAGAGCAGGACCTTGAAGATGGGGAAGTCAGGTTCTTGGGGGTAGGGACAAGTTAATTTAGGGTGAAGGAGGGGTCAGCTTTTTAAATAGCTTGATTCTACCTCTTTCTTTGTGACCCTACATTGTTTAGGCAGGGTCCAGGGATGTCCAAGTGTTCACCCACCATGAGCTACAAGCTTTATGTAAGAAAACCAGTTCTTTTAAGTGTTGCAATGATACGGCCAAATGAACAAGGGGTTAGAGAACTAAATGTGAGGGTTGTAACTCCCAAAACCCTGCTCCCTAAAGTTTACCTCTGACTATGGAATTATGTGATAAAACTCCTTAATGAAGAGAGGCTGAGAGAACAGTTTGTTTTCTCCTAACCAGAAAACCTTTTAGGGAGCACAATTCATGCCTTTTTTGTTCTAGCCCTGACAGAGGTGCTTCCAAAGTGTGTTATTTTGTATGCAGTTTCTTTTATAAAAAAATAGGTAATGTTTAATAATTGTTGGGAGGACTATGCCTAGGCAATGACCAGGCATGTGTGCCATGCATGCACACAAAGAGAACATAAGAGAACATATCTCACCCCTGCAGATTGCTGAATACAAGGTCTGCCCCAGGCTCCCACGTGATGATGTATTTTGATCTCACATTACCCAGAATTTTCATTTCTTTCAGCACGCTTCTGCGACTGAGACCTTGCAGTCATGGCCACAGCCCTCAAGGCCTCTCCTACTGCACCTAAGTCACAAGGTCAGAAACCAAGCAACAGCTCAGCAGGAACTTTCTGGAAAAAAAACAGGGAGACCAGTGAACTGGTTTGGTTTTCAACTGTGGGTCTTTCTAATCAGATTGCTCCAAAGCAAAGGAAAAACACAGCCAAGTGAGGAAGAGAGCACTTTCCAGATACCTCACTAACACAAACAAAGTTAAAGCCTAATGAGTTGCCATATGTTGGCCTGTTCCCAGAGTGCCTAATAACAGCTATCAGCAGCACAGCTGGATTGCTAAATCCTGAGTGGTTTCATTCCTCATGACAAGCTTGTTGAGAAGAACTTTACACCTCTGCAGAGCTCTGGCCAAAGGCGCTTTGCTCTATTTGTTCCTTTTGCTGTCCTGCTTCCAGTCTGCCCCCACTTGGCTTTCTATAACATTGAAATGTCCATACTGTCCCTTCAGTATGACTGCAAGATGAAAGAGAAGAAAAAGTGGCAACAGCCCTAGTTGAACGGAATGGGGAACTGGCTGCTGTGGCATGTTTATCTGCATGAGGGGAAGAGCAGCTGTTTTTGTCTTTTTTTTGCTCTTAGCCAGAATGCTGTCTATAAAACTGACCATCTTTGCATAAGACCTAAGATTCTATATTCTGAATGCAGAGAGGCAATTGTCATGGCAAGAGTACCACAGTCTGTCTTTGGTCGAGGGATTACTGTGCTAGACCTGCCGCAGTCCAAGGAGCATGGCAGGCGTCCTAAGGAGCTCCTGCCCCAGTTTAGTGATGGATCAGCCATTTCCTTCATCCTGTCTCTACCCAATCGTAAAGAGCAGGGCATTCATAACACTGTGATGTTTGTCCTCTGATTGAAGGCTACCAAGTTGGTGACTAATACATAGTACTGGGATTTTCCTACTTGTTGCTGTTTCCTCAGCTCTTAGAAATGGGGAAATTTGCTATAAGCTGAAGGGTTTGAGGTTGACTGCTTCTCCCCAGCTCAGCTACTGCTGGTTTCACTTGCAATGAGCCACCCACACAGCAACAAGAATTATAATGAGGTGAGAAAGCTGGACGGCGTTCTGGGGGTAGAATTTCCACGCCTGGGTCAACCTTTTAACCAGTCCCCAGTTCTTGTTTTGACGGCCTAGGGAGTTTCTATTAGAACCAGATGGGCATTGGCCATGGCTAGCTGTGGAGCCAATGCCTGTGGTAAACACCCAGCTGAGGTCTGGAGGAGCTGGCCTGTACTGTGCTGCAAGTGCTGACCAGTGCACATGTCTGACAGGCCGTGGGCTTGAAGGTTGTGCAGGGCAGTTCACTGCTGGGTGGTCTTCCCTCTCCACTGCCTGGCTGAGATGCTTCAGAAACACATAGCATGCTCCTCCACAACATGATGGGGGCAATGAAGCCATTAAATGCCTTGTTTCCTCCGCTATGGCAGGAATTTGGATACACAGTTTGGCCTGTGCTGAGTATTTCATGGCCTCATTCTGAGCTGTACTGGGCCCTTGCAACAGACACTGTTGTCCAGAAGTATTAGGAATTCTTCCCACTTCTGGTCAAGCTGCCTTTGCTTTTCTTGCAACTTAAAAACCTCTGGCTCTGCTTCTATATTGGGTTTGTGTAGCAGCATTTTATAGTGGAAGGGGGCTAGAAGGGTGGCTTTTCTGAGAAGCCACTCCCTTCCTGCCTTTTCTCCTAAAGACACATCACTTTGCTGCTAGTGACATCAGAAGACACCAAATGTGTTAGGATTGCATGTTCTGTGGTTTACAGATGCAGCTGGCCACCCCCCTGCAGCGTACTGTGTGAGGCCTTTGCTTTGCACATGCTGCCACAGCCAGAGGCTGAAGACAGCTGCTTGTTGTTCACCCTGTGACAGGTGCCGGAAGCTGCCTAAGGCACACTCCATTGCTGCACCAGCCCCGAGTGTGGAAGAGCTGCCGCCAGGCAGGATAGGTGGGACATGCTGATTTTTGACAGCTGTGGTAAAACAGAGCTCCATGAGATGTAAGACCTTGCCATAAACAGCTGTGTGCCAGGAGTAGAGTTCTGGTCTTGGTGCATCCTCAACTGCAGAGATCTGGGGACAAGCTGATCTATGTTGCCTTAAGTGGGTCAATTTCTGCCAACTTGCATGGAAAGAGCAGGGAGTTCTGCCAGCATTGCCAACTCAGGTGAACACTGTGGGAATGTGTGAGTCTTGCTGACCTCATGCAGAGATGCTCTGGGCACGCTTTGCATGGTGCAGCTGCGGATGTTGGGTTTGAGCCTGAGCAGAACTGTAGGTTTCTGTTCCAGATGGTCAGGGTGAGTTCACAAGCACAGTCATTCCTGTTTCTTTTTACCAGCATGTGTTGGGTGATTTCCTAAGAGAAGATACAAGCCTCTGTGCAATCTCCTCCATGTGAGCAAGATGTACATAGCCACAGCTCTGTGAAGGTAAGCTCTTTTCCTCTGGCTAGAGCCAAAGTGATGTCCTCTTACTACAGCATTCATGCAGTATGGGTTCAGACATCATGGATATTGGGGAAAACAAGAGGCTGACCTCAATGTTGATGACTACAGATAACTGGCAAAGGCAGAAGGGAGGCAGGAGGGCAGGATGCTGGGGTCTCTGCAGGTGACATTCAGTATTCACCAGACTGAAAGCAATGCACTCCTCCCTCCCCTGCAGCATTCTGTGTCAGCTCAGAGCCACCACCTGTGGAGCTTTGGTGTTTTTTAACCTGCTGCTTTGCTGACTAACACCTCCGCTTTCTGCTTGGCTCATTCATATTTTAGCTTGCTTCCTGGGCTTTGAGGTGGTTTCTTCTATTGCTTTCCCTTCCAGCAGAACACTGTTACTCATGTCTCAGCTGTTCTGCCATTTTTCACTTATTGTAATGTATGATTATCTTCCTCCTAAATGTCACCAGCCAGCAATGGTGCCTTTGACCCTAAAGTTATGCCAGGTCTGTCTCTCTGACGCTGCTGGGGATGTTGGTTTAATTCTGTTATGACAGGAAGAAAGTACAGAGGTAGTACTGTTTCTCTAGAGTTTTTTCTTTTTTTTGTCAAATCATGAACTTAATAACTCTAAGCATGACTGGTTTTATATCCTAGAGAAAGGAATTACCACCTCTGAATGTTGTTTTTCAATTATTTATCTTGCTGATAAATACATAATTATGTTGCCCTTCTTCCAGTGATGGAAAAATGGTTTTGTGTCATGAATAACAGAATCTACCAAGCCTTCCTTGTGTGCCCTTCACACTTGCTTCTTGGTGAATATTATTGCTGCAGGCTAGGCTGAAATTATACTTTTTATGAGTTAAATTTGAGGAAAACAGGCCTTTTTGTGCAATATGTTTAAATTTATAAAGCCATTGGTCTTACAGTGCTACCAGTTTTCCTGTTTTTAAAATTAGCTCTGTAATATTAAATGTATATTATTGCAGAGTTTAAAAGTAGCATGGCTTGTGACTGCCAGACTATCACTCTTTGGACTGATCAGACATGCTGCTCTTTCCCTCACTCCTCTGCATAGATAATAATATTGGCACACCCTGGAGGATCCTGTGTAATCAGGGGCCAAAAGCTACACCACTGTCCTGGTGTGCTATCCTCACAACAGAAAGACATTACTAAGAGCATGGGAAATTTCTGACTTAGCCACTCAGCCTCATAAACCTTGTACTGTTCCACACTGCACCCAAGATAGGTGACAATCTCCACAACCCACAGGCACCATCAGCTGAGACAAGTCTTTTCTAGAAGCCTGGGCCTGACATTGTGCCTGTAAGTGATCCACAAAGCCTGCAGAAGGGAGAGCTGGTCTTTCACAGAAGCTGCTCCAAACACAATGAGGAGTAGCTTCTGGATTAACTCATGTGACCTTCTCCATGCATGTTCTAACAGTTACCAGCAACTACCTGGCAAGCATGGTCAAGACCCACCTGCCCTGGCCTGAACATTCCAAAACATCTGTTTTTCACAGGGTGAGGCAGAGGTCTGGAGGCTTAACATGGAGCTCCCTCATCCTGCACCCTGCTGCTTTGTGCTAACTAAACTGCTGCAATCGTCTTGGGTTATTACAGCTCCTTGTTCTTCCTCCTAGCTCCTCCTACCTCCACACTGTGTTGTATGTGCCAAATGCCTCCACAGTGCTGCTCATTTCCCTCTTGTCCATGGATACAGTTAGTGTGCCTGGGTTCCTTGAAGCCCCTTTAAAGGTATAATTAGGTGAGTTGATGGACCCTCCCTCAGTGTGAGCCTTGCAATCTAAAGAGACCTGGCCCAGACACAAGTCCCCGGCATGAGATGCGACCGGGGTGAGCCCCTCACCTGTGTAGGAGCCATCTGACCTCCCTGCCTGTGGTCTAAGGACTGGTGCTATTGGCTTGATCCGGGAACCATTTTGAGAATGGATGGAAGCTGAATGCAGTGGTATTGCAGACTGTCTCCAGTGTGGCTCATGCTGTACTATGCAGTTTGGCTTAGCCCTTTAATACCTTGACACTGATGCCTCCTCACTGCACAAATCTAAGCCCCACTATGACCTTTTAGATAGGAGGCTTGTGAGTTTTTATCAGCTCTCCCACCCTTTTCTCATGTAAGAAAGCAGAGCAGTACAGTAATAAATGTTGTGTGGGTGTTTGGACCTGAATTCATCACCTCTCACCACATCCTTCTGTTGGCACAGTAATACTGATACACTCGTGACGTCAATCTCCATTTATCGCTGTGTATTCCAATACACCACGGCCCTTGCTTGTGCACAAGTAGGCTTTGCTCTTACTCGGTGCTGAGGAGACCCGCCTGCTCCTCAGCTCCCCAGGCGGGGTCTGCAATTGCAGTAATGATTTAGCCAGGCTGGTCATGGAACTGTTGGAGGGCTGAAATGCACAGAACAGGGCAGGTAATATCCATGTTTCCACCAATTTTCCCTGCTGCCAGTTTGTTCCTGCTTGATGTTGCAACTTCACTGTAAATCTTTCTTATAGCTGATGTGGCCCTTGTGCCCCAGCTGTCATTGCTCTTAGCCTCGGGAAAATCAGAGCACCCCTTCGTCTCCCTGTTGCTTCAGCTTTCTGATTAGATGGCAGTGTGCCTTGATAATGATTTTTTTTTCAAGAAGGAAGCTTATTTGAGCATATAACTGGTGGACTGTGTCTTCCACTCTTTTTTTGCTTGGGTGCAAAAAATTCATTTTCTCATGCTTGGAAATATTTTTTCCCTTTTTTTTTTACTTAAACTGAGTTCTTAATTAGTTTTGATATGGGGTGTGGGGTTTTTTTTTGTTTTTTTGGGGATGTTTTTTCTAGTGGGGTTCTGTTTGTTTCTTTTGTTTTTGGTTTTTTTTTTTTTCCTTTCTTGTGTGTGTGTGTGGTTGTTGTTTTGGGGGTTTGAGGGGTTTTTTTTGTTTTGTTTTTTAAGTACATACATTTCCTGAAAACAGTTCAAACTGTGAGCTTAGATTGCATCAATGTTTGGCAGCTTATAGTATCGTCATATTTCCAGATCCTTAACAAAAATAATCTTCATAAACGTCTGTCGGTATTGGTCCTATTTCCTATTCTCTGGTTTATTAAAAACTGGTAGCATCATTTACGTGTGTATATTATGCAGGGCTACTCAGCTTTATTGCTGTGGTCTCATAAGGATATTCCAGAGTTTGCAGATGTGGTATTTGGCAGCTGTACAATGCTTAACATTTTATAACAAATGTCTGTGTTGCAAGGATGCTGATTCTGAGTCCCCATTTCACAGACCAAGAAAATGAAATGAAGCAGTAGAAAGGAGTTTTCTAATGCCAGACTTGGAATAAGTTCCTGCCTCTGCTTATTGCCCACTGTCATTCTTTTCTCCAGGTGAACAATCACATGCTGACAGACAGAAGCAAATGGGAAGGGTGTAACAAATGGAGGGATGTAGGAAAGGTAGGGGTCCCAATAATAGACTGGGATTGAAGCTTGCAGGGGGCCTAACTGGAGCATGCTTCAGAATTAGGGCTGCTATACATCTCCACCGAAGTCATGAGGTCTTTGGCATCAAAGACCACAAGGACACTGCTGCAGAGCTGCAGTTTCCCCAGCTCTTCTGCACTGTCTTGTCTGTCCATGTCTTATCATAACAATCTGGAGCACAGCCAGGAGTCAGACAGTTTCAGCAATACTGAAACTGTCTATGGTGCTCTTGGAGGTCACAGTCTTTTCCTACCACACTGAGGTAGGGAAAAAGAAGGAGATAAATGTTGGACTAATCTGTGGGCGCTGGCGAGGGTAAGAGATGGGACAGTGGCATCCCAGCTTAGGAAGTATTGTCTCTCTGTTTCAGCTATTTTAGCAGATCCTACCGGTTTTCTTATTTTTGCTACTGTGCTCTTCCTCATGAGTCTTCCTTCTAGATTACAAGGCTGTATGCTAACCTCTCCCCATTGTGTAATGGCAGTCTCTGGTAACTCTGTAAGACATCTACCCAATTAGCTACTTGGGCTCCTTGCTTTGACTTTTTCCAGTTCATTCCTACCTGTCCTTTCAGGTCAACGGTACCATTTTCTGAGCAGAGAAAGAAAAGTAGGGGAGGCCCTTGAAAGAAACCACAGTCCAATAGGTAAAAGCAGCAAAGACTTTCCTTGCATTGGTCTGTTCATTTAGGCAGGAATAAACATAAAAGCAGGGAGCTACTGCAATATCATTAATACAAAGCATCAGAGGCTCTGCCTGTTGGATTTTGAAATAAATGGTGGGTCTGCAGGCCTCTCTGAGGGCCCAGCAGGCCTTCCTGAGGGCTTTTCCTTTTCCTTTTCCTTTTCCTTTTCCTTTTCCTTTTCCTTTTCCTTTTCCTTTTCCTTTTCCTTTTCCTTTTCCTTTTCCTTTTCCTTTTCCCTTTCCCTTTCCCTTTCCTTTTCCTTTTCCTTTTCCTTTTCCTTTTCCTTTTCCTTTTCCTTTTCCTTTTCCTTTTCCTTTTCCTTGTTGTCTTTGTTTTCCATGGTGGCCAAGAGGGTGGAGCATGGCAGTCACAATATTAAGTAATGCTGAGATGGGCTCATGGTGCAGCCAGTCTCAGTATGAAGTCAACTGAGCAGGTTCCACATGGCAGGATAACAGCAAGCCATCCTCAAAGGAATGAGGATTTGGAAAAGAGCCATGGAAGATGGGTGAGATCATAAGGTGGAGTTAGAGAGTGGGCTGTATCTCGGTGACTAGGGACTACACCACCAGAAGTAGTGGTAATGACTAATAAGTTATTATACAGAGAAAACTTGGAGATCTGCTTGGACCAGAGGGGTCAAGAAAAGATGTTTACTCAAGGCAATGTGTGATGCAGAAAGAAGATAGAGAGTTTGCCCTGCCACTGGCAACAAGTGAGGGAGGATGGCAGAGTGCCTGGGGCTCCTTGCTGAGCTGGAACAGTGCTTCATGGGCAGGGTTTGTTTGGCAGGAAAGAAGGGGCAGCAGCTGCATCATTGTTCCCACAGCAGGGTGTGACACAGTGTGTTTGTGGCACCTCCAGAGCAAGTCTTGCTAGTCTCACCTGGGCACTGATGCCCTGAGAACATGTCTGTGAGCTCACATGAGGCTGCAGGGGCTTTCTGGTGGCTGCTAAATTTGTTTTGCTTTCATTATTTGAGTAAACCTGGGAAATTTTTAGACACCGCAAATGTTCCTGAAGTCTTAAAGGCTTCATGGGTTTCTCTCTGCTGGATGATTGCCTAGGTATTAGTTGCTTGTGATGGATACTGCATAGACACCCCAGGACCTGGATACCTGAAACCCCCCCATATTAATACAGGCTGAGAGACAAAGAGATTGTCAGCTCTGCTGACAAGGACCTGGGGGAAGTGGTGGATAAAAAGCTGGCCATAAGCAGGTAATTTGTGCTGGTAGCCCAGAAACTCCTGTATCCTGGGGTTCTTCCCCAGCAGTAGAGCTGGTAGAGGGAGAGGATTCTTCCCCTCTACTCTTCTCTCTTGAGACCCTAACTGGTGTTCTGCCTCCAGGTCTGGACCCCCAGTGTGACAAGCATGTGGAGCTGCTGTATTGAGTCCAGAGGAGGAAGCACCTCTGCTATGTATGACAGACCGAGAGAGTTGGGCTTGCTCAGCCTGGAGAAGAGCAGGCTTTGAGGAGACCTTACTGCAACCTCTCATTATTTAAAGGGAGCCAGTAAGAAAGATAAGGACAGACTTTTTAGCAGAGTCTGTTGCAACAGGACAAGGGGTGATGATTTTTTAAATTAAAAGGGTAGATCAGACTAGGTGGCATGACACATGCGCCCTTCCTGCTGTCTGTGCATCCTTGCAACTTGCTTTCAGTTAAACTATGTCGCCAAAATAATATACATTGCTTCTCCAAAGTCTTGTCCCATTTAAGAATAGCTTGAGAAAACAGTGCTGAAGTCTGTACTCGGTATCAACAGCCAATACTCTGCAGAGAGTACATTTTAAGTCTTTCTGTGCGCATCCATGTGTTTCCATAAATATTTAAATGCTGTGAAAACACAGCCTTAAATACATTATATGACTTGAGGGCTTTGTCTTGGAGCAGGAGCTGTGGGTTGAACAGTCATCTGTGATGCCATTTCCTCTTTTTTAAACATCCTGCTGTCATCTTCTCTGAGGACTTTCTTGTAGGTTCTCTTCACTATACCATCAGGGCAGCCTTTCCCTGCAGTCAGTACTGTACATTGTTCTCTTGGATGCAACATGGGAGGCTGAGGGTTTTTTTCTTTTTTAATTCTCGTCTGTCTTTCTGGAGTCCCTTAACTAGATATTTCATGCTTATTTAACTAAAGGTAGGCAAAATCAATGAGTTCTCACCAGCTTTCCTCACACAGGCCCACAATCATATTCAGACTCCATTTGGCTAATTCACTGCATAGCTGTTTAATCTGCAGCAATGTCACTTCTAGTAGCAAGCCATTCCTAGTTGCAAGATACTAATGAAGAAAAAATTGGTTTGCAACTAACCTGAGTCTTTCTTGTTGCCTGAATAACCCAAGCTGCAGTCACTTTGCTGCTTTGTCTGTGCATGTGCTAGCAAGTAGCAAAGATTTCACTGACCATCCTTATGGCAAGTCGGCATGCTGTTGGTCATACCCCCCCTTAACCCATGGAATAGATAAACACAGGAGAGCTGAAAATAATTGTCTAAATAAGGCACACTATTTTTAGACGTTTAAAGTCTGAGCAGAGTTCTAAATTGGTTGTGGGAGTCTTGTTTGTTGTTGCTTTGTTTTGTTTTGTTTTTTTCTTCCCTAGGACATCCAGTAAGAACTACCATGAAGAACAAGCCGTGGCTCCAGAATATTTTCTTCTGCCTTTTATTCCAGTACAGTAAGTCCTCAAATATTTCTTTCAGGTTGTACAACCACAGGATTTATCTTAGTGACCATATATGCCAGCTCTGATGAGATGTACATGGCACAAAGTTGCCATGGGACAGCAAGTACAAGATAAGGTCCCCAGGGAGAGAGTTCCATGCGGTAATGAGTGGAGGACAGGGACGGGAAGGTGCACAGCTGGGCAGAGTTCAGCCAAGCTGTGCACAGCTCTGGGGACCAGCACCAGTGGAGAGCCTGCAGAGGCAGTGCCTGCCTTGCACTGAAATGTCTCCTAGTGACATTAAAGTAGGATTTCCCCCACCACAAATACCCTTTGCTGTAGAAAAGGTTCCGGTGGCCAAGACCAGGATGCCCCCAGGGTTGCTGCTGGCTAGTCAGCCAGGGTCAGTGTAGTGAACCTCTCCTAGTCTGAGTCCGTTTGCTTAGGACTGCACTTGTGCATACAGTCATCCCCCCTCTTTTTCTGGCTCCTACCCACACTGCAAACTCCAGCTGACTCAGAGCTGACTTTCTGAACAGATCAGCAGGACAGAAAAAGGCAGTGACAACCAAGTCTGCAGGGAACCATGCAAGTTTAGTATCTTACCTGCTGCTTGTAGGCAGAGAATTGGACCTGTCCCAGACCTAAATAAGGAAAAAAGATGCATTCAGAATTATATCTTCATGTCATAGGGGACCACTGTGATGTCTGATCTCAATTTTGCATGATGCAAGCCAGGGAATTACCATGTACTAATTTCAGTTTGGATCAATCTAGATCTTACTGTTAGAAATATTCGAGGTTTGTTTCTGAAGCTGCCAAGGAGAGACATTTCATCCTAGATCTAACTAATTGGTTTTAGGACACTTAATTATTCCTTTCCCAGTAAAAAGCTGTCCTCTTAATTTTGTTAACAGTTTCTTGCCCAAAGATACCCTTGCAACTTACCAGCTACCTAGGAATAGTAGTCTGTCTACCTAGGAATAGTAATCTGTTTGAATAATTAACATAATAGCATAGAAGAACACTAATTACTGATGCTTAATAGCCTATTAATACTTGCTGCCCTTTCTAAAGGAATGCAAGAGATTCCTATCCCTGTTTTTTCGAGGAGAATAAAGTTAGGCTAAAAGACAAAAAGTATGTTGCTCAGGATTCTGAACTAAACAGTGCTTGGTCCACGACCCTCAGAAGTGTCTATTGAGGGGTCAAAATAAAATGTGAGAACTTAATGAAAATTTTAGAAAAAATTCTGAAGTCGGTGTGAAATTAAAAAGTCAAATTAAAGGTTTAAAAAAATCATACGAACATCCTTGGGACCAATCTGTTGCAAACATCCCCAAATTTCTTCTGCCACTCTCCTACACCTTTGGGTTAAGAAGGATTTTGTACGCAAATCTGAGTGCTGCCCAGAGCTTGTGTAGGGAGAGCAGTGTGTACTCTGATATGTGAGGAGTAGGAAGTAAATGTTGTGATGGATGGCTTCAGCAGTGAAAAGTTGGACTTTGTTTTCCTCTGGACTTACCCCACCCTAGAGGAAGGCTGCACCCTCTGCTGGACACGTCTGCTGTCTGTTGTGACTATAAACGCAGACAACTTGTTTATGTGGACAGCCATTTCATCTGGAGGCTGGAACAGATGTTTCTGGTCCATCATTGCACACAGTGTCTGCATTCCATGGTGGTTCTCTGCATACAGCTTCAGCTGTAAGATTGAGCATTGGAGTTGTTGAGCACATCACATTAGCAAACAACACTCTGGACATAAACATGTTGCAACAGGGAAGGAGGAAGCAGGGAGTGCAGCTTCTCTAACCAAGAAAGCAGCAGAACAACAAAGGGAAGTGAGCTTGCAGCATGGTTAGCATCAAAGGGTTTGGTTGCCTGATGGCTGCAAAGTAGTGTGTTCTCAGGAGCCTTTACGGTAGGGGAGGACACATGCTTGATTTAAGCATGGATGTAACAATCTTGAGTCTTTTCATAGATGATGGCTATTTTATTCCCACCGAAAATGGGTAATACTTTATGTGTCAGAAATGAATGGTGTGAACCAGCATGGCATGCTGCAGCTCCTTCAGGCCTTTCCTCATTCCACCATTCCCAGTGCAATGGTGATGGTTCTTGTCAGCCCAGGAAGCTGTCAGGAGGGGACTCATCAATGCAGACATTTCTCACTGTGCTACTATCATTTCTGCCTTGAAATCCAGGGAGAAAAGTGTATTATGTACAGGACAATTGTACTTTTATAAAACACATAGTGGATACTGCTCTGTGAGCAGAGCTCCCACAGAACAAGTACAAAGAGTATAAACGCTGCTTTGTGACCCCTTCCAAAAAATTACTTGATTTTCCTAATGACCAGTATAAGTTCTACAATTGCGTTTCAAATTCTTTTGAGAAGTCTGTAATTAATAAATTGTGCTTATCAGAATGTTTTATAGAAATTACAGTAACTATAAATTTGCAGTATTTTTTATTCCCAAATTTAATGAAAAACATACTTCAAGACTCTGGAGCTGGACATAAAAAGTATTGATACTGAAGATATCAAGCTTTAGAAAACAGAAAAGAGAATGGCAAAGAAAAAATTACTAAAATAGCACTTGAAAAAAATGTGTAAAGTGCTATGTAGATGTACAAAGAAAACTAGACTAGCAATGAACAGTACTCAATTTAGAAAGTGGTATTATTAAAATGTTTGAATATGCTACTGTTTCTTACTGGGTTTCAGTCCTCTTCTATGTGCCATATAAGCTAAGGTTCTTGCAGAAATGTGACTCTGCTGTAGTGATTCTATGAGAGTCACAATTTGGGCATTTCCTGATTTTGGTTACCACAATGTTTTTAATAGGTTTTTGTTTGACACTTATCTTGCTATCAATGACTTGTCACCCTGTAGAGTTGGAACATATCTTGTGCTCCAAAACTGGAGACTTTCAGTGGGAGGGAGGATGGTTGTCAGAGACTGGTCTGTTCCCTTCAGATTTAGTGGGAACCCTGAGGAGTGCATATGTTGATTTATCAACATATTGATATTGTGTTTTCTCTTTCCAAACCTACAGTTATATGTTGTGAAAACCTCACTTGTTTTGTGGACTATGTAGAGACCCTGTCCTGTATCCTGCGAGATGAGCTGGGTGCTGGTTCATACAATCTCACTGCTACATGGTATGTCTTGGTGGGATGAGCAAAGTCCAGTAAGCAGGAGCCTCCACATGGCCATAGCACACTGATGACCTTCTGTCCCCTTTGTTAGGTAGAACTCCTGTTTTTGCTGCCATGCTGTTTTTTTCACTTGGTATTTTTCACTCCAGTTACAAACTGACTTCTTCCCTTGCAAAGGACCCCTGGTTCCTGTCTCCACTGACTGTGCTTCTTGCTGCTGACTGCTATGCTGACTCCAGCTTCCTTAGCATTGCCTTCTTTGCTACCTTGTGAATACCTTGCCCTTTGCTGCTGTTAAAAGTGAAATTTCACCCCTGTGCATTGGCAGGGCTCATGTAGATTGTCCAGTCTACTGCTGTTATGCCCTAGCATGGAAGTGGATGCAGTCTTGGGCTGTGTAGCCCCAAGGAGCACCTTTCCTTTCCAGAAACACTTTCCTATTTCTGTCAAAGATGCTAAACTGAGCAAGTAGAAGGGGAAAAAATGTTGAAGTTCAAAAATAATTTTTATTTGAACATGTTGATTTTTCATTTTCATAATTTCCTTTGCCTGGTGGTTCATCAAAAAATTAATCCAACTACAGCATGTGATATATGCAGACTTCTTTGGTTTGGCTTTTTTAGGGTTCCTGAGGAAGATCCAGAAAATACTGTGGCTGCCTGCAGTCTCCTGCAATTGTCAAGAAACACCAGTCACACGCAGTACATGTGCACTGTGGACATGACTGAACTCCTGGCAGATACCAAAGTACAGGTGGATGTTACAGAGATAGCTGATAGGCAGCATGTGCTTTCCAAAGACTTTTATTTGTCAGACAACAGTAAGTATAAAAATGGTGAATTCCATAAATACTGTTTGACTTTTTGTGCTAGGATAGTCTAGACAAGGAGTGAGATTGGCAGCAAGCAGTGTTGGGGCTATGTTTGCGGTACACTCATCTACATAAAGCACCATGCTCTTATTATTGCTATTATGCTTGAGGCTGAGCTTCGAGCTGGCTTTGTCCAGGCTTTTTGTGCAGAAATTCCTTTTCCCCATGAAGCAGTAGGTGATAAACATCCACCTTAGACCAGTCTCATACCTAGGCTATGCAAGAGCTTGTTCTTGGCTGGATTCTAAAGGGCAGCAGGAATTACTTTATAACAAATGTCACAAATCACAGAATCCTTAAAATGGTTTTGGTTGGAAGAGACCTTAAAGGTCATTCAGCTCAACTCCCTGCCATGGGCAGGGACACCTTCCACTAGACCAGGTTGCTCCAAGCCCCATCCAGCCTGATCTTGGACACTTCCAGGGATGGAGCAGCCACAGTTTCTCTGAGCAACCTGTGCTAGTTCCTCACCACCCTCACAGACAAGAATTTCTCCCAGATATCCCATCTAACCCTGTCCTCTGTCAGTATAAAGCCATTACCCCTTGTCCTATCACTACATGCCCCTGTCAAAAGTCTTTCTCCAGCTGTCTTGTAATATTCAAGGAGCTGGAGGCTCCCAAAAGGCTTTTGCAGTGGACATGTGAACCAACATGACATTATTTTGGGTGGCACAAGGTGTCCCAGATGTACTGGATGTGGCAGTTCCCCTTCCTGGGGAAATTCCTAATCCTCTCTCCTGCATGACACCAAGACTGAATGCAATCATGTAGCTGACTTGGTGGAATGTTGGTTCTGGGCTGTGTATCAAACTTTGAAGAAAAGGAGTGATTAGCCAGGCAGATGGGTACCACACAGACACAGGAAAAGGATTTTCCTATTTGGCTTCTTCTGAAACTTTACTTGAGAAGTGTCATCTTTTTGACAAATGCCTTAACATTTCAGGAAGCCTCCTTGCTCCCATTTACAGAATAGAGATTGAGTAGTGGTGCTTTGCATATCTCCTAGAGGCCCTCATCCAAAGGCATCATAGCTCTTTTATGTCATGAGAAGGACAAGGTGCTTTACATTTTACATAATCTCCCAGGAGTTTATTAGCTCTGTGTACTATCTTTCCTTCTCTATAGGCAGAGGAGGCTCAGAGACAAGCAGAAGATATATTCAGAGAAATGTTGTCCTGACTTCATTATACTCCTCACATGTGAGGTTCTGTGCAGGGCTGAGGACAGGAGTGCTGTGGATGTTCTCTAGAGTAGGAAGGCCCACCACTGCCAGGGCAGCTTTTTTACCTACTCACTCTGCATTGCTGATACCATGTTGGGCCATCTCTTAACTGTAGTAATCTCATGAAAGGTAACACCATCCTGTCTTTCAGTAAAACCACAGCCTCCATTCAACCTGACCGCTTTGTTCTCAGAGGGTTACAATATATCTTGGGAAACCATCTACCACAACTCTTCTTTCTACTTTTTGAATGAGGAGCTGGAATATCAGCTGCGTTACAAAAGAAGAACAGACACCTGGGAGGTAAGTGAGATGTCAGTTTACCATCAAGTAGGATGTACCAGAAAAGAGGGGGCCAGCACAATTAGGACAGTAGCACTGGTGGGAAAGAAAGGTTTTAATGGTTTAGAAAAAATGTCTCTCTGCTTGACTGGACTGAAAACAGGCGAAACAAAAAATTGAGAAGCAGAAGCTGTATGAGAATATTAGATCCTGTGAGGAAGACTGATAGTTCATTTGATTCTCATGCTGTGCTGCCTGCAAGGCTCCCCCAGGATTGCACACAGCTGCTGACCAGTCAGAGCATGGCCTTGCAGAAACAACATGGAAGCAGAAGAGGTTGCTTTGCAGGCATCCTCACTGTGCAGCAGTGCAAGCAAAGTAGGAGCAGTCACTCTAGTGTTTGGTATTTAATCATTCGCAGACTCAGAAGATTAAAGCTGTTCATGAAGATAAACGGACACTGGTAATCCTGCCGTGGGAACTACAGGCGAACACTGAGTACGAGTTCCAAGTGAGAGCTCGACCCCGGGAAGACAGTGGCTATGGTGGTTTTTGGAGTGAATGGAGTTCTCCGCTGTCATTGAAAACCAGCCCTGCCGGTACATGCTTGCCCTTTCAATTAGTCCAGTGTTAGAGAATGCTTCCAGAAATTTAATAAAATCTAATTAATTAGAACAAATTTTAAACAGTCCAGTGAAGACAGGTATGGTTAGCTTCCTTACTGGTTATGTGAACCCCAAACCTGGGCTGTCACTGTTGATGTTCTCACTGTGAGGCAAAAGAAGAGTGTTTGGTGGGGTTGGCTGTACATTTGGAAACCACTTGCAGGAGTGCAGCCTCCACCTTCCTTTTCAGTGTCAAATGTCCAGGGTCCCATTTTCAGCTTTCAGAAATGGGGGAGATCTCTGCTGGGTCTTAGTGTTGTCATCAGCTGAGGGGAGGGGGATCCTGCTCTCAAACCTGAGTTCTGGGTCTGGACTGTGATGTTGGGTCATGCTGGGCCTGGATGTTTTGTTTGGTAGCCACCACTCTGCAGTACATTGCAGGGAGTTCACAGTAAACGGAGCTACATGGATGCTTGTCATGGTAGGACAGAGGCTATGAAAATAAGGAGCCTTTGCTCCAATAGAGCAGGTGCAAAATTACTGTGGTCAGTGCCAGCAGTGTGTGCTGAGCTTCCCTGCTCTCACTGATCTGCAGCTCAAACTGAAGTATTACAGGGTTTACCTGATGCAGTGGCAGCATAGCCAGGCTCCATTTGCTAAGGGATATCCAAGTTCTGGATCTCAAAGGTGTTCCTTTTCTTCACAGGTGGAGAGCAGCTACCAAGCCATCATCTAGTCAACACCTGTCTCTAATCAGCTGCACTCTTTCACTTCACAGATCATCTGTGGAGGTGTCCTTAACTAGGAGTCAGAACACCAGGGGCCTTTGCAGGAAGGAGCTGTCCTGCCCTAACTATGTTGGCTGTCTATCTGTGGTGCAGCCAGGTCATAGGGCTGACATACTGCTGCTTTCATTGATGCTGTCATCTCTGAACACCCTCAATCAGACCTGTCTGGAGTACTGATGCCTAGGTGACAGCCTCAATATCCCAGTGAGAGACTCTGGGATAGAAATTAATCATTTAGGTTGGAAAAGACCTCCAAGATCATCAGGTCCAACCTTTGACTGATGGTCACTTAATCAACTAGACCATAGTACTAAGAGCGATGTCCAGTCTCTTGACCTCCAAGGATAGTGACTCCACCATCTCCTTGGGCAGTCCATTCCAATGCTTGACAACATTTTCTATTCCAAATGCTTTTTCCGCTAACCCTCTCCTGTCTGTTGATCAGGGTATAAATGCAAGGTGAGCCTGAATGACTCGTCTCTTTCTCCAGCAGTGACACAGACAGGAGGCATGGAATGGCTGTTGCTGTTTGGTATTGTCGTGGCAATCATGGCCTCAATCGCAACATTTCTGGCCAAACAGCAGAGGTAAGAATGCTTCAGGAGGCAGGAGTTAATGCTTTTATTCTATCTTGTTAAAGATGTGGCGTTCATATGCAGCCTTCCTTGAGTCTTGTATATCTATGGGTGGGCAGCTATGACCCTGTAAGGGACAGCCAAGAATGGTCACTGGCTGATGTACTGCCCCAAGTGACCTGCTTTTCTCTGGGACTCTGCTGCCATTCAGCTGGCTGGGCCAAGATGGTCGCACATGGGGATGAAGCAAGGACCACGCAGCCTTCCGAGCTGCTCTCCTGGTCTTGTCTGTGCTCTGCAGTTGCCAGATAGAGCAGTAGCCAGAGCTAGCTGCCCCTTTCCAAAACTGACAGAGGTCCCTCAATGCTGGCTGATGGCCTCTGTCCCTCTCAGAGGTTTCTTATGCCCTTGAAGAGATATGAGGTGCTGACATGGAGGAGGGTTGGGCTGGTGCAGCAATAGGGCTGGCACAGCCTAGGTTCACAGAGGAACTGTATAGGGAAAAGGTCTGGCCTGCAGACCACAAACCAGCTCAGCCTCAGTGAAAATGCATTTCTAGCATTTGGTGCTTTTCCAGGAAGGAAAAAACTGGAACCTCTTACCTTAGCATGAATGTGTGTGTGCAAGTGCTGAGGTCTCACCTCTAGTGAGGTTCACAAGGGAGGCTATTAGATGGCTCTGGCAGCACAAGACATCCTTGGAACCTCAGCTGCTTGCTAACTCACAAGGCTGGGCAAGTGATTCCAGTTGCTTGAAATGCACCTGGAGATGCCTTGCTTTGCATTTGTAATGTGTGTTTAACCCCAAAGCCTTTTTCTTTTCTCTTCCAGCTTGTGGAATAAGATGGCTTGCATCCCAGACCCTGCTCCCTTTTTCAAACCTCTTTACATGGCTCATAATGGAGATTTTAAGGTAATAATGAGCTGCACAAGTGAGTGGAGTACGTGACAAACTAAAAGGCCATCATGCTATCCTGAGCAAGGGATTCTCATTAGGGCAGTAGAAGGAGAAATCTACCTCAAAGGAATGCCAAATGTCTCCAGATATAAGAACTAGAGGTTTCCAGTATCTGTTCAGTGCCATAAAAACCTTTATGTTACACTTATACTCCTTATTCCCTGTAAGTGTTGTCTCAATCTGTGAGCTGAGTTCATGCGATTTCTAAAGCCTGGGATACTGACAGGAGTGTCAGAGAAAACTGCAAAGCCATGCAAAACTCTCAGAGCTAATTATTTTCAATTACTTCAGTTAGTTCTCCTGCAGTTGCCCATGTCTCATAGTAACAGCATCTTCCTGTTATATTGGAGGAGTCAGTGATTTTAAAGTTTAATTTTTCCCTCCAAAAGTGTAGGAAATTTGGTTATTTCTGTGGAACCTCAAACCTTGTGATGGTAACCTCTCTCTCCCTGTGTTTCTTTTTCTGCAGAAGTGGGTTGGTGCATCCCATATGAAAATGACCTTTGATTTCTTTGAATGGGGAATAGTCCTTCCAGAAGTCCTAGAAGTTTACACTATGCATCCTTCCAACAGCACCCCACAGGAAGAGCTGCATGAGCTAAGAAAGAATCTGCCTTGCAAGCCCTGTGTGTCTTGCCTGACTACCCCAGGTCATGAAAGCCAGTTGCTGTGGTGTAGTGTAAACAGTAGTGGTGGGACTGAGGACCAGTCATATGGGCACTTGTCAATTGATACAGTGACTGTGGCTGATGAATTTACATCTTGTAACTGCCAATGCAGCTGTAACCATGTGTACAGGGAACATGAGCATACCAACAAGGAAGATGATAGTGCTGGAGAGCTTGGTTACCCCAAGGTTAACCTTGATGAGGAAGACAGAAGGCTATCCAGTGACTTGCATTTGGCTGATCTAAGTACACAGGACAAAATACTTGCTTCAGGCTCTGTGTCCACAGACCACCTGAGTAGCACAAGTGTCCCAGTCAACCAGCAAGGAGAAAGGGGAGTGGAAGGAGAGGTGGGGAGCATCCTAGAAGCCTTTTGTTTGCAGCCTTATCAGTGGGATTTGGAAAATCCAGATTCTCTACCTTCTCCTGATGGTGAAAGTGTTTCCTACAGTGAAGGCTCCTATGACTTCTTCCCTCACAATACAAAACCTGGTGACTGTTATCCTTTGATCTGTGTAGATTTGGACACTATTGACAGTGGCTTTGTGGACTCAGACTGTGGAAGTCCAGTTGACTCTGAATTTGGGCAAAACAGTCAGACCATTTGTGCGCCCATCCCTCTTGAGCAGGAGGGGCAAGACTTTACACGTAGCTACGTCAAGCAGTGGGTCTCCTGTCGCTCTGAGAGCCCTATCAGTGGGACACAGACAAACTAAGGACTGGATGAGTGTGGGGCCTTTTCCATAGTGTGCCAGGAGCAAACTGCTAGCAAAATTCAGAAGAGAAAAAAAGTTTACTTTGTGTAAGCTCTATTGCATAAACTGTCACCTGTTAGGATGACAGAAATATGCCTGTTTCTATTCCCACTTATCCTATTAATGTCTCAAATTTGTTGTGATTGATTGTTCCTGAGTTTTGTTGGGTTTTGGTTTTTTTTTAGAATCATATATCAACCCTCCCTTAATGTCAGAAAATTGTCAGAAAAAAACCCCTGTATCTTGAAAATTATCCTTTGCCTTATATAGATATGCAAAATTTTTTGCAGTAACCTTATAAAGAGTACAGAGCTTTAAGTTATTTTCCCTGGTATTCTCACATGACTTAAGGGTTTGGCTGCACATGGAACCTCAGAATCATAACCCATGGCAGGCGTGTTTGCTATGTTAAAGTTCCCCTACCTTTCCAAACAACATGTGATGTTACTTGTCCTTCTACTGTCTTTGGCTCTTTAAACTCGGCTGTAGTAGTCTGTCAGTTATGGAGGGCTCCAAACCTGTCCACGAGGATCAAAACTAATTCTTATGTAATCATTGCAGAAATGGGTGTACTAGAGACTAAGCACAACTCAGGTTTCACAAAGACTTTCCAGGTGGAGTCTGCAAATGAAAAGACTTCAAAATATATATAATTCTAAACAAACTCTCCGTACTAGGCTTTTCTATTGAGTCAGACTCTCTCCCTGCACTTTTCAAGCATTTTAATTGAGCAGCTTTTAGAATTTTGCCGAAATTATCGAAACATTGTCCTGCCTGGATATGCCTGCCACTTCTGCCTTGGACTTGCTCTGCTGCAGTTAACAGGTCAGTAGCACAAATTTTGAGCGATATCTGCTAGCTAATAAAGCCAAATATGAAACTGCATTGTAACTTTGAATCTGGTTTTCTCTCTGACATCTCCATATTGCTGATTTGTTCAGGATAATTGTCTTTAAAAGTCACTGAAAAGTAATACCAAAATTGAATGTGAAGACCTTGATCTTACATAGGCATAGTGCTACTAACCCATAGACTGCTTGGCTCCAGAAGGTCATATCTTGAGAGAACCTTTGTGGTGAATGATGCATGTTTCCAGTGTAGTAATAATCTGTTGTTGCTGTGATACCAATAAACTCCCTTCCCTCACCCCCTTCTCTTACCTGAGACAATAGGCAACCCCAAGGCTCCCTAAATGGGAGAGAGCACTATAGTAAATAGAAGCTGATTTTTTCATAGGTGAGTGTTGGGACAGTACTGCATTACAGCCACATCCTCTGGTTTGATTGTTCAGATCCACCATGGTATTTGCTATGTTGATTTTGGACCTACATGACTTAGTTTTGTCCATTTTGTTTTATTACTCCCTCAATACATCCCTAGCTCAATGGCTTCCTGAGTACTGCTCTAAGGTATATTAGCTTCTTTGGTTTCTTCCCTCCTTATTTTCCATTTTTCTTGTCATGTGCTGTGATAAGTCATGGGAGGTGTTGTCTTCATGTGCTGAGGTATGCTGTCCCTTTCATGACTTCCACAAGGCAGCAGAGAATCTCCCCAGCTCCACTGCCCTGAAGAGCTGGCTGCCCCACACTGTCCCACGAGGTCTGCTTGCATTGTGATTGTGTTGATGCGAATGTGTACTGGACAGAAGCATTTCTGATAGTGCCAGCACAGTCTGCTGCAGCTTCATCTCACAGTTCTTTTCACTTCAGAAACTACACCATGGTAACTGACCCCAGGCTGCTTAAGGGAGAAACCTGCTTGTTTTTCTGGGGCCCTTTACATCTCAGTCCTGTGTGCTCTGTTTCCGTTTGTACTGATGGCCCCAGAACTGCTGAAGGAACTGTTTCTGTTACTGGAAGACTATCTGGCTGTACATCTGATAGATGGTGGTGGTTTGGTGTTATGTTGGGCTGGAAGTTATCTCTGCTCACCCTAGGAGACAGACTTCATGAACAAGTGCGTGACACAAGGGTATTAAAATAAGAGAAGTTGTTCCCTTTGAAGCAAGGTATAACAATTAAGATTTTGGTCAGTGAGTTGTCACTGTGGATGTGGAGGGGTTTGAGGTGGCGGGGGGTTTCAGTGCCTCTTAGGAGCAAACTGAAAATGTCCCTGATCTAGCAGTTCTGATTTGGAATTTTTCTTTTCCCCAGGAGCAATAGGGTCAAAAAGCAGGTACTGGGAGAAGCACCACAATCCATTCTGATGTACCAATTTGGAAATGTCCATCTCCATTTCTGCATGGCCCTTGCCTCCCTGTCTCTTGGCCCCAGAAGCTGATACTGACAGACTGTTACTCAATCTTTTCTTTGACTGCTTCTCTCTTTCTGTTCTCTGGCACTAGAGATGTACTTGATGGATCCTGGCTGTAACACTGCCATTGCATCGTTGCTGCTGGGCATGGGAAGATCTGTTCTTTATACATTCTAGGATCAGTGCAAGGAAGCACTGCAATGGTTGTTTGCCTTTGCTTCCAGAGCTGCCCTTTGAATACAGTGCAGCAATCGGCAGTGGAAAAAGCACAGGACAGGGCAGCTTCGGGATGCTGCAGGGGTCTGGGCACAGTTGGGCACAGGTCTTGGGTGGAAACAGTTTAGCTCCACATCCACACAGGGTTAGGAAATGACTTTAGGCAAAAAGTTGCAATCAGATACTTTTCTATTCAGAAAATTATTTAGCCTTTTAAATGTTAAGTCTTTAGCCAAAATTCCTGTTTCTCCATGACTAATGAGAAATTACATATATAGCTACTTTAACTCAATCTGATAATCAGAGCAGTTTTTCATTGGTTCTTGAGATTATCTTTAAAATCAGGTACAGTAAGCTCTGTTTTATTATGCCACTGCTGCTACTGGCTGATCATTAAACCATACAGCTTAAACTATCAAGGGACAGAAGCAGGGTGAAAAGTGACATTTCTTTTGAGCTGGTAAGACAGTTTACCATATTTCTGTTCTATGCATTCCAGTATGTAATGTTAGGGGACCTCTACTGAGCAAAATATTGAAAATATTTTCTTTATCTAAATGTGGAATTCCATATTGTTTCTTGAATTAGGAACCTGAAGATCAGAAGTGTTTTTGCACTTTTGTTCTGATAGTTTACTGAGCACAAAACACCACTATTGCAATAATTCTGATGGATTGTGCTTGAAAGAAGGGCCATCTTGAACATCCCCTCTCTGAGTGCAAGAGATGAATGTAAAGGAATCCAGCCAAAATAGTCCTCAGTGTTTGGGACTTTGCAGACATAAACATTCTTTTTTAATGTATGTATATATATATGCCTGTTTGTATGAATATTGCTTTATTGCAGTCATCCTTTGTAGCAGCTTTCTTTCTGGGATCCAAGTATATCACATCTAAAAGTACATGGCTGTTTGTGAGCATCAAATTGTTGGGAAAATTGCTTTCCATAGATGAAGAGAGAAAAAGGGTTGTTATATGGGGTTCTCTCAGATAATCTATGCAGATAAGAAAATCCAACTACTTTTTCCTTATTCCCCAGGATAAGCCTCATTGAGCCTGTTGTGCACATTTGATGTGTTTCTGTCAGATGCATGCTTAGAGGCCTAGATATTCGGAAGGTAGATAAGGTATCAGTAATTTTTCTTAAAGGGCCCACAAAAATCTTTTTTTATAGGCAGGGATGATTGTTTACAATGGATAACCCCTCCCATTACACATACTATCCTGACAGATTGTTCTGGAGACTCTGCACTTTTGGTAATCTTAGTGGATGAAGGGGTGTACCTGTTGGTACAGGCATGCTATTGCCTGTCACTGTTTTATGTTGTAGGCGCTAGTCAGTGTCCTATCTTTTTTTAGTGCCTGTTGGTGCTGCCTCTGGAAGAGATATAGGCAGAGGAAGGGATTATGGCCAAAGGAGAGCAGGTCATTTATGACTAATTGCTAAGATGTAAGGAATGGAAACTGAGCATTCAAGGGTCCAGATCTGCTGTGTCTGCTCCCACTGTGCACCACTCATTATATCACAGAATTCTGGAATGGCTTCAGTAGGAAGAGATCTTCAAATCCTCTGCCATGGGCAGCAACACATTCCACTAGACCAGGTTACTCCAAGCTCCACCCACCCTGACCTGGAACACCTCCAGGGATGGGGTAGGAATATCTTTTCTGGACAACTTGTGCCAGTGTCTCATTGCCCTCACAGGGAAAAATTTCTATGCAATACCCTATGTAACCCTGGCCTCTGCTTGTTGGAACCCATTCCTCCTTGCCCCATCACTACATGCCCATCTCCAGCTTTCTAATAGCTCTTTTATGTACTGGAAGAGACTCTAAGTTCTCCCTGGAGCCTTCTCTTCTCCAAGCTGAGCAAGTTGAGCTCTCCTATCCTGTCTCCATAGCAGAGGGACTCCAGTTCTCTGATTGTCTCTGTGGCCTCATCCAGACTTGGTCTAGCAACTCCATGCCCTTCTTAGGTTGAGGACCTCAGAACTGGACACAGTACTGCAAGTGGAGATCTCACAAGAGCAGACTAGAGAGGTGGAATCCTCTCCCTTAACCTGCTGGTCATGCTGCTTTTGGTGCAGCCCTGGATACAATGGGCTTTCTGGGCTGCAAACATGCATTCCTAGACCTTGTCAAGTGTCTTGTCAACATCAGAATCTTGCTCTGGGAGCAAGAAGGAGCCAGACACATTTTGAAAGAGTCCAGAGCCTGAAGCTTCTGACTTCCTCTAAGATTCAGGTGAGCATACAAGATCATGTGAATAAGCTGCAACAAGAAAAAAATTACATTGATTAAGCAATATACCTTATTAAAAAGTTGATGTCAGAAGTGGAATAAAACCTAGAACTCCCAGCTGTCTGCTGCAGGCTGGCATATAATAGCATATATATCAAAGAATACCCAAGCATATTGAAGAATCTTATGCACATATCTCCATGCAAAATCCTTACTCATGCTCTTATATGATACATCATGTTTATCAGGCTTTTGTAAAACTGATCTTACTTGTAGCCATCCAAAAGTCAGAGACACAAAAATCCTGTTTTATGTCCACCCCTTTGAGCCCATTACATTTGTCTATACATTTCTTCTATCTCTCTTTCTCTATCTCATCAAGCATAAGCTTCTTGTTCCCACTTTTAAAATCACTGACAGCCTCTTCTTGTCTTCTTGTCATCTCTCACTTCCCCATCTAGAAGTTAACTCTATGGTGTCAGCTTCTACCTCCCATTAGATCATTAAATCTACTTCTCCTAATCATCCTCCATGCTACTGCTTACACATTGAAGGTGCTGCTTACAATTCTCTTGGGCTACATCAACCTCATTCTTCAAGTCTCCCTGTAAAGCTCTGCTTTACAGAGTTTCTGAAACCTAGATGATATCTAGGCTACCCACATGCTGAGGCTGTTGTTAACTGCTTGCACTACTTCCTCTCTCAGTGGTATCTGTCAAATAATTTATTTCACCTTATAAATTCTTATGAAAAAATGTTATCTTTTTATTGTGTGTTCAACTGGACCCTAAATCTGGGGGTAAATCCCAGAATATTAATTTTGGGTGATAGATTTAGCAATAACAATCAGTCATCTGTGTTTCTGTTAATAAGCAGTTGAGAGCATTTGGAAAATCTGTGTTGTACAAATTCTGGTTAAATTTACTTAAAATTGCTTTTGGGAAGTGGAGACAGGAACCACAGGAGGGGAGGGGAAAGGCACAGATGCAAGGCCTCATTTCCTTGAGCAGGTAACAGGCAGAATTCTGCCCTGGAAACATACAGAAAGGATGGAAACACCATTGCTACCAGCTTGAGACCACTTTGGAAATCAAAGTCACTACCACCTCCAGGTGTAGATAGACTGCTGGCAGCATACCTGATGTATCATTTCAGGGCATCATCTGAGATATTTTGCCTCTTTCCTGCAGAATGAAGGTGGTTCTCCTTTCTAGTTCTCATACAGCTTTTCTGCCTTCACCCACAACTTTGCAGTGCTGCAGAAACTGGACATTAGAACACAAGAAAGCAGCAAGCAGTCTGGTCCCCAAGACATCCAGCTAAGTTTGTCTTCCACTGCTAGAAACTGCTGTAATTGTACCTGCACTTCCTGTACTGGGTTTCCATCTGAGCTAATAGGAAGACTACAAGTCTTGCATATGTTTAGGCAAGAGGTTTCAGCCAATAAAGATAATTTGCCTTTGTAAAAATTCTTCTTTTAGTTTCTGTCTAATTGTATCTACCTTCAGTGTCCAACTACTGGACTCTTTTAATCTTTCTCTCATAGATTTAAAAAAGAAGAAAAGAAAATACTTTTCTCCTACCTGAAATCATCTCCTCATGTAAGATACTAGTGGCTGGTGTGAAATGACTACTTAGCCTTTCCTTTGGCTAAGTTAAAGACATTTACTTGGTCTCTAATTGTTGATTTCTGAGTAAAGTTATCCAGGACTAAATCATTCACACCTCCCTTTTCAGAAGTATTTTCATATTGACAGCAATTTTTTGTTTAAAGTCTTGATTCCAACAGAAGAAATTAATGTGTTTCAAATGCTACATGTAGCTGCAATAACTTTTATTTTAATTGAGATATATCCACAGTCTGTATGTTAGCTCCTCTAATTGTATTAATGTACTGCAGAATCTCATTCAGCTGGTTATGTGCTACTTCCTGAAATTATTTTCTGGTAAGTCTTTCAGAATTCAGTGCTCCATAACCTAATTATGACTAACATTTATGGTTTCTGACACAAAAAATTTGCATTTAAACTTGCTGTATTTGTTTCCAGGAGAGCTAGACAGCCAGAAAGGTCTAAAACATTTCAAACATTGCAGAACTGAAGAAAGAACTTCTTCCATGGGAGTGAGGGGAGTTTATCAATTAGTAGCAATTACCTGGAAACATTCTGTCCTGGTTTATTTATCTTGACCTACGTTTGTTTACTTGTTTGTGTGCCTGAACAAGTTCTTGTAAGCACATGAATAATTCTACTTAATGCAGCTCTCTCTATTTCATATTTAGTCAGTATTACTGTATTTATGACAGGGACCATAAGAAAACCTGATTAGAATGATAAGCACGAGAGACTTCATGCCTCCCATCCTCCTGGTTAGAATCAGCTAATGGTGATGCTTCCTCTCAACAACCCCCACCCTGAAGAGATTCTGCAGCAAAACAGGATATTTATGAAAAACCCATAACTGAAGAGGTGGTGAAGTGAAAGCAGGAATACTCCTTTTCTCTTGATCAGTTTCTGAAACATCATAATTATTTTACAATTTAATTCAGACAAGGGAAACAGGCATAATCACATGCAAGAAGTTATACATGGATGCTGTTGTCTAGCTTAGTGAAATTCACAACTGGAAGGGTATTCTTGGTCGTGGATCAGGTCACTTAATCTCTTCAGTAAAACAATCCTAATGATTACTATATCACAGCCTTTGCTAAGCATAGACTTTTTCTCGCACACTTCTATTCCAGACTGCTTCAGATCCTTTGTTGGTTAGAAATCACAATATTATTCTATAATCAGGCTATATACACTTGGTCCTGTGCTAATGCTGTACTTATTTTTTTCTCCTGTCCTGACATTCCTTCCCTTTTCCCCAGCTTCTTCTGAAAGAGAGATCATAATCTCTGGCAAGTTGTGTTTGGTATTTTTTTTTTTTTTCCTTATAATAACTAACCCAAGATCTTTTGAGACTGAACATTCCACCCTCTTGTTACCCTAGCTGTAAAGCTCAGTTCAGTGTCTATGCTAGTCAAGTACTGCAAACATTGTTCCTTTTATATTTTTTTTAACTTTCAAGAAAATGTTTTTGTTGATCCTGATTAGTGCTCTCTGTCTACAAACTCACTCCCAAGTTTTCTGGGTTTCAGGCTCTTTGGAGCAGCCCTCTCCTTGCAGTGGTGCTGGGCCCATTGGCTATGTTCACGTAGCAGCAAATAATGCAAACTGGAAATATCTCTTTAAAACACCACATATTGCTAAAATAGATCAGGTCCATATTCTTCATATGAAATGTTGCAATAAAATGATTAAATCAGAAACCTTTAGTGAAAAAGTATAATTTTAAATTAAAACTTTATCAGGAGACAATCCAGAAAACTGAATTTTCGTTTAAAAAGAAAGAGAGTGAAGCCAGTATAACCTTGTAGATATGTAGAGTCCCATATTGCAGAAGATACTCTTCAAACATCCTTGCATAACCCTTCAGTGAACTAGGGTAATGACTAGGCCCTAAGTATTCTATATCTCCCAATGAGTGCTTTGACCAGGATAATATCAGTTATTGTCTGTATCTGTTTTCTGAATACGCAGAAATAACATTGCTCCAGGAGGCCCCTGAGCTGCAAATGTCCGGAGGCTGAGAATGCTCAGAGAAGAACATCTATGCTCTATTGCTACAATTCTCTCTAAGCATCTGGTTTTGACCATGGTCAGAAACAGGATTTGGGGAAGCATGAACAATGGTTCCAACCCACTGTGGCTCTCTGCTGCTCTTAAATTGTCATAAACCAGATGACAAAAATGCAGGAAGAAAGAAAAAACACCCTCACATTCTCCCACCCTTGATAGAATTGCAGGAATTGTAGATTTCCTTTCAGGCAGCTGGTGCTTTACTGCAAAGTACTATTTTCTGCTATGAGAAGAACAGTTCCTATAGAAGAACTTATATAGCTGAGTTGGTGCCCTCTCTGACAGATTCAGGATCAGCTTTTGTCAGGCTGGCAGAAGCATGCAGCTAATGCTTTAACCCACTGGTAAAACTACCAACAAAACTGCTCTTAATGATTATTTTGTTCTAGATACTATCTGGAATGGGAGGAGTTGTGCGGCAGCTGGGCCTCCAGCTGTGCATTGCTGCTGTGCTGTTCTTTGGTGGAGGAAGAGGAAGAGGTAAGAGGAGATCTGGAATAGGTCCACTGTACAAAATCAGGCACATGCCTGTGCTCATTTTTCATTCACAGACCCTTCAGTATGCAATCCAAAATTTTGTGACTGCCCTGTCCAAGGAACCAGTACAGCTGGCTGACAATGCTAGGCCTATGGTACCATGTACATACTGGATAACCTGGGCACCAGAAAACGTGCAGCCACTGCCGAAGGTCCCTGCACTAAGATCTTACACTCATCTCATGCAGTGAAGTGTGTTACAACAGAGTAAGAACATGATGAGGAAGATCAGATGCAGTGTCAGCAAAGGAAGTACTAGCAAGTAATGCATTTATTAAGTGTGCTGAGCAAGGCATCTTCCAGTGACATATTAATCCAGTTCTGGTCTCCTTCTTCTGCAGAGCTCTCTGGCAGCCTGAGCTGCCTGAATAACTACGTGACTACTGTGAGCTGCATATGGGTAACAGAGAAGCCCATGGGTGATGGACCTTTCCACCTGCATTTCACCAAGTAAGAGCTGCACACCAAGAGCTGTCTGTGGCAGCCCCAGCCCTGGCTTGAACAGGACAGCGCTGAGAAGCAGAGATGGAGCCCCAGCTGTGGGCTTTGTTCTCTCCACAGCAGGAAACCTGTGGCAGAGCTAGCTCTGCCACCCCATCACTCTAGACCTCAGAAGCTGTTGTCTATTGTGTTCCCAGAGCCTCAGGGGCTGCAGCAAAGGTCAAGTGCACATGGCTGCATGATCTCCTTTCAGCTGTGGTCTCTCCATATTTTCACTGAACCATTCTGGCAGGTATCTCAGAGCAGAGAACTTTTCCTTCCTGGCCTCTGGGAACTCTTCCCCATGACTGGGGAACTTCCAGAACCCATCCTTTGTAAAGCTGCCTAATCAACTTCTAATAATTTCTTCCCTTTTTGCCTAGAAATTAAACACCTAATGGTTTAATGTATATTAGTAAATATATAAATACAAGTCCAGTTATAAGCTTTAATAAGAGATTTAGAATATTACCTGAATAGTTTTTCCTATAATAGAAGAAATCAGGTGAATAGTTTTCTAACTGATTGGATAACTCGAGTTTAATGTGTTTAGGTTATGTAGAAACATTGTCTTGACCACCAGTAACTGTTATATGAGGGTAAGCCACTCTGATGTTAGATGTGTCATATTCTGCTATGGTTAAGTGAAAAATAGCCTAACTCTTATTAATATTGGATTTTAAATCTATGGAAAGATGGGCAAGCTGATAATATGTGATATCTCAGTATCCTGTGGAATCACATGCAATGTGAAAAAATTGCTAATGAATGGCTAAACCACAAAAAGACAGAGCAACTTCAAACACATTTTGTTGTCAGTTCTGGTTTGTTTGTAGTGAAAGAGGACTTAATGTACAGCTTATTTTTACCTCTGTACTACACACTTGTAACCAGCTGTCCATTCCTTCCCCCTACCCACCTGCTTTCCTGCAATGACGGCAGCTCTGTCACTTTCAGAGAGAGCAGGGAACAACTATTGGATGCTATGTGCAACCACTGTGAGATTATTCCTGGTTCTCTCAGCAGTAAGGTTATGAAGGTGTCTTCTTCCTATCCAGCCCTGCCATCCACCCAGCTTTTGGATTGCTGGTTTGCTTGTTGTCTGTACTAAAGAGGTTCATGGTCTCCAGAGTGTGGTGCTGTTCTAAGGTGCCACTCATGCATAAACTGAAAAGCACTTAATTGTATGACTTAAAAGAAACTTTCAGCCTTTTTATTTTTCCTAGCCTCTGGTCAAAGGGCCACAATGCCAGCTGCAAACTGACTGCCACAGAGAGCATGCAGAATCAGTACCACTGCACAATTCATTTAGCCAGCCAGATCTTGGAAACAGATGGTTATAGAGTCTCTCTCCAAGGAAACTTCTTTGGATGTAATCAGACATACATAACCTTTCCAGAGTACAATCCTCGCAAGCACAGTAAGTATGAACCAGGACAGCTGTGAGCTGAGGCTCTGCCCAGCAGCTTCAGGACAGGTCTGATAGGCTGCCTAACAAAGGATGTCTCAAAGATAGCAAGGGAAAACAATGAAAGCAATCAAGACTGCCCATCCCCAGAGAGTGCACTGTGTGAACTGCACCAGTAAGGATGCAGTCGCTGAGTCTCTCTGGTCCTGACTTTTCCCGGACTTCAGAGGGGCTGGCTCTGGAGTATCATTCAACAATACTTCTCATCTGCACCATGTTTTCTTGTGCCCTGAGTAATCTGCAGCTGGATTGCTTCAATTATTTTTTCATTTTGTTGTTTTATTTTTCTCTAAGAAATTATGTAATGAGGAGTCATGGATTTTAACTGCATGTCCCATGGCCTAGTACCAGAGAGAAATGGTCAAAACATGTCCATATTTGTGGTATGTTGTAAGGGCAGAAGGTGATATCCAAAGTGGTTCTTTGCTTGCAAGATTAACCCTAGGGACCACTGGAGTTATCATTCATTTATGTCAGATCTGTAGCTGTTCTGATGCTTTAAGCTAACTTGGTCTACTTCTAGTGTTAGTACCTCTTTTTAGACCCAGCTTTATCTTCCATTATTTCAGTCACCCTAATGTAATGAATTTTCTTTTCTGGTATCCCAAACACTGTGAAAAAAAACCTGCCTCCTCCATTTGCAGTAAAACTTGATCCACCTTTGAACATCCAGAGCAATGCCACTGCCAGCAAGTGCCAGATATGGTGGAGTGTGTGGAATGTGCCTTGGTACCTCGCTGAAATTCTCCAATATGAGTTGCAGTATAAGGAGTACAGCATGTCCTGGGAGGTAACTGGATGAGGCATACAGTGATCCTACCTTTTTCTTTGGGTACAACGGCCTTGCCACTGAGCTCCACCAGTGGACTTAGGATGGCCTTTCTGGTTTCCCATGTTAAGGCTGAGAGATTTTACATTAAACATCAATACTGAAGTTCAATATCTCCTCTTCTTATGAACCCTGTGTCATCATTCAGGCCCTCTTCTTGCATCTAAGCAAAGAAAACATGGAAAAGAAAGGAGAAGGGGAAAACCAACAAAAATGAGTATTTAAAAGACCATCCTTCTGCCCAATCTCATTAACAGCAGTGCTTTGTAATACTTTGCAGGTTGCATTGAACAAGACACTACCCAGTTCACTGCCACAAGTAGAAATTGAAGCCACAGAGCTCCACATTGGCATTGCTTATGCTGCAAGAGTTCGCTGCAAAGTTTCTGAAAATGAGAATTCATACCACAGTCAATGGAGTGAGTGGAGCCAGACGACAGTGTTTCAAAAAGCAGGTACAAAGAATGTTGTTTTCATCTCATTTGATTTCTTTTCATGTCCATGTTCCCAAAAAAAAGAGAAGATATGTGGTAAAATGAAACTTTTCAAATCAGAGCTAGCTTTCTTCAAGTATTCATAGCCAAATTATTTTCCTTAAGGCCTTTAGCTGCCTGTTTCATCTGCAGTGCTTGGTTATTTGGGGTTCTATCTTGACTTCCAGAATTTTTGTTATAAACTTTTGTGCTGATTCTTTTTCTAGACGTCCCAAAAGTCTCTGAAAATATTCTAAATATCAAAACTATGCAGTACTTATTCATTCCTCTGAGTTTTGGCACTCTACTCTATTTATTCTGGAACTGCAAACTTTCCTCAAGGTATGTGATTTTCAGTAAGTTCCCCTTGATTTTTATGGCCTGGAAAGGGTAAATCAAGAGTTGTTATATTCATTTTCCTTTCTGTTTCTGCTGCACAGACTCAGTCATTTCCAAAAGGTCTTCTGACAATCTTGGAACGAGACATGTTCCTCAGTTGATAATAGTTAATGACCCACTATACAGTCCTTAAGGAGATCAAAGTACATTTGGGACTCCCAAATTTGGCTGTAATCCAAGGATGATGGCATCTGGAAGTTAAAGAAATTTAAGCATATGGAAGTATTTGAAGTTTCATGTAGATAAATTAAAAGTGCAAGTACGCAGCAACCTATAAAAAGGTGGTTAAACTGATGACAATGCTCAGCTATGTGTGATATTCCTGGCAGGAGTCAGTAGGTAAAATACCAATATAGGCAAAATAAACTGACTCTGATTCATTTGAGACCAAGTTGTACAGAGAAAAATAGTGGTTTTAAAACCTTGGTTCAGCAATCCTCTGCACATTTTATGCTGGCAGAACATAGGTACCTCTTTCTTTTTTACCTTGACATACATTATTATACTCCATATACACATCATTTTTAGAGAAACAGAATACATGATGTCCACATGATAAAATATTTTATAGGATAGACTCTAATAAAGGGGCAAGGACGTCTGGCAGAATTTCTCTGTTTAAATGTAATGAAACTAGCACTCTTTAAAACACTTTCAGAAACAGTGGTTTAGATCAAGTAAGCTGATAAACAAATGCTTAAATAGCTCAGTGTCTATAATGAGTAATACACCAGTATATTAAGTTTGTGGCATATTCCAAAGAAACGTATGAGACTGTGCTTCAGGTTAGAAATGATAAATGCATGCACAGGTGGCAGAAAAATAATTGCATGAGAAGTCAGAAATTATGAGTGGGCTTCTTGTGCAATCTTACTAACATTAGTGGGGTGGGGTTCATCTAACCAATATGGAGACAGAACACAGAAGAACTCTATATTTTTTTTAAAGTGTTGTTTTCTCACTTTAGGGCAAAAAGCCTCATCTGCTTTAACATTCCCACGCCAGCTGCTTTCTTTCAGCCACTCTATAGTTTGCACAATGGGAATTTTAAGGTAAGAAATAAATTTGATTTCTTTCTTATGACCCTCTGTTCATGACAGAAGGATTTTTTTTTTCTGGGATTAATAATTCTAGCTCCTGAGCAAAGTTACTGACACATGATTCTGATCTTCCTGAAAGTTTATAGTTTCTCATTTTACTGCTTCCGCATACTAGCTAACCACCAGAGCTTCTGTCCAGTCTCTTGCTCCTTAAAAGTGGAACTCCTCCAGTGGCTCCCAGCTCAGACTGAATGCAGAAGGTGCACCTTTTCAAAACCAAAGCAATACCAGCAGCTTGCATTATATTGTGGTGGTGTAATCTTGTAAAAATTCTTCTAAAATTTTGTGAAATTAGCTGCTACGTTTTTACCCTATTATTCTAACTTTGCCTGTTAGATTTGCACTAAACATCTGGGTTATTGTGCCAAAGACATACAAAGAAAGAAAAGTTATTTTGGAAATAACTATGCAAAATGACCCCAGCTTATTGATGCTTTCATTAGGACTGGGTTGGACTGAATGAGGCTTGTAGCCAACTTGAAAGAGAAGAGACCAGCAACTCAAGCAAAGTGAATGCAGATAGTATTTCTGATCTAAACATCCAGGAGCTGATTTCCCAAATCTCATTGAAACCTACAGGAAGCACAGATGTGGTTACTGCAGAAGAAAACTTTGCATTTGCCTCAGGTCCAAGCCAGCAGTATGTCCCCAGCAGGTACATAAGAGCAGAAGAGATAGAGATGAGGCCGGGACTATTGTTTGCACCAAACTATGCTGATGATACCATTGGCCCGAAAATCTCTGAAATAATTAAAGACAACCTTGAGAGCCCTAGTGTTGGAAGGAATTATCCCTCTCACTCACAGCATGGAAAGGGTGACTTTCTTATTCTTCGAGAATCTTTGGGGATAAAAGATGTGTCCTTCAGTGGCAGTGACTATTGTACTTTGTGTGACAATGATACCACAGGAGGTTTGATTTCTGCTGAACTACTGAAGCTTTCTAATGGCAGTAGTCATGTTAAACATCAGAAAGATCAGTGACCTTCCCTGAGGAATACTGCCTACAAAGTTCCTTGTGCTCTCCTATCACCACCCAACACTGTTCTCCCAAGTGGCACAAATGGTGACTGTGCAGACAGTTTCAAATATGAAACACATCTTCAAGTTCTTAACTTCAGAAGTAGATTGTGACTAAGTCCCTTGTCTAGCAAATACTGCCCCTACAGGCATTCCCTAAATTAACCTCTTGGCTGCAAGATCCACTAACCCTCTTGTCTAAGGAGGTAGCAGGGACCTGCTGCTTTCCTCAGGAAGAATTATTATAGTTGTGTGCCTCTTGGAAGCAGCAGTATTTTCAATGTGATGAACCAGGATTTAAACTCCATAATTTTGTAAAAAAATATGCATGATTTTTCACAAAATCATGAGAAACTATTTTTGCTTAAGAAAGTAATTCTGCTTCTTAACATGATATTGATGAATTAAAGGGATTCCTGATTTGATCAGAATTTGTGATTGCTCTGTTTAAAGATAACCAGACAGTAGGCCTTGTTCTTTATTATCTTGAAAGGCTGCAACTTTTTGTTTTGCAATAACTAAGCTTCATGTACAGCTTTAACAAAAATTTATTTCAAGGTTAAGTGGCTGGGCTGATTCAATGGAAAAAGGTGAAAAATAAGAACAGCATAAATGACCTTTACTTAATCACAGAACAGGCCAGGCCCATTGCCTCTCCAGGGCTTCTATTATTTCTCCAGAATTCAGAAGTCCTTTGCCTATCTGCACAACAAATACAGCCTTTGTGAGCTGAATCTCTGGAGGTTTACTTTCTGCCCTAAACACAGAAAATCCTATATGTGATTAATATTCTACCACGCAGTTTTCTGGAGTCTTAGTTGTATCTCTTAAATTTAATGGGCTCAACAGTTTTAGCAAGCATACTGAGATATATACACATACATACGATCTAGCTGACATTTGTATATACACAGTCACATATATTCATTCCTTCCTCTTTGAAGTGCTTCCTTTGTCTCTCTGGTAAGAGCACAGATTAGTTTTGACAAGGCAAAGAAAGATTTCATTTAGAAGAAACAAAGTGGGTTGATTAATCCTTCCCAAAAAGTGTGCTAAACTGTTGTGACCAGTGTTTATTTGTGAGAAAAACAGGGACAGATAGAGGAGTTAACATCTGATATGTGTGACAGCCACAGGAGGTGATAGCAGTGATTAGTTTTCAGTGTTGTAAGCAAAGGGCTTTTCTGATACCTGAAAAAATATCCCATTTCTGGTTCTTGGTGCTTTTTAACTTATAAAAACTATATGCAAGGGTGCTTCTATTACTCTGCCACAATCTAATGGCAAGAGAAGAACATGATGTTGCTGCCATTAACAGTTGCTGTTATTTCCCCAGGATGAGAAAATCAGTAAAACAATGCCACATACCTGGAGGATTTTGGTGATCCCAAACTTTTAGACCCCATAGTGTAGTTTGATGTATTGTCCCAAATTTCACACCTTCAGAATCTGAGGGATACTTTTTAAACATGTCAGATCAATTGCATCTTAGATTCATCAGATCTTGGCAGCCCTTTCTTATGAACGTCTGCCCAGAAATATAACCATCTTCATAAAATCTTGTTTTTTTAATAAGGCATTCTGTTATATTAGCAAAATGAGAGTTATATTGAGATATGAATAAGGAGAAGCAGGTCAGGCTTCTAGGAAAGGGAGAGTGCAAAACTTCATTAATAGAGAAGCAAAAGAAAACTGAGATTGAATGTAGTCAGAAATTACTTGCGAAATGAAAAGTCAAAGACCGTGCTGCTTGTGTCCATTAGGGCAAGACTGGAAGACTATAATAACTGAGTCTGAAGATGATGACAGGCTGATGGTTAAAAGGCTGAAATTATATTCCAGCATCAGCAGTTCTCCAAGTGAAACTCCTAAAAACTTTTAACTGCTTCTGATTTTATGGAATTACTTAAAAATATTAGTTGTTGCAGCTAAAACAAAAATGCCTCTTCTATACAACTAGGTAGTTGGAAAACAAAGCCTCATTTTTATTCAGTCACTGAAATACTACCTATTTTCTAAAAAAGCAAACTATAGCCTGACCCCCTTTTTTTTTTTCCCTTGTTTTTTTCTTTTCATGTTTTGGTGGGTTTTTTTTGTGTGTGTCATTTTTGACACTGGTATTAGGTTCAAGTTATGTGTTTTCACAGCTTCTTTGAGAATCTCTGAACTATTCTAAGGCTGACTTTTGCCTCTAAGAGTGATACATATCCTTCAAGCGGAAGATAGAGAACTACAGTCTAATAAGGAGACATAATACTGGCTATGGTCAAACCTGAGAAGCCTTTCATATCCTGGGACTACTGAGTGCATGCTATATGTATTACCTGCAACCGGAACAAAGTAGACAGCATTTCCCCCATTTTCTTCTGTTGAGTTTTGCCAAAAGAAACTGTTTTGGAAGATATTTAAGTAGTGCTTGTAAGCCACTAGGGAGCTGAAAATGTTCTGTGACAAAGATTTTGGTTTAATTGTAGGTATGCTTTCTGGTGGTGTGTTTGAGGGTTGTTGGGTTGGTTTGGTTTGATTTGTCTGTCTCACCTGGGACTTCTATTCCCATAAACTGCCCAGGGCATGGGAGTTATATTTAGCCTCCACCTAGGTCTGCGGAACACAGTCTTCAGTTCTGTTTTTGTGTCTCTTCATGGCCCCTGCGCCTGGACTTCAGGCAGGTTATATTTGGATTAGCCCCCTTGAGTGGATGTGGCAGTATCTCTGCTCCCCGGGGCCGTGTCCCCCCTCTCGGGGCAGTGTCCCCCCAGTCCCGGGGCAGTGCAGTGTCCCCCCTCCCGGGGCAGTGTCCCCCTCCCCAGGCAGTGTGCCCCCAGTCCCGGGGCAGTGTCCCCCCTCCCGGGGCAGTGTCCCCCTCCCCAGGCAGCGTCGCCCCAGTCCCAGGGCAGTGTCCCCGCTCCCGGGGCAGTATCCCCCTCCCCAGGCAGTGTGCCCCCAGTCCCAGGGCAGTGTCCCCGCTCCCGGGGCAGTGTCGCCCTCCCGGGGCAGTGTCCCCCTCCCCAGGCAGTGTGCCCCCAGTCCCGGGGCAGTGTCCCCCTCCCCAGGCAGTGTGCCCCCAGTCCCGGGGCAGTGTCCCCCTCCCCAGGCAGTGTGCCCCCAGTCCCGAGGCAGTGTGCCCCCAGTCCCGGGGCAGTGTCCCCCCTCCCGGGGCAGCGTCCCCCTCCCCGGTCCAGCGCGCTGCCCCTCGGCGCGTGGCCGCCCCCTGCTGGCGGATCCCGGCGGTTCCTCCCGTGTCCCGGCAGCGCCCACCTCCCCCGACTCTCAGTAGCTACACACACAGTCACAGTACTACTGCCCTAAGTTACACAGAAGCTTCTTGGTACTCGGCAGTTTCTCTGAGAGGCCTAAAATATGGATAGTCTGAATAGCAAAGGTAGGCTTACAATAAAACGCCCCCACACAGACACACACATCCACTGATCCATGCATCCAACCTACAAGATTATGATCAATTGTTATACTCATCTGCAGAAGGATGAGAAAATTGTCATACATGAAAGCTGATTTAGGCTCTTTAAAAAAATCTTTCTGAAAAAAGTGGATCAACCCTGGGACACGGCAGTTACCCTGGCCCTCCACGCCACCCCCATTTGAAGCTGAATATCTCTATCTTGCAGATTCTGATGTTCAGTAAACTAGATGGTCTTTTCCTTCCTCATCCTTTTGAGTAATCCCTCACAACCCTAGGAATTCCTTGTCAAACTGAAGTTGTTCGCTGCAGCGTTGTGCACCGCTGGCCCCTCCGTCCCGGCACGAGGACTGACAGGAAGCCGTTAACGGGCCCGACCGCACCGCAGGGAAAACAGCCTGTCACAACTGGCGAGGGACCACTGGTGTTATGCAGACGAGGCGGGTTCTCAGGGACGAACACCCGCACTGGAGTTGCATTTATGACGCACTTGAGTTCCGAGCTGTGCGGAGGGCGCGGCACGGCCCGAGGCCAGCGGAGGTGTTGGGGCCGCCCGCCCGGTTCCGCCCTCGGCTCGCAACTTCCGGGGGGCGTCAGCCCGCAAGTGCGCACCCTCCGCTCGGCTCGGGCGCTGGGGCTGCCGGGGGACGCTGTGGCCTGGCCCGAGTGTGAGTGACAGTGACTGCCACCAATGAGCGAGTGCAGTGTGCGGAAAACCCGCCTACGGCGGGGGGATTGTTGTGGTGACGTCAGGGGCGGGGGACGCGGCCGCCCCATTGGCTCCGGTTGGGCCGAGCGCCTGGCGCGGAACGGGAGCGGAGCGGCGCCGGGCCGGGCGGGCCATGGCCAGCACCGGCAGCCCCCTGGTGAGTCCGGGCGCGGGGAGCGGCCCGCGGGCCGGGCGGGCCATGGCCGGCACCGGCAGCCCCCTGGTGAGTCCGGGCGCGGGGAGCGGCCCGCGGGCCGGGCGGGCCATGGCCGGCACCGGCAGCCCCCTGGTGAGTCCGGGCGCGGGGAGCGGCCAGCGGGCCGGGCGGGCCATGACCGGCACCGGCAGCCCCCTGGTGAGTCCGGGCGCGGGGAGCGGCCCGCGGGTCGAGTGGGCCATGACCGGCACGGGCAGCCCCCTGGTGAGTCTGCCCGGGCCGCGGCCCTCGGGATGCTGTGGGAATAAGTAGGCCCGGGCGTAAGGGCCGGCCCGTGAGAGGTGGCGGCCCGTGCCCGGCGCTCTGGCGGCAACGGGGTCGCGGTGGGCTTTGGCGAGCGGCCCGCCTCCTGCGGCCGTTGGAGCAGGGCGGGTGCGCGGGCTCTGCCGCGCGTAGGGCCGCTGTCGTCTCTGCTGCTCGCGGTCCTTCTTGCGCTCCCCGCTCCTGGGTCGCTGCGGGTCCCGCGGGAGGGCTCCGCTCTTCCCCGAGCGTGGCCCGTTCGCGGGAGGAACTGAGGCCGATGATGCAGGGGCCGCACTGCGGCCTCTCGTGAACCTCCGTTTTCGGTTCCAGTCCGGGGCGTTGGCGTGGCTGTGCCGGGCCGTCTCCCGACGGGAGAACAGGCGTTGTTGCCCTGTGAGAGATACCTGTCACTCTATAATCGATTTCTTTTGTAGTAGGAACAAACGCGTGAGGAACATCGCAAGGGTCACAGTAGGACGCCGTTTCAAATGCAGTTGTTTACGTTAGTCTGACAGCGTAAACTCGGTTTGTGTGCAGTGGCATATCTTGAAGATGGAGTTGTAGCTGGTATACAGACGTGGTAATGGTAAATCTTCTTTTGTGTTATAAGTTATACAGTTTAGTTAGCGTAGGCATTTCATAATGAAACGAAAAAGAATCACCAGCTTTCACTTGTGTTGGCAAAATTACCTGGCAGTGATATGTCCCTTATCCTCATGAGCATGCTGCTGTGCGTTTGGGTCTTGTGTTCTGTCAGTTGCAAGTTGCCAAGCTTCATTCTGCAGCACTTAAAACCTTTTCATCAGCTGGAATTGGTTAAGGAGGGTTTTCTGTGGAGAATAGCACAGTAGTGTTATTCTTGATATGCTGTTTCAGTGTGCTCTCCTCTTCGTGCTCAGTGATTTTCATCAGGGTATTACACAAAATCATATTTATTCACTGAAGATGAGAAGTACTGTGGGAATAGCTCTACAGAGCACATAAATGCTACATCAAGGATTATGAGATAAATCAATTTTTGATTATTATCTTTTTTGGTTTTTTTCTCAAAAATACTTGCCTTTCTCTTCCTTTTCTATATACAATTTAGGTCCTTGCCCATAAGAAAAACATGCAGAGAGGGGGAAAATTAAGAACCTAACTGATGATTATTTAGGTAAAATTAGGATATTTTGTCAGAATAATTATTTTTCATTCCTTCTCTTCCATTCAATTTAATATTCTCCTGGTCAGGTGAGTGTACTGACAGGCAGTACCAGATACAGGTGGCCCAATTCAGCTAACCTTTTTGTAATTCAGATGTCTTCAAATATGGGAAATCCAGTATTTCTGAGACTGCGCAAGTTACTGTTGATGTTTATGTGACAGAGTTAATGACATAATGAATTCTGTGATTACTGAATTGTAAATGCATAAGAGGGATTAGGGATAGGAGGTGTGAATAGAGCACAGCTTTGAAAGGAACATTCAAGCAATTATCTGCCAATACAGTTTTCTGTATTTTTATAAGCACAGACAGTTCCTAAAATGTTCCATTATTTTCTGAAGATGTGACATAAGGAGGGAGTTGTACCTCTAAGAAGGAAAGTATTTTAGTGCAGCTTTAGTTGCTGATTCCAGCGTGTTGTTCGTTATTTGCTGATAATCTTATTGTGAGTATATTGGGTCTCAAACCAAGAAGTGCCCATCTTCTCAAAATAAGAAGTCTGGAAGTATGGTAAATAACATCCTTATTTGCAGCAACATCTCTACTGGACTGTTCAGCTGCACTAGCAATTATTAGATTCTGCCAGTGTTTCTGACCTGATAAAGCCTATTGTGTATCATGGATCTGGCTGAACAAAATCGCTAGCTTCTTTTTATTCCCCCAGTGGAACTAATATGAACTACACTTTTCAAAGTATTGGGCTCACAGAGCATGTTTTTCATCTATGTTAAGAATTAGATTACACTATGTTAACAGTTCTGTTTGTAGTTATTCGTAGGTGTAAAACTTCCAGATACATATGTAGGGAAAACCCTTCAGGCCTGTCTATTTAATGCTCTCTTCTTCTTGGTTTTCATCATAAAGCCATGACTAGTTTTTATTATTCATGTATGGGCTTTTAATTGGGATAAGTTTTCAGTAAATGTTCTAGGCATCAAATCCCTTACCAAAGCAGGCTGCAGGAATAGAAAATAGTAGAAGACATGGATGTTGAAAAGGTGCTTAAAGGTGGAAAAATCAGAAGTTTTAAGAGGAGCAGTTTTATATGCATTCATGTTTCTAACATTAAACGTTCTTAGAGCTAGTGGAAAGGACATGATCCACAAAATAATCTGAGTATAATAGGGATGTTTTACTAAACAATGATTCTACTATGTTGCTAGGCTTTTTTAATTTTTTTAACAATTTTTTTTTTCTTTAGGTTGTTGATCTATTACAGGGACAGAACTAAAGTTTAATTTAGCTCTTGGAACTCTACAGGTAGACTATTGTAGCTGGGTGTTGTAAGATACCCTGCAGGCTCAGGCTCATTGCACTTTTCTGAAGCAGATCAGTTAGAAGGCAGCATTGCCAGAAAATCTTGGAAAGGGATGCTGACTGCTGAGGTACTTGCGGGAATTTTTGTACAGAAGGCATGAAACCAGGGGTACAATCACTTTGTTAGACTGAAAAATGTGATAAAATGGCAAAGTAATAAATATAAATTTCGTCTGTGAATATGTGAAATATTTTAGTAATGCCTAGCTTTTTAACAGTAAGCTTGTATTTGTATATATATTTGTCAAGAAAAACTGTATGGATTGGTGTAGAACTAGCACGTTTATTGCATTCAGAAAATACGTGAGTGATCTTAATTTAGAAAACACTATGTTTGAAAGATAAAATCCTTTTCCAAGTTCCTCATATTGGAGCTTGCCAAAGAATATGTATGATGCAAAGGAATTATTGTTTCTGGTATTCCAAATGGAAAAAAATCTTCTTTTCAAGTGGCCAGGTTAGATTATGTATATATAATAAAGAAGGAAAATAGGGGAAGAAGCAGATTTTCCTTCTTTCCCACTTCCCTTTCTCACATCTTACTTGCAGGTAAGCTTGTAGAAACTTACTGTAGTCTAAAGCACCTGAAAGTACTTGAAACAAAATGCACCAAGCTAGCTATTTGGTCTAGAACCTTATTTTTCATGCCATATGAATTCTACTTAGAATTGCTGTAGCAAATAAGTGTTTTGCTGTGTGAGTAAATATTGAATTTTAGAATCCTGCTCTAAAAGACAAGCTGTAAATACTTCACTTGCAAATATTTTATAATTCTTTATGGTGAAAAATTGAAAGGATTAACTTGCTTAGCGCATTCTGCTGAAAAAATACTAAATTCAGTGTTTGGTTCTTTAGTAATCCTGCAGGAATTTACAGTCCTTGACTGTGCCATGAATCCTTTGTATGTACACTCCATCTATATACTGCCACCTTGGTGTGTCTGCTTCTCTGTTCTTCACCCCAAGCTGTTCTCTTTGCCTCCTGTAGCTGCTAGCAAGGCACCTGGCATAGGAAGCCCTTTTGTGTTTGCTAGCCTGAGCCTCTGTCTATGCTGCGCAGCACCTGGTTACCAGTGTGCCTTGTGAGGTAGCTGGTGGTGTATCCTGGGATCTAGACTATTGCGATCACAGATGGCTTTTGTTTTCTTGTGACCTAGCCTAGATCTGTTTATGTTAAATTAATTCTCAGTAGTTTGTTTACATTATGGCTGTTTGGGCTATAGGCTGACTTTAGGTTCTTGGAGATTTTAGTGGTTTCCTGTTTCTGATTTGTTTTGAAATACTAGGCAGTGGAAGGAGGCCTTAAATAGTCTGTCTCTGAAGATGATTGGAACTTAATGCTTTGCTTAGCAGTAGAGGAGGTTAGAAGGTAACTGGCTGATATGCAGGTTCTTATAAATCCTTTCATTAGCTTTAATCCCTACCTGATTTTGCAATTAGAATCTTGGAAGTCAGTGGCAAGAAATACCACTGTATATAAAGTATTCAAATTTAGAAAAGGGTGTTTGCATAAACTAAAATTTTGGATCAGCATTACTTGGTATGTGAAGAATAAATTTCTCTAGAAGTGAAAACAGTCTTGTGGATAAAATACCTTTATTCCCTAAAGGTCAAAACAATCTAAAAATGTAGAGGTGTTCTCTGTGCTTCCAAAGCATTGAGCCTTTTGGCTATATTTTTGCAAATATAATATAACGCTGATATCCTCATTACTCGCTTATGGATGAATTGTGTTACGGACTTACTGCACAAAGCAAGAAATGACAGTAGACAAACAGTACTTCTGTTTGCTGCTACTGCACAGGTACCAGCCATTTTAGGTAAAATAGGGGAAAGCTTGAAGTTTTCAAGCTTGAATAGGGGAAAGCTTGAAGCTTTCAATTTGTGCAGTCTTTAATCTTGAAACGTATTACCAGGACATGATTTTTAAAGCTGTTTTATTGTCTTTTAAATTATGGTTATTTCTACCAAGATATATTGTTAAGAGATTTTTGGGGGAAACAGTTTTATGCAGTACTTCAGTGCTTACCTTTCAGCATTAGAGAGATTTCAAATGACACTGGGCATGAAGGTGAGCATAGTTGTTTTGGTGGGTTAGAGCCTAGACTTCTTTAATCAGTTAGCATAGCAGTCTGTCTGGACAAGAACAACAAAAACCCATTGCTTTTATGCAGCTAAATGCTTTTGAAATTTGCATAGTTAATTCATAAAAATGGTCTTTAAACAATAGATTTTTCATGTGGCAACTTCTGAGATCAAAAAACTTCACCATAGCTAGATATGACTTCCAATTCTCTTGCAAAATGAATTTGTGTTAAAATTGTTTTTATAATTGAACTATGAGATTTGAATATGTTCATTTAAATGTAATAGTTGGTAACCATTTATGAACCTTCATCAAAGTATAGATTTTGACAAATTGTTTGGCTTCAGACTGTTTTGCTGACTGCGAAAGTCAGTTTCTTCAAGATACGTGGTATTAAAGGGGCAGTTTGTTGGCTGATGTGCTAAATTTTAAGTTCTCTATAGTAATCTTTTGCATGCCATTGCATGGCAAGGTTTGAAAAAGTGCTGATGCAGCTCTATGCAACATAAATGCAAGCCACTGCTACATGAGATCACAAGATTAATGTTTGATGTTAATGCTTTTTAAATATCTACAAATAACTAATACATAGAGTGGGGTTTGTTTGCTGCAGTTTGATATTGTCTTCAAAAAACTCTACAGAAAAGTGTGTCCTGGTTTCCTGGTGGTTTTTTGTTTTGTTTTTTAGTTTTTTTGGGGTTTTTTTGAGAGAAGTGTTTGCTCTTATAAGTCATGTTGAACTTCTGTCAAGCTGAAAGTGTGAGCTCGGTACATGTCTTTAAATACCTCCCAATTACTGTGTTTTAATATGCCTGTATGTATTTTGGTGTCAAAGTTAACCTGTTAAGTGGGTGAACAGTTAACAAGCTGTGTGATGCATTCAAAGTACTTCTGAGACTTGACTTACTGTGAGTTTTGTCCTGTTCATTACATGCTTGATTTTATGTTAGAGTAAAAAGACTGGTAGCATGTAGTGACCTTTTCTAATGAATTTTTTTTTTTTTTCTCTTTAGGCTAGTATTTTAATTACTTCAAGGCAATAATAATGTTGGCATATAGATGTACTGTTACATTCTTGAGATTATCTGATGAACTTCTAATCATATTCAAAGTGCATATAAAGAGAAACACCATGCAATGGGGTTTCATTTGTCAGTATATTGTTTTTCTCTATACAGATGCATGTTCAATTGGTTAATAGAAAGAGGATGCTGTTGGTCACTTAGCAGAAAGTCTGACAATCCATTTTTAGACAGACATCCAGAGCATAAATAGACATGAGCATATAATGTCTGAGAACTGATGTTTACTGCAGTTTATGAAAGCGCACTATCTATTGTTGCTCTGGGTTTTCTTCATTGAGGGTACTTCACTCTGGTGCAGCAACAGAATTTATGAAAGGAAAACTGGTGTTAAATATTGATAGGGATCACACAATAATCATTACACTTCCTGCAAACAGCTCCTGCATGGGATTGGTATTTATTAGTGCAAACTGTACTGTGCTCTCTGCACTAAAACATGAAGCCTTTAGTTGGATTTTGTTACTCTGAATCAGTGGGTTTGTATCTTCAGTTTCATTTACCTGAACTACACTGCTTTTGCCTGCAGACTCATTTTAGGTACTACGAGGTATAGTTTCAGGACATATCTTCAGGCCCATCTAAGTATCTGACCTGATCAGTTGCTTTTTGCTTTTGGAATATACTGGAACTCTCAGGGTGTGTTACACAGTAACCTTTGAACTGGAGACTGTCACAACTAGGTATTGGGGAGCATAGAGAAGGTTAACATTTTAATTGTGGGATATGAGGGTGGAGGAGGCCAGTGGGAAAGCTGTGTGTAATATCTGTTAATCATCCCTTTATCCCTTCTGATGCTCTTTTTCAGATATGTGTGTCACATGCAGTTGGTGTATCTTTGTCAACCCTCTGAAGCACAAGTGTGCCATTAAAAGAACATATTAAATATGACTGCTTAGCTTTTTGGTTTTTTCACTTTAAAACTCTAGGTTGTCAATGTTTAAATTGTAAGCAATACAAAATAAATTTCACTTTCAGAACTTTCGTCTTACATGACAAAAGGTCAAAACAGTTTATAAAATCGCTCAGGCCAAACCTTGAACTGTCTTTAGCAGAATCTTGGGTTTTGCTAATCTTCTAGCTTATAGTCTCATTAGCATTATTTATAATCAAAACAAATGTACCAGTTGAAGTTTAAAGGTCATGTTGCTTTATGTAGAAAATACTTTGTTACCAAGGTCTGCTTCCAAAAAAATTAGCTTTATAGGTAGTTAGATGGAAGAGGTTTTGTGATCATGTATTAATGCAGCTTGAGATTCCATAATAGTCAGCAGTCAGACTCAGTGTTATCAGACAGCTAAGAGATCAGGATCCTGTTCGTACTGATTTTCTTTGTAATAGGTCTTGCTAGTAGAATTTCAGCAATAACAAAGATGTTCTCAGTCATCTTCAGTGTTCAACATCCTGTCACGTAGTACAGAAGTAAAGGATATTGGAAGTTTTAGAAGCTCAGTCTCTAAAAGTATTTTTTGCTGCTGTCAGTGTTGATAGAATAGTCTCAGGAAAATATTGCTGCAGATTTTGTGGTGGGAAAAAGCTAGTGGAGATGCAGTTGTGGTTGTTGCTTTAGAGAAGTGTGGTATGTGTTTAATGCATATAAATACATTAACAATTGTAGTGATAGTGCTGTTTTCAAAATGCTGAATTGCAAAGGGAAAAGGTATGAGTCCATTTGGGTGGCAGGGAGGAAAGGAAAAATGTGATCCTATCTAGTAAGCTTTTTGCATTGATTCCAGTTTACGTAAAGTATATTTCTACTGTTTGCAGACAAGTGGGGAAAAGAACAGTATTAGTACTTCATGTATAAATAGAAGGAATCCTGTTTCTAGTTATTTAATGAAAACTACTTCATGGAGATTTTGAAATTACTGTTAATCTATAATGCCACATATATTCATAAGATTTGTTATTTTCTTCCTTGAAAGGTTTTAAAACTCAAGTATGTTGCACTTAGAATGAAACTAATTCTATATGAAAGTATATGAAAAGGAGAACCCTTAAGGGTTTGGGAAAGTAGTGTTAGAGACTAGTTTTTAAAGAGATAGAACTGCTAGATCAGTAGTTATCAGTATGGTCCATGGTGATACATGACATGCAATACGTCAGTCTGTTGTTACCATGTGAGGATCTATGCTTTCACTAGCTGCCATCTGAGAAATGTTGATAATTGCTAGAAGGAGAGCATCCTCAAGCTTCTGAGAATTGCAGATGCAGTTTAGAACATTTTAAATTTCAGTTACTGACCTTGTATCTCACTAAAAAAATGTCTGCATCTGGCAGAAGAAGGATCTTAAGTCTGATTTTTATAAAAGACTATGGTATAGGGTTATATCAGATAAGCTGGCCTGTATTCTGTTTTAGGCATATGTGAAAACCTATTATGAAGATGCGTATATGGTTTCTGCAGACATGTTTTTTGGAGCCTTTCATAGTAAAACTGAGAAGGTAAATAATACTGCACAAAATACTAAAGAAGAATATATGGAGTATGAAAGGGCAAGTGTAGGAATTACTTTTTTCAGTAGATGTTGAGATGCAGACCTAGTTGCATAGTTCTGTCATTTCTTAGGTAACTGATCCTTTTAAATCTATTGCATGTTCCTCTGTCCTCCTTGTTCCTAATCTTGACTTTCCTTTGAGAAAGTCAGGGGACTAATTGATGTTGTACCCTGGCTGAAAATAACCTTCTTTTCCTACAAAGTACTTTACTCCTGTCTCTTCCCTCAGGATTTTTCTATACTTGATATTAATTGTGACTTAGTTTCAGCTACTGTGTAATGAAACACACTGCATCCAGCACCTTTTCCCCCCTTTATCACAGTGCTGTGATGCTTTTGGGGTGGATGTTTTTCTTGCTTGTTTGCTTTTTCAAGGTGATCTTGCTAGCTGCGGAATCTAATCAGACCTCTCTACCCCTGCAATGCTACTGCTTTATTTTCCTGTAAAACCTCATTTATGACTGGAGCCAGTTCATAATTTAGATCCTGGTATTTAATCTGTGTGTATGTGTGTTTTATTTACTGTATTTCATTTGATGGGATGGTTTTTATACTGGCATCGCTTCAGTTGCTGAGCACTCATGCTTGTGTCAGTCTTGCTGCAGTATTGATGGGAAAGGGTACAATCTGTTTTTAATTATAGCTGGTGTGTATCTTTAGACACGCTGCTGTGTGAGTAGGTGTCTGAAGGAGAGGTGATTCATCTGGGACATGAAAATTCTGGGGACAATAGTTACTCTGCATAAGGTGTCAGCTAAAATATATGTGTATAAGGCATAAAAAGAACTGTGACCTACAGCACATACACTTTAATGTGTATATGCATAATAATAGTATCAGTTTTAGCAGTAAATAAAGGCAGCATTTCTGTACTGCACAGAGCACAACCAAGTGCTGTTTGGGAGCTAGGTTCCTTAAGACCATGTGCATGAGTGAGTGCCAATCCAATTCCCTTCCAAGGTGGTTTCTGACAAAAATGCAGAAAACTGTTTCAAATTGAAGTTCATGAGGTAAAAAATATTCTTTTTGTGAGAAGTAATTTTTAATTTGGTAACATGATGCATGTTACAGACTCTCTGACATGGTTGTACAATACATGTGTTTTGAGATTAGGTGATTTTCATTAAGTCATAGTTTCATTCTTCTGGATGCATGTTAGACTACTGAGATTTAAAAAATGGTGTTAACTTTCTTAAATATTTCCTCTGTTTACATACAATTTTTTTTTTTTTTTTTTTTTTTTTTTTTTGTCAGCAGTAGTTTAGCAGAGCTCTCCTATTTGTTTATGGTTTCTGGACAGTTTCAAGTAAAACATCAGAAGCAGTCCCTGACAGACTAATTGTGGTGTACTACCAAAAGGGGCAAAAAGCAACTTCACAAGGTTCCTTGATCTTACTTAGGGAAAATTGATAAAAGTGTACCAAATGACAATTTGCTTTGTATATTACATTAATTAAATTTTAAGACTGTATCTTCTTGTATTTGCTGTTTTCTGGGCTATGTCTGTTCTTTTTGTTTTGCCGTTGGGCTGTCTTTCTGTGGCCATATATGCAATTTAAGTAATGCAATCTCCCTTGTTTTAAAAGGTCATGAACCAGAGCATTCTTCAAAAAAAGTTTTAGGTGTTGCTGATTATTAAACTCTCCACCTGATCTGCCTTTTTATGTTCTGTCCTCCCCCAATGTGTACTAAAGAGAAATGCTACCAGATAAAATGAAATTCTGAGTAAAAAATTAAGAATGTGTCCTTTGTCTCCATTAAAGTTTCCATGTATTCATTTAGAGTTCATTGTAACTTGGATCTCTGAACTGATGTTACTGGTACATACAGATGTTTATTGTAGGACTAGAAATTTAAGGTTATGTTATTCATAGGAGAAGATGCCATGGAATTTGATAACTTGGTGTTAGGAGCATTTTTTTGAGTTTAAAAAAAGCATTTTTGAATTAAAGTGTTCAGATGTTTGACCTATGGCTATATGACAGCATGACCTAAAAAGAGTTATTTATCAAATTGTTGCCATTTCCAACATAAATACTTTTATTCACTCCTAAAGGGATTTTTCATGATAATCCTTTCAAAGAAGAATTTTTATGATCTGTGTATAGAAATAAAGTACAGTTGTGCATGGTAATTATGTCAGGTATGGGAATAATAGTTTAATTTTCTCTTTTCAGTATGATGCTGTTCCAATCCAGTCAAGTGTGGTCTTATGCTCCTGTTCATCGCCTTCAATGGTGAGGAACCAAGCAGATTCCAGCACTCCTGTCATTTCCGCTTGTGGCAGCAGACAGGGATCTAACATGGAGGGCACAGCACCTGAATCAAGACCTAATTCAAACTCCTTGCAGCAACATACAGAACAGCAGCCTCCACAGCCTCGAAAGAAACGACCTGATGACTTCAAATTTGGGAAAATTCTTGGTGAAGGATCTTTTTCAACGGTAACTTGACTTTTCATAAGAAGTCACATAGCCTAGATAAACTTGCAAATTTGTTGTGTAAGATTGATGAGATTGAAATGTGGGGAGCACAGCTTGAAGAGTAAATGAACAGGATATAGTGAATTTAAGCTTAACTATTAAAATTGTCACCCTAAATATGGGTGGTGATTTTTTTTTTAAGCACCTCTTAAATTGATCAAAAGTCCTGTTGTATCCTGACAACTTGATGCTTGGATGTTTAATCAAAATTCCTTTCTGATGTAAGTGTGATAGCCATAATATGTTATGTAAAAAGTTTGATATAAAGGATTGGAATTGGTCTAGGAACTTGTGATAAAAACTATGCTATGTCCTGTCTATGGCAGGAGGTACTGCCAGATCCTTTCAAAAGAAAGAGCACCAATACTTCTCCAGTATTCTTACTCAGCCCCTGGTCCTTGAGGATTTAGTGAGTCACAATCAGTATGTGTTCAGTAGCCTTAAATGGTTTGTTTCTCACATCCACAGCATTGCACAAAAATGAATTACTTAAGTGTTACCTTAATGAATCCATGAAGCATTTAATACTTTCATGTGATGGTTTGGTAGTTTCCCAGTTGCAAAATAATAATATTTCTGTGTCTTTTTCATATACTTGTTGGGGTTTTCTTGTTCTTCCAGTACGGCCTACTGCAGTGTTTAGGTTGCAGGCCTCTAGTAGTTGTCAAGACTAATTTGCGTTCAAAGACATAGTTTACATAATTTGCAGGTTTCCTTAAAGCATCCAAGAGAGTTGTGGTGGTTTGGGTATATCAGACACTTTGCTTCAGTAGTACACTTTTCATATCTGCCTTTGATCTCTGAAAGTTAATGCCATGTTCCATGTAGGTAGGGAAATTCATAGGGCTCAGCCCAGATTCTGAATAAACTTTGTCCAGCACTCTGCTACCTGTCTTCCTGGACGGGTGCACAACCCTCTGATGAATTAACTTCAGAGCATTTGATCTGTGGGGCATGTATCTTTGTCATCATCAAAACATCTTGTTAAAAAGCATATGATTTGTTCATATTAAATACGGTTGTAGACTTGGAGATCTGACTGTACTCCCCAAGATCCTCACCAATATTCTAACTAAAAAGTATTTATCTCAAAAAAATAGGTGCCCTCATATTGCCATATATCCAACGACAGCTTCAGATTAAAAAAAAAAAAAACAAAACATTTTCTTTAAGGTCATAATGAATATATTCCATTTTCTTGGACTTCTGTTAAGCTACCACAAGCTCTTACCTAATGCCAGGGCTGCATTTTAAATTCAACAGAGATACACATGATGTAGCTTCAGAGCACTCTCCAATTTTGTGGGAGATTCTTCTACAGCTGCAACTTCTTGGACCTTTATATCATGTCTGATATAAACAAACACACAAATACTGGGTCTTCTACTTGTTGTTCTGCTCTTTTAAACTAATGAAAATCTAGTTGCTTTGTAGACAGCTTCAGGCTTCTTTCAGAATACTATCTGTTATTGGTGACAAAATCGTAATTCTCATGATTAAAGAGGCATGTTATGTAGCTCACCCCTTTCAATATGTGGGTACATACATATTCCACCTTGGTTTTGTCTCCACCTATAAATGAGGCATTTCTTAAAAACAGGAGCTCTAAGGAAGTATGATAGTCTGACCAAAACCAGTTCTTAAATGCAGATTTAATCTCTAGCAGCCTGAAGTATTTGTTTAAGTTTAGAATGGGGGTTGGTCATGATGTATGCCAGGTATGTTGGCAGTTATTTGTAGCTTTGTAGCCTCTGAAGGTTCTCTGCTCTACCTATCTCCCCTTCCTCTTCCCTTCCTTTGATTTGGGATGTTTAACTACATTTCTTGCCTTGCTGTTGTCTGAATTTACAACTTATCCATTTACAAGTTCTGTGAATGCATTTATTTTTCTGTTAGTTTCATTTTTTTTTTTAAAGCTATCCAGTTAATGTCTAATTTCTTTCTATAGAATTTACATTCCTTATTGATATTACTTCCTCCCGTAGGGTGGATAAGATTCAGGCCCCTGATAACAGAGACATCGTATTAATGTGTACCTCTGAGGGGTTGTTTGTTTGTTTTTTGTGCATATCTACTGTGGTTTTCTGGATTATTAGTTAAGAGGAAATTAAGATATATGGTATGCTCAGATTTGATTGGTGAGGAAGGAGCTTGAGGCTACCAAAGTACTGCTATCAGGTAAGTGCTCAGTGTACTTAGAACACAGCTGTTCAATATCAGTGTGTGTGGGTAATACCTGTGAAATACAATGGTAAAAAAAATTTGATACAGTGCAGGACTGGAAGAGAGTGAGTCTTTAGCATAATTTGCCAAGATATATTTTCATCTGTGTCAGCTGATCCCTTCTGCCATCTGAGTATGGTCTCTGTGTATGTGGGGTTTTATTTAATAACTGCCTTTTAAACTGACCTGCTTTCAGAAGCTTTCGTGATAGATATGGTTGATGAAACCTAGTTGCAAAAATTAGAAAAGTTAATAACATTCTCATTCAGCTGCACATCTTATCTGTGTGTACACAGAAGGATCTCAAAAATTCCTCATGCAGAGAGGTAGATGTTAACAGACTGGTTGTTTGTAATGTTTCTAATAGAAATTTTCATTGATCAAATACTGTAAATGTCAATGTGTTTTCAGGAGATGAAATTTTAAAGAAAGTTAAGGCTGCTTATTACTACTGAATGGAGGTCAATTTTCTAGTACTAAAGAGTCCAACTGCATGCACTTCTTTCTTCTGAAAAAATGCCTTATTTAGATTTCCTAAATACCTAACATTTAGCATCAGGTGTGTGTAGTAACATTTTAGAGTACTGTGTTATAACTGATTTTGCAAGGGATTAGAGGCAAGCCTGGTGCAGTGATTAAAAAAAAATAGTATGAAGCTGAGATTTTAGCAAGGTGTTGAAATGGATATAAACTTAAAATGAGAGAAAACAAAGAACTGTACAATAACATTGTAACTTACAAGTTTATTGGTTGAATTCATGCAAGAAGACCTTTCAGATTGACTCTAAAATTGCCTTTTATAGAGTTGTGTCTTGAAAATGAGCCTTGTGTTCCTCCAAAAGCATTTATCTTTAAAAATGTAAACCTGCTTGCCTGAAATTTCATCCCTTGCTTCTACTAATTGGAAGTCTTCTGTTCCTTTTATTTAAATCTCTTTCTAAACAAACTGTAAATAGTTGAAAGTTCTGTCTGACTTCTTATTTTTGCTCGTCCGGATAAAATTTACCTTTCAATCTTTGCCATCTGTATTAAGGAAAGTACTATGAAAATTGTTGTTATATGTATTCCTCAATGTACTTGTTGCTTTTTGTTTCCCCCTTTGAGAAAATTTGGCAATTTACTTTGACTTACATTACAGTCTCAGAATTCTGAAAAACAAAATTTGGTGTTTACACTCTTACGTGTGTAAGTCTTTTGGCAAAACAAGCATTGGTTGAACTGAGTTTCTGCAGAAGTCTTGCCGAAGCCAGCATAATATGAACACATGCTTAAATATTTTGCTGTGTTCCAATTACCTACTGGAAGATCAATGTTAGTGTATGTCTTTAGTGGCCAGTTACAATATGTTTTCTTTCCTCTGGCAACAGGTTGTCTTGGCTCGAGAATTGGCAAGTTCTAGAGAATATGCCAGTAAGTATTGACTCCTTTAACATGAACTTCTTGAAAATACAGTATTAATGTAGTCCACTTACAAAACACCTGTTGAAGGAACAGAATTAGTGGTTTCATGTTAATTAAATGCAACCAAAAAACTCCAAAACAAGATGAGCTTCAGTTACTTGTACCTCTTGCATTTTTACTCTCTTTTTTTCATTAAGTTAAAATTCTAGAAAAACGTCATATCATAAAAGAAAACAAGGTACCGTATGTGACACGAGAGAGGGATGTAATGTCCCGTCTGGATCACCCTTTTTTTGTGAAACTCTACTTCACCTTTCAGGATGATGAAAAGCTATGTATCCTTTGCCTATTAAAACTTAAAACTTGCTGTAACACTTAAGAAAGTGTAATAACAATGCCCAGTTTTGATTCCATGGAAAATGGTCTGACAGAAACAATGGATGTAACTTGAAGTATTTAAAATACCTTAATGTATGTGATGCTTTGTAGTCATGCTTTTAGCTGAAATTAAGCAGATTGAATTTGTGGGTCCTATCAAAGAGAAGAGTGTCTTGTCGGACAGAGGGGGAGCAATTAAACAAATTGTCCATGTGGTAAATGTTGAAGGATGACTTATAACAATCCAAGTTTAAAATTAATTTTAAAATTCCAAATTGGGTTGGAGGGAGGAGGTGGGATGTAGAGAAATGTTTCAGAAATATTTTATTCTTGATGTATATTTATGGGCGTACATATCCATCTATCTATCTAGTAAAACACAGTAATTCCTGCATTTAAAATGGGGGTAGCCAGCTATATTTCCTACTAGTTGTTTCATTTCCACAATTAGAGCTATTATTAAAATTTTTATGTAAAGATGAAAGTGCTTATAGAATGATGTGAATCCTCTGTTTGAGCTACTGTTTTCCCAGCTCTCTCTAACAGTAATTGCAAAGTGCAGTTTCGTCCTGGAAGCTCATTGCTTGGCAGTTGGCTTTTTTTTTTCTTTTCTTTTCTTTTCTTCTTCCTTTTTTTTTTTTTTTTTTTTTTTTTTTTTTTTGTGAAGAAAATATTAATTATGTGAACTTCCTCTTAAACCTCCTGCTTGGAATTGGCTGTGCCAAGCATAAAGGTAGAGATCAGTCTATTTCTGGGGTGAGTAAGTAGTTTTCTGGTTTTCAAAAAGGCTGGTAATTGTGCTGGCAAGCCCTATATATCATATGTATGAGCTCACAGGGCCTCTTTTGTGTAGTGTAAACACTTGCTCTAGTACTTTCTAGGTGATGGGACAATTTTTAACTTCTATCAGTTATTACTGTAAATAACTCTGAGGGCAATTATGTATGCCATTTAAATTAATTATCCAGGTCACTCTCTGGAAATACTATGATGTTAACCCTTTATGTAGTTTTTGCTATGCTAAGAAATTTGGACCCATGTCCTAGGTTGTTGATATATTTTAGAAATTGCTTGGGCTTGCTACTTGTAAAGTTTCAAATTAACCAACTTCTTCCTGTCGTTAATGTATTTTTAGTAGTATTCTCTTTAGCATAAGGTTTTGGGGATTTTTGTTTTAGAGTGGCTTAGAGATAAACCTTAACTAAGTTACATTCAGATTTTGGACTTAGCTATGCCAAAAACGGAGAGCTGCTAAAGTATATACGCAAAATTGGCTCATTTGATGAGACCTGTACAAGGTTTTATACTGCTGAAATTGTATCAGCCCTGGAGTATTTGCATGGCAAAGGAATCATTCACAGGTAATACAAAGTTAAGACAAACATGCAGTTGATCATGTAAGAGGTGGGTTTTTTCCTAAAAATGTTATTTGTGAAGCTAAAAGCAAAGTTGGATTTTGTGGAAAGATAAAGAGCACCAATTGCATTTGATCAGCCCTAGCAGAGTTAGCATCAGTAGTTAAACGTAGCAAGCTTGAGGAGGAGGGCCAATTACTGTTATACCAACTGCTGGAGCAGGAAAAAGTGAAAAAAAACTTCTGGCCTTGAATTAACATTCCCAAAGCTTGACTTTCAAGCTTCATCGGTTGACCTGAAAACCAGAAACTGACTTTTTGTTTAACTACTTCTTTTCCTGTGCTGTTATGTAGCAAAAGTAACTAGAATTCTTTTTGTATGTGGCTTAATGTGTACTATATAATCAAGTAAAATTAATCTATATCAGTTTTCACTGAATGAACAAATTTCACAAAGCTGCACAGTAATTAGGTAAGTGGTGAAATTAGCGAAGTTTTGAGTAATACTTTCAAAGTTGTTCTTGATGTAAGATAGTGTTTGGATAGCCATGTTTTATCATTCATGTTTTTAAATAAAGCTTTAAATGCTAGACATCTGAGCTGCAAAACTTATTTTTGGGTAAGAAAGCTATTGTGTTTAGGTTATCAAGCAGTTGTCATGGGACACTAGGTGCTAGTTGGCAAAAAGCTGACTGATTATAGTACTGATAGCATTATTTTTTTCAGTTATTACAAAAACAGTTTTTCCTTTTAAGTACAAGTTTTTGCAAAATAATTTGAATTTGAATCTAAGGGGGATGGATGTGGAGCATACTGAAAGCGTAGTATTTTCTAGGGGGCAGGGGCGAAGTTCAAGAACTCCCAATTTCACTTTGAATTTACAGTTCATGTGTTTAGGCTGAGAGGATGCTTATAAAATTAATGTGGCATGATCTTCAGTGTTACTAAGCCTATATCGGAAACCTCATATTGGAGAAGAGCTGCTTTATACTTGTTTTTATATGAAGGACCCTACGAGGAGCTCAAAAGAAAACAGTAAAATTGTGCAATTGGAGAACTTAGTATGAAGTTTATGAGGACACAGCTCAAGCAATGCCTGAAAACTCTTGGGATTTTTTGCTGCCTGAAGAAATAAGACATGAGACAGAACCACTTTAAGATGTCAGGCTACCCCGGAGAATTTATTACAGATAGCTCTCTATGTATTTAGATATATAGCTATAGATCCATAATCCAGTATTAATGTAGTTATAGGATATATTACGAAAACTGTATATATGAAGTGTGTATAGAGTACAATATATCTACATACATACATATCTTAAAAAAGCCCTGCACAGAACTGTTAAAAGGGTCCATTCCATTCACATACTTTCTACTTCTCTCATAGGACAGGCACAGGAAAATCAACAGTATTTTTATGGCTTGTTGCTCTCTTGTAGATTCCAGACTTTAAACTGTACAACTCATACTTTTCCATAGTAGGGGGCTTTAATCTGAAGAAAATAGTGCTGCACAGTGATTGACAGAAACAGCTTTCAGTTTTTACTGGTTCTTTCTTAGCAGTCAAACAAAACAACTCCCATGCTGCTAGATTTCTTTATGAGCATTCAAAGATTCTGCTTAGGAGGGAAGTATGTAGGGTTTTTTTGGATCAGCTAAGGAAGCTTGATGCAAAGGCATATCGTATCAGTGTAACTGAATGCTGTTAAGTTGTTTCTAATGCACCTCTTGACATCTAACTCTGTACTGCTATCTGTTGTGATTGTGATACTGTGAAGTCTGATTTTATTCAGAATTGGAGGCTGTGTCTGTGCAAATTATAGGCATGCATTTGAAATGATGCATGATTATGCATGGAGGTGATCTACTTAGTTGGGGCTGGGTTTGCCAGTGTTTGACTAACTGGGGTTTTGCACTGAGGAAACAGATGTAGAAAATCTTAATGCCATATCAATCTGTCAGCCGTTATTTAAATTTAGGCTTTGGAGTGAAGGGGCTTGGGGTTTTGTGTGTGTGAAGTGGGGTTTTTGTTGGGATTTGTTTGGGGTTTTTGTTTGGTTTGTTTTTTTAAATTTTTGAACATGTGACATATACAATATCATAGTTTTGCGATTATTTACATGATGTTTAAAAAAAAGTTAATGGATTTAACAAAATCTGTTAGTCTGCAGGTTGACAGCTGCATGTTAGAGAAGTTGTTGTAGCAATGTTTATAGAATGTATGCATCATTTATTATAGCATTATGTACCTAAGTCACTGGACAGTTTTTCAACTTTAATTTGTATGCTGTTTGAGTATAAAAATCTGTCTTTTCCAGGGACCTTAAGCCAGAGAACATCTTATTAAATGAAGATATGCACATTCAAATAACAGACTTCGGAACAGCAAAAGTATTATCTGCTGATAGCAGACAAGGTTTGCCATTATTCATTATGTGACACCAATAATTATAGCAAGTGATCCTTTGAAAATGTGCATGTGTTGTATTTACCAGATTGTAACCTTCTAATGTCATTACCTCACCTAAACACTAAAACATCTCAAAACAGTTTTGACTATCACTACTTAGATTATATCAGAGGAGGTAGTATTTGGTGTAGTGGAATACCAGCTAGATTACCAAATAGATTGGGAAGTTGAACTACTTCAGATTACGTAGTTTTCATTTGCAAGACAAGAATACAAATAGGTACCATGGCTCACCTGATACAGTAAATTTTAACTCTGCTTACATGTTTAACTCCAGTGGCTGAAAGAATTGTGCAAATGTGAAGGTTGTAGAATTAATGTGTCTGCAGTTGTTACTAATAGCTTGTAAATAGATGCTGCAAACAATGACTGAAAAAAGCACTAGGCTGAACTGAATTCAATTGACACTTTTTTCTTAACTGTAGCAAACTTGTGTTGGTAGATTTTATAACTAAGTACCTAAATGCCTAGCTTCTTGAACCAAATAGGTGTCACTGAGATTGATTTGTTTCTTCTAAGCAGGTTTTGTGGATAGGTAGAGAAGTTAAATTCTCATAGTTCTTTGCAGCCTTATGTAACTTGCAGTGGATTGCTTTTGGGTTGGTTTTTTTTTTTTTTAACTGGGTGGTGACAGGGAATATTGGCTTATGCATAAATATGTATTTGCTTATTTCTTTCTATTTCCTTAACAGCGCGGGCAAACTCATTTGTAGGGACAGCACAGTATGTTTCTCCAGAACTGCTGACAGAGAAATCTGCCTGTAAAAGGTGAGGGCTCTGTATTCCAGAACTTTACTGCCTCTGTCAGGAAACTGTCAAATGGGGACAAGTGGATAAATCAAGCAAGCAAGCTTAGTATTTTAAAGAAACAAGATGCTTCAGTATTTTAATAGTTTGAATTTTTTTTTCGTATTAAATATTACTTCTTGCCTGAGGGCTGGTTTCCTCAGTTCATCTACTTTTTTGAGTTCTACTAACAGGATTAGGTGTTGTTGGAGAAGGAAATATGTAAGGTTCACTCATAAATACATCAGAAAAATCTACTATCCAAGTAATACAATTATTTTAATTTCATTTTATATAAGATTGCTCAAACATGGTGTTTCCTGCTGTAGGAACAGCAGATTGTCACATGCTGTTCAGTTAAGGAGAAGGCTGCAGCTTTCTTTGACTTGTATTTAGATCAGCTTGCAGTTATCTTTCCTAAACTGTACTTAGGATTTGCAACATTTTAAAGCTCATCTCTCTACCCAGTATGAGTGATGCCCTTAAGAAATTTCTGAGCTCATTAAAATTTCTTGTTGATGGTATCCTACTGAATGTGTATATCTATTTTACTGCAGTCATGGAAGAGTAAGCTAGTCGCTGACAAAGCACAGGTTAAAAGGATCATTTATGTGTATAGCTGTAGTAATTTGTGCTAGCATTTCTTGAAGTGATAGAGATACTACCAAACTTTTCACATCTTTTAGTGAAGAGCTTTTGCCTGTTTTGGCTAATGGAAAGACTTAGACTATCATCTCCTTTTAGAAGTTGCATAATGCTTCACCTGTACAGAAAGCTCTTAATTTAAGTAGTTTTAAGTCTTTGTTAGTATTTTAGTTTTCCATGAGGATTTTGAAGCTTTAATCAAATCTATGGGTAGCTTACCTTGAGGTAAAATAAGTTAAAAATGTTCTTTCAGGCCAACACACTAAATATTTCCTTTACCCACCATGCTAGAACATAGCTTTCCCTCACCATTATAGCCTGTCTTTTTGTTTGTGTCTGAAGAAAAGCTTTAAATGAAAAAGGTAAAAAACTGTATTGTAATATATTCTCTTTTTTTTTTTTTTAATCAAATATTGAGTGGGAAGTATCTTAATGCTGAAGGGGCATATATTGAATTAAGCTGGATGCATCTTTGAATCGTCACGTGGATAATCAGTATTCTTTTCAAAGTCATTATTACCCATTATTTTGACTGAGAATTCACCTGTCTTCCACTTGTGCTTAGAGTCAGTTTTTGTGGGACTGTTACTCTACAGTTTTTCTTTTGAGTTGTGTTGCTAGCCTACTCTTCTGTCAAGGGCTGAAGTAAAAATATGGTGGAAAATATACAAAGCAGGTTTGTCCACTGGGTTCATGCTATGTTTTAAGTAGCAGAAGGTTAAGACTTTTTCTTTTTAGATTTTATTTTAAAGATTTATTTTACAAAAAATAGTCTATGTTTTTTCCTCTTTGTTTTGAAGCTCTGACCTCTGGGCTCTGGGATGCATAATATACCAACTTGTAGCTGGATTGCCTCCATTTAGAGCTGGGTAAGAGATTTGAGCTAATTATTACACGTGGATCATAAATATATTGCCTCTGATTGGATTTTTACCTTATTGTCAGTTCTGAAGTATTTTCATTATGTAGAGCTGGTATTAATGTCATGCCTGCTTTTATTTGTCCTTTTTGATGTCATGAAATTGCTTAGACAGCTATAATTAGAGTTCCTGAGAGAGAGATTCCTTAAGCTGTCCTAGAATTTCACATGTAATTTGTGCCATGATGGTAACTATATAACTGTCTGAGAAGAGGTTTATAAGGCATATCCTCAACACTCTCTGTTGAATCATTTGAGCTTTTGTTTTTATTGCTCAAGTATCTGGTCCTTACAGACTCATAGTACCCCTTCATCGAAGGTTTATGGGAATGTAACTTCTAGATTTTTTTGTTTAATATTTGTCTGGTTTATTCAGGTTAAGGTGAAAGAACCATGGAGAGCTAGTAACAAGAGTTAATATTTTTCTCTTCTGCAGAAATGAATATCTTATATTCCAGAAGATAATAAAGTTGGAATATGACTTCCCAGAAAAATTTTTTCCCAAGGCAAAAGACCTTGTGGAAAAGCTATTGGTAAATATTTGTGCTTTTCTTACTGAATGTAGTATGCTTGTCTTGGCTTTTGGTTTGGTTTTTTTTTTTTAATAACTGACCAAGTACCTAAATGCCTAAATTCTTGAACCAAAAGGTATCACTGAAATTGATTTGTCATTAAATGCTTTGATGACATTGGAAAACATTCAGCTTATGTAGTTCTCTTTTCTGAAAGTTTCTATGCACTCTTGCAAATCTTATAATATGAACATCTGTGAGCATTATTGACTGTGTAGGGTACTGTCTTGAAAATCAACATCTGCTGTTAAACAGCACTTCATTTTTTTAAAATCTGAATTCTAACAAGTATTTTCAGAAGGACGAGGAATGTCTTTCTATGGAATGGAAGCAAACAATTTTAGATAATGTGCATTACAAACAAAAATTGAGATTCAAATACTTAGGCGTATGTAGTTCTCAGATTAATTGGTTTTGAGTTGTATGAGGGATCATTTAGTTGAAAACCAGCATCCTGTACATCACAGGCAGATATATTCATTACAATATAAATCCAGTTGCCTTGCATTTTAGCATACACTTAGCATGTCTCAGTAGTATCAGTCTAAGAATTACTCTGCCCATGAAGGTTTGACAAGTAGGAAAAAAAAGGAATTCTGTTCCATCAGTGAGATTAGAGTCATGACACTCAAGTGAACATGCAGAGAACATTTTAGCTGTTATAAGCTTTTTTAAGTTCAATAATCTATCATATTAGCAGGGAATGGGGAGGAAACACTAACCTTTGTGGATGATGATAAATACAACTCAAAAGGCCTATCAGTGCATTCCTGGGTCCAAGACCTGTTCTATCGCCAAGCTAGCATCTCCTGAATGGTGAAGTCTAGGATGTGTTAACCTGGTTGTATCCTGAGAACTGTGTCATTTTAAGGTGCTTGAGAGGCTGATGTTTAACACCAACTGTAGTTTCCACAGCTTCTTGCATCATGGAATGTGATGGTGGACTAAACTTAAATGAGGTGTGCTTCATCAGGCCTTCTCTGTATGTTTGTTTCAGTCTTTATGAATAAGCAAAGCCAAAAAATTGTGTCGACCTAAATTAGTGCTCCTGTCCCTAGATCTGTGAGCTGGTCAAATACAAAATGTTGACAAGACATACTGACAAATCACATCTTTTATTATAAACAACCTCCTTATATTATAGATACGTGTGCTTAGGGCAGGGGGACAGACTGATTTTACGTTTTCACATGGTGCTTTGCAAATGTGAATAATGCTTGCCTTTTGTCATTATTTTATGCAGCTTAACTTAATTTTAATTTGCTTAGGTTCTAGATGCTACCAACCGATTAGGTTGTGAAGAAATGGGAGGATATGGGCCTCTTAAGGCTCACCCCTTCTTCGAATCCATTGTGTGGGAGAACCTACATCTTCAGACACCCCCTAAACTTACAGCGTATTTACCTGCTATGTCAGAGGATGATGAAGATTGTTACGGAAATGTATGTTTGTGTACTGCTGTATTCAGCTCTGATGCTGCCTGAGACTTCCATTTTAGCATAAATATTGAATATTAATATAAATACTGATTTAAATATTTTTACTGAAACTACAGATTAGTTATATTTTAATGAAGATTTTAATTATTAAGAATATAATAAATATTGCTGATAAAATTTTTACTGAAATCAGCAGTTGTTTTGTGATAAAGTGAGTATTTAAAAAAAACAAGACTGGCTTGCTTTTGATCAATCATACTTTTTTGCATAAATGCCTGCTGATCTATAGGGAATAGGCGGGGGTTTGTCCTCAAAGCAAAATAAACTAAAGCATGCTTAAATTAAAAGCCACAATTTAGCGCAAAATAAGCCTTTTAATAAAAGATATTTAATTACTTCATTTTGTTTCCTCCTTTAGTATGACAATCTCCTGAGTCAGTTCGGTTGCATGCAAGTTTCTAGTTCTGCCTCTTCCCATTCACTGTCTGCTGCAGAGACAAGTACACCACAGACATCAGGAGGAAATATTGAACAGTATATTCATGATCTTGACAACAATTCTTTTGAGCTGGATTTACAGTTTTCTGAAGACGAGAAGAGGTTACTTCTAGCAAAACAAGCTGGAGGAAATCCTTGGTAGGATCTTTGACTGTAGCTAAATAATTGCACAGCAATAAAGAATCCTGGAAAAAAAAGTGATTTTGATTCAAATTAATATTTGTCAATCTTAGTATTTTCAAGTAAACAATTAGTAACTAGATTTTTCTTAGTTTCTATCTTTAAAGCAATAGCAGCAAAACCCTAATATTGTATCTAAAATTTACAAGGTCTAGAAGATGATGTGGAGTGTGTTTATAAGATAGGCAGAATGACGCTATCGAGTGCTGCAGAGTCTTCGTTCTACAATCCTAGAACTGGAAAAGGTTCCTCCTTTCTTACAGATGCCATAAGTTGTTGGAATTTTTTGCATGATAGTATTCTGTGGATATCTAACAAAATACCCCCAGACTATGTAACAGCATTTCTTTTCACTCTTTAGAGAAGTCTCTTATGTGTGAATTTTTGTCATTGTTGATGTTCCTTGGGGGTGGAGGGGGTTGCTAAGGGTTTTGATTTTTTTGGGGTTTTTTATTGGTTGGTTTGGTTTTTTTTTTTTTTTTTTTTTTTGGTTGGTTTGTTTGGGGTTTATTTTTATCTTGTATATTTTTTGTTCCTGTTTAGTTTGGTTCTGTCATTTTTTTGTTTTAGTTTGGGTTCTTCTTTTTTGTTTTGTTTGGTTGTTTTTTTTACCCTCTGTCAAATTTTAGAAAAAACTCACTGGTCTGGGCTAAGGAAAAGTCCAAAACTTATATACTAAAGTTGTTCAGGACTCTCATGGAAAAGGACATGCTAGGGAGTGACATGAAAAACTTCTTGATCATTATAGCTGTTTCTGTGAAAGAATTACTTCTGGAGTAATAGTTATTTTTCTTTCTCTAAGGCATCAGTTTGTAGAAAATAACTTAATCCTAAAAATGGGTCCAGTGGACAAAAGAAAGGTAAGGGCTTTTCTTAATATCCTGTAACAAGATCGAGCTGTCAAATTTTTGTACGACTGCAGCATAGATAAGGAGCCTGTTTTAAAGCTCCCTTGTTTAAACAATTTGTCACCTATAAACAAGTTATTTTTAAAAATTCAGTGTTTTCTTGTGAGTAGATTGGATTTTTTTCTTGATTTAGTGATGTGCTCTTGATTTCTTGGAAAAGCCTAAGTAAATCGCTATTGATGCTTTCATTTTGAGATTGTAGCAGATGAGTATTTACTCATCCTCCTCCTTCCAGTCTGATATATTCTAGTAAACACTCTTTCTTGATGCATGTCTGAATGTGGCTTGAACCAAAAACACCCAAAAAAATTGCTAATGTTGTTCTCAACTTTGCTTTTTTTCCTGGATCTTTGTCTCTTTATCCTGAAAGAAGCAGAGGTGGTATTAGAACAGCTTTAAGTGTTTATTTCAGTAATTTACAGATAAGCAAGGATAGTCTGCATCAGCTTTAGTGGAAAGGTTTTCCTTCATCTAAGTGACTACCTGCTTCTTCGTAGTTCTTGCTACAAAATCATGACTATTGATTTCTTTGAGAAATAGATTCTGCTTCACTCTGTGTTGCTAGGTGTTTAAGGTTTTGCTAGAACTTGAAGATACTTTCCTAAAATAGTACTTGTGTTTCGCCACATAGTAGAATAATGCACTGCAACACCCTAAAAAAGCAGAGAGGTTGAATAGGTAAAGTAAAATTAAAGATATCCCCCCCCACAAATATACCATCCTAGCACTGTGCTGTTTTTATCCTGGCTGTTGTTCAGTTCAGAAATGTGTAAATTTACATTTTTAATTCCCTCATGGTTTGTTTTTGTTTTGGTTTGGGGGGTTTGTTTGTTTGTTGCTGGGGGTTGGTTTGTTTGTTTTGTGGTTTTTTTTTTGCATTGCTGCTTCTACTTTTCTTGTTAGGGATTGTTTGCACGTCGGCGCCAATTGCTGCTTACGGAAGGGCCTCACCTGTATTATGTGGATCCTGTCAACAAAGTTCTAAAAGGAGAAATTCCATGGTCTTTAGAGTTGCGTCCAGAAGCCAAGAATTTTAAGACATTTTTTGTTCACACGGTAAGTTTATTTTCTGAATTTTCTTTGTAAATTGGCTTGGGCAATTTCTGTAAGTTATCAAAAAGATTTTTCTAGAGAAAGTATAATTGCTTAGATAAAGAATTTCATAGTCCTGATTTAAAACAAAACTAATCAAAAACCTGAACAAAGTCAGCCAACAAAAGAAAGCACAAAATCCACACCCACAAACAAAATTGAAAAATAATAAAAAGAAAATCACACAAAATGTCACTCTGACACACACATCACAAAAATGCAACTGTATTTTTATTATTACTGTTTAAATAAACCATAAGTGGATTTTGGGCTTTGAAGGACATTCTTAATGACTTAACATTTAGCCCGCCTTGTATGTAATGAAACCGGAGAGGTGTATAATATATTGTCAGTTGACTGCTTAAAAATATTCATGTGCCAGATGTATGGTTAATCAGTAATATATAATGTTATATAGCTGTAATTGAATTTAACTTTCAGAAAGTTGATGAGCTTATTCTCAATAGTTATTTTATTGGAAGGTGCAGAATTACTACTGCTTTTTGGTTAAACAATGTTTGTAATAATCATTAAAATGTTGTTTACTTATAGCCAAACAGGACATATTACCTGATGGACCCAAGTGGGAATGCTCATAAATGGTGCAAAAAAATACATGAAGTTTGGCGGCACAGATACCACCAGAATGCTGCAAAATAGTAAAGCTCATCCAAAATTTCCCAGTTTTCCTACTTGCTGCTAGAACTCCGTGTGCAGCCGATCAGAGGAATCTTTTCAACCCACCTATTACCATCTCAAGGGGAAGCATACGTCTGAAATGTTCTTGGGTTTTTTAAATGTTTTTTTGGCTTTTGTTTTTGGTTTTTTGTTTTTGGTTTTCTTCTTTTGTTTGGGTTTTTTTTTTGGGGTGCTTTTTTGGGGGGGGTTCATTTGTGTGGTTTTTTGGGGTTTGTTTTGGTTTTTTTGGGGGGTTGGGTTTTTTTGTTTTGGTTTTTTTTTTTTTTTTTAAGAAGAAAAAGGAAGAAAAGCAAAAACCTAATGGAATTCAGGGTTGCTTTGCTCGCTCTTTGTGCTTCTGTTGAGGCTTCCATATGCATATCATTGCTGTGAAGATCTTGCTTTTGTGCACTTCAGTTCTGTTTCTGCTGCAGACTAGTGGATAGACCTTGCATTACCAGCTTCAGTTAAGATGAATTAAAACCAATCCACACGCACACACGCCGAATCATGTGCCAGCCTTGCATTTTATGGGGCTGGAGTTTTCTGTGACTCTCAGATTATCATTAAACTGTGTTTCATCAGGGACCTTTTTATATGCCTCTCCTAAGTACCACCTCTTGGTTTTCTCTTCCTTTTCTCACAGTCCCCCAGCTTATTGATATATGGCATTTATAGCCAGGTTGGTTGAACCCTTATGTAATTTCTAACATAGTTCTGATTGCAGGGTTTGTGTGGTACTATAGTAGTTATGTGAATGAATCAGATGTATTTGTCTGGCAGATAGGCTCCAATGATAAAGCTTTTGAGAGAGTAAAATGCTGAACATAGCACTGAAATTTCTAGAATTGGAATGTTGGCTTCTGAAGCATTTTAAACATGAACTTTAAATTTTAGTAAGTCATGTGTGTTTAATCAAGGGACAATAAACTTACCAGCATGCTTTTAACTAATGCTAACTAAAAGAGAAACTAGTTAGTATTGGGGAGAAAAGGCTACTATTGAAATAGTAGATAGTTTTTCACCTTTTCAGCAGATGAGGGCTAGAAGCTTTCTTTCCAGGGTGTGCGTGTGTTGTGCATTTTAGTGGGGCCAACCTATTGTCTTGGGTAGAGAAGGAGGTGTGAAAACTTTTGTACAATTGATTACTTGACTGTTTTCTTTGTCTCATTGTATAATGAGATGTCAATTCTATTTTTTGGTCCTTGGCCAAATATTCAGGAACTCTGGAAAAATGTAAGGAGTTGAAATACAGATAATAAAGTAATCTGGTCAGAAAATCAAAGCCAAATATTGATACAAAGGGGAAAATACATGGTACTTAAAGCATATCTATAAAATGAAAATATTTTGCATATCAATCTCCTTTATCCCCTTCCAATTATGGCTGTTTTTGTGGTCAAACATTTCTTGTCATGTTACAAAGACACAACTTCCTGTGTGCTAAAAAAAAACTTCCCCAGTGGTATTTTCTACATGTTTGTGTTCCTAAACCTTGCAGAGGAGAATGCCTAGGTCTGGACAAAGGCATTCCTTCCTTGTTTTAAAAGCAGTATAAACATCACACTTACTTATTCACTCATTGCATATACCATTACTTTGCATTTTGAGTTGTCAAATACTATGATATTTGACAAAAGCATATTTATGATGTGCTTTTCCTTCCACCAAAGAAAGGTTTCTCTACAATGTTGAAAAAACTCATAGGCTACTGTTCTCTAGAAGCAGTATTTTAAGAACAATAGCTTATCAGATTTCTCAGAAAATATATGAATGTAGAATATTTTCTTTTACAGGCTGAAGGAGATTTATTATTGATCTCTTAAAAACTGTGTTATGTGGTTGAACTTGATGGCAGTTCAGCTTTTCCAGTCTTTAAAAGAGACAGTGCAGTTGCCTTTTCTTTTGGAGCAACTGCATTCCTGTTGTCTTCTGTAACCACCACATATGGAAACCTGAGAGAAGCAAATCCCTGGCTTACTGTGTCTGGTGTTAAGGGGGAGAAGGGGTCCTGTAAATGGCTGAGGAAGACAGAAAAATGTTCCCTTTGCATCATGAGAAATTCCATCACATACGAAGCATACTCGTCACTCAAATTTGAATAACATAGTGTACCTTTCATCTGTGTCTGTAGTATACATGCTGTTCTAACCAAGATGACATGTATTTTAAGTCTGTTGCAGTGCTATCCATTTGTTCTCCAGCTGTCAAATTCCGGCCGTGTATTGTGTCTGCTGGAGACAACCTTACTGCTTTTGGATTTAGTCTCTGGTGTTGAGATCTAGACAGACATCTTCCCAACTTAATACAGGAGAGTTTAGCAGTGACGGAGAGTCACAGTGCCACTGCTGTTCAGTGTGACAAAACTTGACATCGCTTAAAAAGTCTGGCAAAATGACCTCCATTGGCTTGTTAACGAGGTAGAAATCTAGGTGTGCTTAAACATCTTTTCTGTAATATTTAGATTTTTAATGATTTTACCATAGCAAATTAATTATGTTTTTTCACGCCTTGAAAATCTGTCCGTAGGCTTTCATCCAGCCCACGAAAAGCTTTCAGCCAGCCTTGTGTATCTTGGTAGCAGTAAGCTTTCAAGAAGGTATCTGGAATGCTGATGGCTGATGTCTGCATTCTAGAAGTCCTTTTTCTTTTTTAATTGACAATGCTGTTATTGGAAAACCGTAAGCATCTCTTACAGCCATCACTCCACTAAGAGCTTCAGTATTCCTAATACAGTCTTACATAGTTACTGCTTTTTGGGAAAGAGCTAGAACTTTCCTGGGAGAGGTATTTCTATTTTTTGGACTATGTGTAGAATCTGTGGGTTTGAAAGGTGACAAGAGTATAGAGTGAGGCATCACAAAGCAATTGTGGATTCAAGTATGTTTTACCAGTTTGTCCACTTAAATGTGTGTTGAGAAGTGCTGCATACCATGAAGGGCTGGTACCCATTTTAAATTTTTATACTTGATGTGGGGTAGAATCAGGTCTTTGTCCTGAAGATGACTCCTGTGGCTCATGGGAGTTCATGGAATGAAATGTGCAAGGGAGGTTCTTCAGAGCTGCACATAGGCCAGGTGATTTTTTTGCTTTTAATCCCAGGTTTTCAAAGCAGAAAAAAATTTTAGGTACTTGAAGACTCTTCTTAAGATTTCTCCTTACTGCAGACCTTTTGAAAACCAAATCTGTTGATTCATTCCATCTCTTGAATTTCAACAATTGTCAATTATGTATGAAGATCTGGTCAATAATGTTGTAATTTTGCTTTGCTTAGTATTTGAACTTCAGAAAGGTATTAATCCATCTTTTTCTGTGGTGTGGAGCTCAAAAAAGGATGAAGTACTACTGCCCAGTCACAAGAAGTTTAGGACTACTTTAATAAACTGAAAAATCAGTTTGTAACCATTTGCCTTAAAGTCCAGTTTTGTAAAAGTTTTGTATTAAGAAAGAGTTACTTCAGATGTGATGTTGAGGCATTGTTGGCAGACTGATATTGCCTATTACAATTCCATTTGCTAGGCACTTAGTTGCTGAAAAGATCAAATTATCAGTACTGTGCTCTACTTTTCTCCTTCTGATGTAATTTAATTGTGAGGTATCTGGTATATACAAGTCTGAAAAAAATTGTGGATTGAAACAAAGATGTGATATTCTAATCAGCTTTCATAGTTCAAGATGCTTAATTCAATGTGTTTGATACAATTGTGTTTTGTGCTGGGAACTTTGAAAAATTATGGGAATTTCCCACCTGTACATTTTCTTCTGAATGATTTAGTAAAGTCAAGACAATTACTTCATTTGGCCTGTGGAGAAAACATTTGATTTCAACACCTTGCTGAGGAGAGAACTTGTGTAATAGTTGCCTAAAGCTGTGGCCTCTGGATGGATTCTGATCATTCTTTCTACTAGTAAATTGCACAAATAGGTGCAGTGTTTTTATCTGAAATTTTGCTGAATGCCTGAATTGCTTCATGGAAATATTTTATGAATCAAGTGGAAATCCTCCTGCAAAGCCTCATGATGCAGATTGTTTATCAATTGATCAAGTGAGCTTACAGACAAGTAGCTCTGTAATCCAAAATGGCATGTCTTCATTTATGGCTGATAATTTCAGAATGTTTCCTCTTTCATAGAAGAAATTACCCTTATGCAATAAACAGTTGGAGAGGTTCTTAAACACCCAATAGCCTCGTTTTAGAGTAAAGAGAATCTATTGAATTGGAAAGACCATCAAGGTCATCAAGTCCAACTCTTGGCACTGCACAGGACTCCCCAGCAATCCCACCATGTGCCAGACACCTTGAACTCAGGCAGGCTTGATAGTGTGAGCGCTTCCTGGGGAGCCTGTTCCAGTGTTCAGCCACCCTCTGAGTGAAAAACCTTTTCCTGATGCCTAACCTAAAGCTCCTGTGATCTTTTCCTTACACCAAACCCTAAAGCTCTCAGCTTCATGCCATTTCATCAAGTCCTGTCCCTGGTGAAGAGAGAAATCGCTCTGTCAGCTGGGCCATAAATGTAGATGATTGCCATTTGACAAAACTTCCTATGGCCATGTGCTAACTGACTTGATGTGGTGAATGTTCAAAATGGTAGCAGAACTGAAAACTATATCTGATAAAAGAGAAAAATTAGGAATGAGGAACCATGATCAGTTTTGATAGTTGTATGCTGTTTTCAGGTTGGTGGCAGTCAGCTACACATGTAATATTCTCTACCTGGTTTGTAGCTGTAACTGTGATGTACAGAAAAAAAAAAAGAAAAAACTCACCCCAAAGAAACAAAGCCCCTGACCCCTGCTCAACAAACAGCGAAACAATCTCCCCTCCTCCAAGAACTAGTGAAAACAGAAGCAAATAATGCAATTATATGATACACACTTTTGTATTTTTATTCTTCTAAGGTTATTTGCTGGCTCTTGTTGGCCTCTAGTTCAGTCTGTGTTATTTAAATTCTAATATATGAATTATTTGGATTGAATTCATGTTCGGGGCCATGGTGTTGTATGTATTGATGTACAGCCTTGAATGTGAATAATTATTGTAAACTATATTTTACACCTTTTTTCTGGCTTTATTATATAAATTTTCTATTGGTCGATGATTTAATCATATCTCATAATTTAATGACTGTTTATTCTCTCGACAGATCTCTGTGCTGTAGATGTGTAGTTAGTGACTGGATGACGGATTTCACTTATGCTTGGTAGTCTGTAATAAAGGCATGTAGGGTTCTGCACGGCCTCCGCCTCTTCCTTCCGCCGTGGGGCGAGGGGCATGGGGTACAGCCGGGCCCGCGGCCGTGTCGCAGCCGTGACCGCTGCTCGGGGCCCCACGCCGGAGCCGCTGGGGCGGCGGGCGTGAAGGGGCAGGGCGCTGTTGCAACGGGCTCTTCCGGTGGGCGGTGCGCCGGGGGCCGGGCGGCGGGGCGGCCCCTTCCGGCGGCGGCGAGGATGGCGGCGGAGAACCACTGTGAGTTCCCGGTGCCTCCGGCCGGCGGCCTCGGCGCGGGCGGGCCTTGCCGTCGGTGTAGCTCGGTGCCGCTGCCCGGCGCGGGGCCCGGCAAGTGGGTCAGGCTGAACGTGGGGGGCACCTGCTTCCTGACCACTCGACAGACACTCTGCCGGGACCCTAAGTCCTTCCTCTTCCGCCTCTGCCAGGCCGACCCCGACCTGGACTCGGACAAGGTGAGCGCGGGCCCCGCCGCGGCCGCTCCCCGCTTCGGGCTCGCTGCCCCGCCGCCGGGCCCGCTCCCCGCCGGCCGCGCTGGGGCTGCGCTGCGGCTGTGCCCGGTCCCGCTGTGCCGCCTGCCTGGGCGGCCGTGGCGTGAAGGGAGCGCGGGGCCCGGCACCGCGGTGAGGGGAGGCAGGAACGACTCTGCTGCTGTGGAGGGAGTCTTCCCTGAAGAGTTTTGCTTAATGAGTGCGAAGTGGTTGGGTTCGTGAATAACAAAACTGCTCATAAATACAGCAGACAGCGTAGTATCGTTTGTACGTTTGTGTAATATTTTTATGTTGTCTGATGGGGTTTAGTTTTAGCGTTTTAATGAAATATCTGCATGCACTGACATTCTGTTATTTTTGCACTGTCATTATTCTCTTGTTCAATTACAAGAACCAGAGCAAAGTACTTTTGATAATAATCTCTCACTTAGACGTAGCATTCTGTCTTTTAAGCAATTCTTAGAGAAAAATGTTGCGTATTCTGCATAGATTGCAAGTAGTGGGTGAATATTTTGGTATTCACTCTGACTCAATTTTAGTAGGGGAAGAAAGTTGTTAAGATTTTATTTGTGATATGGTATGTAGTAATGGATATAAAGTATCTAGTCCTGGCTCTGAAAGAAATTTTGGCACATCATGGACAAAAAAACGTTTTCCAGTACAGTTACGGAAAAGAAAGGACCAGCTTATAACTCTGTAACCAACAGGTTGAAAATAAGGAGTTGCTTATTATATATATTTTTTTTTTCCCAGTGAGGTTAGTAGATTTCATCAGTTTTTCAGGCATAACTTCCAGAAAGGATATTTGAACACTTAATATAGGGTACAGAATGTAATGTTCCTGAGTTAGAAGAAAAAAAATTTGAAGTGTGGTGGTGTGGGAATTGTTTTGTAGTTGTCTTTGGTTTTGGTTGAGGTTTTTATGGAGAGCTTAAATTAACCTATAAAACTAAATTTAAAAATCTAGGTGGCTTGCTGATAGGTAAACTGTCTTTGTGGGAGAGTAGGAAAGCATTCCTCTAAGGTTTCCTAATTAAAAGATAAAGCACTGCCATATGCTCTGGCAAATGGGAGGGCCAACTGTCTCCTGCACTGCTGTCCAGCATTGCCAGCTGGGCAAGGGAGGGGATTGTCCCATTCTGCTCTGTTTTGGGGAGTGATCTCACTTTGAGTCCTGTAGCCAGTTTTGGGCACCACAGTATCAGAGGGATCTAAGGCTCTTAGCATCTGAAGGATGAACACAAAGTTTCTTAAGGGAAAGCCATATAAAAAATAACTGAGGTCACCTGGCTTCTTCAGCTGAAAAGAGGAGGCTGAGGGAAGACTCATTGGTGTCTGCATGTTCTTGAGGAGCAGTATCAGTCTCTGTTCTGTGTGACAACTGACAGGATCCAAGGGAACAGCATGGAGCTGTGTCAAGAAGGTTTATGTTGGATATCAGGAAAAGGTTATTTCCAAAGAAGTTGGTTGAATACTGGAATAGGCTTCTCAGGGAATGGTCATGGCCCCAAGCCATGAGCTTGACAAAGCTCAGTCACATGGTGGGAGTGTTGGGGCTGTGCTGTGCAGGGCCAGGAGTTAGACTTGATCCTTGTGGATCCCTTGCAACTCATGATATTCTGTGATTTACTTGCTTGCTACTGTAAAGACCTGAGAGGCTTCAAAAAAGGTAGCATGTTGGCCTTTAAACTGCCTTCAGGTACTAATGTTGAGTAGGACAGAGCAGCCTGTCTCTTGGCTGTCAGGTATGTTTCCACTTGTAATGGGAGAAAGATTAACCTTTGGCACACCCTGTGACCAAACTAGTATTGAATGGATTAGGACTGTGAAATTGACTCTCTGAATTCAGTATGTTTCACAATATTACTCACAGCTTTAAAACTGTTTGAGAAGCATTTCAGATTTCAGCAAAAAAATGAGCAGTAGTGGTCATATTTACTTTTCAGAACAGGATTTGTTTTCCATGGTATTTAAATCTTGGTTTAGAGATGACTACATAAAAATAGACAAGCAGAGCCTTGCTCACCTTGTCATCATTGTTTAATTTAATGCTTTTACTGCATTACTGCTAATAATTTACATGTATTTCCTTGTTTCAGCATCTTCCTATTTTAGCTGTATACCAGTTTTTTGTTTGCAAACTGTTCTAGCATTCTTTTAACTTTCATGTAAGAAGGAGATTGTCATACTTTTGTAATAAGGTTTTGGCAGTAGTATTCATGCTTGATTTTTAAAGCCTTTTTAAAGTTGGCATAGAATCTGTCAAAGAAGGAAGCATGCAAGCACTGAATGGTTTAGAAAAATCAAAGTCTTTGTGGGAGCACAACCTTGACTGTCAGCATTAAGAAATATCTAAATTGTAGTCATTATTCTAAGAAATAACAGATATATTTAATTTGTCCATGAGATTTATGAGTTGTCAGGTGGGTTGTGTTACTGATGTAGTTTTGATAAGTACTACTAGTCTGCAGACACTCAAAGTTTTTAGGCCACACAGTTTGTGAAAAATTCACTAGTTCAAAATTTAAAAAGCACAGATTATAGGGATGACCATTATATATTAATTCAAATTTAGTACCAAAAACTACTGTATTTCTCTGCATATTGCTGCCTTTATCAGAACTCAGAATATGTAAATTATGTAAAATTTTAAAATTATGTAAAATTAAAATATTCATGTTAGAGCATACAGCCTTGAGCCAAGAGCTTGATGGTATGACTTGAGTGTATCCAGATCCAGTATTGATCCCAATGAAGATAATTAATTGGAAATAAATTTATGACATTTCAGCTAGTGTTTTAATGCAATTCTTGGGGAGATTGTTAAATGGGATTAGGGAGATGTATGTATGTATTTGGTGCACCTTTTGAGTCCTACTGGAATCCTGTACTGGATTCTAGCATCTGTAATTCAAGGTTCACAACAGGGCAGTGACTAGCCACAAGGTGAAATATGATTTGGTAAAAAGTTTTAAAGAGCAAAACTTTTTTATGACAAGAAGTTTAAGGGGTGTCTTCTCAGTCCAGAGGTACATATATGGAGACAAGAAATCTAATAGTGAAGCCTGTTCAGTCTAGCAAAGGTGTTGTGAAATCCAGATAGCAAAGTATCAAACTATAAAGTACATATTATTAGCAGTGATAGTAATTATTTATTGGAATGGTTAGGTTTCACTGCTACTTTCTAAAGGTTATATTTCACTGTAAATAAATTGAGTACTTTGTGTGTTTTAAACTAAGATCAGGGTAGGCATTCATTATGATTCCTTTGAGCCTCAGTCTCTATAAAGATCGAAGTGAAAACATTTGCAACTGGAATACATGATAATTTACTTGCTTTGGTCAGTATTTTTCAAAGGAATGTAATTGTGAGCTACACTGACTTTTCATTGGTATGCTGAACCAGTTGGTTGAAAATTTAAGGGCAAGTTACTAGGTTTCCTCTAAAATTCCATGTTGTTTGTAACTTGAACTGAACAGTAGTGTGGGAGAGTGGTAATGAACAGATGCAATCTTCACTGTATGTAGACAATGCTGTCTTCTAAGTGGCATCCTCGTAAATATGCATGAAAAAGGCCTAGAATTTACAGACAATGAAGAACAAACCTCTTCAGAGAAGAATGTAGTGCAAAAGTAGAACTGGGTAAAGATACAAACAGTCCTGTGATTAACTAGCAGTTTAAGGTTGGATGCACAAAGACAAAGTGCATTTGTGTTGAATTTTCTTATGAAGAATATCAATTTGCAGGAAACACCTCTAAGTGTGGGGTAGTATGACTATACTGAATAGAGAGGAAACTTGAATTTCTGCTGCTGTTCTGGTAAACAGTAACACCTGTTTCTATAAAATACATCTGAAAGAGAGAGAACTTTGAAACCTTATTGGAATATAGGTTTGTCTGACATTTGTGGTATTCACCTGAAGTTTAGGAAATGGCTTTAGAATACCTGCACTAGTTATGTCAGTGAAGATGCAAACTTTCTCAAAGCTTGTAGAAAAACAATTTACTATTTAGCAGAGAATAGGGCATAGCTGGGACATCTATGCAAGTCTATTAATTGGAACATCTATTAAAGTCTATTAATACTTAATCTAGCAAGGCTAAAGCTAGCTACCTCTTTAAATTGTCCAGTTCACATTGGATCACATTTGCAATTTATTATTTTATCTTAAAATAAAACAGTTTATATTAAAAAGGGTCACAAAGCAAATGACATGTGATAATACAGTGTGTTTTCATGTACATGTGGATGAAAACAGTCCTGATAACATTCTGAAAGACTAATGGCCTATATTTTTAGAGTTACAGGTAGAGCAAATGACTACATTTCTGTGTCAGCTTGCATTGGATTTATGTTTACATAAATATCCTTACAGAGCTAGTGTAATCGGCCTTTCTTAGTGATTTCAGCATGAAGTGCTTAGCATACACTGAAGGACATTCAGGCAGCTCACTCAAAAGGAGGAGTGATAAGGCATTTTCTGTAGGAAGATGCTGAGGGAGTAAATTTTTTGGGTCACTCACCTGTGCGTTGTTTGCATATGGTTACAGTAACCTTTACTTTATGAGAGACAAATTGGTTTGTCTCTCAGCTTTTGAATCCTTGGTGCTAGTGTGTAGCATATCTGAGCTATCAGGTCAATGTTCAAGACACACATCCTCCTCTTAATGTAAATTAGTGCATATTTTCTATGTCTGTAATCTGGGTAAGCAACTTCTGCATGGAATTTAGGCACTTAAGAGAATCCTGTTGACAGAATTTGGGTTGAACACTGTTAGAATTTGGCCAGAATTCTTTAACTGTTGATATTTTCTAATTTTTTTTTTTTTTAAATCTATTGCACCAAAAATTATAGGACTTTTTGTGCCTTCTTTTTTATTATTTTTCAAGGCACCTTGTCTGAAAGTCTTCATAGACTAAGCTATGACACTACTGAGATGACCTCTTATAAGGTGGAATTTAAAAGAGAAGGCCTGACAAAGCTTATATCCTTTGTAGTTTTGTTGGAAGCTTGTTTAGTATATAGAACTCAACTCAGAAAATACAATTTCAGGTAATGTAGGCCTTTAAAAAACAATGTTCAGGTCTTTTGTGCAAGGAGTGAAGTCGTTACTTAAGATTGTGTTTGGAGCTTTTAATTGCTTTCCTTCTGTCACCCACCTCTCTGTATCTGAAGTGGTGAGCTGACAACCAGTATTGCTTTAGAAGGTGATGTGAGAAAACACTGCAGTGTGAAAAATTACAATCATCTTAATGAAGAAGATTATTTCTAGAGATTGGTTTTTCCTAACTGGGAAGAATTCCAGTTTTGTAAGCCCTGTGTTTCTTAATGCAGTTCAGATGATGACAAGTTTTTTTTTCTATAAAACAGCTTTTCTTTTTGTCTGTTTTGGATTTTCCTTTCCAACCTCACTGGTTTCTTTTCCTTTACTAAATAATACTTTTCAGCTTATATTTCATACAGTTGTCAGCTATTCTAATTTCTTGGGTTGTATCTGTAGATTGCACATTCTTGAAGTGTTTTAGTTATGTTAATATATTTATAGATTAAATATTAAAACTATACTACTTCATCTATCTACTGGTTTTGATGCATAGTTTTGTGAGACCATGAGCTTAGATCAGAAGAAATTATGATTAGACTTCATCAAGCATTGTCTGGTCTGAGTGTAGGTTAACTGACACCATGTTTTAATATGTTAGCATTTTCTTGAACAGGTAATTTTATACAAAATTATACATTCCTTCACTTCTTCTGAAATGACACTGTGTCTAGGTGTGTAAAGCATTTAACTGTAATTATAGAAAGGGTTTATGGCTTTTGTAGTTCAGGCTGTGGTCTTTCTAAATTCTACTGATCCTGGTTGGACAAGTGCAGTTATTCAGAAACTAAATCTGTGTACCTGAAAATACATCCTTGATGTTTTTTTCCAATGAATCATTTTAGGAACTCTACATATTGTTAAGTAGAGAGAGTTTTTAGATATCACAGTTCAGTAATCAAACCTTTCCATATAAGCATTAATGTTCAAATGCAGAGAATTGAGTTGGTAGAGTTTCTTTCATATGGAAGAGCAATTATTGCTACTACCTGTGGTTTTGAGGGGAGTATGATCCACATTATGGTAATGATGATTTTTTGAGTATTTCCTGTAAACTACTAGAATCTTAAAAATAAGTAAAAAAGTATTTGGGGTGCTGCCACATCTCTCTAGTATATATCTGTAGGATATCCATTGTACCAAAACCTTATGTACTAATGGATTAATACAGTCAGTACTCCATTTGATAGTCGAAGGAGCAGTGGATCAGTTAGAAATCTTTCTACGAATCTTCCTTAGATCTCCGGCTAGCACAAAGTATGTCAGTACTGTCTTGACTGCAGGGGTTCACACATAGATTCTAAATAACGTAGGAATTACCAATTTTGCTTCTTTGTCTCTTTGTCAAGAATATCAGCTCTGCAGGTGAATTTCTTGAATTGTTTCACAATTCACAAAACTCTGTAGTCTGTTTGGTAAATTGAGCATTAGTTTTCATCTATTCATCTATTACTTCACTCGTCCGCATGAGATAGGTAGGAATTTGCATCTTCAGTGTGCTTTTTTTTTTTTTAGAAGATGCATGCACAACCCTTGCTTGGTATACAGCAGTTCTCAGTACCTGTGAGTATTTGTACATCTGACCAAAGACAAAAGCAAATGTTTTTAGAGCAAAGTGTTGAGGTTAAAAAAAAATTAGGTTTGTTTGCCTTTAATTAAAAAAAAAAAAAAAAAAAAAAAAAAAAGAGAAAGATATAAAAGGAAAAACTGATATTTGAATCTTGCTAGAATGTAGCTGTTCTGACTCTTCAAGCTCCCAAACAAGACTTCCTGGTTTTGAGTGCTACTTTTAACCTTAATTTTTGGTGTTCTCAGTTGCCACTTAGATCTTTCATGCTGACGATACTGTTAATCATTGATAGGGAGTTAGGGGGATTGATCAGATAAGAGAAGTTGTGTATTGGATGATTTGATTGATCAGTCTGATACCATGACAGTTATATTTTTTAATTCCTTTTATTGTCTTTAATAAATTCAGCTTTCAGGGATGTGGCTATATCTGAATACCTGCTCACTGCAAGACGAATATTAGCTTGCAGTTCCCATTTGGATATTCAAATCATTGTGAGGTTTTTGGTTTATTTAGTTTGGGCTTTGGTGTTCTCTTGCTTTGTTTTGGGTTGTTTGTTTGGTTTGTGTTTGTTTGTTTTTCTAATCTAGGATGAAACAGGTGCCTATTTAATAGACAGAGACCCAACCTACTTTGGGCCAGTGCTGAACTATCTCAGACACGGAAAGCTGGTTATTAACAAGGACCTAGCTGAGGAAGGTAAGGCATCTCTAAATATCTTGTTTGCTTGCCACTTGCTTATTATTTTCACTTCTTTTGAATCACCAAAACTAACTTAGAACAAGATGGAAAACCTTAACTAGTGTAGCATTTCGATCTGTTTCAAGCAAAAGTGGTAGGTATCATGCAGTTATAGTATATGGGGTTATTTGAGCATTTTGTGTAGAATTCCTGATTTCACAGCCCCCATTCTCAGTTGCAACATAAGTATTCAAACAAGAGGGGAGATGCCTTTTATTGTGTAATCGTGTATCTTTCCTGTGTGACTGTGAGATAGTTGCTTTTAGTTCTCTTTAAGCAAAAGAATGCCGCCTAGGAAGCAAGCTTTAGAAGATGTGAAGCAAGCTTTAGAAGATGTAGAGCAAGCTAAAGTGAAGTTCTAGCATGTTCAGATGTGTGGAATATGCTTTTAAAGACCTAATTCTTCCCCCAGCTTCTCCCTCCTTGTTCCCAGTTTGTATCAATTTTATCCTAATGGAGGATGACTGTTTTAAAACATATAGTAATAAAACTGTATTGATATCATATTGAAGAAGTTTATCAAAGAGAAATACAATTTAACAATACTAGAGGGAAATAGTAGGAAATATAATTTCCATGTGCATTGTTAAGCATACTGTGTGTGGAGAGCAGATAGGCCTTGAACATGTGAGTAGAAGCAGTATATATCTTTAGGCTTTTGTTTCAGAATCTAAGATCTCAAATCACAGGAAGAAAAATTTTATGCTTGCTAGCAGCTGCAGAGATTTTTCAGTAGGATTATTTAAATTTATCTTTTGCATTCCAGCCTGAGGCAGGGCCTGAGGTGTGGTAATCTTACCAGTCTGCTATGGAATGGTATCTGTGCACATTTTTTTTTTTCTTGTCTCATTTTGTATGTGAAACGGCATCAGTTTTCTTTGAGATATTTTTAGGAAAATTTTTTAGAACGAGCCAAACATTGAATTACATGTTCCTGAAAGAAACCAGAATCGTTAGGTTGGTGAACTGCCTTATCATAGGGAGCAATAAATAATTTTCTGTAGCTGTTGAGAAGATAATCTTATGAACTGGTTGGTGATTTTGGCCTGGAGTCTTTAGTTACACTGTCTTCCCAAAAAATGTTTTCATACTAGGTGTACTGGAGGAGGCTGAATTCTACAATATCACATCCCTAATAAAACTGGTAAAGGACAAAATAAGAGAAAGAGACAGCAGAATCTCTCAGGTGAGGCTGTTTTCTCATGTGCTTTTGATTATTTGTTCCATGACAAGTAGTGAGTGGGTTCCATTTGTTTTTTTATGTAACTCCTGATTTCCCCAGTAAGATACTGAATGGCTGCCTCCATCACTGGATGATCTAGAACCACTAGTATACAAAGATTAATATTTTTAATTGCTGGCTCCTGCCAGTCTGGTTATAAAGTTCACAGATCTCTTTCACAAACTGAAAACCTTCTAAGTAATTGTTCCAAAATGTTCAGTAATAGTAGAATTTATCCTAATATAATTTCTGCAAATTGTTATGTTAAAGAGCAGCTTTTGTAGAACATAGCTTTCTCATTGACTTTTAAATGTTCTGAATATGATGAGGTTGCCTAACTATGGTATAACTGCTGTTTATACAGTATGTTTATGTAGCATATGTACAGATGCTGTTTAGCTCCTGTCATATGCTTTGTAGCAAAGTTGCTTTCTTTATTTGTAATGCTCTGTGATTGAGAAGGTTGCCTCTTCTCATAGCAGCTCATGTTCTCCATGAAAGCGAATATGATGAAGTTGGTTCATTAACTCTGCTGGTCAGGTAACTGGTAACTTCCTTGGTAACTGAGTCTTTATGGAGATATTACAAATTTATATTGTTATTGACAAATTTCTCTTGAAGCTAGGTTGTTGGATCACATGGTTGCTCTGATAGCATTTACTACAGGTCTCAGCTAAAATGGCCCTACTTATTTGTTGCTCTAGATGGGTTCAAGGTGGTGTTGCTTACCATTTCAAGAGAGTAAGGGCAACTTCAGACAAGTCACAAACATAGTGAATTCCATGCCATATTGAGCATCTTATATTTCTTCTTGAAGGTGCCAGTCAAACATGTATACAGAGTGCTGCAGTGTCAGGAAGAGGAACTCACTCAAATGGTTTCCACAATGTCCGATGGCTGGAAATTTGAACAGGTAAAAAATACGTATGGGATATAGTTAACACTGTCTTCTAAGAAATTAGTATGAAGTACCTTTTGCGAAAGAGGAATATAAGTTAAATTCCATGCATCTTTTTTTATTCCATCATTTTCAGAATTTGGATAAACATATACAGTGAAATTAAAATGTGATACTTGTGTTTGCATTTATCATAAAACAAAAAAAAAAAAGTAACTTTCCAGGAGGTAAATTTTGCTGACTTTCTATAAAAACATCTGCAACATGTCTGAAATGTAGTTCTTCAGTATCTACACATGAGCAGTTGAAGGATGAGTCAACCAGAATTAACTAATACAAGTTTATATGAATGATAGGTTAGATATGAAGAGCTCTGGGTAAAAGAGATGAGCTTGGGATACAAATGTTTGCCAGGCCCAGAGAGTGGTTCTTCAGCTAAGAAATACTCATACACACAGGAGGGTAGACTTTACCTGTGTAGATGTGAAGCTTGATAGCTATGAGCTATGTGAATGTTCTTGTTCTTTGCAGTGGGTAAAAATAGCTTTGTGTGTACATTCAAGAACACACTGTAAAATCGCAAGATCTATCTGTTATCTTTGATAATTTTTGTAAGTAAGAAATTAACTGTACAGCTGCTTTATCCTTCACATTCCTAATCCAGCAGAGTATTTAAAACTGCATTGGAGCAATGAATCTGTTAACTCTGACAAGTGTTCATCTGCTAGCACCTTTTTCAGTGTCTGATGCTTACAATAGGAGAAATTGAAATAAACACAAGCCCATTTATCCTGTGTAATCTCACTCTAATAACACAACAAGCAACATTTAAAAAATGTTTATGACACAAAGGTAGAAGAGAACATTTTGTTTATATTTGATGAAATATATAAGGTTCTAGTAATGTGGAGGCAGCCATGGGCAAATAGACTAAACAGGCACAGAGCAAGCTTTTTACGCTTCAGTACTCCGCTTCAGGTATTACCAGGTATGTTTGCCATGCCACAAGTTAAATGTTGTTTAAGTCTCCGAAAAAAACCCCTCACTTTAAAGACTACTGTTTTTTGGCCAGTCCATGGAAAAATGTTTTTCAACTTTCTTCTTTGTCAGGAGAAACTAGCTTTCATTACAAATAGAGCTCCTTTACTTCTTAGCAGATTAAATGACACCATATCTTTTACCTATCCTAAACCCTTTGGGGATATTGTATTTGGGAGTAAATACTGCTTTGACAGTGCAACTGCTGAAAGACCTATTATAATCTCTTTTAGAACTGGAAGAATCCAGTAGTTTTCTTGGACATTACATCTTGTTTCATCCAGCTGTCTCCCTACTTCCTCCCTCTCCCATGTTGAATATTTTTAGACACATAGTTTGAATTAGATAAACACAACAGCTGTATGATCTCATAATACTTCGCATCTCATTACCCCACACTAGCCCATTCCCTCCTTTGTACTCACTTGAAGCAAGATTAGAATATTGTGCATAAACAGTTTTATTGTTAATGCCTTTAAATCCTGTAGCATTTCTGTAATTTTTTTCTAAGCCCATGCTGCTCAGCAGCATGCTTTCTTTCAGAAGCAGTATTTGGGGCGGTACCCACCATGATCTGTATGTGAAAAAAGATGGACTCATCAGCTTTTTCAGGGTGATATTTTTACAGATTAAGAGTCCTTGTGCTCTGAGCCACATATATAGCATGCTCAAGTGGTTGGTTTTGAAAAAAAATGGTTTTTACGCTAAGCATTTCAAAATTTTATCATTAAATATGATTGTATATGGTTATTAAATAGGAGTGGAAGGTACCGAACTGTTGGTGCACTAATGCAGATGTATTGATGCCCTTTTCCAAAGAACACATTTGAAAGCTCTGCTAGAACAGTACAATTATGAATTAGTCCCAATCCAAAATCTATTACTAAAAATTATGCTGCCCCACTTTTGTGGGTTATTTTGTAGAGAATTTTTAGCTTCAATTGTTGCTTCTTCAGGCAATCAGAAAAAACAGTATTTTGGCGATACAACAGTATAAAAAACTGTGGGCAATACAAAGTGGCTAAATAGAAATGCTTTAGACAGCAGCAGTGTTGATCATGTAAATTTTAATGATTAATGTAACCTGAGTCTGTGACCATCATGCAATTTGAAGTATGTTCAGTGTATGAGGAGGATGGTCTTTAACTGCTGTCTTCAAAATTATTCACACACAATGGCAGGTTATATATAAAGTTACTATTCATGGGCCTTCTCATCTGTTGTAATCTACAGTTTACTCAGATTAGGCAATTGTTGTCTAACTCTTCACATATAAATTAAAGTCCTAATCTCTCTAAAGTGCACTGACAAGCTATGCTTTAATTTGAATGGGCTAGGAATTGCCATGTGTTATCAAGGTAAAATATGTTTTGTAATAAGAGATTGAGAAATTTAGCTGAGGTTGAATTTTAAATTATTAGATGTTTGGCCAGTGTTTGTGGTAGTGATTTTTGTGGGAACAAGACAATTTTTTACATTCCAGTTATTTTTTTGGATCTTCTGTAAATTACTCCTTCAAAAACTAATCTAGATCGCTCAATGTTTTTCCTCTTGTTAACTTCTTATGTTTCCTTAGCTATTTTATCAGTAGTTGGAACAAGATGAAGCTTTTTAATACCCGGGCTTTATATATTGCTGTCCCAGATTGAGAGTCTTTCCAAACCAAGACAATTGCTTTACATAACACCTTCCAGTCTTATATCCTTGCTGCCTTCTCCACTTGTCAATGTATGACAGAAAAATAATGGTTACTTTTATGACGCACCAAACTTCGTTTTTCAGAGTAGTTGGCTACAACACAGTTATATGGGGAGTTTTCTGTTTTATCAGTAATTCTTAACTTCCATTTAGATTAAAAAGGGCTTTGCAACTGCCTCAGTAAATTTTACATTGAAATGAAAGTTGTAGCTTGATAGCAACCTGTTCTAGTGGCGAGTAAGTGTTACCTGAACATTTGAGCTCATCTGTTACTTGTACGGATAACGGTATGTACTTCAGCTTTACAAAGGTTTCTTTCTGTGTTTTGCTTTGATTGGTTATTTCAGCTTGTCAGTATAGGTTCCCAGTACAGCTGTGGCCGGGCTCAGCAGTCAGAGTTTCTGCTGATAGTGTCACGGGAAGTGAAAGGGGAAGAGAGATGCTTCCAGAAATGCTGCAGTGAGGTGTGTCACACCATTCTTTTTGCCCTCACACTGATATGCTTGGCCTCCTTGCGTTTCTGCTGCTTTCAGATCATTCCACTTTTTTGCTGAATGTACAGCACATAGTAGTTTGTGTGTATTTGTGACTGGCTTTTATTTATATTCACAGTATTTCATTACACATTATGAATGTCCACATTGTAAAAATAATAGAAAAACAACCAAACAAAAATCCCTTGGTTATTTAGTTCAAGGTTTTTCTTAGGAAGAGTTCTTACCTCCACAGTAACTTTTTTTCCTTACATTTTCCTCCAAAATTAGCAGCTTTTGATCCATACTTGTTAACTAAGAGGTACAATTCAAACATAAGGAGCCCTGAAAATACACCTTTGAGTTTGATGGGCCCAGAAAGGGACATTTCTGGTAAACTAGGGAAATTATTATTTCATCCACCAAAGTTAAGTTCTGAGTTTGAACCTTTTCTTTCTGGTAACTCAGAACTTTTTTTTAGGTGGACAAGATATGTTCAGATTTGAATAATGAGTAACAGGAGTTTTTTATAAGTAAAATATGGAGGAGTGAGGGGAGAACAAAATAGACAATTTTAAATCTTGTGTCAAGTTGAAAAAACATGCTGGGTGTTTCTCTGGCTTTATTGTTTTGTTGTTTTGGGTTTTTTTTTTCCATCTTGGGAAATTTTCTTGAAATCCAAAAGGAGAATCCTAGCTTCATTCATTCTCTGTATTTTTCATCCCTCCTTTTCCCCTTGTTCTGCTTTTTTGATTGCTGTGTTACTTCCAAATATTTGTGAGTTTGGTACGGATTTTTTTCTCTCAGTAACATTGGAGGCAGTTTCTGTTTCTTTAAGTATCTATGCTACATTTTGAAGTGTGGTATGTGAATTGATTTGGGAACCTGGTGCTCTGGAATTCTTTTCATCAACAAAATACCTGGAGTACTTGTTCTTTTTCTTGCATCATATGTGCTTATTTGGTCTGAAAGATGAGTATAATATTATGAAGATAACATGATAATGAAATGGCTTAATAAAAACAAACCTTTGCTTGTGACTTTATATGGACACATAATCATGCAATTCTAGATTTGAAACTTGGACTGTTACTCAGCCTTATAGCAGAATCTGTTTTCAATGTAACAAGCATTGTCTGTTTCTTGCAGTTGTATAGCTAACATTTGGAATGTGAAACATTTGGAATGTGGGGTTTTCATACTTCCGGCAACAGAGACAGAAATGTAGCTTGTTAGTGATGTGTAGGGTACAGGCAGAATGATGTTACTCATGCGTTCATGCCCTGGATAGCTCAAAGTAAAAGACAGCATTGTAAAATGGAAAGTGGGGAAGGCAGTGAAGAAATTAATGCAGGTATAAAATAAAATAAAAATTATAATTAAAAAAATTAAGCTTTGAAGTCTGACTTTTGCATTAAGAGACCTAAAATAAATATTCTTTCAGGCCTGGTGTCAGTCATCAGAGCTGAGTTTTAAGAGCTGATATGTTTGTATCTTCATAACCTTGTGCAAATCTTTTGGGAAGGCAGAACAAACGCATTATATGTTTAAAAGGCATAGAGTCCATTCTTAGATTCATACAACTTGATTCTGTAAAAAAAATTGAGTGGAAGATTTTCTTTAATTCTATTAGCTGATAGTATAATTAAAAAATCGGAAAGGACCATTTTTTCAAGCTTTCTAGTGTACAAGGAATTCACATCTGAAATAGAAGCAGTAATATTCAAAGTACAACAATAATTAAATTAGAATTTGAGAATAATTGTTACAGAATTTACTTGGTTTTGAGAATCAGACCATCACAAAATAGAGAAGGAAATTACTAGTGGCTAATATGAGTAACTCCAGTGGTAAGCAGAAGAAGAAGAAGAAGAAAGAGGAGGAAGACTGGGCTGCTGCTTGTGCAAGCTGGAGTGGTCTGAGATAGCAATACTATTGCTGATTTGTCTGGTAAATATACTGTATAAATTTTGAATCAATATTATTAAACCAATGCAGCAAATCTGTATAGGCATGTTACTGAAATGTGTTTGGTTTAGAAATCTGTCTCAGTTCAGTTAGGCATGAGATTAGTTCACTTTAAAAATAAGGTTCCTTATTATGAGACAGGAAATTCCTTCTTGTGATTTCTGTTCAGGAAAATTGCAATCTCTGTTGGCACATCAAGCAATAATTATATTTCTTCTGATTTAATTAAAAAAAAAGTAATGCTGCTTTCCATTCCTGCCTTCTTTTAGCTGTAGCTGACAGCCTGCTAGTACCATCAACCCTTATTCCATGCAAGCAGTAATGGATCCTTATCTAATGAATTTTCTGTGATAAGTAGCATTGGTATTTTCCTGTGCTCAGTTCTGACACTGTTGGGGCTCACAGGCATGCTTAAATAGGATCACACTGCTTTATTAAGGACTGTAATGAAACAAGCCATGGAATGAATAAACCAATGCAGAAAAATAGATATATGCATGTATACATACATATGTATATATATATAAAAGCATACAAATCTATGGAATTTACAGTTTCAACATGTTAGTTTATCCTTCCTTAAGTTCTTGGTAATTTAAGCTACATGAAGCAACTGTGGCTTCAAAACAAAAACAGTTTGTCCTTTCAGAAAGTCTGAGAAACAGTAGTCTGGATAATCTGAAATCCTTTGACCTGTTTTTCATACCTCAGATTACTCTGATGTGTTGTGGCTTCTTTTGGGGTGTGGAGGGGGGGTGGTAGTGTAGGGGGCAGATGGACATGACAGGGGTAGTCTTCCAGTTTATCAGCATCCTTCTTAAAGTGTCGTCACCAGTACTGGGAACAATGAAGTGACTTATGGAATAGGAATGCTAAAACATTTTTCTGATCACAGTTCCTGACAGAACAATTCAGTTCTAATCTGTAGTCATTTTCCATTGTTTCTTTTTCTGCTATCAGCCTGGTTGTTGATAATTTCAGAAAGCTACAATGGCATTTCTAGTATGCAGTTGCTACTATGCAAATGCTACATTTTTGGCTGCACACATATGAAACTGCTTATGAGAGTATTGTGGGTTGGAGTTTTGAAGAACTTGGGTCTAATTCTGCAAAAATTACTTTTATCAACTGATCAGTAGTGGCAAAAAGTCATTAGATGTTTTGAGGTCAGCTAAATTGATAGTCCTATCCAACTGGCTGAAAGTATTCAATCTGCCATGTCTCCTAAAAAGACTTACGTGAAATAGCTTGATTTATGTAGTTGGATTATGAAGCATTTGTTAGTGGCTATCAGCTGAAGACCTGTCACCCTGATTGAAACAGGACTGATGATTTGGCTGATGTTTGGGTCTTGTATGGTATCTACTTTCAGCGAGGTCATTTGTTTCTTTAAGAGTGTCAGTAAGTAAAGAAGTATTTTTCCTTCTGGTAGTTAACATAGCTTACCTCATAACAAGTCGTTGCCATTTTCCAAGACGAAGAGTCAACTGTATATTAATTAAGTTGTATGCTTGAAATTTATTCTTTGAAATTCAGAGAAGGTGAATTTAGAGTGGCTTTATTTAAATATGTATGCAAACTTTCTGAATGTTTCCTAGCCTTTAAGTGGCTTTAAAATGTTGTTTAATGTCCTACCTTTTACCTTAATAATTGAAGCAGTTACTGTATTTGTATGAAATAGCTTATAATTGCTATATAATGTATAGTGTAAACTTTATACCACTTTTTTTTGGGTTTAAGGCAACTTAATTGCTATTTTTTCTGAAAATCTGTGCATATTTTTTGTTGATAGGGAAGACAAGCAACAGATCATTTTAATATACAAAGTAAATTTGAGTTGATTTTCCAGCTTTTCAGTACTTTCTTAATCCATTTTGTGCAACTAAGAAACTAGTTACTCTGTAGGTTTCATGATTTTGTATCGCACAAACACGTTATGGTGCAGACTGCAGAGTATTCATTGTGAAAGATTAGCTGATTTAACATCTCAAGGTAAATATGTCTTTATATGCATCAGTGCTTCTAGAAAATCTGTGTGTTTGTAACTTCATTACACAGTTTTGGTTGAAAAAAATATGTTAATAATTTCTGATCAGCCTGTGTTCATTACTGTTTATGTATATATTTTGCAGAACTAGAGTGATGTTAGAAGAGGAGGAGGCAGGGAAGGTTTCTGGTGATCACATTCAATGTAGTTAAAGTGTGTAATTTGAGAGTGATGAATTTTGATGGGCAGTGCTGTTCATGGAAGGCTGTATGCTGTAATATCAGGTTCCAAAAATTTTTGATGGTGCCTAGGCCTGACATCAAGTTGATTCATTATGTAGACATACTGCCTGCTGCTCTTTGTAGACATTGGCTCTGTCCATCTGTGGAAGTGCTTGCTTGACTTACTGCAGTGCAGGAACGCCTGAACATCTCTCTCCTCTACTTAGGAAAGTACAGTGAGGCTTTGTTTTCCTCTGACAGTGCTATATCGAAGCTGCTTTTAACCTTGGTCTAATTTCAGTTTTTGTTGGGGCAATAATTTTATCCCTTAAGTGCAAACTCTGGATCAGGATTTCATCTTGACTTCATCTTTCATGCTTTAACAAATCTTTTACTCTCTTTGGTGTTCTGCTAGACTAATGGTAGTATGCTATTTGTCTTTACAGAGATAACTACAGTGTTCTAAGTGCTGTTACCCTAAGAAAAAAAATGTTAGACCTTTTCTATGTGGCCGTTTCTAGAGCACTTAAATGGTACAGTAGAGACTGGGGATTCGGGCAGTCTTACTGTATATGTGTGGTGATTTGGTAGATAGATTTAAATATAGTTTGGGTAATGACAAATTGACACAGTGTATCTGTGCAACAGTTTTATTTTTAGGACTTTGATCTGTGTCAGTAGATCTGACATTATCTTGTAGATCACACATTATCTTGTGCTTTTGAAATAAAACTTTAAAATAAATGAACCAGCTACATCTGAATTGATTCTGTCTTGGAAAGGCAGGCAAGCATGTAAAGCTTCTAGCATATTAGGTAAGTGTATTGTGTGTAAGGTAAGACAATTTCTGCCACTTGATAAACATGCTGCATAAAAAGTAGTAGTTATGTTGAATATATTCTTCTTTCTCAGTAAATTGTCATTTATCACTCAATGCAGAGACCGTAGAAACTTGTAAATATGTCACATTTCATTATACATGGCTTCTGCTTGTAGCATTTCCTTAATTAGCTTCCTTGTAGCAGTATGTATGAATTTCAGCTGTTAATCTTGATGTCCCACCATACCATGTCTTGTTTTTTTCCAATCAGATGCAAATATTGTGTTTGTTCATTCAAAATATATTTTAATAGAAATACCATTATTCTGTAAGTAGTGATGGGTATCCCTTCGGGCTAAAGAGGTTTCTGCATGCAGCCATTTACATGTTAAATCATGCCACGTTAAGATACCACATATAAACTTTAAAAATTAACTTTGGAGGATAGGAAGGTTTCTAGTAAATAACAGAAACAGGGAACAGGCTACTTCTTCACTGGCCTGTCTCCACAGTCTTTTCTTTCACAGTGAATCATTAATTCTGTAACTGTTTAAAAAAAACTGTGTGTATCTTATCATCTGAGTGTGTATTGTCAATGTATTTGTCAGCATCAAAACGTATTTGCACTGATGCATTGCATTAAAACGTATTTGCTTCAGGCACAACCTACAGTCTGAAGAGGGAGGAGTGTTTGTACTAATCATGAGACTTTATGGAATTTGTTTTATGTGGAGATACAATTGACTTTTTTTTTTTTATTTCATCTTTCAGCTAGTCAGTATTGGTTCTTCCTATAACTATGGCAATGAAGATCAGGCTGAATTTCTGTGTGTTGTCTCAAAGGAATTGCATAACACTCCTTACGGCACAACCAGTGAACCCAGTGAAAAAGCAAAGGTGAGTTGCTAGACATTGGACTAAAGAAATGGTGTTGGATTGGGTGGACTTCACAAGTCATAATAGATCTACCTCTGTTCTGGTCTATTGCTTCATTGTCCTTTTTTCCCCCTTGTTCAGGACTAATAATGATTCCCTGTCCATTGTATGAGGGACTGTAAATGGTACAGTTAGCATGCATTTGTTATGCATGCCTGAATTACTTAAATACAATACTCTGTACTTTTTCAGTACCTGTTTTTTTTTTCAGATATTGGCAAATACTTGCTCTTTACAGCTGAGAAACTAGGGGTTTTTTTGTATACATTTGAATGACACTGGTTCAGTTAAAAACTGTTTTTCTTTCTTGACTTCTGCTGAAGGAACCTTGCTGGAGAATGGAACTTGAAAGATACTATCTCTGTAAAACAGTCATGTGCAATATGTTATAAAATGGGGGTACTTGTTAATGTTTTTAGGGCTCTACCAAGTTTACCTTCTGTAACCAACTTTACAAAAAGATTGTAATGGGCACAGTATCTTAGCATTTTACTCAGTTGTATTTCAGAATTTGTACAAAGGAAAACATAAACCCACAGCTGACTAACCGTAAGGCAGAGCAGTTCTGTAATGTAAGTGTATTCAGTGTCATGAATAGTGAACAGCTTTTAACATTGTATTGCTGCTTTGTATGAGGAGATGACTACAGACAAACTGGATACATCTGTAGTTGTCTTAAAAGTTTTTGATTTCCCTTATGTAGCTGGAAAACAATTGGTAAATCATCAAAGCTTGCTTTTTCAAAAATCACCGTCAAAGAAATTGATTTTTAAATAATGCTAATGGGTCTGAGTCTTGGTACTGAGACCTCAAATAGATAAAACTTCATTACTTTCTATGCTTCGTAGCATGCTTATGCAGCTACACATATGGAATAATTTTTATAATTTGAGCTGTATGTTGGATTCCTAGTGAAATGAGTAATTTATGTTCTTCACAACTGTTGAGGTAAAACTTCAAAGAGTTGTAAAGGATTAATGTAGTTAGGGGTAAACAGTGAAACTGGGTAAACCATGTCTTCCTCTTTCAAAACCCTAGTTAAGGTCTGCTTTTGCCAGGATGCTTGAGGAAGACTTTGAAAGTTGACATGTTAGAGGTGTGTGGTAATAATTTAGGGCTGAGATATCTACCTGAAATAAAATGTGGAATTCTAGAGCATAATAAAGATCTTCATAAGGAATGGTAGTGCATCTTCAGGTAATTTTAGAAGTTGCCAGAGTTATGCTGCATCCTTAATGTAATAGGAAATAGAAAATATGGGTCAAAAATAAGTGTTAAAGACAAAAACCAAAAGCTAGTTGAGACTGCATTGCAACTGTGTAAATGGAGTAGCGCTAAGAGAGGCTGTCTTAGATGTCTTGATTAGTGTGCTGCTTGATCATTGTTTCAGAGAAGAGAGCAGAGCATCATTTGACTACTGTGATGAATAGGAATTACTGTTAATTTTGGTTGGAGATATAAACATTCCCTCCTTTTGCCCTGGAAGAGTTAAGCTGTTCCTAGCAATTAATAGGCAGTACTTAAAGAATAATTCTTTTATATATTAAGCTTCTAAATGATTGTATTTTTGTATATAGGTATATGTTGTGACTGGGGAAAAAAGGAAAATTTTTTTTTTTCTTGAGAGGTTTCCAACAGCTGTGTTCAGGTGTCTGACTTTGGGAGATGTTGTTTCCATAGTTCCCTCTTAGCAAGCACTATCCTCTAGCCTTGGTAGTGTCTCAGTTGGTCTTCATAAAGTACGTTTGATTGAAATTCTGGTATCCACTTTTATATACAGGACAATATGTTCATACAATGGGACTGACTTATAAGAAGCTCCTCCTATTACTTTTACAGCAGATTTAGAGAAAAAAAACCAAACTGCCAGTATGTATATTTTATTGACAAGCACTTCAGTTATAGTTAATAGTCCTGGATTTTCAGAATAGGAGAAAGTATCTTCAATAGCCATCCAATCAAGCTTCACCTTCATTCCTTCTTAGGGACTTTTTTCTTGTGTTTTCTTTTTTTAGTTAACAGAATAATAAGTTAGTAGATGACTTCTGTGTAACCTTCTAATACACCTAAACAAAGGAAATTCATCTTAAATGGTTCCCCTGGCTTTTACTGGTAGCCATAGCACAACCGAAAGATAACCTGTATTTCCACAAGCAGACTTCTCTTTCAAACCACTTTATGGACCTGACTGTTGGCTTCTAGCTGATGACTTAAGGATATTTGGAAGAGGAAATTGTCATGAAATCCATTGCATTCCTTCTTGGAATGGTCAGCTGTCATACTTTTTTATACAAAGAGTGGAGGTCCCAGGTAAAAGTAAATAAATGTCATTGCCACATGCTTCAGGTGTAAGTGGAATGTACTTTGTTGCAGCTCTGACTCACTTGCAATCTCTTCTTTTCCCTTCCTTCTTCTATACGTGCTGCATGCTGCATGACACTCAGAGTGAGGATGAAGAAACGGATTACGATATGAATGACTCAGATTAAGTGTAAATGTCATGGTGAGCACTAGCTGCCCTAGGATTTTAACCAGATTATTTTCTGCTCCATCCAATTCCCACCCCCACTAGTGCTGTCCTTCGGCTAGTCCTGGTGGTGTGTGTGTTTGTGATTATAGTTGTGGCATGGTTGGCAAAGGTAGAATTTGTGTTCTGGATACTGCTTCTTTGACAGAATAATTAGTATTGCTTTTATAAACTGTATTGTGAGTAGTACCTTTAAAGCTTTGTTGAGAAGGAAAGTTCTTCATGTAGATTCAAGGGCCAGAATTGGTTCTCATTCATTCATTTCTTTTTTTTTATGTGCATCAGCTTTTCTGTCAGATAGGTTTTTTACATGTAGAGGCATGTGATACAAAGTTCCTGTATACATTTTCAGTAAATGTCTTATTTAGCAATAATTTAACTCACTTGATTGAAGTGTACCGTAGTCCAAAGGTGGTCTTAACTGGTAATTTTGAAACTAAGGATTTTTTTAGTAAAGATGTAGCAAATACAAGTAAATAGTGTGATCTTGGTGCTACAGTTGTGTTTATCACAAGAAACAGCTGTGGGGAGAGATCCACTGTACTTTGATATCTGATTGAAGGTCAAGTTACATTAAAAGTTACAAGTGGAAGAGCACAAAAAAAGCTGCATCTGAAAAAACAACTTAGGCACTTTTCCTAATGTGTCTTTAAGTTCTACTCATATTTATTCCACTCCATAATTTCTACAAGATAACGTACCATTGAATGGTCAGTGGTATGGTGTGGCTGGTCACTTGAGCCTGTATAAATTGATGATATTTACCATTGCATGAGATGAAACTTCAGCTTCTTGCCTATACACCTGAACTTTTTAGTTGTAAAGCAGCTTTGTGAGTCCCTTCCTGCTCAGGATATGCTGTGATTCTATGAAGTCATTGCACATGGCTGAAAAAGAGCCTATATTATTTTCTGAAATTATGCTGACAGAAGCTATTGCTAGGGTAGTGTAAAGCCTTTTGACAGGTCTTCAGGAATGGCTGAAAGGAATCAATCAAATCTGAAGCTTTTTTGAAACAAAGTAAACTGGCACTTTGCTGGAATTGATTGTAATATTCTTAAGCTGCCTGAGAGGCAAACAGTCCTTAAAACACATTTCTAGCAGCAGCAGCAGCAGCTTTATTTTGAGTGGGAATAAATAGTTTTCACCATCTGCTTCCCTAAGAAACAATCACACTCAGGCCCTTAGAATATGGAAGTTCATTCAGCATTGTTGAGAATTTTTAAGCCAGCTTTGGCTCTGGTGCGCCTATAAGGAAAATAAAACAGAAATATGAAAATAACGAAAATCCTCTATACAGCAGATCTGTGCTAGAGTTGGTGCAATCCCCAGTATCAGTACAGACTGGGTGATAGATGGATTTACTGCAGCATTGCAGAAGACTTGGGGATACTGGTGGGTGAAAATCTGAATTTGAGCCAGCAATACTTGCAGACTAGAGAGCCAGTTATCCAGGACTGCAACAAAAGATGCATGGCCAGCAGGTTGAGGGAAGTGGTTCTTCCCCTCAACTCTGTTCTCATTAAATCCCACCTGGAATGCTGCATCCAGCTCTGGGATTCCCAGTACAAGACCTGTGAGAGTGGGTCCAAAGGAGAGAAGCAAAAATGGCCTGCAGGCTAGAACACCTCTCCTGTGAAGACAGGCTGAGACAGTTGGGATTGTTAAGCCTGGAGAAGAGAGCCCCAAAGCTGATGTTAAGCATTTCCAATGCTTAAAAAGCCTTATGAGAAAGATGAAAAAAGACTTTTTACCTAGGCTCATGGTGGCAGTACAAGGGGTGAGGTTTTTAAACTGAAAGAGGCTAGCTTTAGATTGGGTATAATTATGAGCATGTTCTTTACCATTAAGGTGGTGAGACACCTGGCACAGGTTGTCCAGAGAAGCTGTGGTTGCTCCATCACTGGAAGTATCCAAGGCCATGTTGGACAGGGCTTGGAGCAGCCTGGGATGGTGGAAGGTGTCCTTGCCCATGGCCGGCGTTTGAATGAGATGATCTTTAGGATCCCTTCCAATCAAACGCAATCTTGTGATTCTATGATTTCCTCTTCAGTAGAGGTGAAGGTTACAGAAGAAACATCAGGAAAAGTGTGTTAAAATATTGCCCGATGGAATAGAATTTTCTGCTTTATGCTGGGATTACTGGTTCAGTAAAGTGCGCAAAGTTCAGTGTCCAAATCTGGCTCAGCTTTATCTTGCTGCATATGTTCCTGATGCTTCAGAAAATAGTTCTAAGGCTATTAATCTTGCAAGTACTCTTCTAGGAATGAATGAACTCAAATACTTCATATTAATTTGGAAATTATCACCAAAGTAATTGATCCAGTATTATTTTCTAGTTGCACAGGTATTTGTTTCAGCCATGTTTTTGTCTCTGTTGGATATGGTTTCACTTACTGACTCCATTTGCTGCATCAGACTGTTATCCTCTATTGTGGGCATCTGCTCCAGCACTTTGTTCTCTACTCTGATCAACAGCAAATACTTGGGGAAGGAGTTTAAGTATGAAGCATTTATGATACCTACTCCTGATATATTTCCCCACCTTCCAGTAGAACTCAGTCTGTGAATTTTGGCTTCAAGCCTTCATCCAGGTCACTTTATGAAAGCTACAATGACACTAATACCATGAGTTGGTAACAGTGGCACTGTCTTCTGTAAGTTTATCTAGTCCCTTTGACATGTAGTACACAAGCAGTTGCTGAGTAATTTATAGAGCCTGTTTTTTCCCCACAGAATTCGCTTATCTCTTTCGTACAGTTTCACATGAATGCTTTTTGCTTAGTACACATAGTCATGTGTAACATTCATTAATGATCTTCATAAAATAAGAGGTGTTTGCTTCTAAAATGTACCTTAAAGCATGATATGGCCAGTGGAAAATGTCTTTCTGTATTGTGGAAATTTTTCAAAGTAGTTGCACTGACATCTGGCTTCATAACTTCAAAACAATAATGCTGAATTTGAAATGAAGAAGAACTTGGTATGCACAAAGCTAGATCCAGGTGTAGGAGGGAGTACAGTGAGCAAGGGATAAAGTGGATTTTTAATTTTTTGGGCTAACACCACCTTGCCTCTGAACTGTCCCTGAGCAATACAAATGGTAATGGGTGTTTCATGAACTCCAGCCCTTAAAATATCCCATTGAGTTGGGCAAAGCAGGTGAGTCCTTGCTTCACTTCAGTCACTATGAAAGACATAATAACCATTTTAACAATATTTAAAGGAAACCAAATATCTCAGCTTTTAAAATTTAAAACCATCCTTGAGACTGTTGTGTGAATCAACTGCCAGCCTTTACCCTACAAGCACGGAGACTGAAGTGTTTGTGTGTGCTGGCAGATTCTGTGGAATGTGCTACTGAGTGTTTGTTGTAACATCAGGCTACACAAAGATCATAACAGAAGGAAAATTCATCAGAGGGAAGCTCTGCCATTGTCCAGGGATTGTGCCTTTGCTTTCTTTCAGCTTTTGAAATAAAGAGCCCTTCCCAATACTAAGAAAATTATCAAGAAGCAAAAGAAAATTAAGTGTCATAAGACTTTTACTTACAGATTAACATTCTTAAGTACTTGCGCTCAGTATGTTTGAAGCTTTGCTTTAATGCTTTGTTTGCCTTTTGTCATGGTTGGTTCTACAGCCTGCTGACACAGTTCTAGAGTCCTATGCAGCTTGACAATTTACCTCATTATTGCTGGTTGTGATTCAGTTTAGAGCAGCAACATTAAAATATAGTTGCTTGAACAGTCAGTCCTAAGACTTGGATCCTTTCCTCTCTGGAGGGGACAAAATAAACTGAAACAGAAAAGGACAAAAAATAGTCAAATCAGAAGTAAAATGGATGTTGTTGATTTAAATATTGCCTGGTTGCAGTTGGCCTTTAAAAGCTTCTTGCATCTACCCACCCAGTGTGACACTTCTGCACATTTTAATTTGATAGTTCATATTTTCAGTACTAATTTATGGAACACAGTTTGAAACTTCAGAAAGCTAAGGACATTTTTCTGGAACAGGAAAAATTAAGATTAAATTCAGTTCCTAGTAAAATACCCACATTAATTTACCACAGAGGATCTCAGGATCTTCCGCACTAGGTTGAGGTGCGGTGGCTTACTTTTCACAATTGCCAACTCTTAAGTCTTATTAATGTATTAATGATTTATATTAATCGTACTCAGTTCCTAGCAGTGTTTTACACCTGTTTTAATGGTATTTGATAATAGACATTGTACATATCAATCTTTTTTCAGCTTTAAAGCACAGATCCCAGGAATTTCCTCGAACCAGGTCCCTGACACATTAACAGTTATTTAAAGTAGTCATTATGTTGCTCCTTGATCTCCATGCTTTAGGAATGACATTGAGCTAATTTTTATTTATAGAATTTTTATTGGTCTGTTTCAGATTTTGCAAGAACGAGGTTCCAGGATGTGAAGACAGTATTGAACGATGACAATTTTTTTCTTTTATTCGAAGATGCAGTGAATTGTCACACTGAAGAGGCTTGGCTGCAAAAGAAAAAATCTGATTTAGACAATTTTCTGTTAATCTGGGTTCAACCATATTTGCCTATAAGCTGGTGTCAACTTCTGGAAGCATTGCAAGATTGCATAATGGGAATAGATGGTGTGGGAATGTGTGTTAAGTTTTGGTTACAGTGCATGGTTGTGCTCTCTTGTTGGCTTATTGACACTGGTCGTTTGAAAAGAAATGACCATGCACTCATATTTTCCTCGGAGACATGTAGCACTTAATGTCTGGTGCTGGGTGACCCAATGTTGATCAGTTTGGAGACCTTTTCCTACTAATCATTGTAAACCTTAAAAGGACAATGTAATTGGTGCTACACACACACACACAAACACACGCACATACACACACACACACACACACACACACACACACACACACACACATACACAAATGTTACAGCCCAGAAACGCAAGTATTTGGGCGTACGTTGTTTCAGAATCGGTGTCAGCCCCAGTTGACTGTATTATACTGCACATTCCTTATGGTTCTGTGACATAATCTGTTATGTAATAACAGCCTAGGAGATCAACTGAAACTAGCATGTGTAAAAGTTACACAAGAGAGAAAAGGTTTCTCTGAAGAGTGTATATATTGACTGGATGTATAGCTTATTTTAATACCCAAAGGGAAGACTAAACTCAGAGAAAATGGCCTTCCTCTGAGTTATTCTTGATGTTTCCTCTGTTAAAACAGTCTCCTGCAAAAGTTATGCTCCAGTCCTGATCACATGCTTGAAAGCGGAATCAAAACTCACTTAAAATGACCAACTGAACATTCTGTTTCTTTGGAGGTGTTTGTACTCATGTGTGTTTGTACTTCTATAAAATGACTATAAGCATTGAACTGTGTGGATTAGGGTAGAGATTCTTCTAGAGCTGAAGGTTTTACAGAAATACAGCTGGCTAGTCCTAGGTCCCTGTCTCTATGCCTCGGATTAAAATCAACCTTAGTGTGAACATAAACTCATCCAGTTGAAAAAAACTGATTACTTTGGATATTCAGGTTCACTGTAATCAACCTTTCTTTTTCTATACAGTTTCAGCTATGCAGTTAAAAACAGTGTTTGAACGGAATGTGGTGCAGCTTTGTTAGTTTGTCCTTGATAAAGGCTAATACACAAGACACACACTATGTTTTGAGCAAAATCTTTAGCACATCTTTAAAACACTTAACAAAACGGACAGTGTAAAACTTGGCTTCATTGACTCATGGAACCAATGGAAGGGAGTTTCAAAAAGCTACAAGATGGTTTTAAATTCTAAAGACATTACAGTTTTCATTCTTAGTAATTTCAGAATTTATGCATATACTGTAGGTAATCCTTTACACAAAAACCTGATTTTCAAACACCCAGGGTCTACTTTTCTTTTTATTATTATTTCATTTTTTAAAGGACTTAGACATTGATAAAAGTTTGGCAAAACAATTTGTAAGAAACATTTCTACTAAACAGGTTAAGCAATGGGCTAAATGTTTTGTCTGTGTGCCTAATGCTTGAAAGGATTTGTAATGCATTTTGTGACTTGGATGTGGTCTGCGCGGGAAGCTGCTGGCCCCTCCACAACATATAAAATTTTTGTCTTTTTTTAAGAAGTTAAAACTGAATTTAATTTACTAAAACTGTAATTGTGTAGGGGGAAATGTTTATACTTTTATACTTTTTTAGGTACCCATATTTTATCAGCTTAAATTGAGCACACAAATGTCCCCTAAATAGTGACGGATTATCTTGTGCATCTGAAAATAAGCATAACAATTGTCTGTGTTAGCTGCATATTAAAACATTTCCTCTGCTGCAGTAGTCACTGTGTTTTTAAGCAGTATGACTCCACCAAATTCTCTGAGCTCTCTGGCTCATTGCAGGCAACCATGTTACTTCTTGTTTTCTTGGTGTGCTCTACAGAGTAATTCAGCATTGATCTAAGTGGATTTTAATGCCTAAAATACCAGTTTTACAGTGATTCTTCTGAATCAGCATTTCTGTTGCCTCTTTTATTAAACCCAAAAAGGACAGACTATTTAATAAAGTAAAATTTTCCTGAATGCCATCAGCAAAGCATGAGTAACAAACTGAGCAAACTGAACAAATTTAGAGTATGTAAAAGAGTGGTTTTATCTAAGTATGGGGTTTTTTTCCCACTGGAATATTTTCATATTTAAAACCTAGTTCTATGCTGAGATTGCCTGCAGTTTAGTTTACATTGTATCCCTGCCATAGCTAATTTTAGGGAAATGAGTGTTTAATAATTTTTTGCACTTTGTTTCCAATATCTCACAAAGATTTTAAGAAGGAAAGAAAAGAGAGAACTTTAGTAAGCAGGTACCTATAAATCATTTTAAATATGCTGTTGTTTGAGGCCACCTGAACTAATTACTTTCCTGTTCTTGCTATTGTCATTATTGCTTTAATTTTTGTGATCATGTGAGGCTTTCATATAGATGGAAATGCTCTCTTTACCTTTTTTCAAGGCATTAAGCATTTATCCCTAAATAAGTTTTGTTTCTTTTTGTTTGACTGTTGCAGTTTCAAATAAAGTTAGTGACAATTACAAGGTAATTGCATTAGAGTCCAATCTGCATGACCATCTGTTAAGATCTTGCAAAGAGGAAGTAATGTACCTGTACAGTTAAAACTGGAGTCCTTTCTCTTTTTCTGCCATTTGGAGAGTACCGACCTGATAATTGTCTGTGACTGTACAGAGCTGAGGGGTTCACTGGGGTTAGGCTGGAACTGCAAAGCTGTGCTGCAAACCACTTGGATTTAACTCTGGACATACACAGCTCCTCTGTTGTTAAATCAGAACAATATTCCAGGTTAGAACTTTAGATCCTGAGCTTGAAAAGATCGTAGCAGAAGGAATAAAGCCAGAAGGGAGAGAGATGAAATTCCTTAAAGGCATTTACATTACAAACTTCTTGCAAAACTTGTTTAAAAACAGAATTTCAAATTTGCTACAGCAATCTCTTGCTTTGAGCTTGGAAACAGCGTATTGTTGGCCTTAGGTTTTCTCAGAGGCTATTTTTTCCTTTATTGGAGATGCCATTTTTATATTACATGCTTCTGACATCTTCAAGCGGCAAGTGAATCAGAATTTGTCTGCAATGAACAAGTAATTCTGAGGCCTCAAAGGCATGAATGTCACATGGTTCATATACTCTGACTCAGCAGCTCCCAGCCTAAAGATTACCTGGGATTTTGTCCTACTTACTGTTGGATTTCCATGGATTACAGTTAATTGCATTTTTTTTAATCCCACAGTAATTTGTGTGTCAAAGACTTGATTGAATTTAGAAGCTTTTTTTGATTCTTTACTAAAGTTTCTATCGTCACAATCATATACTCATACAAGTTGGAAAATGTACTGTGTTTTTTTCAAACTCAGATTTCCTGTAATGATAAAAGTTCTTTTCATCCTGCATTATAGCATTAGAAGATATTTCTTTAAAAATGAATCTCAGCGAATCTGACTGTTTTGAGATTTTCTTTAGACACTAGCTGTGTAGCTCCATTCCTAGCAGTGTGAATGCATAGTTATGATTGATTAGAAACAGGACTATTTCCTGCGGATTCAAAAATTGAATCAATCTCCTCTTTTTCTTAGGTATTTTTGGGGTTTTCTTCCAGGAGAAAAATGAAAACTGGGAGATTAAACAAAAGATAACTTGGTTGCAAGCATACAACCAAGGGAACAAGTCTGCTAAGTAGGGTGATAGTGTTAGCAGAAAAGTGCTTCTCATAACAGAACACTATTCTGTGAATGTCTGTTGAAGTTGTTGAGAGTTGTCATCTCTGTTTAAGCTGTAGAGAGCTCCCACCAGCAAATTAATATACATTAGTTACAAATTTTTATTAATACTACAAAAATGAACTTGGAGTGCAAAAATGCAGTAGTATCTGCTTCAGTGGAATTAAATATAATCTGGATTATAATTAGCCAGGTATACAGTGTATTTCTTGGGAAGTACTGGGAGAAGAGTGAAGTTGTCCTGGGCTTTTTGAAGAAGATGGAAGTCAAATGAAAGCCTGAAATCTGTGGGTTTGTTCACTTAAAATGTGATAAAATCAGAAAGTGCCGTTCTCCTGTTTTTATTCTCTCAGCACATCAAAAGTTTGAACTTTTCGAACTAACTTTTTCAATCAGCCCTTGAACTGTGGGGCTCTTGAAAAGAGATGAAATTTTGTTATGCCTTTGACAGTGTCTGTTATCTTAAGAGAGTAGGGTTAAAACCTGAGATTGGAGAAATGTCTTTTCTAACAGTTTTGAAATGCTTAAGCCTGAGGATGCTGCCTGTTACTTCATTGTAGTTTAGGCTGCAGCTATCTCTAGTTTTGAGGACAATCTTGGGATCTTATGTGGGGTTTTGTGTAGAATTATTGATTCTTTAAATAGTATGAACATTCAGTTTAAAAAAACAACACGGAAGGCTCTCTGAACTCAATGTCATACAAGTTTTCTTTTGTTTCACAAAAATCAGGAGCTGTCTTTAAAAGCTTCTTAATGAACAGCAGCTTTAAAGGGCTAAATAGATCTTATTGTCCAGTTTGCCTAAATGACTGACAGAAGGAACTCTTTTCATTTTCAGAGCAGAAATGCTAAGGGCTAAAATGCTTTCCAGGGCTCATTTGAGGTTCCAGAGACATACAATGTCTAAAAAACAACTAGTCCATTTTCATTTCAACTCATGGACTCTAAAATATTTTTTACAAATGTCTGAACCAATTGCATATGTAAGTGTTCCTATATAGCTTGGATTTTCAGTGTCCAGATGGGATAAGAGCACACTAGAGAAGGCAGTACACTTACCCTCCACTTTATTATTGCCTTTGCTGAAATCTAACAACTTTTATGAACAGCACTGGTAATAGAGAAGCTTTGAGAAAGATTCTGCCCTGGGAAATTGTCACAGAATATTTATTTGCAACTTAGTTGAACTTTACTTTAGTGATGTCTACCAAGGCATAAACTTCTCAGAAGTTCAGTGAGATACTGCTGCAAATATAGCTTTCTGGAGGCTATCTGGAAAGATATTTCACAATATCTTCAGGATATTGTATCTTAATAAGTACTAAAACAAGAGAAACTTTTTTTAAAGTCATTTTGCTGCTTCGTAGGAGAGTGGAAAGGGAAGAGGTTCTGTGACAGAGCTCTCCTTGCCTTAGAAAGCTGAGCCTAAATTTTGACCCAAGACCTGTTGTGATTTTGAAGCCTCGTCAGCTGAAATGAGTAAAGAGTAAGAGTAAATGTATTTATTATGTACATGATTCTTGCTACTTTTTAAGATTCTCCAAAAGCTTATGCACAACTTTACTCACATTAACTTGGCTCATGTGTACTTGCTAGAACGAAGCAAGTGCCAAGGCCCTCTTAAAAGGAATGTTACCAACCTCTCTACTGGAACTAGATCACCAGACTAAAGCAGTATCAAATGGCAGCTTTTTCCACCTGCTTCTGCCCTTATCCTTACCTCAACCTAGCTGTGAGAAATCAACTTCCTATGCACTCTTTAGGATCACCTACCCAATTCAACAAATTTTTTCTTTTTAACCTTTTCCTCCAAATCACTGGTCTCAAAATTAGTTGGGCATCAGCTGTTTGTGCTTATACACAAGTGGCCATACTTGCAACATGTTATTTCCTGGATAGTGGATTAGCAATAACACTTTGGTTTGTGCCAATTCATTATCTCTGAAGTGTTCTTACTGCAGCAAAATTTGAGTTATGATTTGGTTTTAATGCATTTGCATTAACCAAAACTCATAGCACAGACACAGACAAGAAACTGAAGAGACTGAAATTTCCAGGGAAATTTCCCTGGAAAAAAATCTGCTAGGGCTTCCCAAATGATTTGAAGTTGCTTACAGTTAACCATCACTTTCAAAACAAACAAATGAAATGTGTATGGGTATTTTTTTAACTTCCTTTTCATAACACTAGTGTATTGTAAATTGCATGAAATAAACCTGGTTTTTCCCTTTTAAAGTGTGATGTCTTACATCTGTCTTTTCTAAATGCACTAATTGATATTAATAGTGTCATATCCTAGTTTAGCACTTGAGATGTAAAATGCAGTTGCACATTTGTGCAGTGATTCAAAGCATTAATGCTTTATTCTCTGTAAAAGAGAAGTATCCTTTACTGCTGCCCCAAAGACTTCATCACGAAAAAGTTAGGTCTATTCAGATATATATCAGTTGGGAAATTATTTTCCTTTGCAGTTGCTGTGACATGCTGGTTATTGTAGGAGAAATAGTTGTCTCTTTTATGGATATATAATCACATGAAAAAGTTTTAACTAATCACTTTGCTTATGTTTTCTTTTGCACAACTCAAAAACCACCCTGCCTAACAGCAAAGATTCTAGAATCCACTACTTTGCTTTTTAATATAAGTGCTTCCTTTGTTTGAAAAACTAAGCTATTGGAAATTGATGCTTTGTAATAAGGCAAACATATAATAAGTTTCAAGGATATAAATGGCTTAAGGAAGTAAATTATTTGAGTACTAAGTACAGGTTGTTGAAATTATCCAGGAAATTTGACAGCTGTGTCCTCTACAACTATAGAAAAGTTTATAATCGAGTATTAGTATTGAGAAGACCACTGGACAGCTCTTAGTTTCCAAACTGCTAGTAAGAACTTGAGAAGCTAAGACCCATGATTTTTAAATTCCTAAGCCTCTTAGTTACATGTGAAGCAAATTTCATCTTAACAGTTTAGTCAGTTTTAAGTGCAAAGCACATTCTGTTATTTCCTTGTATATCCAGCAGCATCAGTAAAATTGTAATTTTACTAAACTGTTTTGCTGCATTTAATTGCATTTGAATTTTACTAAAATAAGTGCTAAGAACAAACACTGCTGTAGTAATCAAGTATAGCAATTACAGTAATTAAGTAATCAGTGTGTGCACCTGTATTTTCATCAGACTGTCCTACTAAAAATATTGGTATTTTAGAGCCAGCCAGCATGACTTTCAATCTAAATTCATATTCTACATATCTGTTGCTGTGTTTTCACCATTTAGGAAAAAATGAGAGCACAAAAGAGACAAGTGTCTACCCTGAACTAGAAACCAGGTTATAAAGGGGACATAAACAACTTAGTCATTAGCAACCTGTTTTGATCTTTTGTAACATCTAGGGTTCATTTTGGCACTAGTTTTCCTTTCAGTGAGAAGTTTCACTTCAGAAAGATGAAAATGATCCTGCAAATTCACCTTTTTGGGTGCTGCTCATCTTTCAGTGTGCTGAACTCTTGCCTCGTAGTCATACACACATGTATGTGACATTCTCAGAGACTGTAATGTGTACAATTTCGTGAGAGATCCTGCAAGCCAGGTGGTGAGTTTCCACTGCTATTCATGTCACTGTGTGGAAAGTTACACAGGGGAGTATGTATTTATCCTGGTCTACGGTGGGCATTTGCTCCTGGTGAAAGCTACTCTTAAGTAGAGTGATCTTCAGCATATATTTTGATGAGGGCTGATTGGAATCCAAGTGATTATTTATTGAAATAATAAATTCTAGACTTCTGAAGAAACCATTTTGAGCATTAATACCACACAGAACATCTTTCAAGTAACATTGATACAGACTAGCACAAGGCAGCGATTTCAGGACTAAAAATTCCTCTGTTTCATTAAGAAAGACAAGTTCAAGATGGGAATAGAATGTGATTCATACTCCACTTGACATTAAAAATGTGTTCTTAGAAACCCAAACAACATCCCTCCCCCTCGTCCCCCGCCAAGGAAACCAAACCAACAAAGCAGCGGGAAACAAAACCCAGGTCAGAAATCCCGTAAAGGTCAGCGAAAGCAGCGCGGGCCGGAGGCGAAGGAAGCCCGCCCCCGAGCCGGCTGCGATAGGCCGCCCCCCCGGGCCGGAGGCGAACGCAGCCCGCCCCCGGGCCGCCTGCCGGCTCCGATAGGCCGCCGGGCCCGGCCGCCGCCGCGGGAGCCGCGGCCCCGCCCCCGCGGGCTCGGCCGGGCAGGGGCGGGGCTCGGCCCGGCTGGAGCGCGCCCGCAGACCCGAGCGCGCCGGCTGCACGCCAGGCCTTCGGAAGCGGCAGGCGGCTCCCGGAGCGCCAGAGGTAAAGGTTGATTCGGCTCGCGGCCGGAGCGGGGCAGCGGGAGGCACGGGAGGTGCTCGGCTTCGGTGTAGCCCCGCGGTGGGGTTTCTGGTGCCCAATACTCAGGCATTGCTGGGGGCACCTCTGGGTCCTGTGTCGTGAGGATGCGCAAAGCGTGACGATAGGATCACAGACGGATCGGGCCGAGGGACATAATAGCGTTTTCGCGCTCCTCAGCGAGAGGGAGGGAAACTCCGGAGTGGAGACAAAGCGGCGGGAGCGGGAACATCCGGGTCACTGACGCGGCCTCGATCCGGGACACGCGCGGCGGCGGCGGCTCTCGGTGAGGCCCGCCCGGGAGTGAGGCCGCGGCGGCCTCGGTGTCGGGGAGTGGAGTGGGGCCGGGCGGGCGCCCCCCGCCTGCGGCGGGACGGGACGGGAGCGCCGGATGGGCGTGCGGGCCTGGCGACTGCTGCCTTGTGGCCGGGCCGGCCGGCGCGGCGCTGCCCGCCGAAGGTTCCGAGCACCTCGCAGCTCTCGGCGGTGGCGGGCGGAGGTCGCCGAGCGGGGCGTGGAACCGCTCGGCCTGCGCGATCCGTCCCGCCCCGCCGGGTGTCTGCCTGGGAGCGGCGGGCTGGACCGCGGTGCCCCGTGCAGGCCTCGGGCGCTGCCCCGGCCCCTCGCGGGGCCGACGGGACCGGCGGCCCTCGGCGGTGGCGGGCGGGCCTCGGCCCTGTCCGCTCACTTGGCCGTCGAACACTGAGCCCATCGCCGCGCGGCATCTTCTGTTGTTTAATGTGCGACTCCGGTCGCCGCTCGGCCTCTTCTACCTTTCTTGCCGCAAGCAGAGGAGACTTTCCATCCTAGTCCAGAGTTAGCGTGCTTTGACTAAAGCTTAGACCGTGGCTCTTTCCACCGTTCTGAAAAATAAAGTTGGCATAGTTCGGGGCAAACTATTTCGATAATAATGACTTTCTATGTCAGTATTTAACCTGCAAAGTAAAAATGTGAGGCTAGCAATCTTAACGTTTTGGGGACTTTTTCCTTGCTGCTTGGAATCAATAAGTCGTACTGAAAGTTCTTGAACCTCAAAGAGCATATTGTTGATGTATTTGGAGAGTTGTTTGTGGCACAGGAACGATTCCTTGCGAGATGTGCGTTTTGTGTGTGAAAGTAGGTTATTCCACCCCATCGGAGGGTGTAAATGCATAAGATATTCTGTAATGGGACACAAAAATTTGCATCTATGATAAGCGTGATGCTTTTATTTTGTCCTTTTTTTAAAATAGGCAGTAGCAGCAGCAAAGGCAAGCTATTGAGTAAATTTGGAAGTTTCTGTTAACTTTCTGAGTTGATGGTAGTAAAAGGGACATTACTATTTCTTAATGGCAGGGGTGAATTTGGGGGATTCAACTCAAAACGTGAAGACTGGTCTCTTTGACTTTCGTGGCATGTGCCACAAAATAGGATTGAATAGACTTCCTCTGGTGTAAAATCCTTTCTGCTAATGTAGTACATAAATAGATTGGGATATAGAGAGTTTATATTGCCAGTTAGCTTTTGAGGGGATGCTTAACTAATGGGATCTTAGTTTGTGAAATGAGCTTTCAGTCTTGTTTAATCTTTATTTTCTATTAGGCTGATGAGGTTTTAGCTGCTCATCGATGTAACTGAAGTCTGTGGAAACCATATATGTGAAGCTTGTTGTCTTGTCATACATGCTGAAATGTTTCAGTGCTTAACTAAGTCTAATGCCTCAAGATTTGGAAAGATATTTGTAGACCATTAGAAAAACCTTTATTGTACTAGGGCACAGTATAGTGTGTAAGAAAAGCAAGTAGGATGCATGGCCTGAAAACTCGGGATTTTTTTTTTTTTTTTTCAATTACTCGAAAAGTTACTGGGTTACTGATGTTCTGCAGAAGATCCACTGCTTATTTACCCAGTGAGAAACTGGCATTTCCCTTGAGGTTCATGTTGTAATTAATTGGCTGTTAGCCACAGGAAATGGAATAAATATTTGAAAGCATCCTGTAATGTGTCTTTTGGCAGAAAAGGTAGCTGAGTTTGGTGAACTATGTGGGAATATTTGGATGGTTTATAAGGAAATATGGTTTTCTTGGCCGGTGATGGGAAAGTTAGTATTAGTACAGTGGACTACCAGGTACCAAAAGCACAGCTGAAATTCTGCTATATATTCAGTTCATTTACATCTCTTACAACATATTAAAACTTGCTCATGACATAGTAAAACTTGCTGCCTGTATAATTTGGTTAAGGGAGAGGGTTTTTTGTTGTCTTTGGTTTCTTGGGGCTTTTTTCAGTTCTACTGGTATTTTTTTCAATGGCTCTGTATCTTCAGCTTGTGAGTAGACTAAAATCTGAAGTCATGTGTACACATTCCCTAAGTCCTGCAAGTCTTCTGCCATAATTAATACAGAGGTGGATGTGTTGGGAATACTAGAGGAAAATTGGACTGAACATAGGAGTATTTTTGTGTGTGTGCATGTCCACTGAGTGTGAATTGTCCCTTTTAAAAAGCTTTATCTGACATTAAATTAGTTGCTACTTTGAAAGTGAATTAGGGAATATGGCCATCTAGGCAAAACAGTCTTAAAAGGTTGGAGAACAGATTTAAAATAGATATTGTTCTAGGAACTACATAAACTGCTTAAAGTTCTACAATTCATATGCTTATAATAGTAGTTGACTGCAGTACTTCTTATAAATAGTCAGCATATTGAGAGGTTGTGAAATTTTGCATAATCCTTAACCAGTGTATAAGGGTTTGTTTTAATAGAGTGGTAACACTGCTGAGAGTCACTCTGTGAGCTCAGGTGGAAGCACTCTGCTATTCTGCTGTCTAAACGGTTTATTAGGTACATGAGGTACATGTGGAGTTGAGAACAAATTGGCCTGACTTCTCCCATTGCTAATTATCATCTCTTATTTAAATGTGTGGAAGTGCAGTTAGGAGTAAGATTAAAAACCTTAATTGGAATTTGAGCATGTGGCTAGTGAAACCCTGAGTTTAGATACAGTATGACAATGAAAAATAAACTCTTGCTTTGATTACTGTTCTGGGTGAGTGCAGAATCCTCCCCTGAATTTGAAAGCACCACTCATGCAGTCGTCCTGTTTTGAACTGTTGTTCTGTGTCATGCAGTCGTGAATGACCTGTGCTCTGCATATTTTTTCTGTAGTCGTGGTTACCATGCTTGGCTATTACTAAGGCAGTGAAGGTGCAGAAATAGTCTTCAGTTTATACTGGAATGGAAAATCTGTCTTGTGGAATGAGCTGCTGGCTCTTCCTTAGCTGAGTTGCTGCCTGTTCCTGATGTTGTCTAGAAGTTTTATAGCAGCATCACTGCAAAACTGAGATGACTTTGTTAAATTCTATGCCCCTGTTGCTTTTGTGGGGAATACTGGCTTTCAGTGGGAATTTACCCAAAAAGTAGCATTTCTTATTCCCATTTGCAGAAATGGGAGTAATACAGGTGTTTGCCTACAGAAGAAACTTGCCATACCGCATGTGGTGTAGGAGGGAGATAAACAGAGTGTGTGTCAGTTGCACAAGTAGGAAGTCTGCACAATTTTTCCATTACTAATACTGTTTCTATTGTCAAGCTACTGTCAAAGTTTCTTCTAAGATGGGGTTCAAATATAAAACAATAAGGTAAGAATGGAATTTTGTAGGTCAAGTCCAGTAGCTAAGAATTTTATGGCATGGGGAAGCTTGATATTATTCCTGATGATAAATTTGATAAATTCTGTCGGCTGTGCAGAAACATGTGTCTAGGTTATTGAAGTGAAAATGAGAGGTCAAAATTACTCTTGAGTGAGCAGGGGCTTATAAACATATAATGCATTGTTTATGCTATAAGTAAAAGTATATGCTAACAGCAATTACTTTTGTTTTAGAGGGAATCTGAATATGTCTGGCATAGCTCTTAGCAGGCTTGCACAGGAGAGAAAAGCCTGGAGAAAAGATCATCCATTTGTAAGTACCAAAGCCACCAAATCTGACTCTGCAATTGTTGCAGTGTTCTGGTGATGATTTTTTCATTACCCTGATAGGATTTTTCTTAAAGTAAAATAATTATTTTTAAATTGAAAAAAAAAGTAGTGCCAAATGAATAACTTTGTGTAAAGATAAAATATTTAATGAAGTATTTTAAGTACATCTTGTAAAATCCTCACCATATGTCTTTTTGCTTTGATTCAGGGATTTGTAGCAGTACCTACAAAAAATCCAGATGGCACAATGAATCTAATGAACTGGGAGTGTGCTATTCCAGGAAAGAAAGGGGTAAGACTTACTGTTCTCCTGATTTCTCATTTATGGTGAAAAGTAACATAAGTTGCTTATGCACTATACTGACAATTGAGAGTTTACATTACGTATAGTTTGATAAAGAAGTTTGTGTCCTGCTGCTACTTTAAAATTTAAAGTGCTGTGGACTAAGAATATTGGACAAAGTACACCATAAGCCTGTTCAACTCTTGGCACTTAGCACCTTAGAAATAAAATTTTCAGAGGAGTGTTTAAGAGTCTTGTACTGAAACTGGAGGTTGTGTTCTGCTTCTTCTTGCTTCTTCTGAAATGCTACTATTAATTACTTGGGGGTTTTAATTCTTTCTTTTGGGTCTTCAGTGTGGGACTTTTTTGCCTTGCCTTTTCTACTGCCTTTTGCCAATTTGCCTAAATACCCTAATGATCATGTTTCTTAGATTCTCAGAAGAATCTGTGTGTAGGCAAAACCTGCAGGGTCTGTGATGCTGCCTTAGTTGAACGCTGGACATAACATTGCTGTTACCAAACTTAGTTTTGGTAGTTGTCTGTGCACAACATTAGTTCTTAAAGAAACACTGACAAATATTCTAGCTCAGTGTAAGGAAAAATTCACCCCCTTGTGTTCTGCCACAACAAGATCATTCCCCATAACAGTTGATGTACCTTATGGAGATGTCACCTTTAAATACTTATGTAACAGTTATATGGCATACAAAATCTTCATGGTATTGCTTTGAAATTTTGTAAACCACAAAATGGAGTGAACAAGGCCTTAAAGCCAGCTTCATGTGTACTAGAAAATGTGTCACTATCAGAAAAGATCAGTTAGGCTAATGTGATTCCTGCTGATTAAAAAAACTATACTTAACAAGAAGCAGTATGACTTATTTATCTCTACCAGACCAAGCAGTTGATCTCTATTATCTTTGTGTTTAGAGGCATCCTATAGTGCAGCTCCTTTCCCTGAGATTAGTAGTTGAAACCACCAAAATGTTTTCTTGTCAGCCAGATTAAATATTGAAGTGGTGTTAGTCCTGGGTGGGATTCTCCATTCACTCATTTGACAGCAAATCACTTGTTAACTACCTAAGATTTGACTCAAAAAACATCTGCAACTGGTGCCATAATGCAATGTGGTCTCACTACTGCTGTCATACTGTTGGGCTTAGTAGGGCTTCTGAGTTTCTGCTATCTTTTGCCCGTAAGGTATGTTCCTCTATCAGAAAAGTAATAAAAACTTCACCAGCTGTTCTCTTCTTCTGTGTGAATTATTAAAAGCTATTTGTCTTCCTGTGACTGAAAGCAAACAAAATCAGTAGTTTATCAAAAAGCTTGTATTTTCTACAAAGTAACTCCTCTGAGAAGGTATGGATTTTTCTAGTTGTTGACAACTGACTACAGCAATTTAGAACTAGTTCTTTTAACACACTATAGCAAATAGAATCAAACTCATTCACTTCTGGAAATGTTATCTTATTAATTCCTAGCATGTTTTTCTTCCTTTTCTAGCTTGAGACTTTGCATAATGAATACGAGTGACAATGGAATGATTTTTCTTTTTTCATATGAGTTTTCTGGGTGTTTTGTTTTGGTTTTCATTCAGCTAAAAAATCACATAGTATAATAAAAGAAATTCCTTCTAAGGTGGTCTTCAAACATATCTGTCTGTGAGGATAAGATTTGATCAGTTTTGCTTTTAAAATGCGAGACCATCTTTACTCCAGCTGTTTTAAAGAATCAACCCAACATTTACTTCCATTGCAGTGGTTCCGTAGTAAGGGCAAGTTACAGAGAAGTATCAGAGAAATAAATTTTACAGCTATAAGTATCTTTTCTGTATTTCTACACTTCTTAGCAGAACTCAGTTTATAAGAAGATGGGTTTTTTCTTTATGCGTTTTGTGTGTTTGAGACAGTCTTTTTCTCTGTTGGTAGGTAGTTTTTTCTTGTTTATATGACTCCCTTGAGTAGTGCTGTCTTATTTGGTTTGTTCTATATCATGGGAGCTGCTCCTATGTGAGCCCTTTCCAGTTTTAAATAGGGATAAAGAGCCTTTTAAAATTTCTTGTTAGACAGAAAGATGGAATCTGTGAGACTACATTCTACCAAACACAGACAGGGTTAGTTTAGACTAGTGAATCTCATTAACTGTAGTGGTAGTACGGTTCTGTCCACATTTTTACTTCATTTGTGGTTTTATTAGCCACATTTTCATAAGGCACAAGAGAAGCCATTTACATTCATATGCTTAAGGGGTCTATCTATATCCTATCTTCTCAAACTTTAGTGGGGCTACAACAGCCCCTGCCTCGTTGTACATGTATAGTGTAAAACTTCAGAAGTATTCTGTTCTTACATAGTGTGAAAATTTTACTTTTATATGGAATTACTGGTGATGACCCTGACTGTGTTATGAGTCGGCATCTCTTGCTAGCTGAAGAAAGAAACCCCTTCCTTTCCACTTCAGCTTCTTCTATAGGTAGAATAGCTTACCATAGTCTAGACAGTGTGGTACAGTGCAAGACAGCTATTTTCTCTGTGTAGCAGAAGAATGTTTTGTGCTTTGCCTGAGAAACAGTATTCTTGGTAAGCTTTTTTCCAGAATTTTGACTTTTCCTTGCTGTAACCAAAATTCTACATTAACTCTTGATAGACACCATGGGAAGGAGGCTTATTTAAACTAAGGATGCTTTTCAAGGATGACTACCCTTCTTCACCCCCAAAATGTAAGTAAAATTACCACAGGTAATTAAAAACCACAGGGTTATTAGAACAGTATTGAATTAATCCATGAGGTTCTTATAAATGGTTATTACTTTCTTACAGTTTTGTTTGATTTTTGTTTTGGTTTGGTTTTTTTTTAAGACACATTGAGTTTTATTTTTTCCTTGCCCACTTGCAGTTCATCACAGAAAGTTGTGACGAAATCAGCTAAATGCTCAATCTATCAGAACTGGGAGGGGAGGGAGATTGGTGTGTAGGTTCCCTCAAAGTCTGACAAAAGCATCACTTGAAATGCTCACTTCATTATCAGCTGTCCTTGGAAACTAATATGTAGGCACACTTAGACTAAATCCCTATATTCTTACTGTTAAGTTGGTCTTCTAAGCTGAGAACTCAGAAGACAGGAACTCGGAAAAAAGGGTTCTCTAACTTGAGAGAACTTGCTCTAAAATATTAATCTGTTCTTTTTCTGCTACTATGTATAACTTAGTAGATATTCAGATACCTAGTTTCCTTAAGTTTTTGAACTGAATTTTCCTTACATCATCTCAAACTTCACCTATTATAGAAACTTTAAAACATCTATTGCGTTGTATGGTTTCTTGGTTCTTGAATTGGCTACCTTCTCAAATCAATGACAGTGATTACAGTTGCTCTTTGGACAGCAATTCATCTCTCATCACATTAGCATATTTCAGCTCTATCAGCTCCTGGCTACTCCTTTTCTTTGATACCACCTAAATAAATACATGTAACAGGGGCAAACATTTCTTGTGACTGAAAACATTTCACATTATTTCCTTGAAAAATACCAGTTTTTACATCCTGACAGTGTTAAAGGAATTGTTGTGCCTTAAAAGATAGATGCATATGTGGTAAGACTCCCTACCAGTTCAGCTTCTGAAATACTACTGAACTTCATAGGGCAGCAAGACTGTTACATCTTTTGAATATTTGCGATGTCAGAGGGATGAGAAAACTGCGCTAATATGTAGATATTTCATGTATTGTAAAAGGAGTGTTCATTACTTTACTGAAGATGCTAGCTGTTGCATTTAAGTCCTGTAAAGGTTAAAAGCAATGCCAGAATATAGATTGAGTGGCAGAAGGAAAGCTGCACAAGCCTTTAGTTAGTCTTGTAATTTAAACTTGGTTCTTTTTGTTTAGTGCATCTTGATTTTTTCATATTAGGAAAATATGAAACTGAAAAAATTGCTAAGAACTTTAGCCTTCCTTGTGTGAAACTTCCATTATTTTAAAGTGAGGAGGGAAAAGGTGAGTGAGGGGTAGTATCTTTCCTTTACGTAGTAGTATGTAAAGCTGAAAAGACAGAATTGTTTTTAAAAGGTCTTTATCACAAAGCTATTAGGAATTACTTAGTCCGTTTCCATTCCTAAACCAAAAGATTACCAGTCAAAAAGACAACGTTGTTGTGCCTGGATTGATATCACAGATGTGATGGAGTTTCTGTTTTGCGTGTGGGCTGAGTCAAGAAGAAAAGTGGTATTAATAGCTCCAGAAACTAGTGGGGTTTTATCTGGGGGTCTTTTGCTAGTGTTGGTTTGGGGATTTTTGGGTTTTGTTTTCCCCCAACTGATCTAACCCAATTCTCTGATCTTCCTCTTAGCACTGTATGAATGTAATTTCCTCTTCTTTATCAGGTAAATTCGAACCACCGTTATTCCACCCAAATGTGTATCCTTCAGGCACCGTGTGTCTCTCCATCTTAGAGGAGGATAAGGACTGGCGGCCAGCAATCACAATTAAACAGGTCAGTAATTGTACTTAGACATAGTCTTAATACTTTTGCTTTGCTTGCTTATCTGATGCAAATATACGATGTTCACTCTGTGTACCTAAATTGGTTTCTAAGGTTTTTCACTGAATCTCTATTAGTAATACCCATAATATATGCCTCTTAATCTATTCCTTTTTCCATAGATCTTGTTAGGCATACAAGAACTTCTAAATGAACCAAATATTCAAGACCCAGCTCAAGCAGAGGCTTACACAATTTACTGGTAAGTGTCTTTGCATATGAGCCTGAAAGCTGTCATATTGCCTACAGGTGTCTGTTACTTGTAGTATAACAGGCAAATGTTTTTACAAATGACATGGAGAATTCTCTTGCCTTCATTACTGTATTCTGTGGAGATGCCTAGGTTGTGCTAAATTTGAACAAAATGGTAGCTTCATGGCTGTTAGGCTAGTGGAGCTTTTAATAACAAAGCAAGAGCAATAAGGTGTGAAGACTCCTTATGTCATGATTTTCATCCTGGTTGTAGCCTAACACAGAGTCCTTTTCCTTAAAGGCCAGTAGTAACAATGTGGTGTAATGGGAGAAGAGAGAGCAGGAGAGGAGAATTAGGTGACAAGTCACATTTGTCACTACAGGAGTAACTTACTTCTGCCCAGTAGTGCATACCTGGAAGAACTTGTGCCTGAAGGACAGAGGAGAGCTGTGGTCACTGTAGGAAACATGGCATTTTGGGAAAACTACATCTTCCAAAAGAGTAGGTTGAAATTAGCAGAGTGAAGTTTGCATTGATAGGAAAGGGGATAATTTGTGAGCTGAAGAGACGTTTTGGGTTTGTTTGCGTTGTGGGTTTTTTTTGTGTTTTTTTTTTTTTTTTAGGCTTAGTCTTAAAGGTTTTCCCACCATTAAAAATGGATATCTGTTCTACAATCTTTAGGGAAGCAAAACGTTTTAAACAAATGCTTTTGGTAGTGGTACCTAATGAAATAGTAACCAAGATGGAATTGTGGAATTACAGTTCTGGACAGAAGAGGCCTCCAGGAGAGTGCCAGACTTGAAAAATAACATTTTATGTGAGTGCACTTGCAAGCTATGTTAAGTATGGTTTGTTATAGGGCCCCAGTGAAAAGGAAACATAGGGATGGGTAGTGTTTTTTGCATTTAATTAATAGTTTCACTCAGTGTTACTTTTTAAAGTACTTACTGAAGGCTTGATGGAGTTTAGTGCATATGGAAGACGGTTAGGTGGCCACAGTTGTAGGAGCCAGGAATGATGAAGAAGACCTCATAATATACTTCTGTACATGTATAGATAGTGTTTTATTCTTCTTAATCACCTCCCACATCCATATATGTACAAGACCAGTCTTAGCTAGTCTTGTTTCTGTTTAAAGTGCTTCCAGGGGGAAAAATGTTTAATTTAAAATATTACAGGATTTTTGTTATTTCAAGTATGTATAGTCTCCCATTTATGCTTTTCATGTCTCTTGGACATGCAGAGTATTTCAGATGGGTTACTATTCTGCAGTCTGAGTGTGCACCATTGTTTACATAGATGTCTTTTAGTCAAGCTGTTAAACTTTCAAGAATTAACATTCAGAATAAGAATACATATTCTCAAGATTCCTTTGGTACTGTCGTTCAGTAACTTTAGCACTCCTAAGGTGCTAGCCTACTTCCTCCTCTTTGCTGCAGGCATTCAGGGTCTGTGTGGATTCTGTAAGTGCCAGACTTAAAAGCTAGGCTATGTTCTTATGTGGCAGTGCAATATAACTTAGAGGAAAAAATGTAGACTAAAGTTTGTAAATCTCTTCATGAGAAGAGAATATCTTCAGTCTCTTTGGTCAAAATTGGTTTCATTTCTTCTTTCTGCTGCTTCATTTCTTCTTCTTGCTGCCTTTTTTTTCACTGCAGGAAGCCTTCATAGCTGAAAGTGAGTTAAATTTACTGCAAAGCTGTCTGCAAAATCTAGTCACTCTAAACTATTTCTGGCAGAAGAGTAATGGTTACAAATTTTTCTTTAGCTCAGCTCACACTTCTGACAGCTAATACAGAATGGACAACTGAATGTAAATGAATGCTTTACTATAAATGAATATTGCTGCTACTATCCATTGCTGGCACAAGAACAGAAAACAAAGAACTTGCCTTTTTACATCTTGAGTATGAGGCTTAGTGACTGGACATAATTCAGTCCAGTAATTCACTTAGCTGTGTTGAGCTAGCTTTTTTTCCCCAGCTGAAGATTAGGATAAACCTAAATCTGTGAGTCGGGGTCTGTAGAGATAAAGGCTGAAATTACCACACAATTAGAATTTTCCTGTTTCTTAGGATTGTTTCCATTCTCTCTCCAAAGCAGTCAAGATGATAATTTAAAACCATATGAAGTCCGCCAGCTGTTAGTGAGCTGCTCTCCTCAATTTGTACTGTTAAGGTACTGGAATTTGTTATGAATGACCTCGGGTCTTAATGTGAGTGGGGAGTAGAAAACTTAAGATGAATCAGGGAATGTTTGCACATGAGGTATAGTTGGTCTTGAGAAGAGCAGGTGCAAACCTGTTCAAATAGACTGGTACAGTACAAAGTCAGTGCAATCATTTGACAACAGGTGATGGAAGTAACTAGTTGAACAGTACCATACTTGTCCAGAAAATCTGAAATTTATTGTAGTGTTCCGTGAATGGCTATCAAAAGGGTTTGCCTTCAGCAATGACTTCTGTTTCTCTTCATTATGAAACTAACTCTGTAATATAGCCTCTGATTTCTCCAGCTATAATTACCCTTTCTCTTTTCAGCCAAAACAGAGTGGAATATGAAAAGAGGGTTCGAGCACAAGCCAAGAAGTTTGCACCATCATAAGCATTTGTCACACAGCATCTTAAAAAGGAAGGGATTGGTTTGGCAAGAACTTGTTTACAAAACTTTTGCAAAATGTAATGTTGCTATGTACAATTAATATCCACATAAGGGGAGGGGGTTGTATGTGTGCCATTTTCCATATTCGCCAGTTGTATACAGTTCTAAATTTGCTGAATTACCCCCAGTTTTTTCATACAGGGTCTCTTCCTTCAGTCTTTTGTATTTTTGATTGTTATGTAAAACTTGCTTTTATTTTAATATTGATGTCAGTATTTCAACTGCTGTAAAATTATAAACTTTTATACTTCTATAAATTCACTAGTATCTCTAGTTACTTTGCTATCTGATGCAGGCATGCTTTAAAATGTTAGAACTATATTTAGCCTCTAGCTGGCTGTATGAAAAAAAATCATGCCCTCCACCCCCTTCCCTCCCTGAATTTGTTTTTTCTATCTTTCAGAAACTAGGTTGTTATTGCTTAAGAGCCTCTGAGATCCAAAGTTAGCCAGCATCCTTATTCTGCATCACTTTCTTTGTGTTTATATGACATTCTGTCTGTGTTGCTGTTTAGAGTAAATAAACTGTTTATATAAAGGGCTTTGTTTCATTTATCTTCATTAAAATTATTAAAAGGCTGCCATTTAAACAGCTCTGAACACAATTCAGTCCAAGTTCTGTTTTTAAGGCATGTGATGCTGCGTTTGCCTTTGGTTTAGATGTTGCCTTCATTTGTTTTGCCTGTCCCTGACCCGGAGCACGCATGCAGCCCGTCCTCAGACCATGTGTGGTAAGTGCAGCAAGTCAATTCTGATGAGTTCTTCAAGCAGAGATCAACTGCTTACTGTGTATAATGGGATCAGCATACTGGTGTGACTATGTTAATATAAAATTGTGAGCTTTAGACTGATAGAAGTTGTCCAAGTAATGCTGAGGATTTTTAATGGAGCCTATTTATCAGAAACAATTTCTTGCCTCTTTCCATATATTAATGCATACAGCTTCTAAGGGAAAGCATGTGCTCTGTGCAATTACAGTTTCCTTCTCTAAAGGAAATCTGTTAAATTATGTAAGTTGTTGTCATGTATGTCAAGCTGATACACCCTCCATTAAACTTTCACTGCTTTTTAAATTGTATTTTTAAGTCAAAATCATTCTGCAAAACAAAAAAAAAGTGGAAAGCTTTGTTCCATCCGAGCTTAGCTTCTTCAGTGAGTTTATGAAAAAGAAGGCCTACAGCTCAGCACTTAATTACACAGCTCTGTTCCCAGATGTGTTTTGCTTGACTGCATTTGAGCACTACAGCTTTATAATATAAAAGCATTCCCCCAAATTAGAATAGCTGACATGTTGTCCTAGTTTAAGGCAAATCTGGGAGAAAAACCTCTGGAAGGAGCCCCTAGAAAACAAACCCCCACTGCCCCTCCCCACCCATCTGGTTCAGGAAGAATTTTCTTGGAGAGAAGTGGAACAGAATCTGTTTATTTAACAAACAAAACATGCCCCAGCACCAAAAAAATTTAACAACACCAGATGAAAACAAAACTCTTTCACCACTCTGAAGAGATGACAAATCCAGAAAGTCTCACTTGGGAATGATTGCCCGGGTCTGGGCGCTGGGGATTGCTCTCCTGCACTGGGGATGGCTGCTGCAGATCACAAAGCGCAGGCTCTCGGTGTTCCTCAGTGTTTCCCAGGTCCCAGTCCGGAGCAGGTTGGAATGACATGCAGGAAAGGGAAAGTTAAAAAAACAGTCCAGGGCAGAAATTGGACTGCTTATCTAAACTAACTAACAAGCAAAGGCAAAAGCAGAAGCAAGCAAGCAAAAGCCAGCAAGCAAAAGCAAAAGCAAGCCAGTCAGCACTAGCCTCTTCTAGACAACAGACCATGGTGGGAGGTGAACCAGCTGATAACAAGACAAAACAAACCTTCACTTTCAGAGTCAGTTCTGAAAGCACAGAACATAATATCAAACATAAACAGAACACAGGACTGATAATGTCACCCCATGACACATGTTCACACGGTTTTTAGGCTTTTAAAAGTTACGTTGAATTGCTTTCTTATCACTGTGTAAGAAATCCTTGCTAAAGCAGCACATTTGAGACAGATTTCATATGGGTGGGGAGGTTATTGAAAAAACCAAATCAAAGGGAAAGTCTCCTTGTAGAATTAATTCACTTGTGCTTCTTGTTTTTAAGAGGGAAATTGAGTATTGGTACCACCCAAACTGCTGCTCTTACTCCCGGCTCTAGCTCCAGTAGCAGTAGTATTTAATCCCTCTACGTAGTAGAGGGACAAGAGGAGAGAGTCCTGTGATGTGAAGAACTTTGGTTTGTTAAGGTAAGTCTACAAATTGTCCTTAGTATTGCCAATACTACTGAAGGATCACTAAAGTTTAGGTTTCGGTTGGATGCTTGAAACTCCAAAGAGTATTGTATGTAAATGTATAGAAAACAACTGGTAATAGTTCATTTTCACTATACAAACAGACAGGCGTAGGGAAAAGTCACCTAAGTTACTAGTGCTGGTGTGAGTGTCACAAAGCTTTAAGGACCAGACAATGTGTATTTCTTACTTGGTACAGTGCCACTTTGAGTGACGAAAATACACAGAGATAGCACTGATGAACCTGTGATGTGAAATTTCACAGTACAGTTCTGAATATGAAGTGCCAAAAACGCTGTGTTGTTGCTTAGGACTTTATCTGGGTAAATAAAATAAGCAATTAAAGTAACCGAAAAAACATACTGAAATGTTAAAGCAATTCCGAGAAGCATTTTTTCCTTTCAGGCTTAGCTCAGTTTATTCTAAATAGATGCAGTAGTTGAAACACATATGGCAGGTTCAAGACTGCAAAAAGTCAGAGATTCCCTATGTGGTAGGTACCATGAACAGGGCAATGGTTTAGTCATGTTCTCCTGCTGAAATATAGACCAGAAGTTAAGAAAGTTTACCTAATATACTATTAGTTAAAAATAATCCCCTATAAACCACTTTCCAGACACATTGTTTGGAATACTGGGTTATTTTTTAACTTGTAACTAAGCTTCAAACTCCTTACAAAATAATGTTCCATACTTACCTAAAAATTAAATAACCTAGAGCCCTCGTGCATAAAATACCTACAAACCTGCACAGAGATGGAGGTTTGCTAAGCACCAAGTTACAGGTGAACAAGACACACTCAAGTATTCACAAGAAAACTTCTTTATACAAGGTGTTACAAATCTTTGGGATAGTTGGGGATTTTTATTTCTTCTGGACTGCTCTCATCATTGCTTTCACTGCTTTCAGTGGCGTCATCTGGACTACTCACGCTGTCCTCCTCAGAGTCTTCCTTCCTTTGTGCTAGACTGGAAACATTTTTCAACATTATAAAAGCAAAATAACTTCTAGTAAGTAAAACTATTATTTAAATTTAAATTAAATTCCATTACCGTGAAGAATTGACTGGCCTGTTGGGATTGGAAAATTCTTTTTCTAAGTCAACATCAAATGGATCTGGAAAAAGAAGGAAAAACTGCAGAAGATGAAAAAAGCATTTTCATAATGGTCTTCATTTTCATAGATTATTGGCAGGGAGGGAAAGGCACAGAAAGGCTAGTTCACATCTCTTAGAAGTTTACCAAAGTTGTTTGAGGAGAAACTGGGGGAGATGAGAAAATAACTCAAGTCCTGCCTGCCCAGTCTAGGCTTTTCACTCTTCCCTCACCCCCTGCAAGGGGGTTCTGTAGCTCTTTAGAGGTGGTCAGATTGTATAAGTAGGTTTCTAAGGCTTTGGGTAAGAAAACATGGATTAAGTTCTAAAACAGCTATCTAGTTAGCTGATGTCCACTGAGAAGTGAATTACAGCTGTCCAGGTTTAGCTCTTGCTGAGTAAGGGTAGGGCTGGGCTTACTTTGGCTGAAGTAGCTGGGAAGAACTATCAGAACTATCAGAAAAGTCAAACAAATCTTGGTTCTGCAGTTCAACCAGAAAATACATAGGATTGTAGGTGGAAGTGTGCTTTAAGTGGCATAGCTGTGTTGCCTCTTAAGAGCTGTCTTCAGTTTAATCTAAGTAGTTAGGCTTCCACCAAGAGGATGGTTTAATTCAGTATCATGGCAAAGAGATAAAAGTTTAGAGCAAGTGAAGGCTATTGACCATCTTCTTACAGTATGAGCACCTGGCCTGTTTTAAGGGCTTAATCATCATGAAAGGAAAATGTTAATTAGGATAATCCCTTTTCATATGTTCTTGATTATTTGCCTTTCTTTGTGCTGTCTTGAATGAGACCAAGCACTCACTGGCGAATACAGCCTGAAATACTGGGATTGCAATAAAATACTGGAAGACTTTGGGAATAACTACTTGTACTTATTATAAATTATTTTAATTATCTTTATAGGTCTGATTTTAAAAATCTTGATTGAGGATTATATAAATATGTCTATTAAAGGTCCTTCTTAGATTTTTATGTGTAACTAACCTACTGTCTGACTGTATGCCTGTATTTCTCTCATAGTTCCTTCTCAGTTACTAGTCTTTCTACTCATACTCTGCTTTTAACATCTGTATAGAAAACAAGGAAGTATCATATTTTCTTATTGCTCCCAAGTTTTTCCATTTGGTTAGCTGAAAAAGGGTAACTGCTTTACAATTCAGCTGTGAATACTCTATGCATTAAATTGCTTTAGTTATTTTCACCCTATTTGAGTTGAAAAAATGGGCTAACAGGTACACTTAGCATAGTATAAAGACAAAACACGTATCAGCAAAGCACTTACTTTCCACCTTGCTAATATTTTTATGAGATTTAAGGCAAAGACTGTGAAGAAACTAGTTACAAAAAGGGCATGTGTAGTGTTTCTCTGTTGTTCTCTTACCTACTTCTTCATCTTTTTTTTCTTGGACACCAGCTAAAAAGTCCTTCTCAATGATTAACATGTCGTCCTGACAATGACAGGCTGCATATTTTTCCAAGAGATTTTTGTTCAGGTCAATAAATGCCTTACCCCATTTAAATTTCCTTAGAAGAATGGTGGCTAGATCTGGGAATCCTGAAACAGAAAATATATTATCAGTTTTCTTCTTTACTCTGAGATTTCACTCGGCTTACATGTTTCTAGTTCAGTATGTGCATTTATGTCAATACAAGAGAAAAATGTTTTGCCAGTGCTTCTTTCAGTGTTCAAGGATTAAACTTTTGGAAAGACTACAAATATTTTCAAATTTCAGTTTAACTTGAAATGGAATTGAATCCAAGAACTGAATCCAAGAGTAGTTCATAGCCTTCCAGAAAGTGCTACATAGAAGTATTTTGTACAGGTAATGAATGATTCAAGCTCTAGGTCCCACAGCCCTTCAGTACAAGGCCAGTTGTACATACAGTATTTTCAGAAGATAAGATTTGTCTGCAGTATGGTAGAGTATTTCTCTTATCAAAGTTCTGTGATGAGAACAAAACATCACAAGAGGGGGCAATTTCTTTTGTTCTTACCCAGACCTCGACCTATCAACAGCCAGCTGCTACCTCTCATTAAGGCAAACTTGCCTAGGGATTAATGTTCTGTCTTTTTTTTTTAACAGGTTTTCTAACGTTACACACCATCCAGACAAAATGAGGATTATCAGTTTGTGTCCTGTCTAGTAGCTGACATGAATACTCCACGGATACCTCAGTGTGACAGGTAACATGCACTTGGAAGAAGGCTAGACAATCTGATCCCAAAGTCAAGAAAGTGATGACCCGTTATTGACAGCATTACAGTTTATTTTGTGAGAAACCATCTCTTCTGATTTATTAAGGATGTAGCAATTGCTAGCACCATATTCCACATCAGAAAAAATGAGCCTACCAACAATGCAAAACGCTGCAGCAAAAGCTTCCACGCAGGACAGCTTGCACGGCCGACCGTAGTTTACAGGATTTGCAGCCACCAAGTAAGGCAGCAACCGCAGATGACTCCCCCTCATTCTCTTAAAGGGAGTTTCTTCTAATTTGGCCCATGAGCAATCTATGACTGCAATTCCACTCTGAGCAATGACATGCCTGAAAAAAAGGAAGGCCACTGTATTTGAAAAATTGTCACCATTATACTGATAAAGTGCGAATTCCAATTGCTGCTTTATATTGGCAACAAACTTGCATATATCCCCTGCTTTTGTCAATCAAAACCCATATAATTTCCAATAACCTATAAGAGACACAATGAGAAGGAACAGTAGCATGGTTTTCCTCCAAACATGCAAATAGCAAAAACAGGTTTACCCATGTGTTTCAAAATGAAATGTGAATAATTCTAGGTTTAAAAATGTGACAGAAGTGTGGTTAATAGTAATGTTCACACCTTCAACTACACCGAAGTTCTGATTTAGGTTCTCTGCTAGGTTCTCTCTGCTTCTAGAGACAAATCTTTTCTCTGAGTAAGTATATAAAATTTTATAGAATTTCTGGAGGCACATTTGAAGAAAATTCTCATTTTCCGCAAAAAGTTTTCTAGTTAACACCAACTTCGGTTGTCTAATCGAAGAACTTAAATATAAAAATCACAGTAGCTTTAAGGCCGTGCTCTGAAGAAATTAACCTACAGGACGTGCACTTTGATTTTTCATTGGGATCTACAGATGCTTTTCTTATCTGACACTAGCTGTGTAAAAATGTTAAGCTGACTTGATAAAACGACTCTGTTTCTCATGTTCATGCATCAGTGTAACGCAATAAGAAGGTCAATTTTACTCCATATAAGTTTCAGCCATGTATCAGTGGTTAAAATGCTTTCTCTACTACAGCATCAGGACGGTATTTGAACCAAGGGCTCTCCCTCACAGTCTGCACCTCCCCCACTTCCCTCGCCGCCCGAGTTTTGCGAACAGGCACCAAGCCCCCACCTGTCAGCCGGAGAGATGTACTCCGAGGCCAGTGGACTCAGGACGACGCCCGGGAATCTCTGCCGGAGGCGCAGGGTTCGCAGCAACCCCTTCCGGGCTAGTTTTCTCCCGGTGCATTTCTTGGGATCGCAGTGTCCGAGCTCCCACATGGCAAGGGGGCAGGGGAACTTGTCCTCCCGAGCGCCTCTATCCGCGGCCCTCTCGCCGTCCAGGCAAGCTGAAATAGGCAGGTGTGCACCAGTGCCCAGCGGAGACGCGGCACAGCTCGGCAGGACCCACCTTCCCTTGCCCGCTTCCCGCGGCGTCTCACGCACCTGTCAGCGCGGCCTCCGCTTCCGCCGCGAAAGTCTCGAGGCTCCGAGTCCCGCGCCGGCCCCCGCGCCGGCCTCCGCGCCGGCCGTGCTCCATGGCTGCGCTCGGCGGAGACACCGCCCCGCGGCGCCGCGCGCTTCCGCTTCCCGCGGAGCCGGCCATGGCGGTTCGGGCGCTGCTTGTGGCGCTGAGCGCGGCGCTGGGTGCGTGCGGGGGCCGCGGCGAGGGCGGGCGCGCCGGCCGCTTGGTCCGTCCGCCGCGCCCAACTGCTCTCTCCTAGCAGGTCTCTTCGCCTCGGCGGGGAAAATGAAGATCGTGGAGGAGCCGAATACGTTCGGGTACGTGGCCGACTGCTCACCGTGCCGTCCCGCGATTCATCTGCACTCAGCGGGTTCGGGTCTGTCTGCCGTTGTGCCTACTCCAGCCCTTTTCTTCCAACGAGGGTGGGGCGCCGGGCCGGGCCGCTGCCGCGGACCCCGCTGTTGGCCCGCGGGCAGCGGCCGTCAGTGTTGAGACGCACAGGTAGGGGAGGATGTATAGACGCCCAGATGCATAACTCAGCCTTAAACGTTTAACTTTCCTTCTTTTGAAAGGTTGAATAACCCATTCTTGCCTCAAACAAATAGGCTGCAGCCAAAGATGTCTCCTTCTGCAGTATCAGGTATATGCAACCGTTACTTTTTTTTTTTTTTTTAGTACAGTTTTCATCACTTAGTAACAGTTGTTTGCAGTGCAAATAGTCTGTTTGGCCTTTATGCATACAAAACCGAATTTTGTGTGTGGTTTTATAAGCATCGTGGAAAAATAAGCACGGGCAAATATATTTCATTGTACTCCTGAAGGATTAAAACCTATATTAACTTCACTGGTGGTTCCAGGTCCAGGTGCTGTTAATACAGTTTTTGTGATGGGACTATCCATACATTTTATTGTGTGTTTTTCTAGCCTGTAACAGAGCCTTTTGACCCACAGTAAACACTCTGTTTTTCTTGTCACAATCCTCAGCGTCATTATCATATAAGTCATCCCATCATCAGGTAGTACTTAGTACCCAAAAACAGTTTTAAAAAAAAGCCCTACAAGTAGTCTTGGAACCAGTCGGAGGGGCTTAGTTTCACACACAGCCTTGGTGTTGCAACATAAATACACCCCTTAAGCAAAATGAACAGGAATATACAAAATTCTAGGCCATCTCTAGAGGAGAGCAGATAAACACTGAAGGCAAAGACTAAGCAAAAGGGAGTAACGCTTGTCTCTCTGCTAACCATAGGCAGAAACTTAAACCTTGTTCAGATTCAAGAAAGGCATTTTGGTATGACAACATTGAATGTGATTATGCTTAATGTTTTCTGTCACGTTTTATAAACTCAAGTGTATAATTCTGCATATACTGTATGTGAAATGTGAAATAGTTAGAAATGGGATTCATAACAGATTAGAATCCAGGATGGGATTTTACTTTATTTGCTTTGTAATCTCTTTCCTTCTTTCCTCATAAATGCTTAGTAATTCAAAGGTAAATTTCCTTATAAAAGAGATACTGAAATACTCCTCTAGCATGTAGTTCAGAACTTTCACCCTCTTTTTAATGACAAGTTACCTGTCTTGGATTTCTTTGATAGCAAGCCTTGTAGTCAACACTAAAAGAATATAACAACTGCTGACCTGTCTGACAGCAGAAGTTTTATCTTGTTAAATACTGCCTGGATCAGACCACGAAGGCAAATGGCAAAAAACAATATCCAGTTTGAGAATCTCAGTGAAACTTAAATATGCAGCACTGTCAACATTTTGAACAAACGAGCTTTACTAGTATAAACTTGCAGAGTTTGGATGAATTTGGAGACAGACAGCTGCCAAGCAAGAGTTTCAGTGATTCCAGTGTTAGATTTTGGCAGGATCTGCACTGATGATTCCTTTTATAGACCTGACCTCCAAATGTTTATTTTTACACAGGTTTCTCGTTTTTGTTGTCAAATCAGACTTATCTATTTCACTGGGTAGTGAGAATGAAAAACGTTAAAGATCGTGACACAATCCAGTACTAGTGCTAGTGGGAACTAACAGTAATTCATATGGAAGATAAAAATTTCCTATGTACAGCAGAAAATGTAATTTATCACATACTCCTTGCACTTTTGTTACCACAGTAGCTTGCTTAAATTTAACCAAAACATTATTTTTCTTTTTTGTCATGTTGTAATGTTTTTAGGCCCTGCACATCTCTTTAGGCTTGCTGGCAAGTGTTTCAGTTTTGTGGAATCCACGTGAGTAATGGATTTGGATAATTGCTTATATACTTACTAGGAATTAACTATTTTTTTATTCCAGTCTGAAACATTTCTTATTCTCTGTTTCTTTTCTCTTCTTTTAAGGTACAAGTATGAGTTTTGTCCTTTCCATAATGTCACTCAGCATGAGCAGACTTTTCGATGGAATGCCTATAGTGGGATTTTAGGGTGAGATATTTAGACCATTTTATGTTGTAGCTATGTTGTCAGCAGGCCATTTCATAGATTTTAAAAATGAGGCAGTTTTAAAATTAAGAATCTTCCTTTGGTCAGCTTAGGTTATGGTAGCTCCTAAGGTGTTATACATAAAAATACCCTGTCTTGAAAATTCAGACTTTTTTTCTTTTTTTTTTCTTTTCTTTTTTTTTTTTTTTGTTGATAAATACTAACCTCCTATTTTAGCTGGAGCATGATTAATAACTCCTGCCAACTGCAAATGTGATATGTTCATGTGAGAAATTCAATAATGTCTAACTACAGATATTAACATAGATTTCATGGCCATTTACTATTTGCTATATTACAAAAGGAAAAGAGTGCTTTACGCCTAATGGTTGTTAAACAATATAAAAAGTTATAAAACGCTCAGTGTAGACCCAAAAAAAAGTATCCCAAAGTATTTAAAGACCCTGAATCTTAATACCACCAAATCATAATACCTAAAATAAATCTAAGTATAAACCAGACCATTGCTTTTCTACATATTTTGTATATAGATACTCTTTTTTTTAGTATGTACAAAACAGTAAGCTGGTATGTGAGGAAACTGGTACATCACCATGCTGAGGGTATCGTTTTCCTTACGACTAGCAAAAACTACACCTAGTTTTTGTAGGTGCTCTTACCAGCACTAAAAATCCTGCAATCAAACTGAGTTGCACAGGGTACTCAGTAGCCTGATGGAATTTGTTGTGGGATTGATCTATAAACTTTATTTTACTGGACTTAAACACAGATTTCTACCTGCAAATGGTTTGCAAACTGAAATTTGATCCAAAACTCTGCTCTCAAAAAGTGCTGTTGATGTGTCCTATATAGCAACCTGGATAACAAACTACACCACTGCTTCCAAGGTGTTGGCTGTAGGAGATGGAAATACTGAGACAACAAAAGTGAAGTATATACACTTGAATTGAACATGGTATAAGGGTATTTTGGTTTTCTTCCTGAGGGTTCATCATTTGTGTTCAGTAACTTAAAACAAAATAGTGTCCTCTTTTTTCAGAATCTGGCATGAATGGGAAATTGACAACAACACATTTGTTGGAATGTGGATGAGGGAAGGAGACTCCTGTGAAACTAAGAGCAGACAGACAAAGGTATAATAACTTAGACAATGCTAATTCAGGCACCATGACTCTACTTACTTGATAAAATAAATGGATGATGTGCTTGCTATGATGCTTTTTCTGTCAGAAAAAAATAAAAAAAGGCACTTGAAGCTTTGACATGACTGTATGTACAGAAATGCATCTACTGGCATTGGAGCACAGCAAATAGATCATCAGTGTTAGTATTGTTTCATGTAGATGTTTTTTGCTCATCTTTGTTTTTACTGATGTTTAGGTTCATCTTGTTTGTGGAAAGAGCAATAAATTGGCTTATGTGTCTGAGCCAAGTACTTGTGTTTATTCTCTGACATTTGAGACTCCTCTCGTGTGCCATCCCCACTCACTTTTAGGTAAGATTTAAAAAATACTTTGTGGAACAGCTATCCTGAGAGTGTCCATTTTTAGGTTGAGTTAGTACCTTAATAGAAATTAGTATTAAATGTTAACATATTATATGAAGGGTTTTTTAAATCACAGTCATTATAACACATAGGTATTTCTCAAATAATTTTTTTATCTGAGATTGTAATTCTTTTTGTTATTGCTAGTGTAGACCCAGTGAATGATTTTTTTTTAAATTTTCTTTTCTTGGAATGTAGGAATAAGTCTTGTAGTATCTGCCCATTTACTTACTTTACAAAAAAGCTCCATTAGAATTACATTGAGCATAGGAATATGAGGCCTTGGATCTGGAAGTAAGAAAAATTTGTGATCATTCTCCAGAAATTTTAAATGTGTGAAGTGCAATTTATGTGCAAGCCCAGCTCTTGAAAGCAGTAGAGACTGTGTAGTGTATAAAAACATAGGGTTCTTAAAACAAATATTCTTGCATGATACTAGAGGAGGAATTAACTAATGCAGGATAGTGCACCTGGTTTTTACATGGTTTGACTTCCATTTTTCAGTTTATCCAACTCTGACTGAAGCACTGCAAAGGAAGTGGGATGAAGCAGAGCAGCTTCTGTACGATGAACTAATAACTGACCAGGTTTATTAATTCTTTTCAACTCTATTTGGTAAAAAAAAAACCATAAAAAACAAAAACCAAAAAACAATTACTGTCAAATAGCCAATTCTTTCCAACTCTATTTGGTTTAAAAAAAAAAAAAAAATTACTGTCAAATAGCCAAACCTGGCTTCTGTAGTTTCTCCTTTTGGAGTAGATGCATTTATTCTGCAGTTGGCAAATAGTAATTTTCATGTTCTGTAACTGCTATATGAACTGGTAATAAAGATTGAGGATTTGGAATGGCCAGTAAAAATTACAAGCAGAGATGAGAGTTGAATAGATTGATCTATCATCTTTTGGAAACTTTATTTTCTAGGGTTACAAAAATATTCTGAAAGAGATTTTTGAGGAAGCGGGACTTCTAAAAGCAACAGAAGAAAATGAAGTTGAAAAACAGAGTAAGAAAACAACTCTGGAATTTGAAACAGTGGAAAAGTGCAGTAAGGTATAGAGCATAATATTTACAATGTGGAATTGCCACCTTTTCACTATATGATAGTATCAGTGGGAGAGCATTATGTAAATGCCTTTGGTGTTCAGTTGAATCTCCTTATGGGGTTTTCTTTTCTGGTTTCAATATGTAACAGTCTGCATGTAGTGTGATTCGGTATCTTTTTTACAGCCCCTAAGTCAAAAACAAACCAGCAAAAATGAATGCCCAGTTAGAAGATAGGGTTATGAAAGAATTGGTGTATGCGCTTGGGTTATGAACACCATAGGTGTAGGTAGTCTTTCTGGGGAATATCAGTCTAGAGACAGAAAGGAATTACTAGTGAAGATAAATGCGTAACCAACCTCGAGAATGTTGACACTCTTAATAATCTCAGTGGATAATTACCCAGACTTGTGGAAGAATGCACTGGCAGTTGCACAAGCAAAAGGCAGAATGGCTGTGTTTATTTCTGAATGACTCGTGTATGCAACAGAGTTGGAATGGGGAAAATAGAAGTAGAAGGTGTACTCAGCCTAAAAGAGCGCAACCCGACCGTCAGAAAAAGAGCATGGATGGGAATTCATTCATTATAATGCAGAGAAGCAGTTGCTGTTGTCTTTTTATTCAAAAAATGTAGCAAAGACAAACCACCATGTAGTCATTCATTAATATAACCAAATAAAACCATAGTTAAGCTGAATATACTTTAATATAAAAATCACCATTTTGATCCCACAAGAGCTGGAACAGTCACGTGACTATTTTTTTTTTCACTCATTAACAAAGCAGTATTTAATAATTTCTATTTCTTTTTCTGGCTTCATCATAACTTAAGTGACATAAATTGGCTGGTTTGGTAAACATAGAATCTTAAATACTTATTCTTTTGCTCTATCTTTATTCATATAAACACCAAAACACAGTAAAAAAATAAGGGCTTCTCTGATTTTCTCTGCAGTACGTGCTTTGAGTCTCAAAAGAACTAGGCAACCCCTTTCTGTAAGATAACAAACTGCTGAGAGCAAGAACATGAAATTACTAGGTCAAGAGCTGAGGAGTTGATAAATTTCCAGATTGCAGAATTATGATTATTATAAAATAAGGGTAGTCCTGAAGCAAATTTAAGATTTGCTTGATGATAAAATGCTAGTTACAGGACTGATTTTAAATAGTTGCAGAAAGCATTTCTAATTTTTACTCTTGGGCTTGAAAAAAGCTGGCTCTTCTTTTGGCAACACAGACATGTATCTTTTTCTAAAATTTACTCTGTGTTCTTGGAAGAACATTTTAAGTTCTTCAAACCAAAAGGTGTAACAGCTGTGCACAGAGGCATTTTTTTCTTAAAAGCTTCCAATCTAGGTATGTATTTGAAAAGTGGGGGGGCTATTTTTAATGTATTTTCTTTCTTAGGAATACAAGCAACTTTCTGAAGAAATAAAAAATCTTAGAATTTTATTAGGCCAGCATGGTATTGCATACAAAGGAAATTCTGGTGAGTTTTTGTGGTATCATTCTTTTACATTGTTGTCTGCTCAGAATGTGAATACCCCAATGCTGTTTTCAGTATCAGTAACAATTAAACAATCTTGCATATATGGAGGTAAAATTCAGTAGACAAAATTTTTAATAAATACTTAGGTTTTGATTCCTGTGCACAAGGACTTACTTTGTCCTCAAAAAATCTGTTGATGACTTGAAATTCTAGCTTTATAGAAAATTTTTGACTGCTGTTGTAACTGAAGTTTGTCTCCAGTCTTTAAGGTGCCAATTTAAAAAGAAATTTATGTTACATCAATAATAGCACAAATGTGTCTGTTAAGTAACTCCACTTTGTATTTTAACCACAAGGCCTGATTTCTTTCCTAACACTTGAAGTTTTCTCTGTATATTTTTGTATTGCTTTTTCCCTTTTTCAAGTTGCCTGTTTCTTTTTTGCCTCTCTTTGATTTCTGTTAGGTAAGTACCATACCACATGCAGTTTTTAGCAGGAAAGACTAGTGCTGGCTGTGAAGGGCCACGGTTTATCTGGGTTAATTCCAGACAAGTTGTTTTTTCTTTTTTTTTTTTTTTTTTTTTTTTTTTTTTTTTTTTTGGGGGGAGAGGTTTGTAGTTTGGTTTTCTGTTTGTTTGTTTGTTTTCCCTCATTCCAGACCATGATGGCCTTTATTACATGAACTATTTGTCAAAGGAGAATTTAATGTCCGGAAAGACATGTATATACATAAATACATATATCTTTTGTTTTACAGACTGTATGTTCAGAATTGGCACTTCAACAAAACAAAGAACCTTTGAGCTAATTAAATTAGCTTAAAATTAGTGACACAATTTTTTTCTTTTTGCTTTGAGAAACTTTTCTAGAAAAAAACTCATATAAAAATTTTGTAGAACATATTATCTGCACATTCAAACTATTAGCGATGCATTTTGCATATTATATTCTGCCTGTTTGGTAGTTTATTATTGCAGTAGTTCTTTTAATTATTGCAGATTAGCACTCTATAATCAAAAGCAGAATTCAGTTTACTGTAGATTACATTTCAAAATTGTTTAGTGAATTCTGTGACAAAAATGTTTTGATGTTTAAAAGCCAAAATAAGTGATGTCATATTAAAAAACTAAATTTTACAGCTGGAAATACCAGTGTTGAGTATGTAAGTCACCAACTGGCAACTGCAGTGGCATCAGTTCTTAATGGGTCAAAGGATGATGAGCACCTGCATGGCAATACAGGAATTTGGAATTACACTCTATGAAGAAACTTGGGTGGTACAGAATGTAAATTAAACTGAACATGTATTATACCACAAAGATGATTTACCTTCTTGTGAGTATTCTTGACTTTGTTTCAATTTCTGCCCTAAAGCAAACACAGTATAGTAGAGTGGGGGCACACTATTATGAGAATAGTTTGGTAGTTTCTGAAACATTTGTAACACTTCTTTGCTAAGACCAGTATTTGGCACGAGCTTATAGATTCCGTGTGCCTAGTCCCAGCTTTTGCTATTTTTATTGATCAAGTGTGGTAGAAACTGGAGTGAATACAAACCAGCTCAAGACCAGTGCTGCAAGGTATTTTAAGGAAGGTACTAAATACAGTGTTAAGAACATGCTATTTCATGTATATGCTAAAAAGTTTTCTCGGCACACTTTAGCAGAAAAAGAAACGTTTTCTGCCACAGCAGTGCAGACCACACCACACCACTCCACCGATTTGTGTTCAAAGGTCGATGTCGTCTTTGGCTGGCAAGTTAAATAGAAGTTGGGGTCAGAATGTGACATAAAGGTGCAATGAAATCACTGAATTGTTACAAAAGTATAGATGTGTTGAGGAAATATCTGGCAATTCTCTGTACCTAATACGGAATAAAATGGACCCTTCCAACACAAATTCTGGAAGGAAGCATCACTGTAGCAGTCGGTGAACGCTGAGCACGCCATCTGCGGTCACTGTGCAGCCTCACGTGGTGCGGTTCGCGAGCCCCTTAGCCCAGGGTCCTTTCGGCCTTCCCTCACGGCGGCAGCTGCGTTGAGCCGCGGCCCCGCCCGCCGAGCCCTCGCGCTTCCGCGCCGCTCATGTAAGGCGCGGGGTGATGTGGGCGCTGGGTCGCTGGTGGTGAGGAGAGGGGCCGGCGGTGAGGACGGGGACTGGGGTGGGGACCGGGGCCGGGGCCGCTGGCGGTGAGGATGGGGGCCGGGGCCGGGACGCTACGTGAGCCCTCGGCGACGCTCACGCAGATGTCGTTGCAGGGCGTGGCGAGCCCCGGGTCTGCCCGCGGCTCGGCGGGGGATGGCCCGACGGCGGAACCCGGAGGGCGGGGGGCCCATTCCCTTCTCCGGTAGCAAGGCCAGTCCGCGGTTTTGGAGCGTTAGCCGGTCGATGGGGAGCGACCACGAGAGGCCGTCGGTGAAGGTGCTGCCTCTTAGTGTGCTAGGCACGGGGCTGTTGCTATGGTTTGTGTTCAGAGGGAAAAGAGAGACCGACGAGCGACTGGAAGCAGTTCGCTCCGGCCAGATCGTGGACTCAGACACGGTCCACGAAGGCAATGCTCCCCTTCAGCTGCTGAAGGAGAACTGAGGACTGGAGTGCTGCTGCCGTGAGGGAGCTGACAAAAGTTTGCTGGTATTCGCCTGGTTAAATAAAAGCTGTAGTGGCACTGTAATGAAAAAAACTTGTTTTCTAGTTTTTCGGCAGCCTTATCTTGCAAGTTTGATATCTTCATGCTGTTTTCTGTGCCGGTTTTGCCGTAGTAATTTACACTGGGAGGAAAAGGTGTCGTTTCTGGATTGTGCAGGTAGGGATGAACAGGATGTATTGCAAATCAACTTGAAAGAAAGTTTTATACAACCCATCATTTTTCTATTGATCATTTTTCTTAGCGGATTGTTGTATTAAGAAATACCTAATGCAATTGTCTATGAAATTGCTGCTTAAGGTGACTTTCATTTGACATTTTGGTAGTTACAGACTATGTTCAGTTTATATTGAAGACAACTTTAAAGGAATGATTCTTTACTATGCAATTGTGTTCTGAATTTTTTCCTTTTGTGTGTAATTCCACTCAGTAATGTAGAAATTACCTTCAAGGGTGCATGCTTTCTGACAGGCAAGTCCCATTTTTTCATTGTTTTCCACTTTAAATAGAAGGGGGAAACCTTGGCAGTGCTTTCTTATGGGTTTGAATTAAGGGTCACTGCCCCTTTTTGTTGTCCTAAGGCTTAAATTGAGGGGGAAGACAGCTGTCCCTATGTTGTTTCATCACTGGAGAGATTTAAAATGAGCAACACCCCTCTTTTCCCAATATTTTAGGGGATTAAATTAAAGGACAGAAGCCATTTATTTGCCATTGCATTAGTTTAAATGGAGGTAAATGCCTAATTTCCTTGTTTTAAGGGATTCACCTGATGGAAGCTCTGTCTTTTTCAGCATTTTAAGGATTTAAAACTGCATTTCAGAGCACTTCTATCTGCCCTGGAACTAAATATCTCAGACAAGGGCAGTCCAGGCCTGTACTTAACCCTGATGCTGCCCAGTAGTCTATTATTTTTCTTATTTATATTTATAATATAGATAGCCCTAATTAAAGGTCCCAAGGAGACTTGGACCATTCATATCATTAGTATTGTTCTCCACCCTACTTAGTCATATGTGGAATACTACTTAGTAGTCACTAAGGAATAATTATGTAAGCTATCAACGAGTTACCCAACTTAACTAGCTATGCTGCTTAAACACAAAGTTTTGTTTCTTACTGGTTTTCTGCCTTTTGCTCAAAGCAGCGGTAACAAAAAAAAAAACAAAAAAAAAACCAACCAAACAAAAAAAAAAACCACATCGTCATTTCCTTGAAGATCAATCCCTTTACTCCCCTTGAATTCAAGTCAGAGGAGCCAAACATCTGCAGCTCCTCTGAGGGCTTTTCTACTTTATGGGATTTGCCCCCTCCCTTTTCCCGAGCATCATTGGAACAAAAGGCAGGCCCAATCAGGGGTATATTAACCCCAGCCTTTACTAAAGGGCTTCATTCCGTCTTTGGGAACCACTGGGGTAAGAGGTCTTTCATTTCAGTGAAGAAGGTCTTATAGCTATTTCAGCTTGTTTTCAGCAGGTGCTTTTGGGCATCTGAAGCAACAGGGTCTTTGAACATACTGTGAAGAATACAGAATTGAACACAAGGAGTATTTAAATTCATGATTTTGGGTTGTGTGTTCAGGGGTGATTAGGTGCTTTTGTAATTTCTGGGTTTTTTTTTTTTTTTTTTTTTTTTTTTTTTTTTTTTTTTTTTTTTTTTTTTACAAGGAGCACAACTTCCTGAAATTCCAGGCTGTGTCAAGTGCGACACTTCAGATTTTTTCAGCAGCTTCATCATGTCACTACAGGGATCTGCTCTGAGTTGAAGATCATGTTTGAGATTGAGGCTTCAGATGAGTAAAGCTGAGGATTGTGACCCGGAGAGGGAGGGTAAGTAGGTGTCGGGTTAAGAGTTATTAGGTGGGGGGGGATTTGAAGGCAGCAGGGTGAGAAATGGTGTCTATTTGAGGGCACCCCAAGGTTTTTGACAAGCATAGCAGAGGCATTCATGTGTCTTGTACCACCCCAGCTCACTTACTGCACTCAGAAATGCCGTGTAACTTTGGCTCTCTCTAACCCAGGTGCTAGTCATAACAGCTATAGCCTCAGACTCAGGATGAAGCTGGAGTCTTGAGGACCTAGGCATACTTAGGAGAGGTCAAGTAGCTGACTTGCTGGGATTTGGCCCGCATAACACTACAGTCATGCATTGATTTCGGTGTTCTTTATTGTAGCTCACTGAGACAATAACCAGCAATCACGAGGCCTTCTGAGGCTGACTCATTTCAGGTCCAACGTGGATTCATGTCGCCGGTCATCCAAAAGATAAGCTGGGGGCCACAGCCTGGAGATGGGATGATCATGTAGTAGAGGACTGTAAATTCCTGGGACAGATTTAAAAATTAGCAGAGGGGAAAGGGATATCCTCTAAGGGGCTTTTAGGGCAGCTAAAGGAAGAGGCCCTACTTTTGATTGCAGATGTAGGGTGTGCAGTGCAGAGCAGTTCCAGTCTGTGTTGTGTTGTCCGGTATACTGTGTTTCCTAGCGTGCCGTCGGGGTGCCTCAGATCGGGTATCTCTGCCTTTTCTCCTCGAGGGCCTTACCGCAAGCATCAGCCACGATCTCTAGGTTCTCGAACGCTCACGCTTCTCGGCAGTTCGTTCTTTTCCCCGCGGGCTCGGCCGTGTTTCCATGTCGCAATTCAGAAGCATCGAGTCAGATGACTTTTGAGGCCTTGCTTCCAGCAGTATCACCATCCATCCTTTTCAGCCATGAGTTGTAATGTCCTGGCACTTAAAAGTTTGCAGGGATACGGAGAGCATTCTAAATGTAGCATTGTCTCATGGTCATTTCAATCATTGTGACCAACAGTTCTTCTAACAGGTCACTCTGTTACAGTCTTCTCTTTTTCTCCCTAGAGCCTCTGCCATTCACTGTTGCCATAGCATCGGGCATCTCTTTTGGCATCATCTCAGTCCTTGCCATTATTCTTCTTGCCAGGAAGATTTTTATTGTCCTTCTGTCACAATCTTGTTAACATAATGTGTTGCGTGTCTTTACCATCCCCTCTTTTGTCATGTCCGGTCCTGTGTCACGGGTGTAAGCACATATTTGTCCTGGAGCTGTTGTGCCCTGTTGCATAGCCTAGTGTGATGGGGCAAGCCCCGGGGACTTGAATTTTTGTAATGCAGGGTGGAGTTGGACTCTAGATGGTATTCCTGGATTGACAGAAGGTGTCTGGATCTGTTAAGTTATCCTGCAGCCATTTGACTTTTGTCCTAACTTTCTTTCAGATGCAGGCAGTTTAAATCCATGGCAGAATGCCCCATCCCTGGAGAAGGGGGTTCCCTGGTCAGGTCAGTCACCTGCAGTGAAGTGTAAATGGTGACTCTGTGTTACAGCACTGTTTTCTGTCTTTACTTTTAGGAATTAAATCCAGATGTTGGCAGTCAAGGTGAGCAGTGATGGGTTGTGGAAGCAGTTGTTCTCACTCAGGTCTCAATTTCTGGTGCATCTTTAAGCCTCCATTCTCATTTGTGTGTTTTAGGCAATCCACTCGGAGTATGCCAAGCCCCCATCATCAACCAGCTGGTGGACCAGGTTTCCTGTGCTTGTGAGCAGTCTGGAAATATTTCAGGACTCTGTGATGGAGCTTTGAAATCTATTATTTCAAGGTGGCATCTGGGTAAACTTTGGCAGTGGCCGGGGAGATCGGGAGGAGGAGCCAGGGTCCACTTAGGTTTCAGCAATGCCACATCACTTTGTCTCTTCTTAACCTAGGCATACCCTGTGATGATGGCCTCAGCCTCTGAGCAAGGCCGGAGCGTGTGGCCCAAGCACCTGGGCATTCTTAGGAGGATGGTGAGTATCAGAATTGCTGGGTTTTGTCTGTTGTGCAGCTAAGATCATGCAGTGATGTTTGGTGTTCTTGATTGTAGCTAAGCAAGGGACCACAGCCCGGTGACCACAGGAAATTCCCAGCGGGCGAGGTGACCTTCCTTCATACCTGACGTGGATTCTCATCCCCAGATGTCCAAGAGATAAGTCGAGGGCTATGAACCATAGAGAGGATGAAAGCGAAGTGCTGGGAGGGCTTTTTGAATCAGCTTTGGTGGCAGGTATGTGCAAGAAGTGTCCCCTTAGGCCACCTAAAGGGAAAGAGTCTCTTTTGATCACAGTGCTGAGGTGCTCAGGGCAGAGCAGTTCTGGTGTGTGTTGTGTCACTTGTCTATTGTGCATTCTGTGTGTTTGGGTATATCATGTCATATGGCTTTTACCTTGCCCCTTTGAGGGCCTGTCAGAAACCCTCCTGTCATTCGTGGTATCTGATATCTGCGTTCCTTGGACGGGCACCAGTGCAATAGGACTCTTGATTCTGGAGGTCAGACAGGCATTTGAATTGCATCTCTCTTTAGAAGCATCCAGTCAGATGTCTTTTAAGGTCTTGTTCTGAGCTGTGTTCACAGCTGCACACCACAATGGTCCGTTATATCAGGTCAGGACTTGTAAGAATGTGAAGCTAGCAAGAGCCTTTTTTACATGAGATTCTTGGGCACTGATCTTCGTGGTTCTCCGAATAAATCATTCTGTTAGCATCTTGTTCCTGCAGGGTTCTCTGAGCCTCATGGGCTCTGAGCCGTCAGTCTCACCTAGGTCATCTCGTTCTGCAATCTCTCAGTCCTTGCAGGCATTCTTCTGGCTGAGAGCTCTCTCTCTCTGTTGTGTCCCCTTGTTTGTCATGTCCTGTCCTGTGTCTGCACATATCTGTCCTGGAGCTCCTCTGCCCTGCTGCATAGCCTGCAATAGAACAAGTCCTTGCAGGGTAATGCAGGGTATAGTTGGGCTCTAGATTATATTAGTAGGTTGACATAACATGTTTGGTTCTGTTAAGTTGTCCTGCAGCTGTTTGACATTAGTCCTAACTTTCTTTCAGATTCAGATGGTCTCAATTCATAGCAGACTGCTCCATCCCCGTTCAGCAGGTTTCCTTGAGAACGTCAGTCGCTGTTTGTTTTTGCACGTGAAGCAAACACAAGTGTTACAGCACTGTTCTTTGTCCTTATTTTTATGAAGTTATATGGGATAGCAGCAGTCATGCTGAAGTGGGCGCGGTGAGCATTGAGCAGCAGACAAAAGCGGTTGTTTTTGCTCAGTTTGCAATTTCTGGTGAAACTCTAAGCATCCACTATTGGTTTTTTTTTGAATTTTAGGCAGTCCTCTTGCAATATGTCTCTGGTCCCAGATGTCTGAGGCCAGGTGGGTAGAAGCCTCAGGTACAGGTGGGCGTACTTGTCAGGTTAGGGTGGTGGTGTTTTCACAGTATCTCAGTGTGGGTTTTTTTGCTTTGTTTCTTTGCAGGTGCTGTCCACTGCCCTGGCTGTGAGAAGGAACTGAGGTGAGCGGGTGAGTCGGCATTTAGGCAGAGTGACTCATAGGTGACTGTTACGCAGCGGCATGCTAAGCTTGTACTTTTTTATTTTGCAGGTATCTTCCGAGCAGCCTGTGGAGTCAAATCAAGATTTCAGATGAGCTGGGGCAGTGGTGTGTCAGAGTTCCGGGGATTCCTCTTTTGGAGGGTGCTAATTGCATTTTCTGCTTTGTCTTAGGTACCGTGAGGCATCGCGTAGTTGAAGTTTGGAAACAGCAGCACCAAAGTGGAGGTAGAGAATGTCTCGTCGTCCATGTCCAACTGACATTGGATTCCATCTGGTCATCTTGCAAAAGCTAAGTGCTGGCGCCAATAGGTGGGAGAAGGGGAAAAACTATTACTATCACAGGAGGCAATTTGATGTTAGCTTAGAGGAGAGGCCCGTAGTGGGACGGGTCCCTCGGAAGCAAAGGGAGAGGGTTTCTCCTCAGCCCCACTAGAATCTTTGCCGGGCAGGGCAGTTCCAATCCATCTCCGCGTTCTCGTGAGGTTCACATCGGCGGCCTGCTTAGACTCTTGACGTCGTCGTGGATCTTTTCACCCGAGGAGCCCGCCTTCACGTCTGGAGCTGTAGCTACAGTCACCCGGTAGTCATTGCTTTCTTTAGGCCTACTGTGCTTCTTAGGCTTCCTCTTAAGTGCTTTGGCACTAACATCTTGAAAGGAGTTACATTTCATCATCATGTGCTAGTGCCCTAGGGCTTTCTTTCCTTTGGCATCATCAGCCCATGGCTCATCTTGGGCTAGGAATGTTGGGTCCATAAGGTGAAACTGCCAGGCAGTTTCCACTTGTGTCTGTGTTATGGTGTCCGCGTCTGTGTTACGGTGTCTGTGTCCATTGATTTCTGTGTCATAGGCCTTTGTTACATCCCCATGCTGATTTCTGTGTCATAGGCCTTTGTTACATCCCCATGCTTTAGCATCATCATTCTGTGCCATATTGGCCGTCTTTTACTTGCGTACCTTCCCGGATATCACTTACTCCGGCATCTTTACATTTTTACTTTTTGGGACAGGAAGACATACACGAGATGTTCTCATCCATCTTCCTTCTCAACTTTGGTAGTGCCTTTTCATCCCAGTGCCATTCTCTTGGTCTTCTATAGGGAGCATATTAGACCCTCATCACGTGACTGCAGTAGTTCTGTAGCTTCCACCTTCTCCAAGGGTATAGGGCTCAAGAATTAATCTTCTGGAGAGTTATGTCAAGTTCTCACTTATATTGTATCTCTGTTGGCTTATACTGTATGTGCTTATATTGTATGTACCTATACTCTGTGTACCTATGTTGGCTTATATTGTGCGTACTCACATTGTATGTACCTACCTTGGCTTATGTTGTATGCGCCTCTGTTGTGCCAATCATGATAGGAGCTGCCCTGCCCGGGCACTCAGTTATGCTTAGGTAGAGCAGTTATTAGACTTTGCAGTTCATCTGTCTTCTATGGGGTTTTGGGTACAAAATTTTTGGGCCTGGAGTGGGACTAGTTCCTAGCTGTCAGATAGTCAGTCGTTGACCACCTCCCATTGTCTCGCAGGTCCCCGGGTCCCTACACATTTTCCTGGAGTCTACCATTTGACATTGAGGAGCTGTAGTCAGATGATGTGTTGAAGGATATTCTTCAGCGTAGTGTTACAAGTAAGGGTGGCAGTCAGTGTGTAAGCAGAAGAGTGTGTGAGAGAGTGTGATTGTCTGTGTCTGTGAGAGTTTGTGTGTGCTTGTCTGCAGGTCTGAGCGTATGTTGACCGGTTCTAATGTTGTGTGTATGACTTTTGTCTTTCAGGTTTTTTAACTAATTTTTAAATTTAGAATAAAAAATCCCCAGCTGTCATTTTGGTTTTTTTTTTTTTCTCCCCCAGATGGGGTTTTTTTTCCTTGGTCCTGGCCAGTCTGCGAGGCGACGTTCATCGCCAAAGTTTGGATACGGACTGGCCCAGGACAGGGGTTTTTGTCAGGCAGGAGGATTTTTTGGAGGCTCCCGAGAGCCATGTTCCCGAGGAACAATGATTCCTGGGGTGTAACGGAGCAGTTGAGATGAGAGCAATGGTGAGTTTGTGTGTAATGTGAAGGAGGTGCTTATGGTGGGTGAGTGTTGTTTTGTGTGTGTAATCTTTGTTCTGGGTTTCCTCTAACAATAAAACAAAATGTAATGAAAATAGAAAAAAGATCACATTGTGTTAATGTGTTTGGTTTCTATTGCCCTGTGTTGTTCTGTATTTGCATTTGCTGCTGCATTTCTATGTACTGTATATATGCATGTATATGGATTGTATCTGTGCTTGCATTTGTATCCATTGTTTCCATGTGTTTCGTTGAAATGTAAATAAAAAAATTAATTCAATAAATTTGAATAAACCCTAGTAATGATGCCCCTGCTCCCTCACTTTCTGGCTTTGGCTCCTGTCTTTCTTTGGTGTGGTTTAGTAATTTTTTTTCATTGTATTTCTTCCATTGCTTCTCATCTTACTTTTCTATCTCTGACTTCATTTCTGTCTGTCCCTAACTCTGTGTTTCTATTTCTCACTGTTTCTAACTCTGTCTCTCTTCTTCTCTATATCCTTATATTTCTTTTTCCTTCTTCCCTCCCTCCCTCTTCCTTCTCTCCCTCCCTCCTTCTTCCTTTCCATTTCCAGCTACTTATTTTTCTCCCTATAGTTGATACTTTACTCTTTATTTCTTTTTCTCTCTAACTCTTTGTTTTCCTCTTTTTTACTCTCACTCTTTCTTTTTCTTTTTCACTGTAACCCTTCTCATTTTTCATTCTCTTTCTTTTTTCACTGTTTGCCACTGTTTTCCTAGTTCTTTTTTTCCCATCTCTCTTTTCCTCTCCAACTTCAACTTTTTTTAACCCTTTGCTTCTCTCTATTTCTACCTTTGTTTCTAACTCGGCTTTCCTTTCTAGCTTTTAAGAAAGCAGCAGTAAAAACTTTCAGGCTCCCTGGGAGGGAAAAAAAAACAAACCAACCAAACCTTTAAAAAATTATTTAAAGAAAATTACTTACTCCGCAGGAGCCTGAAATTTTCTACTGCTGCACCAGACATACAGTTTTTCTTCTTTTTCCTAATAGATATAGGGCCCCTAATTAGCGATATAGCTGGCAGGTAGCAATAGCAATATGCAGCAACCATGGCACCAGTACTCCCATCAACCCCACCAGGCAAATAATGATACAACCAAGAGTTAACCACATTGAAACATAAATTTTAAGGGATATAGAGATGTTAGAGGAGCTAAGATTTTAGTTAGAGACAAGCCTTACTAGAGTTAATTAAAATAAATGAGTAGGCCTTGATAAAGTTAGGAGTTAGTAGTTAACTGATTGCTTGTCAGCACAATGTTTAGTTAGCTGGGTTTATAATGAAGAATATAGAAACTGACAAATAGCTTTTAGGAACGTAAGACAATTGTGGGCCTCCTCTGTTCTGAAATCAAATGAAGACAAGGAATGGGAGTTCTAACAAGAGTTCATTTGTCATATTTGCATTGAAATGGTAGAAAGGCCAGAACGAGGAAGACTTCATTTACTTCCACATTTTGGGAGTCATCCCCACAAAAGGGACCACTGACCCATTTCAGGAAAAAAACTTCATGCTTAATAGCTTTTGAAATGATTAATATATGAAGCAAGGAATGTGATGTACCAAAATGAATATGTATTTGTATTTTCGGTATTCAGTACTTGTATGGACAAAAGGGCTCTTTAATCACTTGGAAAGTGCGGTGTGTACTTGGGAACTATCCCACATGCTGCTGGGAGTCGAATAAACATACACTTTCTAACTTCAAACTGTTAGAGAGTTTTTGTCTGTCACAGTTGGATATCGGTAGTAGATCAATATCCACATTTTTATTTTAATAAATCAACATCACAAGGATAGAATTGCACAAACAGGCGCTCTGCCCCCACGGCCGCCGGCCGGCAGCGCGCCCACCCCTCGGTCTCGCAGCGCCGCCTGCCGGTGGAATTCGCGCACTGCACCCACTCCTCCCTCCGGCCCGCCCCTGCGTCGCGTCACCGCGTGACGTCACCGCGTCGGTGCCCCGACCCCTCCCCTCGCACCGCCCCCAGTGCCTCAGAAAAGACCCCAAGCATTAGCCGCCCCTACAGCCGCCTGTCCGAAATTCCGACACCAATCCCGCACTCCAAAAACAATTCCGCGCGGCGTCCTCCGGTGCGGGTGCACCGGAACAGCACCACGGCACGCAGGGCGTGCGGAGGGCACACAAAAAACCGCCAAAAACCGCCAAAATCGACCCCGTCCCGAAAGCCGCCATCTTTGGCCCCATCACGTGATTCTCAGGGCGCGGCCATATTTGAATCAGTGGTCGGCGCCATCTTTGACCTCGTCACATGGCTACATGGGCGCCGCCATCATTTTCCCTTCACGTGACGTTATAGGCGCAGCCATATTTGCTCCCACCACGTGATGCAGTGGGGGCCGCCATCTTTGCTACATCACGTGATCTGTGTATGCCGCCATCTTGCCCGACACGTGATAGAATGGGCGCCGCCATATTTATGATGTAATATCCGGTGCGTCGCCATCTTTGCTCCGTCACGTGATGCCGTGGGCGCCGCCATTTTCTCCGGATGTTGTTATTTTTACGTTTAATTTTAAGGGTATTATTATTATTAGATTTATTTGAGGTTAGGGTTGGGTTAGGGCTTGCGTTTCGATTAGGATTTACGGTTCAGTTTAGGGTAAGGCTTTGAGGCAGGGGCAGCTTGGGTCTGGGACACATCCCTTGCCATTCAGATTTTTTGCAGGCAGTCGCCACCTCAGGGTCGCAGGCCCCCAAGCACAAACAGCGGCCCTTTTCCCTGGGTTCCTTATGTCGGTTTGCAGCAGGTGTTTGACATTGCCTCGGCAACCAGAAATTTATGCTGCTGCAGTTTTTGTCTGTCAGATATGTGGTGCCCCCTCCTACCCTCACCTTCTCCCTTCACCCCTGTTCTTCTCTGTCTCTGTCTCCCCCCCTCACCCCTATCTGTACTTCCAGCCCCCCCGTCCTACTCTCTCTTCACCCTTCACCCCTCTCCCATCCTGCCCCTGCCCCATCCTGCACTCCCCCCACCGCCCACCTGTGGCTCCCTGCAGCACCACATGGGAGCCCAAACTTGTGGAGATAGTGCAGCCCTCACAGCAGGACAACACCGAAATAAAACAGGCAGGGATGACATCTGTGGGCTACACGGTGTCACAAAGGGACCTGGGGATGAGGGCAGGGGGCTGGAGGAGGCACAGAGGGTGGGGGCAGCTGAGAGGCAGAAGGTGTCTCTAGGAGTAAAACGGGGGGCACAGAGATGCTGAGAGGCTGCGGTGGGGAGCTGGAGGGTGACACAAGGAGGCTGAGGGGCAGAAGGGGTCTGTAGGAGTTAAAAGGGGGGCTCCAGGGTGGCACAGAGACACTGAGAGGCTGCAGTGGGGGAATGGAGGGTGACACAAGGAGGTTGAGAGGCAGGGGGTGCCTTGAGGACAAAGTGGGGGGTACCTGAGGGTGACAGGTGAACCAGCCCTCACACCACCCTTAACCTCACCCTAAAAACCACCCCTCCCTGGGTGGGGAGTGCACGGTGGAGGTTAGGGGGCCAAGGGACGGTGTCAGGGGCTTGGGGTGGCACACAGACATTGTGGGCTGAGGGGCAAATAGGGGGGACTTGACAAGTGCAGAGCTGACACTGAGGGTTAGGGGTACAAAGGACAGGACATAGGGTACCGGGAAGGCTTACCAGCAGCCCTCACCCCAGCCCTAAGCTCACCCCAATCAGCATCCCTAGAACACCAGTTTTCCCCAACAACAGCTACAGGCAGTGACCCTAATGCTGGGACAGCCCCAGAACCCCCCCAGCAGCTGCAGGCAGTGACTTTAATTAAAAGGTAGGGATGATGTTTGCTGGCTAGAGAGTGACTGGTAGAGCCTGGGGACTGAGCACTTTTTTTAGTGGTTTTTTTTTTCTTTTTTTTTAGTGTTTTTAAAGGATATTTGAGGGTTTTCTCACAGGAGCTTTTTAGGAACTTTCTGGGAACATTTAGGATACTTTTAGGACTTTTTCAGGGCTTTAAAAAGATTTTTTTTTAAGGTATTTTAAGGGCTTTCTTAGTACTAATTAGAATTTTAAGGATTTTTTTTTGGGGGGGGGTGTTCTTGGGGTTTTTGTAGGACTACTTAAAATTGTTTAGGGCTTTTTTAGGACTATTGGAGGTATGTGAAGGACTCCTAGGACTCGGGTATTATTAGGTTTCTTGAGGGAAGTTTAATGGATTTTAGGGTCTTATCAGTGTGTTTTAAGGATTTTGGGGCTGTTTTTAGAGCTCTTTTAAGAATATTTAGCATTTTTTTAAAGGTTCTTTGGGGATTTTTAGGGCTGCTTTAGGGGTTTTTCAAAGTAGGGTATTTTTATTGTATTTTAAGGGTATTCTGAGGCTATTTTTATGTTTTTGTGGGGGTTTTAAGAAATTTTGAAGATGAGGGGTTTTTAGGGTGTTTTTATGGTTTTTTTAGGGTCTTTTCATGGCATAGAGGCTGAGGGGCAGCTTGAGGGGCACTGTGTGGGCTTGAGGGTGACAGAGGCTGGGAGCTGAGGGAGGAACAGGGGGAGGGGACAGTGGGTGACACAGAGAGATGCTGAGGGGGACAGCAGCAGCTGGAGGGTGACACAGAGAAGCTGGGGGCTGAGGGGCAAAGGAGAGGGATTAAGGGTGGCACACAGGAGCTGAGGGGCAGCTGAGAGGGGGCTTGAGGGGCAAAGGGGGGCTCGAGGGTGACACACAGAGCCTGAGGGCTGGGGGGCACAGGGAGGGGTTGAGGAGTAAAGGGAGAGGGTTTGAGGGCTGGACAGTCTAGTGGAGATCAGGGCTACAGGGTACAGCTTAGGAGGCAAGTTAGGGTACAGGTGCATCACCCCTCACCCCAGCCCTAACCTCACCCTAAGCAGCCTTTTCCCTTTTCACCCCTAACAACAGCAGCGCAACACAGCAAGCCTAACAGCGAGAGCACACCGGAACCCTCCCTCCAGGACACGGCAGCGACCCTCACACCAGGACAATGCCAGAACCCTCAGAGGACAACAGGACCCGCTGCAAAAGGGTAGGGATGACATCTGTGGGCCAGAGACCAACAGGAAGGGGCTTGGAGGCTGAGCAGGCTTCCTTGAGTGTTTTTTTGCAGGACTATTAGGAATATTTAGGGGATATTTGAAGGCTTTTTAGGACTTTTCTGGTGTCTTTTAGAGTATTGTTACACCTTCCTAATGGCTATTTTAGAATTCCTTGGTGCATTTTTAGGGTCAGGATGTGGGTCAGACGGGATGCCCGCTGAAAATGCCGAGTACTACTGGAATGCAGTGGAATGCTTTGGGAAGGTGCCGGTGGAGGGCCAGCGGGTCAGGTGTCATGCTGCTGGTCTGAAGGTTGTGAATTCTGAGCAAAGCAAGGTGGTTGTGGTTAGGGTTATATGGTGGCAGATTTCTCAAGGAGAAATCCAGACAGAAAAAATCAAGTCCCAAGCTTTGTACTGTCAGTTTGCAACAGGTATTCAGCATGAAAAAAACCCCCGAGTACTTGGGGGTGGGAGATTCGGTCTGGGAGTAATCCTGCACAGTTTTGACATTGAGGAGGCAAAAGGAAACTTGGGACCTGACAACCCAGGGGGTTCACAGGGCCCTGGGAATGAATGAGGGATATCTACATTGCGAAAGCAAATTCAGCAGCCCAGGTTCCTGGTGTCAGTTTGCGGGGCTCCCTTGGGACTGTCAGGGCAGCACAAGTTTGAGGCGGTGGCAGCTCGGGTCCGGGACGCATCCTTCGATGTTCGGATTTTCTGCATTCAGCCGCCCGCTCAGGGCCACAGGGCCCTGAGCACAAACTCCGGCCCTTTTCCCTGGGAAAGAAAACTCACCAGTCCAGGTTCCTGATGTCATTTTGCGAGTTGTGCTTGGGATTTTCAAGGCAACCCCTGGTCAACGTGTTAGCGTTCAGGAACACACATAATTACGGGATATGATTATATGCAGGTGCTTTTATTGAGAGCTCTGAGAATCAGGGGTACAGACCCACATCTGACTCCAACATGGCTTTTGAGCTGAAAGTATTTCATATTCTATCATTATATAACTTGCATATTAATTATTAAACTTATATTGTTCTATTGTATACATTGACACGAGTTTCTCATGATCTTTCTTAGGTCCCTGACCACAGTTTCTCATGATTATTCTTACGACTAAACAATAATTATATTTAATTACTAAACAATCATCACATCTAACAACTATATCATTTATCATGTACTAGCTACACAGGTGAAGTTCTAGTAAGGTACGAAATCTTCCTGTACATAGGGTGTTTGTTTTCTTTTCAGGGCCTACTAAGCTTAATTTGCCTTTTAACCCTAAATCCCCATGATTTTAAACCCTTTTACTATCAGACGTGGGGGCAGCTTGGGTCCAGGACAAATCCTTCTCCATTCAGATTTTCATGGGGCGGCCCTTCTTTCATGGCCCCTGGCTCGTGGACTCTATCACAGGCCCTTTTCTCTGTGAAACATAGCTCACCCTCCCCGGTTCCTGATGTCAGTTTGGAGGAGGTGCTTCTTCTTCCAGGGCAGGCAGAATTCTTGCTGGCAGCAGTTTTGCTCCAGGATAAATCCCGTGCCATTCAGAACGAGACATAGGAAATCACTCGAAGCCACAGGCCTCGTGACCCGACCTCTGCCATTTTTCCCTGTAAAACCAACCTCACCCTCCCCGCGTGTCAATGTCTGTTCACTGGAGGCGTGCTGCTCTCCAAGGGCAGCAAGAGTTCCTGGTGTTGGCAGATGCAGTCTCTGAGAAATCGTTCACCGTTTGCAATTTCGGAAGCACATGAAATGAAAGTCTGGCACCCCATTGTTTAAGGGTTAGACAAAGGGCTGCGTAGGGGAGGGAACACCCTACAGGACCTTTCTTCACCTCATGCCCCACTCTTAAGTGTAGCTCCCCACTTGACAAGCTGCTTTCAGTGCAGCTACCTGGGCACACCTGCACAGGGAGCTGCTAATCCAGAGGGGCTAACAGGGGTATCCCAAGTGTCCCTTCAGGAACTACGGTCAGAACATCCAGCAGGGACTGGGGAGCAGCCAGACCCACCTGAGCACGGAGCATCCCTTTGAGAAAATGCCGAGGGAAGAGACCTCTTGCCAAGGGGCAGCACCCGAGCAGGCCGGGCAACATGTGGGGTTCCACGGGAGAGCTTTCAACTTTCACCTTTTATTGCGTCAGTCCCTCCCTAGAACCCCCAGACCTTCCACAGCACTCCCAGAAAAGACAGAGATTATGAAGAGAGAAAGGGTTTAAATTATGAGAAAAAGCTTCCTTTTCCATTATTTCTTGTGTTCAAAGCGTGAGGGAATGCACTTCCCCTCCAATTTTAATGGTCTCAGTTGAAAGAATCCCTGCCTTTTCTATGTTGTTAGGGGTGTTAATTAATAAGGAATCCCCATTTTACATTATTTTCCAGTTTAAATAGAAGGGGAAAACCTTGACAACATTTTTTATGGGTTTGAATTAAGGGTAACACTTTTTGTTGTCCTAAGGCTTAAATTGAGGGGGAAGCCCAGCTATCCCTCTTTCTTAAGGGTTTGAATTGAGGGTAACATCCCTCAGTCTTTGTTACTGGAGAGATTTAAAGCGAGGAAAACTTCTGTTTTCCCAATATTCTAGGGGATTAAATAAAAGGGCAGAAGCCATTTATTTGCCATTGTATCCATTTCAGTGGAGGTAACTTCCCCATTTCCTCATTTTAAAGGATTCACTTGAAGGAGCCTCTTCTAAAATGCTTTTTCAGCATTTTAAGGGTTTAAAACTACCTTTCAGGGCACTTCTTTCTGTGCCCTAGGACTAAATATCTCAGGGAAAGGCAAGCCTAGCATGTACTTAGCCTTTATACTGCCCAGGAGCCTATTTTTTTTTTCTTATTTTTCTTTATAATGTAGTTAGCCCTAATTAGTAGCCCCAAGGAGGCTTAGACTGTTCATATAATTAGTATTCTTCTCTACTGTTGTTATCGCGCTGCCGCGGTAGTGTGGAGGAAGGGATTTAGAAAGGCCTTGGGAATTGGAAACTGAGGAAAAGATACATTTAGGTATGAGGAAAAGATACATTTATGTATGCCCCATTGTTTCGGGAAAGTTTCGCTTCAGCACCTTTCTGTAAACCCCCTTCTCCTCACCCCTGAGCAGTTCCCATTGGACCTGACCCATGGGGTGGTTCTGATGAGCCCATGCTGGACACTGTCTCTATTGTTTAGACCTTATCTCTTAATGTTGCTGTATAAAACTGTATCTGGGCAGTATCCCAGGGTCTTTTTTCCCTGCAACCGTTCAGGCAATACAATCTCTCTGGACCGCAAACAATTGACCTCTGTTCATCTCTTTATCTCGACTCCTTGCAGCAACCGAGGCACCGCAGCCGCTCGGACCGTGCTAACCCAGCTGCTGCCTGGTAAGCCCAGTGCAGCGGGACCGTGCCAAACCCCAGTCCCCAAAGGGGACAGCTAGCTGGAGGGGTCTCAGGGGGTGGGGGAGGAACAGGGGACAGCTGCAAGTGACCCCCGAAAGCTGCACTCTACCCTTAGTCTCATGTTGAGTACTACTTAGTAGTCACTGAGGAATAATTATAGAAGTTAACAGCAAATTACCCAACTTACCTAGATATGCTGCCTAAAAACAAAGTTTTATTTCTTACCAGTTTTCTTGCCCTTTTGCTCTAAGTAGATGTAGCAAAAAAGAAAGTGCTGTCATTTCCCTGAAGAGTTTTCTTCTATATCCAGCCCTTTATTCTCTTTGAATTCAAATCAGAGGAGCCAAACAGGCAGAGATGCTCTGAAGGCTTTTATACCCGGTGGGGTTTGCCCCCTCCCTTTTCCTGGGTGTCATGGGAATGAGAGGCGGGCCCAATCAGGGGTATATTAACCCCAGCCTTTGCCAAGGGGCTTCATTCCCTCTCTGGGATCCACTGGGGTAAGAGCTCTCCTCTCATTTTTGTGAAGAGGCTCTTTCAGCTTAGCTTGTTCTCTGTAGGTGCTTTTGGGCTTCTAATGTAACAGAGGCTTTGAAGATGCTGTGAAGAAAACGACACTGAACACAGGGAGTATTTAATTTCATGATTTGAGGTTGTGCATTCAGGGGTGGTGAAGTGCTTCTGTAATCTCTGACATTTTTTGTTTTGTTTTGGTTTGGTTTTTAGGAGGAGTGCAGCTTCCTGTAATTCCAGGTTGTGTCACATACAACATTTTTTCAGCAGAGTGATCATGTTCCAAAAGGGATCTGCCCTGTGTCAAAGATGATGTCTGAGATTGAGGTTTCAGGTGAGTTGATGTTTGGGACTAGGAGTGGGAGAGTGAGCAAGGTACCCAGTTAAGAGTTACTGTGGTGGGGTTTTGCAGGCAGTAGGGTGAGAAATGGTGTCTATTTGCAAGGCTTTTCACAAGTGTAGCAGAGGCATCCGTGTGTCATACAGCACACAAGCTCATCCACTGAACTCACAGAAATGCCATGTAACTTTGCCTCTCTAAACCAGGTGCTACTCATAATAACAGCCAAACCTTAGACTAGGGATGGAGCTGGAGACTTGAGCACCCAGGCACACTCAGGAGAGGATAAGTATCTGACTTGCTGGGATTTGGCTCACATAACACTAAACTCAACCATTGATTTTCCTGTTCTTTATTCTAGCTGACTAAGAGGCTAACAGGAGATCCCCTCCGAGGCAGACTCATTTCAGGTCCAACGTGGATTCGCATTTCCACTCATACAAAAGATAAGTCAGGGCCGCGGCCTGGGGATGGGAGTAGTGGCCCCCTTCTGCACCCGATGGGGATTTGAATCCCCAGATATGTGCAAGATAAGTCAAGAGCTACAACCCACAGAGGGGATGGAAGCGAGGTGCCAGGCTGGGACTCCCCAGGAGGGGTTTTTGAGTTTGTTTTAGAGATGAGGATGTCCAAGAAGTGTCTCCTTAGGCCAGCTAAAGGAAAAGTGTCTGTTTTGATCACAGTGCTGAGGTGCGCAGGGCAGAGCAGTTCCGGTGTGTGTCCTGTCATTTGTCTCTGGTGCACTCTGTGTTCTTTGGGTCTCTCGGTCCTTTCTTCTCATCAAAAGCTCTCTCTCCCTGGCCTGTCCCCTTGTTTTTCATGTCCTGTCCTGTGTCACAGGTGTCTGCACATATTTGTCCTAGAGCTGCTCTGCCCTGCTGCTTAGCCTGTAACAGCAAAAGTCCTGGGGACTTGAAATTGGTAATGCAGGGTGTAGTTGTGCTCTAGATTGCGTTAGGAGATTGACATAACATGTTTGGTGGTGTTAAGTTTTCTTGCACCTGTTTGATACTAGTCCTAACTTCCTTTCAGATGCAGACATTTCAAATCTGTGGCGGAGGGCCCCAGTCCTTGGTGAGGAACTTCCCATGAGCAGGTCAGTCATTGTTTGCATTTACAGGGGAAGTCTAAATGGTGACTCTGTTACAGCCCTGTTCTTTGCCTTTATTTTTAGGAGGTCCAGGCAGAGAGCAGCAGTGAAGGCCTAGTGTGCCAGGTGAGCTGTGGACAGAAGCAGTTGTTCTTGCTCAGGTTTCAGTTTTTTGTGACACTGTAAGCACCCATTCTTGTTTTTGTGCTTTAGGGAATCCACTGGGAGTATGCCAAGCCCCTGTCACCAGCTGGCTGATGGACTGGGTTTCCTGCGCTTATGAGCCCTCTGGAAGTATTACAGGACCCTGTGATGAAGCTTTCTGATTTTGCATTTCAAGGTCCCATCCTGGTAGCCCAGAGCAGTGGCCAAGGAGTTGTGGTGAGTTGGGGAGGTAGGGAGGAGGAGTGAGAGTCCTCTCGAGTTTCAGCCTTGTGTCCCCTTAGCCTAGGTGTACCCTGCAATGATGGCGTCAGAATCCAACCACACCCGGAGCGTGCAGGCCAAGAACCCGGGCATTCTGAGGAGGATGGTGAGTAGCAAAATGATCAGGTTTTGGCCCATGTGCTGTTAAGGCTGTGCACCGACGTTTGGTTTTCTTTCTCTTGGCAGGCCAAGAGGTGACAGCTGGAACTTACCAGACAGGCAGATGGCCTTCTTCTGCAGCCAACAAGGATTTGCATCCCCAGATATGTGCAAGATAAGTCAAGGGCTACAACCCACAGAGGGGATGGAAGAGAGGTGCCAGATTGGGACTCCCCAGGAGGGGTTTTTGAGTCAGTTTTGGAGATGGGGATGTCCAAGAAGAGTTTCCTAAGCCCACCTAAATGCAAAGTGTCTGTTTTGATCTCAGTGCTGAGGTTTGCAGGGCAGAGCAGTTCTGGTGTGTGTTCTGTCACTTGTGTCTGGTGCACTCTGTGTTCTTTGGGTCTCTCTGTCCTTTCTTCTCATCAAAAGCTCTCTCCCCCTCTTCTGTCTCCTGGTTTGTCATGTCCTGTCCTGTGTCACGGGTGTCTGCACATATTTGTACCAGACCTGCTCTGCCCTGCTGCTTAGCCTGTAACAGCAAAAGTCCTGGGGACTTGAAATTGGTAATGCAGGGTGTAGTTGTGCTCTAGATTGCGTTAGGAGATTGACATAACATGTTTGGTGGTGTTAAGTTTTCTTGCACCTGTTTGATACTAGTCCTAACTTCCTTTCAGATGCAGACATTTCAAATCTGTGGCGGAGGGCCCCAGTCCTTGGTGAGGAACTTCCCATGAGCAGGTCAGTCATTGTTTGCATTTACAGGGGAAGTCTAAATGGTGACTCTGTTACAGCCCTGTTCTTTGCCTTTATTTTTAGGAGGTCCAGGCAGAGAGCAGCAGTGAAGGCCTAGTGTGCCAGGTGAGCTGTGGACAGAAGCAGTTGTTTTGCTCAGGTTTCAGTTTTTTGTGACACTGTAAGCATCCATTCTTGTTTTTGTGCTTTAGGGAATCCACTGGGAGTATGCCAAGCCCCTGTCACCAGCTGGCTGATGGACTGGGTTTCCTGCGCTTATGAGCCCTCTGGAAGTATTACAGGACCCTGTGATGAAGCTTTCTGATTTTGCATTTCAAGGTCCCATCCTGGTAGCCCAGAGCAGTGGCCAAGGAGTTGTGGTGAGTTGGGGAGGTAGGGAGGAGGAGTGAGAGTCCTCTCGAGTTTCAGCCTTGTGTCCCCTTAGCCTAGGTGTACCCTGCAATGATGGCGTCAGAATCCAACCACACCCGGAGCGTGCAGGCCAAGAACCCGGGCATTCTGAGGAGGATGGTGAGTAGCAAAATGATCAGGTTTTGGCCCATGTGCTGTTAAGGCTGTGCACCGACGTTTGGTTTTCTTTCTCTTGGCAGGCCAAGAGGTGACAGCTGGAACTTACCAGAGAGGCAGACGGCCTTCTTCTGCAGCCAACAAGGATTTGCATCCCCAGATATGTGCAAGATAAGTCAAGGGCTACAACCCACAGAGGGGATGGAAGAGAGGTGCCAGATTGGGACTCCCCAGGAGGGGTTTTTGAGTCAGTTTTGGAGATGGGGATGTCCAAGAAGAGTTTCCTAAGCCCACCTAAATGCAAAGTGTCTGTTTTGATCTCAGTGCTGAGGTTTGCAGGGCAGAGCAGTTCTGGTGTGTGTTCTGTCACTTGTGTCTGGTGCACTCTGTGTTCTTTGGGTCTCTCTGTCCTTTCTTCTCATCAAAAGCTCTCTCCCCCTCTTCTGTCTCCTGGTTTGTCATGTCCTGTCCTGTGTCACGGGTGTCTGCACATATTTGTACCAGACCTGCTCTGCCCTGCTGCTTAGCCTGTAACAGCAAAAGTCCTGGGGACTTGAAATTGGTAATGCAGGGTGTAGTTGTGCTCTAGATTGCGTTAGGAGATTGACATAACATGTTTGGTGGTGTTAAGTTTTCTTGCACCTGTTTGATACTAGTCCTAACTTCCTTTCAGATGCAGACATTTCAAATCTGTGGCGGAGGGCCCCAGTCCTTGGTGAGGAACTTCCCATGAGCAGGTCAGTCATTGTTTGCATTTACAGGGGAAGTCTAAATGGTGACTCTGTTACAGCCCTGTTCTTTGCCTTTATTTTTAGGAGGTCCAGGCAGAGAGCAGCAGTGAAGGCCTAGTGTGCCAGGTGAGCTGTGGACAGAAGCAGTTGTTTTGCTCAGGTTTCAGTTTTTTGTGACACTGTAAGCATCCATTCTTGTTTTTGTGCTTTAGGGAATCCACTGGGAGTATGCCAAGCCCCTGTCACCAGCTGGCTGATGGACTGGGTTTCCTGCGCTTATGAGCCCTCTGGAAGTATTACAGGACCCTGTGATGAAGCTTTCTGATTTTGCATTTCAAGGTCCCATCCTGGTAGCCCAGAGCAGTGGCCAAGGAGTTGTGGTGAGTTGGGGAGGTAGGGAGGAGGAGTGAGAGTCCTCTCGAGTTTCAGCCTTGTGTCCCCTTAGCCTAGGTGTACCCTGCAATGATGGCGTCAGAATCCAACCACACCCGGAGCGTGCAGGCCAAGAACCCGGGCATTCTGAGGAGGATGGTGAGTAGCAAAATGATCAGGTTTTGGCCCATGTGCTGTTAAGGCTGTGCACCGACGTTTGGTTTTCTTTCTCTTGGCAGGCCAAGAGGTGACAGCTGGAACTTACCAGAGAGGCAGACGGCCTTCTTCTGCAGCCAACAAGGATTTGCATCCCCAGATATGTGCAAGATAAGTCAAGGGCTACAACCCACAGAGGGGATGGAAGAGAGGTGCCAGATTGGGACTCCCCAGGAGGGGTTTTTGAGTCAGTTTTGGATACGGGGATGTCTAAGAAGCATCTCCTTAGGCCAGCTGAAGGGAAAGTGTCTGTTTTGATCACAGTGCTGAGGTGCGCAGGGCAGAGCAGTTCCGGTGTGTGTCCTTTCACTTGTCTCTGGTGCACTCTCTGTTCTTTGCGTCTCTGTCCTTTCTTCTCATCAAAAGCTCTCCCTCCCTGTTCTGTCTCCTGGTTTGTCATGTCCTGTCCTGTGTCACGGGTGTCTGCACATATTTGTACCGGACCTGCTCTGCCCTGCTGTGTAGCCTGTAATAGCACAAGTCCTGGGGACTTGAAATTAGCAATGCAGGGTGTAGTTGGGCTCTAGATTATATTAGGAGATTGACATGACATGTTTGGTACTGTTAAGTTGTCCTGCAGCGGTTTGACATTAGTCCTAACTTCCTTTCAGATGCAGACATTTCAAGTCTGTGGCGGAGGGCCCCAGTCCTGGCTGAGGAAATTCCCATGAGCAGGTCAGTCATGGTTTGCATTTACAGGGGAAGCCTAAATGGTGACTCTGTTTCAGCACTGTTCTGTGCCTTTATTTTTAGGAGGTCCAGACGGATAGCAGCAGTCAAAGCCCAGTGTGCCAGGTGAGCAGTGGACAGAAGCAGTTGTTCTTGCTAAGGTTTCAGTTTTTGTTGCAGCTGTAAGCATCCATTCTTGTTTTTGTGCTTTAGGGAATCAACTTGGAGTGCACATACCTCTGTCAGCAACTGGCTGATGGACCAGGTTTCCTGCACTTGTGATCTCGGTGGAAGTATTACAGGACCCTGTGATGAAACCTTCCAAGTTTGTGTTTCATGGTCCCATCCTGGTTGCCCAGAGCAGTGGCCAAGGAGTTGCAGTAAGTCAGGGAGGCAGGGAGGAGGAGTGAGAGTCCTCTCGAGTTTCAGCAATGCCACATCACCTTGTCTCTCCTTTGCCTAGGTGTACCCTGCAATGACGGCGTCAGAATCCAAGCACGCCCAAAGTTTACTGGCCCAGAACACGGGCATTCTGAGGAGAATGGTGAGTAGCAGAATTATCAGGTTTTGGCCAATGTGCTGTTAAGACTATGCACTGATGTTTGGTTTTCTTCCTGTTGGCAGACCTAGAGGTGACAGCTGGAACTTACCAGACAGGCAGACGGCCTCCTTCTGCAGCCAACAGGGATTTGCATTCTCAGAATGCATGCAAGATAAGTCGAGGGTTACGACCCACAGAGGGGATGGAAGTGGGGTGGTGGGTTGGGACTTTCTAGAAGGGGTTTTTGTGTCTGTTTTAGAGATGGGGATGTCCAAGAAGCATCTCCTATAGTCCACCTAAGGGGAAAGTGTTTCTTTTGATCTCAGTGCTGAGGTGCACAGGGCAGAGCAGTTCCGGTGTGTGTCCTGTCACTTGTGTTTGGTGCACTCTTGGTTGTTTGGGTCTCTTGGTCTTTGCAGACCTTCTTCTTGTGCAAACCTCTCTCTCCCTCTCCTGTCCTGTCGTTTGTCACGTCCTGTCCTGCATCACGGGTGCCTGCACGTATTTCTCCCGGAGCTGCTCTGCCCTGCTGCGTAGCCTGTAATAGCCCAATTCCTGGGGACTTGAAATTTGTAATGCAGGGTGTAGTTGGGCTCTAGATTATTTTAGGAGATTGACATAACATGTTTGGTGCTGTTAAGTTGTCCTGCAGCATTTTGACATTAGTTCTAAGTTCTTTTCAGATGCAGACAGTTCAAATCAGTGGCAGAGGGCCCCAGCCTGGGGGAGTTTGTTGCCATGAGCAGGGTATTGTTTGTATTTGCAGGCAGAGCTGAAATGGTGACTGTGTTACAGCAGTGTTCTTTGCCTTTAATTTTAGGAGGTCCAGACGGATAGCAGCAGTCAAAGCCCAGTGTGCCAGGTGAGCAGTGGACAGAAGCAGTTGTTCTTGCTAAGGTTTCAGTTTTTGTTGCAGCTGTAAGCATCCATTCTTGTTTTTGTGCTTTAGGGAATCAGCTCGGAGTACGCATACCTCTGTCAGCAACTGGCTGATGGACCAGGTTTCATGCACTTGTGATCTCGCTGGAAGTATTACAGGACCCTGTGACAGAGCCTTCCAATTTTGCATTTCAAAGTCTCATCTGGGTAGTCCCGAGGAATGGCCGAGGAATAGCAGTGAGTTGGGGAGGTAGGGAGGGGGAGTGAGAGTCCACTTGAGTTTCAGCAATGCCATGTCGCCTTGTCTCCATTTAACCTAGGTGTACCCTGCAATGATGGCATCAGAATCCAAGCAGACCTGAAGCATGCAGGTCAAGAACCCAGGCATTCTGAGAAGAATGGTGAGTAGCAGAACTATTATGTTTTGTCCGATGTGCTGTTAAGACTGTGCACTGATGTTTGGTTTTCTTCCTGTTGGCAGACCTAGAGGTGACAGCTGGAACTTACCAGACAGGCAGACGGCATCCTTCTGCAGCCAACAGGGATTTGCATCCCCAGAATGCATGCAAGATAAGTCGAGGGTTACGACCCACAGAGGGGATGGAAGTGGGGTGGTGGGTTGGGACTTTCTAGAAGGGGTTTTTGTGTCTGTTTTAGAGATGGGGATGTCCAAGAAGCGTCTCCTATAGTCCACCTAAGGGGAAAGTGTTTCTTTTGATCTCAGTGCTGAGGTGCACAGGGCAGAGCAGTTCCGGTGTGTGTCCTGTCACTTGTGTCTGGTGCACTCTTGGTTGTTTGTGTCTCTTGGTCTTTGCAGACCTTCTTCTTGTGCAAAACTCTCTCTCCCTCTCCTGTCCTGTCGTTTGTCACGTCCTGTCCTGCATCACGGGTGCCTGCACGTATTTCTCCCGGAGCTGCTCTGCCCTGCTTCACAGCCTGCTGTAATTGCACCAGTCCTAGAGATTTGCAGTTTTGCGTGGGGCATGTAGTTGCATTCAAGATAGTATTCCTTAATTCACACTAGATGTTTTGACCTGTTAAGTTATTAACAGGTTATTAACAAACAGCTGTTTGAATTTTCTCCCAACTTTCTTTCAGATGCAGATGGATTAACTCTGTGGCAGTGTGCCCTCCTGTGGTCAGGGGGTTTCCCTGAGAAGGTCAGTCATTGTTTGTGTTTGTAGGGGAAGCCTACACGGTGACTGTGTTACAGCGCTTGTCTTTGTCTTTAATTTTAGGAAGTCCAGGCAGCTAGGAGCAGTCAAGGCCCAGTGTGCCAGGTGAGCAGTGAACAGAAGCTGTTGTTCTGGCTCTTGTCTCAATTTCTGCTGCAATTCTAAGCATCCACTCTTGGTTACTTTGTTTTATTGTAGGCACTCCTCTTGCAAGATGGCTCTGGTCCGGATATCCGAGGCCAGGTGGGTGCAATTGTCAGGTCCGCGTGGGTGTACTTTTTGGTTCAGGGGGATGGTGTTTTCACAGTATCTCAGAGTGGGTTTTTTTGCTTTGTTTTTTTGCAGGTGCTGTCACTGCCCTAGGTGTGTGAAGGAACAGAGGCGAGCGGGTGAGTTGGCATTTAGGCACGGTGACTCATAGGTGACCATTATGCAGCAGCATGTTAAGCGTGTACCTTTTCATTTTGCAGGTATCCTTCAGGCAGCCTGTGGAGTCCAGATCTCAGGTGAGCCGGAGCAGCGGTGTGTAAGAGTTCCGGGGATTCCTCTTTTGGTGGGCACTAGTTCCATTTTCTGTTTTATCTTAGGTACCTTGAAGAAGCACGTAGCTGAAGTTTGGAAACGGCAGCACCAAAGCGGACGTAGAGACCGTGTCGCCGCCCGCATCCGCCTGACATTGGATTCCATCCGGTCATCTTGCAAAAGCTAAGTGCTGGGGCCAGTAGGTGGGAGAAGGGGAAAAACTTTTACTATCACAGGAGACAATTTGGTGTTAGCTTAGAGGAGAGGCCCGTAGCGGGACGGGTCCCTCGGAAGCAAAGGGAGAGGGTTTTTCCTCAGCCTCACCAGGGTCTTTGCCAGGCAGGGCAGCTCCGATCGGTCTCCGCGTTCTCGCGAGGCTTGCGTCGGTGGCCTTCTTCGACTCTCGACGTCATCGTGGATCTTTTCACTCGAGGAGCCTGCCTTCACGTCCGGAGCTGGCGCCACGGTTACCCCGTAGTCATCGCTTCCTTCTCTAGGCCTACTGATCTTCTTAGGCTTCCTCTTAAGTGCTTTGGCACTAACATCTTGAGAGGAGTTACATTTCATCATCATGTGCTAGTGCTGTAGGGCTTTCTTTCCTTTGACATCAGCCTATGGCTCATCTTGGGCTAGGAATCTTGGGGTCCATAAGGTGAAACTGCCAGACAGTTTGCACTTCTGTCTGTGTCACGTTGTCCGCGTCATAGGTCTTTGCCGCATTGCCGTGCTTTAGCGGCCTCATTCTGTGCCATATCGGCCATAGTTTTCTCACATACCTTCCCGGATATCACTTATTCCGGCATCTTTACATATTTACTTTCTGGGACGAGAAGATGTACACAAGATGTTCTCATCCATCATCCTTCTCACATTTGGTAGCCATTCTCTGGGACTTCTATATGGAATGTATTAGATCCTCATCATGTGACCACAGTAGTTCTGTAGCTTCTGCCTTTTCAAAGGATATAGGGCTCAAAAATTAATCTTCTGGAGATTTATGTCAAGTCCTCAGTTATATTGTATCTCTGTTGGCTTATATTGTATGTACTTATGTTGCGCCGGCCTATGTTGGCTTATATTGTATGTGCTTATGTTGCGCCTCCCTCTGTCAGCTTATATTGTACGTGCTTATGTTGCGCCTGCCTATGTCATCTTGTATGTGCTTATGTTGCGCCTGCCTCTGTTGGCTTATATTGTATGTGTTTATGTTGCGCCTGCCTCTGTTGGCTTATATTGTATGTGTTTATGTTGCGCCTGCCTATGTTGGCTTATATTGTATGTGCTTATGTTGTATGTACCTCTATTGGCTTATGTTGTGTGTACTCATATTGTATGTACCTATATTGGCTTATGTTGTGTGTGCCTCTGTTGGCCAATTATGATCGGAGCTGCCCTGCTCGGGCACACAGTCAGGCTTAGGTAGAGCAGTTGTAAAACTTTGCAGTTCATCTGTCTTCTGTGGGGTTTTGGGTACAACACTGATGGGCCCAGAGTGGGTATAGCTCCTGGCTGTCAGATAGTCAGTCATTGACCGCCTCCATTGTCTTGCAGGTTCCCGGGTCCCTACAGAATTTCCTGGAATCTACCATTTAAAGTCGAGGAGCCGCGGTCATAAGATGCGTCGAAGCATATCTTTCGGCATAGTGTTTCACGTAAGGGTGGCAGTCACCGTGTCAGTAGAAGAGAGTGTGAGAGTGTGATTGTCTGTCTGTCTGTGAGAGTTTGCGTGAGCTCGCATCTGCAGGTGTGTCTGTGTGTGTGTGTTGAGCTGTTTTAACCTTGTGTGTATGGCCTTTGCCTTTCAGGGTTTTCAACTCATTTTTAAATTTAGAATAAAAAATCCCCAGCCGGGGGTTTTTTTTTTTTTCCCCCCGGCTGGGTTTTTTTTTCCTCGGTCCCGGCCGGTCAGCGAGGCGACATTCATCGCCAAAGTCAGGGTGCAGACCGTCCTGGGACCGGGGTTTTCGTCAGGCAGGAGGATTTTTTTGGGAGTCTCCCGGGAACCACGTTCCCGAGGAGCGTCGCGAGTGCGTGTCATTGGCCAGGTCTTAGCTGAGCGGTTGAGATGAGAGCGAGGGTGGGTTTGTGTGTAAGCTGAAGGAGGGCTGTGTGTGTGTTGAGTGGTTCTAACCTTGTGTGTATGGCCTTTGCCTTTCAGGTTTTTCAACTCATTTTTAAATTTAGAATAAAAAATCCCCAGCCGGGGGGTTTTTTTTTTTTTCCCCCCGGCTGGGTTTTTTTTTCCTCGGTCCCGGCCGGTCAGCGAGGCGACATTCATCGCCAAAGTTAGGGTGCGGACCGTCCTGGGACCGGGGTTTTCGTCAGGCAGGAGGATTTTTTGGGAGTCTCCCGGGAACCACGTTCCTGAGGAGCGTTGCGAGTGGGTGTCGTTGGCCAGGTCTTAGCCGAGTGGTTGAGATGAGAGCGAGGGTGGGTTTGTGTGTAAGCTGAAGGAGGGCTGTGTGTGTGTTGAGTGGTTCTAACCTTGTGTGTATGGCCTTTGCCTTTCAGGTTTTTCAACTCATTTTTAAATTTAGAATAAAAAATCCCCAGCCGGGGGGTTTTTTTTTTTTTTCCCCCCGGCTGGGTTTTTTTTTCCTCGGTCCCGGCCGGTCAGTGAGGCGACATTCATCGCCAAAGTTAGGGTGCGGACCGTCCCGGGACCGGGGTTTTTGTCAGGCAGGAGGATTTTTTGGGAGTCTCCCGGGAACCATGTTCCCGAGGAGGGACGATGGCTCGGGTATCACAAAGCAGTTCCTGTGAGTGTGAAGGTGAGTTTGTGTGTAACCTGAAGGGGGCGTGCAAGTTGCATGAGCGTTGCGAGCCGTTTTCGTTGCGGGTGTGTGTAACAGTAAAAGCGTAATGGACTTTTCCGCAGCAGAGACACGGTTATATTGCGTCATTATGTATTTGGCTTGTAGTACATTGTATTGTTCTGTATTTGAAGTTGTTCCTGTCTTTTGATGTATTCTGCTGTATGTAAATTACACTTGTACTTGTGTGCTTAGTTATGATGTATTTTTAGTTGTATTTGTGTCTGTACTAACATTTGTATACATTGTTTCCCTGTAATTGAAATTAAAAATTAAATTAATAAAGATGAATCAGCCCTAATAATGATACCCCTTACCCCTCCCCCCTGCCCTCCATTTGTCTCCTGTCTTTCTTTGGTGTGGTTGTGTCATATCATTTTAACCCTATTTCTCTCTTTGCCTCTTACTTTCCTCTTCAGTCTATTTTTCACTTTATACTTCCACATTTAACTGTTTCTCTTTGTCTCTGGCTCTGTTTTCCTTTGTTCCTGTTTCTAACACCATCTCTGCATTTCTCTAATCCTATTTCCCTCTAACCTTGTCCTTTTCTCCCATTCTTTTATGTGTATTTCCTCATGTCCATTTATCTGTCTCTTTCAAAATAGCTTTCACTGTGTTTTCTTCTTTTTTTTCTTCTTTAAGTTTGTCAGCCTTTGTCTTTGTAACCCTTGCTATCATTTCCCTTGTTTCTAACTTTAACCCTTCTTCCTGTTTTGTCCAACTTTAACTATTTTGTCTTTTTAAGTCTCTTTCTATTTTTCTCTCTTGAACCCTATCTTTCATTCTGTCTCTCTATTTCTTTTTTCCTGTAGGCTTTTACCTCTATTTCTTCTTTGTCATGTCTCTCCATTTCGTTTTCTCTTTCACTTCAAGTGTTTCCTTTTCTCTTTGTCTTTCACTCTGTTTTTCTCCTTACTCCCCTTTCCTTCTCCCTTTCTCCTCCTTTGTCTTTCCAATCTAACTTTTTTGGTTTCTCTCTCTCTCTAAGTCTTCTTTTTCTCACTGTGTTTTCTTCTTTTTACTCTTCTTCCTGTTATTTGGCACTCTCTTTCTTCCCACTCTCTCCTGTTCTTCTCACACTCTCCTCATTTTTTCTTCTCACTTTGTTTTCTTCTACTTACTCTGTCCTCTTCTTTTGCTTCTTCTTCTCCCTGTCTCCTCTTGTTCTTGTTCTTCTCCCTCTCTCCTCTTCTTCATCTTCTCCCTCTCTCCTCTTCTTCTTGTCTCCTCTTCTCCCTCTCTCCTCTTCTTCTTGTCTCCTGTTCTTCTTCTCCCTTTCTCCTTTTCTTCTTTGTCTTCTCTTCTTCTTCTTTTCCTCTCTCCTCTTCTTCCTCTCACTCTCTCCTCCTCTCTCTTTCTCTCTTCCTCTTTTTTTCTTCCTTTCTACTTTTAGAATAGAAAAGCAGCAGTAGAAAATCCATGCTCCCAGGGAGTAAATAATAAAAAAAAAAAAACTTTTTAAAAAGAAAACTATTTACTCCCTGGGAGCATCAAATTTTCTACTGCTGCACCGGACATATATTTTTTCTTCTTTTTTATATATAAATATAGGGGGTCTAGGGGAGGGGTCTCCTAGGTAGTCCCACCCCCTCACATCACCCTGACACCTCCCCACCCCCTAACCTAACCCCTCCCCCTCACCTGACCCCTCCCCTAAACCAGTCCCCACCCCCTAATCCCTCCCACAACCCCACCCCCTAGCCCCTCCCCCAGCCCCACCCCTAACCCCAGCCCCGCCCCTAGCCCCTCCCCAACCCTAAACCCCGCCCCTAACCCCTCCCCCAACCCTAACCCCACCCCCAGCCACTCCCCCTCCCCAGACCCCGCCCCCCGGCCACTCCCCCTCCCCAGACCCCGCCCCCCGGCCACTCCCCCTCCCCAGACCCCGCCCCCCGGCCACTCCCCCTCCCCAGACCCCGCCCCCCGGCCACTCCCCCTCCCCAGACCCCGCCCCCGGCCACTCCCCCTCCCCAGACCCCGCCCCCCGGCCACTCCCCCTCCCGTCGGCCCCTCCCCAGGCCCCACCCCTAGTTAGGGTTAGCTGGTTAGGGTTAGTTAGCGGGTTAGGGTTAGGGTTAGTTAGCGGGTTAGGGTTAGTTAGCGGGTTAGGGTTAGTTAGGGGGTTAGGGTTAGTTAGGGGGTTAGGGGGTTAGGGGGTTAGGGGGTTAGGGGGTTAGGGGGTTAGGGGGTTAGGGTTAGGGTTAGGGTTAGGGTTAGGGTTAGGGTTAGGGTTAGGGTTAGGGTTAGGGTTAGGGTTAGGGTTAGGGTTAGGGTTAGGGTTAGGGTTAGGGGGTTAGGGTTAGGGTTAGGGTTAGGGTTAGGGTTAGGGTTAGGGTTAGGGGGTTAGGGTTAGGGGGTTAGGGTTAGGGTTAGGGGGTTAGGGTTAGGGGGTTAGGGTTAGGGTTAGGGTTAGGGTTAGGGTTAGGGTTAGGGTTAGGGTTAGGGTTAGGGTTAGGGTTAGGGTTAGGGTTAGGGTTAGGGTTAGGGTTAGGGTTAGGGTTAGGGTTAGGGTTAGGGTTAGGGTTAGGGTTAGGGTTAGGGTTAGGGTTAGGGTTAGGGTTAGGGTTAGGGTTAGGGTTAGGGTTAGGGTTAGGGTTAGGGTTAGGGTTAGGGTTAGGGTTAGGGTTAGGGTTAGGGTTAGGGTTAGGGTTAGGGTTAGGGTTAGGGTTAGGGTTAGGGTTAGGGTTAGGGTTAGGGTTAGGGTTAGGGTTAGGGTTAGGGTTAGGGTTAGGGTTAGGGTTAGGGTTAGGGTTAGGGTTAGGGTTAGGGTTAGGGTTAGGGTTAGGGTTAGGGTTAGGGTTAGGGTTAGGGTTAGGGTTAGGGTTAGGGTTAGGGTTAGGGTTAGGGTTAGGGTTAGGGTTAGGGTTAGGGTTAGGGTTAGGGTTAGGGTTAGGGTTAGGGTTAGGGTTAGGGTTAGGGTTAGGGTTAGGGTTAGGGTTAGGGTTAGGGTTAGGGTTAGGGTTAGGGTTAGGGTTAGGGTTAGGGTTAGGGTTAGGGTTAGGGTTAGGGTTAGGGTTAGGGTTAGGGTTAGGGTTAGGGTTAGGGTTAGGGTTAGGGTTAGGGTTAGGGTTAGGGTTAGGGTTAGGGTTAGGTTAGGGTTAGGGTTAGGGTTAGGGTTAGGGTTAGGGTTAGGGTTAGGGTTAGGGTTAGGGTTAGGGTTAGGGTTAGGGTTAGGGTTAGGGTTAGGGTTAGGGTTAGGGTTAGGGTTAGGGTTAGGGTTAGGGTTAGGGTTAGGGTTAGGGTTAGGGTTAGGGTTAGGGTTAGGGTTAGGGTTAGGGTTAGGGTTAGGGTTAGGGTTAGGGTTAGGGTTAGGGTTAGGGTTAGGGTTAGGGTTAGGGTTAGGGTTAGGGTTAGGGTTAGGGTTAGGGTTAGGGTTAGGGTTAGGGTTAGGGTTAGGGTTAGGGTTAGGGTTAGGGTTAGGGTTAGGGTTAGGGTTAGGGTTAGGGTTAGGGTTAGGGTTAGGGTTAGGGTTAGGGTTAGGGTTAGGGTTAGGGTTAGGGTTAGGGTTAGGGTTAGGGTTAGGGTTAGGGTTAGGGTTAGGGTTAGGGTTAGGGTTAGGGTTAGGGTTAGGGTTAGGGTTAGGGTTAGGGTTAGGGT